>NC_092587.1:52624375-53890000 GCF_047663525.1 Anas platyrhynchos | reverse complement strand
GCCTGCAGTGTAGGACATTCCCCCAGGTCTTCAGGCAGTCTGTGCACTATACCACGCTGTCCTGACCACCAAATGCTCTGTACTGCAATGTCAGCCCATTGCTTCCTCTTCTACCCACCGTGGACACTAAGAATTAAGGACAATGCTTTCAGATACGCGGTCTGATTTTTTGGGTGGTCCTTTGGGGACACAGGAGTTGGACTCGATGATCCTCGTGGGTCCTTCCAACTTGGGCTATTCCATGATTCAATGACTCTAGCAACATTTTATGTATTTGAAGGCCATTATTTTGTCCCTTCTCAATCTTCTGTAGTTTAAACAGTTTCCTGGTAGGCCATGTTTTCTGCATATCTGATCATGTTGGCATGATTCTCCTAACTATCTGCAGGAGAGCTTTGCTCTCCTCCCCCATCACTCTCAGACTGACAGCAGAAAACCTCTCCCTCACCCCTGGAGCCATAACTCCTGATGGAGACGCACGTTATCCTTCACTCCTCAAATATAACTTTGACTACATGTCATTTTTCTAGACAACTGAAGTCATTCATCATGTTTTCCTCACAGGACTTGGGCTGGAGTGCCTTGCTGTTCCCAAAGGCAATTAATTCTAGCTGAATCTTGGCTTAGATGTGAGCCAAAAGGGTGTCTAAAAAAATGATGTGCATGTGTGTGTGCGACTCCTTTGCATAGTCTCTGTGGAGTTGCTTTAAGGGAGGGGAGAACCCTTCAGTTTCTGCAGTGCTGTACCCATGCTGCTTGGAAAAACAGCTCTGTGGTGGAAACCAGTCATTGGAGTGGAAAGCCAGCTCTGCAGCACAGGGAGACTTGTGGTCAGCAAGTGGATGAGCTCTCCCTGGGAGGCTGCCTTTGAAACCAGCCTTCAGTTCCTCTCGGCCAGCACATCTTGGGGGTTGTAGAGGCAGTGCCCATTTAAACTGTGACTGAGGCTCTGCGATGGTGCAAGTCTATCTTACTCCTTCAAATTCATTGATGCAGCCAGAGTTTTCAGTAATGAACTTTCAAGGATCCAACCACTTTAAAGCTTTTGGACAGTGGCAATTATCTGAAAACATTCCTACAGGTTTATCTTCTTCATTTACATTTGCTTGCTCTCTCCATCTCATTCAAAGCAGTCAGGACTGGTTTGCTTCCCTCTTCTCTGGAAGTTTGCACTGGGAACCATTGTTAGAATCAGAATCCTGATCTGAGAGCACGATGAAAAATGTTGCACACCAACTTGAACATTGGAGAGGAAAATGTTCATGGATTGTACTCAAACAGCTGCTTACACCTTTTAACTTTTAAACCTGAGAAGCAACAGGTAGTTTCTACGTTGCCCTCGGGGATAGTGTACTCTTCTGTACTTTGCTTCTATACAAACAGCTCAAAATTTTAAAGTCATGTTGTCAGTCATACCACCAAACAACCTTGCACGGCATTACATGTTCCCCCCCAGATAGATCTTGCCCTGAATGCGACACCAGACAAGGAAATAATGCCGGCACGTAAAACTAACTTGTAGATACATCCCTTGTTGGCATTCTTTTTTTTTTGTTTTGTTTTGATGCTTTGTGGGGCTTAGCTGTACTTCAGTGAGAAGAATGTCTTCTGGTGTGAACTGAAATTATATCTCTCTGCCACAATGTCCCTCTCTTTATTTTTTTTTTTTTTTGGGGGGGGGGGGGGCGGGGACGGTTAGGGAGGGGAGACGAGGGTGTTGATAATTCCTTGTGGACACCTGAAGGAGTTGCAAAATAATAAAATTTAGGTGAAGGAAAAGTTCCTTCTCTTAATTTTTGTCATTGTTGTTATTCTTTTCCATCTGGTCATAAAATGAAAGTCCCATTTTCTGGCCTTTGGCAGATTGCAAGCATGCTGGAACCATTCACGTTATGTAGACTGTATTTGTCTGAAATGATAATATCATACCTATAGTCTGCTGCAGGCTCAAAAGCAGCCTATGCCTCCTGGACTGTTTTATGCCTTTGCTTTTGTTACTACATCCTTGTAAGTCTTCAACAGGGAAATGAAATTACCCTATACAAAGGAAACACCATCCAGAAGAAACTTCAGGTGCTAGGGCCTGAATTTTCACTGAAACCAAAGGCAGATATCTTACTGACATGAAGAAAGGGGCTTTATCTATCCTGGTTTGTTTACCATTGAAGGAGCGTGAAAGAGATGCATGTCCTTGTCTCTGAAGAGGAGGCGAAGGAACAGCTAGTGCAAGGAACGCAAAATTCAGTTATGCCGAACTAACAGGTGGTTGTATCCCAGGTTGGAGACCACAACACAGAATCACCTAGGTTGGAAGAGACCTCCAAGATCACGTAGTCCAACCTCTGGCATAACACTAACAAGTCCTCCACTAAGCCGTAGCCCTAAGCTCTACACCTAAACATCTTTTAAAGACCTCCAGGGATGGTGACTCAACCACTCCCCTGGGCAGCCCATTCCAATGCCTAACAACCCTTTTGGTGAAGAAGTTCTTCCTGACACCAAACCTAAATCTCCCCTGGTGCAACTTTAGCCCATTCCCCCTCGTCCTATCACCAGGCACATATGAGAATAGATGAACTCCCACCTCGCTACAGCCTCCTTTAAGGTATCTGTAGAGTGCGATAAGGTCGCCCCTGAGCCTCCTCTTCTCCAGACCAAACAATCCCAGCTCCCTCAGCCGCTCCTCGTAAGACTTGTTCTCCAGGCCCTTCACCAGCTTCGTCGCCCTTCCCTGGACTCACTGGAGCCCTTCAATATCCTTCTTGTAGCGAGGGGCCCAGAACTGAACACAGTACTTGGGCTGTGGCCTTACCAGAGCCAAGTACAGGGGGACAATCGCTTCCTTAGTCCTGCTGGCCACGCTGTTTCTTATACGAGTCAGGATGCTGTTGGCCTTCTTGGCCACCTGAGCACACTGCTGGCTCATATTGAGTCGACTAGCCACCAGTACTCCCAGGTCCTTCTCTGCCAGGCAGCTTTCTAGCCACTCAGATGGCTTTTCCAACCATCTTCAAACTTCCAGATCTAGAGGAACGCTTTGGCTGCGGCCTAAAAGCCACGTGTATGTAAGCTGCCGCAAGCCAGCTAATCTTCTTCCCATGACCTGCCAGGAAACAGCAATGTAGGCAGGTAACCGAATTAAAGCCAAAACTTGCAGCCCAGTCCTTGACCTGAATAGTGAGTGAGGATCCGGATCCTGGCATTTACATGTATGCGCGATAGCTTCTACACAGCTGAAGTAAATAAACCCCGGGTACCCTGAGCTGGAGGACCACGACGGTGGGAACGATAAACTCCCAACCACCCTGAACGTGTGCGGGATTTGCTGCTCCACCTGGATCTATACAAGTCTGTGGGTCCAGATGGGATTCATCCCAGGGTGCTTAAGGAGCTGGCTGACGCCATCATGGGACCTCTCTCAATTTCATGGGACCTCTCTCAATTATTTTTCAACAGTCTTGTGAATCTGGAGAGGTCCCAATGGACTGGAAGCTGGCAAATGTCGTACCAATTTTCAAGAAGGGCAAGAAAATAGACTGTTAGTCTCACATCAGCAGCTGGTAAAATTATGGAGAAGATGATCCTTGTAGTTCTTGAAGCACACCTGGGGGACAATGCAGTCATTGGTCCCGGCCAACATGGGTTCACAAGGGGTAGGTCCTGCCTAACAAATCTGAATTCCGTTTATGATAAGATCACCCATCTGGTTGATCAAGGGAAACCAGCTGACGTGATCTGTTTGGACCTGAGCAAAGCTTTTGACATGGTTTCCCGTGAGATCCTACTGGACAAAATGTCCAGCATACAACCTAACAAAAACATCATGCGATGGGTGAGCAATTGGCTAACAGGCAGGGCTCAAGGGCTTGTGGTAAATGGGGCCACATCACGCTGGCATATGGTCAATAGTGGGGACCCCGCAGAGAGGGATCTGGGGGTCGTGGTAGACAGCAAGTTGAATATGAGCCAGCAGTGTGCCCTGGCAGCCAGGAGGGCCAACCGTGTCCTGGGGTGCATCAAGCACAGCATCGCTAGTAGGTCAAGGGAGGTGATTGTCCCGCTCTGCTCTGCGCTGGTGCGGCCTCACCTCGAGTACTGTGTGCAGTTCTGGGCACCACAGTACAAAAAGGACAGTAAGCTGCTGGAGAGTGTCCAGAGGAGGGCGACGAAGATGGTGAAGGGCCTAGAGGGGAAGACGTATTAGGAGTGGCTGAGGGCACTGGGCCTGTTCAGCCTGGAGAAGAGGAGGCTGAGGGGGGACCTCATCGCAGTCTACAACTTCCTCGCGAGGGGGAGTGCAGAGGCAGGTGCTGACCCATTCTCTGTAATCACCAGTGATAGGACCCATGGGAATGGTGTTAAGCTGAGGCAGGGAAGGTTTAGGCTGGACGTCAGGAAGAGGTTCTTCACCGAGAGGAGGGTGGTTGCACGCTGGAACAGGCTCCCCAGGGAAGTGGTCACTGCACCAAGCCTGTCTGAATTGAAGAAGCGATTGGACTGTGCGCTTAGTCACATGGTCTGAACTTTTGGGTAGACCTGTGCGGTGCCAGGAATTGGACTTGATGATCCTTATGGGTCCCTTCCAACTTGGGATATTCTATGATTCTATGAATAGTGCAGTCACAGGTCATGGGGCTAGATTTAGAAAAGTCCTGCATAAAGAAGGGATCTCAGAAAAGAAAATTTAAATATCATTAATATCAAGAAAAGGAATTCTGATTGCTAAATTCTTTATCTGTCATGACTAGACAGATGAAAATCTATGATGGCAAGTTTGCCTTCAAGGTCATTTTCTTTTTTATTCATATCTTTTATTTATTTGTATTTATTTTTTTAACAGGCTCTGTACTAATGTTCCTCACAGAATGACTAACAGAAATATAACCTTCGTGCAAATTTTGTAGTTAATTCATTAGGTCAACTCTAACCACTAAGCCCCTTGTCAGGTTATTTCTACTAGTGATAAGGAGCAATTGACCTTAAAACTTTGAAGCCAGGTAGACGAGCTTATTCCAGGAGGTCTCTTGGTTCCACCCTTGTTAAGCGAAACCGGCCAGGTGTGGCTCATTTGACCTTTGCTATATAGGAAGCCTGAGGATGAGTAGTGGGGAATTGCCTCCCCCAGGAGAGACTGAGGCTTGGGTTGCATGGGGTGTTTTTCTCTAGTGGTGAATTGGGCTCAGCGTTCCCTGTTAAATCGCTTTTCCTTCATGTTTTGTGCCCTCTCTGTGAAAGAGTTTTAGAGACTCTATGACCCAGTTACATGGGTGGTGCATTCTTCAGTAAAACGCTGGTGGAACTACTTCACTGTGAAGCGCTTTGGAAGGGACTCGAGATCAGAAGACTACAGGTAAGTGTTCCTGGGTTCTCTGGTTGTTACTATTGAATTAATGTGAATGCTGTGGTTGTTACTGTTGAAATAATGTGAATGCAGAATTTGTCCTATGTCAGTAGAAACAAACAAGGGCAGAAACAAACAGGCAGAGTCGCTGGGGCGCAGAGTCGCTGGGGCGCAGAGTCGCTGGGGCGCAGAGTCGCTGGGGCGCAGAGTCGCTGGGGCGCAGAGTCGCTGGGGCGCAGAGTCGCTGGGGCGCAGAGTCGCTGGGGCGCAGAGTCGCTGGGGCGCAGAGTCGCTGGGGCGCAGAGTCGCTGGGGCGCAGAGTCGCTGGGGCGCAGAGTCGCTGGGGCGCAGAGTCGCTGGGGCGCAGAGTCGCTGGGGCGCAGAGTCGCTGGGGCGCAGAGTCGCTGGGGCGCAGAGTCGCTGGGGCGCAGAGTCGCTGGGGCGCAGAGTCGCTGGGGCGCAGAGTCGCTGGGGCGCAGAGTCGCTGGGGCGCAGAGTCGCTGGGGCGCAGAGTCGCTGGGGCGCAGAGTCGCTGGGGCGCAGAGTCGCTGGGGCGCAGAGTCGCTGGGGCGCAGAGTCGCTGGGGCGCAGAGTCGCTGGGGCGCAGAGTCGCTGGGGCGCAGAGTCGCTGGGGCGCAGAGTCGCTGGGGCGCAGAGTCGCTGGGGCGCAGAGTCGCTGGGGCGCAGAGTCGCTGGGGCGCAGAGTCGCTGGGGCGCAGAGTCGCTGGGGCGCAGAGTCGCTGGGGCGCAGAGTCGCTGGGGCGCAGAGTCGCTGGGGCGCAGAGTCGCTGGGGCGCAGAGCTTTTATCCCCTAAAATACAATTTACAGGTTCTTTGTAAGCTGTTCGTAGTAATATATCACACTATATATTCACGATAGCTTATTCTACTGCTTAAACCCTACATTTACATCACTTAACTTTACCAGGCTCACCTAATACGTTATAACACATGCTTAGTGTCAAAACTGTAGCATCATAAATGTCTTATGAGGGCACCTGATGCAAAAACATCTTCATTATCACCACTGCAAAACACATTTACATTTAACAAATTAGTGTGGTACCGGCTGCGCTGATTTATCATCCCATTGTTGGAAAATATATGCCCTTTTTATCTCAAAAGCAAACCACTGCAAATACTATTGTATTTCTGTTTCTGTTGTGCCAATTAGTAACGCTCTCAATTATGTAGGTCTCTCAGAAAACCTGACTCCCTTCTTATTAAATACCGTCAGGAGCAAGAAACCGTAATACAGACAACTCCTCTTTTGACCAGCAAGGCTGAGCGCAGACCTGCTATGATTTTAGTCTGCAATTACCTGCAGAATAAAATGTAACAAGCTCACAGGGGTCATTTTGGTGAAAAGGAAAGGCAAGGCACTTCCTTTAACTGCATTTACAGTCTCCTGCATCAGTCCTGCCAGGCTCTTGGAGCTGGTTAGTGCACCAAGAAGTGAAATGGAATCGCTTGGTGCTGTGTGCGTTCCCGGGGTTTGGATCTGTTGCTGCCCTAGAACTATGCTAAGATCACTGTCCAACACGGGCCATGGATTTTTAAACAGTTTGCAAAACCAAGTACCTATTATTAAGACATTATGTTTCTTCCGCTCCTCCTAACAGGATCTGGCAGCCTTTCTCAGGGGATGGTCATTAATGTTTCCCCTAACCGCATTCGGGCTTCAGCTGTGCTTGGTCTTGGCAGACACGGTGATAACAGCATCTGTCATGTCTCTGTCTGGGTGACTTTGGTACAGCTAATACCTGCCGTGCTCCTGCACTCACAGATGCAGGTTTCTCCCTTACTCTTTGGCTTTAATAGAAAATTATGCTTACACCATTTTCCTGCAGTGCTAAGCGAGATCAGTTTATTGTCCTATATCAGGAATGTACTGGGTTTTGCCTGCGTATTATATGTCCCTTTAAACCTGTATATATGTAGAATTTAGGCATTTGGATCACATAATCTCATCTGCTGTGTGTCATAAACCATAAAATTCCCTCTGGTGACCTCAGATGAAGTTTGCTAACCTGTGTTTGATAAATCTGCTTTGTGCTGAGCACAGCATATAACATGCTGTATTTCTTTTCGTAGGCACTTCCATGGCTTTATCACTCTCACAGTGAAGATATGTTCCTTTTTCATCATGATATATACATTTAACTATCACTTTCTTTTACCCAAATCACCACTGAGAGCAGATGAGCAGCCCCTAAAAACAGCTTTTTCCCAACTGGTATGTTCTCTTCAAAATTTAATGTTAGGAGACTTTGCGCCTATGTCAGTAAAAAAAAATAAATAAATTGGTATTTCATTGTACTCTTTAAGGCCTCTGCTCAAATTAAAATTTCATCCAAGAACGCTTAATCACTTAGTGCTCCCTCAAAAATCACTACAGTTAGCTCTCTGAAACGCTTTGGGGACAGAATGAATGTCAAATGGCGTTCATTTAAATGTGTAACATCCAAATAAATCGCTGTCTTAGAGCTGGAATAATCTAACTTGTGATGGCAAAAACCACAGGCACAGCCTTTCAGACAGAGAATGTCTTTGTTGCTGAGAGTTAAGTTATCTTCGAAAGCTTTCTGCTGCTAATGTTTGTGTTTTATGGCTTGCTTTAAATCTCATGCCTCAGTGGGTACCCGTGAGCTGGCTGGCTTTTCAATTACAAATAACCCAGCATACAGATCAGTTTAAGTTTAAATAACTTCCTTATGTGGCTGTTATAAGTTCACTTTCTGCTTTATTTCCTACGGCACTGAAAAATGGAGATTTTCCTCGTTTGAATGCGTTGATGGAGTTTCTGCTTCATCGTGGAGTGGCTGCTCTTCCCCCTATTACTCCAGGCTTTGGAAGATTTCTGAGATTCTCATACATCTGGCCTGTGCCACCTTATTATTATGTACTAAGCGGTGACAAAGGCATTAATGATATTCGTGGTTAATCATACTGCTGTCTGTGGCAGCTCATAATAGCTGTTTGTTTGCTCTTTTTTATGTTCCAGCGTCTGGTTTCAGGGGGCTACGTAGGAGTCCCAGCTTGAAGGAACGTTCTGAGGAGTGTTAGAAAACAGAAGCAGCAGTAGACATAAAATACAACAATGGCAAGCATTCATTTCGTCTAGGACTGCTTTTTAAACAGCCTTATGATTTTGGGAAACGGGATCCTGATGTTTGAACACTCGGTAGTGTCCGTGCTGACAAATAACATCTGCATTTTTTCTTTCAGAATGAATCAGGCTGATTTTCAAGCTGATTTCTAACAGATTTTCACCTTTGTATGCTCCTTCACGCGTGGATTATAGGACGTGCTTTGCTCTGGACAGCTGTCCGGTTTCACCACGTCCAGCACTACGTTATGATGCCTTATTCAAAGCTGCTGTCATTAATATTTATCTGTGTTTGCCAACCTCGAGCGGTTTGTGTTGTGGTCACTGTTCCTACAAAGACCCGTGGATCGCTGCCTGCCCTGTACCTCGAGTACGTAGGAACCTTTGTCCTTTAGCTGTGTGACATGCCTCTGAAAAGTGATTTGACTTGGTGGCCTGCTGTGTTTGAACAAGTGCAGGACAATGCTTTGATTCACACCCTTGTGTGGGTAAGTTTTTAGCTACTGCAGATGGATAGAAAGTCTTTTATTCTGATTTTCTACTGTTTTGTTTTAATCCAGGGCAGATTCTTACCTCTTCCATGCACTTTTCATCCTTTTCCAGGTAAGCAAGAAACTGGCTCTGTATCACACAACTTCTGCAAATAATGTTGGCTTAGGCTGAGCCTAAATCAGCTTCCCACTGCACTGGATGCTGCAGTTAGAAATGAACTCTGCCCCTGGAAAAGACAGTTGTTAGTCTCTTGTACAGATAAGGAGGCACAAAGATGAAGCACCTCACAAAATATCTGAGACGGGTTGTGTTCAAACTAGATCTTCTGAATGAGAATGTGGGGGCTCAACCCAAAACATCTCCTTTCCTCTGTGTGCTGCTTTTTGGCTCCAAATGGGAGGACAGTCAGCAGCAGTACCTTTGCTGAAGCTGTGAGAGCCAGCTTTGTGGACAGAGGTGATGTTTTTAAGAACATAAATGTTAAATTTGGAGAAAAAACATACAAACAAACATACAAGCCTTTTGTTGAAGCTTAGAATACCAGGAGAAAGCACTTTGTTAGTCAATCTTGTGGGCAATAAAGACCTGGTGTCACAAGGTTTTTGTGGTCAGAAATAATGGAAGTTTGCATCCAGAATCACAGAAATGACTGAACTTCCAGCACTCTCGTGATCTTTATCTTTGCCTGAAGGTAAAAATCTCCTCTGAGGGATGTCTGCTGCTGTTGCTTGCCTCCTAGAACGGCGCAGGCAAAGAGGTCTGCAGCTGGAGGTAACAATTTCCCTTTCTCTTTCCCACCACTATCCTTAAATGTCAGGGAAGGGAGGAAGCAGTAGAAGGATCTTGACCTTTTTCTTTTGTTTCACCTTTGGTTTGCAACTTAACTCTTTATTCCTCCCTTACATTGGTTGATTTGCTCTTCCCGGCTTGCTTTTGTGCTTTAGACAAAACTACAGATATTCTGTGCCAGAATCTGTGAAATTCACCCCTCAAAATACGCCCAGGTTCCCACAGCAAATGGACAGAAATGGAAACGGGGATTTTGAAACAGTATTGAGTGTAACATCAAATTCCTTAACTAGAGAGATTTGTAAAGAGGCTGTAGCTCTCAATTCTGGAAATAGCGTGGCCTTTGATAACACAAAGTCTAATTTCTTCCAGGAAGGATGTGTTTTATCCCTGATTACAAAGGAAATAATGATTCCTCATGTAAAGAGTATTAGAGCTGAGCATTCTTAAGTAACCCCATGCTGTGCAGATGAGGAATTGGGGACTGTCAGTCATTGCTGAACGTGTCTGCTTTCAAAGCAGTGACAAAGAGGTGGAAGGCTGTGTGTTTTGTTCCCAGCCTCCCTGCTCCAGGGCCTTAAAATGTTTACAAGCCCCAGAGCTGGCTCTGGATGCAGCGAAGTTTAGCTAGTTATGCCTGTCACCTACCATTACGGGTTTGGAGACAGACAGGAGAGATGGGCTGGGGTTGTCACAGGCTTTTGCTGCCTTAGGCGGGCCTTGTGAGCTGATTTCTCTGCTGCGTGATGCAGAGCAGGAGCAGAGCAGGAGCGCTCTGCAGGAGGTCTGTACACACCCAGACCGAGTACCCGCTAAAGAATGCAGCGGTTCAGGTCACAGGGTGCAGGGAGTGTCAGAGCCTGTTCCTGCCATCGGCAGGAGGCAGAGACGCTGCGTGTGTTAGGTGTGAGCAAG
Organism: Anas platyrhynchos; assembly: GCF_047663525.1. Lineage (NCBI taxonomy): Eukaryota > Metazoa > Chordata > Aves > Anseriformes > Anatidae > Anas > Anas platyrhynchos. Next base: position 53,879,354 of record NC_092587.1, on the reverse strand, counting down.
TAGATGACCTGATCCGCATGGTGGCGGAGCTCAAGGAGGAGGTGGAGAGGCTGAGGGCCATCAGGGAGTGTGAGCGGGAGATAGACTTCTGGAGCAACTCCCTGCAGGGCCTCAAGGAGAGGTACCGGGGTGAGACACCCCAAATGGGGGTGGACACCCTGCCCAGTCGCCGTCGGGCAGAGGGAGGGGATCTGGGAGCTGAGGAGAAATGGAAACAGGTCCCTGCTCGACATCGCAGGCGATGCCCTCCTCTTCCGACCCCACCTTCCCAGGTGCCCTTACAAAACAGGTTTGAGGCCCTGGAGAATGAGAGATCAACAGAGACTGAGGAAGAGGTAGAAAGTGTCCCCAGGAGGACTCCTAGGGTGAGGAGGTCAACTCCACACATCAGGACTGCCTCCACCAAGAACGAAAGAAGGGTGATTGTTGTGGGTGACTCTGTCCTTAGGGGAACAGAGGGCCCTATTTGTCGGCCTGACCCTACCCGTAGGGAGGTCTGCTGCCTCCCTGGGGCCAGGGTCAGGGACATTGCCAAGAAGGTCAAGCACCTGGTACGGCCCACTGACTACTACCCGCTATTGGTCTTTCAGGCTGGTAGCGATGAAGTAGCAAAGAGGAGTCCAAAGGCGATCAAAAGAGACTTTAGGGATTTGGGGCGACAACTTAGAGGTTCAGGCACGCAGGTTGTGTTTGCCTCTGTCCTTCCGATAGGGGGGATGGAAGCTGAAAGGTGCGCTGTTCGCATAAACTCGTGGCTTCGTGACTGGTGTGACCGGCACAACTTTGGGTTCTTTGATCACGGGAAGGTCTATGCTACACCGGGCCTGATGGCACCGGATGGGATGGGCCTCTCTCGGAGAGGGGTAAGGATCTTGGGTCAGGAGTTGGCAGGGCTGATAGATAGGGCTTTAAACTAGAGTCGAAGGGGGAAGGGGCTAAAACCAGGCACGCCGGTGAAGACCTAAGGGATGGTACGCTAGAATCAGAGGGGCTGTGTGCCAGTGAGGTCCTTCGGTTCGATCCACGAGGTGCTGAGTGTAAGGAGACGCACCTGAAATGCTTCTACACAAACGCACGCAGTATGAGGAATAAAATGGATGAGCTAGAAGTCCTGGCCCAGTCCCGCAACTACGACATCATCGGCATAAGCGAAACCTGGTGGGATGAGTCCTGTGACTGGGGTGTTGCGATAGACGGTTACAGGCTCTTCAGGAGGGACAGGCAGGGTAGGCGAGGTGGTGGGGTGGCGATGTATGTGAAGCAGGGGCTGGACTGTGTGGAACTTCAGGTCGGCGATGGCAAAGTTGAGAGCCTCTGGGTAAGGATCAAGGGACGAACGAATAAAGGGGATGTCGTTGTGGGAGTCTATTACAGACCGCCTGGCCAGGACGATAGCGCCGATAACTTATTCTTTACAGAACTAAGAGAGGCCTCGAGATTAACTCCCCTTGTCCTTATGGGGGACTTCAACTTGCCAGACGTTAACTGGGAGTGCCACACGGCTGACACGAGCAAGTCCAGGAGGTTCATGAAGCACCTAGATGATAACTTCTTGGTGCAGGTGCTGACGGAGCCAACTAGGAAAGGTGCCCTCCTAGACCTGTTGCTAGAAAACAGAGAGGGTCTGGTGGGAGATGTGGTGATTGGTGGCCGCCTCGGTCATAGCGACCATGAAGTGGTTGAGTTCAAAATTTACGGTGACAGAAGGAAAAGTGCCACCAAAACCTCATCCCTAGATATGGGGAAGGCGGACTTCAGGCTGCTAGGGGAACTAGTCAGCAAGGTCCCCTGGGAAGCTGCTCTTGAAGGCCTTGATGTCCACCAGTGCTGGTCACTCTTTAAGCGATGCCTCCTAGAAGCACAAGATCAGGCGATTCCTAAATATCGCAAGTCAGGCAGGCGGGGCAGGAGGCCGGCGTGGCTGACCAGGAACATTCTAATGGAGATTAGGCGGAAACAGAGAGTGTTTCGCTACTGGAAGGAGGGCCGGGTGACATGGAAAGAATACAGGGATGCTGCTCGTGTCTGTAGGAAGAAAATTCGTGTGGCTAAAGCACACCTAGAGTTGAAGCTGGCTGTGTCTGTGAGAGAAAATAAAAAGGGTTTTTTTAGATATGTGAATGGAAAAAGGAGAACTAAAGAATACATAGGGCCGCTCCTTGACAGGGAAGGTCTTCTCACAGACGATGACATAGGCAAAGCAGAGACGCTTAACGCCTTCTTTGCCTCTGTCTTCAATGCCGATGATGGGCTTCGGGACCCAGGGTGCCCCGAGCTGGAGGACCGGGACGGTGGGGATGACAAACTCCCGACCGACCCTGAACGTGTGCGGGATCTGCTACTCCACCTGGATCCCTACAAGTCCATGGGTCCGGATGGGATTCATCCCCGGGTGCTGAAGGAGCTGGCGGACGTCATCGCGGAACCTCTCTCAATTATTTTTCAACGATCCTGGGAGTCTGGAGAGGTCCCGGTAGACTGGAAGCTGGCAAATGTTGTGCCGATTTTCAAGAAGGGTCAGAAAGAAGACCCTAGCAATTACAGGCCTGTCAGTCTCACGTCAGTGCCTGGTAAAATCATGGAGAAGATGGTTCTCGAACGTATTGAGGCGCACCTGGGGGACAAAGCAGTCATTGGTCCCAGCCAGCATGGGTTTGTGAAGGGTAGGTCCTGCCTAACTAACCTGATTTCCTTTTATGATAAGATCACCCGTATGGTGGACCAAGGGAAACCAGCTGATGTGATTTTTTTGGACTTCAGCAAGGCTTTTGACACGGTTTCCCATAGGATCCTACTGGACAAAATGTCCAGCATACAGCTAAATAAAAACATCATACGATGGGTGAGCAATTGGCTAACGGGCAGGGCCCAAAGGGTTATGGTGAATGGGGCTGCGTCAGGCTGGCGGGCGGTCACCAGTGGGGTCCCTCAAGGCTCCATTTTAGGGCCGGTACTTTTCAATATTTTTATAAACGATCTGGATGTAGGAATAGAAGGCATTTTGAGCAAGTTTGCTGATGACACCAAACTTGGAGGAGTTGTGGACTCGAATGAGGGTGGAAAGGCCTTGCAGAGGGATCTGGATAGGTTGGAGAGCTGGGCGATCGCCAACCGCATGAAGTTCAATAAGAGCAAGTGCCGGGTCCTGCACCTGGGACGGGGAAACCCTGGCTGCACGTACAGACTGGGCGATGAGACGCTGGAGAGCAGCCTAGAAGAGAGGGATCTGGGGGTCGTGGTAGACAGCAAGTTGAATATGAGCCAGCAGTGTGCCCTGGCAGCCAGGAGGGCCAACCGTGTCCTGGGGTGCATCAAGCACGGCATCGCTAGTAGGTCGAGGGAGGTGATTGTCCCGCTCTACTCTGCGCTGGTGCGGCCTCACCTCGAGTACTGTGTGCAGTTCTGGGCACCACAGTATAAAAAGGACATGAAACTGTTGGAGAGTGTCCAGAGGAGGGCTACGAAGATGGTGAAAGGCCTGGAGGGGAAGACGTACGAGGAACGGCTGAGGGCACTGGGCCTGTTCAGCCTGGAGAAGAGGAGGCTGAGGGGAGACCTCATCGCAGTCTACAACTTCCTCGTAAGGGGGTGTCGAGAGGCAGGAGACCTTTTCTCCATTAACACCAGCGACAGGACCCGCGGGAATGGGGTTAAGCTGAGGCAGGGGAAGTTTAGGCTGGACATCAGGAAGGGGTTCTTCACAGAGAGAGTGGTTGCACACTGGAACAGGCTCCCCAGGGAAGTGGTCACTGCACCGAGCCTGACTGAATTTAAGAAGAGATTGGACTGTGCACTTAGTCACATGGTCTGAACTTGGGTAGACCTGTGCGGTGTCAAGAGTTGGACTTGATGATCCTTAAGGGTCCCTTCCAACTCAGGATATTCTATGATTCTATGATTCTATGATTCATTGCTGGCTGCTGCAGCTCCTGTCCGCTCCATCCTCTGCTGCCACAAGCCTGACCTCCCGGAGGATGGAGGTTCAGTGTCCAAAGGTGTGGCGTGGCCCCACTCTTCCCCAGTCCCTTTAGGCTTGAGAAGGAGCCGGTTAGAGACAGGAGGAAGAGCAGAGGGGAGCAGAGGGAAGGGCTCAGGAAGGTGTTGAAAAGAAGATGTCCCTGGCCAGGTCAGTCCCCTCCCTGGTTGTCACTGGTGTGGGGACTGGGAACAAGGCAGCATCAAGGATTCAGCCGCAAGCAGCAGGGTGGCTGGCTGCTAGTTGCCACAGTGCACACTTTGTGGTTTCCTACTGTGTGTTTTTTTTTTTTTTTTTTTTTCGTTTGTTTGTTTTCCAAAATTGCTCCAAACCACACAGAATTTCATGTCAGGCTTGCCCAGATCAAGGAGCTGTTCAGTCCTGTGGCTGCATTTTCCAGCATGGTGCCAGACCTCTCCTTTTGCCCTGCTTTCACCATTCTTTCCCCTTCGTTTTTCTTCTTTCCCTCCTTTGCTCTCTCTAGTAGCTGTATTTAGTCCTGCCTTATGTTGTCTCCCTGACTGCTCTCCCTTTCTATCACCCTCCGACCAGGACCAATGATTTCTGAGGCCGTGGAAAGGCGACAGTTCAACCTCACCTTTTACCATTTGTCTGTGAGTCCCTGCAGTTGAGTTTATCTAAATCACAAGGCTGGGTCTCCCCTCTCCTCCTTTCTCTCACTCCTTTCCCTCCCATCCCATCCAGCTCTTCTCCACTGCGTTACTGACCAGTGGGGTGGAGAAGGGCACCCCTATCCTCCTAAAACACTGAAAACCCCCCAACATGTGCTTGGAGCCCCCTACTTTTGGGATGTAGGGGCAATCCCAGAAGCGCTTGGTATCAGGCACCCTTCATCTCACCACACCGAACCCCCTGGGCCGGGCTGCCCTCTCCTCCAGCACCACATCTCCTGCTCTGCCTCCATCCTCTGCTGTCTGAGGGGCAAAAAAGTGGGGTGAGGAGGGCAGGGCGAGAGGCCAGGCTGCCATTTGCAGAGCAGGCCGGTGGTGCCGTGATGGCTCCACCTCACTAGATGTCACTGTGAGGCCGGGTTTCGCCTGCCTCAGGCCAGGTGGGTGCCGCCATGGGTGCTGAGCTCCAGGAAGGCCCTGCAAAGAGCAGGGGGAAGGCGTGGAAGAGGTTTCCAGGAGGTTTTCGAGTTGCTGCGGGTTTTACCCAACCTTGGCGAGTCTGGGGCACGGAACCAGCAAGGTGCCAGCCCTGCCCTTCCCTGTCTGTGATGGTTTAATCCCCCGCTCCCTGCTTCTCCACCATCTTCCTAAAGCTTTGTGTTGGGAACTGGGCCTCTCAATGATGTCCCCATCCTCTGAGGGGTCTCTTCTGTACAGAACCTTTCCTAGGGGAAACCAGCTGACTGAAAAACGCATCATGAACCGTGGCATCTGTGCCATAAATGTATTTTTTTTAGGACAGTTATGGGGTTTTAGTTTTAAGTTCATCGTGCATCTGTGCTGGTGGAGCACAGCCAGTTCACTGGGTGGGGTTTGGATGGCTGTAGGTAAATGTGTGCATTTCTGTGAGACCAGGGTGTGTGTATTTACACAGGCATGCGCATCGGTGCTGTAAAGGACGTGGAAAAGATTGGATGTGAACCCCCAGGACAGATCCAGGCCACAGATGTACTGGGAAGCAACTGGTGTGTCATCTGCTCTTCAGATGAGCCCAAGCCCTCTGAGCTTCCCTGCTCTGGATCCTCTACCCCCCAGGCTCCTGCTAATGGTTTGGCACCACCCAGGGCCAGTTCAGTGAACACCTGTGTGGTACTCCAGCTAACACTAATTAGCACTTCCCCGTTGGTGTTTCGGGCTTTGCTTCCACATCCCAGGAGGGTGGGATGAGGCTGGGGTGGCTCCATGCCCTCCCCATCTTCGCAGAGCTGCCTGCTGTCCCCCAGGGCTGGCAGAGCCCCGCGAGGCAGGGGGAGCTGGGCTGCTTTCAGCCTCTCCCCGCTGTGATTGCCCCCTCCCAGGCAGGCGCCGTGTCGCTCCCCAATTGAAAAGCCAAATGAAATTTCCAGGCGGTTTGCAGCTTTTATGATGCACTTGTTTGCTTTTCTCCCTTTCTCTCCTTTTTTATTTTTTAATTTATTTTTTTTCCCCCTTTCTCTCTTCTCTCTCTATTCACTCCTGCCAGCTGCCTGCTTTGAATTTAGTTTGTATCAAGGGCAGGAGAAATTAATTTTCTGCTTTCCTCTTTGGTGCAGAATGGATTCTCCCCCCTCCACTCCCCCTCCCTGCCTGTTGCTGGAGTAGAAAGAGATGTCTTGGAAATCTTTCCTTTTAAAAAACAAATCTCCTTATGCCCTCTCGTATCTCCTTGGCCTCTCTGCTGACAGCGTAGACCAGGTGCTAGCACAGTACTCCCTTCCTGATCCAAGAGCTGGAGAAGAAACTCTGGGGCATATTGCAGATAACCAAGCGAGAGCATGTCTCGCTACGAACCTAGCTACAAAGGGGAAAAAAATTAGGACATTTGGAGAGGGATGGGTTTTTCATCAGCTCTGGGAAATTATCCCTGCTGCTGTGGGTCCCTGATTGCTGCCTGGATGGGGAGTATTTTTGGGTTCCTGCGGTGGAAGGTGCGGCACGGCGGCGTGGAGGCCAGGAGCTGGTGTGCTCTGTTTGTGGTGGGCATCTGCAAAATCTGTTGTTTCACTCTGGAAATCAAGGTTTTACACATAAAAGTTCCCAGTTAGGCACAAAGGACCTGAGAGCAACTTCCCAGCTCATCCAGCCCTGCGATGTATGGGCTCTGTGCGTGTCCCTGTACGCACAGCACTTGCTGCTACAGCATCTTCGTGAGGCCTGGCGTTTGTGTTACCTTTCCGAGAGGAAGAATCGTTTATCTCAGCATTCTAATTATGGCCCATTAAAATGCAAATTTGGGTTTATGCATTGAAATCGTCGGTGCCATTGCCATGGCAACTGGAGCTTGAGGGTGGGGAATTGGAATAGGTGGGACCGTGCATCTCTCTCCGAATCCCTCTCAAATGCCTCCAGGTGACAGGAATCACGGTGCCAAGCCCCAGGACCCGTGGCACTTTCCCACTGGTGGATGTGGGGCATCGCTGAAGTTCTCCTTGAAGTTGTTATTAAAAAAAAAAGGGAAATCCTTCCCATTTTACCCCTTGTCATGCTTCTTTGGTGGCTGGCTGGGGAGGAAGAAGGGGAGGTATGAATCCCACATTGCTCCCCATGGAAGCCCTTAGATGTTCTCCCACTTACTGGCAGATCTAATTGCTCCATTTCTTGGGGCCCTGCTCCTTCCCATCCATTTTTCATGGCAGTGCCATCTTCCTCCATTTACCGAGTACAGCTGGAACTCCTGGAGCTTGTCTCTCTCCTGTTCCAGAGTCAAGTGAAGGGGTTTTAGGATGCTGGGTGGAAGCAGATGCTGACAGAGACTGGGAGACGGCTGAGGAAATTTTGCAGGGGAAAAATGTGCGTCTCTGTTTTGGCTGGTGACAGAAAATTGAACAATTTTGTTGATACATAAAGAATGCTGAGTTAATTCCCAAACCACACTGACAGCTGGGCAGGGAAGACAGGACTAGAGCCTTTTTTTCTGGCTCTCCAGCCCTCTTTAAGAGATTCAAAAAAATCCTCCGATTCCTCATTGTGGTGTTGCCAGAGGGTTGTCTTTACCTCCGGGCCAGGAATATTATTTACTGGTAATAAAATCCAGACACAGCCTTACGAACCTGGTGGTCCAACCTGTGGTTTTGGTTAAGCATCATTGACTCGGAAGTCCACCAGGCAGGGCTCCAAGCAACCAGCTTTGAAGTTAGCCCTGGTTTGAGCGGGGCTTTGGGCAGGAGGCCTCCAGAGACACCTCTCGACTCCTGGTGCTCTGTGGAAAGGCATCCAAGTGGCTGGTACCTGAAAGCAGAGGACTGAAGAACTGGTTTCAGTGGGAGAGACGCTCACCGTGTTCAATATTATCATCATTAAGTTCATCAGCTTCACCAGCAAACAAGGTGCCAAGAATGAGAAAGCAAATGTTGGAAGGGAGGGGGCTGCACCCTCCTGCAGCCCTTCCCCCTTTCCCCAGCTTAGGGGGTCCCCGTGGGCTGCTTCTCTCTCGCACCCTTGGCTGTTCTAACATATCCTCAGGGAAGGTGTAAGACTGGCTGTGGTGACGAGATTGCGATTTTTTCCTTTTTTTTTTATATATATATTGACAGTGGAATTTCCCTTGCCATTTCCAGCAGATCTAAAAAAAAAAAAAACCCAACCCTTCACTGAATATTCAGCATCTTCCCAGAGCAAGGCGGGGGCCGCGGGTACCACTTGTGAGGGGATGACTCACGAGCCCCAGCTTGTTCCCTCCTCTGGCTGGAGATCTGTGGGTTCAGGAGCCCAAAGCCCCCAGTTTGAACCCCCCAGTACAGAGCTCCCCCCGTCTCCTTGCAGTGCTTTTGGTTCAGGCTCCTTCCTGCCAGCACCTGCGCCAACACTGGCTCATTTTCACACAGCCTCCCATGTAGCTTGGTCATTGACTAAATTAAATTTCAATTACTTTTTTTTTTTTTTTTTTTTTTAAACCGTCGAGAGCAGCAGCGTTCAGCTGGCAGCAGTTGCCTGTCCTCTTGCAGCAGGGACAGGAGCATGGGGGCTGTTTGGTGGGGACGAGGCACAGGAAAAGGAGAACCAGGGGTTGGGATGGACAAGCAGAAGGGCACAGGAGCAGGCTCCTGGCTGAGTCCCTCACCCGGAGACGTGGGTTGCTCGCTTTTAGTTTTCATCCCAGCTCTGCTCCTCACTGCCCAGCTCTGGGAAATGCCACCCGTGACCCGAGCCATCATACCTGTGTCAGCCGTGCCGGCTGGGAACACCTGGGGCCCCTTTTCTGCCGGTGACATCTCGCGGGCGCGGGCTGACAGGTAGTCAGGACTCATTGTCTTTCGAAGAAACCAGGAAAATAAGCTGGTGCTCGAATCCCAGGTGCAGAGGGGGCCTGCCTGTCACAGCCAATTCAACGCCGCGCTGCCTGGCGATGCTATTTTCTGTTCTACGGGCTCCTCTTCACCTTGCGCTCTTTCCCTTTTACTCGCATTCCCTTGTGCTCCTCTCTTTCCCTCTCCCTCTCCTCCCCAGGCTGCCTCCCAGCAGAGATTGCCTATTAAGCCAGCTGCGCTAGGGCTGCGAGATGCACACAGGCATTAGGAACAAATGCCATTTTTTTCGGGCACTTGCCTCTATTGCCGCAGCAGGGTGGCACGAATCTCCTGGCACCGAGGCACGGGGGCAGGATTGTGCTGGGGGAGCGTGCACAAAAAGTGTGACGAGCCTCACCTCTTGCACGAGCTACGATTTGCATCCTGCAAGCCAAGGTGTGAACCTGCCCTGCTCCACCTAAACGGATGAGTCCCTTAACATTTGGGCACATGAGGGGCACATGAGGGGAAGCACTACGGGGATGGCTGCATGTTCAGAAATGCCGGGCTCTGGCAGAAGGATGAGAATGAGGTTGTGTGTATCCTTTCTTTCCCTTCCGAAGTTTCTTTTACTTTCATTTCGCCTTTGCAGCTGCCCGGGCTGTGAAGGGTTATCCTGGGGGCGATGCGTGAAAGCCTGGGCGAACCTGGGCATCGCTCAAGCCACTGGAGGAGGGAATTGAGGAGGCAAGTAGGTTATCAGAGGAACCGACTGGAGTGGGTTTTATAAATTCGTTTTTATCAGAAGGGAATGAAATGTCTTGCCCAGATAGGCAGCAGTGCCCCGGCCACGGCTGTGTCTGGCATCTCAGCACGGCGTGCAGGGCGCTCGGTGCTGGGGGAGCTGGGCAGGGGGTGAAGCTGGTGCTCGGAGTCCTGGGGTGGTGGCAGGCTGGGCTTTCCCCCTCATGGTGGCTTCTTTGTCTTTCGGAGATTTGCCCAGGAGCAGGTTAAACTTCCTCGTTAATAGCCAGGCAGATAAAAATCACTGGAAAAGGTAAATGAAATGCTGCTCTGACACATCTGATGCAGTGGGGGAGGCAGATCCTCCAGACTGGAAAGCCATTGTCTCCCAGGGGCTTTCAGATATCACATCCTTGGTGGAAGTGAATTGGACATGCCCAGATCCATGAGAGCATCTGGCGAAGTATTGTGGAGGGAAGATGCAGGGACAGACCACATTTTCTTTTTTCTTTTTTCTTTTCTTTTCTTTTCTTTTCTTTTCTTTTCTTTTCTTTTCTTTTCTTTTCTTTTCTTTTCTTTTCTTTTCTTTTCTTTTCTTTTCTTTTCTTTTCTTTTCTTTTCTTTTCTTTTCTTTTCTTTTCTTTTCTGCTCTGCTCTGCTCTGCTCTGCTCTGCTCTGCTCTGCTCTGCTCTGCTCTTTTTGCTCTGCTCTTTTTCCTTTTATTCCTTTTTTCCCTGTCCTTTTCCTTTTCCTTTTCCTTTTCCTTTTCCTTTTCCTTTTCCTTTTCCTTTTCCTTTTCCTTTTCCTTTTCCTTTTCCTTTTCCTTTTCCTTTTCCTTTTCCTTTTATTTCTTTTCCTTTTCTTTCTTTTTCTTTTTCTTTTTCTTTTTCTTTTTCTTTTTCTTTTTCTTTTTCTTTTTCTTTTTCTTTTTCTTTTTCTTTTTCTTTTTCTTTTTCTTTTTCTTTTTCTTTTTCTTTTTCTTTTTCTTTTTCTTTTTCTTTTTTTTTCTTTTTCCTTTTCCTTTTCCTTTTCCTTTTCCTTTTCCTTTTCCTTTTCCTTTTCCTTTTCCTTTTCCTTTTCCTTTTCCTTTTCCTTTTCCTTTTTCCTTTTCCTTTTCCTTTTCCTTTTCCTTTTCCTTTTCCTTTTCCTTTTCCTTTTCCTTTTCCTTTTTCTTTTTCTTTTTCTTTTTCTTTTTCTTTTTCTTTTTCTTTTTCTTTTTCTTTTTCTTTTTCTTTTTCTTTTTTTCTTTTTCTTTCCCCATGACACACTTATTTTCTGCCTGTGGTTACTGCTGCTGTCTTCCCACTACTGTCAAGGATGGGATGGCACCCAGGGCATAGCCTAGAGTAAAATTTAAAAAGGAAAAATTATTAGGGAAGTATTTCAGATACCTCTGGCTGTTGTTGTGGAGCCTTTGTAGCAGGTAAGACCAGCAGAAGATGTCCCAGGTGCTCCTGGGCAGGATATCCCAGCACGAGAAGATGCTGAAGGAAGCAGTAGACCAGGGCTTGGAGTAGTTGCTGCTGCTGTGCACTTCTGAGTCTTCATCCCCCTGCTTGATTTTGACGGTGACAGCTGGGCACTCTGCAGCACATCCCTTCCTTTTCCTGTGCCTCTTCTGAACCTGTTCATAAAGAGAAGGAAAAGGGAAAGAAAAGAGAAGGAAATAGGAAAAGAGAAAGAGGGAAAGGGAGAGGGAGAGGGAGGGGGAAAGGCAGAAGGGAAAGGAAGAAGGGAAGGGAAAGGGAAAGGGGGGGGGGAAGGGGAGAGGGAGAGGGGAAGTGGAAAGGAAGAGCGAAAGAGAAGGGAAGGGAAGGGAAGGGAAGGGAAGGGAAGGGAAGGGAAGGGAAGGGAAGGGAAGGGAAGGGAAGGGAAGGGAAGGGAAGGGAAGGGAAGGGAAGGCAAGGCAAGGCAAGGCAAGGCAAGGCAAGGCAAGGCAAGGAAAGGCAAGGAAAGGAAAAAAAGAGAAGAAAAGACAAGACAAAAGGAGAAAAGAGAAGAGAAGAGAAGAGAAGAGAAGAGAAGAGAAGAGAAGAGAAGAGAAGAGAAGAGAAGAGAAGAGAAGAGAAGAGAAGAGAAGAGAAGAGAAGAGAAGAGAAGAGAAGAGAAGAGAAGAGAAGAGAAGAGAAGAGAAGAGAAGAGAAGAGAAGAGAAGAGAAGAGAAGAGAAGAGAAGAGAAGAGAAGAGAAGAGAAGAGAAGAGAAGAGAAGAGAAGAGAAGAGAAGAGAAGAGAAGAGAAGAGAAGAGAAGAGAAGAGAGGAAGAGAGGAAGAGAGGAAGAGAGGAAGAGAGGAAGAAAGAAAGAAAGAAAGAAAGAAAGGAAGAAAGAAAGAAAGGAAGAAAGAAAGGAAGAAAGAAAGGAAGAAAGGAAGAAAGGAAGAAAGGAAGGAAGGAAGGAAGGAAGGAAGGAAGGAAGGAAGGAAGGAAGGAAGGAAGGAAGGAAGGAAGGAAGAAAAAGAAAGAAAGAAAGAAAGAAAGAAAGAAAGAAAGAAAGAAAGAAAGAAAGAAAGAAAGAAAGAAAGAAAGAAAGAAAGAAAGAAAGAAAAGGAGGTGTTGAGGGAGGATGTGGAAAAACTGCCTTGGAAAAATAACTCCACTTTAATAAGGGAAAAAGTCTATCTTATTTTGTTGGAGCAGAAGCAGTTTAAAGAAGGAACATTAAGGAACACTTTGGGGAAATCTTTAATCTGGTAGCAGCATCCAAGAGAAATAGCGTAGGAGAAAAAGACCTGAGGGAGATGAACGTACAGTGATGCATTAGCCGATAAATAGCATGCAGCGGGCTCTGGGCACTTCCCCATAACTGTGCCCTGGTCGAGCCAGCTGGGTCTCCCTTTCGGAAGGAGAGGGATGCGTCCTCCTGCCTCCCCGTCCTCAGCTCAGCAGAGGCTTTCTGTTGACCTGGCTTCTAATCGCGGTATCCAGAGCTTGTTCCTTTAAGCATTTACACCTCCAATCAGGCCGCCAGTCCCACTGCCATGTGGAGCCATAAACAGGGATAAACAGTAATTAGTATGGTAAATAGCTTGGCCTTGTGTTTTCTGGTTACAGTATCATGGTAATTATTTCCGGCTCCCTGCCTGCGTACTCCTGCTGCCTGATTTTGTGCTCTGCACATCCTTGCCAGCCTGATTATCACCGGACACATTACAGTCCCCGACTGCTGCCTCCCGTCTCTCCCAGCCGCGCCGCGGGGCGCTGACCCAGGCCCATTAGGCAGAGGCAGTCGGGGATGTAGGACTGAGGGGTGATGGGCACCGTCACTGTCTTCTGGCGGCTCTCAGCCCAAATGGAGAGGTTGGGGAGCCCTGATGAAATACCGCAGGACAGCCTTTGCAGGAAGCCCACCGCTGGTCGGTTGGCCTTTGTGAGATACGGAGAGAGAAATGTGCAGTTGGGTCATGCCTCATCATGGTCTCTTGGCCAACACCCCAAGCTTGGTTCCTCTGAAATACAGCACGGATATTTTGGCATCCATACGTGCAGGCTATAAAGTAGGGTTCCTGAGACCTTCTTACCAGTTCAGGGACCTTCACTTTCTAAAGCAGGGCTCTCCTTTCTTTCTAAATTCTGCCCATTAAGTCTCTGTTTTGCAACGTGCTGTGTTTTCTCTTTGTCCCTGCACCTCCCCAGAGTTCCCGGCTTTTTCTTTCTGGATATCCCTCCAGAAGACTACAGCAGGTAATTTGTGTGTCCATTTCTGTATTTTCATCCAACCCTTCCTGATATGTATGCACACAGTTTGGAGGCAACCTGTGGATCTGGAGTAGTTGCTCATTCACTGCCTCTCTCGCAGTGGCCAGGATATTAGGGCGAGCAATTTGTGAGAAACCTCTCTCAGGTCCTGTTTTATTCATGGTCTCCTGGACGAAATGTCACCAGAATGGTTGTGTTTTCCCCGTTACATCTGACGCCTTCCCTCTCCCCCCGTGGAGATACACAGCCTGATAACCCCTGTCTGCATGGTGGGCTGGACATCCCAGCACTGCAGGGTCCATCAGCAAATGCTTTGGCTCTCCTGATGTACACAAGCATGACCCAGTTTTATTTTTTTTTAGTTATATGAGTGTTATTATTCACAAAGCATTGCGAACATGCTGAGACTCTCAGGAAGACAAATGGGCATGGCTGGGGAAGGAAGGGCCAGGGGACACACAGCTGCTGTTTCTCCCCAGAAAGCACTTGAGCAGCAACACTGGGTTGTGACGGTGGCCACATGCCTTTGGGATCAGAGACGCCTGGCAGGGTCTTCAGGACATCACTGAGTTCATGTCCATCTCAGGAGGCGCATCTCATGCATCATTCCCAAGAGGTTTTGGCTGGCCTGCAGTGTAGGACATTCCCCCAGGTCTTCAGGCAGTCTGTGCACTATACCACGCTGTCCTGACCACCAAATGCTCTGTACTGCAATGTCAGCCCATTGCTTCCTCTTCTACCCACCGTGGACACTAAGAATTAAGGACAATGCTTTCAGATACGCGGTCTGATTTTTTGGGTGGTCCTTTGGGGACACAGGAGTTGGACTCGATGATCCTCGTGGGTCCTTCCAACTTGGGCTATTCCATGATTCAATGACTCTAGCAACATTTTATGTATTTGAAGGCCATTATTTTGTCCCTTCTCAATCTTCTGTAGTTTAAACAGTTTCCTGGTAGGCCATGTTTTCTGCATATCTGATCATGTTGGCATGATTCTCCTAACTATCTGCAGGAGAGCTTTGCTCTCCTCCCCCATCACTCTCAGACTGACAGCAGAAAACCTCTCCCTCACCCCTGGAGCCATAACTCCTGATGGAGACGCACGTTATCCTTCACTCCTCAAATATAACTTTGACTACATGTCATTTTTCTAGACAACTGAAGTCATTCATCATGTTTTCCTCACAGGACTTGGGCTGGAGTGCCTTGCTGTTCCCAAAGGCAATTAATTCTAGCTGAATCTTGGCTTAGATGTGAGCCAAAAGGGTGTCTAAAAAAATGATGTGCATGTGTGTGTGCGACTCCTTTGCATAGTCTCTGTGGAGTTGCTTTAAGGGAGGGGAGAACCCTTCAGTTTCTGCAGTGCTGTACCCATGCTGCTTGGAAAAACAGCTCTGTGGTGGAAACCAGTCATTGGAGTGGAAAGCCAGCTCTGCAGCACAGGGAGACTTGTGGTCAGCAAGTGGATGAGCTCTCCCTGGGAGGCTGCCTTTGAAACCAGCCTTCAGTTCCCCTCGGCCAGCACACCTTGGGGGTTGTAGAGGCAGTGCCCATTTAAACTGTGACTGAGGCTCTGCGATGGTGCAAGTCTATCTTACTCCTTCAAATTCATTGATGCAGCCAGAGTTTTCAGTAATGAACTTTCAAGGATCCAACCACTTTAAAGCTTTTGGACAGTGGCAATTATCTGAAAACATTCCTACAGGTTTATCTTCTTCATTTACATTTGCTTGCTCTCTCCATCTCATTCAAAGCAGTCAGGACTGGTTTGCTTCCCTCTTCTCTGGAAGTTTGCACTGGGAACCATTGTTAGAATCAGAATCCTGATCTGAGAGCACGATGAAAAATGTTGCACACCAACTTGAACATTGGAGAGGAAAATGTTCATGGATTGTACTCAAACAGCTGCTTACACCTTTTAACTTTTAAACCTGAGAAGCAACAGGTAGTTTCTACGTTGCCCTCGGGGATAGTGTACTCTTCTGTACTTTGCTTCTATACAAACAGCTCAAAATTTTAAAGTCATGTTGTCAGTCATACCACCAAACAACCTTGCACGGCATTACATGTTCCCCCCCAGATAGATCTTGCCCTGAATGCGACACCAGACAAGGAAATAATGCCGGCACGTAAAACTAACTTGTAGATACATCCCTTGTTGGCATTCTTTTTTTTTTGTTTTGTTTTGATGCTTTGTGGGGCTTAGCTGTACTTCAGTGAGAAGAATGTCTTCTGGTGTGAACTGAAATTATATCTCTCTGCCACAATGTCCCTCTCTTTATTTTTTTTTTTTTTGGGGGGGGGGGGGGCGGGGACGGTTAGGGAGGGGAGACGAGGGTGTTGATAATTCCTTGTGGACACCTGAAGGAGTTGCAAAATAATAAAATTTAGGTGAAGGAAAAGTTCCTTCTCTTAATTTTTGTCATTGTTGTTATTCTTTTCCATCTGGTCATAAAATGAAAGTCCCATTTTCTGGCCTTTGGCAGATTGCAAGCATGCTGGAACCATTCACGTTATGTAGACTGTATTTGTCTGAAATGATAATATCATACCTATAGTCTGCTGCAGGCTCAAAAGCAGCCTATGCCTCCTGGACTGTTTTATGCCTTTGCTTTTGTTACTACATCCTTGTAAGTCTTCAACAGGGAAATGAAATTACCCTATACAAAGGAAACACCATCCAGAAGAAACTTCAGGTGCTAGGGCCTGAATTTTCACTGAAACCAAAGGCAGATATCTTACTGACATGAAGAAAGGGGCTTTATCTATCCTGGTTTGTTTACCATTGAAGGAGCGTGAAAGAGATGCATGTCCTTGTCTCTGAAGAGGAGGCGAAGGAACAGCTAGTGCAAGGAACGCAAAATTCAGTTATGCCGAACTAACAGGTGGTTGTATCCCAGGTTGGAGACCACAACACAGAATCACCTAGGTTGGAAGAGACCTCCAAGATCACGTAGTCCAACCTCTGGCATAACACTAACAAGTCCTCCACTAAGCCGTAGCCCTAAGCTCTACACCTAAACATCTTTTAAAGACCTCCAGGGATGGTGACTCAACCACTCCCCTGGGCAGCCCATTCCAATGCCTAACAACCCTTTTGGTGAAGAAGTTCTTCCTGACACCAAACCTAAATCTCCCCTGGTGCAACTTTAGCCCATTCCCCCTCGTCCTATCACCAGGCACATATGAGAATAGATGAACTCCCACCTCGCTACAGCCTCCTTTAAGGTATCTGTAGAGTGCGATAAGGTCGCCCCTGAGCCTCCTCTTCTCCAGACCAAACAATCCCAGCTCCCTCAGCCGCTCCTCGTAAGACTTGTTCTCCAGGCCCTTCACCAGCTTCGTCGCCCTTCCCTGGACTCACTGGAGCCCTTCAATATCCTTCTTGTAGCGAGGGGCCCAGAACTGAACACAGTACTTGGGCTGTGGCCTTACCAGAGCCAAGTACAGGGGGACAATCGCTTCCTTAGTCCTGCTGGCCACGCTGTTTCTTATACGAGTCAGGATGCTGTTGGCCTTCTTGGCCACCTGAGCACACTGCTGGCTCATATTGAGTCGACTAGCCACCAGTACTCCCAGGTCCTTCTCTGCCAGGCAGCTTTCTAGCCACTCAGATGGCTTTTCCAACCATCTTCAAACTTCCAGATCTAGAGGAACGCTTTGGCTGCGGCCTAAAAGCCACGTGTATGTAAGCTGCCGCAAGCCAGCTAATCTTCTTCCCATGACCTGCCAGGAAACAGCAATGTAGGCAGGTAACCGAATTAAAGCCAAAACTTGCAGCCCAGTCCTTGACCTGAATAGTGAGTGAGGATCCGGATCCTGGCATTTACATGTATGCGCGATAGCTTCTACACAGCTGAAGTAAATAAACCCCGGGTACCCTGAGCTGGAGGACCACGACGGTGGGAACGATAAACTCCCAACCACCCTGAACGTGTGCGGGATTTGCTGCTCCACCTGGATCTATACAAGTCTGTGGGTCCAGATGGGATTCATCCCAGGGTGCTTAAGGAGCTGGCTGACGCCATCATGGGACCTCTCTCAATTTCATGGGACCTCTCTCAATTATTTTTCAACAGTCTTGTGAATCTGGAGAGGTCCCAATGGACTGGAAGCTGGCAAATGTCGTACCAATTTTCAAGAAGGGCAAGAAAATAGACTGTTAGTCTCACATCAGCAGCTGGTAAAATTATGGAGAAGATGATCCTTGTAGTTCTTGAAGCACACCTGGGGGACAATGCAGTCATTGGTCCCGGCCAACATGGGTTCACAAGGGGTAGGTCCTGCCTAACAAATCTGAATTCCGTTTATGATAAGATCACCCATCTGGTTGATCAAGGGAAACCAGCTGACGTGATCTGTTTGGACCTGAGCAAAGCTTTTGACATGGTTTCCCGTGAGATCCTACTGGACAAAATGTCCAGCATACAACCTAACAAAAACATCATGCGATGGGTGAGCAATTGGCTAACAGGCAGGGCTCAAGGGCTTGTGGTAAATGGGGCCACATCACGCTGGCATATGGTCAATAGTGGGGACCCCGCAGAGAGGGATCTGGGGGTCGTGGTAGACAGCAAGTTGAATATGAGCCAGCAGTGTGCCCTGGCAGCCAGGAGGGCCAACCGTGTCCTGGGGTGCATCAAGCACAGCATCGCTAGTAGGTCAAGGGAGGTGATTGTCCCGCTCTGCTCTGCGCTGGTGCGGCCTCACCTCGAGTACTGTGTGCAGTTCTGGGCACCACAGTACAAAAAGGACAGTAAGCTGCTGGAGAGTGTCCAGAGGAGGGCGACGAAGATGGTGAAGGGCCTAGAGGGGAAGACGTATTAGGAGTGGCTGAGGGCACTGGGCCTGTTCAGCCTGGAGAAGAGGAGGCTGAGGGGGGACCTCATCGCAGTCTACAACTTCCTCGCGAGGGGGAGTGCAGAGGCAGGTGCTGACCCATTCTCTGTAATCACCAGTGATAGGACCCATGGGAATGGTGTTAAGCTGAGGCAGGGAAGGTTTAGGCTGGACGTCAGGAAGAGGTTCTTCACCGAGAGGAGGGTGGTTGCACGCTGGAACAGGCTCCCCAGGGAAGTGGTCACTGCACCAAGCCTGTCTGAATTGAAGAAGCGATTGGACTGTGCGCTTAGTCACATGGTCTGAACTTTTGGGTAGACCTGTGCGGTGCCAGGAATTGGACTTGATGATCCTTATGGGTCCCTTCCAACTTGGGATATTCTATGATTCTATGAATAGTGCAGTCACAGGTCATGGGGCTAGATTTAGAAAAGTCCTGCATAAAGAAGGGATCTCAGAAAAGAAAATTTAAATATCATTAATATCAAGAAAAGGAATTCTGATTGCTAAATTCTTTATCTGTCATGACTAGACAGATGAAAATCTATGATGGCAAGTTTGCCTTCAAGGTCATTTTCTTTTTTATTCATATCTTTTATTTATTTGTATTTATTTTTTTAACAGGCTCTGTACTAATGTTCCTCACAGAATGACTAACAGAAATATAACCTTCGTGCAAATTTTGTAGTTAATTCATTAGGTCAACTCTAACCACTAAGCCCCTTGTCAGGTTATTTCTACTAGTGATAAGGAGCAATTGACCTTAAAACTTTGAAGCCAGGTAGACGAGCTTATTCCAGGAGGTCTCTTGGTTCCACCCTTGTTAAGCGAAACCGGCCAGGTGTGGCTCATTTGACCTTTGCTATATAGGAAGCCTGAGGATGAGTAGTGGGGAATTGCCTCCCCCAGGAGAGACTGAGGCTTGGGTTGCATGGGGTGTTTTTCTCTAGTGGTGAATTGGGCTCAGCGTTCCCTGTTAAATCGCTTTTCCTTCATGTTTTGTGCCCTCTCTGTGAAAGAGTTTTAGAGACTCTATGACCCAGTTACATGGGTGGTGCATTCTTCAGTAAAACGCTGGTGGAACTACTTCACTGTGAAGCGCTTTGGAAGGGACTCGAGATCAGAAGACTACAGGTAAGTGTTCCTGGGTTCTCTGGTTGTTACTATTGAATTAATGTGAATGCTGTGGTTGTTACTGTTGAAATAATGTGAATGCAGAATTTGTCCTATGTCAGTAGAAACAAACAAGGGCAGAAACAAACAGGCAGAGTCGCTGGGGCGCAGAGTCGCTGGGGCGCAGAGTCGCTGGGGCGCAGAGTCGCTGGGGCGCAGAGTCGCTGGGGCGCAGAGTCGCTGGGGCGCAGAGTCGCTGGGGCGCAGAGTCGCTGGGGCGCAGAGTCGCTGGGGCGCAGAGTCGCTGGGGCGCAGAGTCGCTGGGGCGCAGAGTCGCTGGGGCGCAGAGTCGCTGGGGCGCAGAGTCGCTGGGGCGCAGAGTCGCTGGGGCGCAGAGTCGCTGGGGCGCAGAGTCGCTGGGGCGCAGAGTCGCTGGGGCGCAGAGTCGCTGGGGCGCAGAGTCGCTGGGGCGCAGAGTCGCTGGGGCGCAGAGTCGCTGGGGCGCAGAGTCGCTGGGGCGCAGAGTCGCTGGGGCGCAGAGTCGCTGGGGCGCAGAGTCGCTGGGGCGCAGAGTCGCTGGGGCGCAGAGTCGCTGGGGCGCAGAGTCGCTGGGGCGCAGAGTCGCTGGGGCGCAGAGTCGCTGGGGCGCAGAGTCGCTGGGGCGCAGAGTCGCTGGGGCGCAGAGTCGCTGGGGCGCAGAGTCGCTGGGGCGCAGAGTCGCTGGGGCGCAGAGTCGCTGGGGCGCAGAGTCGCTGGGGCGCAGAGTCGCTGGGGCGCAGAGTCGCTGGGGCGCAGAGTCGCTGGGGCGCAGAGTCGCTGGGGCGCAGAGTCGCTGGGGCGCAGAGTCGCTGGGGCGCAGAGTCGCTGGGGCGCAGAGTCGCTGGGGCGCAGAGTCGCTGGGGCGCAGAGTCGCTGGGGCGCAGAGTCGCTGGGGCGCAGAGTCGCTGGGGCGCAGAGTCGCTGGGGCGCAGAGTCGCTGGGGCGCAGAGTCGCTGGGGCGCAGAGTCGCTGGGGCGCAGAGTCGCTGGGGCGCAGAGTCGCTGGGGCGCAGAGTCGCTGGGGCGCAGAGTCGCTGGGGCGCAGAGTCGCTGGGGCGCAGAGTCGCTGGGGCGCAGAGTCGCTGGGGCGCAGAGTCGCTGGGGCGCAGAGTCGCTGGGGCGCAGAGTCGCTGGGGCGCAGAGTCGCTGGGGCGCAGAGTCGCTGGGGCGCAGAGTCGCTGGGGCGCAGAGTCGCTGGGGCGCAGAGTCGCTGGGGCGCAGAGTCGCTGGGGCGCAGAGTCGCTGGGGCGCAGAGTCGCTGGGGCGCAGAGTCGCTGGGGCGCAGAGTCGCTGGGGCGCAGAGTCGCTGGGGCGCAGAGTCGCTGGGGCGCAGAGTCGCTGGGGCGCAGAGTCGCTGGGGCGCAGAGTCGCTGGGGCGCAGAGTCGCTGGGGCGCAGAGTCGCTGGGGCGCAGAGTCGCTGGGGCGCAGAGTCGCTGGGGCGCAGAGTCGCTGGGGCGCAGAGTCGCTGGGGCGCAGAGTCGCTGGGGCGCAGAGTCGCTGGGGCGCAGAGTCGCTGGGGCGCAGAGTCGCTGGGGCGCAGAGTCGCTGGGGCGCAGAGTCGCTGGGGCGCAGAGTCGCTGGGGCGCAGAGTCGCTGGGGCGCAGAGTCGCTGGGGCGCAGAGTCGCTGGGGCGCAGAGTCGCTGGGGCGCAGAGTCGCTGGGGCGCAGAGTCGCTGGGGCGCAGAGTCGCTGGGGCGCAGAGTCGCTGGGGCGCAGAGTCGCTGGGGCGCAGAGTCGCTGGGGCGCAGAGTCGCTGGGGCGCAGAGTCGCTGGGGCGCAGAGTCGCTGGGGCGCAGAGTCGCTGGGGCGCAGAGTCGCTGGGGCGCAGAGTCGCTGGGGCGCAGAGTCGCTGGGGCGCAGAGTCGCTGGGGCGCAGAGTCGCTGGGGCGCAGAGTCGCTGGGGCGCAGAGTCGCTGGGGCGCAGAGTCGCTGGGGCGCAGAGTCGCTGGGGCGCAGAGTCGCTGGGGCGCAGAGTCGCTGGGGCGCAGAGTCGCTGGGGCGCAGAGTCGCTGGGGCGCAGAGTCGCTGGGGCGCAGAGTCGCTGGGGCGCAGAGTCGCTGGGGCGCAGAGTCGCTGGGGCGCAGAGTCGCTGGGGCGCAGAGTCGCTGGGGCGCAGAGTCGCTGGGGCGCAGAGTCGCTGGGGCGCAGAGTCGCTGGGGCGCAGAGTCGCTGGGGCGCAGAGTCGCTGGGGCGCAGAGTCGCTGGGGCGCAGAGTCGCTGGGGCGCAGAGTCGCTGGGGCGCAGAGTCGCTGGGGCGCAGAGTCGCTGGGGCGCAGAGTCGCTGGGGCGCAGAGTCGCTGGGGCGCAGAGTCGCTGGGGCGCAGAGTCGCTGGGGCGCAGAGTCGCTGGGGCGCAGAGTCGCTGGGGCGCAGAGTCGCTGGGGCGCAGAGTCGCTGGGGCGCAGAGTCGCTGGGGCGCAGAGTCGCTGGGGCGCAGAGTCGCTGGGGCGCAGAGTCGCTGGGGCGCAGAGTCGCTGGGGCGCAGAGTCGCTGGGGCGCAGAGTCGCTGGGGCGCAGAGTCGCTGGGGCGCAGAGTCGCTGGGGCGCAGAGTCGCTGGGGCGCAGAGTCGCTGGGGCGCAGAGTCGCTGGGGCGCAGAGTCGCTGGGGCGCAGAGTCGCTGGGGCGCAGAGTCGCTGGGGCGCAGAGTCGCTGGGGCGCAGAGTCGCTGGGGCGCAGAGTCGCTGGGGCGCAGAGTCGCTGGGGCGCAGAGTCGCTGGGGCGCAGAGTCGCTGGGGCGCAGAGTCGCTGGGGCGCAGAGTCGCTGGGGCGCAGAGTCGCTGGGGCGCAGAGTCGCTGGGGCGCAGAGTCGCTGGGGCGCAGAGTCGCTGGGGCGCAGAGTCGCTGGGGCGCAGAGTCGCTGGGGCGCAGAGTCGCTGGGGCGCAGAGTCGCTGGGGCGCAGAGTCGCTGGGGCGCAGAGTCGCTGGGGCGCAGAGTCGCTGGGGCGCAGAGTCGCTGGGGCGCAGAGTCGCTGGGGCGCAGAGTCGCTGGGGCGCAGAGTCGCTGGGGCGCAGAGTCGCTGGGGCGCAGAGTCGCTGGGGCGCAGAGTCGCTGGGGCGCAGAGTCGCTGGGGCGCAGAGTCGCTGGGGCGCAGAGTCGCTGGGGCGCAGAGTCGCTGGGGCGCAGAGTCGCTGGGGCGCAGAGTCGCTGGGGCGCAGAGTCGCTGGGGCGCAGAGTCGCTGGGGCGCAGAGTCGCTGGGGCGCAGAGTCGCTGGGGCGCAGAGTCGCTGGGGCGCAGAGTCGCTGGGGCGCAGAGTCGCTGGGGCGCAGAGTCGCTGGGGCGCAGAGTCGCTGGGGCGCAGAGTCGCTGGGGCGCAGAGTCGCTGGGGCGCAGAGTCGCTGGGGCGCAGAGTCGCTGGGGCGCAGAGTCGCTGGGGCGCAGAGTCGCTGGGGCGCAGAGTCGCTGGGGCGCAGAGTCGCTGGGGCGCAGAGTCGCTGGGGCGCAGAGTCGCTGGGGCGCAGAGTCGCTGGGGCGCAGAGTCGCTGGGGCGCAGAGTCGCTGGGGCGCAGAGTCGCTGGGGCGCAGAGTCGCTGGGGCGCAGAGTCGCTGGGGCGCAGAGTCGCTGGGGCGCAGAGTCGCTGGGGCGCAGAGTCGCTGGGGCGCAGAGTCGCTGGGGCGCAGAGTCGCTGGGGCGCAGAGTCGCTGGGGCGCAGAGTCGCTGGGGCGCAGAGTCGCTGGGGCGCAGAGTCGCTGGGGCGCAGAGTCGCTGGGGCGCAGAGTCGCTGGGGCGCAGAGTCGCTGGGGCGCAGAGTCGCTGGGGCGCAGAGTCGCTGGGGCGCAGAGTCGCTGGGGCGCAGAGTCGCTGGGGCGCAGAGTCGCTGGGGCGCAGAGTCGCTGGGGCGCAGAGTCGCTGGGGCGCAGAGTCGCTGGGGCGCAGAGTCGCTGGGGCGCAGAGTCGCTGGGGCGCAGAGTCGCTGGGGCGCAGAGTCGCTGGGGCGCAGAGTCGCTGGGGCGCAGAGTCGCTGGGGCGCAGAGTCGCTGGGGCGCAGAGTCGCTGGGGCGCAGAGTCGCTGGGGCGCAGAGTCGCTGGGGCGCAGAGTCGCTGGGGCGCAGAGTCGCTGGGGCGCAGAGTCGCTGGGGCGCAGAGTCGCTGGGGCGCAGAGTCGCTGGGGCGCAGAGTCGCTGGGGCGCAGAGTCGCTGGGGCGCAGAGTCGCTGGGGCGCAGAGTCGCTGGGGCGCAGAGTCGCTGGGGCGCAGAGTCGCTGGGGCGCAGAGTCGCTGGGGCGCAGAGTCGCTGGGGCGCAGAGTCGCTGGGGCGCAGAGTCGCTGGGGCGCAGAGTCGCTGGGGCGCAGAGTCGCTGGGGCGCAGAGTCGCTGGGGCGCAGAGTCGCTGGGGCGCAGAGTCGCTGGGGCGCAGAGTCGCTGGGGCGCAGAGTCGCTGGGGCGCAGAGTCGCTGGGGCGCAGAGTCGCTGGGGCGCAGAGTCGCTGGGGCGCAGAGTCGCTGGGGCGCAGAGTCGCTGGGGCGCAGAGTCGCTGGGGCGCAGAGTCGCTGGGGCGCAGAGTCGCTGGGGCGCAGAGTCGCTGGGGCGCAGAGTCGCTGGGGCGCAGAGTCGCTGGGGCGCAGAGTCGCTGGGGCGCAGAGTCGCTGGGGCGCAGAGTCGCTGGGGCGCAGAGTCGCTGGGGCGCAGAGTCGCTGGGGCGCAGAGTCGCTGGGGCGCAGAGTCGCTGGGGCGCAGAGTCGCTGGGGCGCAGAGTCGCTGGGGCGCAGAGTCGCTGGGGCGCAGAGTCGCTGGGGCGCAGAGTCGCTGGGGCGCAGAGTCGCTGGGGCGCAGAGTCGCTGGGGCGCAGAGTCGCTGGGGCGCAGAGTCGCTGGGGCGCAGAGTCGCTGGGGCGCAGAGTCGCTGGGGCGCAGAGTCGCTGGGGCGCAGAGTCGCTGGGGCGCAGAGTCGCTGGGGCGCAGAGTCGCTGGGGCGCAGAGTCGCTGGGGCGCAGAGTCGCTGGGGCGCAGAGTCGCTGGGGCGCAGAGTCGCTGGGGCGCAGAGTCGCTGGGGCGCAGAGTCGCTGGGGCGCAGAGTCGCTGGGGCGCAGAGTCGCTGGGGCGCAGAGTCGCTGGGGCGCAGAGTCGCTGGGGCGCAGAGTCGCTGGGGCGCAGAGTCGCTGGGGCGCAGAGTCGCTGGGGCGCAGAGTCGCTGGGGCGCAGAGTCGCTGGGGCGCAGAGTCGCTGGGGCGCAGAGTCGCTGGGGCGCAGAGTCGCTGGGGCGCAGAGTCGCTGGGGCGCAGAGTCGCTGGGGCGCAGAGTCGCTGGGGCGCAGAGTCGCTGGGGCGCAGAGTCGCTGGGGCGCAGAGTCGCTGGGGCGCAGAGTCGCTGGGGCGCAGAGTCGCTGGGGCGCAGAGTCGCTGGGGCGCAGAGTCGCTGGGGCGCAGAGTCGCTGGGGCGCAGAGTCGCTGGGGCGCAGAGTCGCTGGGGCGCAGAGTCGCTGGGGCGCAGAGTCGCTGGGGCGCAGAGTCGCTGGGGCGCAGAGTCGCTGGGGCGCAGAGTCGCTGGGGCGCAGAGTCGCTGGGGCGCAGAGTCGCTGGGGCGCAGAGTCGCTGGGGCGCAGAGTCGCTGGGGCGCAGAGTCGCTGGGGCGCAGAGTCGCTGGGGCGCAGAGTCGCTGGGGCGCAGAGTCGCTGGGGCGCAGAGTCGCTGGGGCGCAGAGTCGCTGGGGCGCAGAGTCGCTGGGGCGCAGAGTCGCTGGGGCGCAGAGTCGCTGGGGCGCAGAGTCGCTGGGGCGCAGAGTCGCTGGGGCGCAGAGTCGCTGGGGCGCAGAGTCGCTGGGGCGCAGAGTCGCTGGGGCGCAGAGTCGCTGGGGCGCAGAGTCGCTGGGGCGCAGAGTCGCTGGGGCGCAGAGTCGCTGGGGCGCAGAGTCGCTGGGGCGCAGAGTCGCTGGGGCGCAGAGTCGCTGGGGCGCAGAGTCGCTGGGGCGCAGAGTCGCTGGGGCGCAGAGTCGCTGGGGCGCAGAGTCGCTGGGGCGCAGAGTCGCTGGGGCGCAGAGTCGCTGGGGCGCAGAGTCGCTGGGGCGCAGAGTCGCTGGGGCGCAGAGTCGCTGGGGCGCAGAGTCGCTGGGGCGCAGAGTCGCTGGGGCGCAGAGTCGCTGGGGCGCAGAGTCGCTGGGGCGCAGAGTCGCTGGGGCGCAGAGTCGCTGGGGCGCAGAGTCGCTGGGGCGCAGAGTCGCTGGGGCGCAGAGTCGCTGGGGCGCAGAGTCGCTGGGGCGCAGAGTCGCTGGGGCGCAGAGTCGCTGGGGCGCAGAGTCGCTGGGGCGCAGAGTCGCTGGGGCGCAGAGTCGCTGGGGCGCAGAGTCGCTGGGGCGCAGAGTCGCTGGGGCGCAGAGTCGCTGGGGCGCAGAGTCGCTGGGGCGCAGAGTCGCTGGGGCGCAGAGTCGCTGGGGCGCAGAGTCGCTGGGGCGCAGAGTCGCTGGGGCGCAGAGTCGCTGGGGCGCAGAGTCGCTGGGGCGCAGAGTCGCTGGGGCGCAGAGTCGCTGGGGCGCAGAGTCGCTGGGGCGCAGAGTCGCTGGGGCGCAGAGTCGCTGGGGCGCAGAGTCGCTGGGGCGCAGAGTCGCTGGGGCGCAGAGTCGCTGGGGCGCAGAGTCGCTGGGGCGCAGAGTCGCTGGGGCGCAGAGTCGCTGGGGCGCAGAGTCGCTGGGGCGCAGAGTCGCTGGGGCGCAGAGTCGCTGGGGCGCAGAGTCGCTGGGGCGCAGAGTCGCTGGGGCGCAGAGTCGCTGGGGCGCAGAGTCGCTGGGGCGCAGAGTCGCTGGGGCGCAGAGTCGCTGGGGCGCAGAGTCGCTGGGGCGCAGAGTCGCTGGGGCGCAGAGTCGCTGGGGCGCAGAGTCGCTGGGGCGCAGAGTCGCTGGGGCGCAGAGTCGCTGGGGCGCAGAGTCGCTGGGGCGCAGAGTCGCTGGGGCGCAGAGTCGCTGGGGCGCAGAGTCGCTGGGGCGCAGAGTCGCTGGGGCGCAGAGTCGCTGGGGCGCAGAGTCGCTGGGGCGCAGAGTCGCTGGGGCGCAGAGTCGCTGGGGCGCAGAGTCGCTGGGGCGCAGAGTCGCTGGGGCGCAGAGTCGCTGGGGCGCAGAGTCGCTGGGGCGCAGAGTCGCTGGGGCGCAGAGTCGCTGGGGCGCAGAGTCGCTGGGGCGCAGAGTCGCTGGGGCGCAGAGTCGCTGGGGCGCAGAGTCGCTGGGGCGCAGAGTCGCTGGGGCGCAGAGTCGCTGGGGCGCAGAGTCGCTGGGGCGCAGAGTCGCTGGGGCGCAGAGTCGCTGGGGCGCAGAGTCGCTGGGGCGCAGAGTCGCTGGGGCGCAGAGTCGCTGGGGCGCAGAGTCGCTGGGGCGCAGAGTCGCTGGGGCGCAGAGTCGCTGGGGCGCAGAGTCGCTGGGGCGCAGAGTCGCTGGGGCGCAGAGTCGCTGGGGCGCAGAGTCGCTGGGGCGCAGAGTCGCTGGGGCGCAGAGTCGCTGGGGCGCAGAGTCGCTGGGGCGCAGAGTCGCTGGGGCGCAGAGTCGCTGGGGCGCAGAGTCGCTGGGGCGCAGAGTCGCTGGGGCGCAGAGTCGCTGGGGCGCAGAGTCGCTGGGGCGCAGAGTCGCTGGGGCGCAGAGTCGCTGGGGCGCAGAGTCGCTGGGGCGCAGAGTCGCTGGGGCGCAGAGTCGCTGGGGCGCAGAGTCGCTGGGGCGCAGAGTCGCTGGGGCGCAGAGTCGCTGGGGCGCAGAGTCGCTGGGGCGCAGAGTCGCTGGGGCGCAGAGTCGCTGGGGCGCAGAGTCGCTGGGGCGCAGAGTCGCTGGGGCGCAGAGTCGCTGGGGCGCAGAGTCGCTGGGGCGCAGAGTCGCTGGGGCGCAGAGTCGCTGGGGCGCAGAGTCGCTGGGGCGCAGAGTCGCTGGGGCGCAGAGTCGCTGGGGCGCAGAGTCGCTGGGGCGCAGAGTCGCTGGGGCGCAGAGTCGCTGGGGCGCAGAGTCGCTGGGGCGCAGAGTCGCTGGGGCGCAGAGTCGCTGGGGCGCAGAGTCGCTGGGGCGCAGAGTCGCTGGGGCGCAGAGTCGCTGGGGCGCAGAGTCGCTGGGGCGCAGAGTCGCTGGGGCGCAGAGTCGCTGGGGCGCAGAGTCGCTGGGGCGCAGAGTCGCTGGGGCGCAGAGTCGCTGGGGCGCAGAGTCGCTGGGGCGCAGAGTCGCTGGGGCGCAGAGTCGCTGGGGCGCAGAGTCGCTGGGGCGCAGAGTCGCTGGGGCGCAGAGTCGCTGGGGCGCAGAGTCGCTGGGGCGCAGAGTCGCTGGGGCGCAGAGTCGCTGGGGCGCAGAGTCGCTGGGGCGCAGAGTCGCTGGGGCGCAGAGTCGCTGGGGCGCAGAGTCGCTGGGGCGCAGAGTCGCTGGGGCGCAGAGTCGCTGGGGCGCAGAGTCGCTGGGGCGCAGAGTCGCTGGGGCGCAGAGTCGCTGGGGCGCAGAGTCGCTGGGGCGCAGAGTCGCTGGGGCGCAGAGTCGCTGGGGCGCAGAGTCGCTGGGGCGCAGAGTCGCTGGGGCGCAGAGTCGCTGGGGCGCAGAGTCGCTGGGGCGCAGAGTCGCTGGGGCGCAGAGTCGCTGGGGCGCAGAGTCGCTGGGGCGCAGAGTCGCTGGGGCGCAGAGTCGCTGGGGCGCAGAGTCGCTGGGGCGCAGAGTCGCTGGGGCGCAGAGTCGCTGGGGCGCAGAGTCGCTGGGGCGCAGAGTCGCTGGGGCGCAGAGTCGCTGGGGCGCAGAGTCGCTGGGGCGCAGAGTCGCTGGGGCGCAGAGTCGCTGGGGCGCAGAGTCGCTGGGGCGCAGAGTCGCTGGGGCGCAGAGTCGCTGGGGCGCAGAGTCGCTGGGGCGCAGAGTCGCTGGGGCGCAGAGTCGCTGGGGCGCAGAGTCGCTGGGGCGCAGAGTCGCTGGGGCGCAGAGTCGCTGGGGCGCAGAGTCGCTGGGGCGCAGAGTCGCTGGGGCGCAGAGTCGCTGGGGCGCAGAGTCGCTGGGGCGCAGAGTCGCTGGGGCGCAGAGTCGCTGGGGCGCAGAGTCGCTGGGGCGCAGAGTCGCTGGGGCGCAGAGTCGCTGGGGCGCAGAGTCGCTGGGGCGCAGAGTCGCTGGGGCGCAGAGTCGCTGGGGCGCAGAGTCGCTGGGGCGCAGAGTCGCTGGGGCGCAGAGTCGCTGGGGCGCAGAGTCGCTGGGGCGCAGAGTCGCTGGGGCGCAGAGTCGCTGGGGCGCAGAGTCGCTGGGGCGCAGAGTCGCTGGGGCGCAGAGTCGCTGGGGCGCAGAGTCGCTGGGGCGCAGAGTCGCTGGGGCGCAGAGTCGCTGGGGCGCAGAGTCGCTGGGGCGCAGAGTCGCTGGGGCGCAGAGTCGCTGGGGCGCAGAGTCGCTGGGGCGCAGAGTCGCTGGGGCGCAGAGTCGCTGGGGCGCAGAGTCGCTGGGGCGCAGAGTCGCTGGGGCGCAGAGTCGCTGGGGCGCAGAGTCGCTGGGGCGCAGAGTCGCTGGGGCGCAGAGTCGCTGGGGCGCAGAGTCGCTGGGGCGCAGAGTCGCTGGGGCGCAGAGTCGCTGGGGCGCAGAGTCGCTGGGGCGCAGAGTCGCTGGGGCGCAGAGTCGCTGGGGCGCAGAGTCGCTGGGGCGCAGAGTCGCTGGGGCGCAGAGTCGCTGGGGCGCAGAGTCGCTGGGGCGCAGAGTCGCTGGGGCGCAGAGTCGCTGGGGCGCAGAGTCGCTGGGGCGCAGAGTCGCTGGGGCGCAGAGTCGCTGGGGCGCAGAGTCGCTGGGGCGCAGAGTCGCTGGGGCGCAGAGTCGCTGGGGCGCAGAGTCGCTGGGGCGCAGAGTCGCTGGGGCGCAGAGTCGCTGGGGCGCAGAGTCGCTGGGGCGCAGAGTCGCTGGGGCGCAGAGTCGCTGGGGCGCAGAGTCGCTGGGGCGCAGAGTCGCTGGGGCGCAGAGTCGCTGGGGCGCAGAGTCGCTGGGGCGCAGAGTCGCTGGGGCGCAGAGTCGCTGGGGCGCAGAGTCGCTGGGGCGCAGAGTCGCTGGGGCGCAGAGTCGCTGGGGCGCAGAGTCGCTGGGGCGCAGAGTCGCTGGGGCGCAGAGTCGCTGGGGCGCAGAGTCGCTGGGGCGCAGAGTCGCTGGGGCGCAGAGTCGCTGGGGCGCAGAGTCGCTGGGGCGCAGAGTCGCTGGGGCGCAGAGTCGCTGGGGCGCAGAGTCGCTGGGGCGCAGAGTCGCTGGGGCGCAGAGTCGCTGGGGCGCAGAGTCGCTGGGGCGCAGAGTCGCTGGGGCGCAGAGTCGCTGGGGCGCAGAGTCGCTGGGGCGCAGAGTCGCTGGGGCGCAGAGTCGCTGGGGCGCAGAGTCGCTGGGGCGCAGAGTCGCTGGGGCGCAGAGTCGCTGGGGCGCAGAGTCGCTGGGGCGCAGAGTCGCTGGGGCG
Organism: Anas platyrhynchos; assembly: GCF_047663525.1. NCBI lineage: Eukaryota > Metazoa > Chordata > Aves > Anseriformes > Anatidae > Anas > Anas platyrhynchos. The sequence continues at coordinate 53,849,712 of NC_092587.1, read as the reverse complement.
CAGAGTCGCTGGGGCGCAGAGTCGCTGGGGCGCAGAGTCGCTGGGGCGCAGAGTCGCTGGGGCGCAGAGTCGCTGGGGCGCAGAGTCGCTGGGGCGCAGAGTCGCTGGGGCGCAGAGTCGCTGGGGCGCAGAGTCGCTGGGGCGCAGAGTCGCTGGGGCGCAGAGTCGCTGGGGCGCAGAGTCGCTGGGGCGCAGAGTCGCTGGGGCGCAGAGTCGCTGGGGCGCAGAGTCGCTGGGGCGCAGAGTCGCTGGGGCGCAGAGTCGCTGGGGCGCAGAGTCGCTGGGGCGCAGAGTCGCTGGGGCGCAGAGTCGCTGGGGCGCAGAGTCGCTGGGGCGCAGAGTCGCTGGGGCGCAGAGTCGCTGGGGCGCAGAGTCGCTGGGGCGCAGAGTCGCTGGGGCGCAGAGTCGCTGGGGCGCAGAGTCGCTGGGGCGCAGAGTCGCTGGGGCGCAGAGTCGCTGGGGCGCAGAGTCGCTGGGGCGCAGAGTCGCTGGGGCGCAGAGTCGCTGGGGCGCAGAGTCGCTGGGGCGCAGAGTCGCTGGGGCGCAGAGTCGCTGGGGCGCAGAGTCGCTGGGGCGCAGAGTCGCTGGGGCGCAGAGTCGCTGGGGCGCAGAGTCGCTGGGGCGCAGAGTCGCTGGGGCGCAGAGTCGCTGGGGCGCAGAGTCGCTGGGGCGCAGAGTCGCTGGGGCGCAGAGTCGCTGGGGCGCAGAGTCGCTGGGGCGCAGAGTCGCTGGGGCGCAGAGTCGCTGGGGCGCAGAGTCGCTGGGGCGCAGAGTCGCTGGGGCGCAGAGTCGCTGGGGCGCAGAGTCGCTGGGGCGCAGAGTCGCTGGGGCGCAGAGTCGCTGGGGCGCAGAGTCGCTGGGGCGCAGAGTCGCTGGGGCGCAGAGTCGCTGGGGCGCAGAGTCGCTGGGGCGCAGAGTCGCTGGGGCGCAGAGTCGCTGGGGCGCAGAGTCGCTGGGGCGCAGAGTCGCTGGGGCGCAGAGTCGCTGGGGCGCAGAGTCGCTGGGGCGCAGAGTCGCTGGGGCGCAGAGTCGCTGGGGCGCAGAGTCGCTGGGGCGCAGAGTCGCTGGGGCGCAGAGTCGCTGGGGCGCAGAGTCGCTGGGGCGCAGAGTCGCTGGGGCGCAGAGTCGCTGGGGCGCAGAGTCGCTGGGGCGCAGAGTCGCTGGGGCGCAGAGTCGCTGGGGCGCAGAGTCGCTGGGGCGCAGAGTCGCTGGGGCGCAGAGTCGCTGGGGCGCAGAGTCGCTGGGGCGCAGAGTCGCTGGGGCGCAGAGTCGCTGGGGCGCAGAGTCGCTGGGGCGCAGAGTCGCTGGGGCGCAGAGTCGCTGGGGCGCAGAGTCGCTGGGGCGCAGAGTCGCTGGGGCGCAGAGTCGCTGGGGCGCAGAGTCGCTGGGGCGCAGAGTCGCTGGGGCGCAGAGTCGCTGGGGCGCAGAGTCGCTGGGGCGCAGAGTCGCTGGGGCGCAGAGTCGCTGGGGCGCAGAGTCGCTGGGGCGCAGAGTCGCTGGGGCGCAGAGTCGCTGGGGCGCAGAGTCGCTGGGGCGCAGAGTCGCTGGGGCGCAGAGTCGCTGGGGCGCAGAGTCGCTGGGGCGCAGAGTCGCTGGGGCGCAGAGTCGCTGGGGCGCAGAGTCGCTGGGGCGCAGAGTCGCTGGGGCGCAGAGTCGCTGGGGCGCAGAGTCGCTGGGGCGCAGAGTCGCTGGGGCGCAGAGTCGCTGGGGCGCAGAGTCGCTGGGGCGCAGAGTCGCTGGGGCGCAGAGTCGCTGGGGCGCAGAGTCGCTGGGGCGCAGAGTCGCTGGGGCGCAGAGTCGCTGGGGCGCAGAGTCGCTGGGGCGCAGAGTCGCTGGGGCGCAGAGTCGCTGGGGCGCAGAGTCGCTGGGGCGCAGAGTCGCTGGGGCGCAGAGTCGCTGGGGCGCAGAGTCGCTGGGGCGCAGAGTCGCTGGGGCGCAGAGTCGCTGGGGCGCAGAGTCGCTGGGGCGCAGAGTCGCTGGGGCGCAGAGTCGCTGGGGCGCAGAGTCGCTGGGGCGCAGAGTCGCTGGGGCGCAGAGTCGCTGGGGCGCAGAGTCGCTGGGGCGCAGAGTCGCTGGGGCGCAGAGTCGCTGGGGCGCAGAGTCGCTGGGGCGCAGAGTCGCTGGGGCGCAGAGTCGCTGGGGCGCAGAGTCGCTGGGGCGCAGAGTCGCTGGGGCGCAGAGTCGCTGGGGCGCAGAGTCGCTGGGGCGCAGAGTCGCTGGGGCGCAGAGTCGCTGGGGCGCAGAGTCGCTGGGGCGCAGAGTCGCTGGGGCGCAGAGTCGCTGGGGCGCAGAGTCGCTGGGGCGCAGAGTCGCTGGGGCGCAGAGTCGCTGGGGCGCAGAGTCGCTGGGGCGCAGAGTCGCTGGGGCGCAGAGTCGCTGGGGCGCAGAGTCGCTGGGGCGCAGAGTCGCTGGGGCGCAGAGTCGCTGGGGCGCAGAGTCGCTGGGGCGCAGAGTCGCTGGGGCGCAGAGTCGCTGGGGCGCAGAGTCGCTGGGGCGCAGAGTCGCTGGGGCGCAGAGTCGCTGGGGCGCAGAGTCGCTGGGGCGCAGAGTCGCTGGGGCGCAGAGTCGCTGGGGCGCAGAGTCGCTGGGGCGCAGAGTCGCTGGGGCGCAGAGTCGCTGGGGCGCAGAGTCGCTGGGGCGCAGAGTCGCTGGGGCGCAGAGTCGCTGGGGCGCAGAGTCGCTGGGGCGCAGAGTCGCTGGGGCGCAGAGTCGCTGGGGCGCAGAGTCGCTGGGGCGCAGAGTCGCTGGGGCGCAGAGTCGCTGGGGCGCAGAGTCGCTGGGGCGCAGAGTCGCTGGGGCGCAGAGTCGCTGGGGCGCAGAGTCGCTGGGGCGCAGAGTCGCTGGGGCGCAGAGTCGCTGGGGCGCAGAGTCGCTGGGGCGCAGAGTCGCTGGGGCGCAGAGTCGCTGGGGCGCAGAGTCGCTGGGGCGCAGAGTCGCTGGGGCGCAGAGTCGCTGGGGCGCAGAGTCGCTGGGGCGCAGAGTCGCTGGGGCGCAGAGTCGCTGGGGCGCAGAGTCGCTGGGGCGCAGAGTCGCTGGGGCGCAGAGTCGCTGGGGCGCAGAGTCGCTGGGGCGCAGAGTCGCTGGGGCGCAGAGTCGCTGGGGCGCAGAGTCGCTGGGGCGCAGAGTCGCTGGGGCGCAGAGTCGCTGGGGCGCAGAGTCGCTGGGGCGCAGAGTCGCTGGGGCGCAGAGTCGCTGGGGCGCAGAGTCGCTGGGGCGCAGAGTCGCTGGGGCGCAGAGTCGCTGGGGCGCAGAGTCGCTGGGGCGCAGAGTCGCTGGGGCGCAGAGTCGCTGGGGCGCAGAGTCGCTGGGGCGCAGAGTCGCTGGGGCGCAGAGTCGCTGGGGCGCAGAGTCGCTGGGGCGCAGAGTCGCTGGGGCGCAGAGTCGCTGGGGCGCAGAGTCGCTGGGGCGCAGAGTCGCTGGGGCGCAGAGTCGCTGGGGCGCAGAGTCGCTGGGGCGCAGAGTCGCTGGGGCGCAGAGTCGCTGGGGCGCAGAGTCGCTGGGGCGCAGAGTCGCTGGGGCGCAGAGTCGCTGGGGCGCAGAGTCGCTGGGGCGCAGAGTCGCTGGGGCGCAGAGTCGCTGGGGCGCAGAGTCGCTGGGGCGCAGAGTCGCTGGGGCGCAGAGTCGCTGGGGCGCAGAGTCGCTGGGGCGCAGAGTCGCTGGGGCGCAGAGTCGCTGGGGCGCAGAGTCGCTGGGGCGCAGAGTCGCTGGGGCGCAGAGTCGCTGGGGCGCAGAGTCGCTGGGGCGCAGAGTCGCTGGGGCGCAGAGTCGCTGGGGCGCAGAGTCGCTGGGGCGCAGAGTCGCTGGGGCGCAGAGTCGCTGGGGCGCAGAGTCGCTGGGGCGCAGAGTCGCTGGGGCGCAGAGTCGCTGGGGCGCAGAGTCGCTGGGGCGCAGAGTCGCTGGGGCGCAGAGTCGCTGGGGCGCAGAGTCGCTGGGGCGCAGAGTCGCTGGGGCGCAGAGTCGCTGGGGCGCAGAGTCGCTGGGGCGCAGAGTCGCTGGGGCGCAGAGTCGCTGGGGCGCAGAGTCGCTGGGGCGCAGAGTCGCTGGGGCGCAGAGTCGCTGGGGCGCAGAGTCGCTGGGGCGCAGAGTCGCTGGGGCGCAGAGTCGCTGGGGCGCAGAGTCGCTGGGGCGCAGAGTCGCTGGGGCGCAGAGTCGCTGGGGCGCAGAGTCGCTGGGGCGCAGAGTCGCTGGGGCGCAGAGTCGCTGGGGCGCAGAGTCGCTGGGGCGCAGAGTCGCTGGGGCGCAGAGTCGCTGGGGCGCAGAGTCGCTGGGGCGCAGAGTCGCTGGGGCGCAGAGTCGCTGGGGCGCAGAGTCGCTGGGGCGCAGAGTCGCTGGGGCGCAGAGTCGCTGGGGCGCAGAGTCGCTGGGGCGCAGAGTCGCTGGGGCGCAGAGTCGCTGGGGCGCAGAGTCGCTGGGGCGCAGAGTCGCTGGGGCGCAGAGTCGCTGGGGCGCAGAGTCGCTGGGGCGCAGAGTCGCTGGGGCGCAGAGTCGCTGGGGCGCAGAGTCGCTGGGGCGCAGAGTCGCTGGGGCGCAGAGTCGCTGGGGCGCAGAGTCGCTGGGGCGCAGAGTCGCTGGGGCGCAGAGTCGCTGGGGCGCAGAGTCGCTGGGGCGCAGAGTCGCTGGGGCGCAGAGTCGCTGGGGCGCAGAGTCGCTGGGGCGCAGAGTCGCTGGGGCGCAGAGTCGCTGGGGCGCAGAGTCGCTGGGGCGCAGAGTCGCTGGGGCGCAGAGTCGCTGGGGCGCAGAGTCGCTGGGGCGCAGAGTCGCTGGGGCGCAGAGTCGCTGGGGCGCAGAGTCGCTGGGGCGCAGAGTCGCTGGGGCGCAGAGTCGCTGGGGCGCAGAGTCGCTGGGGCGCAGAGTCGCTGGGGCGCAGAGTCGCTGGGGCGCAGAGTCGCTGGGGCGCAGAGTCGCTGGGGCGCAGAGTCGCTGGGGCGCAGAGTCGCTGGGGCGCAGAGTCGCTGGGGCGCAGAGTCGCTGGGGCGCAGAGTCGCTGGGGCGCAGAGTCGCTGGGGCGCAGAGTCGCTGGGGCGCAGAGTCGCTGGGGCGCAGAGTCGCTGGGGCGCAGAGTCGCTGGGGCGCAGAGTCGCTGGGGCGCAGAGTCGCTGGGGCGCAGAGTCGCTGGGGCGCAGAGTCGCTGGGGCGCAGAGTCGCTGGGGCGCAGAGTCGCTGGGGCGCAGAGTCGCTGGGGCGCAGAGTCGCTGGGGCGCAGAGTCGCTGGGGCGCAGAGTCGCTGGGGCGCAGAGTCGCTGGGGCGCAGAGTCGCTGGGGCGCAGAGTCGCTGGGGCGCAGAGTCGCTGGGGCGCAGAGTCGCTGGGGCGCAGAGTCGCTGGGGCGCAGAGTCGCTGGGGCGCAGAGTCGCTGGGGCGCAGAGTCGCTGGGGCGCAGAGTCGCTGGGGCGCAGAGTCGCTGGGGCGCAGAGTCGCTGGGGCGCAGAGTCGCTGGGGCGCAGAGTCGCTGGGGCGCAGAGTCGCTGGGGCGCAGAGTCGCTGGGGCGCAGAGTCGCTGGGGCGCAGAGTCGCTGGGGCGCAGAGTCGCTGGGGCGCAGAGTCGCTGGGGCGCAGAGTCGCTGGGGCGCAGAGTCGCTGGGGCGCAGAGTCGCTGGGGCGCAGAGTCGCTGGGGCGCAGAGTCGCTGGGGCGCAGAGTCGCTGGGGCGCAGAGTCGCTGGGGCGCAGAGTCGCTGGGGCGCAGAGTCGCTGGGGCGCAGAGTCGCTGGGGCGCAGAGTCGCTGGGGCGCAGAGTCGCTGGGGCGCAGAGTCGCTGGGGCGCAGAGTCGCTGGGGCGCAGAGTCGCTGGGGCGCAGAGTCGCTGGGGCGCAGAGTCGCTGGGGCGCAGAGTCGCTGGGGCGCAGAGTCGCTGGGGCGCAGAGTCGCTGGGGCGCAGAGTCGCTGGGGCGCAGAGTCGCTGGGGCGCAGAGTCGCTGGGGCGCAGAGTCGCTGGGGCGCAGAGTCGCTGGGGCGCAGAGTCGCTGGGGCGCAGAGTCGCTGGGGCGCAGAGTCGCTGGGGCGCAGAGTCGCTGGGGCGCAGAGTCGCTGGGGCGCAGAGTCGCTGGGGCGCAGAGTCGCTGGGGCGCAGAGTCGCTGGGGCGCAGAGTCGCTGGGGCGCAGAGTCGCTGGGGCGCAGAGTCGCTGGGGCGCAGAGTCGCTGGGGCGCAGAGTCGCTGGGGCGCAGAGTCGCTGGGGCGCAGAGTCGCTGGGGCGCAGAGTCGCTGGGGCGCAGAGTCGCTGGGGCGCAGAGTCGCTGGGGCGCAGAGTCGCTGGGGCGCAGAGTCGCTGGGGCGCAGAGTCGCTGGGGCGCAGAGTCGCTGGGGCGCAGAGTCGCTGGGGCGCAGAGTCGCTGGGGCGCAGAGTCGCTGGGGCGCAGAGTCGCTGGGGCGCAGAGTCGCTGGGGCGCAGAGTCGCTGGGGCGCAGAGTCGCTGGGGCGCAGAGTCGCTGGGGCGCAGAGTCGCTGGGGCGCAGAGTCGCTGGGGCGCAGAGTCGCTGGGGCGCAGAGTCGCTGGGGCGCAGAGTCGCTGGGGCGCAGAGTCGCTGGGGCGCAGAGTCGCTGGGGCGCAGAGTCGCTGGGGCGCAGAGTCGCTGGGGCGCAGAGTCGCTGGGGCGCAGAGTCGCTGGGGCGCAGAGTCGCTGGGGCGCAGAGTCGCTGGGGCGCAGAGTCGCTGGGGCGCAGAGTCGCTGGGGCGCAGAGTCGCTGGGGCGCAGAGTCGCTGGGGCGCAGAGTCGCTGGGGCGCAGAGTCGCTGGGGCGCAGAGTCGCTGGGGCGCAGAGTCGCTGGGGCGCAGAGTCGCTGGGGCGCAGAGTCGCTGGGGCGCAGAGTCGCTGGGGCGCAGAGTCGCTGGGGCGCAGAGTCGCTGGGGCGCAGAGTCGCTGGGGCGCAGAGTCGCTGGGGCGCAGAGTCGCTGGGGCGCAGAGTCGCTGGGGCGCAGAGTCGCTGGGGCGCAGAGTCGCTGGGGCGCAGAGTCGCTGGGGCGCAGAGTCGCTGGGGCGCAGAGTCGCTGGGGCGCAGAGTCGCTGGGGCGCAGAGTCGCTGGGGCGCAGAGTCGCTGGGGCGCAGAGTCGCTGGGGCGCAGAGTCGCTGGGGCGCAGAGTCGCTGGGGCGCAGAGTCGCTGGGGCGCAGAGTCGCTGGGGCGCAGAGTCGCTGGGGCGCAGAGTCGCTGGGGCGCAGAGTCGCTGGGGCGCAGAGTCGCTGGGGCGCAGAGTCGCTGGGGCGCAGAGTCGCTGGGGCGCAGAGTCGCTGGGGCGCAGAGTCGCTGGGGCGCAGAGTCGCTGGGGCGCAGAGTCGCTGGGGCGCAGAGTCGCTGGGGCGCAGAGTCGCTGGGGCGCAGAGTCGCTGGGGCGCAGAGTCGCTGGGGCGCAGAGTCGCTGGGGCGCAGAGTCGCTGGGGCGCAGAGTCGCTGGGGCGCAGAGTCGCTGGGGCGCAGAGTCGCTGGGGCGCAGAGTCGCTGGGGCGCAGAGTCGCTGGGGCGCAGAGTCGCTGGGGCGCAGAGTCGCTGGGGCGCAGAGTCGCTGGGGCGCAGAGTCGCTGGGGCGCAGAGTCGCTGGGGCGCAGAGTCGCTGGGGCGCAGAGTCGCTGGGGCGCAGAGTCGCTGGGGCGCAGAGTCGCTGGGGCGCAGAGTCGCTGGGGCGCAGAGTCGCTGGGGCGCAGAGTCGCTGGGGCGCAGAGTCGCTGGGGCGCAGAGTCGCTGGGGCGCAGAGTCGCTGGGGCGCAGAGTCGCTGGGGCGCAGAGTCGCTGGGGCGCAGAGTCGCTGGGGCGCAGAGTCGCTGGGGCGCAGAGTCGCTGGGGCGCAGAGTCGCTGGGGCGCAGAGTCGCTGGGGCGCAGAGTCGCTGGGGCGCAGAGTCGCTGGGGCGCAGAGTCGCTGGGGCGCAGAGTCGCTGGGGCGCAGAGTCGCTGGGGCGCAGAGTCGCTGGGGCGCAGAGTCGCTGGGGCGCAGAGTCGCTGGGGCGCAGAGTCGCTGGGGCGCAGAGTCGCTGGGGCGCAGAGTCGCTGGGGCGCAGAGTCGCTGGGGCGCAGAGTCGCTGGGGCGCAGAGTCGCTGGGGCGCAGAGTCGCTGGGGCGCAGAGTCGCTGGGGCGCAGAGTCGCTGGGGCGCAGAGTCGCTGGGGCGCAGAGTCGCTGGGGCGCAGAGTCGCTGGGGCGCAGAGTCGCTGGGGCGCAGAGTCGCTGGGGCGCAGAGTCGCTGGGGCGCAGAGTCGCTGGGGCGCAGAGTCGCTGGGGCGCAGAGTCGCTGGGGCGCAGAGTCGCTGGGGCGCAGAGTCGCTGGGGCGCAGAGTCGCTGGGGCGCAGAGTCGCTGGGGCGCAGAGTCGCTGGGGCGCAGAGTCGCTGGGGCGCAGAGTCGCTGGGGCGCAGAGTCGCTGGGGCGCAGAGTCGCTGGGGCGCAGAGTCGCTGGGGCGCAGAGTCGCTGGGGCGCAGAGTCGCTGGGGCGCAGAGTCGCTGGGGCGCAGAGTCGCTGGGGCGCAGAGTCGCTGGGGCGCAGAGTCGCTGGGGCGCAGAGTCGCTGGGGCGCAGAGTCGCTGGGGCGCAGAGTCGCTGGGGCGCAGAGTCGCTGGGGCGCAGAGTCGCTGGGGCGCAGAGTCGCTGGGGCGCAGAGTCGCTGGGGCGCAGAGTCGCTGGGGCGCAGAGTCGCTGGGGCGCAGAGTCGCTGGGGCGCAGAGTCGCTGGGGCGCAGAGTCGCTGGGGCGCAGAGTCGCTGGGGCGCAGAGTCGCTGGGGCGCAGAGTCGCTGGGGCGCAGAGTCGCTGGGGCGCAGAGTCGCTGGGGCGCAGAGTCGCTGGGGCGCAGAGTCGCTGGGGCGCAGAGTCGCTGGGGCGCAGAGTCGCTGGGGCGCAGAGTCGCTGGGGCGCAGAGTCGCTGGGGCGCAGAGTCGCTGGGGCGCAGAGTCGCTGGGGCGCAGAGTCGCTGGGGCGCAGAGTCGCTGGGGCGCAGAGTCGCTGGGGCGCAGAGTCGCTGGGGCGCAGAGTCGCTGGGGCGCAGAGTCGCTGGGGCGCAGAGTCGCTGGGGCGCAGAGTCGCTGGGGCGCAGAGTCGCTGGGGCGCAGAGTCGCTGGGGCGCAGAGTCGCTGGGGCGCAGAGTCGCTGGGGCGCAGAGTCGCTGGGGCGCAGAGTCGCTGGGGCGCAGAGTCGCTGGGGCGCAGAGTCGCTGGGGCGCAGAGTCGCTGGGGCGCAGAGTCGCTGGGGCGCAGAGTCGCTGGGGCGCAGAGTCGCTGGGGCGCAGAGTCGCTGGGGCGCAGAGTCGCTGGGGCGCAGAGTCGCTGGGGCGCAGAGTCGCTGGGGCGCAGAGTCGCTGGGGCGCAGAGTCGCTGGGGCGCAGAGTCGCTGGGGCGCAGAGTCGCTGGGGCGCAGAGTCGCTGGGGCGCAGAGTCGCTGGGGCGCAGAGTCGCTGGGGCGCAGAGTCGCTGGGGCGCAGAGTCGCTGGGGCGCAGAGTCGCTGGGGCGCAGAGTCGCTGGGGCGCAGAGTCGCTGGGGCGCAGAGTCGCTGGGGCGCAGAGTCGCTGGGGCGCAGAGTCGCTGGGGCGCAGAGTCGCTGGGGCGCAGAGTCGCTGGGGCGCAGAGTCGCTGGGGCGCAGAGTCGCTGGGGCGCAGAGTCGCTGGGGCGCAGAGTCGCTGGGGCGCAGAGTCGCTGGGGCGCAGAGTCGCTGGGGCGCAGAGTCGCTGGGGCGCAGAGTCGCTGGGGCGCAGAGTCGCTGGGGCGCAGAGTCGCTGGGGCGCAGAGTCGCTGGGGCGCAGAGTCGCTGGGGCGCAGAGTCGCTGGGGCGCAGAGTCGCTGGGGCGCAGAGTCGCTGGGGCGCAGAGTCGCTGGGGCGCAGAGTCGCTGGGGCGCAGAGTCGCTGGGGCGCAGAGTCGCTGGGGCGCAGAGTCGCTGGGGCGCAGAGTCGCTGGGGCGCAGAGTCGCTGGGGCGCAGAGTCGCTGGGGCGCAGAGTCGCTGGGGCGCAGAGTCGCTGGGGCGCAGAGTCGCTGGGGCGCAGAGTCGCTGGGGCGCAGAGTCGCTGGGGCGCAGAGTCGCTGGGGCGCAGAGTCGCTGGGGCGCAGAGTCGCTGGGGCGCAGAGTCGCTGGGGCGCAGAGTCGCTGGGGCGCAGAGTCGCTGGGGCGCAGAGTCGCTGGGGCGCAGAGTCGCTGGGGCGCAGAGTCGCTGGGGCGCAGAGTCGCTGGGGCGCAGAGTCGCTGGGGCGCAGAGTCGCTGGGGCGCAGAGTCGCTGGGGCGCAGAGTCGCTGGGGCGCAGAGTCGCTGGGGCGCAGAGTCGCTGGGGCGCAGAGTCGCTGGGGCGCAGAGTCGCTGGGGCGCAGAGTCGCTGGGGCGCAGAGTCGCTGGGGCGCAGAGTCGCTGGGGCGCAGAGTCGCTGGGGCGCAGAGTCGCTGGGGCGCAGAGTCGCTGGGGCGCAGAGTCGCTGGGGCGCAGAGTCGCTGGGGCGCAGAGTCGCTGGGGCGCAGAGTCGCTGGGGCGCAGAGTCGCTGGGGCGCAGAGTCGCTGGGGCGCAGAGTCGCTGGGGCGCAGAGTCGCTGGGGCGCAGAGTCGCTGGGGCGCAGAGTCGCTGGGGCGCAGAGTCGCTGGGGCGCAGAGTCGCTGGGGCGCAGAGTCGCTGGGGCGCAGAGTCGCTGGGGCGCAGAGTCGCTGGGGCGCAGAGTCGCTGGGGCGCAGAGTCGCTGGGGCGCAGAGTCGCTGGGGCGCAGAGTCGCTGGGGCGCAGAGTCGCTGGGGCGCAGAGTCGCTGGGGCGCAGAGTCGCTGGGGCGCAGAGTCGCTGGGGCGCAGAGTCGCTGGGGCGCAGAGTCGCTGGGGCGCAGAGTCGCTGGGGCGCAGAGTCGCTGGGGCGCAGAGTCGCTGGGGCGCAGAGTCGCTGGGGCGCAGAGTCGCTGGGGCGCAGAGTCGCTGGGGCGCAGAGTCGCTGGGGCGCAGAGTCGCTGGGGCGCAGAGTCGCTGGGGCGCAGAGTCGCTGGGGCGCAGAGTCGCTGGGGCGCAGAGTCGCTGGGGCGCAGAGTCGCTGGGGCGCAGAGTCGCTGGGGCGCAGAGTCGCTGGGGCGCAGAGTCGCTGGGGCGCAGAGTCGCTGGGGCGCAGAGTCGCTGGGGCGCAGAGTCGCTGGGGCGCAGAGTCGCTGGGGCGCAGAGTCGCTGGGGCGCAGAGTCGCTGGGGCGCAGAGTCGCTGGGGCGCAGAGTCGCTGGGGCGCAGAGTCGCTGGGGCGCAGAGTCGCTGGGGCGCAGAGTCGCTGGGGCGCAGAGTCGCTGGGGCGCAGAGTCGCTGGGGCGCAGAGTCGCTGGGGCGCAGAGTCGCTGGGGCGCAGAGTCGCTGGGGCGCAGAGTCGCTGGGGCGCAGAGTCGCTGGGGCGCAGAGTCGCTGGGGCGCAGAGTCGCTGGGGCGCAGAGTCGCTGGGGCGCAGAGTCGCTGGGGCGCAGAGTCGCTGGGGCGCAGAGTCGCTGGGGCGCAGAGTCGCTGGGGCGCAGAGTCGCTGGGGCGCAGAGTCGCTGGGGCGCAGAGTCGCTGGGGCGCAGAGTCGCTGGGGCGCAGAGTCGCTGGGGCGCAGAGTCGCTGGGGCGCAGAGTCGCTGGGGCGCAGAGTCGCTGGGGCGCAGAGTCGCTGGGGCGCAGAGTCGCTGGGGCGCAGAGTCGCTGGGGCGCAGAGTCGCTGGGGCGCAGAGTCGCTGGGGCGCAGAGTCGCTGGGGCGCAGAGTCGCTGGGGCGCAGAGTCGCTGGGGCGCAGAGTCGCTGGGGCGCAGAGTCGCTGGGGCGCAGAGTCGCTGGGGCGCAGAGTCGCTGGGGCGCAGAGTCGCTGGGGCGCAGAGTCGCTGGGGCGCAGAGTCGCTGGGGCGCAGAGTCGCTGGGGCGCAGAGTCGCTGGGGCGCAGAGTCGCTGGGGCGCAGAGTCGCTGGGGCGCAGAGTCGCTGGGGCGCAGAGTCGCTGGGGCGCAGAGTCGCTGGGGCGCAGAGTCGCTGGGGCGCAGAGTCGCTGGGGCGCAGAGTCGCTGGGGCGCAGAGTCGCTGGGGCGCAGAGTCGCTGGGGCGCAGAGTCGCTGGGGCGCAGAGTCGCTGGGGCGCAGAGTCGCTGGGGCGCAGAGTCGCTGGGGCGCAGAGTCGCTGGGGCGCAGAGTCGCTGGGGCGCAGAGTCGCTGGGGCGCAGAGTCGCTGGGGCGCAGAGTCGCTGGGGCGCAGAGTCGCTGGGGCGCAGAGTCGCTGGGGCGCAGAGTCGCTGGGGCGCAGAGTCGCTGGGGCGCAGAGTCGCTGGGGCGCAGAGTCGCTGGGGCGCAGAGTCGCTGGGGCGCAGAGTCGCTGGGGCGCAGAGTCGCTGGGGCGCAGAGTCGCTGGGGCGCAGAGTCGCTGGGGCGCAGAGTCGCTGGGGCGCAGAGTCGCTGGGGCGCAGAGTCGCTGGGGCGCAGAGTCGCTGGGGCGCAGAGTCGCTGGGGCGCAGAGTCGCTGGGGCGCAGAGTCGCTGGGGCGCAGAGTCGCTGGGGCGCAGAGTCGCTGGGGCGCAGAGTCGCTGGGGCGCAGAGTCGCTGGGGCGCAGAGTCGCTGGGGCGCAGAGTCGCTGGGGCGCAGAGTCGCTGGGGCGCAGAGTCGCTGGGGCGCAGAGTCGCTGGGGCGCAGAGTCGCTGGGGCGCAGAGTCGCTGGGGCGCAGAGTCGCTGGGGCGCAGAGTCGCTGGGGCGCAGAGTCGCTGGGGCGCAGAGTCGCTGGGGCGCAGAGTCGCTGGGGCGCAGAGTCGCTGGGGCGCAGAGTCGCTGGGGCGCAGAGTCGCTGGGGCGCAGAGTCGCTGGGGCGCAGAGTCGCTGGGGCGCAGAGTCGCTGGGGCGCAGAGTCGCTGGGGCGCAGAGTCGCTGGGGCGCAGAGTCGCTGGGGCGCAGAGTCGCTGGGGCGCAGAGTCGCTGGGGCGCAGAGTCGCTGGGGCGCAGAGTCGCTGGGGCGCAGAGTCGCTGGGGCGCAGAGTCGCTGGGGCGCAGAGTCGCTGGGGCGCAGAGTCGCTGGGGCGCAGAGTCGCTCCATTATGTAACATTTTTGCGGCCCTTCAGCTCGAGAGCCCTGTGGGTGAGGAAGAGGTAGCAAGTGTTCCCAGGATGATGTCCAGGGCAAGGAGGTCAATTCCACACCTTAGGACTGCTTTCACCAAGAAATACAGAAGGGTGATTGTTGTGGGAGACACTCTTCTTAGGGGAACAGAGGGCCGTATTTGACGGCCTGACCCTACCTGTAGGGAAGTCTACTGCTTCCCTGGGGCAAGGGTCAGGCACGGTGCCGGGAAGCTTCCGAACCTGGTACGCCCCTCTGAGTACTATTCTTTTTTGATAGTCCAGGCAGGTAGTGACGACATTGAAGAGAGAAGCCTGAAGGCTATCAAACGAGACTTTAGGGGGCTGGGACGGTTAGTGGATGGATCCGGAGTGCAGGTGGTGTTTTCGTTTATCCTTACAGTGGCAGGGAGGGGTACAGAGAGTACACAGAAAGCCCACCTGTTAAACACGTGGCTCAGGTTTTCTGGATTCCCAGTGCCCTGAGCTGGTGGAAGGGGATGGGGAGCAGGATGTGGCCCTCACCATCCACGAAGAACTGGTTGGTGACCTGGTACGGCACTTGGATGTGCACAAGTCCATGGGGCCGGATGGGATCCACCCAAGGGTACTGAGAGAACTGGCAGAGGAGCTGGCCAAGCTGCTTACCATCATTTATCAAGAGTCCTGGCTATTGGGGGAGGTCCCAGTTGACTGGTGGCTAGCAAACGTGACGCCCATCTACAAGAAGGGCCGGAGGGCAGACCCGGGAAACTACAGACCTGTCAGTTTGACCTCAGTGCCAGGGAAGCTCATGGAGCAGATCCTCTTGGGAGTCATCACGCAGCACTTGCAGGGCAAGCAGGCGATCAGGCCCAGTCAGCATGGGTTTATTAAAGGCAGGTCCTGCTTGACGAACCTGATCTCCTTCTATGACAAAGTGACGCGCTGGGTGGATGAGGGAAAGGCTGTGGATGTGGTCTACCTTGACTTCAGCAAGGCTTTTGACACCGTCTCCCACAGCATTCTCCTCAAGAAACTGGCTGCTCTTGGCTTGGACTGGCGCACGCTTCGTTGGGTTAAAAACTGGCTGGATAGCCGGGCCCAAAGAGTCGTGGTAAATGGAGTCAAGTCCAGTTGGAGGCCGGTCACTAGTGGCGTCCCCCAGGGCTCAGTGCTGGGGCCGGTCCTCTTTAACATCTTCATCAATGATCTGGACGAGGGCATTGAGTGCACCCTCAGTAAGTTTGCAGATGACACCAAGTTAGGTGCGTGTGTCGATCTGCTTGAGGGTAGGAAGGCTCTGCAGGAGGATCTGGATAGGCTGCACCGATGGGCTGAGGTCAACTGCATGAAGTTCAACAAGGCCAAGTGCCAGGTCCTGCACCTGGGGCGCAATAACCCCAAGCAGAGCTACAGGCTGGGAGATGAGTGGTTGGAGAGCTGCCAGGCAGAGAAGGACCTGGGAGTGATGGTGGACAGTCAGCTGAATATCAGCCAGCAGTGTGCTCAGGTGGCCAAGAAGGCCAACGGCATCCTGGCTTGTATCAGAAACAGTGTGACCAGCAGGGCTAGGGAGGTGATCGTCCCCCTGTACTCGGCTCTGGTGAGGCCGCACCTCGAGTACTGTGTTCAGTTTTGGGCCCCTCGCTACAAGAAGGACATGGAGGTGCTTGAGCGGGTCCAGAGAAGGGCGACGAAGCTGGTGAGGGGCCTGGAGAACAAGTCCTACGAGGAGCGGCTGAGGGAGCTGGGCTTGTTCAGCCTGGAGAAGAGGAGGCTCAGGGGCGACCTTATTGCTCTCTACAGATACCTTAAAGGAGGCTGTAGTGAGGTGGGGGTTGGCCTGTTCTCCCACGTGCCTGGTGACAGGATGAGGGGGAATGGGCTAAAGTTGCGCCAGTGGAGATTTAGGCTGGATCTTTGGAAGAACTTCTTTACCGAAAGGGTTGTTAGACATTGGAACAGGCTGCCCAGGGAAGTGGTGGAGTCACCATCCCTGGAAGTCTTTAAAAGACGTTTAGATGTAGAACTTAGGGATATGGTTTAGTGGGGACTGTTAGTGTTAGGTCAGAGGCTGGACTCGATGATCTTGAGGTCTCTTCCAACCACTCCAGTTTTCTGGAGGAGCAGGGGGAGGGAGCAGGTCAGTAGCCGGCATGTGGAGCAGTGATTTTCATTATTGAAAATAACGCCTGTCCCTTTCTAACTTGGCATCTGATAAACTGTTCTCTGATTTCATTTTGCTTTCTTTAATTCTCCCTCAGGCACTGCTGTAGCTCAAGTGTGGTCTCCAATATTTATATCTTTCTGTCTCTTCTATTTTCTTGCTTGTTTGGGAAATACACCCAAGAGGACTGTGGGACTTGGGGAGGGTTAGAAGCAGAGGAGCTGCCACTTTGGATCAGTTGACCTAATCCGAGATCATCCTTTCTATCGATGCTCCGTCTCAGCGGAAAAGGAGACCATCCATCGCAGTGAGAAATGCACCTGTGCAGCTGTGCGGTGGAAACATCCTCCCCTTGCAGTACGAGGTTTGTTTTTTTTATTTGTGGTGAGATGTTTATCCAGGGGACCCCAGCCGGGTGCTGGTACGGGACTACCTACCGTGTGGGTGCTGAGCTGGGGCATCCCAGGCGTGATGTTGGATTGATCATCTTCTTTCTCTGGGCCTCAGGTTCCTCATCTCTGAGCAGAGAGCTAATTAGATCTGTTTCCCTCATCAAGTGCTTATGTAATGCCTCTCCAGCTGAAAAATGCTGGAGAAGATGCCTTGTTTTGTAGCTCAACAAGAGAAGAGAAAAGCACAACAGCTACCTCTGGACCTAGAAAATTCCTCACCGGTAGCTTCAAGTACATGGGAGAGTGTGTTCCTGTCAACAAGGGGCGCTGAGTGTGTGCCGTGCTTCAGGCAGAGACGCAAACAGATAATGCTGGGAAGAGTCCCTGCAATAGAAAAGGTCCCTTTCAGCTTATGGCCTGCGGTCTGATCTTGTTTTTTTTTTTTTCTTGCCCTGGAGCCTAGGACCAGAATCGCTGGGTGTAAGCAGTTTTCACCTTGGAGGAAGGTGAATCTCAACCCCGTTTTCAACCTCCTTTCTACTCCTGCTTTTGTGCTCTGGGAGGTGGCTGTGCTTGGACCCAGAGCTTCCTGGGCCAGGCTATGTTGTGCAAACCTATCAAGAGGTGGCACCACAAGATTGCCTTTGTTCCTTTTTTTTTTTTTTTTTTAATTCTTTCTCCATTTTCTTTATTCACCCCAGCTGTTCTCTCACTTTTCAGCCCATTGCTGCCATCTGCCACTCAGCTGGCTGTGGGCACTCAGCTGTTTCGCCTCCAAGGCTCTCCTGGATCCAAAGCCATGGTCAGGGACCACGGGTCCAGGTTCAGCTGGGACAAAGCACCCGGGATAAATGCAGAGCATGGCACCAAGCCTGGAAGAGTTAAGAATAAAGAAGGACTGTCTGCTGTCTGAGAGACAGCCTTGCTCTCTTCACTCATTCTCTCTTCAGCCTTTGCCTTCTCCTCTGCTCCCTGGAGGATCTGCTGAAGGGAGGCTGAAGAGAGCTACTTTAGCTCCCTGCCATGGTCCTGCTGGCGTACGAGGTTATGGGGCTGCTGTGCCCAGGCTCCCCGCAGCTGCCCTTTGGATGGTGCTCACCAACCAGCTGGGAAACTGTCTCTCGGGCACTTTGGAGAGGAGGTGAGAAGGTTTTGAGCAAGGGGGCAAACTGGCACCCCATGTATTGTGTGGGACAGCCCCATAGAGACTGGGCCTGAGCCCATGGGATGCTTTGGGGAAGCCCAGAGCCAGATCCCACAAACGGATCCCACAGGCTCACATCCAGAGAAAATTCGCCCCCGGCTTTTGAAGGCAGTGCTCCTCTTCCCAGCAGCAGCTTGGCAAACTGCAGCGGTGAGCTTCCTTTCCTAGGCTGAGCTGTTGGGCTAAATTGAATTCCATCCCTCGGAGACCTCTCCCTCAAACACACACACCCTCATTACGCTTTTCCTCTCTGCTGCTGTTTTTCCTAACACACCACCTTTTCCTGCATGGTCTCTGTCTCCTGTCTAGAAGGCTGTCTGCCACCATGCCTCCAGCTGAACCTTTGGGGGCAGGGATTCCTTTTTCCCTTGTGCTCTTTGTTTCTCTCCTCTGCCAGAGGGATTCATTTATATTTCCCTCCTCACCTCTTTCCAAGCTCTTCTCTTTCACTATCCCCTTCTCCACTTGTCTTGACCCCTTTGGGGTAAGGGGAGGAGAGGAGAAGGGGTGGCACAGCTTGCAGATGTTGCTGATTCACGGTGGCATTCAGTGCAGCCCAAATGGTCCTCCTGTGCTCCACCTTCTCCAGCCTCCCCTCCCCTGCCACATCGTGGTCTGTCTCATGCCCCATCTCCAACGTTACACCTCTTGAGGGGCCTCTTCTCCCACACGTACGATGCTCTGCCTTCATCAAGCGATGGGGGCCATCTTCAGCCTCCGCTGCCTGCAAAGAGATGCTAAGGAACAGCCTCTTGCTGTGGGTACCTTGCTTTATAGGGTGGAGTCTGCAGTAGATGACGGGTTAAAAAAAAGCTCAGCACTGAAGCAATGGGATGAGGGACCTCCAAGAGGGAGCTGACATCCATCCTGGGAGCTGTGTGACCACTGGGATTGGGAGCTGTGGGTCTGATTGCTGGCCCCACGGCTGGCAGGGAGCACCCGGCCAGCTCGGAAATGCTCCGGCAGATCTGTGTGAGGAGCTCTGCTTCAGAGCCACAACACTGAATCACTCCAGAAATCCCCCGCCAGCCTAACCACAGACAGCAGGGAGAGGGGAAGGTGGGGAGACGTGTGGTGCTTCCATTTCCTACAACACAGCAAGCGTAAAGGGGATTAGGAAGGCAATGCTAGGGGAAAGAGGCAGAGATTTAGGAGGAAAGGGAACATTAAGATTGAGAGGGATAATATGCAGATTGAAGCTGCTGGGCTAGAACAGAAGAACTTCTCAGTCTATATATTTAGCTCAGTGAGGTATATAAACAGAAACCTACAGCCAGCTCAGCCACTTCTCCCCCAGCGGAGTGAGTCATCAGCCCTTGGATCTAAAGTTAGGTTCACGTCAGAGCTTACACACACTCTCTCTCTCTCTCTCCCTCATTTTATTTTTCTCTTTCTATTTTGAAGGGTGTGGGAAAAGCTGGGCACCGTCTCCTGGAAGCAGCAAACACAAACCCGCGGCGGCAACAGATGCTGGACCTGCTGCCCCACCTGGGAGCGCCGTGGAAGAGCCTGCTGCTGCCTGGCCGCTCCTCTTCCCTGCCGGGTGTCTGGGGATGGGCTCAGCCCTGGCTGGTTGCTGCCCCTGGGGCTTGGCCATAGGATGCCTCTAAATCCAGGGCTGCAGGCTCAGCTTCCTCTCAGCCACCTGCAGACCTGCTGGGCAGAAGGATGCATCTCCTCACCCTGCAGCCTCTCTGCGTGGGTGATGCTTCCCCTTTCCTGCCCGTTGCCTCGCACCTGGTGCCCTCTCTGGTGCTGTTCACAGTGGATCTCATACTTACTGACCTGCCAGCCAGTGCTGCTGGCCTGGGTGGTGAAAGGGATTTGCTGTTCCACTCAAAAATTGCAGAGGAGACAGAGAGGGACCCTTGGAAGTGCTGTGGATGTGCGTGTAGGACCAACGTGTGCCATGCTCACATCTGTTCTGCTCTGTTCTGTTCTATTCTGCTCCATCCCATCCCCAGGAGCTGACAGAAATCCTGCCTGGTGGAAGGGGTGTAGGGATTAGGGGCTCTGCTCTGGGTTTGTTTCTGTGCAGGAGCACGAGCTGCCCTAGGCTCACTCATTTCGCCACCAAATTTGTGATGGGATGCATGGCATGACTCCATTTCCCAACCCAGCCTCCTTCCCTCTCCCCTCCTTTTGTGCCTACCCCATGTTTTTGTAGATCTGGAGGGTTTGTCTGAGTGGGAGTTCAAGCATTACACCTGATCCTTGTGGTGTGGGTAGACTGGAAAACAAACAGGCATGGTCCTGGGATGTATGCATCAGGGATGACCCGCAGGTTGTCCTTTTATGTTAATGTGCATCCCTGTCCCCCTCTGCGTGTTCCCTGCATCTTCCTTCACAATTTCATTTCTTTTGCCTCTCCTTGCTGCCCTTTCTTCCTCCTCTCTCACCCTCTCCCTCTTTCTCCTGCCCTCCTCCTCATTCTCTTTTTCTCATTTGATATTCATGCATGAATAAATTCAATTGCATTTTTTCCCTGTTCCCCCTGAAGGGGCTTGTTGGTGAATTGCAGGCATCTGAAATCATATAATGCTCAGATTCATCATTTCGGGGACAGAATTGAAGCCCTTCTGCTTCCCAAGAAGAAATCGCAGATGCCTTTTTATGAGGAGAGGTAATGGCAAATATCCTGTGGCTGGTGAGGGGGAAGACAGAAAGCCAAGGGGATTGACCTCTGCAGCCAGGGTGGACTTATAGGGACGAACAGACTAGAAGGTCAGCCAGCCCCTCTGGCATATGTAGGGCTGGGGAAGGCACACACAGGTGTGTGTATTATGGGACTGCAACTGCCTATGTTGCCCATGCCAGGCACCAAAGCATTCAGAGAGTTCATCTCTGCCTCAGCTGACTTTTGGGATGATGAAGCTGGACTCAGCGTCCTACAGCACGCAGTGCGAGACAAGGAGAGCTCCCACCAGCACGAATATTTCTCCTGAATTAAATCTCCCCCCAGGTTGAGGCTGATGCATGGGCTTACTGTACATCCGCAGCCCTTTTCAGAAGCTCTGAGAGGAAAAGCAGTTTTTCAGGCAGGTTGTTAATCAGATAACTTTTGATGCTTGCAACGCTCCCATCATTTACAACTCTGTTCTCTCTTCTCTTTTAGCACTCCTGGTGCACCTTGAGGATCCTCTGAGGGCCGAGTTCATCTTTCAGGAGAGGAAACAAGATTAGACGCTCCATAAAACACAACCCTGTTCTGCTGGAAGTGGGCAGCGGCTGCTGCCTCTGATCCAAAGGCATTTCAGGGCCTTGCGAGGGGCCGTGGCAGGGCCAACCACTGTCTTTGAGGCTCGAGGGACTTTAACCTAGGTGCCAAAAGCAGCCCTGGGCTCTGTGGCTTCTGCTTAAGGCCTGTGGCAAGGCCAAGCCATGCCATGTGGGGATGGCGGGTGGTTTTCACCCTAGATCATGGCTTTACCAGAAGGTGGGCCTGCTCCGTGCCCGTCCCACGGAGAGTTAACATCAGAGGGCCTGTTTCGCAGCCAGATCGAAGTGCCTGCTTTCCCAGCCATTTTTAGGTCAGAAGTGTTAATTACCCTGACCCAGCTCTTCCAGCCGTGAGCACAATGTCTGCGTCAGCTGGCTCAGTCTTCGTCTTGGTGGGGAAGAGCTGGAGAAGGATCTGCGTAGCTGCTCGGCCACGGGATGGGGCTGGTGGGGGGAGACGGGGCTGAAGCACTCCATATAGGCCTCCTATGCTGGGATCCTTGTGGGTTTTGTCCACCTCTCTCGTTTCCCCACAGCAACACAAAACACAGCAGGAAAGTAATTTTCAGTGGGTTGTGCCCACCCCTGAGCTCCCCTAGCAGTTTTGGGAGCGGGGTGGGTGGCTGACTTTGAGGGAGGGGGTTCAGGTTGCTGTGTTAAATCTCCCCAGAGGGTGTTTGCCTGCTCTGTTTGCTTTGTGACCTGGGAGGGACACACACTCTCCAGTGCAGGGCAAGGCAAGCACACCAAAGCCAGTGCCTATCAGGGAAGGGAGGCAGAGAGGGCTGAGGGCAGGGGACAAGAGGCTGTCCCGAGACCCCCCGCACCTGTGTGTGCGGGGAGATTTCTCCCCTTCCCCCGAAATCCCTACTTTGTGCGCCTCTAATTGTAGGTTTCCCCTAAAGACATTTGGTGTCACTGTAAGGACGGCGTTTCTCTCTCCCTCTATGCCCGTACAGTTATTCTCGCTGTGCAGTCGCTCCGCGAGCCGCCGGTGAACATACCATAAGACACAGATAGAGCGAGACAGACAGACAGAAAGCACACACCGGCCCTTCCTCCTCGCATCCCCACCGCCGACCAGCCGAACTTGCCCCCACCCACACCACCAGCGCCTTCCAGCACCCCACCGTCGGTTTGACCCTCGGGGCTTTTCGGGAGGAAGCTTCTGTCACTTCTTAACACCACCCACCTGGAAAACACACACACACACACACAGCCACACGCAGCCCCCCGAGCCCTCCCGCGAAGGAAGAGGTCCTATTTGTGTGGTTTTTTATTTTATTTTTTATTTTATTATTTTTTTTTTTTTGGACAGCGGAGCTTCAGACTCCAGCCTGAGCAGCCACAATTTCTTAACATGTATTCTCCTTTTAAACCATCTCCTTCCTGCACACGCTCAGTACTCGCAGCTCCGGATCTAACACAACTCCCCGGTCCTTGCCTGCAGGTCCTTTGCTCCCCGTCACTCAGCTGATCCTCATCTTTTTCTTTTATTTTCCCCCCCACCCCCCGGGGTGCTGAGGTGTGTGTGTGTGTGTGTGTGTGCCCGTGTGCAAGGAGGGGGGTGGGGGCGGGGGGGCTTTTTATTTTTTTATTTTTTAATTTAATTTTATTATTATTATTTTTTTTTCCCGGTGGGGAATTTTTCAAACCGTCTTCATTAGTGTTTTATTTTGCTTCTCTGACTTGGACACTTCTCCCTTGGAGATTTCTTTTCCATGCAAAGGTAGGTGAGAAGCATGCACACCTGGCTAACCTTATGTCTGTCTTGTTTCGCTCCTTTTTGCTTCCCTTCTCGTAGGGGACCCGCGCCCACCCATGTACCTGCATCACCCCTCTTTGCTTTCCTACCTGTTTCCTCCCCGGCAGAAGTAAAGGCTCGGGGTAGACATGTCTGTAATGTGGACAATTCTGGCTTTCCGGAGAGGAAAGTTATTTCCCTGTGCATGCCCAGCTGTCCGTGTGTGTCCGTGTGCGGTGCCCATGTATGTAAGGCTGCCTCTGTTTACCCAACAAGTAGCAAGAATTGATTTTGGTGTGTGATCTGGGCAGGGGTGGTGGAACGAGCCTGTGGCCAGCGATTCACGTCCACGGACAATTAGAGGAGAGAACGTGTTTGTCACACATTTCCAGCATCTCTTTCTACGTGGCTAAAAATGATACAGAGAGCGTGGATAATCCCAGGAATTTGAAATTGAGCCTTGCTTAGTTTGTGATGTTGTGATGGGGAAGGACAGTGGGAAAGAGGAAGGGTTACAAAACCTCCTCCCTGGAGAGGTAACTGTCGGAGACTTGTATATATATAACTTTTCTTTAAACCATCTCACTGGTTAGGGGCTTCTTGGGTTCGGGATATTTTTTTTGTTGTTTCTTTGCCAAGTGAGAGTTGGGTCCAGGATTTGGGCTTCATAAATTGCCTTTCCTTGGTTTGTTTGTGATGATTATTGCGTTTGAATTGTGTGTGCAACATCCAAAGTGTCTGAGAAGGGACAGGGAATAGGATGTACTTTAATATAGCAAATGCATCATCTTCTGTACATCACTGGAAGCTGTTGGCTGGAGTCGAGGGGGGGGGGGGGGAAGAGAAATGGAAAATTAAAAAAGAAGAGAACCAGAAATAATGTCAGACATCGGTGACTGGCAATTATCTGACATATTTTCTGCCAATACTGTTTTTTGTAACACTCTTGATGGAGACCTTTTGCTTCTTGGTAACAGCAGCTGTGTGAAAAGTACCAGGGGCTTGGAAAAAAAAAAAAAAAGAAAAAAGGAAAAACAACATGCATCATTTCCTTGCAAATTATTACAAAGAAAAATGATAAACATCAAAAAGCAGAACTTGCTCTGCATTTTCTCTCTGCTAATAAGGAGTGTTTTTCTCATTGATCTGGGGGTTGCTAGCGCTTCTGTCTCTCTGTCGCATGGAAGACTGCGATGTTAATTGTCAGTTGTTTCTGCGTGCTGTTGCAGAGCTCTCGGTCTTAAATTTGGGCTGGGGAGTAAGGGTTTGTTACCTTGGGAGAAGGGAGGGGTCTGGAGACCCCCACCCCTTGCTGCTTTCCCTCCAAAGTGTGAACTTCTCTAGCAGCAGAAGGAAACCCGCAGGCTCCTCATCTTCTCAACACCCCACCTGCAAGAAAACTTTGAATTCAGCTCCTCAGGAAGGGAATTGAGGAGTCCCCTTTCTACCCCTTTCCCCCTGACGTTTTAAGGACACCTCCTGAGCATCTCTCACCCACTCCCTCGGCAGGAGGGCAGACACCGGCAGGAGATGGCTCCCCGCTGCCTGCAAGGGCTGGTGCTGCTGGGCTGAGAGCATTTATTGCTCTCTTGCCATTGAAATAACACCATAGCTTCGTGGCACGTGCACCGTGAGGCTCCTAAGAGCAGCAGCAGTACTTGCCTGGCGGTGTGGAGCCACCATCCTCTGCCCCAGGGAAGTGTGTGGGGGTCAGACAGGGCTGGATCTGGCCTCTGCCTTGGGTTCCCTTCCTAGCTGGCAGGGAGCGTGGCCTGGCTGGAGGCTGGCAAAAGCAGCTTCCCTGCAGATCTTGGTCTGCAGATCACCAGGATGCACGCATCTCACCGGCAGGTCTCAGGGTGAGCATCCCAGAGGAGAGGAAGGGAGACGAGGGGAGAGATTTGATCTGCCAGCACCTCGTTGGTTTGCCTCGTGGAGCCTGGATGTGCCATGATGCAAAGCAGGGGTAGTGCCAACTCACACAAAGTCTCCCCTGGCTGCTGCCCTCGGGGGCTCGGGCAGTGGACGCGGCTGGAGCAAGGCCAGCGCCGCTGCAGCCGTCGAGGAGAAGCGCTGCGGGAGGGGGATGCTGATTCACCAGGAGCTCGCTGCTTGCGTGGGTGTTTCTGGATAGGCACAGTGGCCTCCGCTGTGACATGAGGAGTGTGGCTGGGCTGCAAGGGTGCACCCCTGATGCTGGGCGAGCTTTTCTGCATCCCTGTCCTTGTCTCCTCCAAGAGCTGAGCCTTCCCCGCTGGTCCAGCCCCGAGCATCCTAAAAAGTGCTGGCAACACACCTGTGCTCTGAGCTGTGGCCTCTCCTCTCCTCCTGGCTCCTTCCATCCTTTCACCAACCCACTTCACAGCTGGCTGCATTTCTGCTGTCTGATCTGGGCTTGGAGAATATCTGCATCCATGCCCAGTGTGACTTGGTCCTCACCTGCAGTCCTGCGTCACGTTACAGCCCTGTCCCACCCCGCAGGACTTCCCAGACTAAGGGTGGCTCAGGCTGAGCCCTTGCCATCTTTGATTTTGGGAAAATCTTTCAATTCCAGGCTCTGCTGCAAATAAGCCATTTGCTTGGTCAGCTTTTCTTTTTTCTTTTCTTTTTTTTTTTTTTTTTCTGGAGAAAAAATTGTTGAAACCAATTTCTATTCATTTTCCTCACAGGGAACAAGTATCTACAGCTGGAAACTCATGAAATGCACACGCAGTGTTGGCTCTTTCAAAGGGCTGGCCGCTGATTTAAAGTAAATTTGATCTTTTATTAAATCCAAGTCCTAATCCTGCAAATTTAACCGAGCAGGTGAACGGCTGTGCTTGCAGAGAGTGTTACTAAAACTGCTGGGTCCAACCGATGGGCTCAGAAATCAAGTAGCACAGGTGATTCTGCAAGATCAGATAGTTCCCTCTCTTGGCTGTATATTTTTCACATCCGTAAGATGGAAAACACAGGGGGGATTTTACGAGTGTTTAAGTTGTACACAACCCCAGCCTGTTATTGGAAAGCAGAGTGTTTTTTCCCCAGCTATGCAGAGGTGTGTGGTTGTTTGTAATGACCTAATAGAGTCAGCTAATTCAGTTTATTCATCTGTGTCTGAAATGCATACCTTGAAGCTCTTAGAAATCGCATGGTGGCTTGAAAAATGTCTTAGACCAATACCAAATGTATTTAAGCCTTCTAATCATAACTCAGACCACATAAATCAACCCACTAACTTGGTAATAAACTCCTTGCTTTCCTGGTACTCATCAGCCCACCGTATTTGAAGCACTGCGGTGTGCCCTGAAGAGCAATCAGAGCAGTGCCTCAGGGACTAATTGTAATGAGGAGATCTCAGAAAATGCCTCAGTGCTTGCCTGTGATGAGGGGAGCACAGGAGGGAGCTGGTCCCTTGGCCAAGCCAGGCTCTGTCATTAGGGGCTTTGCAGGTCAGAGCCAGCCCGTGGGCGAGCATAGGTGCTGCTGGTGGGAAAAGCTCTCTGGTGTTCTTGGCAGCAGCTGGTGCTGCAGGATCCTGCTCTGCTGTTCCCCGAAGTAAAACTCGATGGGGCATCCTGGGGAGGGCTAGCGAGTGGCATTTCCACCTGAGACCCTTGGAGTCTGGGGTTTTGGCCGCAGAGTGGGACAGGATGGAGAGGAGCTGCCAAGCTGTGTGGTGGGAAGGTGGGGAAGGGGATTTTGCAGCTGTGATGTGGAATCTGAGACTCTCTGTGTGGTGCAATTGTTGGAGGGAAAGGAAGGTGTTTTATTTTGTTTCTATGAAGTGTAAGAGTTTGGCTGTGGCTAGAAAAACAGCCTTGTACAGGGAGCACAGGTGGGCTTAGCCGTGTTAAGCATTTCCCAGGTGTTGTGCCAGGCTCAATGAAACCCCTTGCCACGATGCAGGCTAGGAGCAGACCCTCCTTCAGGCCAGGCTGGCAGGGATGGATGGGGCCCTCTTCATTTTGGTGCAGGGTTTGTCTTTGCTTGTGCGGGGTGTGCAGTGTGTGCTGCCCAGCACCGTCTCTCCTTCCCTCCCAGCATCAGGATTTGGGACAATGGTGAGGTCCTCAATTACCTGTCTTCCTTGGCACTTTTTTTTTTTTTTTTTTTTTTGGTATTCTGTCTCCAGAGTTGCTCTAAGTTGGCAGTGGGGGTGGTAGGAAATTTGGGAAGGGGGAACACTGTGTGTTTATGGACTTTCTAGGACCGAGTTTTCTTGCAAGGCTGCCTGCTATAGAGAGGGATTGAACTTGGACTACAGGGGTCAGGTGTGGCAGTTGCAGTGGTTTCTATTCAAGCAGCCATCTAAGTTATTTTGTCTTTTTTTTTTTTTTTTTTCTTTCCCCTGGTCGCAGCCGGGAGAGAAGAGGACTTTTAAGGCTCATACAAATGAGTAGCAGAGCCAGCAGTGAAATCATGTGGGATGTGCAGAGCCATCATAAGGTCTGCCTACTGACCTGCAACCTAACAGCCCATAGGCCTTTGCAGGAAGGCTGCCAGCATTGTCTCCCCTGTGCTTCCAGATGATTCCCATCTTCATAGCCCCATTCCTCTCCCGTATCCCCTCTCTGTTCACTAGCAGAGGCTGGGGTGTCATCGTACTGCACACAGCTTCAGCATCCTTCCTGTTTTTGTTTCTTGGCAGAGTTTGTTCCAAATGTGCATCTGGGTTTATGCAGAGTATCTCCTTTGGAGGCAGGAGGGGAGATGGTAATTTATAGGGAGGGGAGAGGTATAAGTTATAACTGACTTGATGCTCCCCAAATCCCTTAGCGATGTGTTCCCTATAGATGAGCTCCTACCTCTCCCCATCTGCCTTTCCAACCCAGAGGATGTCCTCTCCAGATGTGAGAGGGTTGGAACAAAGCCTGGTGGTGGGGCAGGGTGGGAGCTCACATCCAACACAGCTCTGTGAGGGGGAGCAGGGGGTCTTGCGGGGTCTCCCTGCAACCTCAAAAAGGTTTGATCCTGGATGTGCAGAAAGGGAAGAGCTTATCTAGCACTGGCCACCGCCTGTGCTTGTACCACCTGCAGCTTCGTGCCCCCATCCCATGTGGGGAACGACCATGGGGCACAAACAATATGTGCACATTTTGCCTCTCCAGCAAGCACGTTGTATTCCAGCTCAAGGGCTGGGGGTGTGAGGACAGCTCTGAGGCCATCACCGCCTGGGGGCCCACAAGGGTTTTTCTTCCTCTTCACCGCCCTATCAGACCCATCTTAGTTGAAATCTTCATTGCTGATGTGGTTTAAGTGAAAGGACATGATGGGAATCCACTCGCATGGAAAGGGCTGGTGTCACAGAGGAGGCATTGCTGCAAGCAGGTTGTAAAGGGAAAAGCTTCCCCATGGATAAGTCTGCTAGAGTGGGGAGTCTTCTCCAAAAGGTCATTTTTGGGTGCCTGTGTATTTGGGATTGTGCTGCTCCCGTGCCTTTTCTTCTTCCATCTCACCAGCAACAACTTGAGTGATCTTTGCAGCATTTCCTTCTTGGCCAAGGGTGCCCACTTTGCCGTGGCACGGACAAAGGCCCGAAGCATGGCCAGGATGGGGCTCTAATGGCCGTGTGAGGCTGTGATCAGCCATGTTGATAAGGGTGGGAGAGCCCAGGAGGTCTGGGCTTGTCCCTCCTGCAGCCGCAGGGCACCATCTGTGGTGCAGGCCGTGGGGGATGTGTTTCAGGCAGTGCACCAGGCCTGCATGATTTGGGCACAGTTTGGAGTGATTTCTGCTGAATTCTGCCACGTCCCTTTGCATGAGAAGGTGCTGTGAAGACAGAGATGTAAAATAAAATAATCTTTCAAACCTTTCCTCTTTCAAATCATGGAGACATCAGAAAGATATCATTGGCCACATGTGGGCTAACTGCTAAAAACTCTCCTTGTTCCTCACCAACACACACACAGACACACCTCCATGCACACACGGGCAGAGGAAAGCGGGGCTCTGCCTCCCATGAACGGGTTGAGAACTGTGCAGACAGCAGACAAACACGAACACAGAGGGAGTTGTGTACAACTAATTACACTGAAACACTGCAGACACTCAGTGTGAAACCCGTAGGCCTAACGCATCCCCACAGCCAGACCCTAGCGTCACAGGTAACACAGCCAGCGCTTGCCCCACAGCAGCAACCAACTATAGGATCACAACCACGTGCAACTGGCCACCCTGAGGCACATCCACCTGCACTCATAAATACACCACGTGCTCAGAGATGTCCTCAAGTGAGGGGCTTGTGGGATGGTCAGAGCCATCCCGAAGGTGAGATATGGAGCATCATAATCCTGTCCGGTCTTTCCAGTACCTTACTTTAGCTGGCGTGAGCCCTGTCCCACAGTGCTTGTTTTACTGTGGATGTACTAAACTTATCTTACCTGGTTTTGATTTGAAATGGGCTGAAATATTGCAGAAGGTTCACCCTGGTTGCTACACAGCATGGGAAGGCCAGTAATTGCAGTCTCAGAGAAAATGTCAGCATTGCGTGAGCTGCAGCTTGGCCAAAACAGCAGAAATGTCTCCCTCCAACCTCCGCCTCTGAGCTGCTGGTGGTGAGGATCATGGATCTGTCTCCAGCAGGAAAACCTCTCTCTTGCCCTTTCTCAGCTGAGACAGGAGGACTGGCTCTGCCTAAAGAGCTTGCGAGTGCCCCACTGCTTGGGTTTTCCCTCTCCCTCTTGTGACCCAGAGTATAAATCCTGCTTAGAGCAGGAAATACACCCTGATCACAGCCTCAGAGCTGGTTTGGAGCAGGATGTAGTCTCGAGAAGGGGCAGCTGTCATTCAAAGGCTGCGTTTAGTGTCAGGACTCCCAAAGGGATTCACCTGGCTCTGCGTCCATAGGACCTCAAATGAGTCACTCTGGGCAGCACAAATTGGAGCAGATAAACTGCGTGTGATGTGGCCACTGCCTGATTTGTGTGTGTGTGCTTGATCTGTGATGATCCGTCAGCCCGTGCCTTTCTCCACCAGCCACCCCTCTTAGACGTGGTCTCGTCTGCTGAGGTGCCTTGGGCAGATCTGCTTCCCAAAATCCCAGCTGCATCTGGCAGTGGTGAGATGGAGAATCAATGTTTGCTTGGAGGTGAAGCAGGGAAATGCTAATGGCGTTGTTTCTCCCATTCCTTTGCTCAGTTGTATTGTTAATTATGAAGCTTTGTACGTTGCATTCTGGAATTGTCATGCTCTCGTCAGCGTGGATGCTCTGAGCGCTGTAATAAGTCATTTCTCCCGGCTGTCCCTGCTAACCTTTCTCCTCTGTGTTGTTAATGGGAAAGAAGCTGGGCTCAACCACAGCATGTTAATAGTTTGCAAGGGAGCTGGCTCAGAGCAGGGGAGCTGGTGGGAAAAGGGAATGGGAAAAGTGGTATGAGGAGCTGCATGGGTGCTCAGAATTAAAATCCTGGTGAAAGCGAAAACAGAGGTGCTGGAGGATGGGAAAGGTGTGTTCCTGCTTTTGTCAGAAGGGTTAAAAAAATACAATCAACATCCCAAAGCCAGTCAGGAGACACTACACGTGTTGCTTTCCAATAGCTGCAGGCCTTTGGGGTAATGAATTCAAAGAGTCTCAGTGCTATCCCCTAAGGGACACTATGTCTGCTTGCTAAACCTCTGCACTTGCTACTCTTTGTTCTGACAAATACCAAGCCTCGAAGAACAAGCAAAGCTTTGGATCAAAGTGCCTGTGGGAAGCAGGGGGCCCAGGGAATAGGGTGGCTTGGAGCGTTTTAACTGGGGATAAAGGAGGAGTGCAGCCCACAGCAGAAAGGTTGGCTGGACCTGAGATGGTCGTGGAGAGCCCTGCAGATCACAGATCCAGCAGGGTGGCCTTGAAAGGGGTCTCAGGCTGAAACATCAGGAGTGCAGTGAGGCAGGGCAGAGCAGCACCAGCAGAGATACACAGAGGTTGCATGATCCTGAAGTGAAGGAGACTGAGCTGAACGTCTGGGAGGAAAACCTATGGCCAGGTTGTGGGAGCAGAGGGTGATGAGGTGGGCTCTGTGCAATGGGTCTCAGTAGGGACACATCCTTTCTGGCTGCTGGTTGGCTCTTTCTGGTTTGCAGTGTGTGTGAGGGCTCTTGTGTTCAAACCTGTGTTTGTAGCATGGGCACTCGAGAAGCTCTGAGCACACTACCAGGGCAAAAGGTAGAAAGCACCCCTCAGGCCACCGTTGTGCAGTTGTTGTGCAAGCACCCCCCGAGAGTGTCACTGTAACACCCCTCCAAAGCCAGACCCTGGAGTTTATTTCATTCCCCTCACTTTGACAGGCCACTTCCACTGTGTTATTTAATGGAAAACATTTGGCTTTGCATTTTCCCAGAATAAGGCTGCTGTTAAGTGCACCCAATCAGCAAAATGATGTTCTTCAGCTCAGGCACGGTGCTCTGCAGCACGCAGATGCCACTGAGTGAGACCTGTTGTTCTGCTCCTCCTGCACCCACCAGCACTCCCTGACCTTCCTAGTTAGCTGAATATCTTTTGCAACCCACCTTCCCATTACCTCTGCTGCTCTGGTGTAGGAGAGCTCCGCAAGCTCCAGTAAAAGGTCCTTTGTGTATAATTCCTGCTTCTACCTTGCATTACAGCTCCCTGTTTAAATGAATACCTGTTCTGTATGGTTTTGACATATTTGCCACTCTTAGTCTAGAGGAGCCTGCTCAAAGCACGTTGTAGTGCAGGGCCAGCCCAATGTCCCCAGGGAAAGGGCATGGCTGGGGCAGCAGGGCTGACGTTGGGGCTGGGAGGATCATCTGAAGGATTTCAAGGGCAGGCTGGTTGTGGTGTGTCATGATGGGTCCACGCCACCCCAGAGTGCAGTGCTCTGTGCTCAGGCTGGCTCCAAAGAGTGGGCACCATCACCTGAGAAGGACCATACCAGGGTATCCGAGAGGTTATGGGGAAGATTTAAATAGTTCTGGAGAGGAGTAGCTAGAAGAGGCTTGGCAGAGAAGCGGACTGGTGTGTGGTGCCCTGGTTCTGTTTTCTCATGTGTTTTTCTCTTTCTCTCCTCCTCTCCAGGGGTTCTTGCTTGTGGCGGGCATGGCAGAGTACATCCCCCAGCCTCCCTCCACCTGGCCCGCGGGCCCTCAGCCCCCCAACGCCTCCACCAGCTGCCCACTGGAGCCTGTAGACCTGGGGGTCTCGGAGCAGCAAACGCCGCCAGAGCAGCCCCCATCCTCCCCAGAGCTGGGCGAGGATGAAGAAGCCACCTCCCCGCCAGATCCCGACGTCCCCTACCCCGACTTGGCCCCGGTTGTCTTCTTCTGCTTGAAGCAGACCACCAGCCCTCGGAACTGGTGCATCAAAATGGTGTGCAACCCATATCCTTTCCAGGCTGCCTCTCCTCCCGTCTCACCTCCCGCTCCCTCCTGCCCTGTCCCTCCCCTCTCCCTGCCCACCTGGGACACCTGCCAGGTAAGCAGTGAAGTTTCCTTCATATGTAATGAATCATTTTGTCCATGGCTTGCATTTAAACAGAACATCGGCTGTTGCAATGTGTGTTCAAAAGAAGCTGCTTATGAAAGAAGGGACTTCAGAGAGAGCTGCTGACAGCCTGGATTGCAGAGGGATGAGTGGGGGAGAAGGAGAAATAGGGAAAAGTGCTGTAAAAAGGCCTTGTCTTCCCCTTCCCCACACACAGAGACAGAGAGAGGAGCTGCTGGCTCAGGAGCTTGTGGGCAGGTCACCATGAACAGACAAGGTGTCCCCCTCCTCTGGGCATACACGGTTAGTAAGAGTTGAGCTTGTTCTTTGCAAGGAACCACCACTCCTCAACCTTGCAAGGTACTATGGTGACCAATTGTGTTTCCCACAAGCAGACATCACTGTCCTGGAGAGGTCTCATCATGATTTCTGGCCATAAATGAAGTGGAGGACATATTAATAAGCGTGGTGGTGAGCCTCATACATCCTTTGGGATGTGATTACATCCTTTCCATGCAAGGGAGGCCGCTAATCACACACACATGTCCCCATTCAATCTCGGTGCCTTGGCTGCAAGGGAGCCCTGCAAACGATAGGCACCTACACAGCTAATTAGTACCAAGGTCACTAGGTAGTAACGATATAAAAAGCAGGCGGAGGGCAATTGTTGCTCTTTGGATTGTGGGACCCTTCAAAGTGGGAGGAAGTGGAGGAGATGATGAATCATCAGAGAGGTTGGTCTGAAATTTTACATAAACCTTTTTCTGGCCAGAAATCTCATGTGGTGGTGTTTTTCTTTTTTCCCCCCTGGAAATTTCTTAGCTCCAAGTTAGGTGGCTGTTATACATAAAGATGGTTTTTGGTTTTGATGTATCAATTGCTAGGTTAAATCTGAGTGTCTGGTCACACAACAAAGACTTGCAAAATATTGTTAAGAGACTTCTCAGGATGAGAAGCTAAACCCCGAGTGAAGTCTGGAGGTGCAGTTAGCAGATGACCTTAGATGGCTGATGAATCTGGAGATTTGTTTGAACTTCAAACGCAGTGAAAGGTTTGGGTTTCAGATCTGAACTCTTGTCTTAAATTTCAGAAGCTCTTAAAAAGGTTTTACAGTCTCAAGCACAGGTTATGACAGAATTTGTTGGAGATTTAGGGTTTCTACTTTCCTTTCTACTGGTTGCTCCTTAAAATTTTTAAACTTTGTACTGAATTATGCATTACTTTTCAATTACTGTGTGGCTGTGCTAGCTCTGTGTCCTGGGAATCCTGTCCCAGCGTGTGGTGGGCTCAGAGTAAAGCATGAAAGATTACTGTCCGTGAAAAGACTGCACTCAGAAGATGATAGAAAAGTAGTAGGCCACGTTTGGGATGATGATTTATTTGCTTTTGAGGAACAAGGCTGTTGGGGAAGAAAAGCATCCATGTTTCTGGCTAAAAATAAATCAATCTAAACAATCCCTGCAGTTTGGTACATAATTTGGAGTTTGTTTTTAATATCCTAGAGTTGTGTTACTCAAGGAGCTTAGCACAGTATGCTTATCTTAGCGTTTAAGGGTACATGCGTGGTGCTTGACTTTGAAAAGGACTGTTTCATAGCAGATGCTACAGAGGGGAGGAACAAGCCTTGCTTGGTCACCTGTTGATGACTTTCCACCTGGCCATGTGTGACACAGGTGTGAAGGGTTGTGGTGGCGCTGCTGGAAGCCTCTTGGAAGGATTGCTTCATGAATTTTCGCCCAGGGTTGCTGGGTGAATTTAGGAGATTATTTGTAAGGCAGAGACTGAGTGGAGAGGATTCTGCTCCTCTGTTTTTTTTTTTCCCCTCTTATAGAGGACTGTAAGAGGAATGGATCATGTACGAAGTAGTTCCCATATTTATCTTTTTTTAAAGAGGGAGTGTTTCTGCAACCTCAAGTTTTCTTGCAAGTAAATATATGCTCTCGGCATCACAATTTTATTGACAACATTGTATAAAACATACAGTTCCGTGATCTGGCTGCAAATCACTCCTCATGGTCTTATCCCCATGAGGAAACGAGCCCCTTTGTAAGGGATGCTTCTATGAAAGTCAAATACCTTCAAAGAATTTCTGCCAAGAATGCCTGCTTTTTTCCTATTGTGAAGTTTTCCACCCCTGTTACGTTGGGCTATTAACTCCATGAGACTCTTGTGCCAGGCAGAGGCAGGCTGACTCACCATGGCAGAGCAACACCTGACCTTTCCTGAAAACTCAGCAGAAAAGGGGGGACATTAATTAAAAGCCTGTTAATCTTCTCATTGGCTTTCTACTAGGGCAGAGCTTCATGATCATTATGTTTGGAAATACTGTCAATGAGACTTAAAATGGAAGCTCTGATCATTAAGGGCTATGTAGTAATTTTTGTAAGCACGAGGTCATTAACCACCAAATTTCAATTTAGGTAATTGCATTCCACCTATTTAAATCCCCCTCCCCTGAAGATAATTTTTTCTTCCATGAGCAGTCCTGCAATTTTGTTATGTGCTATTAAACAACTGCCATACTCCTTTGCTGCAGTGCAGTAAGAGGAAGGGGGAAAAAAACAAACTTGTGTCAGTGCTTTAAAGTCACTTCTGGTTGTGTATTAGTGTATAATGTGATGCTTTTGGAGAAAAAAAAAAATCTTAATTTCATTTTATGATACGGAATTTGTTCCATGTGAAATTGGTGATGTTCGCCCCCCATAGAGTATTTACTGGGCTTTTAGGTGATTACACGTTTCTGGGATGGTTTTATGTGCAGTGTGAAAGAATGTTTGAATTGCCCTAGTTTACTGAAAAACAGACTTTTTTTTTTTTTCCAAAAAATCCTGATTAACCTTGTTAGATGCAGGTAACTGCTGTGTAATCAGCTGGGCGTGTGATGTGATGCTCACCTGGAGCTGGCCTGGTTCATGGCAAATGTGCTGATCTTGGAGGGACGCTAGGCTTGCTGCAGCATGCTGAAAATCCAGCCTGGTCACAGAACAGTTTATTTGGGTTGATCTCTATTTTCTGTTTTGATGAACAGAAACAAGACTGGCTGCTCTGAATTGCAGATTGCGGGGCTGTTGCAGCCGAAATGTTAACAGTCAATATTTGAAATATGGCTTGGAGAGAGCAGCTGCAAGAATTTTTTTCCTTATGTAAAACCTAAACTCCACGTCAAATAGGATTTCAAGCTGAGGTTGAAGGGGAAATAGGGTGAAAAGTGTGAAATGTGTTTCCAAAACAACTGTGTAGCATTCATCTTATGAATTTATAAAATGTTTGAAACTAAATAAAGGCCATGCCACATGGTGCTTTACAAATGGATCCTGATGCGCTTTGCAAATTATGAGAAGATGATGGGAGAGATGCTTGGAAATCTGCGTCTCTGCTTGACTTCTTGGGGGTTCCAGCGAGACTTCATGCTTCACCCATCATAGGGTCAGAAGTGATAGATTCGGTTTGTCCTTTGAGTCTTTCATTAAAAAACTCTTTCCAGGAGGCCTAGACCTCCCTTTGCGGTCATATCTATAATATTGACATGACAGCAAGAGCAAGAATGAAGTATGCCATTAAAAAAAATCAATGCTAAAACTGTAGCAGTAACGAGAGAGCAGCTTGCTGCTCAGTCATTTTCTTGCTTTTTGTTGTATACCAGTCCCCTTCCCTCATTTGTAAAGTACGTTGGTCTTCTGGGTTTCTGTTCTGCTCTCATGCAGAAAAATGTTGCTTTCAGCTGATTTCCATGGTCTAGGAGCAGGAGGTCAGGCCTCCAGTTATGCAACAGATGATGTCCACGCTTAATGTTTAGTACTGCTGCCTGTTTTATAGGATCAAAGCAGGGTGACTCCTCAGAGCTGGTAGGACTGCTTATGTGTACTGAGGGGCTGTCCCATAGCTCACTAACGATTCTCCGAGAAGGGGCTTTGTTATCTTATGCGGCTCTAAATCTGTTAATAAGCTTCTGGGGCTACCTTTATTATAAACTGTCAGCCTGAGCTACATGCTTGGTGAAACAGTGAACCAGCCTTGGGCACGTTGATGGGAGAGCTGGGGGAAACCCACAGGTTCAACCCCTGGTGCTGCAGGCGTTACGCCCGCACGAGCAAACGGAGTGCAAAATGGTTGCAGGTTGCGATAGCGGTGGCTCCTGCTGGTGCTGCCCTGCGTGAACTGAGCAGAAAATCAAATGCCAGAGGAGCGAAGGGAATGATGTGTGCGTGGGTCAGTAATTGGTACTTCTCCTGGAGATGTTAAGGAGGTGCTGTGGTGCATGGGGACACCGCTGCTGCAGCCAGTGCCTTTCAGGCTGAGGGGCTGACAAATCTTTTGCTTATTAATAAGCTTATGGTGCATAGGTGTGTTATGTTACAGTTGGAGCAATTTGTTCTGTGAAGGAAGGGAAATTTCATCTGCAGTTTCTGTAGTGTGTTGTACCTGTGTTTTTCTTTTTTTTTTTTTTTTTTGCCATAAGCTGTTGCCTAGTGTGCTGTTAAACCCTGCCTGCAATCTTTATAACAAATGGATGGAGGTAACTAATAAGCAAACACCTGCTGCAAATTTATTGCCACTCTTGTAAGAGTTGATGTCTGACTTAAGGCTTGAGCTCCTGTAATCCTCTGATTAGGTTTACTTCTCTTGTTACATGTTTGCTTCTATTTATATATGTGTATATAGATGCTTAATTTTCAATTTTACATGGTTATATGTATACAATTTATATAGCTAAAATATTATATACTTAATTTTTAATTATACATATACACAAACAAACAAGAAAGATTCCTACCTCTCTAGTAGGTGGAGGAAAGCCTGAAAATGTGACCAGAAGGTATAACAATGCATCAAAATTTGAGTGTCTTATGAATTTTAAGCAGGATTCATCATTCTTGAGGACCTAGGGATCATGGCTTTCCATTCTTGGGGTCAGCAGTATCAGCTTTTATATGCATAGCTGGAAGGCACTGAAATGTGTATGTTATTCCTGCTACTCCATTTTAAAGACAGATGCCTCCTGTCTCTCTTTGCAAATCTAGCTCATGAGGCAGGTGAAGAGCCTGGCACGTATTTGAGGTCTTGGATAGCTTTGCATTGTTCCAGGTAATCAGGAAGATGCTGCTCTGCCCTCAGGCATGGATTGATTTCTGTTGATTACATTTCTCTGTAGACCTTCCTCTAGCCAACAGATAAATCTGTATACCTGAGAACCAACAAGTGCAAGATGCTTTTTTTTTTTTTTTTTTTTTGTGAGGTGTTGTGAAACCTCTCTGCACACCACAATGTGCTAAATCCATTTTACAGTTGCTCCTATTGCATGGGAAAGTGACCTGATCAGAGCTCTCCAGAGAACGTGGTTTTGGTGGCATCCGTGTTCCCCTGGGCATGCACTGAAGGCTTTCCAAGCTTTAAAAGAGTGTTTCTGGATAGTGGACAGAGCACTTGCTGACTAGCACCCTGGGCTGCCTTCAGGGTTGTTGCACTTGTTCTTCCCAGGTGCTTTGAATGAGAGGCAAAAGGGAATGTTGAGAGCAGGTTTAGGTTGGGAGATAGTATTTTGTTATGGAAACACCAAAATATGGTCCCTCTCTTTTGATGGTGGTGAGATGCATTGTCTGCCTGGACTCTGGGTTGGAAAACCATACTCTAAATTCTGGGCTTTCTCCTGGATACAAACACTCATGCACAGTTGCAGTAGGCAAAAGCAAGAGGCAGGGGGAGTGTTATAGTGCTCAGGACCCATAGGGTATTTGGGAAGGAAGCTGCCTCTGCAAAGCTAGTGACAAGGGAACATCATTAGTGTGGGTCGTTTGATGTGCAAGTTTGCAATGGGAAGTTTAGAGTGATCATTTGCACAGCCAAATGTGGTGTAAATTGAATTTAAACTCCTGCGCTGTCATTAGTAGCACACAAGGGATGGATATGCTTGCAGGGGATTTGAATGCTTGCAGTCCGTAAGAAATTGGCTGGGCTGCATGCGTGTGAGATGTACGAAATTCCAGGCAAGTGGGCAGATGTAAAAGGCTGAGGTCTAAATTTGGCTGGCTTGCAAGCTGGCCATGTATGTCTGAGCACAAATGCTGAGACAGGATATCTCGCTGCCTCCCGTCCCTTCAGCTGATTCTCTGGAGGTTGTTACAGTGAGAAGTCAAAGACCACAGATTGGAAGTGAAACCGAACAGCACAAACTAAACCAGGACTCTGCCTGCCCGAAGCTCTAATGGCCATAGGGTCTGGCAATCAGAAGCAAGGCTGGAAGAAATTGTTAGTGCAGATCTATGTCTTCATGCAAAGCTCTGAGCCTTTTGTCTGTGACTGGAGGACAGATGCTGATTGTTGGAGGAAGGGCAGGCTGAAATATCGAGGTGGCTGGTTTGGGAGAGGGGTCATTTTTGCTCTGTGCGTGTCCTACTGCCCTGTTTCCCCAGTAAATGCCAGGAGCAATAAAAGACCTGCTAATACTTCATGGCCACATGCTTCAGAGGAGTGGGGCTAGGAATCTTACTGCACATTTTTTATTTTTTTTTTTACAAGGTATGTCTGAAGTCCCTGAACTTCTGGTCAATGTACACAAACAGAGCATGGAAGCAGGCAGAGAGGAGAGGATGGCAATCTGCTCATCTGTCATAAATCAGTGTTCTACTGCACCTAGTGAAAACAGAGCGATTTACACCAGCCCTTGCTCTTCGGATTAGCTTGGGAAGACTGGTCTTGTGTTGCACAGTGCTACCAAGTGCAGACAGTGTGGTTGGTGCCAGCCGGAGGGGTGTGTGGTGGCCTCGGCCCAGAGGAGAGGGATGATGCCCTCTGAGCACAGGGATGGTAGCAGCACCCGCTGCTGGGGACCTCCCCTTTCCTCTGCAGAGCGTGCTGCTGAAACGGAGTGCTGAAAGCCCTTCTGGAGCATATTGTGTTTATTCACTGGAATAGATTTTGCCTTGGAGAGGAGAACCATTAGCTCTCTGAAAAATGGTCAGTTTGCCTTTTCCAGCCTTCACAAACGCTGCAGCAGGGCATGTGAGGGAGCTGGATGGGGCTCTTGGTGTGATACAAAGGGCAGTAAAAACACTCATTTTGAGTTAAGGCCTATAAAATACTCTGACCAGGCCTCTAATTGCATGTTCTGTCATAACAATGAGAATTAAATAATACAATTAACCACTAACAAATTGACCAGCTGCCTACTTGAGGACTCAATGCTCTTCCCACCACAGAGAGGAAGGGCTTGCGGCCAGTTGAATTTGTGTAATCTGAGCGTAATACTTGATCAGAGCTGCTTCAGGTGAGAAGTGGCGAGGAGTTGCATCTCCTCTGCAGCAAATGGCCTGCAGCTGGGTGGTTAAGAGGAAAAAACTTGGCCTGTTTCAGGCCTGGAGGGAACACAAGCAGAGAATCTGCCAAGCTGTCAACTGCTAAGCTGGGAAGATCTTTATGGTCCTGGAGAGAAGCTGTCTTTGGAAGATGCAAGTGTAGGACTTCCAGCTGCAGGCCTGCAGCCTGGTGGAAGATGGACCAGGCTCAGGCTTGCCTCCATTTCTGTCCTGCACTTGCTTTGCATTTTTTTTTGGTGCAACTGAGGCTGTCCCTTTCCCAAATCCCTTGCATCTCTCTGTGCCACCACCTCTCCTGTGCTTCACTCTGCCTGCCACAGGGAAGGGACAAAGGAAATCTTGTCTGAAGCCTCTCTGAAATGGAGCTTGCAGCCCTCTTGTTGGGCATCATGAAGGGGCTTGAGAAGATCCCAAAAGTTGTTAAAAGAGACAGATTTCTTTGGTGGGTTGTGGTTGCTGCTGCTCTGGATGGAGATGGAGAGATGCTTGTCCCAGCCTTCCTGGTCTCCATCTCTCTCCCTGCCTGCTGTCAGAGTGGGTCAGGACAGGGAAGAGGCTCCCTTGGGCAGGACGGGGGATGCAGAGCTGTGATGTGGGTGACCATCTGCCTGTCCCCTGAGACAACGCTGCCATTTACACTTAGGTGCTGTAGCTCATCAAGGAGGCAAGATAAATCTGTCCTGGCTCTTGATACAAAGCCATACTCTTTGCTTATCTTTTCTTCCTTTATTTTTCTCTCCCCCGGTCTCCCCTCGTCATCGCCTACTGTGCCGGAGTCTATAAAAGCTTGCTACTGTTGCTCCCCCTCCTCGAGTGTGACTCGGAGCTGCTGCGTCCCCGCAACTCCCCCGGCAGCCCCTCCTGTCACTAGCCACCCTGTCTCTCCCCTCTCCTTTCTCCATCTGTAGCAGTCTGTCATTTTTCCCCTCTCCTTTTTTTCCTTCCCTGGCTGTCATTCTTGGCTCTCGCTGCTAGCAGCCTGTCTCCATTGATCGCTGATGCCCTCAGATTGGCTCTCCAACCAGCACCCTACAGAAAGGTGGGGATTGATAAGCAGCCACCCAGGCTTGGTGGATGTGCTGTGGTGGGATTGATGGCTCCTCACCCTCCTCGTCCTCACGGGGTTCTTCCATCCCCAATTAGACAATCTTATTTCCAGCCTGGCTCAGCACCTGTTTTCCTCTGCCCTCAAACCTGTGAGTGGCATCTCTGACATCTCCATCGCATGCTCGTGACCCCCAAACCTTTGTGGGAGCTGTTTCTTCTTAACTTTAATAACTTGGTGTTGTTTACCACTGCCTCCCCAGAGCAGCATAAATGCTGAAATACCACAAGGGCTTCCAGATTGCTTGTAGCTTGAAGTAACTTGGATATCTTGAGGCAGAGTGAACCAAATGCACCTCTTGTGGGATTTCATTTCTTAGTCACGGATGAAAAGGGCTAACATCAGTACAAATTCATCCAAGAGAAAGCTGCTGAATCCAGTGCTTGTAATGCTAGCTATGAGATTTGCCTCAACAGGGAAGGAATGGAAAGAAAACACATGGTAAAATATTAACCTTCCTATTGAAATGGGCAGCTCGTAACAAACAGCATCTGCTCTGTTTTGTGGCATGGAAGAGGCAGGAGTTCAATACCTGGGGGTGGAGAAATACTTTATTCCGTGCAGAGGCTGATAGTCTCTGAAGTCAGACATCCAAAAATCTCTGCTTGCCTTCCAAGCCCTGCTTATCATTTGGGAGCACACTAAAACACCACGAAGATGTACTTAGCAAATCTGCACACCACATCATTCACGCACCCTGAGAGGATGCTCCGTATGTTTACCTGTACCTTGGATCTTGCTTCTCAGCCCAAACCTCAGCACTCAAGTGCAGCATCAAGTCCCCATAAGGATACGAGGTCCTTATTTTCTATCAAATGTGCTAGAGATCATCTACCAGCCAGATAGCAGGCGTTGTTATTAATAATTAAGCAGAACCATATTCGAACAAACTATACTTTGTGATTTGTTATCATCTTTGTCATTGTTTCTGTTCAAGTATTTATCGTCTTGTGATGTAACTTTTGCTGTGAGTGTCCTGGTTTTATGGGTGAACCTGGCAGGCCCTGCTCTGCGCGCGTGTGAGATTCAGGCCAGGCCTTGAAAGTGTTTGTCATAAGTGAATTATATTAAAAAAGACACGCTCAGAGAAGTGCAACAGTAATAATATATTGCCTTTGTGGTACTGCCTGATGTTCAGTGCCGCTGGCCAACTGTGATATTTCTTAATGAAGGATGTTATTTTTTTCCTCACGGCAATTTTTTTTTGCTTGCTTTTTTCTTTCCCTGTGGCTCCTTTGATTCATATCCTTGATGTTGCAGGATCCTTCCCCGCTTTGGAGTTTTCTGCCTTTTTTTTTTCCCCCCCATATGTGTAACTTACTTCTTAGCAGCCTCTATGCTGGCAGCTGTTGTTGTCTTATCTGGAACCCTCTCTGGAAATAGGATTTTAGTGACTGGAGGGGCCCTAGATGGTAATCCACTCTCTTACACAGGAAAACCCTCCAGAGGCAGAAGTCTCCTTGCTGTTTCCTTGTAGCATTTTGTTTTCCCCCCGCTACTTCTTCTTTAGTTTCTCTTACAGGTTGACCCTGTTGTCTTCCCCTGCATGGGTGACCTGATAATGCATGTTCCTCTGCACCCAGAAAGGATGTTTGTTCTAAAGTTGCTCAATTCTTCACTCTGCTTATCGCTTAATGAACTTATAATTTGAGGCTGCAGAGAGAGGGATGGGATGGAGGCATCATGTGTAGGGTTGGTGGGGCCAGTCTGCTCCTGGGATGTGTTCCTTGCCCCAGAGCCTGCATGCTTTGCCGTCCTGCTTCTGTTTTTTTTTTTTTGTTTGTTTGTTTCCTGCTGTCAGCAAACTTCTAAATATTGCATCACTGTCTTCACTGAATGCCATCCCTCCCCGTGGATATCCTGTGCAAAAAACATGTCAACGTGCAATGAAAGATTGTGGTGGAAAGGGAGAGAACTGAGGTGCCATATTTATCCTTAATTCTGATTTCATTTCTTGGATTGAGTTGCAATAAAAGTCTCTCCTGAGCATGTTTAAAGCTTTTTTTTTTTTTTTCCAATGGCAGCTGCTAATTTATCTCAGGATGGATTATTGCTGGATGATCAAGAGGTCTCAGAGGCTATCCTGCTGCCTGGTATGAAAGCAGTGTTTCAGAGTACCCAGCAATGAGTGCTAGTCGAAAACCAACCCAACCCAAAACTTCTCATGAATCCTGCATGAACAAAGCAATGCTTGTTTTGGCAACTGCTGAAATTCAATTTTGATTTCAATCATAAAAAAAAAAAAGTAGCCACATCTATTATGGAAATTTCAGCCCTAAGTGTCATTCAGGTGAAACTCTAAGCAAATGAGTGAGTACTGGAAGGGAGAAGAGCGTAGGGTGGGATTAATTAAAATTAGTGTTATCAGCGTAGCTGCATACAGCCTTCTGCCATGTAGTTCAGCTCTAACTGAAGCCTTGTGTTCCCCCTACAATACAATGATTAGCTATTAAAGTAGGTACTTAAAACACATCCAACTTCTTCCAGAGAACCATGACCCAGGATTTTCTCTAAGCACGGAATTAATTGCATCGCTCCACAGTGCGTTTGGGGTGCTGTTATTTCTTTAACATGCGTCTCTAGCATATTGTGGTATGTCACACATGCTTTAAATATCCAATAGCTTTTTAACTTTTAAAAATCTATTTCACACTTAGCGGCATGCCTGTAATGCATTTTTCTGGAATGTGTGGCAGATGTCTGGAGGAACTGTTTTCTCCCATATGGGGGTTATTTTACTGAAAAATGAAATAGGATTGGCACTTCACTTGATTTCCCTGAGCTGTCACACCAGGGATTCTCTGTCTGGGTGTGAGACATGAATTCAGATCATAGGTAGGCTGCAGAAGGCGAAATGCTTCTCCCTTCTCTGGTGAAGGGGAACTTCCCATGGAGAAACGTGCTTCAGGGTTCCCCTCACCTTTCTCCAGGCACTGCAACGGGAGGAGGGCAGGCTGGGGAGGTCTGCTCTGGGATATCCTGCTCCATGGGGCTTTCTGCATGCTCTGTAAGTGCAGAAGTAGCATTAACTGGGTACTTGGACTTTGCTACATGAGGAGGAGGAAGGTGGCAGCTTGGAGGTTACTCAAACCTTCAGGGAAATCCCAATTTTTGTGAGCCAGGTTGCTGAGGTGGGGACTAAGCTTGCACTTTGGAGTTGGTCATCACTGAATTTGACTCCTGAATGGAGTCACAAATGCTGGGGTTGCAGTTTTTGTTATGTCAGGCTGTAGCTGTATGGGATTACGTGGTTTAGGGACAGAGAGGATCAGATTGCTGTCAGCCAACTCTTGTTTGCATGGATCTGGTGAGTAATTGTTTTGATGGCTCTTCCTCTCTGCCCTGTCTGAATTTTTTTTTTTTTGTTCCCCTGTCCTATGGTGAATCGTGTCCATGTGTTTTCTTTCTGTTCCTCATGGGCACAGTCTGAGCACTGCACTTGGAGCAAGCCCCTCTGCCCTTCTGTTTGCAGCATCAACAGGGAGAGGCAGGGGAAGGAGGCAGAGCAGAGGAGCTGCTGTAAGCCTGTGAAGCTGGGGCTTGTGCCAATATCTGCCCTTTGAAATAAAGACCAGGTGTCTCTGGAGGAGTGGGTAAACGCATTGATAGTATGTGATTTCAGCTTGGGCAGCTGAGTTTCTTCCAGCTCTACATTTCAGATGTCTGCACCGCTTGGCCTACACCTCTCCTTGTGCTCAGCTTGAGACAAGTTTCTGGGCAGTAAAAATCCTGCTGCTGTAGCAGCCTCACTGCTGCATGTGTGGGCGTGGGCATGCTGCTGTCAAGACATTTCTGGGCAGCATTTCCAAGGGATGGAGGAGAGTAGCCCTGGGCACAGCCCTCACTGAGGGCCGGGTATTGCTTGAAAAATAGAGGTGTGAGCTGTGGGGCTGATGCTTAAAGGCAGGGGTGTGTGTGGCCAAGTGACCTGGGACTCTCCGAGCAGGGCAGGGGATGGCTGTGGTCCCATCAGAGGGAAGGAGAGGTGTTAAGTTAGGCAGCTGTAACAGGAGAGCACAAAAGTGATTACCTCCTTCCCGGGCCACTTGATTGCTTTGGATGCTCGAGTGTGATTAAGCAGATTAGCGTCGTGCACTTGAGGCTTCGTCTTGTACCTGTGACATTGCACATTCCTGTGCGTGAGGGATTTCCTCATCCATCACCGTGACACCTCTCCACTGGATGCAGGATTACTCTTTTCTCATGCACTTAGCTACATGCTCGCATTTGGCAATGGCACGGAGGCCACAAATGCACTGTCACGAGACTTACATCTCAATCTCCCTCTCCACTCCTCGACACGCACGTACTGAGAGGCAGGCTGGGGTTAACAGGCGATGCTCGGAGAGCCAGCGTGGCGCTCAGCAGCAGTGCCTGCGTGTAAGCAGCAGTCAGATGGTCAGAATGCATTTAGATTTGGACAGAAGAGTGCACAGAATGTTACCGTGTGTATATATTGCTTTTATGTATTATTAACTCTCTTTATTGATGATACATTCAGCATAAATGTATTTGACTAATAATTATACAATTACTACATAATAAATAACGTAAATGAGCTTTTTATTACTCCAATTTACAGGCATCTATATAAATTGGAGTATTCACCATTCTCCTCTTGCCATCCCTGAAAGATACAGAAGGATTAGAAGACATTTGCATTGATGAGGCTTAGGTAAATATTTGACCTGCTGGCAAGTTCCTCTTTAATTATCCCTAGGAGAGATGCGCCGTGCCTTCCTCCATGTATCTGGCTGGGTGATGAGAGGAGATGCAGGGAAAAGAGGGGAGACCCTGTGATGTAATTCTAGAGTGGACCTCATTATTATTTTTTTTTCTAGAAGGTGGTGATTTAAACCTGGTGTTACTCTTCAGGGTGTAGGGGGGAGTGTGGAGCTATGATGGAGAATTGGTCATCGTGAAGGAGACTCTGGGATGGTGTGTACTGGGTCGGCTGGGGGCCACTGGTGTGGATGGTAGTGACCAAAGGGTATCAGATGGTTAAAATCAGTGGGCTCCCAAATGTGGCTTGGGTGTGCTGTGGTTCTGGTGTGGATCATCAATGCAAGGAGCTGTTTTGAAGGCAGCAGTGGAGCCCTCTCTGCCCTTCCTTGACCACCTTGTGGCCTGACTTATTCAGGCAGCTGGGGAGGGATGTGAGATGTGGTTTGGTTGAAAAGTGAGCTATGGGAAACCGGGGTTTACACCTGGGAAATGATCTGTGGGGAGACTTTTTTGGCAGAGGCAGGTCTGAGCCTCCTTGGAAGACATGGAGCTCGGGGCTGGTAAGGATGCAAGCTGTGTGAGCTGTATCTTCTGTGGATAATAAACTGACAGCTTCATTGACTTCTGGAGAGCTCTGCTAGTTAACCCCAGCTCAGGGCCTCTTGGGTTTCTCAAACCGG
Source organism: Anas platyrhynchos (assembly GCF_047663525.1). Classification (NCBI taxonomy): domain Eukaryota; kingdom Metazoa; phylum Chordata; class Aves; order Anseriformes; family Anatidae; genus Anas; species Anas platyrhynchos. The sequence continues at coordinate 53,804,791 of NC_092587.1, read as the reverse complement.
GGTATAAATCTTACAAGAAGGAATGAACTCTTTCTTGCCAGGCTTTGTCCCCCTTTTATGTTCTGGTCAGGCTGAATATACCTTAAAGGACAGCCTTTGTCTGAGCTGTCTTCATGCGCTGTCCTCACCAGGCATTTATCGAAACAATGAAATCTGAGCTGGCAAGTTGGCTTTGAGTTTCAGCTTCGCTTGGTTTGTGATTTATTCAGATCAATTCTCCTTTCCCCAAAATGCTTGTGCCTCCCACCCCATCCCCCAGACAGGGGAGGCAGCTGTTGAGTTGTCATCTCTCTGCTTTCGGGAGGCCCGGTGGGAAGAGGAGACAAAGCAGAACAACTCCTGCCTTCTCCTCTGGCTGCGAGTAGGGAGCTGAGCTCCCGGAGGAGCCTGTGCTTGGCTGCTGCCCGCGCCGTGGTGGGATGTTGCTCTGGGGATGCTCTCGAGGCAGGTGTTGCTGGAGGGGAAGAGAAAGGTCTAAGAAGAGGTGATAGAAAGTCCGGGAGCTGTGGAGGTTTTTGGTTCAGGTCCTTCACTGGTCCTCTGTGTACCTGTCCATCCGAGGGAGAGACGCTAGGCAGGACCTCCTGGGGCAGCCAGGTGAGCCGGAGCGTGGAGGCAGCGCAGGAGAGGGGGCCTGGGGAATAGGACGAGGCAGCGTGCCTAGGAGCTGGCATGTCTTTAAACCTGATGTGTTGCCATGGAGTGTGCCTGGCAGGGAAGCTCCCTTGTTGCTTCTCTAATCCCATTCAGGCACAGAAGAGTGGTGAGGAGATTAAAAACAAAGCAGAGCGAAGCCACCTCATTTCCTGCTGTCGCGTGCCCCCCGTGGCCCCCATGCCTGGGTGTTTCTGTGACTTCTCTGGGTGAACCAGCCTCTCTGGGACTTGCCATCCAAGGCAAACGTGTCGCTTTCCTGTGTGGTGGGAGCATGGGAGAGCACCTGCCACTGCTTCTGCACAGATAACAAGGCGGGGAGGGAGATGGGACCTTTCTGGGAAGCCAGGCGAGCGTGGGTGCAGGACTGGAGGCAGCAGAACTGATGGCAGTGCTCCCACTAAGGCAAACAGGAGCAGAGCTGGGGTGGTGGTGAGCTGGTGTTACTGAATACTCTCATTAACAACTGAAGAGGAGGGTAATGGTCCTGTAATGGAAATTTCGTAAGATCCTTCTTCTCCCTTCCCTGCTTGCAGGGCACAGTTCAAACACCCTTCACTTGGGAAAACCAGGACTTGAGCCTGGCCACAGGTGACTTGCCCCAGTGGAGTCTTTCTTGGGGACCCTGCCAGCCTCCTGTAGGGTCCCCGTGCAGCTTTGCTGATGGTCTCCCGCCTGCACGTCAGCCTGCCTAATTCCTTGTGCCCACACTTGATTTACTTGAGGGATTAACTCGTGTCTGAAGTGTGGATTATTAATCCTGACCTCAGGCAAGAATGGAGAATCTTTTCATTAAGAATGAAAATAAAACAGAAAATGAATAGAAAAGGAAACAAAGAGGCTGGAGCTTGAAGAAAAGGGAATCGGGAGGAAGTGTGGAAGCAGGGAGAAATAAATTTGGTTTGGGACTTGATTTCTCTGTGGGCAGAATGGAGAGAAGGGACGATGGGAGGCTTAATAGAGCAGGAGAGGAGAATGAAGGGAGGTGGGCTGAGGGAATGGAGGGCCAGCAGAGCCCTTGCCCAGGCAGGCTGCCAAGGGCCATGGGCCTGCTGAGATTTCGGCAGGGCTGGGCTGAAGCAGATGGGGAGAGAAGGATTGCAAGTCTGAAGGCTGCATGAAATATTTAAGATGCTCCATCAAGCTAGCTTCTCAGCAGTGCTGAGATGCTGGGCCAAGGGGAGGACAAGAAAAATTTGGCTGATAATGGGAAGATCATAAAAATAAAATCTGACAACTTGCAGCTCTGCTTTACATCTCTCCTTACCTCTTGCGTTCTCTTCTGTAGCGGTGACACTCACTAGCTCTTTATGCTGGACACAAAGACCATCTTCAGCCCCAAGATTTATTTTGCTTTTCTTTTCCTCACTTTGTTCCTCTTTTTCCCCATCCCCCAAACTGACAGCATCCCTCAAACCATCCGCTTCAGGCTAGTGAGGTTTTGCTCCCTCCTTCCCACTGCTGGGTTAGGGTATGCTCCTGTCCCCTTTGGGCACTAACACACCTTCTCCCTCACCCTGCTTTGCTGCAGCAAGATACACAATGTATGGGGGTCACCTCCTCCAGCTTTTTCCTTCCACCCCCTGCCTTGTCCTTTTGACAGTGTTCTTGTGGAGAAGGCATTGATTACTCTTGTGAACTTGCCTTGGAGAAGGGGTGAAAGCTTACTCCAGAAAGCTTGGCTTCCTCTTCTCAAGAGATTTTGAATCAGTGCACACTGCACTCTGTCTAGGTATAAATACTGTGACTGTGTGCAATAGCTTCACCCTTTCCTTCTCCTCTTCTTCCCATGGGACAAGCGGAGAGGCGTTGCCTTCAGAATGGATGTGTGTAGTCACCATGACCTAGTTTGAGAGAGAAATCCAGAAGGGGGAGGAACATGGCCGTTAAGTCAACACATACAAATGACTGCACTACCCCCCAAACCCCGTGTTATATTAATTTAGTAATTTAGGTCAAGCTTTGGTTATGTAAACAAAAAAAAAAATAAATCAAAAAATCCTGACACCTGTAGCAGTCTTTGTTCTAAATGTAGACAGCAATCCAGGCTTAATTCTGAATCCTTCAGCTCTGGAGACTCCATTTAGAGGTGACAGATGCTGCATCTTGCTTTTGTGATTTCCTTGTGCGTGGTGCATCCTGCCCAGCAATTTGCTGCTTCCCCCTCCCCACAAACCACACTTGACCTTTACTAAGAGGGTGGAATTGCCTATTTTTTTCCCCTCTGATTCACCCGAGATCTGCAGGTGTCAGGTCAGCAAGTGCATGTTCACCTCTTTTTGTTTTTTATTTTTTGGTGGCTGGGAGGATATGAGGTATGCTTGACATGGTTCACAAAGCAAGTGAGTCTGGATCATCGGTCTCCAGCTTTGTGATTGCTCTGTCTGGCACCAGAAACGTCACAAAGACAGTTCAGTAGATAAATATTACTGTATTTAAGGCAAAATGTGCCATGGGTCCTTTCAACAGAAGCATAGAACTACACCAGCATGAGCTAAAGGAATGAACAAAAAGTAAATGTTATCTCAGATGACAAAATAACAGGCTTTCATAATGAACGAGCATCCTTCCCTAGGAGTGATAGCTTCCAATAAGCTTGAGCTGTTTATTCCATCGTTTGGTAATCACAGCCAGAAAGTGCTCAGAATGTTTTTTCCACCCGTTTTTGTAACAGGAAACAAGGTACTGAAATATCTGGTTAAGGCTATTGATAAAATATCCACCGTACAAGTCAGCAGAACACTATCCAATTTCTTGAGACATCTGCATTTGCAAGAGCGGTATGGCAGCTTCACACCTGAGTAGATCATGTATGGAAAGCCTACGTGTTGGTGCTGTCTCGATTATTCCATATTAAGATTGATATCAATATTTCTTTAGCTTTCCTCAGGTGTTATTCTTCTTGGCTGTTCCTGTTCACCCCTCATTAGGAGGCAACCATGGAGGGGAAGTGAACGGTGGATTTGGCTCAGGAGCTGGTGATCTGAGAGCAGTTGGCAGCTGAAAGAGTGCCTACGGGAAGTATTATGCCTGCTGATCCCGTTTTTTTCACACTTCCCTGGGCAGCTGTGTTGGAGCCCAGGCTGGACAGGCATTTGGTCCAATTCAAGATGCCCATTTATTTTTGTTATATTCCTCTGACTGCTCCCAAGCTATTCCTCTGATAGGCTTTCTGAGAGTCTGTAAACACTGTCATTTCCTTTAGCAAACATTCCTCTGCTTAATTCTCACCGGGGCTTTTCTACTCCTTTACTTTCAAGTTTCTTGCCCTTTTTTTGAGTGCTCCCAGTCCAGGGAACACCAGATCTCCAGCTCTGGAGAGAGCAGAGCAGGAGCTGCTCCAGTCTAAATACGTTTTGGAGGGAATAATTTCTTGCTCATGGTCAATAACCAGGAGTGAGGCTGGAGGCTTCCATCTCAGCATCCTGAGGTGCCCACACACCTGCTGAGTTGGGAGCAGAGAAGTGTCCCTGCCCAGGCTCTGGTGTCCCATCCTTCATTCCTCCTGCTGGAAACAGGACATGAGCAAGAGCCCCCTCCCAGGAGAGGTAACTACAGGCTCTGACTTTCCCCTGCTTTGTAAGTAGATGCAACAAGGAGATGAGCAGCTTGCTTTAGGAACCCCCTAAGGGGGGAGATTACCTCTTCCTTGGTTGGATAGGTTGGCCTCTGACTGGTCTGGGCACAGTGCATCCTACATCATGGCTTGGTTTGTTTGTCTTCCCTCCCTCCTCTTCAAGTGTTCGTGGACCTTTGGTCTAAGAATTTAATTAGTGACCTTTTCCTTCTAGGCTGTGATACAGGCACTGGTTACAAAAAAAGATCTTGACCAACTTACTAACTAGTGGGAGGCTCAGCCCGTGTCTTGAAGTTCATTTGAGGACAAACCTGGAGCACAGTGAACAACAGAGCAGGCAATTCATTATCCCGAGGCTGCTATCAGAAATCACCAACTAGACTGAAGGATTTCTTTCACTGCACAAAGGCCCAGACCTGTTATATTACTTGTACGTGTCCTGCTCATGTTTTTACACCAAATCCACAGCATTTTCTGTGTTCTCACAACAGCTCAAGCTCCTGCAAGCTGAGAAGTTCTGCTTTAGTCATAACACCCGTATTTGTCAGCAAGAGATGCAGGTGTTTCAAAGGGACCCGCTCTTGTTTCCTCTGTTTGCGGAGTGTATGAGAAACACTTGTTATTTCTTCTGTCTTTACTTGTCAAATTGCACTCAGAATTACTTAGGTGTTGCTTTCTGCAGACTGCTCCTCCTACCCTCACACCCCAAGGTTTCTCTTTTAATGGGATTAACTTTTGATGTGGTTCTCATGCCCTTTTCTTTAGACTCAGCACAGTTTGTGGTTTTAAGATCTAATCAATTTTCTAAAGCCGTGCTTAATTTGCAGGACTACACTTGAATACTGCAAGAGAGAAGCAGCAGCTTGGCAAAGCTGGGAGAAGGAAGGTGGTGTGTTTTAACTTGGCAGGCAGCTAAGCACTGCACAGCTACTTGCTTGCTCCCCCAGGTGAGATGGGGGAGAGGATTGGGGGGGAGAGAAAGCACAGCTTGTGGGTTTGAGAGAAAGATAGTTTAATTAGGAGAAAGGGAAAATGATAAGAATACACAAAACAAGTGATGTACAACACAATTGCTTCCCACCTACTGACTGATACCCAACCAGTCCTCAAGCAATGGCAGCTCCCTGGCCAACTTCCCCAAGGATTCTTGTTCCACATGATGCCATGTGTTACAGAATATCCCTTTGGTCAGTTTGGGTCAGCTCTCCTGGTTGGGTCCCCTCTCAGCTTCTTGTGCACCCCCAGCCTCCTTGCTGGCAGGGCAGCTGAGAAGTCCTTGACTTCTCAGTTGCTGAGCAGAGCGTATGCTAAAACGTCAGTGTATTATCAACATTTTTCTCCTAAATCCAAAACATGGCACTATACCAGCCACTGTGAAGAGAACTAACTCTGTCCCAGCTGAAACCAGGACAGATGGTGACTGGAAAGGGTAGGTAGGGGTAGCTGAATGCAGGCTTCAATGGGCATCCAATAAGTAACCTTGTAAAGGACAGAGTCATTCAGGAGTGATTACATAGCTTAGTGAAAAGGATGGGAAATGCTGCTTGCTTTTAGACCAAATGGGTAAAATCTGCTTTCAACCTATGGGAGCTGATACTTGCTCACAGGTATTTTAATGATAGTAACACAGCCTAATGAGCAAGGCTTCAGAGAGGATCATCAGTGAAACCATTCCCTCTTCATGGAAACAGCCTGTGCATCTAAAAAGTAGAAAGGGAAAATGGAGAAAAAAATCTATGGATACAGCTAATGTCAATATTCTTTGGAGGGAAATTTGGGGGGATGGGAAGATGCTGAAGGGATGAGAAACTCAAATTGGAAAAGTGATCTTTCTTAAAAGACTGCTTAAAGGAAACGGTAGCTTGTAGAAAGTGTTCTCCAAGATGAATTTCAGAGGGTGGAAATGACAGTTCGGTGGGGCAGAGGATGGTATGAAGCCAGAGAGAGCTCAAGGGGTGGTTCACTTGCCAGTGGGTGGCACAGCTTGATGGGCAGTGGGGTAGGGACATAGTTAATTTTTAGTATCTGCCTGAGCTTTTTGTATGTGTTATTCCTGTCTGGGCAGAAGGCAAGATGAGAAGCCCTGATTAGAGGAGGAGGAGGGATGAATGTTGTGTTCCTCACAGAGGGAGGCTTGTGGGCAGAGTTCTCTGGTTTGTATGCAATGTTGCCTTGAAGCCTCTCTCTTGTAGTAGCATACACACATTTGCCCTCTCCCAAAATCAGACTCTCCATCTGTTTAATGGTGTAGGCACCCTGGTCCTTACCCAGTGTTTTATCACTTTGATAGCTCTTACCTCAAGTTTGTCTGCTTCTCTCTCTCAGATCTCTTCAAATTACCTCCTCAGAGTGCTCTCTTCTTTGTCTCTTACTATTCTCAGTGATGCCTCTATCTCTTTTCCCCCTCTCTCTGCTGCCTTGCAACCTCAGTTGGTGTTTCTGCTTCCCTTGGAGCAGTGGTGAGGAGGTGCTGTGAGGGGGATAGGGGAAAGGGATGCATCATATACAGAGCAGCACCCCAGAGATCTGGTATCCCCTGGGTTGAGAACCCATGGCCAACCCCAGGAGAAGTATTAGCAAGACCTGGGTGTATAGAAAAGGTGCTGTGGTCAGCCACAGCTTCGCTGTGGAGCACATACACACTTGAGAGCATGGGTGTCCTCAGCACCTCAGTTTCACAGGGCTCTCTCAAGCTGAGGTGAGCGTGGTGCTGATGGACCCAAGTCCCTTCAGAGAGCCTGCTCCACTTGGAGCAAGTTTATTTGGTTGAGTCAATTTCTAGAAATCACCGCCAGCAACAGGCCTGATACGTGGGAGCGAGCTGTCTAGAAGACAAGTGTCTTCTCTCAGCTAGCTGTCTCGTTGCTAATGCCCAAGGCAGGTAGGCCGGATGGCCCATAGAAGTGTTGATTTCCCATCAGTGATTAGAAAGGCAGCCCGATTTACTAGCTTAACCTGCATCCCTGCCTTCCTTTGGACTCCCTGCCGGCTGGCTGGAGCAACCTGAGGGGAATCTGAACCATTGTGTGTGTGTGGGAGAGGTATGTGCCATTACACACGTGCTGAGCTTGGTTTGGCTCCCGTTTGGCAGCAGGCTGCTTTGCTCTTGCTGACTGCTAATGGCAGCGCTGCACCAGCACCATGGATGTCGATGAAGGCACCCCATCCTCGTTTGCTCTCATCAGGGATAAGACTAGCATTTTGGATGCCAGTAGTTGGGTGCTTTGTTCCCTGGCACTGGTTCACAGCAGGTGACAGGGCTGTCAGTGGAGCAACCTGTGCTTGTGAACACACGGCTGCTCAGCCGTAGGGACGCGAAGAACTTTTTCCGTCTCCTGAGCTCTTCCTGCTGCTGCCTTTTTTCTGCCTTCGTTCCCCAGATCCTCTCTATTCTTTTGCCTTGGCAGGAAGAGGTGTCCCAGTGTGCTCAAGGCTCAAAAAAAACCCGAGCAAAATTGGATATGTTTCAGCTTTTTTGTACATGTTTCAATTTTTTCTTGCAGTTTACAGTGCTAGACACACTGGATCTTATTACATAAAGATGTTGTTTCTTGTCATTAATCCAAGGCACGGTGGCTGTTCTTGGCACTTTCCTTCTAATTTGCTGTTCTCCTTGGTGAATAGCTATCTCATAGCACACAGCCCCCCTCTACTAGAGCCCTATCGATAACATTTGCTCCATAAGCCTAAAGTCAGGGGCAACATCCTTTCCTCTTTATGTCTAATTTTATTCCTGATTTAAAAATGAGTCTTTCAGCTGAAGCAGTGGCAGCCCACTGGGACGTGGCCTCCCCTTTCTGGGGAGCAAGGCTTTCCAGGTTTGCTCACTTAGCTCAGGCAAGAGTCACAGAGCTCAATTCTGGGTCCCCTGAAATCGGGCACTGGACCCAGGGACTTGGTCCAAGTGGAAATGCCACTTGAAAATGATGCGAGGGTGGCTTTCTTCAGCAAGAAAATAAATTTCAGGCCTCAGCTGTTCATTCTTTTATGAGTATTGCTAGAATATGTCAGTACTAATGCCTCAGCGTGTTTTTGCCTAAGTCAGAATGCAAAAAATGTCATGTTTAAAGCTTTCCTGTGCACAAGGGTGGTGAATGAACTGTCCTGCAGCAAAGGTTTAGGGCCAGAATCATCCATATTTCCCCTCTGTGCTGTCTGAGGTTAACCTTACACATGTCAGTGAGCTCTTCTATTGTTCTTGCTCATCTGAAAATAAAGATCACGCTCTGCCACCTGTTGTGTTGGCTAATTAAGACACACTTGAGCAACTGAAGAAGCTGGGAAAAAAAGGGGAGGATGGAAAAAGCAAGGAACTGTTGCAAAGCCAAGTGCTCCAGCACTCAAGGTGCAGGATTAAGATGGCCAGTGCCTTTCGTGATGTGCTCACAGCCCAAATATATATTTTCCCGTCAGTCCCCTGCCTCTGTCAGGTGCTCGAAGGATGGTGCTCACTTAATGAGCAGCCAGATTACACTTTGTTTTCCTGTGTTTGTTCAATGCGTGGCTCTAGGCCTTATTGACAACACACTGTTTAAGCCCTGCTCTGAAGACAGGATTATTGATTTCCTCGTGGTCTTTTTTTATCACAGTAGTATCTGAGCACTCATCATTATAGAACCCAAGTGCTTCACAAACATTAATTTATCTTTACAACACCCCTGGGAGGAAAGGGCTGCTCTTGGTTCCCTGCTTATACAGAGGGGATGGCAGTGTGCACAGATTGAAATCAGAAGCATCCGCTAATTTTGAAATCCTAATTACAGATACCTGGGACTATTTTTTTTTTTTTTTTCAGAGCATTTATGTAACACTTCCTATTTTCTACGTGTGGAGACCTCAGGTGCAGAAGTGAGCTGTCAGTCCTCCCTTAAGCTAGACTTGGGACTTCTGGTCTGTAGTACATGACAAAAACTAACATTTGGTGACTACCTGCTAAAAGTGACCTTTTTTCATGGAGGAAGGCAGGATCTGGAGATCTGAACTCTGTCTTGCAGCTTTCAGCTGCGGCGTGCTTATCCTTCCTGCAGTTCAGTGATGTGTGCGTGGTCACTCTGTGTTCTGCAATAAAAGCAGGGGTCCTGCTACTGTCCTTTAGCTGAGTAGTCCTAGTTTGTTTCTGCCTGCTCCTGTCCTTCATGTGAAACAAGGGCAAGATGGCAAAGGAGCTGAGCTGGCACCACCAGCAATTACTTTTATATACACAGACTACAAATTGGGGCTACACAGATTACTTTTAATACTACTGTTTCCCTACTTGTGTCTTGGACGTTCAATTCTAATAACAGGATAAATATTAGAATGTATGTGACTATAATTCTGGTTGTCTTGTGTTTTTTAAATGTCTGCTGAAGAAAACTACAAGCCAATCCATAAGCACTATCCCCGAATGCACACGGTTTGTCTTCGGCTAAAACTTCTAGGTGGCCTCAGCAGACTTGAGCCATTTAATAAAAATGCTGAATTTCCACCTTTCCTGCAACTTCTCTGCTTTACTGTTTAGCCAAGTAAAGGTGTGCTTTTTGTCTGTTAGGGCTTTTTAGAAGAGTATTGGAGAAGCAGAGAAAGTTATTGCTAGCTGTACCCAGCGGCATGTTGGAGGGAGCGCAGGTCTTAGAGATTGATTTCTCCTTCAGTCTGTCCTGCTCTGTCCTTCACTTATCCTTAATTCTCATTCCAGTCCTATCTTCTTGCCTGTCCTGTCTGCTCCCTGCAATACCATCCCTTATCCAGATGGAAGGAGGTCTCAGTCTCTCTTCTTCAGCTCCCATATGTATTTCCCTGCTGCTCTTTTCCCAGTGTGATCAAACCCTCAGCATAACCCTTTCCCTCTCCTTTTGCTTAGATGTTGGCTCCTGTGTTATCAGAATGAATTGTCCTTCTCTGCACTGCTAGCCTGGAGTTTGGAGCCTTGGGAGGGACAGATGTTTTCCATGCTCAGCACTCTTCTGACCCCATGGTGACAGCAACAGCTGCTGGAAGAACATCCCTGGGGGCCCCTAAAGAAATGGGTTACCAAGTGATGCGCCATGGTTGTGGGAGAGAATAGGGTGTGCTGGGTGACCTAAGTCATATGTGCTGGCACAGGAGAGTTCCCATATGGGAAACTGCTGAATTTTGGCAGGTCTGGGAGCTGCAGCCTCCTCAGAGACAGCTGGTTAGTGGGACCTCACCTTGGCACCTGCTGGGTGCACCCACAAATTATTCATTTCCAAGCTAACCACCTGTTTTAAACTCTTCTCAGTTTTGCAGACAGGGGCATATGGGCCCTGCTGGTGCTAAGGTAACCCTGTTTTGGTCTATCTTGCTGTTTGAACTTCTGTCTTTGTCTGAGGTATTTCAGATAAAATTATTTATTCTTCCGTACCTTTTGAATTTGGGTCTCCCCCTGAGAGCCTCTCATCGCAAGCATTTTTCAATAGGAAGGTTTTTTTTTTTTGATTTCCTGGAAGCTTTGCCATAGAAAATACCTCACTTCGACAGAAAATGATGATTTGGAGACAACAAGTGGAACGCCACAGGGCCTGCAGTGCTTGCTTTAAACCCTGACCATTCGTGGTCTGCATGTTCTGGCTCATTATAACATGGCAGGTCAGCTGTAGTGTATGACATCAGTGGGACACTGTCTCTTATGATGTGTTATAGCTGTCTGGCTGTCAGGGTTTGCTCATTCTGGTTGCCAAAATAGTTGTCCTGTCTTACAGAAGGGGTGTCAACGGGAATCCCAAAGCAGAAAGAGAAGTTTGAATGCTAAGTGACTAAGAGCTCCATGGAGCAGCATTTCAGAATCCAAACAGCTCATCTTTATTTTTTTTTTCCCTGTAATAAATATTTTGATTTCATGCCAAAAACTACAGATTTCTCTCTGGGGAGGTGAAGAAACATTTTCTGACCTGCTGCACTGTGCAGTGCGTAATTGCGTTGCTGTTGCATGGCTAGCAGCTTTGCTTTTTGACTTCCAGCTGGCATTGTTTGATCTCAGCCATACTGGCTGATTATCTAAATGATGGTTTTATATGTCATAGTAAAATTTTGGTTTATTTTGCCTCTCTCCCAGCTGTATTTGCAACTCTGGTGTTTGCTTGGATTTGGGTAACTGATGTATTGCAGGGGGAAAAAAGTCCTTGTTTATCCACTTGTTGGCATCCGTGATAGAAAATCTAATCCTTCCATTGGTGTGTTCGGAAGATCCAGCAGAGATAGATGTAGCTCTTTATTGTCAATTTTAGCTTCATTTTAGACATGTGTATTTGCTGTACAATGGGATGCCTGCTTCTCTGTGTGCATCTTGATGAGGAGGTAAAAGGATGAAATTAGCGTGTTCTAGAGAAATTCTCAGATTTCCTAGCTGAGAATTGGATTCCTGTGTCTCTATTTGCAGCAAAAGATCAAGTCTGCTGTTGGAGCTGTTCTCCCCATTGCAGAATCGAATCACTTTGTTACCTGCATTTTCCAAGACAAGACTGACTGCTATACATTTGAGCAAGTGTTTTTTCCTAGGTGTTGCTGGAGCAATCTGTCTTGCTCCATTTAGCAGAACATTCCCCTCAGATTTCTTCCCTCAGTGGCCAATGCCATTCCAATTTGCTTCTGCTGCAAGCCATCGCTGTGAAACTGCTAATTGCAGCTTATGCAAAATTAGGCGTCTCTTTGTCATTCAACTTGAAGTGCTGCGCCTTTGGATGCGGGGAGAGACAGCTGCTTCGCTGAGGCTGTGTCTGCACATCGTTTGGAGGCAGGCAGGAGTTCTGCCTGCTTGTGCTCTGAACTGGCCTGGTGTGAGTGAAATCCAAGTCGATGGCATGATGTGAAGCAATAAGTCATGCTGAGGGCACAGTGTGTGTTACTGGGCTGAGAGCTGTGTTGGTGTGGTGCTAGGGGTCCGAGCATCAGTGTAATGTGAGCATTGCTTGCCAGGTAACATGCAGGTATCGCTTTTGTGTGAAGCTTCTTGGGGTTGAGCATGGACAAGCTCATGGAGTAGGCTTTGGTCCTTCTGAAACTGTGGAAAGATACACAAGTGCTAGCCAAGGTAGGGTAAGACTATCGTTAATAGATTTGCTTTTCTTAGCCACATTTTTGCAGACCCTTCAGAACATAGTCCCAAGAGCCACTGACTGCAGTTTGCATAGCATTGCTGTACCAAAAAGGCCCAATATTACACCGTTGTCCGAGATCTGAAAGTACATCTGTGAAAGCAGGGAGCGACTGTCCCATCTGGCCTCTGTGCTGGCCCTCTGCCCAGAGGAGAACTTGGTTGTGTGTGATGTAGGAATGTCACTGAAGCAATGTTGGTGTGTTTATTGGCATGCTTAGCTCTTTTCTTGGTTTCTATTCCACCTGGAAATAAAGGACACTTTTTTTTTTTTTTGCTACCCCCTTGCACCACGCCACAGTCGTTTTCAGAAGTGCAAAGCGGATTTATGGAACTGCGGGTGAAACAAGCTCCATTATCTTTTCAGCTTTAGCATTGTATATTGTAGTCTAGGTGCCGCTCCAAAGCATGCTCTTAAGAGGAGCCTGCAGCAATCTGTTTGATATTTATGAGCTTGTAATTTTATATCACGGAATTTATTATTCTGTATTAAAAGGTGAGCATAAAATAAAACAAGCTAAAGGGCACACACCTTTCAAAAGGTTTTCAACCACTTAAATCTTTCTCTCTTATATAATACCGTGTTTGATAACAAGGTAATGAAACACCTGGATGTGGTTTCTTTTAGCTCTTTGTAGAAGCTGCAATCCAAATGCAACTGGCTGCTGCTCTTCAGGGGGCAAAACACTTTCTGCACGTTTTTTTTTGGGAAAAAATTGCTGGCAGCACAGCTGACTTATTTAAATTACAGTATAAAGCTGGCCTATTGGTCGGTGTGTTTAACTGCTCCAGTACCTTTTGACACCTCTCAAATCAGTTGCTGGAGGCAAGCCATGTTCCAGCACTTTCCTGAAGTGGTTTTTACTGCCTAGTGGTAGATTTGCAATGTTTTTAGTCCAAGCTTTATCACACTCACAAATCCTCGTTGATCCCCTTTATGCTGTGGCATGGTTATTTCCTCCAGAGGTTTTATTTTGTTCATTTGTTTTTCCTGTTAAGCCACCTTCATCCAACGCAAGTCAAATCTCCCCTAAAAGGGGATGACCCAGAGCGTGGCTCTTGGGTCCTAGGTGGACGAGGGGGAAGGAATGTGGGATCTGCCTGGATTTTGTTCAGAGCTTTTGTGTATGTGAGGCCATCCGTAGCTGGGCTCCTGAAATGAAGATGGGTTATGATTTCTGTGCAGACACAAACTCTTTTTGCACCCACAAGGAAGAGCACTGACAAATGTCCATGTTGATTTCTGTGCCAAGCTTCTGATGGATCTTTACAAAATGTATGTTTTAAAGCCTTGCACGTAAATACGTGCCTAATCATATCAGCTTAGCGTGCACATCAGGCCATGTAATGGTTTTCATGTACATATAGATATGCTGTACACGAAATTACAGGCAGAAAATGCTTTTCTTCACTTTGATTTTGCTGAACGAACGGAGTCACGATCAGCCCACAGCTTATGGTTTTTATGTGTGGGTTATCTGAGCAGAACACAGTGTAAGACTTAAATGCCTGTATGGGAATATTACAGCACAAAAGCACACAAGCATGTGAGTTCCTGTGCATTTGAGGAGATATGTGAATGTTGTTTCATTTTTATTTTCTTAAAAAAAAAAAAAAAAAAAAAATGCCCTCCTAACCCAGTGGAGGTCTGACACCTCTTGGGACCAGAGAATTTTTGCCATTCTGTAGCTTGAAGATAAACGGATAAGTGAAGTCTGATAAGCCAAAGCCAGTGAGATTTCTTACTGTGGCAGAATACTTTAAAGTCTGGGACACTTATCTCAAAAAGTAGGTTTGAGTGATCGCAGAAATTAGCAGGAAACTTGTCTTGGGAAACATGCGTGTCACACTGGCCAGTTCTGGGCTGTGTTGCTGGGTGATTTGCTGTAAGCTGCTTTATCTCAGGACTCTTTTGATAGTGGAATACAGATGCTTTTCTCTACTATAATTATGGTTTTAATACATTTACTAGCTAATACATGTATATTCCCAGCAGAGCTTGTCTGTAGGGTGTTCTTCACCACTTACGACACTTTTGCAAGGTTCTGCCTTGAATAAAGTGGAATTACACAGGGGAAAATCAGACCTTGTTCTCTAATTGTTCCTTTAATGGATTAGCCTAATTAGAAATGTATTATTAAATAATTAAAATGTACTATTTTGTAATTCTGAAACGATCTAAGCAGTTACTCTGCAAGACCTGAAGAGAAGGTTTAAAACCAGGTAGAGAGCTCTTAGATGATATCTGAAGAATGCATGCACGGCCACTAGCATAAGCTTAACCCCTGTTTTATTTATTTATTTTTTTTCTAGAATGCTTGTAGGTATATACGTCTATAATCTCCTGTCTCTTTTGGGACCTTGGCTTTTTCTTCAGCAGTGGGTTCTCTTGGGCAGTGTTCACACTTCATGGCTTTATGTAAATCCCATGAATTGCTGGATAGCCATATTTAAGACTGCCTTGCAATAACCATCACAGACTCTGACTTTTTGGGAAGCTTAACATTTTACAACTCCCCAGACTTTCTATATTATGTGTTTTTTTTTTTTTTTGCATATTAGGAAAAATTGATTTTTTGAGTTTCTCTAAGGGAAGAGTATAGGTTTCTAAACTACCCATCTCTTGAACACCTTGGTCGTACTTCTGTCTTTTCTGGCAGGGGAACACAGATCTCAAAGTAAAGCCCTTGCAAAGAGTCCACAATTAGAAGATCTTCTGAAGACCCCTGCACCAGAAATTACTGTGCACACCTGTCCTTTATCTTACATCAGGGATTACATGGGGTTGTTCCTCCTTAGGACACATGCAGGAGAGTCCCTGCTCCCTGCAGAGCCCCTGCCTGTGTCCTCTGTGCATTGACCTGGACAGGTCAGCAGGTCCATGAGCCTGCTGTTTATCTGCACTAACATCAGCTCCTGCTAACAAAAAGGAATCCCTGCCCTTTGGCAGCCCACACGGCTTGGAAGATGACTATTTGGCCACCATGGAGATGAGGCTGTTGCCTCGAGTATTATTTTCTTCTCTTTAATTTTATTCCCATGGTGCTCCATCTCTGAAAAGCATCCTAGAGCCGACCTCCAGCCTGGAGGTTACTTCCACCTCCTCTTCCTCCTGCTTGGAGATTGCTTTCCCATCCCAAGGCAGTGACTCAGCAGTGATTACCCTCCATCCTAATGCAGCTCACGAGGGGAGGGCAGCTCGGCGGAGGATTCCTGTGCTCCTCTGCAGGGCCGTGGAGACAGCCATGCTGTCGCAGGAGACGTTTACTGCCAATCTCCCCGTGCCTGGCATTGCAGCGAGGCAGGCTTTTAGCTGCCATACGTTCATTTGCATGCACTGTTTGGAAAGTTGTCGCTAAGTGCTACCAATGTGTTTTTTCTTTTTTTTTTTTTTTTGATCAGGGTGGTAAAAGCAATTTGCCCTTGTACTTCGAGTTCTGAATGAGCAGCGAGCTTTGCCTTAGATTTCTCTGCATTTCCCTTAGCTATGCTATTTATTTTCTAGGATTAACACCGCCTGGCATAAAAAGATAGAGCTCTTTCTCTATTGTTCAGCTGTAGTTGCCAACCTGATGCAGCTCATAGTGTGGTCACCACAGTTACCAAAAGACACGGATCGATGCCCCGGTGTTCCCCAAGCCTGTATGAGGCTCTGGCTATAGCTGCGATAAGCTTCCAAAAAAAAAAAAAAAAAGGCATTTCTTGTATGTAAGCATTGATGGCATAATTGATCAAATACTGAGGCTGCTCTGGCTCTTTTACTGGTTGTGCAAGGCCTGGTACAGCTGCAATTGAGACACCAGAGGATCCTGTTCTGGGGTATGGGATCAGCCCTTCACATTTCTGGCCTGAAGAGTTGGTTCTTCCAACTCTTGCATTAGTTTTGTGTGGTTTTCAGCTCCATGCATTCTTTTGTCCTTTTTTTTTTTGGTGGTGGGGGGGTGACTGATGTCACCTGGAATATCTGTTTCTGCTGTTCCAGGACTAAATTTGCAGTCCACAGAATTTGAAAAAAAAATCCCTGGATTAGCTTAAGGTTAAATCAGTTTCCCACTTGAGACTGTGACTTGCTCACTCCTTTTGTATTCCATGTATGAGCTTAATCTTTTTGTTAAAGAACCATTTTTCCTCAGATTGACACATTTGAGCTTTAAGCCTGTCATATGCATCTCCTGATTCATCTTTCCATTGGGGAAGAATAAGGCAGGAAGGTCCCTCACCAGCAACTCTCTGCATGGAAGGTGCTCGCTGCCTCTGCATCCATCTGCGCTCTGTGCCTTGCTTTCTGTCATCCTCCCCTTCACGTACACCTGCTATGCTGGGAGCCTGCTGCAAGAATTAATTGTATTATGTATCTGTAGATACTGCAGGGATTGAACACCCCTTCCACCATAATTTAGTACTGATACCTCAAATGCCATCACAGCTGCAGCTCTGTGGTGGATGGAAGAAATCATTATGTTGTCTTGTGGCGTGTGGGTCCTGACCAGAGCATGAGTGTTGCAATCATGCAAACAATTAACAGCATTGATTGCATGCTCTCAGGCAGCAGGTGAACACTTCAGAACAGTCTGGTTGGGCAGAAAGTCCTGACATTGGGAAGGAAGGTGTCCAGAAACAGTAACTCCACCCCGGGCACGCTCAGCACAGCTTTTTGCGATGGCAACTTATTTTTAACTTTCAAGGGGGCTCCTGACACTCATCACATCTGGCCTAGGAGGAGCCAGGACAGGAGGCATTTTGCTTTGGCCTGCACGCAGTCTGCGTGTTCTCCCTTCCTCAGTTTGGGGTGTCCCCAAATTGGAGGCTTTGCCTCTCGCAGGGGCTCCCCTGAGAATGGGGTGGCAGCAGAAGGGCTGAAGGGAAGGTTGACCACCCCAAAGGGGACAGTAGGAATTATATTATGTGTTTGGGTGAGGTCACCTGCTTTCTTACACCTCAAAAAATCAACAATAACAAAAAACCCAACAACTTCTGTCTTCCTCCTTCTTTCTGCCCCCTTTGTTCTACTTCTCATCTGTTTGCATTTTCCCCTTTTCAGGCTCTCTTTTTATTTTTTTGAAGGGATGGAAAAAAATGGCCACATGATACCTTTGCTCACAATTGACAGAGCTGCCTCAGCACTGGGGCATGGAGAATGAGCGTGATTGAAGGGGGGAGAAAACAAACGGTGTTCCTGTTCCTCTGAGAAACAAAAGAATGACTTTCTTCTTTCTTTCTTGTTTTAGCAAGTCTGTGCACAAAATGAAAAGGGGGGAAGAGGCAAAACAGGGGAGTGCTGCACCAGGGAAGATCGTGGTGTGTTGCAGTCCCTGTGCACGGTGTATAATTAAACCCAAAATAGAGCAGTGAACCGAGGGAGGGTGGTGGGGTACGGGACCAAGCAGGAGGGGGCAGGGTTGCTTGCTTTAGAAGCACTTATCCAAAAATAAGTCCCTATTTCTTTCTCCTGCTTCGTTTGACAAATGGGCTTGGTCTCATTTCATCCCTCATTTTTTTTTGGTTTTCTCCTTTTCCATCTCCACCTGCCCCCATTCTTTGTGATGTCTCCATGGCTACTTACTGGCTGTACTGGGGCATTGTGTCCTGAGCTGAGGCTGGATCTGGCCCCATGGTTACACCTGCAGCGGAGGGGGCCAGTGGCCCTGCCTGGGGAGCGGTGTGCTGCGGGAGCTTGCTCTCTATTTTGCTGTAGCTTTCTCTCTTCCAATTAGCTCAATGTTGTCTCTCCTGGACAGGAGGCTTTTTCTCTCGAAATATATTTTTCCTCCAAATATATTTTAATGCAACTTTTCTCCTATCCACTGCTCCCCCTACGCCTTTCCCCAGCCTTACACATGCTTTTTTCCTGCTGTCTTACTTAGCTTCGATATCTTTTCTTCCTGATTTTACTTTTTTTTTTTTTTTTTTCCACATCTTCTCTGCCTCCTATTAACATTCAGTTTATTTTTGCTCTGTGTGTATGGCACCATGGGGCCTTCCCAGCATGTGGCTAACCTTGAGCACGTGCCCAAGTGCGGCGCTTCGGCAGGCACCTGCAGAACAGGAGGTGCTTTCCTGATATATCAAAAGGTGAAGGAGTTGTCCCATGACTAAAACCTGTCCCCAGAGCCACGAAACAAACAAATGGGTTGTTTCAGCAAATGTATATTGGGTAAGAAAATTATACTCCTGATAATTTCCTGTTCCCTTCTGTTTTCCCCAAACCTGCATCTTACACTGCTTTTTCTTCCACGCTCCTTGCTTACCTCTCCCTTTGAGGTTTTCTAGGGCATCATACTTATGATATAGCCACAAAGTAAAGGCCAATGGGCTTGCGAAGGAAACTGCTTTGCAGAAAAGTGAGAAATTCAGGTTAATTGGATGCAATCAGGTCAAAATTTAGTTAATCTTTGAGTGGGTGGGTGTGTTAGCACAAGGCTGTGTATGCATGCCCGGTCTGGGGGCTGATCCAGGCATATTCATTTCCAACTTTGTGTGAATATGCACATTCCCTTGGAGACTGAGAGTGATGTGCATCTGGGGGAAAAACGACAGGAATACAAAAGTGACATCTCTTCATGTTACAGAAGAGAAACTTTTTCTTTGCCTGGCAAGCGAACAAGGCTGTAAAATCCTTGAGCAAGGGTAGCAGTGGAGCTGTAACCTCACAAACAAGGCTGAAAGAGCAGATGGAGCATCCATCCTCAGAAAAGGATGTGGGAAGAGGACATCCCCCATGTGGAGGAAGAGTGGAGGGAAGATTCCCTCTCATTTCTGTATTGATTTTGTTTTTCTTTGTGATTAAAGAACGGGTTTAATTTTTCAAAGGCATCCCATTTTATTGAGTTACTGAGACACACATTGTAGCTGAATTCTGAGATGGGTCTGGAAGATGAAGAAATGGGTAGTTTTGAAGGGAGAAAAATGTCAAATCCTGCAGACTGCAAGCAGCCTCTAGTCTACCTTCCTGCTCAAAGCAAGATCAGCACTGAACTCAGGCCAGGTTGCTCAGAGTTTTGGTTGGCTGGGTTTTGAAAACCTCCAAGGATGGACACTGCACCAGCTCTCTCAGCAACATCTGCCGTATCTACGAAGGGGAAATTTTTTTCTTCCTCTCATTCCTTTAATGAATGTGTCACACCACGTACTGCAGTAAAGAGCCTGGATCCATCCTGCGTGTACTGAGGGACTGTTAGATCCCTCAAATCTCCTCTCCAAGCTGAATAATCCCCAGTCCTTCTGCTTCTCCTTACAGAGTAACTGCTCCAGCACCTAAGCATCTTAGTGGCCAGCCACTGAACTTGCTCCAGTTGACCATCTTCCTTGTGTTGGTAGGTCCAAAAGTGAAGCAAGCAGCTTGGGCAAGGAAAGCTTGCCTCTTCTAGGGAAAAGGCAACAAAAATAACCTTTCATACTCCATTCAGTTGGAAATAATGAAACGTTGATATCTATCATTCAGCAGCATTAACTTAGATGCATTGGAAACACAGCACTTTGAGTTCCTACTCATGGCTGAACTTGTGCCACCAGGCACCACCAAAATGGTGCTGTATGAGGTAAGTGTCATGCCTGTCTGCCACATTAAATGACTGCAGTCCTCCAGCAGTCATGGGCCTCTTTGAGTGTAGTCAAGGGCAGAAAACATGCCCGTGAAAGTGCTGTTGAAGTGGTCTCCTTATCCAGACTCAGTGGACTTTAAATTCTGAATTTGTGTAGTGTGATGGACCTTTGCCATTCACACAAAGGAAGCTTGTCTCCATGCAAGAGGCTGCCCTCACCCGTGTGGCATGGCATGACTGGTGAGCTATGGGTTCATGGAAATATAACCTGCAGCAGCCGTTCAAAAGCGGTTTTAAATGTAGTGCTGGTTTTGTACAGCCATGCAAGTTGAAAATATTATGGGCTAGAATTATTCACTTCTGCATCTTTGTCTGCAAGTAGCTAAAGTATGATATTAATAAATTACAGGGCATTTCCTAATCAGTTTGAGTATTGAAAAATATAGTGGAAGCTCAGCAAGAGGAATTACAGGCATATTGTAAGCAGAAGCCATTTAGAATTGCAAGCTGAGTACCCTTTCTTCTGAATTTTATTATAAATCATTCATGATTAGGGTCTGTAGGAGGATACTAGAAAATGGAGATGCAGAAAATTCCTAGGAAGCTGGAAAAGTGTATTATTCTGATATGACCTGAAATGGATAAAACCCTTGATTGAAAGCTCGGGGGCTGGACTTGCTGAAGCTGTTCTGCCTGTGTTTGTTGCTGGGGCAATCTCCAGTGGAGCCAGGGACTCAGGGACTTCATCTCTTACCACATTAAGAGGAATGGCTCCTCTGATAAATTAAGGAGGCCAATGAACAGTGTGAGTGTGCTTGTGCTTCAAGTGATTTCCTGTTTTGGAAATCAGAGCAGGGCTTGGTTGACAGGAGAGTTGCTTTGTGAGTTGGGCTTCAGGCCATGGTAAGAGGTAGCGGGGATGAACTGTCCATCCTCAATGTAAGTGGTGAATCTTGGCTGCATGGCACCTTGCTGGTGTGGTTGCTTGGGTTAGGATCTTGGGGTTTGTCCATTCCCACGTTGAACCCATCAGGTACTTCAGGGTAAGTGATGTTTTATGGTGACTTTTAAGGTTGGCTCAGCAGGTGGTGGACTGCTGTTGCCTTCCAGACCAGAGAGCACCAGCGCTGGGTGCAACTATAAGGAGATCTTGGAGGCAGAGTTGCAACCATAGGCAGTGATGAGCTACAGCAGGAGTGGGAGGAAGGGAAGATGGGTGTTGAGGATGCTCTCTGCCATTGTGGGTCTCCTGCTTCTCACCCTGTTGATGTATGTTCTGGAGGGGCTCTTTTGAGCCAGGAACAAGGTGACTTTTTGTGGGAGCTGGACTTTGCTTGAGGAGCAGAGCCCTGGTTCTCTGTCTTCTCCTGGTAGGGCTCTGAAACCCCCGAGGAGGGTGGCAGAGTGTACAGGTAAACAGGCTTATGTGGTGCTGGATCAGTCTGTGTACCTTTTTTCTTGCAGCTATGTAAAGGCAGCCCACAGGCCCCTGGCAGAAAGACTTTCAAACATCTTTATCTGTGGCGTACTAAATGCTCGTGATTAGTTTTAATTCCAGCTATTTTCAGTGATTAAAGCTCTGCTTTCCTTGGTGCCTCGTGCTTTTAATTAGCCAAAGTAAACCTGTGTGCTCCAAAATCCTTTCCTTTGTCCAAATGGAGGACAGCTTTATTTCTGCCACAGCTTCTCTTGGATACACAGAGCAAAAACCTGTGCTGCTGCAGGCTCTTCCCAAGGCATGGGGAAGGAGGGATGGGGACCCTTTTTGCTGCAAGTGTCTGCTCCACTCCTTGGTGAGCACTGCCTGGGGGTGGCAGTGACCAAGGACCTGTGATATAAGTGCACCATCTACCCAGTGTCCCCCCCGGGTTATTTGTTCAAGTGACATTTGCAGTGCCCACCCTGTTGCTCTGGTCCAGACATCTTCAGGTTCCCCCCCTCTACCTGCAGTTCCTGTAGATGCCCACTCTCCTCTTTTCTCCTCTGTAAGCAAGGATTTTCAGATAAGTGATGCAATATCATCTTATTTTGTGTGCTATCTGCTGCGCTAGCTGTATTCTCCGAACACAATAGCACAAATTACTTTACATAACAGAAGTGGGGAATTCAATAATAACAACAGTGGAGGGGAGGGGGAAATCAACCACTGGAAAAACAAGAGCGATGTTCCCAGCTCTGAGTTTTAATATTCATAGGAGTTAAATTCAATGCAAGGCTGATTCCTGCAGGCTAGTCCTGGAACACCTTGGCGGGGAGTGATGTGTGGGGCAGTCCAGATGGCTGGTTTTCCTGAAATGCGGTGAAGGTAGAGACGTGGGGAATGGACTTAGGCCAGATGGGTATGGCACCTACAAGAGCTGTCAACGTATCTCCTCCTAAATTGTGCAGCGTGATTGTGCTCATGGCTGTGTTTTACCCACCCTCTCTCTTTTTTTCCTTTTTGAGATGGTGGCCAATGCTGCACATAACATTCTGGATGCAGTCCTGTCCCTGAATTACAGAGGGCTCAGCACTGTCTTTGTGTCACTTTATCCTGTTCCTCCTATGTTCTGACATCGTGGTTGGGTTTTCTGCCACAGCTGCACAGCGAGCTGAGCTCAGCATTCAGCTGTTCCTATTGCCATCTCAATTCCTTTCTTTGGCTAAGACAGTTATTTCATAAATCTGAAAGATGTGTGAATAATGTGCAGTTTTCTGCTCTTTAGAGGTATTATTTGCATTTACCAGCATTGAATGTAACTTATTATCACGTTGTCTATTTGCTTAGGTCTCACTCAAGTTCCTCCCTGCTTGTTCTGGTCTTGGCTACCTCAAAACAACTTGGTGTTTTCTGCAATTTTGTCACTCATGGGATGTTCTCATTTCCAGATAATCAGTGTGTTTAAGTAACATGTGGCAGCATAGAAATGAATCTCTATCAATCACAAAATTAATTCACTGCCATAGTAAGGATTTTAATTCTACTGTGATGTATACATTGACCAATTTCATTCATTCACTAGCTTGTCATGTTTAAAAATATTCTGAGGATTTTGTAAGACGTGATTTTCTTGGTGTTAATGTATATACAAAAAAAAAAAAAAGCCTAGAGTGCTATACTTTGTCACAACGTGTTCTTTCAGATGTTACAGTACTTTGCTTTTAAAAGTCATTTCATCACATCTGAGGCTAAATTGAAAACTCTCTTGTCTAGAATTCTCTGGACTGGAAAGTATTTCAGGAGCCAAATGTATGGTGTGGCCTTTGCTATCTGTAAGTTCCCCAGTTTGGGTGTTATTTGGACTCACTTTCTAAGTGATGGAGGTACCTCATCTTACAAGTCATCTGGAGATCATCTGTGCAATATTTGGAAATTGTGGCTTTTTCTTGATTTTATTGGTTTGTTCCTGAGCCTCTTCTCCTGGCCCTTCAATCTTCAGCAGTATCGCTTCACTTTTAGTGCAGAAAAGATGAGAGAGAGGCTGGAGCAGAAAGTCTAAAAAGGGGACATACTAAACTAGTTTCTTTTTAAATGATCTGGAGATTAATAAAGCTATTGAAGTGCAAGAAAGACGATAGGTTTTCCTTGTGCAGTGTGAGCAGTAAGCGATATTGGGGGCATGTTAGAGTGAAGTGGGACTTGAGGCAAAGTAGGGAAATGGGTCAGGCTAAGAGGAAATGAAAGCACAGATGAAGGTTACAGTGGAAGGGAGACAGGGAAATTGTACCAATGATTAATAAGGCTCTTCTGCTAAATGACATTTCCCATCTGTACGTCTGAAGGCAGTTGAGATGTGCGGCACACGTTTACAGAGTCCTACAGGTAATAAAGTTAAGTTACCTACAAATCACTGTACCAGAGAAGTTAAGTGCAGTCTTGGGCTGTGTTGTCAGTGTTATGGTATTATTTTTAGTTCCCTTTCCTAAGGAAATAAGTGGAGGTGGTCAATTCCCCCTGTAAGAGCATCTTGGCCAGTTCCAACCTCGCAATCCATTGTGGGTGGAAGGAGGAAAGCAGTCCTACTGGTGTCCTCATTAAAAGAACAAGGGGTGAAGAAGAGTCCCCATCTTCTTTGATGGTTTGCCAGCCACTGAAAGGCAGGGACCACCTGGCCAGAGTGGCCAGGGAGTGGGCTGCTGCTCACTGAGCTGCTGGGACATGGTGCTGGGTGAGGCAGCGAGGAATGGGCTTGCACCCAGCAGGGAGTAAGGTGTTGAAGAGGCTGGGACTGTAGGGTAGGGAGGAGGTAAAAAGTAGGGCAATGCAGCATGTGGTTTTGTGGAGAAGGTTGACCTGTGGTTATGTGGTGAGGTGCAAGGAAGATGGGTGGACCTGGAGAGGATGAGGAGTAGTTTTATGAGCAGAACTAACGATGCTTCTTGTTTGCACCTCATCACTTGCAACTCTTGCTGAAATGGGAAGGGGGATCCTCAGGAGCACTATGGCAGAGATCAGTTCTTGAGAAGTTTTTTTTTTTTTTTTTTTTTTTTTTTTTTGAGGAGTAAGAAGAATCTTTGAAGCTTCATTAATTTTGCAGTTCAGCGCACCTTGCTCTTACCACTATGTAGGAGGATCAGGAAGTGGTTGTGTTAGGCCCTGTATAAACATAGGAAGAAAAGATGGTCCCTACTTTAAAGAGCTTGTTGTCAAAGTGTAGAACAAGATGTCACGCTATAGACTTGAGATGTAGTGCTCCTTTTTCCTATGGGATTGGGCTCTTTACAATGAGTGCTCTGAGGGGATTCTGGAAAAGAGGGAAGAGAGAAAAATAGTGAAAGGAAATAGATAATTCTTGATATATATTTTTAAGCAGGAAAGGTTAAAAGTGGCAACCATGGGTTTTTTGACTTAACAACAAGCCGAGGGAGAGCCTACAAGGAATTTGCAATAATAGCGAAAATTTCTGTCCTGGGGAAGGATAGGGCTTGCTTTAAGAGAGCAGAAATACAGGAGGCTTATGAAGGAGAAAAAGGATGAAATATTTTGAATATTCAAAAGAGCTTTGTGCCTGTGAAGTTGTTAAGCTGATGAATGACCCATGGCCTGTGACACTTGCAACCTAGCTCAAATGCACCAGAAATTGTGTTGCTAGGATCCTTCTAGTAGGAGCCCAGAGAAAATGCCTGACTGCTGTGTGTGCCTCTGCTGCTGACTCTTGTGTTTCTAGGGAAAGAAGCATCATTGCAAGGATGACATTCAGAAGGAATATGGCAATTATCAGTCAAACAGGCTGGAAGCCCTGTTGTTGCCTCCCTGGCTGTAGCCCAAACCGACAAGTCTTAAATGAGTGTCTTGGGCTTAACTGGTACCATCATCAGGAGTGATAAAGGCTGGGGTACCCCCATGAGTGATGGCAGCAGTTTCCAGATATTGCTGAGTCCAGGAGGGACCACTTACTGTTTCATTTCAGAAAAGGTGATCAGAAGGCCATGGCAGGCAAAAGCATGCTTGGGAACAGTGCTACAGAAACAGAGCTGCTGTCTCACAAACAAGGAGAAGCCAGGCAGGAGCAAGAGATGTCAACGCTGAATTCCAGGAGGATGCAGCAGCTCAATATTTAAGGCTATGCTAAGGTCAAAGAGAACAAGCCAAGAGAAAAGCTCATGGTTTGCAGAAGATGAGATCATTAGCTATCCCAGGCAGCTTCAGTGCTCTGGCTCTGCCAGAGCCTGATCTAAAAACAGGCTGGGTCCATGCTGTATACACAAGTGAGAGGTGGCATTTTTTCCTTCGCTTCCCTGAGAGGAGGAGGGCTGCAAAGCGAGAACGTGTCAGGGCAAAGGGGGGAATGTGCAGGGAGGGTAAGCAGCAGTGCCTTGGAGCAAGGTGGCAGGAGAGTAATGGAGGAAAAGAAATTCAATATTGCAGAAGTGGGGCAGGGGACATGGAGGAGGGTGAAAGGAATGGGAATTGGTGCAAAAGGAGCAAGAGATGAGGAATGCCCAGAGGGATGGAGGAATAAACAATGTCCTGGGAGGAGTGAGAGGCAGCAGCAGGTGTGGAGAAACACTGTTGAGTTGGATCTTACTTTGAATGTAAGTGACTTGTACTACAGCTGCTCATAACACACACGTGTAAGCTGCAATCCTGCATGCACATGCTTTTTCAATGATAAGAAAATGAGCAGCAAGTTAATTAGGAATTGGGAGCACTGTTCAGATTGGCTGGCAATCCATAAAGGAAAGATGGTCAAGTGCCATGACTGAAAAGGAGCTTGGAGCTCAGAGAGTGCTTGGGCACTTGGCACTCAGGCTGAGCTAGATAAAGCACTGCAAAAAAAATTTGGCTGGCAAAGCAACCTACTTATCCTGAAACTGGCTTGTGTTGCTGCAGCATCCCAGGGCAATACAATCTTGTATCTGCATCTCCTGTGGACTCAGAGCTAAGCAAACACTCTTCCACCTGCCTATCTTGCAGCCGATGTGAAAAGAATAAGGATGTTGGGCATCTCCAGTGCTGGGCTGCAGTCTGAATCACTGGTCCTGCCTCTCTGACAGTGACTGGTGGGGAAGGTGACAGCTGTCTGAAAAGTGTCTCTATCTTCTGGGATATTAAGGCGCATGAATCACAGCAGCTGCACTTGTACTGCTGCAAGAATGCTCATCACATTTTCAATTCGTGAAAAATCAAAGTTTGCTTGGCCTGATCAGTGTGGTGTTGCATGACTTGCTCCATCCCTCATTTTGGACCCGTTGTGTGTCTGCCTGTGGCCCCCATATGCTTTAGTACTTCAGAAAATCAAGTGGTAAATGTGACTGCCTTAATTATAAATGTTATCCAGATCAGGAAAAAGAGGAATGCCTGGGCTGGGGCTGGTCAGTGGATAGCTGCTGGTGATGGGCTGGCAGGGGACATCTCTCAGGCACCCAGACCTCGCTGCAGGCAGACATGAATTAGCCCCAGGGATGTAGGTTAGAGCTCGGTGTAAGTTTTGGGGTTTTGAGTCTCTCTAGTGATGATAAATCTGGGTTATGGTTTTATTTCTCTGTGGATTGCTTGGTCCAGTGTTGCATGCTGTGGGATCCTGGTCTTGCTACCGTCATGTGGCAGTGAGCTCTGCTGTGGAATCAGATCTTGAAATGGAGAAGGGGGAGAGGAAAAAACATTTTCCAACTGCCAGGTTTGGGTTTGCCATCTTCTAGTGTCACTGTACAACCTCTTGTCACTGTGCTGGGAGTGCAGAAGTTCCTCGGTTACTTTCTGTGTTATTTGATACACTTCTCTCGTTTGTCTTGTTTGGAGGAGCTTGGGACTGAAAGACAGCTGGAATTGCCTCATCCAGCACCCTGCAATCACGAGCTGCTATGCTTTTAAATCCAGAATGGGCCACCAAAAATGTACTCTCATCTATCGGAGTTCATGAAATATTTCCCTGCACTCCACAGGAGATGTAGGACCTCTGTAATAGCAGATCAAAAGCTTCCAACAATAATATGCTGTGGTGACAGCCCTGGGAGGAATCAAAGAGATTGCTAATGTAATTGGTGCTTGCAGCAGGATTTACTTAGTAAAAGGGCTCAGAAGCTGGCCCAAACTTTCCCCTCTCCTCACAGAGTGTTCCCAGGGTGTCCATCAGCTCTGTCATCTTTCTCTGAACCCCTTGGGTTCTGCAAAATCCTTCACAACCTGAGCCAACTAGACCACTTTGTTTTTATTGATGTGGTGTTGCTCACCATTGTTGGTCATCTACCTCAGTTGGTCAAGTCTCACACTGGTACACAAGAGCCATCTCTGGCCTTGAGAGGCTGTTTTGATGCACCCCAAATAACTTGTACCCTCTGTATATTCTGTGACACCTCCAAGAGCTCCCTTTCCACATCACTTATATATTATTCAAACCATCTGCACAGCATTTGCTTCCTTTTCTCTGAACTAATGTCCTTCTGAAAGACCCTCTCATGCTGTAAATGCTTTCCTAAAATCTTGTGTCACTTGGGTATCTTTGTCCACTGCCTCTTCCTAGGGTGTTATACTTAATTATGTTGTGAACCCTATTACTTAAAGGCTCGGCTATTGTCACTTCCTGAATTAGTCCCTGTGTGTTACAGAAAATGAAGTCAAGAATAGCTGCTTTTTTGCTTGTGGGTGCTAGAATTAGCTGTTCCAAGAAGCAATTGCTTAAAGCGCCAAGGAGCTGCTGTGTTCTTTGTGCCAGCTTACAGGTGAATTTCCCCATTTTCCTTTTTATTAAATTGTGCCGCTACTTCTTGCAAAACTGCACACCCAGTTGTCTTTATCTGAAGCGCTGATAAATGTGCAGCATGGGATTATAAATATATTACAGCTCCCGAGGTTGTGAATTTGCACGGGGTTGATGATATGATCCTCTGCATTTAGAATTTTCCCCCTTAAGAGTTTTAAGGTTTCTGAGCTAACTCTACAGAGGTGTTTAAAAAAATGCATTATTCCTCCAACCCTTTGGCTTAATCCCACTTCTCTATATAACTTGCAGCCAGGTATTATAATATCCCATTTGCTTTTTAGTGTTCCACCAAGTTTCTGTCATTCATAGTATATTAGTCATCATCCATTGCCAGGATTTCTAGTTCACCTTAAAGTCAGCCCATTTTGTGATGTTTGAAGCTAGGCTTTGTTAAAAGAAAAAAAAAAAAAAGAAAAAAGGGAAAAGCCAGTAGTAGAAATACTAATGCCTAGCCTTCCTCCCTTGTTTAAGAGTCTATGTAAGATGTGACTTGATTTGTCTTTCCTGCTCCTGTCTCTTCTGAAGCTGCACGAGTTTTTGAGGGAATGTGATTTCTGGGTTTGCATTTGCCTACTAACTGGTTTACACTCCTATCTGCTGTAATGAAAGCAAGTGAGCTGGAGTCGGGTACATGTGAGGCAGGACCTTCAGTAGTTCCCCTTACTCCTCCCTCCCGCTTGAACCTGGTAGGTTTAAGGGGCTGGGGGCTATGAGACTGTGCTCTACATCCCTATTAGTGTGGGGTGCTGCTGTGTGCTGCACCCTGAGGCTCCTCATGTTGTAGTGTGGACTGCTACCTGGGCAGACCCCATGCTGGGCATCCCTGCAGTCCCAGCCCATGCTGCACGTGGGTCCCAGCACACACCAACTCCAATGATCACCTGTAGGGTGCCAAAAACAAGCTATGGCCATGCTGAAGCAGAGCAGTCGGCTCCAGGGTATGGAAAATCAGGGTGCCTTCTCCTGCCCCATCCCACTGCAGCCCCTCACTTCAGGCTGGCCCTTCCCTGGAGAGGATTTGGTGTCCTGGGGAATGGGATAGCTTCTTCCAGTGTTGTCCTGGGGGTGGCCACATGCCGTAGGCGGTGAGATTATGCCAGTTCTTTGCTTGTAGGGCTCTGCAGGGAAGGGACTGATGGGATCTCCCACAGATTAATCTGGTTAAACCATTCTTCACAGGGCAGATAATCCTGTGTCAGCATTCATGAGCTTAGACCCATTGACGAAAGCTCCTCTGCAGGCAGCTAGGAGCTGGGTAAATAGGGCAGATAGTGCCTAATGGAATGGCTTTCAGCTGTCTGTGGAACTCTGAGAGCCAAAAAGGAATCCTGTGGAGAAAAAAGGGACCAAACCTTGGGCTGTGAGTCTGTCTGTGCATGCATACGTATCTCAGATGCACGCTGGGGGCCAGCGCATGAGCTCCCGTTGGTGCTTCTGGAGATGTTTGCCCTGGAACAGATTTCAGCTGGAAATTGCCGATTCAGTGAAATCAGCTTACATGTATTGTCATCCCCTGAAAACTATGTGCTTGTTTTAATCAGCTCAGTGTGTTTCCTTTTGGCTTTGTATGGTAATGTGAAAGTCAACATGGTAATGGGCAATAGACAAAACCCTTAGGTCAAAACAACATAATTCAAACAAGTTGAAGCAAAATATAATTTTTGAACATATCACTTCAGTTCATTGCAAGCTAGGAAGACGCAGGCTTACGGCACATGGCACAACATTTGACTTTCGAGAGCCTATTAGGAATCCACAGCCTTAATGTCCAAACAAATGCTCAATATGGTTCCGTTTGTTTCTTTTTATAATGGAGTTCATTTCTGATGACGGCTGCGGGGCTGACAGCTCTGAAGAAGGAGCTTTAATGCGTTTCTGCTACTCACATCTTTAAAGCTTGATGTGTCCTGGCAACTCCTCCTCCGTTTCTGAAGCTATCTTTTTCTTTCTTTCAAGGCTCATAGTTTCCTAGGTGGACATCAGCTACATCCATCAAAGCAGACACAAGCAGAGCCGTAAGGTGGATACTAGGGGCTGCACTGCAGACCCTATATTTTTCTATGTTGCTGGCTCAAAGCCCACCCTCATGCTGGCTCAGAGACCTCATTTGAAGCTTACGCTGCCCATGACAGCCCATCCAGGCTGCATGAATAAGGGGCAGTGCGTGGCTGGGGGTGCAGATCCTGGGCTGGCACAGTAAGGTACACTGTGGCTACCAGGAGGGGTAAGGATGAAGCCTTGGACTTCTGCTTAGCCCACTTGTCCAGGATGTCTGCTCTGTTCTCAGTTTATTTTCCTAGGGGTCTGCTTGCGAGCTGTCTGTCAGAACAGGGGCAGCCCTGCAGGAGATGAGGGAGGAATGAGTCCTCTGGGGCTTTGCTATTGTCTTCCTGCTCCTGCATGAATGGAGAAGGTTGGGGGTGAGTCACCTGCTGGGGAAAGCCTGCACATATCCAAGCCCTTCTTGCTCCTTTTTTTGGTTGCTGTTTTACAGAGAACAGGTGAGCAAGCAGCAACCCATGTTGGGACCCAGGCATGACATGGGGCTGCTGCCTTTCCCCTCCATTGCTTCAACATGAAAAAAAGGGGTAAGAAACAGGGCCAAATGTGCTGAAGGCTTGTGTTGGGCATGCACAAAGATCTTGCTGGAGATCACAGCAGCGTGAGCTTGTTTCCATGGAGCATCACCTGTTCCTCCTGATGCTGGGGCTGTGTGGGGCAACTGGGGTAAAGTGGGGCACAAGCTCCCTCCCCGGGCTGCAGCACTGTGGGGAGAGGTACAAGTAATGGAAATTGAAATGCAAATTCTTCTGAGTGGAGAAAAGGCCCCCATAAATCAGGAGTGACAGGAACACAAAGACACCATCAGGATGCATTTGCACAATCAGGGAATGTTTCATATATCAGAGAGAACCAAGGCACAGCCTCCGCTCCTGAAATAAACCAAATCCATTTTTTTTTTCTCATCAGTGAGGCAGTCTCTAAAATTCCCTGTTTGAAGAGCAACAGAAAACAGAAAGGAGATTCGAGTTAAATTTTACTCAGATGTAGCATGTTTTCCTAATCCTGACAGGAAAGCATTTGTCTTAAAGGGTCAGTGAAAAACAAACAATCCCTCCCTCTCCACACATACAGCAATGTGGTAGGGATCTGCTTTTTTTTTAAATCTAGATTTGATCATCTGCAAATAAACAATACCACAGCTGAGAGCCTTCATAAATGACCCTTCATAATACGAGCGTGTGGACTAGAAACAGCAACCTCATGGCAAACAGAGCAGCAATGCTTGAACAGAGATCCTACCTGCAGGACGCCGGCACAAGGAGCCTGACAGTGCAGAAAGCATTTTCCTAGGCTTGAAACTACATCCACAACTAAACATTTCTCCAGCCCGTGCATAGGGCTAGGCCAGCCGGAGGTGCTGCTAGAAAGAGATTAAGTTTTAATCTGAAATCAGAAGTGGCAGAGCTGAGTGAATGAATTTGGACTTGCACGCCCTAGCCTGGATTTTAGTGTGCTCTTCATCATGCTGTCACAAGCACCAAATCCATCCAGCTTTCAGTCTGTAGCAACTGATAAACACCCCCTGTCTCGCTATCTTCCATGTTAGAGTTGAGAAAGGTCTTTCAGGCTTACCAACTGGCTTCCCTACTACATAGCATGTGCTGGATGTTTCTCTACTCTCATTTAACAATTCCTAAGGAGCTGAGCTCCCGTAGGTGTGAGATCTTTATCCCATGCCTACTACAAGGCAGGTTTTTGTGCAGACATCAGTGTGTGTTTGGTCTCAAAACCAGGTCAAGGAAGTCCCAAGCTATCTCTGCATTGCAGAAAATGTTGATTTATGTATGTGCAAGTAATCTAGTAGATTGACTAACAAAATTGAGCTCTTCTCTTGACTGCAGATGTGTGGTCTTGTCCCATACATAGCACTGGTTAAGGGGCTATGCTGGCAGGACAGAGGCTGTTGCCATCTCCTGCTCCCCTTTCTGTCCTTCTCCTGGAGGTTTTCCCCCAGCAGGAAGGGGTGAGCAGGATGTGTGCCTCCACTGCAGGCTGTGCATTGAGATACGTAACGTGCTGGAGAGCCCTGAGGGTTATAGACTATTGCTTCTCAGATACAAAAGTATGGCCCTTCTTTTGAAAGCCATTGTGGTAAGCACTAGAAATAGTCCTGGTTTATATTTCTTCAGGCTCAGCCACCATCCTGTGCTATTCGGCTGTAGAAAGGGGATTAGACAGATGAGATTCATTGACGTGATTTGGGATGGATTAAAGTTTGCAATTGAGTTATACAGGTTCTCTGTTAATACAGGTTGCCTGTTAATAAAATGCTTCCACCACACCACCACATGCTCTGATGCACATTAGAAAGCATCTGCATGAAGAAGGGTTTGGGGAATTCAGATTTGTTTTCTTGCAGCTGTTTTTCCAGCCCTGCCAGGGTCAGGTGTACAATTTGCCATCAGCCATGCTCTACTGGGACTGGAAAGAACCATCAGCTTTTCTAAAAGATGACCCACCTTGTCTTCTCCAATGCTAAACTGCTTTATTACTTCTGAAATTGTTAAAAAACACTGAACTAGGGGGGAACCAACAGCACCAGTAGAAGGTGGGAGGCTCCTTTCCATGGGAGGGCAATGCTCTCTCCAGCAACTGGGTACCAAATTGGCTGGGTTCCCTAGGAATGTGTTGTGTTTCATGGGTTCCTGCTCTGTGTCTCACCAGTCTTTTGGTGGAACTATCTCTGGGGATATTGATGTGAACTGAGAAACAAAAGAATCCGGTCAACTAGCATAAAGTGGTCACAGAGCTTGGAAGATAGATCCACCCTTCCCCACCACCCCCTTCCCTCAAAACAAATATTTTCATGCTCATCTATGCTTCTCCTGCTTTACATATCATTAAACAAAGTGTTTCTAAGTGCAGATACCCAAATTGCCTCTAGCTATTAGTGCCATTAGGATTAGAGGTGTGGTGGCCAGCAACGGGACCCTGAAAGGGGGGCTGGAAATGGGAGTGTAGCCCCACCTCAAATAGTGGAGGGCTTCTCTGTGCTTGGGCACATTCGCTGCCCCTGTGCTGTAGGCTGAAAGGCAGTGGCTTTACTCAGGACCTTGTCTGTGGGGGTTTGCTGACTTCAGTGGTTTTATTTTGGACCTTGGTGTTGGTAGACGTAGAGGAAGATGTTAAAGAATCACAGCAGTTCCTTCTGCAGAGCTTAGGGTTTCAGTGTCAGGTGGGATAGGGCATAATGAGCTCCTTTATTGCACTCCCCCCTTTTTAAAAAATTAATCAGAAAAACTAGGGGAATTCTCAGGCATGGGAAGAAAAAGCCTTCTTGAAGGAGATAGTCCTATCCATTTGGACACTAGCTTAAAATAGAGGAGTTTGACCATTTTCAAAAAAAATACTTGCATCAAGCATGTCTTCAAAAAGCCTGGGTGTGCTGGGTGAGGAAATAAAACAGCAGACAAACCATCAAAATCTCTGAAAGTATGTACCTCCCCCACGTCAGCCCAGTATCACTCCCATGCCTGTGGCCCATATCCTTGTGTATGTTACGTACACATAGGCATACATCCTTTGGAAAGCTGTCACGCAGCAGCCTATAACGGGGCCAACACAAGTCTATCATTTCTTTTTTATGCACCTTCAAACAAAACCCTGAAAGGCAGCATCCAGGAAGCTGAAAGGAGGAGTGTGAGATGTGTGACTGCTGATGGGGGAGGAAGGGAGCAGGCACGGGTGTGTGGGGAGGCTTCATGGAAACGGCTTTAAAGCGCGGGGAGGGAGAGAGGAGAAGCAGAGAGCTTTGTTCATGACAGTGCAGCTCTGCGTGATGACTGTCACTTGGAAATTTATGGCTCAGTGAGGCTGAAAAGTACATTTGAAGGGTCACTAGAACTAATTACATCGGAGGAATGAAGTTGGGTTTAGACAAAAAAAATAAAGAAAATTACGATAAGGGTCACCAGGCACAAACTATTGGTGAAAATTTGTGACTTTTCCTCCTTTGTGATTTGTAATTTTGACCCTCTTCCCCAGTCGTGATGGCAGGTGGGTGGGAAGGGTGCAGGGCAAGGGAGAGGGGAGGAAAGCCTTATCAGCCCTGCGCAGCGTGCGGGGGCTTGGGCGCGTGGCTGACACCAGGGCTGGCACAAAGCCTCCGCCTGCCTGCCCAGGCTCCCTTGCCCCTTGGGGACACGGGACCTCAGCCACCTGGCCCTTGGCTGGCAATTTGTCATCCTTCCTGATGGCGGAGGGACAGGCTGTTCTTTCTGGGAAAGTGATGGGAGCTCGTTTGTGCTCGTTTTTAGAGATTTACTGCAGGTCCTGGCTGGCTGGCTCTTCCAGCCGTGTCTTCAATATCCTCACCTAAGCTCTGGTTTCCCTTTTTCTTCTGCTCACTCTCCTAAATCACATGAAAGCTTTTAAACACAGCAAACCTTACGGCACATCGTGGAGGAACAAGTGCCTCCTCATCAGCCCTCTGCTATACAGATGGGTATGGAGACCTCTCTTCTAGAAAATGGGTGGTGCCAGAGGGGTTTCTCCTCTTTCTACTCATAGCAAGAGGTGCTATGGCAGGACCCTGCCTTCTCTTGCTCCCTGATAAGTGGTGACTGCAGCTAACAGAGGGAAAATATTTTGGTCCTATACCTGACTCAGGGCAAAGTAGACGTCCTTCCTGTGCAGTACCAGCATCCCATAGGGAATGGACATGGGGATCAGCACATACTGGTAACAAAATGGGTGGATGCTCGAGGTTCTGGTCACAGCAATAATTTCTCATCCTTCAGGCCTCTTTCTGCTTCCTGGCTCCCCAAGAAAACCATTACTTCAGCATTTTTCTCATATCTCTTGTCAAGTCCTGTCATCGCTGAGTAAGCAGAGGTGGGACAGACCAAGGGCTGTGGTCTACCACTCCTTGAAGAAACATGTAGGTAGTCAGCATAGTATTAGATGTGCAATCAGAGGAAGAGACTTTTTCATCTGAATCCCATGCTCATTTTCCTCTCCAGAGCTCCCATCGAGGTCAGCATTACCTTGCTGGCAGCGATGATGAGGATGCACTTGGTACCACCCCTTTGCAACTGCTCTCCCAGCCAAGCAGCATTCTGGATTTGAGAGATTTCAGCTTGTGCAGGAGCACAGACAGCTCCTGCTTTGGGTTTGATAGTTCTTACTTTGGCTGCATAAGCTGAGCGGACGTGTTGTGCAAAATAGGCTATGGGGAAAGGAGATAATTCTGTTGTCTGCCATGCAGACAGCTGGATGTGTGATGACCATGAGACCCGTGAGATAATTTGCCAACTGGATATAAGGGTGTCAAATCCCATGAGGCACATAAGTATGTTAGAGACAGCTGTGGAGGAGCCTATGGTCACGGTACATTTTAGTATCAGTGATACAAGAATCTGCAGGAAAGAACTAGGAGTAGGTTATTAGCAAGAAAGCTTAAAGCTAAATCTTCTGTGGTTGTATTTTCCAATACACTGCTAGCTTCATGTTCGATCACATCTAGACAGGAAGAATTACTCTCAGATGAATGAAAAGATTGTGTAGAAAAGACCTGAGCTTTGCTAGTCACTGCTAAACCTTTTTTGGGAAGGGATACGCTGCATGTAAGGGGTAGAAGAATAAATTTGCAGCAAGTGATGAGTCTGAGAGCTGCGGGTATCCTGGGTCTGGTAGTAGCTGCTGTGTTATCTCAGAGAACAGCATAGAAAGCTACTGCTCCTGATGGACCCTTGGCAGGGCTGCAGCGGGCATAAAGCAGCTGTCCTAATGTATGGAGAATGAATTTATCACATATAACAGGTCACTGGCACCCACCCGGCTGCCACTGTCTTGGCTTGCTGAGCTGGGCATGTTATCAGTAATTTGAGGTCTCCCTTTAAAGTCCAAGCAGTATGATTTTTGTTGGTAATCTTTTGATCCAGGGGATTTCAGAGGTGAAATGTCAACACCACGGAGCAGTCTTGCCTGTGATGGCCTTTGCAGGCTGCTTGTGACCCCACTGCAGCCCTGTCCTCTAGGGCAGGAGGAGATGGCTGGATTTTTTACTTTGTTTAGCAGCATTTTGTACCAGCCGTGTCCCAGCTAAATGGTATTTCTGTGCCATCTTTATAGCAAAGTCATTCAAGCAAAAGGAAAGTAGATTGCTGGAAATGAGGTGGTTAAGTGGGCAGTGCACATGCAGTGCATTTACTGAGGTGGAGGGAGGAATATGAGGGTAGCTGACTAGGAGAGGAGGCAATGAAACCTGCATGGGACAAAGGAAACACAAGTGGTCCTTCAGCGCTAAGTAATTAACATGCTAGAAGATGGATGGCTGTAAGACAGTGAAAAGTAATCCAATAGAGCCTCACCTCCTGCAGGGTCACACAAAAATGGGGATGGTGGTTAAAAATAAAAACCCAGCAACAATAGGCTCGTGGGAAGGTCTCTGAAAAGAGAAAGGGATATACTTGGCACGGCTGGAAAACGTGGGGTAAAGAGCTAGGCTGTCACTAGTATGTCCAAAATGAAACAAGATTAATGCACATCCATAGTTTCTGACTGGAAACTGTACAGGAAAAATAAGTTAGGCTGTAAATAAGAGGAGGAGGCATATATTTCCAGAGGCTGTCAAAAACTTGAGAATAAATAGTGTGTGAAGTTGAATCTATATGAAAGGAAATAGGTCACAGGAATCTGAATGTGGTAATAGCAATGTACTACTAGTCCTAAATCTGAAGAGAAGTGATGAATACAACAGGCAGAAAGACATCAGAGAGGGAGCCGAAATACGCTGTGCTGCTGATGGAGCTTCCAGCTAGCTGGTCCTGTTGGCATCGTGCTGCCATAGGAACCGCCTTTTTTGGAGCTGTTCCTTCTGCAGTCAAACGTGGTGATAATTAGTGCTTACATAGCACATTTTTATTGCAGGGACCTGGAGCATGCTTGGAAGGTAGCTAATACTTTGGCAGATGGGGAGAAAAAAAAAAAAGATGCATGAGAATTAGATGGAATTTGGTGTTACATTATCACAACTATGGGATGAATTTGGTCCTGAGTCTAATGAGAGTATCAGCAGAAGATGGAGGTGGACAGCATAAGTCTTCTGGCTCTGACCTGTCTGTGCACCATGCGCTTGAACAGCCAGAGACCTCTGTGAAAGGGTGAAGAGAAACATACTTTCATGGTAATTTAAACAGAAGTGGAACTTGGAGATTTTTTTTTCCCATTGTTCCCAAGAAATATTTATGGGACAATGCTTCTTTCCATGGGTACCACCCTTTTCAAATGCAGTTATAGATGAGATGGAGAATGATCTTGGGTCAAAGACATCAGAGAACAAATTGGGAGACTTTTGCTCAGTTCCCAGCTGTGCCCCCTGTCTCCTATCTGCCCCGGGGCAAATCTGCTCATTTCTCTGTGCTGTGGCTTCTTGCGTGCAATGCTGAGATCGTAATGCATCGCTCGCCTGTCCTGTTCAGTTAGATTAAAAACTTCTTTGGAGAAGGCAGCGTGTTTTACCGCATGTTTATGTAACATTTTGCATAATTTGTATTTGATCTCAGCTCCTGTCATCTAAGACATGTGGAGATAGCTCATAAATAATACTAATAATATTTTAATATTGATAATGCTTAGCGCATTCACAGCATTTAACCCCCCCTAAAACAGCACTCAATACCGTCGGCATCACGGTGATCAAGCATGAGTCATTTTGGCTCCTTTCCCTGGCACGGTGCTATCTGTCAGCTAGCCAGAAAGCTGAGGGGTTTAGTGAATACGTACTGGGTGTCAAGAACTGCTGAATTTTAATGCAATCTGGGGCAGTGACTTGCTGTGCAATCTCTGGGTAATGTTTTTGCTAACATGGGACTCTGATCTTTGGCCATCCAACTTGAGGTGGTGGGAGGCTGGCTTGGAGCACCACTGTACTTGTTGACCGTGGTAGAAATGACAAGTGTTACATGCACATGAAAATCAGGCTCTAGGAAGCTAATGTGTTAGTGAATCCTCATCGTAGGCTCCTTTGGAAAAGCCTGCTCCTCTCCTGTTTGCTTTCTCATCAGTAACACAGGGAAGGTATTTCAGTAACTTAAGAGAGGTGGTCGTGGAAATTACTAAAATTTTATGTAATGTTTTGAAGGGAACAAGAAGCTGAAGTAATGAGCATCTTCCCCTCCGTTACATGTACACGTGAGGAGCCTCCTTTTTGGGAGGCCATCCGCAGCCTGTTTGCCTCCTCGAGGAGATGCCAGCGGCTGCTGTGAGCCTGCGTGGCTGTGAGCTGGCTGGAGCTCCGAGCCTCCAGTTATCTGCTGAGGCAGATTGGCTTACTTGTTTGCGATCAGTCCTTCCTCCAGGCACGTGTCCTGCAGGCTGTCGGTGCCAGTTCTGCCAGTGTACCCTCTGGGAACCAGGGCAAAGGGCCCTGGGATGCGTCCAGATACAAGTCTTCAAAAAAAACAACAAAAAAAAAAGAAAGGAAATAGTGAGGGGGGAGGAAAAAAAAAAAAAAGACATTCAAAGCAGAGGGGATGGCATCCTGAAACCTTGCAAATAATTAGTTTTAGTTTTATTTAATTACAGCCAAAAAAATGAACTTGTTGAAATAAACAGGAGCTCGTACCCAGCTCTTTTTGTTACTGCTCTGCATTTTGCTTAGACCATATGCAATTTCTTCTGAGCGACCTTACCGAGCGCTCCCTACACTTCTGAATTAATCTTTATTTACTTTGCTGCAAAGCTTTCTGTCACCACATGACTTTCTTTTCTGTACTGAAGCACTCCTCAGAAAAGCCTGCTAAGCTAAGCACCAAGCACGTGATTTCTTGATGCTGTATGCACTGAAAGCATTGCCTAGATGGGAGAAAGGCAAAGTGATTTTATCCCATCTTGCTGCTTCTCTAATTCAGGACTGTTAGCAGGGTCAGAAAACCCTCTAACATCAGATAGCCTAGGAAACTGGCTGTCTGGAGGAACAAGGTGATCACTTCTGCGTCCTTCAAGTGGTGTGCTGGAGTATAGCGCACTGCACCTGCAAAGAGCAGAGCCCCCCCTTCTAAACTGTGAAAGGGTCTGTAAACCATCCTTTGTGCTTTTATTGTCTTCTCAGTACTCCTGCAAAGTGAGAGGGCCTTTTACCAAAGTGCTCTGACCTCCTTTCAGATGGTACTTGCATAGTGTGTACCTCTGTGTTCATCTTGGACTCGTATGACCTTTGTCAGGCATGGGTGGGAAGTTGCACAGTGGGAAAATAAATCTGCAACATCTGAAAAGAAGGGTGGACTAGAAAGATAGAGTGATGAACAGAGGCCAGTGCAAGAAAAAGGAGTAAGAACAGAAAGAGCAAGTGCTTGGGTTTGTCCGATCTCTGCACCTTCAGTGCTTGTGAGGTTCCTTATTCTTGTTTTCCTCTCCCAGGGAAACAGCTTCTTACTCAAAGGCAGGTATTTCTACCATCCCTTTGGAATTGCTGTAAAGTGATACAATGGAGGAAATCCACAACTGCTCAAAAGCAACACCCAGGACCCATTCTGTCTGTGAGCTTCCATTTCAAGAGGTTCATTGAAATACCTACCTTGTGCACCACAGACCATTTCCCAAGGCCCCCTGAGCCTAAAACCCGTAGTAAGAGGTCAAACACCCCACCATTAAAACACCAGAAAGGAAGCTGAGACCTCCCTTTACTGGGAAAGGGAAAGATGTGTGAGAAATTGAAGGAACCAACCACACTACCCTTTGCTTTAGATTCTGCTCAACACTGTGCAGCCAACTCCTTCCATCCTTAACTTCCTTTCTCATTTTACCATTTTGCTTTCATGAGATACCAGATGAGCAGTCTGGTAGGCTTGAGGGGTACAATGTGGTTTCAACAAAATCAGCAGGAGGGAGGGTTAGTATGCTGTAAAAGGTCCCACAAAATGTTCTGGTGAAAGTGAAAGAGAAGACAGTGACAGGAAAAAGGGGGAAAAAAAAACACAAAGTAAAACAGAAAACATTGGGAGCAGTAGGAAGAGGAAGAACGTATTCCTTTCTTTTAATTAATTAATTATCACTGTTCACTCTTTCCTTCTCCCTTGCATTTGAGTCACACACTGCTGTCCTAGCGTTATGTTTGTCTGGTGGATATGTCTAGTGGTCCCACCAAAGGTAAGGACCCTATTCAGACCCATTGCAACACAGAGGCCAAAGAAGGGACTGCAGTACTGCCAGACACATCAGAACTCTGAAGAACTCTTAGATTGGTTTGAAAGGTGCTGGGGAAGACTTAACATGACTTGGGGTGGCGTTTCTGGGAGGCAGGCCAACAAAGCACAGAAATGAAGGAGGAGGAGTTGGGGAGATCTGGGTTTGTTTGCAAAGCACTTCATGTTTTTACACTTTGGAAGGAACTTTCTGCCAAATGAGCTTGAATACATCCAGATTAAATCAGATAAAATGCTGACAAAACAAAAACAACAAAAACAAAAAAAACCAACAACATGCCATGTGTCTGGCTCTGGTTTGACAACACTGACTCCGCCAGTCTCTCTGACTTGTTTCCTCACTTATCAGGGTCATGCACGATGGGGGCTTGTGGTTCAGAGCATTCAGATGCCCAGGCCAGATTCAAATTTTGTAACTCTGGAACACACCATTAATTCAAATCACTCTTGGACTGCAAAAGCCTCTCTGCCTTGGCCTGCCCTTATCACAAATTGAGGTCTTCTTTAGCCGAGTGCAAAAATAAAGTCTAACTCTTCTAAGGTGCCTACTTTGCTATTGAAACCAGTGGGAAATTGACTCCACAGAGTGAAATCTCAATAAGCAGTAAGAGTTTCAAGGTTTGGATCCCAGTTTGTGTTTGAGGGGACTTCCCCCGGTGGTCCTTCCCTGCTGTGACACCGCTGCAGATCCAGCTGCAGCAGGAAGAAGCTGCTGAACCTTCTATTAGGAGCATTTGGAGCA
Organism: Anas platyrhynchos; assembly: GCF_047663525.1. Taxonomy (NCBI): domain Eukaryota; kingdom Metazoa; phylum Chordata; class Aves; order Anseriformes; family Anatidae; genus Anas; species Anas platyrhynchos. The sequence goes on along the minus strand of NC_092587.1, from coordinate 53,763,793 downwards.
AAATTCTTTCAACCATCTTTTACTATAATAATGTTCCAAGCTGCAGTCATATTACCTCATGCTGTGACCTTGTTCATGCTCCTAATGTGAAGCCAGGTCAGATTTTGGATGGAGATCTCCAAGGCAGAGCCAGAATGCTGCAGGAGGCACCATTTGGGGGTCAGCAGGAGGTGTGATTTCTCGAGTCAGTCCTGAACTGATCCCACAGCATGGTAGAGTATTGCTTTGCTGGCAAAAAGACCTGCAACTGCAGTCCCAGCCATCTAAGGATATTAAAAAGCTCTTCCTCCAGGAACAGTCATTACCTCTGATACCCTGCTCAAGTTTAAATTTGGGTAATTACTTTCTTCTAACCTAAAAAAAAGATCCTTGGGTGTTGTTTTTTGTTTTCTTTCTTTTTTTTTTTTTTTTTCTCCACAGATGCTACATTTTTTTTTTATGCTTCCTATAGTAAACGGCTTTGTAGGAATGTTGCACACTGTTAAACAGACGCTCTTTTGCACCCTAAGAGCTAGATGCAATTCGGAGGTGGGTCGTTATCAGTAGAGAAACTCTAGGGTCCAGCTGCTACAGGCAGGACGTAATCATTAACAGTAGGGCTGTAGCAACATTGATGCTTTGATGAATTGATGGAGAAGCATGGCATTTGCCAGGTATTTGAATAATTATAATGAATAATAAATCTCATCTGTACACCTCTTCTGAAGAAAACAACAGGTTGATTTAGAAGACCAACTTATATCCATCAGGTTATTGTGACAACCAGCCAGATTTCTTGGTGCAACTCACTTTACGTCTAGGAACAATGGGTTCTCCTGTGCTTGCTGTGGTGGAGTATTGTAAACAAGTCCTGCTTTCTCTCTGCAGTCCCCCATTTAATTAGTGGTCCTCTGTGGCCTGTGGTGGCCTTGTGCGAGGTCAGAGCTTACCCCTTGTCTTCCTGTTCCTGGAATATCTGAAGATTTGTCTCATTGTGTTTAATACCTCTGTCTATTTGCTCTTCAGATTCCATCTTAGCCTCTTAATCTCAATTGTACATTTTTCCTGTCAGAGGTTAAATTTCTTTCTATTAGTTTTGGTTTTGCTAGACTTGAGAGTTTAATGGACACAATTAGCAGGTCTGAATAAATCATTACGGAAGGAGTTTTAAGAAATGAGAAATTTGCTCCATTTTGTTTCTGCAATGGGGGAAAAAAAAAGCCATCTGCAGTGTATTCACAGTGGATATAATACGTTGAGTGAGATACAACCAGCTTAGTTCTCATTAGTCTCTAAGATAGCTCTGAATTTGAGCTGTGCAGCCAGAAGCCTGCTACAGGGACCCCTTTTCTGAGCGATCCTGGGAATTCAGACTGATCAGAGAGGTTCACCCAAGGTACTTCCTTTTCTAGGTGTTAATCTAATTTAATGTGGATGGGATTGAGCTTTTTCCTCTTCTGATAAATCTATTTTTTGCTGGAAACTCCCTTCCAAGGAGCAGAAACATGGAAGTATTTGCCAGGTATTTAAAATCTCTCCATCTCCTCCCTCTTCTGTGCTCCATTGCCCTGCCTCCCAGGAACACCATCGCAGGATGTGTAAGTCTTCCCTAGTGCCTCTCAAATCAATGTTACAATCCTGCTGTGTTTGGCAGTACTGCAGTCCTTTCCTTGGCGTTAGTATTGCAAAAGATTTGAAGACCTCAATGATGCATATGTCAGATGCTCCTCTTTCAGGAGAAGAATGTATATATGATGATGTGATGAAAGCAGCCATATACGTGTACAAGAGATTACATTGATATCTGAAGACCTAGAGCATGTCAACCTTGAAGGCTTTCAGAAAAGCCTTTATAATTTGTCTTTAGTGGCTTGGCTACCATGAAATCCCAGCATTTGCAACATTTGGTATTGGCATTTAATTTCCGATTGACTCAGATCTCAGAAAGTGAGAGTTCTAAGTCAGGTCAAAAACCCACAACCTTTTTTCTGTAGTGTTGAAACATTTCTCTGTTCTAAAAAAAAAAAGAAAAAAAGACAGAAGAAATGTTTCAGCCTTTCCAAAATAGATTTTTTAAAGCTTTTTGTTCTGAGAAGTGTTTTGATTGTTTTGATCTAGTTGAACACAAACACATTTTGAGATGTATTTTCCTTTGAATGTAACATCTGATGTTCACTCAACTCCTTCTACCGGGTTAGGTTAGCAGATTGAGGCTGAAGTGAAGGAACCCTGTTGCTTCTGTCAGCTTGTTTTGTAGAGAAAAAAACACAAAATTCCTATACATCAGCACAAAAGAAGGAGGAAAAAAAAGCTGTGATAAGAAAAAATTGGGAGAAAAAAAAATGAGACCCACCTATGAGGGTATCTGCAAAAGCCAATAGCACTGAAGGAGAGAAAATGAGAACTTCTTTCCCCAGAGCTACTTGTCGCTCTGACCTTCGCAACACAAATCATTCCTTTCATTATAAATGAAATATTAACTGTCGTGCAGCAGTTTACAGCATCTTCCTGGCTTCTTGCAGGAGGGTCACAAAGCAGTAGAGGAAAACAGGGAAGAAACACAGTGCTGTCCTTACAGAGCTTGTTTCAAAAGGAGAGAAAGTGCAATCATTGCAAACTGGAATGACAGGGCGCAGCTGTCTACCTGGTGGAAAGCATGGTTAGGAAAGAGGGAGATGGGAAGGATCCTAAAGGGGAGGCAGAGAAAGGAGGAATGATCATGGAAATGCGATGTCTCATCTGCAGGGTGACCATGGAGGTGACCATGGATGTGCCCACTTGGTGATGGCTCAGAGGTGGGAGGCCACAAGAAGTTGCGTGCATGGTTGTCCAGTGTTTGGCTGGGAAGCATCGTGTGGGGCTCCATATTTCCATCTATGGTTTTTTTTTTGCTGGTGATACCTGCTGCTGCTACTTCAGTTATTGAACTTCTCTGCTGCAGCAGGCCCTGCTCTCTTTTTTGGGGCAGGAGCAGGGGCTACCATAACCATTCACACTGTAGAGTTAATTTCTTCCTCCTGTTGTTAGCCCTTTGTAGCCAAGGCATTTTTACTGCAGGTTCAGTGGGCCCAAGATGTTCAAGGCATCTCTAGGAATGGATACGGCAACATGTCCAGGTCCCAGAAACACCTGGAGATCTCCTTAATTGCCCTGCAACTTGTGGCTTTCAGCTAAGGCACCATCTCAGGTGGTTTAGGGTGGTTCTCCCCTGGTGTGTGCTGATGATGGATGTCCACCTTGAGTCTCTACCCATCCCCGCTGGAGGATGGTGGAGGGTCAATAGATACGTGGCAGCTGCCTCCGGCCACCAGCTGGATGGGCCGCACTCAGGCTGCGTAATTAGATGCCTTGAACTTCGGGAGAAGTTAATTAGGAATGAAACTTCTGACCGAATGATGCAGATTGCGAAGACGGGCTTTGTCAGCAGCTGAAATTAATTGCAGGCTCAAGCACGGGGAAAAGCAGGGCGGGGGAAGGCTGCGGGGAGGGGGAGGCCTCACCACCGAAAGGAAGATGATGAACCTGGCTGCAGGCTGTTGCCGTGGTGACGGGAGGCCGTGATGGTGTTTGACAGCGGTGACACATGGAAGGCCACAGGTACCTCTAATTACCCCCTCCACCAACCCAAGCGGGCAGCAACCCCTCCTGACTCGGGGTAGGAGATGCTCTGCTTCTCTCCTCGTGCTTTCTTCCTCTCCACTGCAGGTGGGATCTGCCTTTTCGGGGGCCCCTGCCTGCTCTGAAAGGAAAACCATGTGGCGGCAGGAGGAAAGCTTTTCCTAATGTCGCTTTAATCGCCCAGGAGCCGCCAGCGATTCAGCAGCGTCCTCAGGAAGCCTGGACGAGGCTGGCAAACTTTCAGAGAGCTGTTATCTGAAAGACGGGGGAGGAGAAACTGAGTGCAGCCAGCCTCGCATTTTTGAGAAAGAAGATTCAGGGTCTCCTGCACCTGGCCCAAATTGCAGGGTTTTGGGGAGTGCTTGCCACGGCTGGCTGGACCTTGAGTTTCAGGTTACTGAAACCCTGAGGGCTGCTGCAGGGGGGAGTGAGAGGAAAAAAGTTAGCACAGGAGCATCCCAGCCACCCGCATGATGCCACTGCCGAAGCACACACACAAAAGCAGAGGTATTTGCAAAATAAACCCCTGACTTCAAGCCCTGAGCTCCCTGAGGCTGGTGGTGGTTGGAGAGTACTCCCTGCTGTCAGGTTTCTTGTGTCATGTTTTCTGGTCATTTCCTTAAAAAAAAAAAAAAACAAACACCCAACTTCTAGCTTTTAAAGCTATTTCTGCTCTTTGTTTTCTATGTATTTATTTCAGCCAGGAGTACTCTGAGTGCTGATGGGGATAACACATGCCTGGGGGATTAAAGATGACAGCTGGATTGTGCTCAGTGGTGCCCAGTGACAGGACAAAAGGCAATGGGCATAGACTGAAGCATGGGAAATCCCATGTAAGCAAACACTGCATAAGTAGTCAAAGGCTGAGGCAGGCTGCCCAGAGAGGTTCTAGTGTCTCCATCTCTAAAGATATTGAAACCCGATATTGGACAAGACCCCGAGCAATCTGCTGTAATTGACCCTACTTTAACTGGGGGTTTTGGACAAGATCACCATAGGAAGCCCCTTCCAGCATTGGCCCTTCTATGGTTCTGTGTTTCTGTGAGAGTTGGCACAAAACAGTTTTTGGAAAGTCCAGAAGAGAACTGTAGTCTTACCTGAAAGGCCTGGGAGAGGTAATGGAAACCTATCCAGGTGCTTTCCTGGGCTGTGAATTGGGTCACTATAGAAATATATAGGAGAGAGAAAAGTGGGAAATTGAATTTTTTTTTGTATAGAGCTCAGGGGATAAGCATTTTACTCATGCCCTTTTGACGTATTTCTCTCCAAAAAGGCCTCAGTTTTTGAAGCCCGTTGTGAGGGTAGGCTCTATGTACTTATTTCATAGACTGCTTGGGATTAACTTTGTAAGGGAGAGTGATAACATGTTCTTGAAATCACCTCATAGCATGATTGGCACAGTAGAGCTGGTTCCCTGTTCTTGTCTGATTTTGCAGCTGAAGGTAGCTCACTGAAAACCAGGTGGGGGAGAAGAGAAAGAATTAATAATCTTCTAGATCAGATTATGTGGGTTAGTCATGAATCACTGTCAGAGAACAAGCAAGGAAAAGTTGCTCAGAACAAACCACAGATTTTGAGTGTCTTTCAGAAGTGACCAGAGATACAAGCCACAGTTTTGGATTTGGTTCTGTGAGGAGTGAAAAAGGGTGCACTTAGTGAGTTGTATTTTTAATAGACAATTTCTCAGCTCTGTTAGTTTAAATTAAGAAAAAAAAAGAGACAAAACTTTGAAAATGGAAACTGAGCAGGGATGCTTGTGAGGCGTGTTAAATTACGCAAGTGATGTTTCTGCCAGAGGTTGGAGGTCCATTCTCATTAGATCTACATCGCTGCTTTGCAATGCGAATGCTGGAAAGAAATCACAGAAATGTGTGCCCAATTTTAGAGTTAAAACACTGTAAATGAGTCCTTGGATAAGTGAGAATTGGGTCCTAAGCCTCCTTCATTTGAAAGAGTGGGATGGTGAAAACGAGGCAGATAGAGGCTGTGAAGGGCACAGAAAAGGTTGCTCAACTACACCATTTTTACCCTCTGTTGTAACATACAAGTGAAGTGGCACTTGATGAAATTAAAAGGCAACAAATTAAGTATAATAGGAGGAAACACTTTTTAATGTAAAGTATAATTAGCCAATGTAGCTTATGGCTGCCAACTATTATTGAAGCAGATATTTCAGAAAGATCCTCAACAAAGGATTCAAATGAATAAGCAAAGCATCTGCAGGGACACCACTATAGCTGAGAAAACAATTATAAGGCCTATCAATCCTCATGCTTTAGGGCACAAACAGATCACCAGCTGGGGTCAGAAATGCAATTTCCCCCCATGGTTACCGAATAACTTAATTAGGCACATGGTGAAGTTTTATCCTGCATGGGTCACTGCTGGAAGCAGAATAACAGATTAGATGGACCATTGACCTGTTCCAATATGGCAACTCTTTATCTTCACTCCTCACTTCTCAGAAGTGAAGAGGGAGACTTCTAGCCTTATGCTGTACCCCCTTCCCAGAAGGGCTGTAATTGCTGGGCTCATGCAGAGACCCAGATGTCTGTTTCATTGTATTCGATACAGCCCTTCATCAGACCCCAGAGATTTCTGCTGCCTCTGAGTTTTGTGGCACCACAGAAAGTCTCTTCCCACTGTATTTGTAAGATCTGTAAGCCAACAAGAGAGGAGTCAGTGTGTGTTTAACTATGGCAACAATTTGACTTGTCTAAGTACCTTAGGGCTCTGAGCTGCCTGTATGTTCACGTTTTCAGAAGAGTTTTGGCTTAACCAAACAGTGGAGAAGTGAGGAACTGAGGGAGAAAAACATAAGAAAGTAATATATCAGCCTACCAGCAGTTATTTCCCTTCATCTTCCTATTTTGACATCCCAAGTCTAGATCAAACTTACCTTGGCTGTGATACTTTTGCAGAAGTTTTCCTTGACTCTTTTCCACCTGGTTTGAATGTGTCAGCATGATGGTGATTTTGCTAAACTGCGTTACCCTGGGGATGTACCAGCCATGTGAGGATATGGACTGCCTGTCTGACAGGTGTAAAATCTTGCAGGTAAGCAGACTTCTTTCCTGTTGTGATGGCGCATCAGTACAAGTCATAATGTTTCACACATGTTTTCCGTCAGTGTGCTGTCAACACCTTACCAACAAGGTTGGTGAGAACATCCTGGCCAGCAAATTAGTAAAATGGAAAGAGCTTGCATTGAGGAGGAGGTAAATGGGATTAGAGAAGGATAATTAATGAAGACTATATGTGACTAGGCAATACAGAATAGTTGCTAACCTTTCTGATCCAGTGCATGAGGCAGGTCTTCCCGACACAGGCAGCTACAAGATACATAGCACACGGAGAAATAACTGTGGTTATGGCACCCAGACAGGGGGAAATAACAACCCCCAACGCCTTTGCTACTCTGCTGAGAAGCAAGAGTACTACCGAGTCCAGAGGTAACATGGCACTCAAGGTGCCAACAAGGAGAAGAAAGAACAGGCGCACTAAGAGGGGCCATTGGTACCTCCTAGATGGCCAGGAATGTCTGTGTGATCCTGGTTGGTCTTGGACCTGCTTGTTCTGAGCCACCACCTTCTTTCAAGTCCATATAAAGAGGCCCTGAGTCTACGTAAATTATTTCATCCATAGAGAAAAAACAGAGCCCCATCTTGCTTGCTTTAGAAGCAGATAGCTGTGGTACTAGTGCTGGGTGGAAAAAGCTTGTCCAGCCCTGCCCTGCCGCTATCTCATTTTCAGAAGCACTGAAATTCACATTTATTTCACTTTCTGTATTTTAAAGCTGTGAATGCTTGTTAAACTTGCTCTTGCTTTTCTGATTGGCAGGTATTTGATGATTTCATCTTCATCTTCTTTGCAATGGAAATGATTTTAAAGATGGTGGCCCTGGGGATCTTTGGCAAGAAGTGTTACCTTGGGGATACCTGGAACCGCCTGGACTTCTTTATTGTTATGGCTGGGTAGGTTGACAGCTTCTGTGCTTATTTGTTCTGTGTTTGTTGGAGTCTTTTATGGAACTGAAAAAACTCCCCATCTGAAGAGCATATGAAGGTTGTTGGCAACTATGAATGCTTTTCCCTAAGTGTATTGAGCAGGGTTAAGCCCCTCATATCCTGATGGAAGGTAAAAGTAAATCCTTGCAAAACCAATGATGCTACTCTTGATTTGCCATGGTATAACTGATGGGAAAGTTTCCACGCTGGTGCTACTCCAGGAAATTTGCAAAATTGAATCTGGTATGCTGGGGTTAGTCTATGGAATGAACAGTAGACAAGGTAGCCTAGCTCTCCAGCTGATGTGCAGCTGTCTATCTCACAACTTCAGCAGAGGGTGTTAAGTTGTACCAGCTGAAGAGCAAGCCCAGAAATGTTTTTGTTAATGTCTGAGTGGAGGAGGTACAACTTTTACCAAAACCAAGATGCCTTCTCTGTTTCCAGCAACAGCTGGAACAGCTCCTTTCAAAGGTAGGAATGTAGTGGGTTTTTTTTGTTGTTGTTGTTTTTTGTTTTTGTTTGTTTGTTGCTTTTTTTTTTTTTTTTTTTTTTAACTCTGGGCATTTTGTCTTTGTTTTGCATTGGCCTAACCCATGATACTACTGGGGCGAGTTGACATTTGAGTGTTTTTTATAAGAAAGTTACTATGGAGAAGCTCTGATTTCTCCTCTGCATGTATGAAGTGAAAAGCCTACCAGGATGTGCCTGTGGAATCACAGCAAAATGTCCTCCTCTGACACCAGTGGTCATGTGCTTTTTGGGATTTGATCATTTTCAATCATTTTGCTTCGTGCTATAATAAAAGATATAAAAAAAAATCAGAAAATTTATGTAATATTGCTGTTAGTACAGAAAAGGAATTGAAATCTTTTCAGAGAGAAACCCCCCACTTTCCTCTCCCTCCCAGCAAGGTATTACCAGCATTCACTGTCACCTGGAAGTGCGTGTATTACTGACAGAGCCAGCAGTGAGTTCAAGCTCTCTTTGCAGAGCTTTTCCCTCAGGTGCAGAACAGCGCTGTCTTTACATTTGCTTTTGACACAGTTGTTCTACAGAAAGACTTGAAAGCTGTTCCCTCTGGAGTGGTGTATAATTGTTTGCTTCTGGGGGGAGCTGAGATTTTCAAACTCAGTTCAGTTGTAAAAGTTTGAAGGTTGATCCTCAGCCGGCTTGTACATGAAAGGCGGACAGACAGATGAAAGCTGTAGCTTTTTGTGAATTAAAGCAACGTGCATGAGATGGGAAGACCTTTCTTGTGCCTGAGTCTGCTGTGATTAGCATGTGATTTAAAATGGGCTCACATTATGAGGACTGTGAGTTCATCAGGAAAGGGAAAGTTAAAGCATCTGACACGTGCTGGTAAGAAAATCCAGACCATTGCATGTTCTAGCCTGAGCTTCTGGTGGCAAAAGGTGCTGGTGGCAAAAGGTGCTGGTGACCGGGTGCATGGAAAATGAAATATTGAGGAGGAAAGGGAAGAATTAGTGTGTTAGAAAAGGGGACCTCAGAGCCCATGGTGCTCCTCCTTGGGGTGATGTTCTACGTATACAGGATGGGAGGAAGGCTCTGCTCCAGGTGGGAACGCGATAGCCAGCACATTGCTGGGGTGTAAAAAGTTTGGGAATGGGGGTCTTGCTCTGCCTAGTACCCATGGCGTGTGAGCAGTGCTATCTGGAGAGATGAAGAAATCAGTAGGGCAATGCTAAATGGAAGAGAGTGAGTTCAAATGTTTGTTCCATGCAGGAAACAAATGAAAATGAGTGTTGTACAAACTGCACCACAGGAGGTTGCATCTAAACATCAGGAAGCATTCTTTGATGTGCAGGTGATGGAGCACTGGCACAGGCTGCCCAGTGAGGCTGTGGACTCTCCCTGCTTGGAGATCTCCAAAAGCTGCCTGGATGTGGTCCTAGGCATGCAGCTCTGGGTGGCCCTGCTGGAGCAGGGCTTTGAGCAGGGGGCTACCATGTCCCTTCCCACCTCAACCTTGCTTGGTTCTCTGAAATCCCTGCTACCTACATCAGAAGCAAGTAAACCCCATTTATACCTTTCATCTGCCATCATTGATGGAGAAATCTGAGAATAGAGAGCCTTTTGCACATCTGATAGTGGTACTAGAAATGAAACTCACATCTGAACTCTTTTCAATGCCGAAGAGACTTAGAATCAACTCCTTAGATATAAAATAATCAGTGTGGAGGACTTTTTCATTTCAGGCCCAAAACTGAAAGAAATTTGTTTCCTGATTTCTATACAATTGTCCTCATGAGGTGTCAGGCTGAAATGATAGTAATCTCATTAGAATATCTGATCTCAAAAGACTTCTGCTAAAGAAAGATTTTCCCATTTAGTTATATAGAACTAATGACTATATAATGTATTTTGAGTTATAAAAGCTTATGGTTATTAATTCATTATTCTTTGAAATTCATTAAAACGGTCTGCACTGTTTAAATCAAATCCAAGTAGAGGCTCAAACATGCCCTTACATACAGACTGTAGGTTTTTATTTAACCTCAGATTTAAGCCCCAGACTTTATCCTGACTGGTCCCACACCTGGATCATGGCTTCACCTTGCTCTGGGTCCAAATGCTGCCTTAGCCTTCTGACTAAGCGAAGACAGCCTGCATCAGGTCTTGCATATTTTCTCCATGCCAGTGTGTTAAATCCTGAAAATAAGCTAATCAGTTTAATCTAAAGGCCTTATCTTTTTCATTGTCCTGGGCTCTCAAGGACTGCAAGGGAGGTCATGAATTTGACCCTTAAGAAAACATCCATAATGTTGAAAACTAATGCACTGCCTAGAAGACATTCGAGTATCTCTCAATTTCAAGAATAAGGCCTGTATTTCCCAGCCTTTTTTCTTCCTTTCTCCCTTTGAAAATACATACATAAGTGGTGCTCCAAGCAAGGCATCAAAGGTTCAGAGAGTGAACTGCAGCCTGGAAAAGCCAAGTGCAGGCGAGGGACCGTTCTGTCGGGTGCTCCTGGGTGGCTGAGATACCTCCATCTGCCTAGCTGCATGACAGTGTGTTTTATCAAAGAGCATAATGATTGTTTGCTGCTATTGCCCCAGACGGTGCTTTGGTTACATAAGCCATGTATTCAGGCGTTCGTTTGTAGTTTCCTCCTCGCTTCCTTGGAAAGCCAGAAGCTATAGTTTTAGTTAGCTGAATTCCCTTGTGTGCCCCTGCCCTGCTTGCCCCTGCTCCCCACGCAACCCAGCAGCTCAAGGAGGAAGACTCCATTGTCACTAAAAATGCTCAGTTTCCATGGCGATAGGAGCTGACATCACCAGAACTTTCTCCCCTCTCGCACACTCCCTCCCCCAACCACCTTCAACACGTTTTTTTTCCAGAAAGGATTAAAAAAAAAAAAAAAACAAAAAAAAAACACAACAAAACAACAAACAAACAACAAAAACCACAAAACAACAGTCCTAAGTCAATGTTCTCCTTCATTGTTACCTTCAATGGAGAGAGGGAATTTGGGTTGAATGGCCATGCCCTTGTGCACCCAAGCAACGGGCTGCAATTTTGGCTTTCCAATACTCTGGCTCCCAACTGCTTGCTGGTGACGGGAGGTTGCAGGTTCCCAGACGCTTCACGCAGGCTGTTTGTCACCAGCTGTCCCAGTGGGAGTCCCTCTTCCCATGTGTTTGTGTTCATGTCTTGTCTGTCGTCATTTGTTTCCCACAGCAATGGGTGCTTTTGGAGAGCTTGATCTGCAGCAACTCAAAGGGCAGCTTCCTAAAGTTGAGAGCCTACTATTTTTTGAAAACTGAGATAATCAGTCACGCTGAAAACTTAGGCCAGACTCTCTACATGAATTTAGGAGAAGTCACTTATTTCTGGGATAATGCTCATCACCTTTTTAAGTTAGGCGTTTAAGTTAGACATTTCTCTAGCAACTTGCACTCTACTTGTATGGGTGGTAGCTAGTTTAAGGGGATAGGGCTTTATTGCGTGACCAGGGGGATGCTTGTGATTACAGATCTGTGCACAGAATACATCCAAAATCTTTCCTTAACTACTTCAGTAGCTGGGGAGAGGCTGGTATATCTGTCACAGAGTATCCCTTCTTTGCCTCTCTCCATCACCGCACCACAACGTAGATCTCAGAAACTGATCAAATCCCATCCTAACCTTGACTTTGATGAGAATTGTGTGACTTGTGTGTTTTGTCATTTTAAGACACAATTGCAGGTTTGTTTAACAGCTTTTTTAAAAAAGCTGCGGTGGACAGCAGAGCAAGACACTCAGAGCAAGTTGTCACTTCAGTGCCTTAAACATTGCTAATATGGTCTCTTTATTCAGAACCCAAATTTCCCTATTCCTACAGCTAAGGATTGCAGTAACCTACGTAGTCGCAACACCTCTCTGTTATTTTATTCAGCTACTTTCTCCAGTGGCTCCAAGTTGTTTATAATAATTTAATATATTAATATATTTATTATATTTAATATATTAATTATTTATTATATTTAATATATTAATTATTATATTTAATATATTAATATATTTATTATTTTAATATAATAAATAATTTATTTATTTTTTCCACCTCACAATCATCTCTTCTGAAGAAAGAAAATCCCTTCCTATTAGTAGGGACAGCAAACTTTGTTCCCAGATATGTGGTGTTGCCTTTGTTCATGTTGGCATATATATTATTTGCATTTCCAAAGCAGTTCATACTGTTCTGTGTTGCTGGCTTATCCTCTTTGTTTCTTTTCTGTTCTCTTAAAAATATGCTTCAACTGCAAAATCCACCTTTTTTTTTTTTTTTCTTAAATTTTCTGCCAGGTTGTAATAAATAAATAAAGAACAGAGTGGCAAGAATTGTACATTACAGGAATAATGTACATCTCACAAATAAGTCCCCATTTACTGTTGCATGTGAGGCCTATTACTTAGCCAGTTTTTCTCTAGCTAATGTATGTCATGATGATTTCATATCATTCCAGTCATATCAACATAATTACTTGTGTGAACCAGACTTGTAATCTCATAAGAAATTATAGCACATTAGTTTGATGATGTCTATTTTTCCTTAAACCTGTGTTGATTACGGCTAATTTTATTATCCACCTTTAATCCGTAATCTATCAAAGCCACGTATTGACGATTTCATTATTGTGCTGTGATCAGCATCAGTCCAGTCAGCCTACTGAGATCACTGTGTAGCTAAAGCACTGGCACAGCACCAGAATTTCTCTGACCTTTGGATGCTTTCCCAGTTTTCTGAGACTAACCAAAAATCAACAGCACTGGTCCAGGACTTTTTTGGCCAACTCTTTTAAAACTCTTGGATATAAATTGTCCAACCCTGCTTATCTTAGAGTATCCTTATTTTGATAGGTACAGGTAAAATACTTGGTCACAGCTGCAATTGAGAGCAGCTCATTATCATCTTTGTTACAAAAAAATTATCATCTGACCTTCCCCATAGAACTGTTCTTTTTAATTGATGTTTCTGCCTTTTTACACTGTTCATGACAATTCTGTTTTCTTCTTCCAGTGATTGACTTGTACCATTTTATGTTTGTTCAGTTCTCTTACAAATTTTCTGGATTTTTCATCTCTTAATTTATATTCATTGGTATCAGTTTCCCCTTTCTTGCTTTCATTATATTGCTGCTTTTGCTCATTTTGTACTATCTTTTTAACTAGTTCAGCTTTCTTGTCTCTCTTGTAGCTTCTTGGATACCTGATAAATATTCTTAAGTAATACTTGTTTGTTGTCGGTAGTTCATGAATTAAATTCTTTATCCTGACAGGTTTGACTCATGGCTGTTTCCATGTGTTTTCAACTTAATGAATATGACCCCTGTAATCCACCAACTATATTTAGTAGCATTGATGATCTTACTTGGCATGTACATGACACATGTAATTAAGTAGTCTCAGCTTTAAGTCCATTGATCACTCCCCCCCCCCCCCCCCCCCCCCCAAAAAAAAAAAAAACACAAAAAAAACCAACAACAACAAACCAATACATCTTAATTGACCATCTCTGCATCTTTGGTTCTAAAAATCAGCTTTTAATTTATGCTGCACTTTTTTGTAAATGCTGGGGAATTGTAAGAATATTTAGGTGACCCCAGTATGTTGTCCAAATCCAACTCTTCCAGAATGGATAAGGGGAGTTTTTTTCTTTCTTTTTTCTTTCTTTTTTTTTTTTTTTTCCTATGAGTTACAGAGCAATACCAAGAGAGCTGTTTTCAAGTGTGATCTGTATATACCTGGTCATATTCATAGGCTAAGAATATAATTAAGGTTGGAAAAGGACCTTATGAGGAGTCCAGTCCAATATCTTGCTCAGTGGTAAATGACAAACTCGGGTTAGGTTGCTTGGAGTTGTCCGGTTTGGTCTTGGAATGCCCCAGAGATGAAGACTGAACTACCTCTCTGGACCTCTGCCCTACTGCTTATTTATCCGTATATTTAGTCTGAGCCTCCCTTCCCTGTTGGATTTATATCTGCAGTCTTGCTCTCCTGCCATGCACCATTGCAGAGGTACCACAGAGCAAAGGGGATAATCCCTTCCCGCATCTACTGGCTGTGCTCCTGTCAGTGCAGCCTGGTATGGCTTCTGCTTTCCTTTCTGCAAGGGTGCACCGTGGGCCACATATCACCTGCTGTCCCCCAGATCCTTTCTGGCAGAGCTCCTACCCAGTACTGAGGCCCAGCCCAAGCGCAGGACCTTGCCTTTGTTGGACTCCGTGAAGCTCCTGCCAGCCCGTCCCTCTAGCCAGGAGGAATTCTCTGCTTTAAATAGCAGAAAATTAATCCATAACTTAACTCTTAATTTCCAAATTGTCACCGAGTCTGTACTCGAAATTTGTCAAAGAGCACTACACCCCCTCCCTTTCTGTCCACTTGAGCCTCCCTTGCTAGGTTAAAATCATTGACTTTAATATTCCTCTCATGCGAATCTTCCCACCAGGCTTCCCTATTGCCATTTAGTCTGTTTATGCTCATAAAATGAACAATTCCTATTCTCTTTATTACTCGGGCCCCTGGCACTGGTGTACAGACGATACAATTTTTCTCTTCTCTACATCTTTTAGTGCCTTGATTAGTTTTGTTCCTGACATGGAAGCCCTGTAAGGATTTACATTTTTCCTAATTTCAACGCTTTCCCCTTTGGTTCTTCATTTAACAGTCTACTGGCTGGTCTATCTCTCATTTCTCCATAAACTAATTCATTTCTAATGAAATGCTGGTTAATGTTTCTGCTTCTCCAGGGGTAGGTTGATGCTTTGCAAGTCTCCCTTCCTACCTGGCTGACCCAGCCAGCAGTTCGTTGCCAGATTGCTCCGTCTTCTCCTTTCCTTTTGGGTCAAACTCAAGGAGCTCAGCTGAATGTATCTTGTCCATCTGCTTCAGAAGTTGTCTATAATCTGTGGCATAGCACAAGAAAAACAGTCAATTTCAAAACACATCATAGGTGAAATATTGCCCTGGAGGTTTGGAAACCTTCCTAGGTTTGCCTTTTTATCTATTGTTTCGGTCACAGTACAGCAGCACAGCTCTCCTGATATCTTCATTTCCCTTCCAGAGCATCCTTTCCGTTCTGAATAGTTACACAGCCTTTGCAGGAGGTTTTCTGGCATCTCTGTACAGCTGGAGATCCCTTCTTGGCCATGTCTGGTAACCCGTTAGATTGAGCAGAACAATTCTTCTTGCTCCCCGTGCCTCTTAGCAAGCTGTTTTTTTCAGAAATGCTTTATGCAGCTTCCAGACGGGGAGTCTGGAACACATTGCTCTCTATTAACTGCGATTATTATTATTATTGTTATTATTATGACCTTATCTCAATGGTGCATATCAACAGTCCCTGATTTCTGCTTCCCCTAAATCCTTAGATATTAATTCCTTTCTTCCATAAACCCGCAGTGATGCTGCTTCCTGAATTCTTGCTTCTGATCAATTTTCACCCCTTTTCTTACCTGTGCTGTCCAGTGTCAGTGCAAATATGTCTGAGCAGCAACTCTTTCCTTACAAGGAAACCACCAGCTCAAACCTCTAGGACCTCAAGCTCATCCCAAGGCACTTCAGCCCAGGCAAGGGGGCCAAAGGATGGGAAGTATCAGCCCCCTGCCTCAAATGCCTCTCCATCCCCAGGCAAGAAAATTGTCCATGCTGGGAAGATGCTGCTGGGCCTGAGATGCTGATAGACTTCAATCTCATGAGACAGTGAAGTGTGCTGCCTATCTTCTGTTTTCTCTTTGTTTTTAATTAACAGGTCCTTCAGGGACCTGGCCAGAATCTGCATAGTTCTGACTTTAAAATCTAGGGCCATTAAATACTTATTAGCGGCAATGTAAACAGCACAATACTCAGAAAATCTTGGTTAGCTAGTCTTCGATGCCAAATGGAAGTTTCTATAAAATTATGGCAAGTTAGAGAAAACTGTAATAAATACAGCAATTAGGTGTTTCAAGCAGCGATCAGAGAAAGATGGAAACCAGCAAGCAGCAGGCTAAATATCATCCTCACCAAAGGCAGAAATATCAGAATTGCTACCCTCCCCCCCAACACACACTCACTTTTTCCTCCTTAATGATACTAATTATTTCATTTGCTTTCCCCTAGTAAAGCTATCCATAGATGTGCAACATATTGAAATGAAAAGAGTCATCACAACGAAATGAATCACACCAGAGAAGAATCAAAACAAGGAGGCAGCGGTACCCTGCATGCGTTATGTGTAGCTCTCAATTATTGCCTCTAATGCTTTGCCTCCCTAAAAACTAATTCCCTACTGCACAAATCCTTAGCTTCACTAAAAAGAAATAAAGGGGACACTACCAGCAGCCTTGCAGGATCAAGATGCAAATTGTTTTCTCTCTCTCTCTCTTTTTTTTTTTTTTTGTTTTTTTTTTTTTTTTTTTTTTTTTTGGCTAAGCAATGAAATACAGATCCAGAAGCCTGTGCTCAGTCTCCTGGTTTTCAAAAGTGAGGCCTCGTCACTTGTCTTCAGTCATCTGAGCTTGCCCAGTCCCTCTGGCTTTCTTATCACAGTGTGAAAACCTGCTTATGTCTTTTCATATCATGTCTCTGAAACTGTTAAGAAACTCTGACGTTTTCTCTTAGTGCTCAGTTTGGAGAGAAGTCTGAGTGTTCAGGGGTGTGAAATAATCACATCCCAGGCAGCCAGGGAGCAGTCTCACAGGCTTTGGAAGCCTTCAGCAAGATTTTGCTTGTAGAGGAACTTTAAAAAGTAATAAAAAAAAGAAAAGAGTTTTATACTGGGGGTACAGTTGTGTTTTATATATTTATTTTTTTTAGGAATGCTAAGCATTGTAGCTCTGGAGCTGTGTAATTAGTAATTTATTAGTCTGTGAAAAAATATATTTTTGCTAACAGTCTCTTCATTTTTACTTTTTATTTTTTTAAAGGATGGGGGGAGATGGGAGATGCAATTTTTTCAGTCCTTGTTTTACTAGCAAGGCATTTTTCCCCTTTGCTTCTAACTTCCAGCTTTTATCTCAGCAGAGAGTTGCCTTTATGCAGCATGATGAGCTTTAACTTTAAAAGAGATAAGCAAGTCTACTTAGCTGAGCACATTGTGGTTTGCAGAGCAATTTAGGGGCCCGCTGTGTAATGTCTGGCCACATCCCATATGATGTTATCCCATCATTTCTGCAGCAGGTGCTGAAAGGGCTTCAGCTCATCTATTTAGGGTGCATTTTCCTGTCCTCGGGAGCACCAAACTGTGCAAAATGCTTGCCGTGCCAGCATTTGCACGCTCTCTGAGTATTTGTGCAGAGTGCTTGGTGGTGTTTGCAGCCAGCCAACAGTGGGTTTGGTGCTGGGCAGTGCCCATCAGCCCCATGCCTGCTGCATCATGGAGCAACCCAAGGCCATAGGGCAGAAGATCAGGTCTGAATAACCAGTTAACAGGGAGCCAGGGTAGCTGTGAAGGTTGCATTTTTGAAGAGGAGCCCATGTGTGCCTGTGGAAGACCCGTGTGGATGGTGCTGCCTGAAGCCTGTGCCCATTCCTAACCTTGTGTCTTCTTGCAGCTGTGAGCAAGTGAAGGAAATGGGGGAACAACTCACACACCAGTAGGTTGAGAGGCCCTGCTAACGAGGCTGTAAGTGGATTTTGCTGCCTGCCCTCTCTTTTCTGCACACCACTAATTCAGCCAATGGAGCACCCATGGGGCCAGGCCTCTTCCACGCATACCCTGGCCACTACTGTATCTCTAACCTCAGAGGGCCAGAACAGGGTGGATCTAACAATGCACATGCTTTTTAACCTCCTTTAATCAGAGGATCCCATTAATATAAGTCTGGAGAGGAGCTACAAGCCTGCCAGAGTGCCCTGTCCCATGATGAGCTTTGCTTCACCTTTTCACTGCAAGCCTCTTTCTGTGCAGCCAGAGCAGAGGCACCTAAACCTGCTAGACCTCTCATCCTGGTGCCTACCACAGCAGTGAGAAGATTTGGGGGTAAATTTGTCCCCCACTGCCACCCTACAAACTGCAGGCAGGAGCTTTGAGCTGTCCGTGGGCTCATGTGTCAGGGGAGCACCTGGGTAACAGCAACATCAGCTCCAGCTTTTGGTATCAATATTTTAAGTAAAAAATTGGGAAAAGCTGGGGTACTTAGTTGAAGGAATTCAGAGCAGAGGATAAGAAGCTGTCTTCTGCCTTGGTCACCCCAGGTGCTCACAGATGCAAGGAGTGAATGGTCAAAGTCCCCAGGCAGTGACAGCTTCACTTTGCACAGAGACTGATAGCAAGCCTGGTGCTGCAGCTTGGAAGTCACAGTCATGAAGTTTCTTGCTTCAGTGCCAAACCAAAATTTATTTGACAAAGAAATATGAATTGATTAGACTGCAGTTAATTAGATTTCAATTGAAAACCCATATCAGAGTAAGGGAATTAGACAGCTTTTGAATTTAACAAAAACATATTGGCTTTGTGTCATAAGAAAAATTCTGCCGCGGTATTTTCATGAATACTTCCAGAATTCATTTTAAATATTAATTTTTGGGTGCTAATTTTCAGCAAATAGAAGTTCAAGAGCAAAGATTAGGAAAGCTAATAAGTATTTAATAAAGGTATAAGGAGATGTAAATATAAAGAGGTAAATGGCAATGTTTGAACTGTTTTAATCATGGATTTCATCGAGTGTAATTGCAGGGAAGCTGCTAGCCAGGCGCTGCAGGAGTACATTATCTTGGGTTATGCATACAGCAGGATAAAGTCTGATTTTTTTTCTGGGACCCTCACGTGGCTCTCATATTCTTGCTAAGTCGACTTTATGGGGTGTTTATTCCTTGGGTCCTGCTGGCCCAGAGCCACGCCGGCTGGACATTGCTGCTGCTGCTGGGCAGCGAGCGTTGCTCTTCTCTCCTGAGCTTCGCTCCTGCCCGAGAAGCAGAGTGCCAAGGCAGACCTAAACCCGCTCACGGGTGCAGAGGAGCAGAAGAGGTGCCAGGCTGTGGCTGATGAAGCCTTTCTGCTGAGGCTGAGGTCTCATGGGCAGCGTGGGCGTGCGGTGCTGGCGCTGTGCGTGCCCCCTTGTCCCCACATGCTTGCTGTCTGCTCCAGTGGCTTGGCATGGGATGGAGGTACACCAGGCCAGGCGCTTTCTGGACAGGGTCAATGCGCTAACAAATTGCTCACTTGTTCCTTTGTGCTAGTTTGGCTTCAGCTCTGTTAAACTCGAGGCCTCTTGTGTGTTTTGCTAAGCAGAGTTGCCTGGGCATAGGCCAATGTTCATCAGCAAGACAGAGACTAAATGGGAGGAGGAAGCAGGTAGAAGATTGGTAGCAAAAGGAACAAGAGGAACAAAGAGGGAGATGGAAGAGGAAAGAAAAGATTGGGAAGGGAACTGAAAGACGTGAGGCAAAGTGGAAAAAGATGAGGGAAAGGCGAATGGAGAATGGAAGTTCAGGAGGACCAGAAAGATGAAGTGGAGAGGCGGAAATGCTGCAGGCAGGCATGAGTCAGAGAGATGGGGAAGGGAGGGTGTGGGGTGCTTTGAGAGTGAAAGGAGGCAGGGTTTGAGTAGAGAGGCACAGCTTGTCAGACATCCCCCCTAATTCTGCAGGGTGAACCCCATGTGTGCAGCTGGTGCCCATGTCCTGCTCCCCATCCCAGCAGTGCTCCCACCATGCGTGTAGTGCGGGGACAGTGTGTGTGTCAACCCCCTTTCCTTCCAGAAGAGTTTCTCACAGAAAGTTTTCAAGAAGAAAATCTCTACTGAGGGAAGAAGAATTACTGTATAAATTCAATTATCTTGACAGCTCACTGCTCAAATTCCATCACAGGTCGGGAGCTTCTCTCTGATTTCGCATAGTTCCAGCTTTGTAACCTGCCCCTGTGCTCGCCCACCCACGCCAGAGGCCACAAAATGCTTTAGCAGTGCCAGAAATGAGCTGCCATTTCCCTCAGGAGAGATGTGTTCCCTTCTGCCCCGTCATGGTAAAGGGAAAGGACAGCTCACAACCTACACAGGCTTTTCTGTATCCAAGACTTTGCCCAACTACCTCCAGATCTTAAAGAAACCAAGTTTTTACAGACAAAGCATGTTTAAAGCAGCCAGGAAAGAGTGGAGAAAGGCAGTTGGGTGATGGAGGCTGCCCTTGTTCACCGCACTGAGATGCCATGAAGCCAGGATGAGGAGCCTGGGAAGCTTGTGGGGTTTAATAAGGAGACAGACATACTGCCTTTTATGTTGTTATGCTCTTGGTTAACGAACACCCAGCAAACACGTGGTTCCCTGGGTTGCTAGTACAATAGAGACCGAAGTTTGGTACCTGCCTGAGAGTCCAGATGAGCACTGTGAGCTTGAAATCTTGAGACCTTGAGACACAGATATGGGAAAATGCCACCTTCCTGCGGTAAATTTGCTGCCAGTTTCTGGCTGATCTCTTTTTGTGACATCTCCTTTTGACTTTGTTAACCCATCACACCTCCAACAGGTGACAGTAGGACATCAGGTACAGCCCAACCCTAGGGAGCTTGCATGTGCTGGGTTTCCAGGCGGTGGGGAGCTGGCTGGAGATGGGTAAGAGCAAAAACTGCTGGGTTGGCAATTCCTGAAATGTTGCAGGTGCTCAGTGACTGCAGCAGGGTCCTTTAGAGATCTTGTTTCAACAGGGGAAGGAGACAACAGGTTTTGACTGCAGAGAGGTTTGTTTATCTATTTATTTATTGTTAATTGCTGTTTCACCCTGTTCACCTGCAGTCCATTGTGGTGCAGACACACTGCCCTTGTGCAAAGGGAATTGTGAGTAATCTAATGCTAAAAATGTCATTAGGAATAAACAGGGGAGAATGAGTGGCCCTTGCTCCAAGAATCGCACTAAAGTTGAGCTGGAGTTGTTTGGGGTATGATTTACATGACTACAACAGGCATGCCTCTGATATGTCTGTGTTATTACAGCCAAGACCAGAGGCCTTGGAAGAACTGTGGGCAGAATGGGTCTGCTAAGCAAGCCAAAGCCCTGGGGCCTGCTAGGGCTGAGCTCATTTTCGTTAGAAGTTGCTCTCTGAAAAATTTAACAGTTGCCCTTCTCTGACCCATCCTTAGGAACAGCCTGCTGTTTTCATTGGCAGAGTGATTGACCATTCTGCATTTTTTTTTCTAGCTAAACTGGAACATTTTTGCAGCAAATCTGCAGCCACCGAGGGGGTCCAGGAGGCTGGCTCTCTGTCTGAACCGCACGGCTGCAGCTAGGGTAGCATTCGTCTTGTTCCACAGGGACCTGCGCTTTCTATTTCAGTGATTGTTACTTTTCTAGTAATACATGGCCCGTATTAAATAGGTGGCAAGCTCATTCCACCTGGTAGAGTTGGGAGGTGCACCTGATTCAGTATTCTCCCATAGCAATACCAGGAATGTGGTTGTAGCTAAAAGAGGATAAAAAACAAACAATTTCTAAATGGAGGTTCCGTCTTAAACTGAATTTTGTAGTGATAAATCTAAGTAAAGATATCACCTCTGGCTACTGATTTCTTCTCAGTTCTAACCCAGTGCTGTTCCCTTGCTCTCAGTTTTTGTGAGGGTCATGACGTTCTTTAGGACTTCTCATTTAGTCACTTGCAGTTCAGAGAAGACCACGTCTCAAAACTAAATGTATTTTGGGGCCATTTGCTAATTTGTCATCTGATGGAGTGTTTCAGGGTGTTCTACTACTGCTCAAATATATATCTATATGCACACATACACACATATATATATTTGCCTTCAGCATTATGACCCCAATCCCGTGCTCCAGGTGATGTGGTTTTCCAGGAGAGGGAAGGAGGTTGTGTGAGACCTCACCATGTTGGAGACCTTTATGTTTCTGTGCATGTATCTACCCCTAATAATGGGCTGCAGCGTAGAAACTACTTTAGCCTGAAGCTTCCTCTACATTCTAGGTCTCCGTGCTTAGACAAGATGTTATCCCACGTCCTGGGAGCAATGCAGCAATGTGCATATCGTGCTTTGCTTGTAAATGTAGTTCCAAAGCTTCAGCAGGTCTAACTCTGGACAACATCACACTGATGAGGCCATTTGGTTACATGCTTTTGGAGGGAGGTTGATCAGTGCCCGCTCAAGGGCTGTGCTCATTTGCACAAGGCCATTATGTCCTTTGTGTGATGCCCTGCAGTTATGTCTGTGTGTGTATATTGCTGTGTGTTCCTCCTCCTTTAAACCCACTTCCCAGTTTCAGCTGACTGGCTCCTGAGCCTCTTGATTATCACTAATGTTTTCTGTAGGCTATCTGTATGTTGCTTCTGGGTTTGGTACTTTTTTTGGGATTGCATCTTGTGTGTGTGTGTGTATTTTGATTATCTGCATGAAATCCCTCCTCTCTCCTTCTGCCTCTGGTATATGTGGAACTGACAGCTCCGGGGAGGTAAATGAATGCCACTGCATTTCAGAGAAAGAATTATTTCATGCAATTACCCTAAAAGTGTATGAGAGAACAGAGTGAAAGGAATGAGAGAGGGAAAGAAAGAGAGCATGAGAGAGAATAATCACAACACTTCGACAGGTTTACCCTATTGTGTTTGAAAATCTATCACTCTGACAAGTCCCTTTTGTGAAAGGTGTAGACAGATAACTCGACACTTGCTCTTCAAGGTCCTTTAGAGTGAAGAGGGTGATCAGTGGAAGGATCAGTCCTTCAGTGCAGTCTGAAGAAATGTAAGAGTCAGGGTGTATGGAAAGGCTAGGAGAAAGTTGTTTTGTATCTGATAAAGGAGGGAGATCAGAGCTTGTGAGAGAGGGGAACTGGCAGCCCCTGGACACGGGGACTACATCCACATAGTGACAGGTTTCACTCGAGTCCTCTTCTTGATATTTCTTAAGGACTAGCTCTCACCGTCACTAATGCTCTCTCATTCACCCTTCAGTGGTGCCCAGGCAGAGGGATTGGGTGGACTTCAGGCTACTGGACTATGGACTTGTGGGTCTTTCTATATCAATTGTAATGTTTTTGGTTTGAGAAGGGGTGTGCTAACAAAAGGCTTTGTTCCCTCCTTCCTCCTCCATCTCTTAAGCACCTTGAAAGGCTGGAAAAGGAGCCTTGTGTAGCTTCACTAGTCGTGTCTGAGAGAAGATTCGGGAGCAGCACTTTCTGTCCCTAACTCTGCTGCTGTCTCACCTGTCAGCTTTGTCACTCTTGATCCCCTTTTCATGTCTTCCCAGAGGCCTCAAGCACCTGTGCTCAATAAAACATAAAATACTTTGAGATCCTCAGGTGGATTTTGCTGGCCGGGGTGTATGGTTATTATAACTCAGTGTCTCCCAGTGCTTTCCCAGAGGTAGGCCAGTTACCTGGGCATCTGCCATACTGGGCAAGAGGAGCGATGGGCTAAGGGATGCTGGGCCAGGTCACTTTTGTAACCTGCACCTGCTGCTCTTGCGGCAAAGCCAACGCATTAGTCATAGCTATTTGCACCTTGAGGTTATTTAGGGAGCATGCTGTTGGGTTAGAAAAACTGAGGTCTAGCATATGTCCTAAAATTAGGATTTTTCTCTTTTGGTGCTGTCAGAAAGGAGTGATTCACAGCTATGGGAGAAGCCTTCCCACCTAGCTGAAAACGTTACAGCTTTAAGTAGTTTGCCTCTACGCAAGGTAAAACAGCTTAACATGAGCCTCCTCCAGGGACCTCATCCTGCACTGGGAGAACACCTACAGCAGAGCTTTACAGAGCAGCAGTGAGGTTCAGCACCACGCTGACTGCGTGAACAACCCTACCCTGTATCTCAAGCCAGGATTTTGGATTGTTTTAAACTCTTTCTCTCTTCTTCTGCAGGATGGTGGAGTACTCCCTGGATCTCCAAAACATTAACTTGTCTGCAATCCGTACTGTCCGCGTCCTGAGACCCCTGAAAGCTATCAACCGTGTGCCCAGTAAGTCATGCTTGCCTCTCATACCCAGCCAGCTTGGGCTATACATGGTGAATACACGATCAGTAAGGCTGTGCAGTGTTGTTCTCTGGGCTGGGTTCAGATGCTAAACGAGTGGAGGCTGCCACATGGCGTGTGCAGGTTTTTTTCCCCATTGTGGAGAAACTCTGGTTCTTCCTTTACTCTGCCTCTCTGTTTTTGTTTGTTTCTCAAGTCAGCATTGCTCTCCCTGCAAGCCTGGGAGGGGAGTAAGCAGGCAGTGCCATCGTTATTTAACCACGGGAGGCATCAACGGAGGTGGCTCAGGCTTTGGTTGTGTCTGAGTAGATGGAGGTGAGCCGGCTGGCGGGTTGCATACTGTTTGGGGTCCAGGGGTTGCAGAAGCTCTGAACTCAGCTAGCTGTCTCACTCCGATGTTTCTGGCTCTTTTCTGCTCAAAGGCAGCAGCTGCCATGTACAGCCCCATGAGACCTTCACCGTTTCTTCCATACATTTTTCTGTCTCACAGAATAGCAGGAAGTCTCTCTGCTCTTCCCCATAATCTCCTTAATCAGGCTGTCTGCAGTGGCTAAGACCTTGCCAGAGCTCTCTTAATCCTTATCTTGAGCTCAGATTCTCCCTTTTCTTTCCTAGATCTGAGGAAGTTTGCACAGTTGTCCTCCTCCTCCCTCCTTATATGTTTTTGCTTTGCGCCAAAGTCATTTTC
Organism: Anas platyrhynchos; assembly: GCF_047663525.1. Lineage (NCBI taxonomy): Eukaryota > Metazoa > Chordata > Aves > Anseriformes > Anatidae > Anas > Anas platyrhynchos. Next base: position 53,739,112 of record NC_092587.1, on the reverse strand, counting down.
ATGATGACACCTATTTGGAGACAGATAGCAGGATCTGTGGCTCCATGCAGAGCCCTTCTAGAAAGTGGTCTTGTCCCTCTTGCTGGGTGTGTTTTTCTGTCTTGGCAATAGCCAAGGACAGAGAGGGCCGCAAGGTGTGACCGAGGAGCTGAGGCTGAGTTCCGTGTGCCCAGCGTGGCAGAGAAGCAGCTGTTTTGGGCACTGACCATGCACTCAGGCATTTAACATGTCCATTGTGGGGGGGGACAAAAATGAGAGTATCTCTTCTGGAAGCTGATACTGAGGTGAGGGGGATGCCCTGGAAGTCGTGCATGGTTTGTTCAGACCTATGGGATGTATGGCCAGCTGTGGCAGGGCAGCTCCCTTTCCCCTGTGCTTCCTAAGCAGTCCTGTAAGTCTGCGCTCAGAGACCACTTTGAGGCTGCTCCCTATTATCAGCGCAGACTTAACCTTTATGATGAGCGGGAACATCTTGAACGATACCCAATTGACTCCTGTAGGTGCCTGCCAAAGGCGTGTGTTAATTGCCAGGCACTGGTGTTCAGGAGCAAAACCTGACTAACAAAAAGCTGAGGGCTTGTTTTATTTTTATTTATAGCCCAGAACAGCTGGAGTTGGCCCCCCGTTTTCAGGAGTTATGCTGGGGGATGAGTGGTGTAGGTGAGACCAGCACTGGCCCATCAGAGACCCTCTCTGTAGATGCAGAGGCCCTAGAGAGGCGTTCAATCATCTTGGCTGACCTCCGCAGAGCACAACCCATTGAATTTCCCCTGAGCGTCCTGACCGTGAAGCTGTCTGTCTGCTCCTTTTATCAGTATAAAACTCCACCTGTATGAAATTGATGCTGTTTTAATTTCCACTCTGTGGTTAAACCTTTATGTATCCTCCTCGCTACATAAATCTGTGGTTATATAGAGAGAACTTTTTGGAAGAAAGACATCCTGCTATTAATTAAAAAAAAAAAAAAAAAAAAAAGAAAAAAGAGAGAGAGAGGGAAGAAAAAAAGAAAAAATGAAATCTGTGTCCCTGGGAGAGGAAGCACTGACTTGCGGGTTGAAAACTGGCAAAGAGGCTGTAAACAAAGTCTTATGATAAATGAGAATGTGCTGCGTTGGAAGAAGGTGCCCAGTGGGGTACAGCAAACATAATTAATAGGACCTTTGGCCACAAATCTTTTTTTAATGTCTTTTTAAAGTTCTTCATTACTGATCTGAAGAAAGAGCAAAGTCTATTAGTGAGACGTGATGATGATACCAAACTGGAGGGCTTGCAGGTGCTAGCAAACAAAGAAGGAAATAACTCAGCCAGAGGCAGAAGGAGATTGAGACCTTGATGCAAGTGCCAGAGATGTGTGGGGAGAAGCAGGGTGTTAATCCCCAGTACAGATGTGCAGCCGTGTTCGGAAGACCACGATGGGACAACAAGACCCAGTGCTCACCAGCAGCCGATCTCAGAGGCTTCCACATGGGCACCTGGACAGGGACTGGTTTTTACAGAGCGTGACGATGTGGACTGAATAGTTAGGAGGGAGCAAATATAGAATGACTCTAAGGAAATTCTAGCAATGTGGAAGAGGAAAAAGCATCACCTGCTTGATAAATTAGATATACTTATTTTATATTCTTGGCAGGAAGACAAGGCAAAAATTTAAATGCCCAAATTGGATAAGTCTAAATTCTTCTTGCTTGTGTTCATTCTTGTTACTGAATGCTCTTCTGCAGTGAGACTTGTGAGGAGCACAAGGAGAGGACCAATGGGTGTGCTGTAATCATTACATATAACATAAAGGATGCATAGTCTCTACTACTTGAATCACGACAGAAGAAGAAAAGGACAGCTAGTGTAAACAAAAGGGGGCAAATTTAATGTCCATTAGGGTATCATACTGTCCATTAAGGCAAACGTCCATTAAACAAGAGGTTCTCCACACAGTTCTTAATTAGACCTCAAAACTCACTGCCAGGGGCAGTCCTTTTAGCCCTAGATCAAGGGACACCATGGGCCTCTTGCAGTGAGTAAAAGGGGATTGTCCAAGGAATGAGAGCTTATGTAAGACACTTGTGGATATCAAATTTGCCTGCTTCAGGGTTAGACCTGATTTTTAGCTACCAGTTATCATCAATTAATTCCGTTTCTTGTAATTCTCAGCAGGATGTGCTACTGACCATTTCAGACTACACTCGTGGATGCAGTAGATTACGGATCTGACTTGCCTGATCATTCCTACATCCACCTGTAATTATTAAAGAGTACTAGAGAAAACATGAGGTGCCCTATTTTTGTAATATGTATCATACATTCATTAGCATTCCTGCTTATCTCTTGCTTTCCCGACTACAGCCCCAGGAGTGCTGCCTTTTGGGGTTTTGTCTGAAAATGCATGAAACAAAACATTACAGATTGCTTCTGGTCCTGTTACCTTCTGATTCAATTCTGGAGCAGCAAGCTGGTGTGACAAGCCACCGAACAAGTGTAAAGAGGCAAAATACAAAATACCCTTTGGGTGTGCGACAGAGGCAGTTGCTTTCTGCTCTGAGCATGCCTGTGTCCTGGGCTGGGGGTGAAATTCCACCTCCATTTGTTGTTATTGTCCTCTTGCAATTGTGTGGCAGGTTGCTAGGTGAGACGTCGCTGTTATTGCTAGCTCTTTCATCCCTTCTTCCCATAGCAAGGCACACGGTTTGAGGGTGGGGGAGTGTTGGGGGGTTGCTGGTTTTGTTTTATTTCTGCCTGCTTTTGAGCAGGGAGTCTGTTGTCGTTTCTGATCATCTGAATTTCTTTCACTTCTGTTATTATGTTTTTCAACATTGGAGCAGAAGATGTTTCTTCAGTTTACTCTTGTAGTGTTGGTCTTATGCAAAGAAGAGTCTTTGCATTGTGTTTGATGCCTTCCAGTTTCCACTTACAATTTAGTAACTGATTCATCATTTGGAAGCAGATTACTTCAGCTGAGCACACTGTACGGAAGTGAAGGAGTCTGTTGCAGAGTGTTGCATAGCAACTTTATTGAATAGGAAGTGTATACATGTGCTAATACTTGGTGTGTGAGTGCAGTAATACTTATGCGGAGGTATAGGCATCAGAAATATAGAATTATATGCTTATTTCTAGCTGTGCAGGAAATAGGATTTCAGATTTGTGGGAAGTTATGCTTTTTATACATATTTATATATATATATTTTTTTCTTCTCAGAACAAGAATAAACATTTCCCATGCATTTTAATATGGTTTTATTCTGCCTAATTTTAGGTAGCTTGTTTGACTTTTTGGTCTCTTCCTCTATTTAGTCATGACAAGAAAGTTTCAAAACAAAAGAATTTCAAGTATGTCATTCTAAAAATATTGAAATAGAACATTTCAACTTTAGCAAAACGCTTTCCCCTATCACCCTCCTTATCTTTTTGCTAGATGAAGTATCAGTAGCTATCACAGCATCCATCTCAAAGTGTTTCCATTTCAATGAAAAGGCATTTTTACTGGCAGAATTGCTGTGTAAGAAAATCTTGGTCTAGCCCCATTTTTCTTTATTATTATCATTATAGTAGCTCCATGGGTCCAAATAGATGAGATTTCGCTACTTTTCTTCTACAGCTCTCAGAAATACAAACCAGGGCTTGTTAGTTTAATCTTCCTCATGTTTCAGACTGGGTGAGTGAGACCCAATGAGTGTCACCAGCAATATCAGGAATCCAGCTGATGTCTCCTAATTCTTAGCCCTCTGTTCATCCCACTAGACCAAAGCTGCAATATAAAAATAGTCTGAAGCAGCTGAACCCTGGAATGGGAAAAGCAGGTGTTTTACATTTATATCCCTTAAATCTGTATTCTGCTCTGAGCTACCTGTGTTCGGTGCCGTGACAGTGCCTAAGATGGAGCGATCTGGCTATGAACCCCGCACCTGGCACAGGGGAAAAGTGATGACATTTACTTCTCTAAATGTGTTTTTGAAGAACTAATTTCACTGATGAGCATGTGTGAAATTAGTTTCTGACTAAGATACATTAGTCTGTAAAACAGTCTTATTTACAGCCAGATCAGACAAAAAGGCAAGAGCATTTGACGGGCACAGTCCTGTCCAAGGATTTGGAAATGCAAAGGGGTATGAGAATCCTCTTCTAAGACCCCACCTGTGCAGGGTCTTTGTTTCAGATGCTTCAGTCTTTTTGAAGGAAGAGTCACGTACTTGTTCTCTTCCAACAGTGATTGCGTTTCAGAAATGTATAGTTTCATCTGACCATTACGGATCTTTTTTTTTTTTTTTCTTCATGGCTTTATTTGTGAAGAAGTAACTGCAACTCAGATGTTCTGTGTTCCCCAAGCATTTAAACTTTGCCCAATTTCACTTCATATAAGAAGATGCTTGGTTAATATCTATTACTATCACATCTCAGTGACACAGAAACTGTACTTAAAACACAGGAATTTATCCACGCACAAGCTCAGTCCTGAGCAGGGTTAGCCTAGGGACAAGAGTGTGTTCTTTCACAGCATCCATACACCTGAGTTAAGAGGCCAAAGAGCCCTTTTAATGCCCAAGTCAGTCCATGTGTGACTTAAATGTATCCGAAGACAAGGCTGCCAGCTGTAGGCGATGCTGACAGGGTCGAGTTCAGCTGATATCCTCCTTTCCCAGCCCAATCTCCTAGCCAAGTGAAGCGAAGCACTGAACAGAGCAATGATAATTGTGCCTGGAGCAGGCCAATAGAGGATGCCTTTCCTTGGAGATGGGTCAGATCAGTGATGGAAAAATAACTCAGCCCCATTTCCCCCTTATGCGCTGCTCCTTGAGCAGCACAGCTCTTTATCAAGTCAATTGAGCCCTAAATTAGATGGGCATGTTCAAGAGACAGGAAAACTGCACAGGATAGAGCAGAGCAGTGTGAGGACCAACAGAGCAGGGAAGGGGCTAGGGATGTGGAGATGTGCACGAGAGGCAAGTGGCAGGGTTTTGGGGGGCACGGCGTGCAAAGGCTTTCCCATCTTAGTGGTGTGGTGCACCTCTGCATATAGGGTGGCACCGAGAAATTGAGGATGGGGAGAAGAGGAGGAATCAAAACTGAAAGAAGTGCAAGCACTAATATAAAGTCTGTCAACTCACAGGCAAATATACTGGATAGGTTTGCAAATCAGTGCTTTTATAGGGCCTTTTAAACCAGCTGACCAGGCTGCAACAGACCCACCTCCTGTAATAACGGAGGACATCTTCAGTCCCTGAAAACAGGCTCCAATTTTATTTACTTGTTGTCCTACCTTAGCACTGTTTTTCATGTGTATTCCACAGCGTGCAGCACACTGCCACATGTTTAAATGGGTAATCAAGCTAAAATTGGGAAAAAGCAAAAAGAAAATTATATCCCTTTGTTAGCGCAGTGTCATGGCAGAGACCTGGGGAACACTGAAGTGCAGGAAATGTACAACTGGTAATGCCTTGTTTTGTACAGGCATTGTTTGGTCTTTTTATTTTATTTTTTGGGTGGTAACAGATCATGGGAGAAAGCAATTTTTCCCTCTCTGAGCTAGTCTGCTCAATTTCACTGTTATTACAAACAAGTATTCAAAAGTCTTAAATTGTGTCCTTTTAAGTCATCATCCGGGTTTGATATCAAGATATCTGAGGAAAAGGGAAAGGAAAAAGAACCACAGATTATTATTATTTTTTCTTGCAGCTTTCAGACCTTTAGACCTGAGATTCAGATCCTGTGTTCCTCTTTCTCCCCATCGTAGTGAGGAATAGAAAATTTCCTGCTTTTTTCTTAATGTGATCTGAGATTGTCAAGCCATGGCAAGATTTCACATCTGAAAGTTAATGCCACACATCCCGAGACTTCTGATAAAAATCGCAAGAGTTAGCGATAGCGCTTTGGAGTTTGTGTTACTGGAAGTAAAGCAAGCTTGGGAAAACCACACACACACACACACACACACACACACACACACAAAAACAAAAACAAAAACAAAAACAAAAACAAAAACAAAAACCAACCAACCAAAAAAAAAACCACCAGTCATAAAGAGCCCTTTGCCAGAATCTTTATTTCTTCCTTCTCCTCCAGGGGAACCTGCCAAGCCAGAATTTAAAAAATGCGCAGAACCTTGCAGCTCCCATTGTGCCAATTCTGCTGCCTTTTCAAACAAGCTCAGCCTTCAGTGTACACGGCGCTCTCGAAAGCCCAGCCACGTAGTTTGCTGCCTAAATGGGAGCTGAGCTGTTTTGCAGAATCTGTCCCATGGGACCTATCAAGCGATGGATACCATGGAAATGTGAGCAATAATGACAATGTATTATCGGGTAAAAGATAATGTCATATACACTAATGCAAATTGCACTCTGTGTGTGTGGGCAGGGCAATTTACAACCACAAGCCTAAGTTTCTTGATCTTTGTGTATTTAGGGCCTGATTCTTCCCCTCGCGCATGTTTCACCTAATGTCACATCACTGCCTGCAGTAGAAAGAAGCATGATTCATGCTAGTGACAGCAAGAGGAAATTAGCTCTGTTAAACCTTAACCAGAAGTTGCATTAACATTACTTTACATAATATTTTGCATTTTTCTGTCCTACTTTGCAGTGCTAGGTATATGAAAAGAACTTCATGGTATTTATAGAATCGATGCAAGTGGCTTGCAACCACAGCATTGGCGTTACCTATTGTCCCCAGTGTTATGTGACCTATGCAGCTCGGAAAGAAAAGCTGATTCTGTATATTTCTAAGGGAGTTTTCACTGAAAATGGATGCAGTCATCATTGCAGTGATAACTGGAGAAAAAAAAAAAAAAAAAAGAGATGATCAGTGAATGAACAACAGCAGCAGGTGGTAGTAGGTGTTGCTTATTAGATGTGCAATATTAGAAAAAGAAACAGAATGGCAGTGATCCTCCAAAGAGCCACCTCTCAAAGAAATAACCCGGTACCTGGCATCGCTCTCCAAGACAAGGGTGCTTAGCAGCCCAAAGCTTGCAAGGGTTAATGGGATGAGAGATCAAAAAGGGGAAGTCAGGGGACTCCTGAATGTACCTTTGCTGGTGTCTCCACTTCTGCTCGTGTCACTGGTTATGTGGCTACCAACCACGTTGTGGTGGCACTTAGTGCACGTGAGTGACAGTGGTGGAAGGGCTTTGTGCTGAACTCGCTGATATCTGTGGGACTTAGCTGGGCTCAGAGCATCCCTCGTAGGGTGCACAGAGCACCTCTAATAGGATGCAGCCCACTGCAGAGCTGAGGTGTCTTCCATTTGGATCACAAGAAACCATGGACTGAGGCTCCTTGGTCTAGAGGGGTCAGCACCCTGATGGTATTTAATGGGTAGGTAGGAAGGAAAGCTTTGGGGTGTTCAGAATATTGAGATTCAGCTCTAGGACTAGCACCTGAGCCCTCTTCAGCAGTGCTCTGAGCATCCTTAGCTATTGTGTTTGTTTTCTCATATTCCTCCCAAGGGAAACAGAAAGAAAAAAAAAAAAAAAAAAAAAAGGTGGTGGGGATGTTTTGGAGCGGGTTATCTTGGATTTTGTTTGTGCTCTCCTTTTTGTGCTTGTTTTAGCTGTGTGTGTGTTGGAGGATATGTTGTGTATTTTTTTTTCCTTTTATTCTTTCTTTTCTTTTTGATGCCCACATTGCCCTGACCTGATCCATCCTTGCTAAGCATCTTATTCTCAGAGTGAAAGGCACTGAGGTCTGTGCTGGTCCTTGGCTCCCAAGGGAATTGTTTCTACTGCCCCAGAGCAAGCTTCAGAGTGCTTTCTCTTACATCTCTGCACTTTAAAACTGTTCTGGAGAGCTTCCTTGTCCCAGCAGGGTGAAGTTCTGACCACCAATTCTTTCATGGAGCTTTAGTCTCTATTTTGGCTACCTCAGGCTTAAGCTGAGGAGTGCTTTAAAGGTAAGGAGTGAGGACACTTAATGCTTGAACTTGATTCAGTGTCCTAAGGGAAGTCCGTGCACAGAGGCAAGTCTTGATGTGCAAGTCTTGATGTGCCCATGCTGCTGAGAAAATGAACAGCAGCTTTTTGTACGAGTTGAAGCTTTGTAAGTGCTGGAAATGTCATGCTTTGATATTTTCTGCGTCTGTGGTCAAGCTGAGGAGGGACAAAGATTTGGATAATTGAAGCTTAGCTCGTCAACGGGCTGAGTGGGATGAGGTCTCTGGGCTAGCCAGAAGTGTTAGGCAGCTTTGCTTGCAGCAAGGCAGGAGCAGGGTGTTGGTGAGGGACCTAGTGCCTCTCCTAAACCATGGATCACGCTGGCCACCTGCAAGTGCAAAACCCCAGCCCAAATGCATGCTAAAACACACCGCAAACCTGACAGAGAGATCAATGAAGCTGGTTTTTTTTTTTTTTTTTTTTTTTTTTTCCCCTAAATGCATCCAATGCTGGCCACAAAAAACAAACAAACAAACAAAAAGTGCAGCTCTCTCTATGTGCTCCCTGCACAACCATCCATCTCTTGGAGTGGTTCCTCAGCACTGAAAATTCCCCTAAAGGAGCCTGCACAGGAAAACGCTGCCAACCTGGTGCTGGCTGGGTGGACTGCCATGCGTCCTGGGGCAGGGGAGGAAGGAAAGAAGGCACGCTTGGGCAAGCTGCCTGGCTGAGGGATGGAGAGAGGTTTCAGGCTCTGTGCACTGCAAAATGTCCTGCCAGATACAGTCATGAACACTGATGGGGAAGAAATTTGCTTTTGTTCCAGATACAATGACAATTGGAGGCTTGGCCCATGATACAATTGGGATGGGTACTGAGGATTATGTTGTTGTCCATCTGGTTTACTCCAAGCAAAGGAAGGATTTTCTAAACCTGTTTGGGAAGGACTCAGAAAACTCAGAGAGGGGTGAGATAAAAGAAACGAAAAAGAGCGGGGTTTCTCACCCCATCCCGAGCTGGTCCCCCATTCAGATCGTGAGGTAGGTAGTGCATGGGAACAAATTAGACCAGCTCTTGTTCCTCACTCCTGTGAAGAGGCAGGAGGAGAGAAAAAGCAATAAAAAGCCCCAAAGGAACAGAGAAGTGCCATGGGAGCAGGGAGAGGTGCTGGTGAGCAGCGGGCACACCTGCCAGGAGTTCGCCTCCTCCCCAGCCCTGCCCGGGCATGTGCTGGGCGAGTCTGCTTGGGGAGGCTTCAGCCGTGACAGCCGAGCTAATTGGGGCTGACAGCAAGTGTCACGGGGGAGCTACGGTCGCTGTAGCATCTGCAGAGTTTGTCAGGAAGGGCCTCTGGATGCCAGCACTCCTCTGCCTCCCACTACGCCTCACCTCTGCAGCCGATGTCTGCTGCTGTGTTGGAGCCGTGAACGCATCCCTGCCGTGCCCGCAGCCTTGCTACACGGAGTGGTCTGCTGGTGAGGTCCCATCACACTCCTTTCCCCATCCCTTGCCCCTGTCTGAGGGCACAGGGCAACAGGGAAGCGTTATCTGAGGCTCATTTTCAGACGCTTGGCTGCGAGGATCCTTCCTCAGATGCCCACAGCAGATGTCATTTTATTTTCTCCTTTCCCCTGGCCTCCTCATGAGGGTGAGCAGGGAGGAGAAAAGGTCTTTCAGAGCCCACACCTGGCACTCATGAATATTTCATGTTTCTAGCTTTTCTTCCCCTTGAAGAGCAAAACCTTTTCATATTTGATGCCCTGGGAGCCTGTTTGGTTGCTGAATGTTGCTTCATCAATGCTTTCCCTCCCTGCTTTTCCTCCGGACTACGTGGTCTCTCTTCCTTTCTCTTTTCAGTGAATATCTCTTTTTTTTTTTTTTGCAAAAACTGCTTCAGAAAAGGTCATTGTCCCTTTCATATTCCTTCCTTGCTGTGAGCCAGCGTGGCTTCTGCTCTGCCAATGGTAAAGGACACACGGGGACTGGGGAAGGGCAGCGGTGGGGTGAGGAGGAGGCAGGCTGGGAGAGGTGTGCACGGACGCTGTGGAGCAGGGGAAAGGCAGAATGAGATCTCTGTAGTCACAGCAAGAGAAAAGTAAAGGGGCAGAGAAGCAGCAGCAGGAATTATGCTGAAGAAGCAGCTTTCCAGCACCTTCTAGAAGCCGTTGTGCAGGACACAGCAGTGTCACTGTGGATGGGGGCTGTCCAGCAAAGATCCCTCAGAAAGGAGAGGTGTCACAGCTCTCCAGGGCAGGATACACCCAAAGATGCACTGACAAGCATGCTGCTACCCCTGCCTTGCCTCCTGGCCATTTCCATTGCCTTTTGGTTGCTTTGGAGACTTCAGCCTCAGCCAGGGTCTTGAGTAAATCACCACGCTCCATCCTTCAGCCTTTCTCCTTCTTTCCCCCACACCTTTTGGGTGCTTGAAGAAACAGGGACCATTTGCAGGAACCCCTGCTCAGGCTCTGCAGACCCCAACACACGTGCTGCTCTGCAGGGGCTGGTTCCCTCCTGCCTGTGAAGGCATTGAGATGCCTGGCAGTGAGCCTTCCTCCTTGGAGATCTGCAGCAGGTGCCTTATAGCATGGCTGCCAGACCACTCTGCCCTTTCCCAGGGCCAAGGGACTGCAAAATGGGTTCCCAAAGCAATTGTTTTGCAGTTTAGGGCAGGAAGCAAAAGAGCCTTTGTTCAAAGTGAGGCAGGTGTTCCACAGGAGAATTGTAATTGCTGTTTGGATGGATGTAAGTTCAGTGTTCCTATTCACATCCACAGTGGGCATCGACGGGCAGGGAAGGATGAGGGTTGTCAAATGGAGGAGTTTTTAAAATCAAAACTGGGTTTAATTTGGACGTAGAAATGGAACCTACCAATGCCGAAATTCTTTGTGACGTGGAAAAGATGCCATGCTCTGGGGCCACCTGCCTGATGCTGGGGGCCCAGGTATGCCAGTGTGCCTAGCAAGAGGGCAATGGCTGTGATCCTGGAGCTGTGGGTAAGGCTGTCCTGTATCCTCCTCTGAGAGTCAGGAGGGAGAACGTATGGGCAGGCAGGAGGCTTCCAAGAAAAAGGCAGGCAAGTTTTGCAAGCCACTCATCTTCTTGTGGAACAAAAACAAAATCCGTTTTTGCAAAATCAGCAAATTCTGGCCCAGCAAGTGTTTTGTCTGTGAAATCCCCTGTGGGACAAGTGCTCTGCTTTTCAGCTGCAGGGCAGTCTAATTGTTCCTGCTGCCACTGCTCTGAAATACATCACCCCCTCTTGCAGCGTTGCTGGTATAGCAACGCTGGTGTCTATTCCTGTGTTACTTGGCTCTCCCTAACGTACTGACCAGGGCAGCTTATGGGCATTAGGAGCTCATGCTGTAGCAGTGTTAATGCTGGGAACGTGAAGTGATGCACAGAGCGCTGCTGCAGAGCCTGGGAGGTCACGGAGACAGGCAGCAGGGCACGGTGCCTGTGCTGCTGGGCTTTGTATGGTGACAGATCAGAGAGCCAGCAGTGACTCATGGCGTGTCCGCGATCCCCAGCGAGCGGCTGGACTGCTGAGTTACTGATGTGCTGTCTAGAAAGCGCCTTAGCCGGTGGCTGGCGATCCAGCTGGGCAGTCAGGCAAGCAAGGCTTTGCAGCTGCTCCACAGCCTGGCGTTAGTCATCCCCTGGAAGAGCTAACGCCATCGTTCCTTCTCCTTCGTGATCCACCCTTCGGCATCTCCTCCCTGCACATCTCCCACCCATCCCAAAACACGCCCCCCTGAGCTAAACCAGGCCAATATCCCACACCAGGCACCCTCCTCCCTCTCCCTGCAGTGCCCGTGCCCTGCTGACACCACTTCCATTCCCTCTCCACCTCATGAGCAGCTGGGGAACGGAGGCAGCCTAATGCACAGCATCATGTGGCTAATTACTTGACGCTGGGCATACAAAGGGGATTAACTTGTGCCTCAGAGGGCTGTCAGTGAATCCTAATCTTATCTTCCCCTCTTCTTTCCCCTTCTCCTGCCATCTGAAGTAATGAACTGGTTATAAATACCTAATTAGCTAATTATTTGCTGGCCTACATGGAACATCTTCAGTGAAGGAACTCTCCGGGACCCTGGGGGAGAGACCTCTGTGGTGGTGAGGAGAGATAACTGCGCAGGGTTAAAGGCGGTACGGTGATGCTCAGAAGGATTTCTAGGTTTTTCACCATCCCTGGAGAGCAGAGGAAAAGTCATTAGCTCTATGGAGAAACAAGTCTGTCCTTACCCCTGCTTGCGGCTGCGTGAGCTGAAGAGCTGGGAGAGAAATAAAACCAGAGAAAGAATTCATTAGGTTATTTAACAAAAGAAAAAGTGGGGGGGATTTGGGGAACATTTGTGCTGGCCAGAGGTGCTGGGCCAACAGCGTTTAGGGCCGTGCCCACTACCCATGCGCTCTAGGCCTGCTGGGGAAGGGTGACTAGCCAAGAGAGGACAGTGTGGTCTCCAGGACCACCCCTTGATGAAGCTGCCACCGAGAAGACCGATTAATGCCAGTTGTTTGTGTTGGAGAGGTCCATCGCATGAGGCAGGCCGGCCTCAGACCGTCAGTGCAACTCTCCCAGGTTGCGGTGTGCATTCATCAAACTGGGATGACTTTCGGTCCAAGCCATCTGCAGGATGGGGTCGCTGAGCTGCTGGGCACCTTCGGGATAGAGTTTTCACTTGGTTGCCTCTCTGCAGGAAGAGGGAGGGGGAAATATCAATCAAACAGCCGATGGTGCCGAAAGTCTTATTCCTTTTTCTTCTCGGTGCTGCAGACAGAGGCCTAGGGTTACGAGATCGTGGCATCACAGCAGCTCTGCTGGCTGCCTGTCAGTGGAGGTTAGGACAAGAAAGGGCAACGATCATAAATCTAGCCTGACTGGGGCAGTAATTAATTTCCGACACTCTGCTTTTTATCTTTATGTGGCTTTTTTTTTTTTTCCCCGTCTTCTAATTTTTCCTTTCTTTTTCTTTTCTTCCCTCCTCTTTCCCGTCTTTTCTCCCTTTTTCTCTCTCTCTCCATCCACCCTACACTTGCCCCTTCTGGTTCTCTTCCCCCCCCGCAGGCATGCGCATCCTTGTGAATTTGCTCCTGGACACCTTGCCCATGCTGGGGAACGTCCTCCTCCTCTGCTTCTTTGTCTTCTTCATCTTCGGCATCATCGGGGTGCAGCTGTGGGCTGGGCTGCTCCGCAACCGCTGCTTCATGGAGGAGAACTTCACAATGTGAGTGCCTGGGAGGCGATGTTCCTTCTTTTCTTCCAAGGGTGTTTTTCTTTCCCCGTCCCTGCTCTCTCGTCTTCTGCTGCCTGGCTCTCTGCGTATTGCTTCTTCCAAACAGCTGTAGGGGAATATGGTGCAGAACATTGGCCATGTCTCGCAGTGACTGAAGAGGGAGGTAGGGTAAAGGCAGGTGCAGATGGATTTCAGCCCATTTTTATAGTACATAGGTGCCTGGGATCATTGGGATTCAGCTAGGCACAAATTAGCGTAGCGGTCTCCTCCAGCTGTGCCCAGAGATTCTGCTCCTCCTCCCAGAAAGAGCTGAAATTCAGGAACATCAGCCATGTTGTCTTTCTCCCAGAAGAATGAGTGCTTGAATGGAACAAGCAGATGCATGAAAAAGTGGGCACAGTTCTGGCAAAGAGCCTGGAGCCACACAGGAGCTGGTTACAGGTGTCTGAGGTTCATCATGGGGGGTCAGGGGAACCTGCAGGACACAGCTCTCCTCCTCCCTGGAAGCAGTGGGGTAGGAAAGCTCCTGCCCACAGCAAACTTTCCAATTACCCTCCCCATGAGCAAAGCACAGCTCCTCCTGTTGACTTTCTGGCTTTAACTGATCTCCAGCTTTAAAATGCCTTCTTAAAACCATATAGTAACTCCAGACCTTTGATCAGTTTAGACTGCTATAAAAAAGCCAATGCCATAGATCAGTTTAAACTGATTAAACAATTCTGAAGCTTTAGATCATTTCAAATTGGGAAAAAAAAATAAGTGTGAAAATGCAATCTGCAGAACAGCAATGGGGTTGGAGAGAAGGAGCTACTTAAAGCAGGCATTTACAGAGTTTATATATTCCTTGGGGAGAAACGGATGTTTAGGATGATTGGCCTTTATGTAAATCACAGTAGTAGTACTTTAATGAGTGTAATTAAATCCAAGCAGAGTTGATGTAACTGAGAAGTGAATTGGGGCCACCGCCTGCAAAGTGACAGATACTGGATAATCTTTGACTGACCATTATTGGAGAAACAAAGTCTGCAGGCGCCTAGTTCATCAGTGACGCGAATGTGTAATGACAGAAGCTTGTGGTTGAGTCCCAGTTAGCTTAGAATTGGAGGCTTTTTCTCTTTCCTTTTTCATCAACACCTGTCCCCTTCCAATGACACGTGGAGAAAGAGTCTACATTCATGCAACGTGAAGGCTGTGTATTGTAGCACTGCAAGGAATGCAAGTATGCCAGATAAAGTTCAATGGAAAAATTTAAATCTCCACCTTTCATATCCTTATCATTATCTCATCTCCAGTTAGGCAAGCATAGATGATTTTAATTATTCATGCATTTGGAAGGTGTCTGCGTTATTTGGGAAAAAGCACGTGAACTTGTCATGAAACATTATACCCATAATGCCAACTGTCAAAGAAGAGTCAAAATTAAGGTTACATCAACTTTAACTTTGCAATTCCTGATTTTAAGGTTTAGCTGAGCAATCTTAATTATGCAAAAACTGGATTCTTTTTTTTTCTTTTCTTTTTTTTTTCTCTCTTTTTTTTTTCTTTTTTTCTGGAAGTACAGAAGGTTCAGTGCCAAATGTTATAAAACATGTCCATCAACAGTAACATACATGAGCACATCACATTAAATCCTGATGAACTTCCTTAATATCATTGCATCTGATTTAGGTTTGATGCAAATGGGAAGAGTGATCAGAATGCAAATGTCTGCATTCCAGCTTCTATCCATCTCCATGCAAGGAGATTGTGTAATTTGGGTTGGGGTGTTGTAGTGGAAGACAAAGCTCTGAAAACTGGGGACAGACCCCTGGAAACTCTCTGTTTTCCAGCAGTCCTGTCCTTCTATACTTTCTCTTGAAGAAATAGACCTGGAAATCCTTTAGTCAGTGCCATCCCTGTCAGAACGGCAGCTCCAACAATATCGCTGATGGGAAAACATCTGCTGCAGCAAGATTATGACTGTGTTTTTTAACCTTGCAGACAAGGTGACATTGTCCTGCCACCTTATTACCAGCCTGAGGAAGATGATGAGATGCCCTTTATCTGCTCGCTGTCAGGAGACAATGGAATCATGGGCTGTCACGAGATCCCGCCCCTGAAGGAGCGGGGCCATGAGTGTTGTTTGGACAAGGACGATTATTATTACTACAACTCAGTCCGGCAAGAGTTCAACATCAGTGGCATGTGTGTCAACTGGAACCAGTACTACAACGTGTGCCGTACAGGAAACGCCAACCCGCACAAGGGTGCCATCAACTTTGACAATATTGGGTATGCCTGGATTGTGATATTTCAGGTAAAAACAAAGCTCAATTATTTTTTTTCAATTTCAGTCTTTCTTTGATCCCATGATGTTTTCTGCGGGGTGTGATACAGCTGCAGAATGAAAGGGGCATTGCAACTATTCTGGCAAGTGAGACCAAGTGCTTACTGCATAGTGTTCCTGAAGATGGGTATGGATGTAGAGCTGTTCTAGGCACCGGTCAGGCTGACTTGTACCTGTTTTATTTTTATTTTTTTCAATCCAGATCGTTGCAGCAAAGGAGTCTCTTATTTATTTGTTTATTTATTTATTAATTCCCAGCATTTGTTGCAGATCAGAGCTAAAATCCTTGCCTTTTTTTTTTTCTTTTCCACTGGCTGTACGCAGTGTCCAGTCCAAGGGCCACAGAAACCTGCTGCAGGTTTCCCCCTGCTGTGATCCAGGGAAATGAACTATTTTAATGAAATATTCCTGCTGTGGGCTAGCATGATCTCACAGGCTTTGACAGTATGCCAGTGTCACCAAGCAGTACCATGCTGATTTCCTGGAATGGAAATTTGGCCTCCTTGAAAGGAATTTTTGTTCCTCACCTTCCTTGGTTTGCAGCAGCCTCGCCAGT
This sequence comes from Anas platyrhynchos, assembly GCF_047663525.1. Lineage (NCBI taxonomy): Eukaryota > Metazoa > Chordata > Aves > Anseriformes > Anatidae > Anas > Anas platyrhynchos. The sequence goes on along the minus strand of NC_092587.1, from coordinate 53,723,132 downwards.
ATCTGCCTGTGTACGCTGATAAATGAACTCTGGAAGCCCACTTCTCTCCTGATTCTCTTTTTGTTGCTTGTCTTTTCAGGTGATCACACTGGAAGGGTGGGTGGAGATCATGTACTATGTGATGGATGCCCATTCATTCTACAATTTTATCTACTTTATCTTGCTGATAATTGTAAGTATAAGACTCAATGAGTCTCAGCATTGCAAGCTAAGAGTCTATAAAAGGTCAGGAATTAGGTCAACACATATACTGGGTAGCAAACTACTGTACCTGGATTTCCATTTGGTCTCTTGAATCCAGCTCAATTTTTTCTCCAACAGTGAGCAGCAGGATCACATAGTTGTCAGTCAGGCTCTTCTCTTTTTCTCAAAGAAAATGCTCAGGATTTACTCCTAGAAAATCAATACCCAATGTAGGATAATGTATTCATACAAACATCTTCTTTCGTAGTAAATTCCTCAAAACAGTAGGCCCAAAAGTACACAAAACCATTTCTGCACCTCTTCTCCTACTTTGTCTTTTGTGCATTTGAAACTCTTGAATCATTCCTGTTTTACAGCTACTGACAGCACCTGGATTTCTCAGATTCAGGGTCTCAGATTCGGATTTTGTCAGATTCAGGGTCTGTCATGCTGAATTACTTCCTCTCTGAGAACAAAAAGGAGCTGCTGCTCCCAAAGTGTCATCAATCCAACATAAACTGGCTGCGTGAGATCACTAGTGGCTGGTGGGGATGGAAGGAGAGCAGCGTGTCAGTGATGAGAACTTCATAAGCAGTTTTTAAGCCCTGTGGATTTATATATGTGAAGGTTGAAGGTGATTGTTTTGTTGTAAGGATGTTTGTTGTCTGTGCCTGGAAGGAGAGGTGAGAAAGACAATGTCATTGTCTCTTCCATTCTTCAGGCCTCCTCCCAATTATAAACACTTCTTTTTTGGAGTGAATGTCCTGTTTCTAACAAGGGGGCATTTCCTTTGTTTATGGAGACTTGCACTTTTCCTATATGGGGACCAAAGTCTAAAGTAGAAGGGAAAGACACAGGATGTATTATGGGAAGTATTCAGTCTGTACACAGTAGGTGTCACTTAGTCTGTAAGGACCTCGGTATCTATCTCTAAAGCCTACACCTTGAAGAATACTGCTCTTACTTTGAGGCTGGAGAGTCCCAAGGAAAGTCAGTCTAGAAATATGACTGCACAGGATGGGAGGGGAGCTCCTCACAGCTCTATCCCCAGAGCCAAACCAATCATCCACTGCTTTTTGTGAACCCAGAAAACAACAATTTCCCATATTGTTTGTTCAGATCTCCCATCATGCAACAGATATTTAGGACCCACCTGCATTATCACTTCGAGCAGCATGGCCAGATACCCATATTTGCATAATGAGTAGTTCAGCACAGGATTTACTCCCAGCCTCACGCACAGCCTCTCCCAGAGCAAGGAAGGGCTGTGCAGAGTCAGTGTTCAGCCTCTGAGGTGGGCATACCCATCTCCTATGGGCCAATTCCAAAAACTGCTCCCTCTGGCCCCAGCTCCAAACTATGTAAATTCTGTCAGGATATTTTTGGTTTTGAAACAGGATCATCCTTCCGGAGTTGGCTCACCTCATGGAGATTTCCAGTGACTCAAACTTTGTCTCTGAATTTGCAGGCAGCTGAAAACCCTCAATTAAACACTCCACCTGAGATTTCACTGCAGAGTGTCATTGACATTTCTAGACACGCCCTCCTTATTTGCAGAAGCCATGTAGGTTTATTTCCATCAAACACAGGAGCACATGAACCTCAACTTGCTCTGGGGACTTCTTAGAACAGAGAAGCCTTATGCTAAAATAGGGTATTTCCTTTGCCTTTGGTGGAATTACAGCAAGAAAGGATTTAGCATTTCTGTTACTTTCTTTGCACATGTAATGCATCTTTCCAGGGTGCTGTTGCAGCACTTAGCAAAACCACAGCGTGAACTTGCTGTCACTTGGTGTCATTTTCCCTCCAATTCTTCTTACAGCAATGACATTTCCTCTTCAAGTCTTATGAAGCACAGTGCTTGTGGCCTTTATCCTGCCCTCCTTCTTCATGGTTGAAAGGCCTGGCTTTCTAAACTGGATTGCTCTGACAGTCATACTTCAGGCCTTGGCTCTCTGCTTTTCGACATACCTCTTAGCTTTGGCTCAAACTCATTCTTCTGGGGCTGGATCTCCACGGACAACTCCTTAGAGTTATGCTTTCATCTATGTCTTCTCCATCCTTCACAGTGGTATCTTCAAACACCTGTTATGGCTCATAAGGAGGGAAGAAGGCTCCACCACCTGGATACATTCCCAGCATTTTCTAGGACTCCTGCATTGACATGGTCCTTAAGGGAAGAGCACCATCTGATCCTGGCACTCTGAGTGGTCTTGCAGAGCAACCTAGTGAAAACATGTGTATTCAGCAACTTATAAACAGCTTCTGGCTCTACTGAAGACTAGGGAGGTGGCATTAGGGAAGGCCTGCTTTCACTTCTTGGGTCAGTGCTCCATCTGGGTCTTCCTGCTTGAAGTCTAGCTTTCTCCACGTCACCACTTCAGCTGCTTGGCTACTGGTGTTGCTCCTGGACTAGAGAAACCTTCAGGCTCTTCTGAACTCTCAGGTTTGCATCCACACTGCAACACTTAAGCCTCCTGGAAGTGCTCTGTTCTTACGTATGTGAGCTTCAGAAGACAACCTGGATATTCTGGAATAAGCAATAAAAATAATGGGCAAGTAAGTCAGCATCTTCTGCACCAGTCAGATTTTATTAGATATTGTAGAAACAGGGATCAAGCTTAGGCTGAACAAGGCCGGGATTCAGCTTAATCAATGTACAGCTCAGTACAAAGTTCAGGCCTGGGACTGAATGGACACTCCTTGTGTTGGGGCTTTGCATCAATGGTCTCCTTCTGGCTCTGTCAGATACTTTGTCTGACTCTGTGTCAGACACTGGTGGTCTCGCCGCTCAGCTGGCTGAGATGGATAGCTCAGTCACAAGCCATCTGGGACCCTTCCTTCATAGTGCTGCTTGGGAGGTAGAGACAAGCTCAGCAGATCTTGAGAGTCTGTGGATTCTCGTCTTAAGGATTAAGCAAGCTCCTTTGTTTTGTGTTTGATGTTCTAGCTAAGACGTTCAAGGACTACTTGCCACATCCAGTCCTCCCACTCCTCCCCTTTTCAGTCATCTGATCATAGCAAACCATTCCCTGCAAGAACAGGGCTTGGCAATGCGAAACCTGAACCCCCCTCAGGATTCAACCCCAGGCTTTAAGTATGACCCTGCTGAGGGCATCTTGTTGCCCTCAGCTTCTCTGCTTGTTGCCTAGAGAGAAGGCAATTTGCATTTCAGAAATGCACAGCAGGTATCCAGCTCCCAGCCCTGCCTCATTCAGGGCAAGCCAAGGGAGAGAACTGAACAGATAAAGCCTGTGAGGGTCATGTGGTGCTGAGGGGGAAGAGGTCAAGGGAGCATGCTGGAGGAGAATTCGGGTTCCCAGTCATACCCTCATCAGTGAAAACACATAAGAGATCATGGACTACAGAGCTCCTTGGGGGCAGGTGAAGAAGGGATCCAAATGAGGCATTGTTTTTCGTTTCAAGGCCATGTACAGAAGCTGAAGGGAAAATAGGTTTCATCACTGAGAAGGGCTCAGTGATGAAGGGAAACAGAATTAGAACAGCTTTGAAGGGTGCTGAGAGGAAGAGGGAAAAAAAAAGCCCATTATTTTGAAACGGTTTATTGTCCTTATGCTGAATCTGTTTGGAACGGCTTCATGTTTCAAAAGCTTATTCAGATGCTAGCAGGGACACCTCCCCTTTGAAATCGTGAGAGCCACTATATTGAGCTGCTGGGCACCTGTGTGCAAGAGAAAGGGATTTACAAGGAGACAAGCTTGTGGGGAAAGTGGCAAGGGCTGTGCACTAAGGGGAATGCTGTTTGGGTAGGTACAAGCTGGGGTACTTCCTGAAAAATAATTCCACCTTTTTGGTGGAATGCCTTTTTGGCTTCTGTAGGGACAATAGCAAGAACTTGGGATTTTTGTTTCATTTCTGAGAAACTGGTGGAATGAGATGTGGTTGTTTTTGTATTTGACATGGAAAATCCACCTAGGCTGGAGGACAAGTAAAATAAGAGCAATTATAAAATGTCTGGTCTCAGAAGAATCAGAAGAATGGAAATTGAGCAAAGAAATACTGTTTTGACAGACTATTTAGAGTCCTTCTCAAAATCATTAGTTTTTGTAAACTCCAATTTCAAGAGCTCATTCATTTCAGCAAAGTGCCATCTCCCTTTATGGTGTAAATGATAGAAATAAATAAAATGCCCCAAGAACACTGACGTGTCCTCCAAGAGTTGAAGACCGTAAATGACAGTGCATGATTTTTCCAGTAGTAAATGAGCAAGAAAAGGATAAAGCAACCAAAATAATCCCTTTTCCCATCTTCTATTTAAGACAAATGAGAGGGAAAGAAAAAGTCTAATTTTCATCAAACCCTTTGTAGGTAAGTACTAAGTGACTTGCTAAAGGTCCCAAACCCTGCCAAAAGAGCCAAAATTAGGACTTGAGTTTCCTAAATTTCCGTTCAGAGCTCTAAATTCTGTAGGGAAACAACAGGGAGTGAGTTCCCAAAAGTAACCTCAGCCAATGCTGGCTTTTCCTGAAATCCCATCTCCATATGCAGACTGATGGTAGCTCTAGTTCCTGTGTTCACCTTCCCCTCCTCTCTCTTCTGTCCCCCCTGCCATATATCCTTGCTCACGCTGACATCGCCTGTCCCTCCTTCTCCTTTGCTACTAGGTGGGCTCCTTCTTCATGATTAACCTGTGCCTGGTGGTCATCGCCACGCAGTTCTCGGAGACCAAGCAGCGGGAGCACCAGCTGATGCAGGAGCAGCGGGCCCGGTACCTCTCCTCCAGCACCGTCGCCAGCTACATGGAGCCGGGAGACTGCTACGAGGAGATCTTCCAATACGTCTGCCACATCGTGCGCAAAGCCAAGCGCCGCACCCTTGGGCTGTACAACAGCATACAAAGCCGGCGCCAGGGCCACGCGGAGCCGAGCAATGCCAAGCTAGGCATGCACAGGAAAAGCCAGAGGCACTACAGTAAGGATTGTATGGGTAAATCTGGAAGTGTCGGTAGTGGAAATGTGAACATAACTGGGAGCATCTTCATGTGCTAGCTTGCCAAAGGAGCTTTGCCTACAAAGCACAGAGTGAGAATTAACATTGGCCATAGAACATGGAGCTATGGCCAGTGCACCAGGTGGAGGTGACCAGCATAAGTGGGAATGGAAATTGAGGTGACTAACAGGCAACCCAGATCTGAAAACAAATTGTGACAATATTAAAAACACTGATTGAGTCTTGGAAAGGCTTTGAGGTCTGGTATTGTAGGGGAGTGATGGCAGTTTGGGAAAGAGACATATTAGGGAAATATGAGGCAGTGGGACTAAGGATTGGGCTAGGTGATACAGCTGGTCCCCCACAACTCTGCTCCCAAAATGAGTCACTATGGGACCTTAGGAGAGAAGCAAAAGGGAGTAGAACTGCAATAGGGTGTCCCCAGAGCCAAGAGAGAAGAGCAACATTGAAGAACTCAGTTTGATGTGCAAGGGCAATCGAGACAATTTCTCTTGATGGGAACACATCCTGTTGTGTAAAATTAGACATGAGGTACCATTTAAATTGGATTCCTGGCCTGAAAAGTGACTGTAAAAATGGTATTGTAGAGTTAGTATTAACTGCCTGCTGATGTCTTTCGTAAGAAATGCTCTCAGTTAACAAGCAAAAAGACAGATTTTCCTTCAGCTAGTCTTGCATACTCAGTTTTTCATTTTCTTTACTTACTGAGAAGGTTTCTGCAGTTCTCATGCACTGTGTTAATTAATTAATTGATTCATTCCCACAAGTGTCCATTTGATCTTCCAGGCGCGACTGGAGATTTGAGGAACTTGGTTTTCTCACTGAAGTCAGCAGATCATTCTGATTCAGAGTGCATGGACTATCAGGAAGAACTGCTCTTGTGTTACCTCTTCTGTCTTCTAGAGATGCTTTGCTAATGTAGCATCTCTAATTTAGAGAGTTCAGCTCAGTGTCTGGGTTCTTGGACCCCCTTGTATCTGTTCAGGCCAGAGGCAGCCCTCATGATCCTTTTTCCCTCAGTTCACACTTAATACAAGTGACTGAGTCCCAAGCTATGATTTCTGCATCAGACAAAACAGTTCTTCCTCTGATGGACATGAACCCCCGCTGAGCCTAATCACTGGCAGATGAACAGTACCATGCCTTCTGGTGACACAGCCAGTCAGTGTAAAGCACCCAACGGCAATGGCTTTTATTGCTGCCCTTGAGATGATTTGCCAGTGTTTAATCATCCTTACAGCTAAAAAGCCCTGTTACAGTGTCTAAAATCCCCAAAGTCAAACAGGTGCCCAGCTTGAATGCCTTTTTTTTTTTTTTTTTTTTTTTTTTGAGGAAACAATGCTTTCTCTTTTAAGCACAATCATTTGTCTCCCCAGGGCTTTGCCAACAGCACAACTCTCTTGACTGCCCTCCTCAGGGCTTGGTCCAGCCCATTGCTGTGACAGCAACCTCTGATCCCACCAACTGTCCCCGATGCCACAGGGGGGAACATGACGCATCCCGAAGACTCTCTGTCCTGGGCAGCGCTGATTCAGACCAGGAGGACGGAGGAGCCAGTGAAGAGGAGGGAGAGGGCAGCAGAGGGGACCAGGGTGCCTCAGCACCGGAGAAGGAGGAGGAGGAGGTGGAAGAAGGCGGACGGCTGAAGCTCTGCAGTGACATGTGGCGGGAAGTGAGGGTCAAGCTTCGAGGGATTGTGGACAGCAAGTACTTCAACCGTGGGATCATGATCGCGATCCTTGTGAACACCATCAGCATGGGCATTGAGCACCACGAGCAGGTAAGACACGCAGGGTGGGAGGTGGGGAACGGAGAGTTGTGCTCAGGGATACGGCCTGGCTAAGCAGCAGGTGCAACCCGCTGGAGGCAGAGATTGAGCAATTTGGACCCCAGGCCATAGCACAGATGGTCCCAGCATGGCTTTGAGAAAGCCTCAGGATATTGCAGGGTCATTTTTTCCCTATCCCTGCACTTAGTCACTTTTTCTGCCTCCATGTATTTTCCACTCAGTTCCCTTCAGTCCCTCTTTTTCCTCATCCCTTCTCACTTTCGTCCCTCTTTTTCTTTTCTACTCTGTCTTCTCTCTCCATCTGCTTCTCTCTCCTTCACCCTCGCCTCTTCCATCTTCCTCATCTCTCTCTCGTTTCTCTCTTCATTAGCTTACTGAATCCTTAGTCTATTTGGTTAATTTAATGTGCCCTCTGGGGATGTCACAGGCACTTCACCAGCATCTCAATTCAAATCCATCAGCTTGCTAGCCTTTCCAGCTTAATTAAGAGATGCCTGAGCACAGTCTATCTGCACAAGAAGGCTAGGAAAGGCACCACCTCCCACCTCCAGTCATTTCTGGGGGCTCAGATGGCTTGAGCCTTTCCTTTGCCCTGACAGCAAGAAGTGATAGATATAGGTCAAGGCATAGACAGCAGGTGTGGGCACAGGTTTGCCTTTCGTGCCAATAGTTTTCAGGCAGCTCTGAGTCAGCAGCGCACTTTATCCTAATGACAGACTTGTGAGATGGAGAAGGATTGTGTGCCCTTATTTTACAGCTGGGAAACAGAGGCTATGTCTACTCTGTGATGTGCAGAGCAGTCTTGAGAGGGTATTAAATATGTCCGTGACCTTGCATCTGCATTGCTGTCTGGTAGCTCTGTTGCACTTTGGGTTAAAGGAGTCTATGATGTACATCTATGCTTCAAATCCACACCACCAGTCTGAACGTGGCCGTGATTCACCCCACGTATCTGTCAAGATCACAAAAATAGGGGATTGGTCCACAGCTGAGATGCTGTCTGCATCAGGGAGCTTTGGAGCCAAGTCCAATTCTGGCCCTGAATAGTCTCAGGTAGCAATGAGACAGGTAGTGAGACTGGTTTAAGCAGGCACTCAGACTTGCCCTGTGCTGTAGCAGGGTGGAGATATCCTGAAACCCAGAGCACCTTAATTTCCCTGTTTGAGGCAACACAGTGGCTGAGCCAGTATTTGAAGCCCCAGATGTCTGGATGCCACCCATATACCAAGCATTAGACCATTTTTCAAAATCCAGCTGATTTCTGATATGAGGATGGGGAACCTTAATTTGATCCCAGAATGCAAAAATGCTCTGTATGCTTCAGTACCAGAAAAACACTGGCAGGAGCTCAGAGGAGAGGAGAATGAAGAAGAGGCTGGAGGGGTTGACTCATGAAAACAGATAAAAAAGAGCGATGTATTTATCACGTAGCAGAAAGATGACTAAGGGTTGAAGCCCAGGACAATGTGAAAACTGCCCACTGATGCAGGCACCAAGCAGGGAGAGGCATTGTTCATTTTGGCTTATTGGAGACTGCGTGAATTAAGAGTTTAACAGAAGAGTATTTGAGCTGGAGGTAGCGAATTCACTCTCTGGCTATTGTGTATGTGAATTTAAGCCCTTCTGGGCTGCCTCTGCTGTGTTTGCACAGCCCTCAGCAGAGCAGGATCTGCCTGCAGCCTCAGGGTTTCTAGTAGCAGGTTATTAATGACACATCCTTAAAGTTATGCTATCACTTTTTATCCATAAGTACTTAGGAAAAGCTCACGGCCCTGTGGGCTGTTCCTACTAGAAAAAAAGATGTTGACCAAATTGATCATAACTGAAAAACGTCGTGCAGCCTGTTGATTTAAAATGTGTGCTGAGTCCTGTTTACCTGGCACAAGAAAATAAAAAATAAAAAAGTAGTTCATAACATTAATTCCAAGCATTTTTTTTGGTCTGTAGTTAACTCAAAACCACAGAGGCATGTGTGTGCACTTCTCTTTGCTTTTTGATTTTTTCTCAAGCCCTGCTACTGTTATTTCTCAGACTGGTGCTTCACTGTCCACTTTTCTCTCCTTCCTTTCTCTTTTTCCTGATATATTTCCATCTAGAAACACAAATTTTCATAGAATAATGTCTAGGAAACCCTTCTGCCCCCAGAGATCTGGGATTTGCAGGGTGACACCATCCTGTGACTGAAGTCGTTTCTGTTGTTTCTGCTGCTTCATTGTGTGAATCTCTTCCAGTTGAGAGCTAACAGGAATGGAGACCCCTTGAGCTTTGATTTTCTGGGGCATGAGAGATCACAATCCCAGCCTCTCACCGGGACATATCTGTCTGGGCAGGAGTGTGTATGAAGGCATTGCAGGTTTGAGCGGTCCTGTGAGCAGCTCACAGCACGTCCATCAGCTCTGTGCTGCTCCACTTCCTCATGGACTATATGGATGAGAGGTGGCCCACAGACCAATGCACCCAGCAACCAGCAGGGTAATGGGGGAAAGAGGCTGCAGGAGCTGTGCACAGGGCTTAGGCTGAGAAACAGAGGAATCTTGAGGACAGAGGTAGTGTGCAAGTCTAGCCTTCAATTCCTGAGCCTTGACCAGCAGAAAGAAAACCATAAATTTAAATGATCTGTGTGTTGAGTGAGGGGGGGTTGGACCAGATTCTGTTACAATTCACATTTTTAATATTCACAATGGTTTTTGTTTGTTTTCCTTCCAGGAAACTTAACCTCAGCAATTCAAACCATTTTACCTGCATCCAATTCACCTTTAAATTTTGTCTCATCCGTCAGGTTCTCTCTCCTGTCCTGCTTGTGTGGCCAAGGCACCTTCCCATCTCCTTACACATTTCTTGTGAGGGAGATCAACTCATTTTGGGACAAACTGTCTGCTCTGAGTCATTTTTAATCCTTAAGCTTATCACAAGTTATCACTTGTAAATAGATAAGTTCATACAAATCCATCATTGCATTATACCACGCAATACCCTCAGTATTAGGTCTTCAGATATTGCTGGGACACTGCACAAGCTGAAATCCATCATTTCAAGCTTTGTCCTGCTTGAAATAGTTTTTGCAGTTTTTCAGATCTGCCTCTGCTTGGAAGTGCTTATTTTTAAAATCCAGTGTAGAAAATCAAGATATTAAATGCTTGTGGCTGTCCAGAAGGATCCTTTAAAGAAGCTTATTTTTTTGATATTCACAGAGGATCTGGTGCTGTTTGCTTTTTTTCCCTTCATCAGCATGAGGATGAAAGGCTGGTCCCAGCTGAATGTCCCAGGCTGCCTTTCTCATTTTCTTCAAATGGTCTGTTGGACTTGCACATCTTTGCCTTTAGTAGCCAGTAAGACAAATACAGAGTACCTTGGTTTCCCTCCTATAGGATCTACTTCCCGCATTTCTTTGTGCATCAGATCAATACTTTATGAGGTGTGGATCAGGAGATGATCACGTCTCCCAGCTAGACCAGTCCTGTGAATCGGCACCTTCATATCCGTTAGCCTGCATGATTTCCCTTTATACCAGCATTTATTGGATCCACTACTTCATATTTTACAGTTATTGCTTCTCTTTTTGCTATTTGCTGCTTGTCAGAAACATTCAGCAAGTGTCCAAGCCAGCTCATCATACTGACATTTAGTAAATGATGGAACAGTCTCCCCAGGGTGGTGGATGAAACGACATCACTTAAGTCTTGTAAAACTAGGGAATAACAAAACATTATGAAATCCTGCATCGGTTGTGGTGACTAGAGAAAGTAAAAGCTAGCTGGTACGTTCCATGGCTGATTTCCGTGACTTTTCTGATTATTGTCAAGTAACTTTGAAATGATGTATAAAAATGGACAGGCTGGAGAGGCCTCTGTATGGAATTTTTCGGTCATGCTTTCAAGGGCAGTGATGTGCAGGTGGAATTTGGTAGGGCTGGTCTACATAGATTACATCAATCATAGATTGCATCAATCACTCTTCAGCTTCTAGACAGCTGCCAATTTAGTCCTGGTCAGAAGAAACTCCTCCTGCAGTGGCTTCATGGTGGTCTGCATATTCCTAACTTTTCTGACAGTGTGGGAGTTTCTGGCTGCTGTCAGATAATGAGCTAATTACATTTTCAGTCTAATCTGAGATAAGAATTCTAATGTTAATTAGTAAGAAACTGAAAAGGGGAAAAAAAAAAGAAGGCTGAGCCGCTGCTCTTTACTGCCCCAGTTCTAGTTTCTGATCACTGGTCTGGAGCCCTGAAGGCTTGAATCATGCAAATACTCCCAGTGTTTGATCCGCACTGATAGGGATGAAGGATTTAGCACCATGGGGAGCTGAATTAGGTAGCTGTGTGGATTTGGACAGAGGCAGAACAGGCAAACCAGTTTGGTTAAAACACTGGCTCTGGGCATGCTTTACCCCCTGGGCTCTCTCCCCTTCAGGCCACCATCCTCAGCCCAATCCTTATCTCCCATAGTTCTGTTTAAGTTTCTCTCTCCGTGTGATGGCTAAACCAATCTATCCTGGCTTGACAATATGAACGGACTTTTTGCTATTTTTTTTCTTCTTTTGTTTGTTTTGTTTCGTTTTGTTTTGTTTCTTCTTGCTGCTTTTCTCTCTGCTCATGTCTCCTTTCTTTCCCTACCCAGTTCTTCCTGCCCCTCTCTCTAGGAAGGATGCTTTGCTGAGTCTGATTGATGGCCCATTAGAAAAAGATTAACAGGTGGAGGCTTGACTAAAGAAACAGATGTCAGGGAGGGAAGGAGAGACAGGGGAACAGGTGACCTTTTCCATAAGTGAGATGCAAGCATGGCTTTTCAAACATCAATTGCTCCCTATGACAGCACAAGAGAGAAAGCATGGACAGCAGAGAGGAGGATAATCCACCATCATAGCCTGTTACTTTTTTACATTCCTCATTCTCACTGACATAATCATTTGATTCAAGCTGAAATTGGCATCTCTGTTTAGCATATGGACCTCATGTTTCCGGCTGGTGTCATTAGTGCCTGGCTCTCAGTGAAGTGATCTTCATTTCTCCTTTCCTGTGTGCACTTGCTCATTCTTTCCCTCTCTTCTCTAATCTCCCCTCCTCTCCCCTTCATTTTCAGGATGGTTTTGTTATTCAAATGTAATTATGGATATAAATTGAGCCATCTCCACTTTTTTTTTTTTTTGATTTTCAAGAAATGGACTACTTCAATAAAAACCTGTACCCGAGGAGTGCAAGAAATTAGCAAAAGACATGGGAAGTTACAACATGAACTGTGAGAGGAGCAGTTTCCAGTCCATTTATTCATCTGGGAGGAGGACAGCCAGATTTGGACCCCAGAATAGGGGTTAAAGCAGTTTCCAGCTTTAGGGGGAGGTTCAGGTCCAGAACCAGAAGGTGATGCTTAAGAGAGTGACCTGGTATCCAGGCATAGCTCACAGCAATGTGAAGGAAGAGGGGGTCTTTGGCCACCTTTTTAGCATGGATAAGCAAACAGTGAGAGTACTACTGCCTGCCACTACAGGGCCTGGGTCAGACTCACCTTGAAGGCTTGGAGCTGAGGCTCAGTGGCACAGTAAGTTAACATCAAATAGATAACCTTATCTGATGTGTGACATACTTGCCCTAAGGTAACCATGGAAAACTGGGCCAGAGGAGCCCTGAAGAAGTGCCTTGGATCTGCTGTGTCCTGTCCCTTGGGTTGGGAAGGTGACATACCTTCATCGGGAACAGGTTCCTACCCGCTGCTGCTTGGGAAGGTGATGACCAACAATGTGCTGCAGCCAGATGAATCACTGTAACAGTCTCGTGTGGTCTGAAGTCCATGGGTTGTGCAGCCTTGCTCCAGGATGCAACCCACTATACTGGGAGGAGGTTTTTCTCTCACTTAGGGAAAATTTAATACCTGGCCATTGCATGATGGTCTCCATGGGCTGTACATGTGTGTGTCTGAGCATGCGTAAGCATGGGCAAGCTTGCACACATTTTGCCCCTCATGCATCTGGCCTTATTGGAGACCTCAGCCCTTGCTGTTTGGCCTGGTGCACTCCCAATCACTGGGGTGAGAGGTGCTTTGTCCATCCCAAATTCAACACAGGGAATGCCTCCGTTTCACACAGGGGGGCAGCAAGAACCTGGCATCCCTCATCAATGACATCAGTGCAGCCTCTGTCTCCCTCTGAAGCAACATTTCATCATTCCTGAGGAAACAGTCTAGACCCTTTGCTAACCTTGTCAGAGAAGTTTCCAAGGCTGCACACAGTGAAGAAAGTCATTAATTCAGAAAACAAAAGGAGGAGTAATTTAATTTGCTCAGTCTTGTTCCACTGATGGAGTCATTAAAACACTTTCTCTCTTATGCACAAACACATCGGTCACTGCTGGAAGAGGCTGTTTCACAGGGGCTGAAAGATGTGTCAGAGATTCAACAGAAGAAAGTGCCTGGGGCAGGGTCAGGTTGCCTTTTTTTTTTTTCCTCTTTTTTTTTTTTTTTTTCTTTTCATTTTCCTCTATGCAGTCATCTTGTGTCATCCCTGGAGATTTTCATCTTGTACATCTGTCTTTCTCCTCTTGCTCTCTCTCTTTTCCTCACCCTGTCCTGCTCTTCCTGTCCCATACAGGGAGGTGTTAGCAGTGTGCCCCTCCTCATAGTTGTGTTATTCATCCAACCTAATATTTCCTTAGGTAATTATTGAAACCACTCATAGGACAGAGACATGAGAAGAGTGCCGGAGCAAGATGAGGAAAGCTGATGCACATCAAGGATTTATTGGGGGGTGGGTGAAGAGAAAATGAGGAAGGCAGGGGGAAAAAAGCATGGAAAATGAACAAAAAAGTACAGTGAGATTTAAAGGAAAATGGGGAACTGTTTTCTGACATTCAAATGTTTTGGAAATTTCAAAAACAAGTTGTGCCAGGTATGTGGAAACCTCAAAGCAAAGTCTTGATATCACAGATCAGCCACTTTTGCCTTGCTTTAGAAGTACTCAAGTTCTTTGCACAAAGTGAATCAGCCTTTAGCCAGGGGGCCAGTGAATACAGTAGGATGTGGGAGATGCTTGGTCAGCCTCGTGTGCGTGAAAGGCTGTGGGGCTCCCTGCCATACGAGAATTTGTTAGAGATGTAATCTATGATGAAGGTAGTAAATGTGGAAAGGAATTGGAGTGCAAAGGTGGCTTAATCCTGTCCCATTTAAATCTCACCCACGGTCCTTCACAGTTCCCTACAGAGCCTGTCCCCTGGGAATGGTGGCACTTTATTTCTGTTCTGTTCTTTCAGTTCTGACTCTGAATTTGCCTTCTCTCCAGCCAGAGGAATTGACCAACATCTTGGAGATAAGCAACGTTGTCTTTACAAGCATGTTTGCCCTAGAGATGATCCTGAAACTTGCTGCTTTTGGTCTCTTTGATTACCTTCGCAACCCCTACAACATCTTTGACAGCATCATCGTCATCATCAGGTGACAAGGGCCTTGGGGATCAACTGAAATATATATAATAAAAAACACTGTAAAGCGTGCATGTTTTCATATGCCTTTTCCAAAAGGATTTAGCAGCTTTAACAAACAAACAAACAAAAAAAAAGAGTTGAGCTGATGCACAAGGCAAAGGATTGAGAGATTGAGAAGTCATTTCCCAACATTTTTGGTAACTCTGGGCAAACCACGTAGCATTTCTGCCCCTCTCTTCTCTCCTCTGTAGAGCAGAGGCCATCTCAATTGTCTTGCAAATCCACAACAAATATTAGCTGTGAAGTATTTTTTGAAATGCACAAATGAAGGATGCCACAGAGGTTTAATGTGTGCTAGAAGAACTTGATTTGCTAGGGCTTAGTGCTACAATCCTTTACTCTGTCCTGCAACATGCAGTGCCATGTTCACGAAGGGAGAAATGCAGCTTTTGACACGAGTATAACCCTGTAGCATGTACTTCTAATTGCATATTGTTTGAGAAGATTTTCTCTCTGACCCCTCTGTGCATGCTGCCCATGTGGAGGTGATAACTTGGATGAGCATTGTTGTTCTGTCTTTGCCTGTTCACGTCTCTTTTTATATTGTCCCTTGCACTCCCTGTGCCTCTCTGGGCCATAGCATCTGGGAGATCATCGGCCAGTCGGACGGGGGCCTCTCTGTGCTGAGGACTTTCCGTCTCCTGCGGGTGCTGAAGCTGGTGCGTTTCATGCCCGCACTGCGCCGCCAGCTCGTGGTGCTGATGAAGACTATGGACAACGTGGCCACCTTCTGCATGCTCCTTATGCTCTTCATCTTCATCTTCAGGTGAGGAGGCAGTTGCCTCGCAGTTCGTATTGGCAGCAACTTCAGTGCACAAACACATGGCTCATCTTGTCATCTTAGGCAGCACTGACAGAAATTTACTCACCCAAAGAGGCTGAGGCCCCTGCTGCTCTAAATCGGGTTCAGTAGCTGAAGATTTGTCCTGGACGGGGTGGAGAAATGCTGCCACCAAATGCATGCACTGAGCATAATGCCCCATTGCAAGATGGGTGGCATCGCTTGGCAATCAGCAGTGGCTGCAGGAAGAGTTCAGCCCGTGAGCTGACAGAAGGATATGAGGAAGCACCCAAGAAAATTTGTCAGTGTGCTTTGTGGATGCACTGGTCAGACAGGCTGGAGGCAATATGTGATGGGACATGAGGTTTTGTGGTGAGCTATTGGTTTGCAACACATGAATTCTTCATGGAGAGGTCCCAGTGGCCTGGCTGCGTTGTTCTCTAGCACCTGTATGACAGAGAGATTTAAATTTAGCACTAATTCCTCGTCCTGTGCCGACAGCATCCTCGGAATGCACATCTTCGGTTGCAAGTTTAGCCTCAGGACGGACACAGGAGATACAATTCCCGACCGGAAGAATTTTGACTCCCTGTTGTGGGCCATCGTCACCGTCTTCCAGGTGAGCCAGCTTTGTTCTCCATGGGTAGGACTGTTGTCTGTAGGTTTGTGCCTCATGCACCCTGCCAATACAGGACAAGGCAAAGTGAGGACCAGGAGGTGTTTTTTCTCACTGTGGAGAATTGAACTCTCTTCTGATGGCACAAAAGGCTCCAGCATTTGAAGGTCAAAAGAGGAAGAGTAATTGTACCACGGTGACTGGTATTTCTCAGAGAGAGGGAATTTTTCTCTCCTTCCTTCCTAGGAGAGAGTTTGTAAAGGTCACTTCTGTTGTGGCAATGTCTGTGTTTAACACTGTCACCTGAGCACATGGCTGCCCTCATGTTTCTTCTTGTTTCTTCTTGCTCAGCTAGCATTATTGGGGCAGTACCACAGCAGGACATAACAATGGGTAGTAGGTGTGTGGTTATGGAGAAATTAAGAGGCCTGGTGCATCCTGAAGTGCTTTCACTGTCCTTTTCCCTTCCACATTCTTCCTTCACGTTTGCATTGCTCTGCTCCTGGTTGCAGATCCTAACCCAAGAGGACTGGAATGTTGTGCTCTATAATGGCATGGCCTCCACCTCACCATGGGCATCCCTTTACTTTGTGGCTCTCATGACATTTGGCAATTATGTGCTCTTCAATCTGCTGGTGGCCATCCTTGTGGAGGGATTCCAGGCTGAGGTAAGTTGTCACTAAAGCTTCTTCCATGGAGAAGAGAAAGAGAGGTGCTAAAAATGGGACCTTTGAGACACTTGGAGGGTACCAGGGTGGAGGACTCCCAACGTATCACACCTTTGCCATTTCCCTTCTGAAGTTCAGGGTGAGTATCTCTAAAAACTAGATGACAGTGTTAATCTTTACAATGAAAGAGACAAGCCCTCTAGAAGGGAGTTCATAATTTCTGTCCCATGCAACACCTGCAAAGGTGAATCCTTTCAACCTCCTAAAGCAAGAACACAGTATTTCATCCATCCCAGGTCCCATTGGACTCCCCAGTGCTCATGCTGATGCATGGCTGCCACGGAAGATTTTACAGTTGTTCCAGCAATGAAATACAAAAAAAAAAAAGGTCTTTTCTGTTTATGAGTTCCCAGCTTCTTCATTTGTGTGTTCCAGGGTGATGCCAACCGGTCATACTCAGAGGAAGATCAGAGTTCATCAAACATAGAGGAGTTAGATCAGTTCCAAGAGGTCCAGGAAGGCTCAGGTATGATAGCTCAAACAGCCTCACTTGCTTGCATCCTATTGCTGTTTAGTAAGAACTTTGAAAGCAAATTCAGCAGAAAATTCACTCCCATCTCCAAGGTAGAATTTTCTGGGTTTCATTTTGAACTTTATGCTAGTTTGTGGTGTTATTGGTGGAAACCTGGTGCTATTGGAATGTGATAGCTAAGGGGAGCAGTTCCCGAATGATCTGAAAAACAGCAAATAGTAGTGAGAAGATGACACCGTCTCTGCTCAGCTTCAGGGGCACCATTTCAAGGAACACTGTGTTCAAATCTGGGAGCCACATTTGGAGAGGGGATACCAACACATTAAAAAGGACTCAGACAAATCTGGAAGCCCTGCCTCATGGTGAGAAGCTAATGAAGCTTAGAGAAGCTGGAGAAGTAACTTGATCACACACTCTGTAAGTGCCGACCATAAGGATAGATTTCTGATGGTAGATGGCTCTTTAATTGAGCAGAAAAAAGCATAATGAGATTGTAAAGGTTGGAAGCTGAAGCTAGACAAACTCAGACTGAAAAAAGCCACATATTTTTAAGGAAGGATAATTAACTGTTGGAACAGTCTGCCTACAAACTGCCGGTTAAGGTCTCCACTCCTTGAAGTCTTTCCTTGAAGACTGCAAGTCTTTCTACAAAAGGTGTTATGCCTCAGACAGGACTTGGTGGCAGGGAGCAGTGTGAGTAGCCTGCTCTGAAAGGGATGGTGAGGGGGGCATTCAGGGAGTCAGGGCAGAGACTGCACCAACAAAGGTACAGTACTTGCATGAGGTGAGCTGGGCAGGTCTGCTGATGGTAGCCAGGGTCTAACAATGGTTGAGTGATTGCCAAGCATGTCCGCAGGGATGAGGCAGGTCCAAGGTCAAGCCAAGAAGTTGATTCAGCAAGACAAGGTCAGGATCCACAATGTGCAAGGACAGGCACAGCATAACCCAGGCAAGGACTACAGATGTGGGGCTGAGCTTAAATGCAGCTCCCGTGGCAAGAAGTAGTCTCCAGACCTGGCTTGTCATAGCCCTTTCTCACAACTTAGCTGTTTTCACAGCAGTCTGATCCTGGGTTACAAAGCCGCACTATATCAGAGCTCACTTTGAATGTAAGCAGCGAAAGCCCCAGAAGGACAGGTGGGGAAAAGGTTGCAGAGCTGTGATACTGAGTGCAGGCAAGGATATGTGACCTTCATTATTCAGTAGGTCAAATAGAAATGATTATTACAGCCCTTTCAGGTGTTAAAGGCCAGTACCCTATCCTTCCTATCCATCTTCACAAATGTCAGTGGTTTTTCACAGAAGCTAACACAGCCCTCGAAGGTGCCCTGGATCTTCAAGGTCGGCGATCAGTCATTTGAAGAGGCCCCCTGTAGGATAGGCTGGGATGAGGAGTCTGATCACAGGA
The DNA here is from genome assembly GCF_047663525.1 of Anas platyrhynchos. Classification (NCBI taxonomy): domain Eukaryota; kingdom Metazoa; phylum Chordata; class Aves; order Anseriformes; family Anatidae; genus Anas; species Anas platyrhynchos. The sequence continues at coordinate 53,704,716 of NC_092587.1, read as the reverse complement.
ATTTAAAGCAGAACCCGAAGCACGGATGGCTGTGGGTCTCCCCACATCTTCCTCTCTTGCTCAGTGTCTCAGCCTAACAGCTGAGTGCCAAGAGCAGGTGTCTGCTCTTGGCACGCAGAAGCACGCTCTCCTCCCCTTGCTGCCAGGGTTCAGCCTCTTGCTCTGCCTGTCTGCCTGACCAGCACTCTGCCTCAAGGAAAGCTGCCTTCTGGCCTCAAGGAGAGCTGCCTTCATTTTGGGGGATCGAGGAGAACAAAGTCTTTCTAGCTTGCATCACTTTTGCTAGAGCATCCTAAAAGAGAAGGAATCAATGCTGACCACAGAGCTAACACACTGCTAGCTGCTGCTGATATGCTAAGCAGCTTAGACATTGAAACAGTCACCAGATGGGGAGGAACCAACCTTATTTGTTTCTCTCTTTTTCCTCTTTCTTCTTCTTTTTACCCAGATCCCAAGCTCTGTGCCATTCCTGTGACACCAAATGGACACTTGGACCCATCCTTGCCCTCCTCCAACCCACCAGTGGCTGCTGGGGGAGTCACCAACTCCTCACGTAACTCCCTGCAGCCTGACCAGATCCGTGTTGCTGTTGGCTCCCGGAAGAGCAGCGTGATGTCCCTGGGGAGAATGACCTATGACCAGCGGTCCTTGGTGAGTGAGTTAGTAGAAACACGTGTGATACCCTTCTTTTGAAATCCAAGGACTCCGTTGCCTTTCTGTCATCAGCTGGGAGACTGCTATGGAGGATTGCATTGCTGCTGTAGACTTCTAACACAGACACATTGCTTGCCCTTAGGAAGTCAGGACAGTTCACATTATTTAGCTATATTTCTAGGTTATTTACCTATATTTCAAGGTTATTGATCAATACTCCATTAAGTGTAGGTTTCAGCTCTTATATTCTGCTGGTAGGAGAGGGGAAATGCCAAGAGGACAGGGTCTTCCTCTTAGAGTGAAGCGTGTTTTGTCCTCTTGCCCTTCCCCGTTTTCCTAGAGCACCATGTACAAAAACAATGCCCCGAGTGAGTTGAGAGCATAGGAAAGTCTGGGTGCTGTCAGAACTGCCAAGTCCCATAACAGATAGTTTTTCTGGTAGCTTTTTGTTTTTACAATGAGAGAACTCTTGACTTGAAGCTCCTCACAGAAGATCCTGCTGCCCCTTAGCACTGTCCAGCCAACGTGTCTCAGACCTGTCCACCTTGTAACATCAGTCTCTGGGCTCTCTGCACACTGACACACACAGGTTTTGAGGAGGATGCATCAGTGCTAGGAGCGTTCATGCCCTTGTTATTTTTAAACAGGGAGAGCTGGCAGCCATGTGCTACGTGATAAGTTGCTGATGCAGTTGGACTAGGCCGTAACCAACAAGCCTGTTTGTCTCATTTCTTCCTTTTATGAAGACTGTATTCAAAGACGGTGTGACAGATTATCCATCTCCCCGTACCTTGTATTATCTTTCACCCCAGGGCAGTGTAAAATGCTGCTGATCAGATTTTTGGAAAGCTTCATTCTTGCTCTGTGCTGGTGTAAGTAACAACATCAGGCACCTGGCCTTTGGCTTTATCGTTTACCTTCCCTCTAAGTGCCTTGCACACAGATGGTGCTATAAAGTGATCGCAGCCAACACCATCACTAGCTCATTATCAATTTGTCGTTAGATTTACAGCGATTACCACTACTTTCCCAACACACACCTTCCTTGAGGGTTAAAAAAAGTCCACCTGGAGAAGTCTGTGGCCTGAAACAGGGCAGCATGCTCCCTTCCTGTGTCCGGGATGGCTGAATCCCTGTCCTGCTCTCTTACAGTCCAGCTCTCGCAGTTCCCACTACGGGGCCTGGGGCCGCAGCGGGGCCTGGGGGAGCCGTCGCTCCAGCTGGAACAGCCTGGCCCGAGGACACAGCCTGAAGCACAAACCTCCCTCTGCCGAGCACGAGTCCCTCCTGTCCGGGGAGAGGCACAGGGCAGGAGATAAGGAGCCAGATGGGGCAGGGAGGGTGTTTCATCACCGCCGGACACTCTCCCTGGACAACAAAGGCTCCTGCGACCTGCTGGAGTTGGCCTCTGTCCCATCCACCCACAGAGGGACCCGTAAGCTCGGGACGGTGCCAGGGGCCAGCGAGCATCAAGACTGCAATGGCAAAATGCCCAGTATTGCCAAGGAGATCTTCCCAAAGATGAACAACCGCAAGGAGCGTGGGGAGGATGATGAAGAGATCGATTATGTGAGTACTTGGTGCAGGGCACCTGGGGTTGTACTACGGTGCTGTGGGAAACCCCAGCTCCATCCTCAAGTGCTTTAAGTACAAGCTGGAGGACATCACTGAATGTAGGTGGGGTCTTCTGGGCCCAGTTAAGCCCACATCATCATCAGGCTGCCCATGAGGTAGTCTTGCAGGTGGGTGGTGGGAGAAAGGCAGAGGTGAGGCACGTGCATGGCCATTTGGAGGCTGTTATTTCAGATCAGTGCCGCCAGTGATCTCTACAGGTGAGGATAGGTGGGTCTTTGTGAGAAGCAAGAGCTTTGCCTTAGGAACATCGGCAGACCAGAGCAGGAAGCAGAGGAGCAAGAGAGAAGGCAAGTGGATTTTGCTGTGCCAGACTGGGAGACTGCAATGTCCAGTTTGTAAGCAGATCAAATGGTAGAAAGAGTGGAGGGAGGATCAGCAGAAATTTAAGCAGACCTACACACTGTATGAAATTGAATCACCTCTGATCCCAAGTGCCAACAGAAGACATCTGAGAAGGCATCACGGACAATATCCTTCCCTAGATAGGATACCAGCAGTAGTATTTCTAACGATGCGTGAAAGAAATCAGAAGCTGAGAGGTAAACAGGCCACGGCAAAGCAGTGCCTACCTCCTCTTCTGTGGCTTGTTCTTTGGGCCCATCTCCTCATGCAGGTGCTTAAGAAAGGCAGGTAGTGCACCTGGGAAACACCAGGTAGTGGTGTTTTGGGATCATATGAGAAAGGACGAGTGCCTTTGTCAGGCAAATGGGAAGTTAACCAGTGACACTTGCTTCTGCTGCATCTCTCCAGAGCCTGTGCTTTCGCATCCGGAAGATGATGGAAGTCTATAAGCCAGACTGGTGTGAGCTCCGGGAAGACTGGTCCATATATCTCTTTTCTCCTCAAAACAGGTTTGTGCAGTTTTTGCCATGAGAGGGTTGAGGAGGAGAGACAGATTTTGTTGCCATGCATCCCCTGAGCCTGGACATTGGGTTGAAACTTTAAACTTGTCAATTGAGAATGTGTTTTGTCTCCTCCATCTCTCCTACAGTCAAACAATGTGTCTCTTCCTTGATTCTGGAGATGAAAGGGAGGATGTGAATCCTAAATGGCTATTGTGATTTCTCCTCCCTTTGGAGCATTCCATTTTTCTTCTGTGTAATCATAAATATTTATAGCCAAGTGAGGTAGGGAATACTGACATTAACTCAGAAAGAAGAAGAAATGTATTATTAATGACTCCATAACAATGGTATTTCCTCCCTTGGTACCGGAACAGCCTCTCCATTCCATTTTCAGTCCCAGTGCCAACTTATCAGCAGTCATATCACACCTTTTAGGGCAAAGTTAGAATTCTCAATGCCTGAAAAACAAAACAACAACACCACAAACATTTTGAAATACATTCTTTCTGCTAAAGGGCTCTTCCCACTGGGAGAAAATGCTCATGTAAACCAGACATCACTATTCTTACCAATGGACATTGCCCCTTGAAGTGAAGGGGCTTGTGTTACAGCCCATGGAGGAGAGCTCTTTGCTTCGTGTGACACCTGTGCTAATGGGCAGTGTCCATCAGAGCAGGCAGAGGTGTGTTCCCCGTGACAGCCAACCTACCTGCCCGTCCTCAGCTTTCTGCATGTGGCCTCTTTGCCTTGGTGTGAGTTTGGGAGGGAAACTGAAACAACTTTTCCTTTACAGGGCAAGAGAGGAGAACAGGGTCGTAGTGGTTAGGAGACCATTCTGGCACTGGGGCAATGCATTAAAGTTCAGTTCCTTGCTCTGCCCCATGCTGGGCTATGCCAAAATACTGCCATGGCAAGAGACATCAGTATTAGGAATAGGAGAGCCACCACATCAGAGCTCAGTTTTGGCCAGATCACTCAATTTTCTGTGCTCCTAGCTCCTAAACTCTCTCCGCCCAAAGCACAGGTGCCTACTGGAACTTTCTTGCAGGTTTCGCCTCCTCTGCCAAACCATCATTGCTCACAAGCTCTTTGACTATGTTGTGCTGGCCTTCATCTTCCTGAACTGCATCACCATTGCCCTGGAGAGACCGCAGATTGAACACAGAAGCACGGTGAGCACCATTCCCTCCCACCTACTTTTTAACACAACATTTGACATAGGTGCATAAGTCTTCCTGGCACCAGAATGGCTTCTGGATAAAACTTAGCATTAAACACTAACTCCCATTCATCTATTCAAATGCCCATGTATTAGCAATTCACATCGTATGTGCTTCTCCTGTGGGGTCTTGCAATGCAGGAATCCTCTTTGTAATAGGCTCGTCCTAGTTCCCTCCCTAACCATGGTAAGAGTTCCCATGGTTAATAGATTGTTTGCCAGAAAGGTGGGGACTGGGAAATAAACAGAAGCAAATTGTATGTGCAGCAAACCCTCTGTAGGAATGGTATGCTATCGTTCATGTACACTGATTTTGAGCTGTCTTGGAGTGTGTCAAAGGGAAAAGAGACTGCGCTGGCAAGTGAAATTTCTGGGTTTATTTATTTATTTATTTATTTATTTATTTATTTTTATTTTTATTTTTGTCCCTGCCTTAGCTGACCCCCAGCTCTACTGCAGTTATGCACCATTTCAGGTCAGTGCTCAGAAACCCTTTGGGAAGGAGTCCTCCCAGGGTAGTGCAATAGATCAGGAGACTGAGCAGCACTGGCAGACTGGGGCAGTGAGCACCTTGAAACCAGATTCATAGGATGCATTGCAAATCCCACCCACTGTGCTTTTGGAGAGCTGTGTGGGATCTGTCCTGGCTGTGGCACAGGGCAGAGCTAAGGTTGGCACCAACCTTTGCCAGGAGCACCTCTCATTCCTCCCACCTTCAGACCCCTTGCAGGAAAGTAAAAGATATCAAGGTCATCAGAGAGGCCTCACAGAGTAACAAGAAAAAGTCAAGACGCATTTAAGGCCTTTCTCTGTTTTGCTGTTGTTGTTTTATGCTTGTTTGTTTTCTTTTATTTTGTTTGTTTTCTAGGAGAGAATCTTTCTTACTGTGTCCAACTACATTTTCACAGCAATTTTCGTAGCTGAGATGACGCTGAAGGTAAGTTAATGGAGCTGAATGGCTCAGAATCTTTTCCCAGTGTCAGGAACAACATGGTTCATGTTTGCCCAGCACCCTTCTAAAATCTCTGCATCGTGTGCCAGTCCTTCCCCCTACCTTGATAAAGGCACATACTGCCTGGGGTGTTTCCCTTCTGAACATGCATAGAGGGGATGCTTATCCTAGGTTTTAAAACCAAGGGGATCTTGATATCTGGGAGGAATAGCTGGCCTCCAGGTATGCATTTTGTAATAATGTCAAATGTCCATTCCCTTCCTTCTGGAGCAAGAGTGGGGAAAATTACAGTGATATTAACGAATTGTTCTGAGCCAAGATAATTATTCAATAGGTGTCTTTGCAACAATAGAGAAGTCTTGTTAATCCTCTCGTGTTGAGGAAAGAGTCTCAAAGCTGTGTAAAGAGAGTCTCAAAACTGGATGCCTGAAGCTAAACCTCCTAAAATTTGTTTCTAAATTACTGCCATGATTTTTAGAGTGTTCAGTTCTCCCTCAGGGCCAGTGATGTCTGTAGCACATGCTGGTGTTGAGAACTGCTGTGAATCAAACCACTCCCGTAGGAGCCAGAGGATGGGTTTTGGTGCCCCATTTTACCTGCTAAAACCAAGGTGATGTCTGGACTGGGACCCTTGCCCCAGATCTGTGGTATGGAAGGGAAAAGTTTTCTAAATGTTCCCAAGTCCTGTTGCTCAGGGAGGCAGAAGAGAGGTGAGAAAGCAAACGTGGTGAAATGCTACTCCAAAGCAGTGTGGTTGTTTCTAGAGTTATGTACCACCACTTTCACCAAGGACATTTTCCTTCATATCCTTCCAGCCAAAAGAAAAAGGTGATGAGATTGATTGTGGGGTGCAGAATGGATCCTCGCTGCTTCCTTAGGAAGGATCATATGGAGTTCATGGAGTTGATAGCCATTATCCATCCTTCCTCTCTCTCGGTGGCTGCCCTCTATCAGGCAACACGGAGGAGCCATTTACCCGTCTCCCCTCTCTTGCAGGTGGTTTCTCTAGGCCTGTATTTTGGTGATCAGGCTTATCTCCGCAGCAGCTGGAACATCCTGGATGGCTTCTTGGTCTTTGTGTCCCTCATCGACATTGTGGTCTCGGTAGCTTCTGCTGGTGGTGCCAAAATCCTGGGGGTGCTGCGGGTCCTCCGGCTGCTGCGCACCTTACGGCCCCTCCGGTCAGAGCCCCACCGCGTCCTACTCTGCTTCCCCTTCCCACTGGACCCCCAGGAAGGGTCCCAGAGTCAGACCCCGCTGTTACTGGTCAAAGTGTCATCTTAGATAAGCCACTAAACAGAGGGAGGTTCCCCTTAGCCATATGGCTTTGCCCTGGAGATACCTCATCAGACAACCAAACCATGGGACAAAAGAGGCTTTTTGGCCCTGGTAGGAGTGTTCCCCACTGACAAGTCACTGCACAGGGAGAGCAGGGGCCCACTTCTGCTGAAAGTACTTAGCTGGGGTTGAACATCTCTGCTCTGTCCCTCTGTCACCCTTCCCTTTCCTTCCCTTCCAGAGTCATCAGCCGAGCCCCTGGCCTGAAGCTGGTGGTGGAGACGCTCATTTCTTCCCTCAAGCCCATAGGAAACATTGTCCTCATCTGCTGTGCTTTCTTCATCATCTTCGGGATCCTGGGTGTGCAGGTAGGGCTGGTATTGCCCTCAAATGGCCCTTATGCCCCTGACAGAGCAGGAGGGGCAGGCAAGCCAGGAAACCTTCCGTAGCTTCCCACCTCTTCTAGCTTTCTCCCACCGAAATGTCCCCGTGGCCTTTGGCAAGGGCAGCCAGCTGCTCAGCAAGTGCAAGTGTTGCTGGATGTGCGAGACGGGAGTTAATGCTCGTGCATGCATGGCAGGAGTTGGATCAGGGTTTGGGTCAGTGTTACAGGGACAGCCCAGGGCTGGCTCACTGGGCACATGCGTGCCACGCAGCAAGGGCGAGCAGCTCCATACCTGCTTGCACAAACCCTGCCTCCAGTCAGCTCTGTTCCTCCCCCTCACTCCCAGCCCGAAGTCCACCCACAACCTCCTTTTATTTTTTTATTTAATCCTCTTTATTTTCGGCAGTTGCATTGCAGAGGAGCAAGGGCGTGGGCGTTACTTCCATCTCAGGGAATGCGCTATACTTAGTCTGCTCTGATGCATCTGTACAAATGCACAATCCAGTACCTTCCATATGGGGAAAGGAGCCCTGGGCAGAAGAGACACAGCAGTGCAGATTTGCAGGAAAAAAAAAAAAAAAAAAAAAAGTATCTAAGAAGCAGGGGATGTTTCTTCTGGTTCTTTACCCTCAGATGAAATCTTTTTTTCCCCATCAGCTAACTGGGAGGCAGGGAGGAGAGACTGGTCTCAGTGGCTGTATAGAAGATATTTTTTTCCTTTTGGGCCAGTGGTTCTAACTGGGTCCAAAAAGACTGCCCTAACAGCTATCAGATAGTGAGGACTTACAGTCAGTGCTGGTCTGGGGCAGTACAGGAGGCTGAAAAGCCAGATTTGAGTTTACAAGCGTGGCCCTGGCTCCTTACCAGTACATCAGCCAGGGCTGCACAATGTGCCGGTGTTCACCCATGCCTCTCCTTCGCCACCCACCTGGTTTTATAGCCAGAGGGAGCCCTGCAGCCCCCCTGCCATCTCAGGAGCTTCTGTACATCCCAGGGAGCATGTGGGGGACCCTGGTACAAAAGGGGCTGATGGTGCTGCTCCTCTCTCACAGCTCTTCAAAGGCAAGTTCTACCACTGCCTGGGGGTCGACATCAGGAACATCACCAACCGATCCGACTGCGTGGCTGCCAACTACAAGTGGGTGCACCACAAGTACAACTTCGATAACCTGGGACAGGTGAGTGTGCCTGCAACCCAGCTCTGATGGAAACTCAGCTCAGGGTTTGTCTCCTCCTATAAGTACCTATTCCTGGAGCACAGATGCCTAGTGTCTAAAAAGCCTGATGCCAGGGCCAGGAAGAGCAGTTGTTTGGCGTGGGTATCCACACAGAGACTCTGTCACTTGTGTTTTGGTATCACTATGATGCTCACAGGTTGTAGGGGAAAGAAAAAGAGTGGCAGCAGAGAGCTTGATTTTCTTTTTCCCTCCTGCTGTGAAACAGATGTTCTTCATGACCTCTCTCTTCTGGTGGGTCTGGCTTCCTGTCCCCCTTGCCCCTCCTTGACAGAGAAAGGAGCAGGTTTTGATGTGTGTAGAGAAGCAGGCAGGAAGAGTATTTCAACACTCTGTGTGTTAGAGCATAAACCACACTTTTTTTTTTTTTTTTTCCCAGCCTGCCAGATGCACCTGCTTTACATCTGTTTTGCTTTTTCTGTTGCAGGCCCTGATGTCTCTCTTTGTTCTGGCTTCCAAGGATGGCTGGGTCAATATTATGTATAATGGACTAGATGCTGTGGCTGTAGACCAGCAGGTATAAAGAATTATTTGCAAAAGGACCTTTTTGACTTTCCCTGGGCTTGACTTTTCCTTTCGGTGGGAGCTTGCTGTAACATCCTGCTTTGAACACCTCCCTCAAACCAGGAGTCCCTGCTGAATCCTTTGGGCCAAAGCTGTGCCAAGTCAACGTGGGGAAGTGCAGCTGTGGCTGTGCAGTGGGTGTCTGTGGTAATTCTCACCCTCCAACCAGTTCAGATCACACGGCAGGTCTTTATTTGTAACAGAGCAACAAAGCTACACACATTTTTGGGCATGCTGGCTCCTTCCTAGCCCACAGATGCTTGCTTTAATACCCCATAAGCAGGGACTGTTGGGCTCCTGCCCACTGTAGTGCTATTCCTTTGCTGCTAAGGCAATGACTTGATAGTGCTAGTGTAGGCACTTGCCACAGGCCTGAACCTTGGGGATGATGCTCCATTTACCTCTGGAACTCCACACAAGATGCACCACTGTTGGCTTTGTATGTGCTTTGTCAGGAGATCCAGTAAAGGCAGGGCCTCCTTTCTTCTCTGAGCCTGAATGACATTTCTGTCTGGGTCTGCCAGCTGTCCTGGTGGTGTGTAAATGTGGTCTCTACTGGCCCTTGAGCCAAAGGTGTTTCCAGTGCCTGGACTCTTTTACCATGTATTGGGGTTGAACCTGATCTGTGGATGGGGCTGTGTCTGAACTGTGGGTGACTCTGTACAGGTGGTCCCTCGCCCTTCACTCTCACCCACTCCATCAATGCAAGCTATATTTTCACCAGCTGATGCCAAAATCAGGTCAGCCAATCACAATTTGCCCTGCATACAGCCCCAGCTTTTCCCAGCCCATTCCCCTCATTTTCATGATCATGTCCCCCTCCCCAGTATCTAATCACCACAGTGGCTCCCACCCCTATCATTTCTATACCACCACCCACTTGACCATTGCCTCTCTCTTCTCCTCCTTCCTCCAGCCGGTCACCAACAACAACCCCTGGATGCTCCTCTACTTCATCTCTTTCCTCCTCATCGTCAGCTTCTTTGTGCTCAACATGTTTGTGGGGGTGGTGGTGGAGAACTTCCACAAGTGCCGGCAGCACCAGGAGGCCGAGGAGGCACGCCGGCGGGAGGAGAAGCGCCTGCGGCGCCTGGAGAAGAAGAGAAGGAGTAAGGCACAGCCTAAGTGTTTGGTCGGTTCGTAGGCCAAGGTTTTCTGACAAAAACCTTCTCCTCTTCTTTTTCTTTCTTGACGGGCCGGTCTCTGAAATGCATCGCTTGTGGCCGTGCTCTGAGCCTTTCTCCCTGTGCCATTGCCACGTCGCTACACACCACGCCGGGGCGGTCTGGGGGAGAGAGGGTGGTTTATGAGGTCTGTAGGGAAGCTGGGGTGTCAGGGAAGCCATGGGGAAATACCATGTACCAAAATGTACTTGTGCACATGCTGGCACGCACTGTCAACATAAGACATGCACACATCAGTAGACCTCCTGGGCTTCCTGCATCTCCAGCTGGTGTTAGGGGGAAGACCTGGGCAGGCTATTGTGTTTAACCCAAAATTTAAAGAAAAGGGAGAGGGAAAAAAAAGAGGAAGATTCTTGTGTTTTGTTCTTGGCTCTTTTCATCAGTGTTGTAGTGTCACTCCTTGGGGTCCCAGACCCGCCAGGATGAAGCAACCCCTCATCCTGGTGTTCCTGTCCTCTTCTGTATTACTTTTAAGCAAAAATTGCAAAAGCATACTTGCCCCTGGATATCTTCCCTACTACCCCAGACTGATGGTTTTCTTCCATTCACAGCCCATGGGCATGCTTTCCCTTCCCGTGCTCCAGTTTTTTCCTCTCTCCTGTGACACCCTGGGGCCTCTCCTGGAACCATCTGCTCCCTTTTATCATTTGTGATCTTAATTTGTCGAGGCATGAAATGCTGATTTAGCACCATTCCCACAAACATAGACTGACAGATTTTTGTTTAAGCATTCCTTTCCTTTTCTTTATTCTATTTATTTTTTACCCCACTTCTACTTTCCTCTTTTTTGCATTTCATTTTTCTCCTTCCTATGGCCCCTATTTTTTATCTATCCTTTTCTGTTCTTTCTCTCTTCCGCCTTCATCCCCTTGTCTGTCAGCCCATCACCACATTTAAACCTGCTCACTCGTCAATGTTTCTTACCCATCTCTTTCTTTCTTCCAACTTCCTGCTAACTCTCCCCATCTCCCTCTTTCCACTGAAGAAGCGCAGCGTTTGCCGTACTATGCTACCTACTGCCCCATACGCCTCCTTATCCATTCGGTCTGCACCAGCCACTATCTGGACATCTTCATCACTTTCATCATCTGCCTCAACGTGGTCACCATGTCCTTGGAGCACTACAACCAACCTGTGGTGAGTGAGATCATGGAGATAAGTCCTGTCTCTAGTAATTATGCTATTTTACTATGTTTCTGTGTCTACGAGAAGAGGACACGAGTGTCTCTAAAAATATTGTTAAAGTTTGGCAAGAGTTAATGTAGTAAGTAGGAATGCTTGAGGAGTTTGGTAAGTTTGGTGTGTACCCAGAAAGGCAGCCCCTACTCACACATATATTATTGCCTGAACTCAATAGAGATAATGCATATAAGCAAGAGTTTGTCCACTAGAACGCTTTGTGCAATTAGGTCTCTGTGCTTTTTATTATTAAGGGTTTATATGGGTCACCCAAATTTAGCTGCCTAGCCTGCTTTGTATGTTCCCCTGGATCCCAACAAGAAGAATGGTGGAAGCTGCAGTGTCCAGGGAGCTTCAGGCTTTGCATCATATTTCCAAATGTCAGACCAATTCTCCTGTCGTATGGCCTGAACTGTGGGGACTGGATTGGCTCTCACAGGAGAGGAGCTCTCCGCTCAGCCACCTGTTTTCTGTAAGAGAAGGTGAAGGGGTAAAGCACTGAGCAGGGCCTCTCTCAGTTGCACTGAGTGATTCCCAGCAAAGGGCTCTGAAGGCCAAAGAAGTCTTATACTTAGGCTGTAGAAAACCAGGTACCTCTCTCAGTTCCTGGGAAAGCTCTAGATGTCTCTGATGGGAAAAAAAAAAAAAGCTGCATATATCAGAGGAGCTTTCTGCCTCTGTGTGCAGACAAAGCATTCATTATGATATCTGCTCAGTGGCATTTCAGTTTATTTTTGAGGAGATTGTTGGTTTAGATAACAGTTGTGTCATCTGAGCAGATGCTGTTCAAGGCATCTCAGGCTTTGATGAGGAGCTGAATCTGTCTCTTATCATTCAAATCTGCTGCCACCGTCCTCTGTTTTTCACCCATCTTGCCCAGCTGCCCACCTTTTATCTTGCTCCTGGTGGTACGCAGTTTTACTCTACAGGAACTCACAGTCCTTACTTGTCACCCTTGTGTCAGGCCTTTGCTCATATCAGAACAGGTCAGTCTTTCTTACTCCTCAGCTCCTTCCCCTCTAACACTGGTACAGCCATGTTGTCAGGCTCTGATAATGAATCCTGCCAAAGTGCTTTGAATGCTTCCAGTATGAGGTGCCACCAAGTGCTGCCCACTGATCCCATTGACCCTTGGTGGTGGCGAAGGGGCAGCACAATGACCAACCAGAAATTCACATCTGAGAGGTGACACATACCTGTCCCAGAGGTCAAGGCATGGAAGGATTTCCTCCCATCAGAGATATGGCTTTTATCCACAACCAAAGTAACATTCTTGCCTCACTCTTGGTCCATAGCTATGCCAGTGTCATTAACATGATGGCATGGGCTATTGGCAGAGGAGCAGGCTGATAATACTTAGTGGACTCTCCTTGCAGTAGCCTCCTCCCTCTTATACCAAGAAGTACAAGAGAAAGGAGCAATAACTGATCCCCAGAACAACATGGGGCAGAGGGGCTAGCTGATGGTTGTTCTTAGAAAGTGGCCTCTATGTTTTAGTAAGTAGGAGGCATGGGGCGGCTTCCCCATCTACTCTCAAATTCCTGGTGCTCAGAAGAATCTCCCACGGGTTACGTGCTTGATACTGCTCTTGCCTCAATTATTTAACCCTTTCTGTCTGCCGGCAGTCCCTGGAGACAGCTCTTAAGTACTGCAACTACCTGTTCACCACTGTCTTTGTGTTGGAGGCAGTTCTCAAGCTGGTGGCATTTGGTCTGCGGCGATTCTTCAAAGACAGGTGAGCAGAGGGTTCTGTCAAATGTGGCTGTGGGACAACTGGGCTTCGGGTGGAGGTTTTGAGGATGGATCCCTATCTAGAGTGTGAGGCAGGAGCAGAATGCCTTTCAGTTCTGCACAGCAGGGCCGCAATGCCTAGGCAATAATAAGAATTGTCCAAGAACTGTTTCTTGGCTGACATCTACTAGTCAGGCTAGAAAGCAAAGGAGGTGGGCTCAGAAACAGCCATTTTTTTTCCTGCCCTTGAGGCAAACTGGGAGCATGCTGAAGCAGAACGTATATAATGAAGCTGATTCGAGGTAGTAAGGCCATAAAAAGCTGAGCCCATTAGTCAAAGCATAGCACCATAGTAACACAGCTCCATGCTTTCAGATCGGGCTGGCTTGCCTCTGGCTGCTCGGGATGTGTGCAAAGTGAATCTCTGTTTGTCTGCAAAAGCCTATGTAGGCTGACTCAGAGCAGGGCCTTGGATTCATACTTAAAGGAATGTTTAGGTTAAAGTGGAAACAATTCACTTTCTTTTTCAGGGAAGTGGGAAAATTCTGTCTTCCCTAACTCTCTTTGTTTTTTTCTTCTTAAGGTGGAACCAGCTAGATCTGGCCATTGTGTTGCTGTCTGTCATGGGCATCACACTGGAAGAGATTGAAATCAATGCTGCTCTCCCAATTAACCCCACTATCATCCGGATCATGAGGGTGCTGCGCATTGCCCGGGGTGAGAAAGACACTGGCTGGAGGCAGGGGTGTAGGTGGCCATGGAGTGGGACCTAGTGCAGTGACTCCTCAAGCAGTGGCTGTAGAGGCTGGGAGGGAGGCAGAGAATGGAAAAGACAGCCTAGAGGCTAAGGTTTTCTGGTTTCTTTAAGCCAGGCATTTAGATGAAGTGGCTTTAACAGGAGGTGAAGGACCAAAAAGGCATAGGTGACCTATGGGAAAAGGGAAAATGGGGACACAAGGGACAATCCAATTTTTCTAGGGCAAGGGGAAATCGGCATCTGTCTTGTGCTACTGACATTAGTAAGTTACATAAAATAATGGACCTTCTGAGTGTCTGAGAGACAGTTTTGTGCTTGTTATGGCAGTCCTGAAGCTACTGAAGATGGCCACAGGAATGCGAGCACTCCTGGATACAGTTGTTCAAGCCCTGCCACAGGTAAAACACATAAGCTTCCCCCAAGACTCTCATTTCCTGCACCTTTTTTCCAAAGGGTCACTTCTCTGCATGTCTCAAAGGCGGTATTGACTGTGCTGTGCAGGCAACTGCCTGAAAATGCTGCCCAAATTTTCAAGTCATGGGGATACAGCTCACCTCGCATCTCTGTTCTCTAGTTGTTGAATGAATTCTTGATTCTTGGGAAAGGGCAGGTTTCTTCCCATCATGTCTAGCTAGTGTCTTCCACTTATGGCTAGTCCCCAGCTCCTCTCTTCTCTCTTTGTAAGAAGGGGAGAGTGACTGGCAGCCATTTCAAGAGGAAAGCAGGTCTTTGTATCTCTGTCCCTCTCACCCTTCCCTGCATGTTCCCCTCTCTCACTCACATTCCTGTCACTCCTTTTCTTAGCCAGTGCCTCCCCCTCCCTACTTTCATTTCTTCCTTTCTCCTCCTGGATCCCTTCACGTTTCTGAGCCTCTCATGTATGAGAAGCAGTGACGCGCTCTGTTGTGGCTCACGCAGCCGGCAGTTAAGTGTCTACCACAAGACAGCTAGACAGAAGGATTTCATGAGCTGTGAGCGGCAGCTGTTCCCGAATAGAGATGCTGACACGGTGCTTTACACAGGCACCGAGCCTACTGAGAGGATCCTCCGTGATGGATGAGCAGCCTGGGAGACTGGTCCCCTTCCTTTCGGATCCTCAAGAGAGAATTGTTAAGCAAGGAGTAATGGCACCAAGTCGCTCTACTGATCATACATCAGTCGTTCCCCTGGCAGGCCCCGAGCAGGCAGCTATCTTGGATGATATCAAAATGCATGGGCATTTGTCAGTTGATTTATCAGCTAATATGCCAGTCTTGGTGAGTGATGCAGAGCTGGGAATCAATCTGAAAACAGCATGAGTAGCTACACAAGGAATTTACTTCCGATGTTAGTGACAAGAAATGATGTCAGCCTGAATTAGGGGAATCTCGTGGCACAAAAGCCAGGGGGAAATGCTGTGATCTTCCCTGGATCCCGAGCTCTGACTGATCTTCTGTGTTTTTTTTTTTTTTTTTAATTATTATTATTATTAAGCAGTAATAATTTAAAATTTTATATATTAATAATTATATAATTCATATATAGGATACATAATAATATCCTTTGTCATCGAGGATACTTTGGGGCTGAGGTACATTAAACAATGTGAAGAATGGGAGATTAAAGGTGTTCTTGTAGCTTTGGGCCACTGAAGTATATTAGCTCTGGCTCTGCTGCCCCAGGCTGGTTCAATGCAGCCCCTCTGCACCTTGCTCTTCTCCGTTCTAGTAGCCACAAGTAATTTGCTCAGGCAAGGATCTGAAATGGAGCAGGTCTCCAGATCTGCACGTCTGTGACATGTTTATTCTGCAGCCCAGATAAACGCACACTGATATGACGAGCTGGCTGAAGTAGGGTCTAGAAGCCCTTGGTAAGAGGACTCTGCAGTATATTTGCACTTAAATGGTGAGACTGGACTTCTACCCCCAAAATACTGTAAATAAATAGGAGAAGAGGAAATGTTCATATCTCTGCAATGCAGATGGAGAAACTGAGTCATTGGGCAGTGAAGTTATTTGCTCAGGATGGCAAAGAACACAGCCAGGACCTTAATTCAAACCCAGCTCGCTGGTCTTAGCCACAAACCACAGCATATTCTTCCATTCTTTACAAATTCTTTCTTTTCTCTCTCACACTCGCCCACAGACCCTTTGCTAACTGAGATGATCTGTCATTTGGAGGTCGTTAGTATCTGCCACAGTACCTTCACAAGCAGATATCTAAAGGTCTGGCTTCTAGGTATTCCCTGGAAGGTAATAACAAGCAGTGCTTAATCCTTCCAGCATCAAAGTCTATGATCAATCCACTTGCTATTGACCGGCTGTTGCTTCCCCCTATAATGGCTTGGCTTCACTTAATAAAGTTATATAACAGAGGGATCAAAAATCACTCCATAGTTAAAGTCGCGTCAAAATCTGCTCTCAAAGCGGGGCTAAAATCCCCCAGTTTCACTGTTAAAAATTGAATTTAGTCTCCATATTTTACACACTGAGTCTTCAGGGGACAATTGAATTATCTGTAATATTATTCTCCAAGATTTATTGGCTTTGCCAAAAGAAGCAGTTTAAAATAAGCTGTCCTTTCCCTTGCGCTTTTTCCTCCTCTCGACCTTTCTCTTTATGTTCCTAGAGCACAGATTCACATCAGGGATTTTGGCTTGCTAATGGCATATAAGGCTTCTCCAGTTGTCCTGTTTCAATTCTCTTCCTTTCTTTGTTACACAGCAACAATTCTAAATAGTGAATAGAGCTTTAATTTTCAGAGCCCCTTGGAAATATAGCCCTTAGCTAAATTTTATTAGCTTCTCTTCTTTTAATGCCCGATAGAGGTGTGTGTTCAGAGCATTAACTATGGTGTCCAATTTAGTCATCAGAAATAATTCCTTCCACTGCATTTGTAGGGAGCCAGGTTCTGGCAGCCCAGTGGAGTGGGTGGGCTGAATCATTCATTTCTCTTCTGAATTTGGATGTCACAGCAGTTGCAATGACTAAATTAGGCCCCTGAAGTAGATGATCCTAACAAAGGCCCAGTGACCACAAGCCCTCACAAGCATTGGAATTCAGTTTTTCAAAAACACCCGAATACCAGGTCCTTAACTCATCCCTGCCTCCCCTTGCTCCACCAATGGTGTGGTAACCATTACTGGTGTTTTCTGCTGCTGTTCAGCCTGCATATTCCAAGCCCCCTCCCGCTTCCCATATATAATCCATATGCCCCACACGCTGGGATGCACGAGGTTCTGAAGTAGAGCAGTGATTTGGGAGAGTGAGGACGTGGGGGCAGAAGCATTGGGGGCACTGCACACGTTGCTAGTGACACTGCTGCCTTTGTGTGCCATGAAGCAGCAATCCTCCCATTGTGGGATTTCTAAACAGCAACTGCTAGAAGCCCAAAAATCAGACTTTGCCCTATTATTTACAGGATACAAAAGTCCCTCTTAGCTTTTTCATAGTTTCTTCCCCTCCTCTCCTCTCTTTGCATTTTAAAAGTGCCTCTTCACCCATCTTCGTTCCCACCTGCCTCCACAAGCCCTGCTCAGCCCTCTGCCTATGGAGGGTTCATTGCAGCAGCTGGGGTACCTACACCCACATTCCTTTAGAGCCCTGTTGTCATGCTTCAAAAAGCATAACTTCAGGGGATTTAGGCAGCTTGGTGGGGCACGTAACACTGCAGCACATGGCTTTATGCTGTAAAACATAGTTTGGCCCTCACGCAGCCAAACTGGGTTCGTTTCTCTGTACCCCTGCTCCAACATGCCTGCCTTCACTTGGCCCAGAAATTGTACACTTCAGTCAGCCCTGGCCAGAGTTTGTGCTATAGTAGAGGCAGCTAGGAACAGAGCATCCTTTGAGTCTGCTGGTGGCTGTTGTAGCATGGATGGTGCCATCGCTAGTGATTTCCCGTGTGCTGCATAATCATTTGGTTGCACTTGTACACTGGCAATTTGCTGCTCTTCTCTTCTGACTATGAAAGACAAAAAACAGTCTGGGTATGATCCACACTCACCTGTTCGGATGAGGTAGGCTTTGGGATAGGCTGACCATGCGGTTTGCTTTCAGGTGGGGAACCTTGGACTGCTTTTCATGCTGCTCTTTTTCATCTACGCTGCTCTAGGAGTGGAGCTCTTTGGAAAACTAGGTAAGTCTCAATCAGCTTGTGCTCCAGTGTGAGCTGCAGACCCGCTGGGAAAATGAGGTTTCTCAAGCTCGGTACTCATTCAATAACAGGGCTGAATTATTTGGTGTCCTTTATTCTCCTTTTTGCATACTTGATATAAGCGGAGTTTCCCCTCTAAAATTTTATTGTTCTAACAGCCTAAAAGAATAAAAACAATTTTTGGTTTCTCTTTCATTCCTAAACTTTTTTTTTTTCTGCACTGCCTTCCTTGATACTGCTTTAAGGTTACAGAAGAGAACTCAGAAAAGGTTATTTGTATCTCTTGCCATGGAATATTGATCAAAAAGAAAGGCAGCCCAGTGACATTGTTGGAAGGATCCCCCAAAGCAACCGAGTTACATTGCTATCAGTGATTTTTCTGTATTGCTGGTTGACAGCCAACTGCTGGGCAACAGCCTGCTGTCGGACAGGGTGCTGAGGCCATTAACTGAGACGTCCAGGTTGCGAGGAGCCTGAAGTGTCCTTCCCTAGCTCCTGCTGTTGGTCTCAGGGTGGGCAGTGTGTCCTCCACTGATAGCTGTGATCCCCTTCCTTTCAGTGTGCAATGACGAGAACCCCTGTGAGGGCATGAGCCGTCACGCCACCTTTGAGAACTTCGGGATGGCTTTCCTCACGCTGTTCCAGGTGTCCACAGGTGACAATTGGAACGGGATCATGAAGGTAACTGGGCCTCAGTGGCGTGGGTGTCCCTGCTATGGGGAAGGAGAAATTCTGACCTGTGCTCAGTTCAGCAGTGCTTTGGTTGGAAAAGGGAGAGAAGCCCAGGAGCTGAGTCGCTAGGTCAAGTCCCAGCTCTGGCCAGAATCTCCTACCTCAACATGGTAACTTAGATCCTGGGCTCATCTGGTCCTACAGCCATCTGGCTGGGAGAAGTGCAGATTGGCCTTGGAAGGAGCAAGAAGGCCATCCCAGCTAAGAGAGAATATCTGCTGTCATAAGGCCCATTACTGAAGTTAAAAGTAATGAATTTTACATGGCAGCCATCTACAGAGCTACCAGAGCAATCCAAATTAATACTTCCGTCCTTCAAAGGATGGGAAGAGAGGGGAAGATGAGTTCTTTGAACACATATGGTGCTTTTGAGCCTGATGAAAGACGGTAATACCAGACAGCAACAGTTCACACACATGGGGCTACAGTGGCAGCAACATGCAGTGGTCTGTAAGGAGTTTGTTCTGTACACCTTTGGGCACATTTGCTTTGAAGCAGAGAGTACAAGTTGTGTCCTGTGGCCAGATAATGTCCTTGATTCTTGGGGGACTTAGTGATTCTGAAGGGTGTGAGGTGATGGAAATGTTGGCTCTGTTCTTTCCAGTGGCATCAGTATTTTTTGATAGAGCAGCCAAGCTTGTATTCTTACTTTAGTCCTTCCTTCCTTCCATCATTCTCTCCCAATCCCAACTTCCCCTCAAGGATACCTTACGTGACTGCAGCCACGATGACCGGAGCTGCCTCAGCAACCTGCAGTTCATCTCCCCACTGTACTTTGTCAGCTTTGTGCTCACAGCCCAGTTTGTCCTCATCAATGTGGTGGTAGCTGTGCTCATGAAACATCTGGATGACAGCAACAAGGAAGCCCAGGAGGATGCGGAGATGGATGCTGAGATTGAGCTGGAATTTTCGCATGGGCTGTGCTCCCGCAAGTCAGGTTCTCCGAATTCAGGGCAGGGAAAAGGAGCAGGAGCAGGAACAGGAGGCAGTGGTGGGAGAACAGATCCTGAAGGACGGCTGTGCATGAGATGCTACTCTCCGGCACAGGTGGGTACACCTTTGAGTTTACCAACCAGACTGCAGCAAGCGGCTTTGGGGAGAAGCCAGGCAGCCTAGACAACTGAAGGCTTAGCAGCAGCAGGCAGACTCTTCCACCTCAGGGTGAGGGGTTTGCTTTCAGCAGTAGACAGCTGAGTTGGTAGCATTGTGCAGGGAAAAGGAGGTAACAGCAATGGGTCCTGTAGCGCTGCCTGGAAGTTTTGGCATCGTGGTGTAGGATCCTGAAGGCCAGCAGAAGAGGGATGGAGCAGATCAGCTGAAGATGTGTTAGGAGGAATTTGAGAGGGAAACTCAGGAAAAGAGAGCAGGAGAAATGGCAGATCAAGAGTGAGGCATGCCAGCAGAGCTGGAAGGGAGGCACAAGCAGTGCCGTGGTGCACTGAAGTGATTGAAGACAGTCCATCCTTCTTTTTTTTTTTTTTTTTTGCATTGGACTTCTGCACCTTTACACACCCTAAGGAGCAAATGCTCCCCCAGTGATCCTGTACAGGTACCTGCAGAACGAGGTACTGCTCCAGATGAGTCAGGGTGGAGAACCCAGCCCCAAATTCACAAGAAACTTTGAAGCAAAAAACTCGGCATTCTTAAAATGATTTCTCCCATCCTCCCCCCTTTCTTGTCCCCTAGGAGAACTTATGGCTGGACAGTGTCTCTTTAATTATTAAGGACTCCTTCGACGGGGAGTTAATGATCATCGATAACCTATCGGGCTCCGTCTTCCATCATTACTCCTCGCCGGCCATGTGCGAGAAGTGTAACCATGACAAGCAAGAGGTAACCTGCGTACGAGGATGCGTGAGGGGACTGTCCCCCCAAGACCTGCACACCCACACACACATGCCCGCAGGTCGTCCAGCGTGTGCTCTTAGCTGTAGATTGTGTAGACAGAGAGCTTGGACTGTGTTTTCCACCCATCATGCGTTGCTGATACTGCCTCTGGTACAAGCCTGCCCTCCTTAGTCATGGGGGGATGCCTGAGGTGGCAGAAAGCTGAGATGTGCCAGGATGGAGGTCAGGAGGGATGGAACGAGATGTAGAGGAATGACTGTGAAGGCAGTGTTGTGTTCAGTTCTGCAAGAAGAGCAGAGGTTCAAGCTCATGTACAAAGGACTGGAAGGTTTGCACCCCAATAACAGCATTTGGGGACGATTCAATTTAAGCACGTTTTGACTTCATTTGAAGCACGTGCTTGCTTATTCCCTGTTGAGATTGGTGAGTTAAGCACATGTTTACATGCCTTGTTGAACTGAGTCACTGTCTGTGAGCAAGGATTGGTCTGTGATGAAAACTGGCTAATTAGTTTGAGCAAAAACTAAGTAAAGATGGGCCCACTGAGAAAGTTTTAGAGTCTATTTTCAAAGGTAGAGCCTGTTAGCTGACAAATGGGTTGTTGCTAAGAGCAGGACATCCAATGGCTTAGACTTGTGCTCCTAAAGTTCATACATGCTTTGGAAAACCACTTTGTAAGCAATTAGTCTTTAAATGTTGTAAAACTTCAGGAGCAAAGTAGCCTGGGAGAAGTTAGGTGAGAAGCAGAATTATTTTGCTTTCTGAAATCATTTTTTTATATTTAAGTACTGTGATCATGGTTAGACTTGTTAGTATCTTGTCTCATCTGTCATCAGTGGCAATCTTCACCATCTCCTTCACCGTAGCTTGATATGTTGTTATTGCCTTTAAAGAAACCAGGAAAGTTGGGAAGAGAGCTCTCATTGGCAGATTACTCTATCCAAATTTGAAGACAACAATATTTCATTTAGCTTTGGACCCCTAGTTCTGATGCTTTATTTTTTTTCTGCCTTTCATCTGTCTACTTGTCCCAATAGCTTCCCTTTGAAAATACCAGAATGAGAAAATTGCTGCGGTTTCTCAGTGCTGCAACACTTCACCCATGGATACTGCATTAATACAGCCAAATAACTAGTTTTCAAGTCACTGTACTTTCCAGCACCTTACATAAGTCCTTATATTCAGTAGTCAGTTCTCAGTCTTCTCAGAAAAATCAGGTCTTCTAAGCGTTCCGGAAGGATTACCCCCAAATCAAGTAATTTGCAACTAGTTCGGTGCATTTGAAAACCTTCCAGATAGTGTTCAGTACCCTGCCTGGGAATAAAGACGACAGCAACAGATTTTCTCACCTGCCCAGCAAGGAAACTAGACAGCAAAATCTTCAAGTGCAACCCACAGCCGCAGCAAAGAGTTTAACGGAATGATCACCACCAAATAATTATTCTTAGACCATATTTTCTAATGGCCATTATAGAGCCATAAATTATTTTTCTAAATTGATATTTCAGTACCTCTAAAATGTGGAATTGGAAAGAAATTATCTACAGGAATATCTTTAATAATGAAATGTAGATCTTTTATTTCTCAACATATGAATCAAAATTAAAGCTCAGGATTTTAAGTCACGGTTGATCATGACCTTCTCTTCATATTTCATAGCAGGAAAAACAATGAGGAAATTCCAACAGCAAATTACTGCACACTGCCACAGCTAAGTTTGAATCCAGCACTAACACCATCAATGCACATAACAATATACATAGTCATTAATTAATTAGTGTACTAAGGTGTACCAACATAACCAGAGTTGTACGTTAGTACTAGCTCTATATTGTACACAAAGATTCATACCGTCTCAGAAACAACAGCAGTTTATACAGGCAGAGCAGTTTTTATCTAGTCCTTTCCAGCACATGTGCCTTTGAACAAAACACTCTGCTTGCTGCACACCAAATCACCCTTAACTCTGCCCTTGTGAAAACAATCACATATCAGACAAAAATGTTTGCTCCCATTTCAGTTGTGGTTTAATCCAGGAAGATACTGAGCAAAGCAGATAAACACAACACTTAACACTGGCTCAAAGTTATTATTATGTGCTAAGCTTTCTACTGTGTTGAGTGTCAGCATCATTACAAGTCAAACTCTTGGCATCTGATTTTCAAACTAATTCTTTGGACGATTAAGGATTTTCCTAATCATGGCTCTGTTTTATAGATAGCTTATATCTGCAACTAGTAATTTTCTGAGGTGCGTGGTTCAGTGCCTGTGGTTGACACCCCAAGCATTTTTTATAGATTGTACTCACCCCCTCATCCCCACATTTATTTTACTTTTTTGTCCCTTTGTCTTTAGTCAGAATATTTTTAAATATTCTCCAGTAATGGAAATTATAAGAACAAAACAGGAAAACATTACTTTTTTTTTTTTTTTTTTTTTCTCTCATATGATTAACCTATTCTCATTTCATCTCTATCCTTTCATTTTTGGGCTGGTTGACTGTTAGACATCTGTATATTGTTGGCTGATAGCTTAGCTAGCCAGTGGCAGGGGTTTGTCAGTGAGCAGCCATGAACAGTGTTTTGCATGTGCAGTTTATCTACTCGTGACTTTGTTGATTATGCTTTTTTTGAGGATCCCAAGGTGATGAGAATTTGTGAGCAAGTGGTTCAGTGAAGAACAGACGATTCTGGCTTTTGTTTAAAACCCTTTTTTTTTATGGTCGGAGAAGGTAGTCGCAGATGTTATCAGATTTCACACTCACATCTCTACGAGCACAGCTGTAAGGCTGTTCTGGTGTAACAAGCACTTAGGCAAGTAATGGATGAGTACGCACATTAAGTGGGACTAGATGAGGGCGGTGTTTCTATACACAAGCAGTTGCTGACTGGTGGCTGTGTAGTATGCTTGACACAATGTCCTTGTGGGTTCTCCGGTGTGTCTGCACTCCAAGCAGCAGTTGTTGGTTTTGAGCTCTTTTCATGGTTGAGTGGCACCAAGTTTGTATGTCAGAAAAACGACCCAAATGTGGATGCTGTTTGTGCCCTTTATGTAAATCCAGCTCAGGTTTTCCCTTCTGTATATTCAAAGTGCCTTATCCAAGGATGGAGACTTCCAGTCTCTGGCATTGGCCCAGGCCACTAAACTCCCAGCTCGAAGGAGTCATCTCTCCAAATGTTCCACCTGCTCTTAGAGCACAAAAGCTGTGTCTACTTCTTGCAAACACAAACATAGGGGAGGACAAGATAACTGCCCAGGAAGCAAGCTCTCCTGACCGAGACAACCCCGAATATAACTATTGAGTCAAGTGCTGCTGGTGGGACTCTAGAGACCAGCAACAGAATGTTGAGCACAGGAGGGATAGAGCAGCTGCTTAGGCTACTAGCAAAAGGAGGTACTTTTCAGGCGTTATAGGTTGAGCTGAGGTCAGGCAGAGGGAAATTAAAAGCTTGGAGGAAAGAGGATGGGGGGGGCAGGGGGGGGATGTATGGCATGAAACAGGCCGAAGGGTGAAGCAAGCTCAGGCATGGGACTGGAGCAGAGCTGAGCCTCAAGGACAAGAAAGATGCAGTAGTCAGAGTTGGTTTCAGAAATCAAGAGATCTGAGTATGCTAGGGCTGGAGGGGTGAGTTTAGGGATGGCGAACAGGAAGGAGGGTGGTGTTAGCTGAGGTCTTGGGTAGGCCAGAGGTGAGGGGAGATAGAAGGTGCAGGAAAGATGGAGGGAGGTGGGGTTTCAGTGATGAAGGTAAGAGTATATGAAAAGCATGATACTGGCATGGACTGCAAGAGGCATGACTATCCCTGGAATGAAAGCACCTTCATGTTTAAGCAGGGCTGTCCTTGGCGCCTTCAGAGGGATGGGTTCAATCCCCATCCCTTAGCAGAGCAGACTGCCTTATCATCAGCCTGAGGGAGCCCTTTTTCTGCCTGGCTTTACTTGCAGGGCCTTGTGCCAGCCGTATCGCTGGGATGGATTCAGGACTCCTCTCTGCAATGCTGGCACTAGGGGAGCATGGACTGGCGGTGGGCTGCTTGCAGATTTTACGTTCAAGCTTCCTTAAAAATTGGATTCTCCTGTCCAGCCCAGGTCTGGGTTAGGCAGTACCTGATGTATCCAAGGAATATAATGTAAAATTCATCTCGGGTCTACAGGCTCTTACTTATCCATCATAAATGGTGTGAGTGCTTGAAATATGGGCTCCAGACATTCAATGACAGCTTCTTTCCCTTCCTGCAGGTCCAGCTGGCTGAAATGGAAGCATTATCTCTCAACTCAGACAAGTCCTCTTCCATCCTTCTAGGAGATGAGTCAGATAATCGCAGCACGTCTCAGCTGAGTCCCAAGGAGACCAAGGTTAGCCCCAGGTGGTCATGGGCATGTTGCACTCTGTATTTCTGTGCCTGCTTTTCTGAAGTGTTCAGTATTCATCCGAGTGTCCCTCCTGAGGAGTATAAATGCTGGTCACTTTTCAAGAAATTCTCCATAGAAGAGAAAAAAAAAGGATGTACATTTTTGAAAGTTTTCTTCACTGCTCTCAGTAACTGCCTTGGAACAAGCCTAATTTTAGGGGATTTGGGAGGGAAACCTGAGGATCTCTCAGATAACTTGAAGATACCTTCAGAGTCAGCCCTTCCTGAGGCTTTGATAAATCCACTCTGTTGTCTGCTGTTAAATTTCACCAGGCTTTGTCTTCACTTATTTTTTTCCAACAGGATGGCAAGGACAGCCCTGACTCCACTGGGGTAGGAGATTTAGGGGAATGCCTCCTCCCAATATCCAGTGCGGATGGCTCTACAAATCCAGACAGTTACTTGTGTGAAATGGAGAAAACTCCTTTCAACACAGTCCAGTCTTGGCTAAAGCATGAAGGTACCAAAGGTGAGGACAGCTCTCATCATTCTCCAGGTTTGCTGAGAGTGTGGGTTGGTGCAGCTCATCTGCCTTTCTCCTGCCTCCCCCCTGCCAGGAATGGAGGTAATCTGATGTGGGGTTACACTAACTGAGAACTAGCTTTCAGTTTGCCAGTCCTCAGGAATGGGGTGAGGAGCATTTCCTTCTTCAACTGGTATATCTTATACCCTCCCTCAGACCTGCCTGTGTGTCCCCTGAGACCAGGCTCCTCAGATACAGCCATAGGGAACACACAGCAGGTCTGCCCTTTTTTGAAGTGCCCCTGTTCCACTCCTGAGTGCTCTCTGACCTCCTGTGGTCCCCAGGTTTCCTAAATCACCAGTTTATTTATCTCCCTTCATCCCTTGGTTTGCAGGACCTGGGATGAAAGTCCTCTGGCAGTGATACGTGGTTGAATCAAGGCCTTATGGCGCAGCCTCTCCCTCCAAGAGCAGCAACAGGAGAGGCAAGCTGGGCTGTTGCTTTACAGCTCTGAGCTGTGTTAGATCTTCAGGGTCTGGGGCAGGTTTTGGTTGTTGTGCAGAAAGAGGAACTCATGGTGTGAACACTACACTGAGGCTTCTTGGCCAGGAGTGCGTGTAACCAAATGCACTGGACTTGCAGGACCATCAGTGTAACAGCAGAAAAGGCACCAAATGAAATTGAAGGACTCTTAAACTTTTTTTTCTTTTTTTTTTTTTTCTGTTTGTTTTCTCTTCCCCATTTATCTTGGTGCTTTGTCAGTCCCTCCCAGCCCCTATTCTCCAGGTACATCTTGCCCTCTGTTACCTGTACCAGCAGAATTTTTCCACCCAGCCATCTCTGCCACCCAGACAGGGCCTGAGAAGGTCTCGTGTCCACGCAACCTTCCTAAGATCTCTCTGCAAGGCTCATGGGCATCACTGAGATCTCCAAGTGTGAACTGTTCACTTCTTCACCAGGTGAGGAATCCCATTTCCTCTCTGAAGGAGAGAGGCCAGCTGTGGTCAGAGGCTGGGTGACCTGGATCTGGCCTGCTGGAGGAGCACGGGGGACTGCGGGGTGCAGGAGTGTTGGGGAGGAGACATGTTTTAACACTAAAGGAGTATTGCATAGCTCTACCTCCTGAAATTATATGCTCTTCTGCTTTGGATCAACAAGTAGTGTGACAGCTGCAGCTAGCCCCACATGAAAACAAAATCACATCCCATTTTAGCTTGCCCCTGAGCCACTGGACCAAGTGCAGTGCAGACACCTGCATGCACAGCAGCCACAGCGTGAGCCAGGGAGATGGCAGCCGCATAGCCACCACGGCCCCTCCAGGCGCCGTGACTCTGGATCACACACCTGCTTTCTCCCCACCTACATCCTCCACAGTCTGTCATGCCACATCCACACTCCACGTCCCAGAGCTCACAGTTTTCCCCTGCCCACTTAGATCTTGCATTCCAGAGAGGTGCTGTCTTTTTCTGAAAAGGCAGCTATTTCTCACTGGAGAGAAGAATAAAAGCAGTGAGGAAAGATCAAGTGTCTCTGAAGAGCAGAGGAGACAGAGAGATGAAAGCACAACAGAGATCCCTGTTATTGTTCTTGGAAGATACTCCATGAACAATTCCTGTTTGAAGTGTACAGGGACACTATTCCAGACAAACTAAAAAAAAATAAATGATATGTAATCCAGTTCTATGTGATAGACACCGTTGGCACAATACAAATGTGTATAAATTCACCAGGGATAAATTTAGCCTTGAACTGAGGCCACTGAATTGTTGCAGCACTGGAACTTCTCGCAGAAGTTTAGACATGAAGAGAGAGAGCTCTGGAGCTGGCATAGCGCTGGGGCAAAAGTACTGAGCCATTGTAAAGGAGAAATCGGTAAACTTCTCATTATGTGAGGTAAACTGTATTGAATAGCTATGGTTTTGGAGATTGGATGACACCAAGCCGAGTAGTGCAGTTGACACGCTGAAGGGAAGGGATGCCATCCAGAGGGACCTTGATAGGCTTGAGAGGTGGGCCTGTGTGAACCTCATGCAGCTGGGCTGGAGGAAGCCCAAACACGAACACAGGTTGGGCGATGAGTGGATTGAGAGCAGCCCTGCAGAGAAGGACTTGAGAGTATTGGTGAATGAAAGGATTGGTGGTGATAGGATGAGGAGAAATGGCTTTAAACTAAACGATGGTAGATTTAGACTTGTAGAATGTTTCAAGTGGATAGTAGCTGCTATCCTCAACAGCAGGGAGAGAGAGAGGAATGAATTTATTTCTTCATACCCTAAATCATTAAAAAAAAAAGTAAATAAAAGAAGTGTCTTCTCCCTCTTCTTGCCTGAGCTCTGTATGTTTTCACCCCGCTGCTCCCTAGGCCCCCGAGAGCGACACCTCGCTGGACAGCCGGAGCAGCAGCTCGGCGGGCAGCCTGCAGACCACACTGGAGGACAGCCTCAACCTCAGCGACTCTCCCCAGTGCACCCTGGACCTCCCGGTGGCCCTGTGCCCCGTACCAGCTGCCGGCGACCAAAGACCCCTGGCGGCCCCCCTCTCCCCGGCCTCCCGTCGCCGCAGCTTGCGGGGCCGGGGGCTCTTCAGCCTGCGGAGCATCCGCCGGCACCAGCGGAGCCACAGCAGTGGCGGGAGCACCAGCCCCGGCTGCACCCACCACGACTCCATGGACCCCTCGGATGAGGAGGGGGCAGGCAGCAGCCTGCGGGGGGGCGGCAACAACAGCGAGCCCTCGGAGACCCTCAGCAGCCTCTCGCTGACCTCCCTCTTCTCACCCCCGCCGCCGGGGCTTACGCTGGGGAAGAAGTGCAGCAGCACCAGCAGCCTCCACGCCAGCCCCTCGCCCCGCCGCCCCGCCGCACACCACGCCAAGCCCTTCTACACTGTCGACCCCCGGGGCTTCCTCTCCATGCCCTCGTGGGTGACGGACTTCTGCAAGGACACCCCCTCGCCCGGGCAAGGAGAGGAGCCAGACGGCCCTGGCAGACTGGGGACAGGGGAGCGTGGCTCCCCGCTGCCGTCCGAGCTGGAGCTGGGTGACGGGGTCAGCAAGAGGAACAGATGAGGGTCCCTGGGGTGCGAGGGGGGGAGCGTTCGGCCGCCAGCATGGGGAGCGCGTTTCGCCAGCTGCTCCCCAGCAGCGATTCCAAAGGATTTGCGGGAGAAAGAACCAGGCAAACAAAAAATTATAAATATATATATATACATAAATATATATATATATATATATATATATAGAATAAATACTCTGGTACCGTACCTCAGAGGCGTGGGAGAGTGCAAGCAATACGGGAACAGTCCTGCCCGAGGGCAAGACCTGGACCATCACTGCAGAGACTACAGTGACTAGAAAAGGCCATGGGGCTGGGAGGGACGGGACCCTCCGGCCAGGTGACTGCTGCCTGGCAGCCATTTAGTTATATACATATACATATATAGAGAGAGATCGATTTATTTATTTTTTTTACCGAGAGATTACGAATTTCAGAAAGTGCTAAGGAGGAAGGAGCAAATGGGGGCTGAAGGAGGTGCTATGCAGAATTAAGGAGGGTGGGCAAGCAGGGTGGGGTGAAGGGAAGCGGGGTGAGCAGCAAGGGAAGAGCGTCCGGGGCTTGCCTCGCCTGTTTCTGGGAACTTCCTTATTGTTCATGCTTCCATTTCAAACATTAAAAATTGTGGGCCAGGTCTTCAGGTCTAGCGTAAATTGGCCAAACAGCGATTGTGCGCTTCTGTTGGTGTAGTGCAGCGGAGCTCTGTCTTGAAGGGGATTCACTGCTGAAAAACAGGGGAATATCTGGCCCTGGTGGCGGGAAAAATCAAACAGCCATGGAGCACGGGACATGTTTTGAGGTGAAAAGCCTGGCTTTGAAGGGATTGTGCAAGCACAGAGGGTGTGCTCATGGGTGGAGGGGATGGGGGGCTCCGTGGTGTATTTTTGTAGCTGTTTTGTTGGGTTTGTCCTTTGCATTTTGTTCCAAAGAAAGAAAACTGCTAAGGGGAAAAATGTGCAAGGTACACAAGGAAATTTGGAGTGGGACAGGCAGGGGAGGAGAGGGAGGGAGAGGTTAAAAAAAAACAGGGAGAGGGGAAACTGCACTTTTCCCCTTTCATTTGCAGTAATTGTGATATTTTCTTTTAGAAGCCCAAAGGTGCAAAAACCATCTCTAGAGAAACCTATCTGTTATTTTTGTATCTATAGCTATATATATATATATATTAAAAGATGACAAAAAATAGAATTTTAAAAAGGACAAATAAAAGCAAAGGGGGCTTCAACACAAACTGTAGTGGGCCCCCTGACTGGATACCAACCCTGCCCTACATCCCAGCAGGAAGACCCTACAAGAGCATCCTTGGCTTAGTGACAGCTCTGCCTCTTCTCCAGTGTCACCTCCATCCTCTGGTGTTTTTCCAACCTCCATCAGTGTAGCTGGGATCAGGGGCCTGCTCAGCGTGCAACCGTGGATGTGGGGAGCAGGAACATCAGTGTGTGTGTCTGTGTGTGTGTGCGTGCACAGATGTGAGGGTGCTCGTGTGTGTTGTGTCCTGGCTGGCTCCCCAGATGGTGAGAGGGAGACGGAGCTGCATCCAGCTGTGTCGCAGGAGACCACCCATGTGCTGCGGGGTGGTGGGAGAGGGCAGACCGACTCCTCAAACCGAACCTTGCCTCACGACCCCAATCCAGAGATACAATCCTCTCCCACATGGCTGCAGTGAGGTCTCCAGGGGCTGTGTCCCCCATTCCTCTTCCAACAATGTGACCACACGCATCTCCTTCCTTGCTGGGGCCAGCCCACATCTCCCCTGGTTTTGTGCCCTGGCCAGGTTTCCAGGTGGGTGGGAAAAGGCATCAGTCAGCCACCCAGGGGGCACTAAGAATTTGGGATGTTTCCTCCTGACCCAGGCAAGACCCACCAAGGTATCTCAGAGGAAACGGAGAAGGGCAGCAGAGGGTGGACAGCAGCCCTACAGAGATGGGGAGGCTGATGCACTACTCAGAGAAAGAGCAGGGCTCACTGGTGGATTCCCATCCCATTTTTTTCCCCACCAGATCAAGAGGGTCACTGCAGCAGAGCTCTCCCTATTGGCATCTGAGGCATCGCGGAGGGGGCGGCACACCACAGACTTCCTGGTTTTATCATTACCTGTCTGAATTTTAAGCTGCTGCTGCATCTTATGAACTGGAGTTGTAAACAGCAATCACGTCAATTGGGACAAACAACAGAAAAGAAAAGGATAATTACTACACGGACTGGACTTATTTGCTGAAAGGAGTGTTTGTTGTCTTGGCAGTGTGCACACTGACTGCAGGGAGGTCAGACCTGCGGACAGAGGACAGGAGAGCCCAGGTCCTCCTTACAGAAAGTTTCCAGTCTAGATTTATTAAAGCAATAATAAGGGTCTTTAAATGCTTTTTTTTTTTTTTTGCGCTCGTTGTTCTTTGAGTGAGTTGCCCCTGCCCGCTCTCCTAGGGGCAGAGAGGAGAAATGAGACACATAGTTCCTTGTTCTTGGGGAAGGAGGGCACTCAGTCCCCAGACCGCCAAACATCAAAATCAGACTACACGAGGCTTAAACTCAAACCCAGTAGCCAGAGGTTGGGCTTCCAAAACAAAAAAAAAATGGGGAAAAAAATATATTAATTAGCCCAACCCCCTCACAGACCGATAAGCAGGGTGTTTCCTGCAAAGTGGCCGTAGGGGGCTTGTAGGTGGGCTTCCACAGTGCTAGAAGCTATATGGTCACGATAGGCACATGGCCTGCAGGTGAGATAGCTGGGAGGGAAGGGGGGTCATACTCCACTGGCTGCTTCTACTTCCCCAGTGCGATCAAGGAGTAAGAAGTAGGGGCAGACGGACAGGCTGGATTTCCCCCCAGGGCTGAGGAATGGCTTTGTGAGGGATGAACGCTGCTTGAAGGCCCCGATTCCTCCTCTGAGGACCCCAAATCACCTGCTGCCTCTGCAAAATCCTGCCCACTCCTTCTGCAGAGGGTGTCTTCCACCCCGTCCCTCACCACCCTGCAGCCCCTGCTCCAGGGTGGCATCTCGTGTGCCATCCCTCCTTGCCTCCATGCCACGGTGAGCAAGGCGGTGGTGGAGGCCTCACAGGGCAACTAGCAGGCCCCAGGGTGGACGTGCTCTCAGCTTGTTATCAGTTCCCCATGGAATTGGCTTCCAAGGGAAAAGTCTTTGCTTCTCTGGTGTTTTTTTTGACAGCCCTTGTGCTCTGCATGAGGTCTCCCCTTCGCCTCCCAACGGGGTCATGCCCCTGCTTCTGCCTCCCCACGAGAGGACTTTCACCCTGCACCGTACGACTCCAGTGGAAGGCTTCTGGCTTTGGAAGGAGGTTGCCATGGAAACAGAAGAGTAGGTTATCTTTAGAGAATATTTTGTCTCTCTCTTTAAATTATTTACTAACTGTTTGAAGAGGAAGGAGGAAACATCCGTCCTTCCCAAGGAGGAGGACTCAGGATGCTGACACCCAGCAAACACCTTGTGTATCTGGGGCTCTCTGCAGCGGGGCAGGCTGCGTGGTTTCTCCTGGTGAAAGCTGCCTCTCCCAGCTGTCAGCACCAGCAAAAACCTCCATCATCACCCGCCCACCTCCCAGACAACACCTGAGGGCAGCCCAGGATCTGCCCAGCCTCTCCTACTCCCTGCTTCCCACGGGGGAACGCTTTGCAGCAGCTCCTGCTAGGAAGCTCCTTGCCGTTGCCAGCCCAAGATCGCTCTGTTGTGTCAAACTGCCTCACCACCTTCACACCCTGCTCTTCCCCACACTTGTCACCAAGATCATCTCTTCGCCCTGCTTGAAGCCAAGCTCCTCCACGTGCTCTCGTCCTGCTTTAAAAGCTGGATGCATTTAGCTCTTTCCACCTTGCCTTGTGAAACAGTTTCTCCACCACTTTCATCATTTTTTCTAAGTCCTCCACGTACATTTTCCTGTCTTCCCACATCCTCCAGTCCAGCTCCAGAGCAGCACCCAAACTTCTCACCTGCTCTGAACTGCCCATGGAAAACACACCAGTATTTAGTATTTCTTCTGTGCCCAGAGGCCCTTTCCCAGTACTTCCACACGAACTGCTGGAGTTAATTCTCCTGGCTTCTCCATCTTCACCTGTCTTCCTCATCCCAACTACCACAAGCTTCCTTATGAAATTAGAAACACGGGAAGCAATGACCAGCATTCCGGCTATCACCTTTCTTACCAAGTCAGCCCTGCTGTGCGATCAGGTCTCCAGCCAGTGAGGTGCCCTCAAGACACCACAGGAGATGTCCTCTGCACCCGCACAATGAGAGCAAAAGGTGTCGTAACACTGGTTTGGAAGCAGAGAGTTATTTTGGCCAATGTGCTGCCAGTTGCCAACTGAAAACTCAAACTTTTATTACAGAACATGTGGAGGTAGGCAGCTTCAATTTTCTTGTTCTCATCACCAGCACTTCACAGAGAGGAGGAAAATTAAACCCCGCTGATTTTCTGGTGGGCTGAAATACAAAACGTGCAGCACACCTTGTAGGAGGTGCTCAGTGCTTTGCAAAGTCAGGCCCCTGGATGTATGCCATCCAGTTCAGTTTATCTGCATGTGATCTGACTTTCCAAATATTCACTTCCCTGGTCTTCATGAATACTTTATTTTATGAGCTCTGCCTTACTTCTCAGTTTTTCCATGTTATTTTTGTTCCTTGCTAGGCACTGGCTTCCAGTAGGAGCTCAGTACGTCGGTATCTTTGAATTATCATTCATTTCTTCCCTCTCATTTAGATATATATATTTCTTCTCTAGCACTTTTCCCTTCTTCTGCATATTTCCAAGCCCCGTGTTTATTTCTGCTAAGATCCTGACACACTTTGAACAAGAGCTGGCAATGTGATGTTCAATATTTATGCCTCCCGGCCACTTCCAGAGCAGATGTGCTCAGTTTACAAGAGAAGAGCTCTCACCCCCACCAAAACCAGCAGCCCAGCCACCACTTTTCAGCATGCCTCTTCTGCTCCAGCAGCCATCACAGCAACAAGGGCTCTGCCCTTTCACTCGTGCCTCTGATGGGATCACACAGATGGCAGGGTATGTCCCCCATGTTGCTGTATTTCCACAGCAGAAGCTGGCAGAGCATTTCCAAAAGAGGGGCAAGCAACCACCAGCACGAGCAAGCAGGGTGGCCGCACCTCCTTTGGGCACAAACACCCATATGGGTTCAGATGTCACCTCAAAACAAACCATCAGTGATGGCAAGCCAGAGAGAAAATATTTTTCAGTGAAACAATTTTAATCCAAGCTTTTGTTTTTAAATTGTGCAGTGCCTTCTTAGGAGAAAGCTGCCAGCCCATGCGTGAGGGGAGACATCATGCAAGAACCTGAGGTACACAGTATGTGCACAGGCAGGCATCTTTATTACCCTGCCAGTCCTTGGGAAGAGCCTTGCCCTCGAGCTATCACAGCTTTGGATATGAAGTACCAGGTGGGCTTTCCTCTAAAATAACTGCTGTCACCTT
This sequence comes from Anas platyrhynchos, assembly GCF_047663525.1. NCBI lineage: Eukaryota > Metazoa > Chordata > Aves > Anseriformes > Anatidae > Anas > Anas platyrhynchos. The sequence goes on along the minus strand of NC_092587.1, from coordinate 53,671,016 downwards.
TAGCTGCTTCTAATCTTTTCTGGGATGATAGCTATGAAAGCAGATGACCCCATTTCTCCTCTCAATTAAGACGTCACAGTTAATTTATGTTCCAATTTACACACCTCTTCACCCACGTCCTTATCTGAGCCTTGTGAGGGTTTTGTTTCAAGATACAATCTGCGCACAGAAATGCTACATACATGCTGGATAATAATAGGTATTTCTAAAAAAGAGTCAAGAGTGATGTGAAGGGGTGGCCCGGATAAAAGTTCTGCATTGGGGTGTGCGTTCCCTCCACTTACATATTCCCCACACATTCACACATACAGGTACACTTAACTTTCTTGCCACAGCCTTTAAAAATGACCTTCTATCAAACAGAAAGTTAATAACACGGGAAAGACTGTTAATCAGTTGGCCACTGATTAGTTTCTGATGTTATAGTAAGCCCAGGCGTAGGAAATAAATTGGAAAATTATATATATACATATATTAAAAGGAAAAAGTAACAAACAACATCTAATTGAACTAGTGAGAGAGGGAGAGAGAGAGAGGCTATTTTGAAAATACACTGGTGTCTGGTTTTATTCCTTAGGGTCTCAGAGCCGCTGTTGCCTTGTGCACGTGTGTGTGCGCACATGTTTGTAGGCACAGGCATGTGGCTGTGGTTTATAAGCAGATCTGCCACTGGTTCTTTTTTAAAAAGTGCATATTGAGGCAATAAAGAGCCCAAACTGTTACATACTGCAATTACTTAGGATCTTAATTGCGGATCTCACAGGTTCAGAGGGGCAGTTATCATCCACCTGAGCACCCACAGGGGTCTGCATGCCAAAACGGAGGCAGCCAGCACCCAGCCCCCGACGCCCTGCAGCCTGCTCACGGTCTGACCCATAACGCAGCATTTTGCTTTCAGTCCCAGGCACTTCTGCCATGGGCAAGGCTGAACGGTCCCAAACCCCTCCGTGGCTCACCCACAGCCCCCCAGCTCCTGATCACTGCCTGCTGCCCCTCAGCTCCAGCCCCCAAGCTGCTGGGACCCCCCCCACCCCGGGCCAGGGCTGCTGGCTCCATCCCAGCCTGGGCTGTAAACAGCCTTCCCTTTTGTGCTTGTGATGTTTATTTGTGTCCAACCAGGCAAAAATACAGCCTGCGTAACAAAGAGGTGAAAAGGCCCGAGGGGAATTTGCAATAATGACGGAGAAAGCTAGTTAAGGGTCTGGAGGAGGTGAAGATTTGAATCCCGGCTTGAGACTGGGCTGATTCACCCCCAGGGACACCCTGCAGGTGCAGGTTTCTTCCCTCCAGCCTCCCGCTAGCTGCCACTGCATTTTTCTTGCTCTGAAAACCCTGCAGGAATCAATGCAGCGGCTAATGTGGCACTTCTGACATTTGAGGGAGGATTATCTCAGAAGCGAGTGTATAAAATCTGATTCATCACAAGTCCAGAGGCGGAAAGCGGGTGCCGGCTCGCTGAGTCCCCGGTAGCAGCCCTGCAAAGGCAGCACCCATGGGTGCAGGAGGCTGTGGGGCCCCGGCAGCACCCAGCAGCTCCGAGCATGCAGGTAGGGAGGCAAGGAGGCAGCCCAGCCCGTTCTGGTGTTTGCTGTAGCGCTGGTGATGATGCAGTGGTATCATTTCACGCTAAATGCTAATTTTCTGCTTTGCTGGCCTCAGGATTGCCTACATCCCTACCCTTCATGGCAGCAATTAAAGGGCCAGGTGCTGGAGCCGAGGCTCTCTCGCTTAGCATATCCAGGTTAGGTATAGAGCAGAGTTATGGAAGAGCTGTTTTTGCCACAAGACACATGTACGTGTGTTTTCGACCTGCTTCCCAGCCAGAGGCCAGCCAGCAGGATGAGGAGGTGGAAGCATTAAGAGAAGATGTGGTTTCTCCCCTCCACCGAGCTCCCAGCTGCTGCCCAGTGGGACTCTGTCAGGCCCCAGATGAGCAAGAACCTGGCCAGGGTGGACATGGGCTTGGACACAGAGGTTTCCCTCCCCTTCCTCCAGAAACCCAGGTGAGAAGGGAGTGTTTCCCCACACGCTTTATACCCAGCCTCTTCTTCCTCTGTGTGCTAATAACAGCAAGGGATGATGAGGAGCTGGGGATTCACAACCACAAGGGATTTGGGTTGTCATTTTGGACAGACATCTTTCCATCTCATCTCTCCATTCCTTGCTGCCATTTCCCTCTTTTTTCCTTCCCCCAACCATTTTCCAGCCCCAAATCCTGCCCTTGAGCCCAGCTCTTCTCCCCCTTGTATTCTAGTCTGTGCCTTTCCTGTAAGCAAGGAATTAAACAAGCCTTTGTGGAGACAAGTCCATGTAGTAGCTTCTCCCTTTACTCCCTAGCTAGGGTATCAGTACAATTAAAGAAGCAGTCACCAAAGAAGTTGCATTTATTTTAATATCAGCTCTACCGAGTCAAGGCTTTGAGAGCATCCCCCGAGCTGTGTGCGTGCTTGCAACATGAGAGCTTGCTGTCATGCCCCAAATCCTCTAGGTACGCGGGTCCCTGCCACTGCTGGTAGCAATAAGTCCCCTCCAGGCACCTAGGTTTAGGGAAGGTGGGATCTCACCAGCATCAAGACTTCCCCCTCCCTCAAACAAGGCCCACCTAGAAACTCAGTAATAAAGAGGGAAATTGGCAACCAGCCTAAGGTCATTTGCAATTTGTGAGTAATGAAGGAACCTGGAGGTAGTAGAAGCAGATAAGAACGGAGAAGGAGGGAGGGGAAGGGTTTATTTGCTCTCTAGGGCTTCCTTGGCTGGGGCTGTTCCTTAGCACTGCTGCCTGGTCTCTGTGTGTTTCTATCAGAGTAAATAAACCTCCTCTTGTAAATGCTGACCTCGAGCAATGTAGTAAATGCTGGTGTCAGCCAAACCTGCGCTCAGTCACTCGCGGGGACGTGTTGCTCCTCGGCGTGAAGCTGTGGCACTGCTTTCCCTGCAAGCACCAAAAGGAGAGGCCACAAGACACCTTCCTTTGGGTCTCAGTTCCAGGTATGCTCCAGAGCCTGCTGACTTATTTATTTTTATTACTGCTCCCTTTCTGCCCTCATTTTGTAAAAGCAGCAAACTCCCCTGTTGTGTTTTATGTGATGTTTCTACTTGAGAGCTGGCTTAATCTTTGCATTTTGCTCTCCCTGTTAATCTCAGGATTAAGAAACTGCCGTGCAAGTGTGACTGGAGCTTTTAGAAGTGATTTCTACTTTTTTAAAGGAGAAAAAAAATATCTGCAATGAGCAATGCTTTTTATTTAGAACTGAATTCATGAATTTTAACTGAAGATGGGCATGTTGGGCATTAATATATGTATAATTATGCAGAACCACTGTTATGTCTCTAATGAAAATTAGATTCTACCACTGAGGCTGTGTTTGGCGATAGCGTACATCTTCATTTGCGCTGCATATTTATTTATTTTTTTTTTTTCCTAGCTTGCATGACCTAGGATTACAGTTGCTATGGCGATGAGACAGTTAGTGAAGGAAGGAGTGAAAGGTAAGTTTGTTCATCTGCCTGTGTGCTGGGAGAATAGGGGGGGGTTGGCAGTCTCATTGCCCGATGCTGCGTCTTGGTTTCTCTGTACTGATGGTCTTAGGTGGGTTTAGGGTTGGGGATGCCTCAGCTAGAGGCCCGGAGTCAAATCTTATGACTGTGGTCATGTGTTCATTGATTGATGTTTGTGATTTTTATGGGCCCTGGACTTGGAGGTGGTAGTGCTGAGCACCAGCAGCAGCTCTGTACCCCATACCCGAAGTGATGCTGAGAGCCCTTCCTGCTTGCTGGGGTTGGCAGCATGGCAGGAAGGGAGGCAACATGCCCCAAAACCTCTTCAGCAGCCTTTGCCACCACCTAACCAGAGCAGCTGGAGTGCAGGGTTGTTTCAACACGTGATAGTGAAAGAAAACCTGTCCTTGGTGTGTCTTTACTGATGAGGTGTATTTGCAAGGTCCTACTCACCTAAATGTAGCTGCTTAGAAGTCTGTGCATCTCTCCTGGCCTGTTCTCTGCACCCAAAGCTGTCTGAGCTTGCCCTGAGTTGTTGGGGAAGTGCTTTCCTGGCATCCTGCCCACCTCCCTCGTATTTCTGCTTGTGCTTGACTGTGCGCTTCTCCATCAAAACCGTCCTCTTCGTTTGCTTGGATCTCCTGGTGGAAGTGCTTTCCATGGAAATCCAGGCTGACCAGCTTTAATGACTGCAAGACTTGAGGCAGATTCTTGCAATTGCAAATTTCAAACCAGCTGCTCCTTCCTGCCCTCCCAAAAGATGGGTGGCTGTAACCACCACCATTTTCACCTGATCCTCCTAGCAGTAATGCTTTTGTAACTCCGGAGTTTTGAGGTTATGTTCTTCTTTCAAGTACATCGTGAATTAACATACTGATGGCCGGTGAGTAAGTCCCAGGCTTTTACCAATTGGTCTCAGTCTAATTTCAAATCTCTCCTTGGAATTCTTGAACTTTTTATTAGGTATAATTTTTCCACCAGAGATCTTATTACTGTGATTATCAAAAGACAAACATGTTTAAAAAAGGTCTCTGCTGCCCTGCCGTGCTTCATGGTTTTTCCCCAAGTGAACTCTTTGCTGGCTTGCAGCTCGTCAGTAGTGCAGCCACTTCAATGCAAGCAGACAGCTCTCTCCCACTCACTTGGATGGGGGTATGGCAAATGAGCTGGCTGACAGGGACAATCCTGTGCTTGTACTGCTCTCTCCCCTCAAGGAAAACTCTTCCAAGCTGCTGAGCCTCTGTGAGAGGGGGTCATCTTCCTGCTCAGACACCCTCCCACCCACAACCGTCAGTGTCTGCACAAAATGCCTGTGCTCACAATGTGCTCCCATCCTCCACAGCTGGGGGGAGAAGCTGTAAAAACCTGATGGGTGATGCCCAGGGCTGACTAGAGAGCAGAGTGGGGTTGATTGTTGGCCATACAGGTGGGAGCTTGAAGAAGCTGTATTTCTGTGAGCCTGTTGGAGAGTTGTTGATACCCTGTGATGGGAGAGAATGGAGCCTTGGGGCTAAGGCTCTTCCAAGTTGGTGTAATACTGAAAGTAAGTTGGAGAAATACTGAAAAAACAGAGCACTGCTTCACCTGCTCCTCCAGCAGGAGTCTGTCTTCTTCCCCAAACCCAAATATCGTGGCAGGTGCCAAGGACAGGGCAAACCTACAGGTTGCTGCTGCTGCAGTCCCCATGGGAAAGCACAACAAAGTAAACTTGCCTGTGTTTTCTCCAAAAACAGTGCTCAGAAGTGTGGGCTGCCCAACCTTCCCCTTGAGGACTGTTTCAAAGCACTTGCAAATGTGTACCGGAGAACGGGGTATGCTGTGTGCAAAACCTGAGCAAACAAGGAGGAATAAAGAGCTGTACAAGGGGATGCATGTATCAGAAGAGAAGAAGCAAAATGAAATCCCATGTTTTTGACTATCCTTCTTGAGGTGCAGAAGACAGCAAGGCGGGGAAATAAATGTTTTTTTCCTGAGAATCCCATCTGGTAAAGCCCTGATGCAGCTGTACTGCATCTTTTCAATGAGATGAGCCTGGCCAAGCTGTGGTCTTTCTTACAAGCATTGCCTGGGGTGAGGGTGAGCATGAAGTAAAGGCAGATTTATTGCACAGCCCCCGGGGAGTTCAGTTAATGCAGCGGGTTGCCTGGTGGTGGTGAAGTGTCAGATAGCAGCTGTCTTTAGAGGGAAGACCCTGAGCCTCTGGGGCTCAGTTACACTGCGGGTCCAGTCCAGGTCAACAGCACGCTGAGTCATAAACACCAGCGGAGGGTTGGGAGCAGGCTGCCTAACAGCACTGAGCTTCGGGTTGGATCTGCCAGTGACAGGTCACCAAAATCAATGCAGCATCGAGCTGCATCTTCATCAGTCTTTGACTTCTCTGATCTCCTCCCTCAGCCTTCTGCAGGTCAGCGCTGAGGCAGATGAGAAGTGTGTGTGCACATACAAACTCGGTACGGAGGGCTGGGAGGCACCCTGGGTGGCTGTCAGAATGGCCTCTTCTCTGGAAGAAAGCCTGCTGGAAAAGAAAAAAAAAAATCAGATAATTTCATGATTTCCTCCTCCCCTTCTGTAAATATTCATCATAAGCAGTTAAATGGAAGCAGCAGCTGCGGACGATGAATCCTGGCTTGTCATTGTCCTTCATCAGGAGGACAGCCCAGTCAGCACTCAAATATCCTTCCCTTCTCCGTCCCCCTCCGTGCGCTGCATCCTCATGCTGCAAGGGCTTCGTAAGGAGCATATAGAGGCACGGATGCAGCAAGCATATGCTGTGACTGTAATATCAAATGAGCTCGTGAGGTGCTTAAGGACAGAGGCTATTTCCAGGGGAGGAGCAATTAGTGGCAAGGTGGCTGTGGGGAGTGATTGCTGTCATGAGTTTGGCATCCCTGGGGGGGAGTGAGTGATGGGGTCAGGAGAGTTCACAGCCTTGCTTTTGCATCTTCAGATGTTGGTGCGGCAATGTGGCTCCATCAAGCCCTCATGTCCTGTCCACAACAGTGCTGTCAGATACAGACGTGTCCTGTCCAGGGCCAACAGGTAGCCAGGAGCACTGCAGATGAAGATCTCTCTCACCTGAAGGTTTTCCTCTCTCACATAACATAGCGTGAAGAAGGATGAATTGTCTGGTTTGCCTCTTAGGTTGGGAGTAAAGATTTTTTTATTTTTATTTTTTGGCTGGAGGTCTGGTGCTGGGGATTTCATCTGCAGGGGCTGGGCTCCTGCTGTGACTGGATGCTAGTGACCTCTAATGGACAGCGACGAATAGCCTCTCTGAGGGTTGGAGGCTTTTAGATGGGGTTTTAGTGTTAAAGTCTCTGTTATATGTAGTTATAGTGCATATGGCTTTAGAGATCTCATGCATCTTTAAGGCAATCCTCTTGCTTATGACTTGTGTGCTCTTGCATTTTCATTCCTCCTCCGCCAGTGGAAAAGAAGCAGCTGAAACACCCCAACCTGTAGACCTTCATAGAGCAACCATTTTCCTTGGCATCCAGACAGTGAGGAGGATGAAAGGGATCCAGGAGGGACAGGCTAAAAATGAGGACTGCAGTCAGATTCTTAATCTTTAAATAGTAATTCCACAGTCAGGGAGACCGCTGTGGCTCTACTGTATTCCATTAATCTGCATGTAATTTGGAGTACAGATCTCTAAGTGCTTTGTCTTAAAAACTGGCGCATAGAAGTTAAATTCACATAGAACGAGGAGCCTTTTGTGTCCCCTAAATCAAAGGGGAGAGCTCATGGCTGCTTGGCAGCCTGCACAGTCAAGTACTCTGCAACCCTTCTGCTCATCGCTGGCAAAAGTGCTCTTTGACATCCTGAGACACCTGCTGAAAGCAAATAATCTGTGCTTACAAGCTGGCTCTTGGGAGCATTTGATATTTCTATTCCTATATCCTCTTAAGGCCCCTGTATTCTTCTCCCTTTGACTCTTGTGGCAAACTCCAGTGGTGGGCCATGGGGGTGTGTTTCCAAGGTGCGGGAAAAAGTATTTCAGCCCTCCCTATACCAGCCTCTTTGGGATGCCTAAAATACAGCACCTTATTCAGAGGACAACAGATAAAATTAAAAGACAGCAAGTTCTGGAACTAAGCTCCAAATCATTACTAAATGGGAGCGTGCTGTAAAACTAATTCCCTGTCCCAAATCAGCACCAAAAGCAGGATCTCTGCAAGATTCGTTTGGGTTGGGATGTGAGGGGTGACAGAATATCCAGAGGGCTCGGAGTAAATATGTATTGATAGTAAGCTAAGCCTTATGCTTCAGTTCCTCAGTGAATTTCTATGCATTGATAAGAATAATTTCTTCATGACTAATGCAGAAGATCAGTGCTGCTGCATCTTTCACCTTCTCTGTGAGGCCTGCTGGTGGCCACCCGGAGACTGGATGGGAGAGAGGCCTGGCCTGGGTCTGAGCTCTGTTGGGAGCTACAGGTCTCCTTCCCTTGTTTCATCCCAACCCACAGCTGTCAGCAGTGCTTACGGGAAGATTAAGTGCACCGGAGGGTCGGACAATCATGGCATGACTTACAGCTTCCCGTTCCACATGATTGAGCTGCTGGCAGGGCGAATGGAGGCTGTCATGTTGTTACCAGGACCTCCCATCAGCTCGTTTGTACATATCCCCTCCTGGGGCTGGTCTGGGCACCCAGGGAGGGGGGGGGGGAAACCTGCTGCTGTGGCACCAGGAGATTTTTAGACTTCAAAATCCACATAAATAGCCTGTGCTTAGGGATAGCAACAATTCGGGAGGCAAGGCTGAAATAGCCAAATGTAAACAGATGAGGAGAGGTCTAAAAGGCAGCTACAATCTCACCCCAGTGAGGGGAGTGTGAGGGAGCAGGCAAGGAAGGGAGATTGAGGGTGGCGAGAGCTGATACAGCCAGGAGCAATGATGTGGGGCCGAGCGGGGGAAACGGAGCCTGCGGATCAGCAGGGGATTACTGCTTTATTAGCCTCTGGATTAGTGTCCAAGGGCCAGAGACTGCAGAATAGGCTGTATTGAATTATTCCTTATCAGCTGGTGCTGACTGACTGCCTAGGGTCTGTCCTAGTAAGCTCCAGGGTAGGGAGGTATTTTCTGTGGCGTACCAGCCTGAACACAGTAAAAAGCCTGGAAGGAGACGGCGTTTAGGAACACAAAAGTCACATGGAGATGAGAAATTAGGGGGAATGGGAGGTTAGAGCTACACAGTAGTTGCCTAATACTATCCTTTTTCTTTCCTTAAATTGGAAGGGCTCTCTTATCTCCAGATCGAGTCTCTCAAGACATAGCTGGAGATTTCTAGTCTTTGATTGCAGTACCTTTGATTCCAACACCTTTCCATGTTCTTATTTATTCTTCAAAAGTGAATTCAGACTAGTTCAATCTGCTTTGGCTACAGGTCTAAAATATCTGGGGATATAATTTTAATCACAGAAAACAGTCACGCTACTGATATGTGTGGATGAGGAAAAGAAACAGACTGTGAAGGAGAGGATAAGCCTGTCTGCAGCCTTCTTGTAACTGCTGTGGGGTGGGAGGAGGCAAAGAGAGGGCCAAAGGTGACAGAAGATGATATTGTTTCAGCAGGGGTTTCAGCTCACTCCAAGCTAGCAGCAAGTCCTTTTCAGCTGTGAGCATGGTGATCCTGGTCTGGATGAAACACCAGCACAGGTATCCCATTTGCTTCTCACAATTACAGGCTTTTGTGCTGCTTTCTCTGGGAACAGGACACGCTGTTGTGCCCGGTCATCCTCTGGCTGGGAGGAAAGGTGGGTTATGCTTTGCATTCCTACAGTCCTTCAAAAAACAGTAGTGGAAGATGTACCTTCCCTTTTTTAATTCCAGTGTCAGGCCACAGACCTTCCCTTTGGAGGCTAGGCTGCCTTCTGATCCATGGCTGGCCACAGCAGAAAGAGGCAACTCCATCCGGGATGGTGTTTATACTAATGTTTCTAGCCTTGGTTTGCAAAGGAAAGCTTCCAAGCATGAGCCAATTACAACTTCACGCACTTCAAGGCTTGAAACAGCAAACATCCGGAACTAAGGCTTTTGAGTGGAGTTGACTTCCCCTGGTAATCCGTCACCAGAAGCTTCTGAATAAAATGCTGGCCACTAGGATATATGAAGCTTGTTACGATGCAAACAATGAGAGCTGGGTACTTACAGGCAATAAGCAAAATGAAGGTACTGCTAGCAGCAAGCCTCCTGTCTCCAGCATCCATTTTGGAAGTGATTGTAGACGAATATACAAAAACAGATAACTAGAACTGTAGTTCCTGGATGCAAACGGTGGCCTGCAAGCTGCCTCCACGAGTCCTGACACTTCAACAGCTGGCGGGGATTGTGCCTCAACCAGGTAGTGTGTTTCACTGTCCAAAACACAACCCCTTCTTCCTCCATGCAATCCCACTGGCATATGAGGGACTTTCCTTTGATTAGCTCTTAAAGCAAGCAAGAGAGCATCTTGTGGCCTGATTGACCTCTCTCAGAACCTACCCTGAGAATTCCTGGCCTAACAGAAATGTAAGAATGAGTTTTGTGCCTGGGCTATGGTCACACTGGCTCTTGAGAAATTTTAAGCTTCACTGGGCTTTGCTGATTGATACTCAGCTGGGGGACCTTGCAGTGCAGGCAACTCAAAAATTAATGTTGATGACTCACTAGGTAACACTTGGGCCCTCTCTTACACTGGCAGAGGCATTTACTGGATTTTCATTTAGTGGTAAACCCAAAAGCTTAATCGTTAGTGAGGCTGTAACATCTTCCACGTGAGTTTGAATGCAATGTTCAATGTTCCACTAAATTTCACCTAGAGAAAATAGTATTCTGCTGACTTAGCGTTTGCTCTGTAATCCAACTAGAACAGTTACTCTTCATTTTCCTCTCTGACTCTGCTATATAGTTTTATTATGTGCTGTTGTATAACTTAGTTCTATTGTGAAGGCAGCTATATCTCTGAGTTAGATGAACGATCCCTGTATAATATGCATATGTCTGCAAAGTGCTTTGGATAAAAGATCCTAAGAAATGCAGGTTATTTTGTCTTTCTGCAGGTCTTGCTTTGTGGCATGCTATTTAGCAACTCTGCTGTTGTTCTGTCTCAATGGTTTGTTGAATGAAGTGTTCTGAACAGTTTCGGGAGTGCTGGCATATTTTATTAATTGCCTTTTATAGGTTGTTTTTCTCTTTTGAAACTCTACATTCTACAGACATAACGATAAAGAAACGTTTCAAGCTAGAGTTCTAGCAATCAGGTTAGAAGAGAGGAGGGAGAAAAAAAGCCCAGCAAAATATTTGGCATATACTAAGATAAGCTTTGGGGATGACATGGTATCAGACTTCTTTTAAGGGTCTTAGGGTGCAGGAAAAATAACTGGGAAGGGGGAGAGGTGGGTGCGCAGTGTTCCAGGCAGGATAAAATCAGCAGCCCATCTGGGTCTCTGACGACTTCTCAAAGTAGGGTTTTGTACTCCGAGATCTATTCTGACAGCACAGTGTTTGGAAAATGTTTAGGACTCCTGCCATCATATTTCTTTTAAAGTCTGATTACCTTATGTGACATATCCTCAGCTGTTGTAAATTGATAGCGCTTCATCAACTCCAGCAGCATCTTGTCAGTTTTTGTCGGCAGATTAGCCCTCTGCATCCAGACATGTTGCCTTGAGCCGGGTTGGGATCTCATCGTAAGTCATTATGAGCCTGATGAGAGAGTGCTGAAAGGAAGACATGGGTTATGATAGGTCGTGGTGAGGACTGACCCCATAAGTGGAACTCATTTCTTTTTGATTTACTACTAATTCCAGTTTCTCAGTATGGTTTTGGCTCCAGGACATACCTTCTGAGATTAAAAAAAAAAAAAAAAAAGGGAAAAAAAACACTTGTAACTATTAAGACCTCCATGCCAGTCTTTGTAAGAATGGGGAAGATGCTGGTTCTTGTGTTCCAGACAGAGCAAAAGTGAGAAATTGTGTTCACCCCACCAAAAGTCCCCTTACAACTACCTCTGATACTCATTTTTGCTGCTTGTCATAAGGCTACTGTGTGACACTTAATGTGCTGCAGTGTTTTATCACAACCCAGGTATAAGAATTTCTCTGCAAAGGACGGTTTGAAGTGTCCTTTGGCATCCATTAGTGTGAAATGTGCCATGGAAATGTAAATCATGTCACTGGTTGTCAGGGAGCACCTGGCCTCCAAAGAGTGCCCTGCCGCATTGGGGAGGGAGGGGGTGAGGAGGCCAGCAGGGCAAAACAAAAGAAATGCTGATTTATTTTTTTATTTCACTTAAAGGAATAGTATTCAGTTCCACCCCATACCTTGCTCTGGGATTAGAGCTCCTGAATGTGAGGGCCGTGGTGCTCTTCATCTGGTGCACATAGAGGCTAATGCACTATTGTGCTTGCTTCTGCCCTGCTGCACAGGCAGTTCTGTCATTTGGTGAGCAGATTTCTCTATAATAGGAAGGTTTACCCACAGGAGAAGTATTATTTAATGTTCTGGCCTCAGGCAGGAACCATCTTCTCCTGTGGCTGAGGGTTTGAGCAGGAAGGGCTTCCCCACCTGGGTAGCACCAGGCAGTGCAGCACTAGGACTCCTGGTCTGGCTTGGTGGGGCTGGGCTCAGGTGCACAACACCATCATGGTGGGGGTCTCCTGCCTTATTTCAACCCTGAGTACGCTCAGCTGACTGCACGTGATAGTATCAGTGTCTTCTTATGTGTGAAGTGGTATTTCCAAGGACTGTCGATGCTCTATGTAAAGGCACTAGATGACTTGACCAAGTAGGGATGATATAAATCTCTGGTGTACCATGAGGTACCGCAGTTCAAACCAACAATGGACCAATGTATCTACTGTAATGATCCGAGGGCAGATCACTGTCAGATGACTGGGGCTGCAGGACAGCCACTGAGCTTCCATTTGAAAATATTATGACTCATTATTGATGCGGTTTAGTCAATTGGCAGGTTGTGAAGGTCAGACCAGGGCATCTCTTAACCCTTGCCTGTGTACTCAGTCTTTCCAGTAACATCTTCAGTCAAAAAAATAAAAATTGTTCCACATGTATCATCTTCATCCCATCTGAACCCCAACCCATGACACTCACCCAGAAGTGGTATTAACAAGTGAGCTTTTTTTGTTGAAAAGATGCATTTTTCACTGGCTCTCAATGTCCTGTCACCTTTCTTAATCTGTGGCTAGCTGTGGGTTAGGTGCTTGGTGATTCTTCAAGGCTCCCAGTGCAGACATCAGTTTTGTCAATGTGGAGTGCAGTAGTCTACAGTAAGTCTGGCTGTCACTGGGGAGACTATGAACTGAGGATATTTAGTTTGCTGTCCCAGGAAATAACACTTAATCTTGTCTTCTACAGTAGATGCAGCCTTCAAGCTGTCCCTAGGCTAAAGGAAATAGTTTCAAGCCCCGCTAAATGAAGCGTTTCCCCGTAATCTTAGAAAGGAGAAGATTATTATGCTTCTATATCATGTATGTATTGAACCTACCAAGGCATGTCTGTCAGACAGGTAATGTGCAGGTCTTTAGGTGAGAGCCCTGATTCACTGAGCCTTGCAGATGGCTCCCTAAAGGACTTTGCTTGAAGCCACATGACCTTGCGAGAGGGAGCTCTTTAAACCCTACTGCTTAACTTCTGTCTAACGGTTATACTTGTTCTGAATGAGAGCTGCTCACCCTGTTAAAAGCAAAGCTAACAGGAGAAGCAGTCTCTTCCCTCAGCTACAGGGTTTTTCTCCTGGTATCAGACAGGTCTGTCTTACAAGGAGATTACAGAGCTGAGAGAGAGGGTTTGGAAAACTTCTTCATGTTCCCATGTGAAGCGTGCTGTAAAAAGATTCTGCTGCTGAGCACTGCAATGTTTGCTCATTGGTGAAGCTACACAGATTATTTAGCAATGACTGTCAAACTCTTGCTAATACCGTGTGTGCTACTGATATGATGAGCTACTAAATAACTATGGTGTTGTCAGAGACCAATTTCTATAAGAACTACAGTATCTGGATTTTGGTATAATAAGGCGCCTAATCGTGTATAGAATCTCCCCTTGTCAGGATAACATAATGTGCCTCTGAAGTAAACATTTCTGTTAAACTGGAATATTTTCTTAGCCCCTGTGACTACCCAACTTCTATACATGTGCACATAGCATGGCGAATTGGCAATGTCTATGCAGTAATGATTTTAGCTAGCTTTGGATCCAATTTTGAAGCCTTCTAAATCCCCTCAGTAACAAAGTCCATTCTCTTGATTGTTTGTGTGATGTGGGGCCAATAAACCATATTTCTGGCAATTTAAAGCGATTTTGTTGAAATGAAATTCCAATATCAACTGCGCTGTTTGCTTTTCTGCAAATGTTTCTTTCTCATGTTCTATCTCAAAAGTGACTTGGCCTAGACACTCGGTTTCTGCAAGAATCCTTGATGATATGCTGAAATAGCGTGACTTTGGATCAAACTGGGAAATATTTTTAAGCAGCTGGCAGGGTCTTTTAGAATTTTTTGCAATATCTGCTGGCTGTGGATTGTACAGACAGACTTTTCCAGAGCATTTTGTGCTTACTTAACTCTTCTAATCCAGGCCTCTTTGGATTTCCACAGAGTGAAGCCTGCTTCCAGATTCTATCCAAAGAGCCTAAATTGGGATGGTGATGCTGGGCTATGGAGAAGGGTCTGAAATTCCCAATCTGCGCAAGCCATTTTGGACTGTCTTGTTGAAGATGGTTATGTTAAATTCTGCTGGTTGTACTGCTTGGGTCCAGATTAGTTATGTGCACAACCTATGAATTTTGGAAGATCTGTCTGAGCCCTTCTCCTTTGATGGGGGTATGATAGCTCATAAACTCATTAGCCCAGCTGTTTGAATTTCTATTCAAGAAATAATCTCGTGGTCTGGTCTGCACTCTTGCCAATTACAGCATGCCAAAACAGTCCTGGCAAGATTGAGGTACTTATTTAAGGAGCTTTTGCTATGGAATTTCTTAAACTTTTGATGCATTTTAGATTAACTTTGTAGGATTCACCTATCACCTAGAAGAAATGAAGACTTCTCACTCAGGCAACAGCTGGGGCTTCTTTTGCTGATTCCTGCAAAGCCAAAGAGTCTACTCTTTCCTGTTAGCCTATTTGGTTTAATTATTCTAATAGGAAGTCAATGGAGGGTGGTGTAAAAGTGTTTGTTATCTGAGGTATCAGTAATTCCAGGAGCAAACTCATCTTGCCATTTCTGCAGATTGAAGCTGGTTACAAACAGCTTTTTTTGAAGGCGAGCGAGGAAGAGTATGAGGAAGACATGAGGTCCCACCAGGGAAGTTGTTGAAAACTGAGTTGGCTTGGAGTCACCTTGCACCTGTGGCATACCTAATGCAGAAGATCTGGGCCAAGGACATCTGGTGTCCTCATTTTCTTGTCTGCCCCCATGAACTATGGATCAGTGACCCAGTGGCTGGAGTACTCTATGGCCACTTTTTATTCTGCTCTGTCCGTCTTTGTCACCTGATGTGATGTATGTCAACATGAAAACCTCGTAGTACAATAAACCCAAACAAAGTACACAGCTAAACAAGTGCAATTTAGCTTTGTTTTTAATGAAGTCACTCCAACACTCCAAGCTTCAAAAAGGTGGGAACTATTCTTCTAAAAGCAAGATCAGTTACCCATTGTAATATTGGATCTGGGGTTTTGACTACAAAACAGCCAAGGGCTTGCTCTGTCCTCTGCCCCAGGGTTGTTATTGTAATCACACTGGTGGTTCCACTGGGAATGGTGTCTGGCCTATTCCAATTGCAACTTACATCCCCAGATAAGATTCAGTTTTAATTAGTATAATTGATATCCTAAAAAGAAAAATGAAAGACTAAATCCAGTCCTTTTTTTAGATTTCTAAAGTAATGTCCTGAATACAACTTTCCAGCGAAATGGGTTCAGGAAAGCATTCTTTGGGCTTTAACAGGCTCAGACAAGAATTTGAATACATCTTACAGTTCAAGGGCCAGCACAAGGAGGGCATGTGATCTGCAATGGCATGAAAGCATTTTTTTGTAAGTAATACTGATAGGCGTATCTTTTTGAGGTCAAAAAAAGCAACTTTATCTTTTTTAAAAAGGAAGCCATACTGTAGAAAGACCCTCTTCCTTTTCTCATCTCTGTCAGCAGGTAGACAGAAATATATTGGCTAAGCTTGAGGCAGATGTCAGGGGAAAGCAGAGGAAGGGAAAGTGTGAGGGTGTGCAGAAAGTATTCTGTATCTCCTATGCCTCAGATGTTGCCCTTCACAGCGTTGCATCCCCTGCAGCCTTGCTGGGCTTCTCTGAACTGAACCTGTGTGAAAGCTGTCAGGAGTCTCCTCTTTTAAGGAGAGACGGAGCATATCTAGCTTGCTCTTTCCTCTTCTTTTCTGCTGGAAGGGGAGATAGGAAAAACATATCTCAGAAGGCCCTGCTTCCTGGGATGTAGCCGAGCATTGTTTTTTGGGAAGAACATTTTTGGGAATTTCTCTTCTCTGCGCTTCCGTGTGGCCTTTGCTCTTTTTTCACATTTTCCTTTTTCCCTTTAATTAAATTATCCTTATCTCAATCTGTGAGTTGTTTTCTTCCTTTTCCGGTGTACTTCTTTCATTTGCCAGTGTAATTTCTTCCCCTCCTCTAAGGCCGGGGAGTGAGAAGCGGTTGTGGTAAAGTCCAGCTGCCCAGCAAGGTAAAACCACTGCACACTGCTACCGAATGCATGCAGTTTGCTCATGTAACGTAACTGATTTCTCTGCAGGGTGTGGGGAAGTGAAGCTGTAGGCTGAGCAGACATACCCTAGGTAGATTAAACCACAGATAGGAAGTATCTGTGTTGAGAACACGAAGGCTGTCATCTCTGGGGGCATCACACCATCGGCTGGCCACATGCAGCGCTGCTTGTGCAACCCGATGGCCTGCGATGGTTATCTCCACCAGCGAGGCTGGGGCTTGCCTGCATGTGGCTGTGCAGGCTGCGGTCACATCTGCTGCTGCACAGCAGGGGACCTGGAGGAGCAGGAAGGCGAACAGCCCTGCACCAAGTTTGTAGGAGATGCAGTGCTCTTGCTGCCTGTGGTGGTGTTGGTGAAAGGAGCTTTGACTGCACCAAAGGCAGCATGGCTTTGCTTTCCTTCTCTGTGCTTCTGCCCTTGCTGGGATGGTGATGAAACCACACGCTGGCTGATCACCGATCACTCAGTGAGCATGGTATGTGGTGTAATGCTGTCCTTTGAGCATCAGGAAACAGGACTCTGAGGGAAGGAGCTCGTTGCTGGCATTCCTAAGACAGAACAAAAGCGAGGGGTAACACTGGCCAAAAAAGGGAAGAAAAAAAAAAAAGAAATTGCTCCTCAGGTCTCTATCAGGAGATGATGTGGTTCTCCAAGTGTGGGTTGCCTTTCAAGGGATGGTGATGTCAGGGACTTGGGAGATCTGGGCTTTGCTCTTGACTTTGCTGAGGGCCCCCCCTGCAGTTCTTGCACTTTTCTCTTCAGCTCTGCTCGCCTCTATCTACAATGAGATGTACTTCCCACAGGGGAGTGTTTTGTCAGACTAAATTCAATAACGCCAATGAGGCGCTCGGACTCAGCAGTGAAAGAGGACATTAAAAGGATCCAGGTAAAATTCATCAAAATTTGTGTAGAACTGTAAGAGAATGCACTGGAAAAAATCACCCTGTGGTGCTTCTCTCACTAGTCTGAATTGCCTTGAAGGATATTTTGCAGTTGTGCAAATATGTGCATGTATACATATTTATATATCTGTAGAGATAATTAATGCATATATGAATAAACACAAATCAATAACCTCAGAGCAGAAAAAGAAAAAGATGTAGTTTGTGCCTAGTATCTGTATAGACTTCTGTATCCTTTTGCCAAGTGAGGGCATTTGATTTTTTTTTTTTTTCTCCAGAATATAGTTGGTAGTAATCTTCCTCTTGTCATATAATCACAAATAAATCTTGTTTTGTTTAGTAATTGAAATTGGCATTTTTTAGTCTGATGCTTCAAGGTACTGCACTGCAGGAATCAATATCATATGTGACGGTCGCAATTGATTTGTGAGCAGTGGCACCTACACTGAGGATTTCAAGCCTTGGGGATCAAATACCTGAAGAGTGTTAAAATCATTTTAAATCAGGAGGGATTATTAGAAAAGGGAGATGATCCCCAGGCTTGATCATGAAGCCTTAGTATGATGAAGAAATCAATTCCTTGCTTTGTCAGAGACTTTGTGTGTGATCGTATACAAGTACTTCAAATTATCATAAGTGTAACTTATTTACACTGTAAATTTTGCACTGTCCAAAGCAACACCTTGACTGCTCCATGCTTATTGCTTGCCCTGGTGCTGACTGCTGAGGATTGTAACAAGGCAAGTCCTAAGTGTGAACAAGTAAAACATAAGCAATGGTGTTTTGGAGGTGAACTTAAGCTTGATGCTAGGCTGCTCCTTTCTCAGGGCATCGTACCTGGGCCAGCTGGCAGGGACAGGGCAGCCCATCCTCTGGGGAGACAGAGGATTTGGGTAGAAACTTGTTCACTTGTCCCCTTTCACTGAAACCATGTGCAGAGGTTGGTCAGCAAGGTGCGTGGTGATTATCATCAATGAATTAACATCAGTGGTAAGGTTGTTGGATTTGCAGATGCTTTAGTTTCTTCCTCTTTCTTCTGGGTGACAGAAGGTTTCTTTGACAAAGTGTGCCATACGTGGCTGTTCCCTTATTTTTGAATCCTAGCCCCAGAGGGAATGCTGCAGATCACGGCATTTAGTGGTAACTGTGGGCTGCTTTAAAAGGAGGGAGTAAATGAACGGTGAAAAGAACTCAGAATGCCGCAGTAGATGTCTAGATAAAATTCTGGCAATTTTTTCTGTTGTTTTCAGCCCTTCCAGCCTGAGATATTCCTAGCATATTGTTCCTTTACGTACATTGATCCTATGAAGCATGGCCTCTTCAGATGAAGAGGCAGGGATTAATGAACCACATGGAAAGACTAATTTGTCTGAGTTAGAGGAGATTAGCTTACTTAGACCATTAACATAATTAATCTGAGGCTAGAAATGTGCATTCAGTATTGCAGATGTGCTGGATTTTTAAGGTGTAGTCCAATACTACTTTAAAAAAAAAACCAAACACTTCCTAATACATATTCAAAGAACTTGATCTCTGTTCTTTGAAGGCATGTAGAAGAAAGATGTCTCATTGCTTTAATAATTTACCTCTACAGTGTCGTGAGGGATCCCAAAGTTCCTCTGGGAGCTTCAAATCAAGGGCTATAAGGTATATAGGTTCAAAGGAATAAGCCATCAAGGAATACATGGCTCTTGTTGGGGAAAACAGTTTTCCTTGCATTTTGTGGGGCAGTGAGAGGCTTACAGAGATGCTTCCTAAGGCTAAGAGGGGAAACTAGAAGAAGAAAAGGGGGCTGATGAGAGAATTCATCTCTGCCCTATCAGATCCCTAAGAACATCTATGAAGCTGTACCTGTTTCTGTAGCTGTGCACCCCCAACTACTAAATCACTTTTTTTCCTTTCCTGGTCTCGAGGTTTGATATTGATGCAGTACAGTTCAGACTGCAACCAGTTTGCCTTTAGAAATTCTTTTTTAAGATTTCTACAGTTACAAATCTATCTGAAAAAGTATAAAATATTAAGGGGCTGGTGCTAAAATGAATGTGCAGGCTGAAGCTGTTACAGGAAAAGCATTTGGGGGGGGGGAAGAAATGATTTTGGGATATAGCTTGTGTTGTTCCTTGATTTGGTTTGAGAGAATTTAGTAACTCTTCTGGAAACATTTTTAATGCAGAGCTACTAAGTGAACTTGTTCTAGCAATGTTCCAAAGTGGAGCCCTGAGCTTTATAACCTTAGACATGGGGTTTTATTTCCAGCTCTGTGAGAGTAATGGGAGGAGCAGCTTTTCTTTTTGACATTTACTTTAATTCATAAAAATTACAGGTATCTGCCAAAATATCCTAAATTGTGGGGGAGGTGGAAATTGGGTCACGGAGAAAGATTAACATTGAACAAAAATATTTGCCAGCAGTTTAAGATGAGAAAGTGAAAACTGTGTGCTGTAGAAGAATAGGCTGCCTGTGCTTTTACACAACCACTACTGGCTTATTACCTTAGCTGAGAACGAAGAAGGCTGGAGTCAGGCTAATTTTCTTTGTGCTTGTTTGCTCTTCAGCTTTTATACATCATCAGATCCCCATGTTCTGCTCTTCTGACAGGGGGTACTTGGGCTGATTTCAGATATCTTTGTGGTTAGGGGATGCAAGACCAGGTTCTCAGCAGACAAGCCTTCCACAGGGGTCACGTCTTATAAATGCAAAAAGCTGCAGACAACTTGCTAGCAGCAGCCGCAATGGAAACCTAGCTGCTTCTCTGGGTGGACAGAGGGAGGAAGGCAATGTGCCCACAGTGGATTTTAATATATTCATCAGTGCCAGACAGATTCTGATTAACAGCGGTTGTCTCTTTCACCGAAGCATGACGATCAGGGACCATCCATCCTCTCTCTCCCTCTGCGTGCTGCCTTCCAAACAAACCTCACCAGTCACTTATTCTCCCATTAGTCCTTTATCAGACAGTGTTTAAACCGCCACTTGAAATCAGCCACATTGAGTCTATTATTGGCATATCCACTTCTATTTCCAGTTCTCAGCTTCTCCAGTCGATGAACTTGTGTTATCATTATTTAGTCTTCAGTGCCTTCAAAGCCTTCTGCTTATTCTTTCCATCTTGGCTTTTAAATCTATTAACTTCTTGTTTTCCCTTCGCAGTGTATTGAACACTCTTTGCAAGCAATGTCCGACATTCAGTATGAGATAAGGTATAATAGGTCCACTGATCATAGAAAATAACATGACGCTGTTTTGTATTAAGTGTAGCTGGCACATTTAATAGTAAAAGTTTGTCTGAAAAGGACACCTTGGGGTTGAAATTGCTACCAAGTTTTGAGGGGATGGGAGGCAGAGCCTTCTCTGTGAAGGTTCTGTGTTTCTGTAGCGTTTTGTTATGCACAGAGATCCCTTCTCCTAATAGATCCTAAACTGCTTAAGCAGCTATACACATTATGCTTGAGCTACAGCTCAAAGTTAGCTATTTCTAAGGTTAAATTTAGTTAGCTCTCAGCAATATTGTGTGACAGTTCATGACAGGGAATAAAATTTACTTTCAGTAGAACTGCAAGGAGGACACTTATGCTAAGTGAAATGTACTGGAGTTGTGGTTAAAATGCAGGAGGGATTTTAACTTGTAAAGACTTGCTACAAACAAGGGTACACAAGAAGTCAAGCCTCCAGAATCTCTTGTGCTGTCTCTGGTAGGCTGTGTACAGAAGCCCTTGGTTCCTCTGTTTTCTTGATCAGCTAAATATTAGCTTAAAAAGAAGGGTGTCATGTACAAATTGCAGCCTGTTTTCTTCAGTCCGTGAGTATTTTTAGAGGTCTCAGTGTCAACCTTCCAGCTCAGTCCAGCTTGACAGATTCATACTGGTTACACCCTTTGCTGGAAGGATTCAATTTCTTTCCCTGCTGCTTCCTTCTCAATTCAGTTTTTCAAATGCCCTGTGACAGGAAAGAGATGGGTTTGGGTGATCCGACATGCATGGGCGCGTTTTGCTTTACTGAAGGTCAGACTGCTTGTATTTAGGAACCTGCCTGAGGAGAAGTCTTAAATAGTCAAATGTGTGTGCACACGCATCCAGGCTTTGCTAGCAGTGTTAAGTTAAACCACATATTTTAGTTATCATTGAGTTATAGTTCATCATTGCTGTGATAGGGTATCAATATAGGGTTGGGTGAGTTGCGGGGTTCTCTGGGTACTGTACAGATCCTAAGAGAGCATGACAATTATTCCTGCATCCATACTTTGTCCTCACAATGGGCCAATTCTGAGGATAATGGGAAACTTGTCTAGTCTGTTTTGGTCTTGTAGCCAGGGAAGAAGCTGCTAGCTATTTTATAGAGGTGTGTGGAACATATACTGGTATGCTGCCAAGTGGAAAATTTCTAATTGCTGGAGAAAGACTGTGAGGCTGTGGATTGTAAAACACTGCTTCAGAGTCTGTTTAGCCTGCGGTATGAAAAACAAATGGTAAGATAATGTTTTAAGAAGTCCATCACCTAGAAAATTAAGGACTTGTTTAGCTTGTTTAGGGTTGTTATAAATCAGGTTTTGTATTACATAGAATACTTCCCAGTTTAGGGCAGTGTTTTCCCTCTTGATGAAATAAACCACTTTATAGATTTCATTTAGTTCATTTTTAGGTTTTGATACTAAATCTTCTGCTTCTTGCCTGACACTTCCTCTAGCTGCCCATAGACATCCTTCATACCATCCCTTCATATATTTCCCCACAATTATCCTGATGCTTTGTTGGTAAGACATCTTTATTTTTCTACTTAAGAGCGGATCAGAAGATTGGGAAACGCAGGGACAACCCACAGATACAAATACAGATGAATGTGCAAATAGCTAAGAAATACACAGGCAGATAGTACTGCATAAATGTTTTATCTTTTATACACAGTCAGTTCTTGAGGATTAAGCTCCTGAACAATGGGGGCATGCTAATAGTTTAAGTAGTAACAAAACGAAGGATAAAATGCAAAAAGTCTATCTTCAGGAAAAGAACTGAGCAATTTGGTGTTTGATTATAATTATTTGAACATCTTAAATGAAATTTGATGACATAGATTATGAGAGAATACTGGCACAGACTTGTTTACAAGGCTGGTGTAGTCATCCTGAGACCTCCAAGTGACTAGACATCCTTGATGCTTGAATGGCATTGTCCAGAATCTGATCAGATGCTAAATGGCTTTAACCATGATTGTTACCTTCATCCTAATAATTTGCAGTTCCTGGACCATAATACTTAAATATTGCCTTAAAACCCCAAAATTTCACTTTTCATCTCCAAGACCACTGTGTTCAGTAATGCAATGGCATTCAGTAGCAGAAGAATTAGAGGTCATGGACCTGACTTTTGAGTCTTTTGAATGAAACAGAAGATGAGAACCCCTGAGGTGAACACAAAAGATCTTGTGGCAACAGTAAGGGAAGGATGATTTTTCTGCTGGAGTAACTGAATTAGGAGATGAGACAGATGTAAAGAGAAACTGATGCCATGGGAATGGCTGAAACTAAAATATGCATGAGAGAAATACAAATCAACATTATACCAGATTTTCATAAAATGCAAGTTTAATTTGTGAGTCCTCATTAGCAATGACAGTAGAACAAATTAGCCACAATAGAATTGCTCAAGTCCCTATTTCTGAATGCAGCTGTATTTCGCAGAAGTACAGGTAGCTGGAAAAGCATTCTGAACCCTTTCTGTACAGGTGTGATCAAAGAATTGACAAATAAGTGGTAGAAAATGGCACAAAAACAAATATAAAAACCTTTATCCAAAAGTGTATGTCTAAAACTGCACATGTTTTCACCACCAAAAACTCTGCCAGAAATAATTGCTCTCATTTCAGGATGGCTATTTACAGCAGGTATTTGCTAATGGGTATGCTAACAGGTATCTGATGCAAATACTTGTTGACCTGATTCCCACTTAAAATAAGTGAATTTAAAAAGTTTGACCAGTTTAAATAGGCAATAGCAGGGAGAGGGGATATGGGAACAAAATAAAGGAAATAATGAGACTGAGTGATGCTTTTCTGGGATGTTTTTGTATACTCTAGCTAAGGTTAAGTGTAAAAACTTAAAATGAGCAAGGAATCATACCCCACTATATGCTGGGCTGGGTACCAAGCCTCAAATTTCTAGGTAGTGCTATTATATGAAGCTGTGTTGTGCTCTGGTCAGTATGGGATTGATCATCACTAGTTAATATAGATTCAGATCTTTTAAACACCACAAGCTTTCCTCTGCAAGTGCTGCTCACTTATCTGTAGCTTTGTTGTGGGGTCATTCAGTTCTATGAGCAAAAATATTAAAAATCCACGCAAACCCTCATCCAACTTTATCAGAGCATATGGAGGGAAGCTGTAGCAAGGCTCAGCCCACCAAATGAGAATTCAAAAGGGAGAGGAGGAAAATAATATTTAGTTCTGCAAGAGAAAATATTAAAGAACATCGCTTCACAAGAATACTTAAAAATAAAATTGAAGCTTTAAAATATTACAGCTATGGAAAGACATTTCTTTAATTCAGTTTGTTGCTTCTGCTTTTGTAGCTGTTGATGTCTGTTTGTAAGCTTTCCCCTTCTCCAAGGGAAAAATGTGTTTAAATTAAACTGTATGCTAGAAGCTTGTCTAAACTAACGCTGAGGTTTTGACATGAAGAATAAATTTAAGGAGTTGGCCTTTTGCTTAAAATCAATCACTTCATACAGCAAAAACTGTTAACAGCTGTTAAAACTACTGCACCGCTCAGGCCAGAGCCCAAGGATGGGGGAAGGGGAAAAATGATGGTCTGCAGCAAAGAGCAACCAGCAACGAGGCACCTCTGCTGGAAAGACAAAGCCTGACCTAGTTCTGCACTTCACAGGCTCCTGTGAAAAGTTTAAAGATCCAAGCTGACTGTAGCAACCTGATAGCAGGCGTGTAGGGCGGAGTGTGTGATTTGAGAGAGGCAGAGCTGTTCCCCAGCTGGGGATAGCTGTGGGGCTGAGTGGCTGTCGCTGGGGAGCAATGAAACCTGCATCCGTGAGGAGGGAAGCTGGGGGTATCAGAGCAGAGAAAGAGGGATGGGAGTTATACAGGAGATGCTGTCAGCAAAGCTCCCTATGGATTTACCAAGGATTTGGGTTCTGTTTCATGAAACAAGTCATCTATGTGCAGATAAAAGCACTCCCAGAAAGCCCAAGTGCAGTGCCGCCTCACTTGTCACACAGTGTCACACTGCTCTTGGCACGGTCCCAGCTTGATGCTGGCCTGATCTACGTACCAGAAAGCACTCACCCAACAACAGCAACCTAAATAGTGACATATCTAGGTACAGACTTGCAGGCAAAGCAGCTACCAGCTTCAAAATTCAGGTGTGATTTTTGCTCCCTCTCCACCTGTGAGTTTTGTCTTCTACACCACTCCTGTGAGCGCTGCTTCGTGACTTGATGACAAGATCACACCGAGGCCTACTTACACAAGTGGGAATGCCACCTTTATATTCTTCCTCTGCTTCCTAGGGCCAGGTGGGGATTGTTCAGCCTCTGAGCTAATTCATTATGCCGGTTTGAAATAACCCTGCAGCTATTTATTACAGTTCGATATATTCCTTCTTTGGAATGCAGGAGTGTGCCTGGAACTGGCATATTTCCCTGTCTGTGGAGGAATGAGCTGATGTCTTCTTTAGAGAAGCTTTATGGCTCCTCTTTACTAGCAGACACAAGAGTCCTTGTGAGCAACGATCTGCTGTGTACATGTCACATGGTAATGTGCTGATGTGAGATAGCAGTATATAGCAGGCGCTCTTCCAGCTCCTATGAAAATGCAGGAAAGATGTAATTTTTGTTATATGAAATGTTTTTGTTATTCTCACAATAATGCAAGTTTAATTAGCAAATTCTTAATTTAAAAGATATTGCTCAGATATGCAAATTTGGACTGTTTTTTTTTTTTTCAACAAGCAGTATTTGTTTCCTGACTGCCTACTTCCAAACACCACTGACCACACAGGATGTGCTTTTTAATTTAATAGTTTGTGTGATACAATGGTTTCTGTTTTGTACTTCCATGGTTGTGCCTTTTTGTTTATTCTGAAATGCTTAGTATTTTCTTTATTTGGCAGGAGTATTCTACGTTAAAATAAAGTGCATCTTCAGAGCATTCACTCACTCCAGGATGCTCTGAAACAGTTTTCTAGGCTCTGCAGAAAAGCTACGAGCAGAATGCAAAAATCTATCTGGCACTGACGTGTCTTTCAGTGGAGTGAGTGCCCTGAGTGCCACCACCATTCCTTTGCAGTGAATGATGCAATGATGTGGCAAGGTGAAAGAGAGAGTTGATGCTTTAGCTCATCTACCAAAACAAATGATTTTTTTCATCTGGGTCTAAGTACATCTCTCTGACTGGACCTACCTAAAACCTAAACATCACAAATGACAGCTTAACTCTAGACTTATTTAATGTCTAGAAATGGCTTTAGGTTTGAATTCAGGGGACTAGCAGAGGGGACTGTGTCAAGGAAAAGCTTGCCGTGTCCCTGATGAAATTGTTCTTGTTTTACAGGTAACTGGAGAGTTTTTGGTTTTGTAATTTGTAAGCCAGAGTTCCTGCCCAGGTCTAAAAAGTGGATACATGCAAATGTGTTAACAGTTCCTGACTTTCATTCTTAGATTTTTTTTTTTTAGCCTTTGTCAACACTTACTGTTGAATATGATGACTTATAATTATAAGTTATGGACAAATAAATGAAACAGAATTTAAATATAAATTTAAATAAATTATGGACGATTTGAAAACTATTGAAGCACCTGGGCATCTCACATTGTACTCACCTGGGGCTGACAGTAAGAATTGTCAGCAGCACAAAGGTGATGCTGATAACGCACTTTAAACTGGAGGACTGATGTGCCTACCTGAGCTACCACAAAACTCGGTCAGCAAACACTAGGAAGCCCACTGGGAGTGAGAGAATGAAGAAATATGAATACACATAGCACTGACTATGAATTCACTTGGCCTTGGAGTAGGGTACAAACCTGCTATCTGCCTGCACACTATCACAAGATGAAGAGCTTCAAAACTTCATTGCTCAGGTGTGTTTCCCAAAAGCTGCAGTAGCTGAATGCAGAAGCTGAATGCAGTAGCAAGGGGGATGGTCTGCACAGAAGCTTTGTGACTGTGTGAAAAAAAGGTCTGACTCTGAAGTTTCATGGCCACTGGTGACATCAGCTCATGGGGCTGGTAATCAAGGATCAAGCAAGGCGACTTGTGGGTTTTGAAGTGCTTGCACCTGGTGCTTTCGTGGAAGGAAGCTTCAGGGTTATGCAGGAAGCAAGGTTTGAGGCAGCATCATCCTCCTTCCTGTTGAAAGCCCTCTGTGAAGTAGCTTGGTTTGTCTCTGAAAGGCAGGAAGCAGCACCTGCAAGGCAGCAAATAAAGATGTCTTAGAAAAGGGATGCATCACAGATGGGGTTGGGGAAGTATGTTATAATCATGCTAGTTGGTGTGTAAATTGCTTAGCATAAATGTGGTCATGCATTTTGGTGCACTTACGAAGGGGGAATGTGCCACAAGGATATCTGAACTGACAAACCTGACTGGCCAGCCTGACTCCTGCTCAGAGGCTTCCTCAAATGGAGGTGATGCTTTTACGTATAATGATACTATATATATTCGTTTCTATGAATGAGGTCAGTCACTTTTTGCATCTGGGTAAACCTCTGATGTTCACAACATCCTCTGTCAAGGAGCTCCACAGTTTAACTATTTTACTTGTGTCACTAACTTCTTTTATTTGCCAGTCCATCTGTTTCTTTGCTCTGTATTCAAGTCATTCCATATCCATTCTTACCACTGTGTCTGATTTTGGGGGAGGTCTGGTTCCTCTTTAACTTATGTTATATGGTCTTGGGAGTGGGTGAGGGGCATACATGTACCAGGACGTGATGTGGTATTTGAAGTGTTAGCACACCATAAATGTATACAATTGCATAATGATCTGCTTTGGTCTTTGCTCCTTCTTGTAGTTAGAATGTCATTCTACTTATTTTTTTGACCCGTGATGAGCACCAAGCTGACACTTTCTCAGGTCTTTTACAGTGCTGTGTTCTGAAGTAGTCATTGCCATCTCAAAGCTAATAATTTGTGCAAAGTTGCTGTTTTTCCCCATGGGTGTTGCTTTATCTACACTGTACTGCCTCATTATAACACTTCAGTTTTTCAGCAAGATAGTGTGGTTGTTCTTTATCTTATTAATCTGATTAATATAGGCACCTCAGCAAAGTTTGTCATCACAGGGTGTAACCTTTTTCTAGACCTTTTCTGAATATATTGAACAGACGTGTCCCAACACAGATTCCTAAGGGATATTATTGGTGACCTTCTACTAACAAAGCCCTTCTATTCCTATCTTTCACCTGTAACATAATCACTTGAGGACTTTTATCCCATGGCAGGTTAGTTTCTTTAAGAATCTCGGGTAATGATCTTGTTAAATTCCTTTGCCTTTATAGAGAAGGAAGGGTTGAGATTCTCAGAGTGACTGCTCCAGCTGTGCTATGCCACAACTGGGGTGAACTGACTGCTATCAAATAGTTCTTCAGAGTAATTTAAAGGAAACTGTGATGAATAGCAAATTGCAATCACTATAGCAAATTGCACATAAGCATAAGTTGCTAAATCTAAGTTTCTTTTCTATTAATAGAACATCAACAATAAGAAAGTTACAGTTTTGTTCTCTGGTGCTGGATCAGCCAAGGAAAATGATCTTA
Source organism: Anas platyrhynchos (assembly GCF_047663525.1). NCBI lineage: Eukaryota > Metazoa > Chordata > Aves > Anseriformes > Anatidae > Anas > Anas platyrhynchos. Next base: position 53,643,119 of record NC_092587.1, on the reverse strand, counting down.
AATGTATAGGGCAGTCATTCTGATCTGCATAAATGGGAAAGAGGGCTGCTTGTCTGTAAACATTAACTGTTGAGCTACTTTAATCAGAAATATAATCATGGCTATAAATCTTAATGAGTTTGTTTTTATGCATGCAGAATGGGTTCTGCTTTCTAAGATCTTAAATTTGGAGGAGTCTCGTCTCCTTGTTAATAAGGCCACTTGGTAGCCTAAGATGTGAAATTAGGAACAGCACCAGAGCATGAAGCTTGACCTGCTGATAAACCATATGGTGCTATTATATTATAATGATGTCACTCCCTGCCCCCTATGCACACAGGAGCTGTTAAACATTCATTTCTTAAAGCTAAGTGAACCCAGGTGGCATTGTGAGTGACCCAAGCCTCCTCCTTGGGATTCTCTGCTGAAGCATGCTAAGAGCAGTTAGGTGTTTATGTGGTGTGAAACAGGTGACTGGAATGAAACTGCAAAACAGACTGCTGGCCCCAGACACTGACCCCATGGGGGAATCAGTGAACAAGATGAAAACAAAAAAATTATCCCCCTGTACACTGCTGCTTTAATCCTGATTTGCACCAATGCCAATGTTATGAGTAGAAAATGTTATTCAATTTTGTCAAAAATAAGCAGGTGAGTGGGTATTATTGTCTGACATTAGAACAGGGCATTGTAATAAACTTCCGTGCATTTAGTAATTTAGGTCATTGCATCTTCTGGCTTGGCTAGATAAATTACTTGAAGGTCATCTCCTTGCCTAATGAAGTGAAATCATCCAAGTCTTGTTAGTTGTGAAACAATTCAGCAAAGTTAGAAAGGCTTGAAATGTATTCATGCGTGGTCTAAAGAAGAGCTCTGTTTCCAGAAAGTTACCTACAGGTAGCAATATTGATGAAAGAGTAAACTAAAAAATGGGAAATAGTGCAGTGGGGAGCACACCACTTTCAAACCTGCCATAGCAATCCATAACAACATGGGAAACGTTGTGTTCAGGTAATTGTTACAGTTTCTCGAGATAAATCAATGTGGCAAAATTAAGTGCTGGTGACACCGACACAATAGGAGCAGTTTGTCATGCCAGCCTGCTCAGTTCAATCTGAAACAAGGCACTACAGCGAAAGAGAATGTTTTCAGTGAATTCTGATGAAGTTGAGAATGACTTAGCACTCTGAGTTGTTTGGCTTTTTTATTACTGGATAAAAAAATATTTAAGATAATGAAATTCTCGTTGATTAGAATGTCTTATTATACTGCTAAATAGGCTATTTACAGAGAATGGAGACTTGAGTAACTGAGTTATACAGAGAAAGACCCTAAAAAGGCTTCATTACATTTGAGATAGGATAGCAGCGTGCGAAGCTTATGTCCAGGATGACAATGAGGGTTGGTGTCATGACCAAGTTGTAAATACAGCCTAGAAGAAGAGATTGCTAAGGGATTCCTGTCTAACTCTCAGTAGCTCGGTAAGAACAGTAATAAATCAATCAAACAACTATAAAAATATGAGTGGTAGAACACTTCTGAAAAACAAGCTTTATATTTTGACTGCTGTTTTTTAATACTTCATAAATATTGAAGTCGATCTTTATAAACCAGTATCAGCATGCCACTGTCAATACAAGGAAAACTCTTTACCCATTTATGATGGATTAAGGTGCTCTCAGGCAATCTTTTTGATAGAATCTGTAAATGGCTTTATGACAAAAGTTGCTAAACAATAAAACAATGGAAAAAGTTTACTTACAGTGGTAGCTGGCAAAAAATGAAGCTTCAACCCAATTCAGCAGGAGGATAGATGCTTTCCATAGGGATAACAATCAAGTATCCATACGATAAATTTTTATGAATCATGTTGCCTTATTTTTCATTATCTGTGAAGCTAATGCTGTCATTACAGTATTCTAATATAGTGCCTGATTTGCTAGGAAAGGATTTCCTTATGCATCTCCAAAGGAGGTCTAATCAGCAAAGACTTGCATCATGTTGGTTTGGGATTTTTGATCAATGTCTCAGGGAGTGAGCTCGAGTGACAAAATTATTGGAAGTTAATCTGCAATTTCTATGCACAGGGCTCATATCTCATTGTGAGTCATCATCCTGTGATCTTGTGAAACAAATGAGTGAGTCCTGGTCAGGCAACAGAAGACAGACAATTCAATCCTATTTTATTTCAGGAAAAAGAGAAATGAATCTGCCCAGGAACTTTAGGAAACGTAACTTTATGATAAAGCTTAGTGGCATCTATGGTATCTGCTGGTACCTGGCTTAATGAGAGTAGGTCATCAGAATTCCATGGGAAGGTCAGCCACTGAGAGCTGCTTTTTCCCCTGATTATGTTCATATTAATTGTTGTGCCCATGGAATAATAGAATAAGCTTTATATTATTCCCAGTAGAAAATATTTTTTGCTGCCCATTTAGACAACAGCCTTGAAACTTTTTTTGTGAGGAAAATATTTCAGTGACACTTGACATAAGTGGAAGATTTCATACCTCTTGTTTGTTTTGTCCTTTGAGAAGACAAGTGCAAGGCCCTCACTGTGACAGTACTTGTAAAATGGCACACTTCTTTATCTATCCACGGTTAGCCCTGAGTACTGGAAGCACAACACCCAAAATTAACATGGAATCTTTCTTACAGGCTTACCTATTCCAATATTACTAAAAAATTGTTTGTGGGGGACCACCACAAGCTTTGTGCTGATTATTGGCACTGTGGAGAAATGTGAAAACTTTTTGTTGATCTGTCTGCTTTTATCACTGGCTATCAAATTAAAATGCTTTAATGCATCATAATATAGGTGATTTACAGAAGCATTTGGCACGAAAACAAATGCCTATCTTAGTTTGAAAATAATGAACTAAAATCAACCAGTAAAATTGATTTTACACAGCCTCTTGCAAAGAAGTAATTCTGATGATGATATTGTGGGTCTTAGTGGAGCAACTCTAATCAACATGCTAGGTCCCAGTAAGAGTATTGACAATTATGCGTTAGCAATGAGGTGAAATGTCAGGATTCAAGATCCTGTTTGTTTATAAACTGAACCACAACCATCAAAGCTTGAAGTCAAAGAGAGGGAGTGTGTGTGTGTCTATATCTAATCCTAAACTGTTGACAGTACCACAGATGCACAGAATGTAGTTGAAGCGCGTATGCTATGAAATCTAATGAGCAGTCTTGCTGTTGCTGATGAAGATCTTGTCAAGACTGAACAATTTATTCTTTATCACTGTGGCCATACCCATGACAGCACAACTGTTAATACCACCAGATTAGTTCTATTTTCTCATAAAAAAGTAAAACAGTAGAAAACATTCCACCCACTCATCCCGCGTCGATACAGCATATTCACTGAGCAGCCCTAAAAGTTAGCTGCTGGCACCAAATGGTCTTAAACACGATCATTAGCAAATTCAGAGCCATGTGGGGAAGGAAAGGTAGAGGGAGGTTTCCAGCCTGCATGGAAAACTCCTGAAATAGGAATTGTTGGAAACAGTTTGCATAAAAAGAGTTGTGCACATCTCCAGAAGCTGCCCCACAGCATCCTGCTCTCTGTATGGCAGTGTGTGAAACCCAATGTGCAGCAGGTAGATATGCAGAGGAAGTATGGTAAATTAAAAATAGTAAGCATGCCTGCTTGGCTTACAAGGGAAGTGTGCAAATTTGTAGGACACGTGTAAGAATTGAGTAAAATCCATTTTCCCTCAACTGCATAACAGAAGGTAAGTACCATCTGCAGAAATGCAAGAACCGTATAGCATATGGTAATATTTTTCCTTCTTTTATTTAAGTCATAGTGAAAGTCTGTTAATGTGGCTCCCCTCCCTTTCCAGTTTCCCTCTCGGTCACTTTTCCATGGCAGGTTTCTGACAATGCAGCTATCCAAACACACGTGGGTTGCCAGTCATGGTTGACGTGCAGAAGAGCCCATTGTGTGGAGCTTCTTGGATCTTCCGCTGGCACCTCCAAGCCTGGGATATACTGTGTCAGTGTACATAACTGCAACAGCAAACAGCATCTTCTGTAGCACAACTTGGTTTTGTGCAAGGGGCACTTGTGTTGCTGAAGCACAACGTGCAGATTTGCACGTGACTTATGGCTACACTTAAGTTAAGGGTGTTTTAGTAGTATAAGAAGCAGCTCTGTATGGGGATATAGCCTTGTTTCTCATGTGAGAGATCCCTTTGGGTGATCCAGAAGTGCAGTTTCTTCAAATAGCTGTAATACCGCTAATACTAATGTCACAGGCTGGTGCCATGTGAGCCCCTGCAACTGTGGTTTAGATAGATCTGTACTGCCGTTTCCTTTTTGACTGCTGATTTGCTTTAGCTTCTCATTGTAGGCATATACTGTGCTGCTCTTCATGCGCTGCTAACTGGAGCTTTCTTAGAGAAAGCTAGATTTTTTTTTTCAAAATTGTCTGTATAAGCAATTTCTTTGGTAGGCTGATATGCCATATCCCATTAAAGATTACAAAGCAGAGTCAGTGAGCATGACAAGGGATTTAAAAAAAAAAAAAAAGTTTAAATTTATCTCTTGATTTGAGAATGTGCAAATGAAAAAATTTTTCCCTTCAGTAATTATGTTGCTCAAAGAAATAGAGCTTGGAGATAATAGAAAGTCCAGTGTAGTAATTGCTTGTAGTACTAAACAGTTGATACAGCAGGGAGATTTGAATTGCTTAATGAACTGATGTAAAGGCAGATACGTTGTGTCCTTTGACAATGACTGTGTATGTTCTTCCACATACCCCATTTGAGAGAGAGATTTTTAATTCTTCTCTCTTCCTCGTTTTTCTACCTCCTATACAATGAAGAGGCAATAATATCCTGCCAGTAACGGAAAGATGAAATGTCTGTACAAATCTACAGATTATCTAAAACCTTTAAGCATCTTAAGCATGGGGAAACATTTTCCCTCAGGACCCTCATGCTACAGCTTCGGCAGAAAACCTGTCATCCAATTAGGTAAAGGTCATCCAATTAGGTAACTATGGATAATCCAGGTGGTATCCTCTGGCTTTCTCATGTTGGAACCCACTGTGAAGCTGCTGACTGTGGCTCCTGTACAGCAGAGCTCCCTCTGACAAATGTCACAGGTGCAGATCCCCTTCCCCTTCTTGTGGTTTGGGTGGCTCTCATTCTTCACTTGATTGCAGGCCTCATGCTAGTATTATATCACTGGCCTACTCATCCAAAACCCTCCCACAGATGTGATACCAAGAAATGTTGCTCTTATCGTTCACTTTCACTTAACTCATCTCCTTCCTCTCTCTACCTCCATCTTCCTCCTCCCTCCCCCAAACCCTCATTTCTATTGATATCAGAGAACACAAGAAACAAGCAGGCAAGTATGATATCAGCCAAACTTCTGTCGTTCCAAGAAGCTCTATAAACCTCCTGAAAGCAAAACTGTATGAAGGGTTGACTGTAGTTTCCCTACGGGACTTCCAATACCGTTGTGAACTTTGGTGCCTAGAAGGGTGGGGGGGTTGTCACCATACTTCCTACACACAGGCAAGCAAATCTGCCATGAGAGAGCCAGAGTGGGCTCTGATCTCGATGCCTGAAGCCCCAGACTGTGCAGGGCACTGCAGACCACACCAGTATCAGCACTGGAACATGGCCTGACCGTGGTCTCTGAGATCAGCACTTGCAGAGATCTCCATGGCATGCACACCTCACCAGGGTGAGCAACTGGGTGCAGACCACTCTGGAAAAATTAGGGACAATTTCTGCCTGGTTTTATAAAGATACGCATCTGGCTTTAGGATCCCAGGTTTTGGGGAAGGAGAACTTGAACTACTCGCTTTGTTTTCCTGTGAGTCTTTGCAGAAAGAGCAAGCTGTGTTCTAATCAGTGTGTGAAGCTGGAGGTACTAGAGCTTGATGCGTTTGACTCGAGTGATTTAAATTTGGGGTGAGAGCTGGGGGGAATGGTAAGGTACTCTGTCACTCTTTCTCATGCATTTTGACCATAATTTTGTAGCGAGTTAAGAAGCTCTGACCTAACCACCGGAAACAATTAGATTGCTTTTCTTGTGCTGCAGCTCAGCCTATGCAGCTCTAATCAGAGACTGAATGAAGCAGACCTGTATCAGACAAGCAGCCTCTAAGTGATTGCTGAGTGACAATAGTACTAGAGTCAGATTAAATTTTAAAATAGTCCACAAGGGAGAAAAAAAAAAAAAGATAAAACCCTCTTGAGAGAGGTTCTTCTTTTTTTTCTGGAATTATGGAAGAGAGTTGGAAAAAAATTTAAACAGAACTTTATTGCTGCAAGGAATGGATACCAGAAAAAGGAAGGCAATTGGAATAGACCTTTATTTTCTGACTGGCTGGGTATGAAGCATTAGATGTGTTAAATAGTTTTCAGTTAACTCAAACAGTAAAACTCAGTTATGAAACCATGCAACAGAAATTTGAAAGGCATTACATTATACAAAGATGGGATGTCTGAGAGACCCTAGAATAGACTGCAGACAGTTTGAAGAGGAAAAATGTGTTTTTACTTCTTGCTGCCTCCTTATGTCCCTAATGAAAAATCAGGCAGTAACAAAGCTTCAAGACCAAGAAAAAGATGGACACTAGAGGAGCCAAAACCGATGGTTAGAAAGAAAGGAATTTGCCAAGCAGAAGTTTTGCAGCCCATAGAACAGCTTATGGCAACGTACTAAAGTTGTGATTTTTATGTGGTTTGAGAGAGCAGCCTAGACAGGCTCAGATATACATCTATGAAGCACTGAGGCAGCAACTGCTCAGTTACATGCCTTATATATGCAATAAGTAGTCGTGAAGTTAACGTCTCATTGCTAAGAAAAGGTTGGGCATTCCTCTTCTAGAAAATTCAGTTCTAAGAAAAGATATCAAACAGAAAAATGTAAAAGGCAGAATCTGCACAAAATAGTTACTTATGCTGAGATTTAAAAAAAAAAAAAAAAGCTGAGGCAATCCTTTGCACTTAAAAGAATGACCATGTTTCTTATAAATCTTACAAATCCCTTTCCTTTTGTAAAGGTTTAATATTGGCAAGGTGTAGTCAGCATAAACGTAAAAATGAAAGAAATATCATTATCTCCTTGGGACTCACTGGACAGTGCTGCAGTGATTAGTAGACTGTCAAATTAAAGTGTATTTGATTTCAGTTAGATGTAGCTGCACAAGCCAGCAACACAGAGTGTTTAAAAACCACAGTAAAAGGAGAAAAATAGAGAGGTGAGCATACCCTTTGTAGCAGAATGTGGGGTGTATAGAAGTTGTGTTTTTTGTGGAAGAGTTTTTTTTTTTTTGTGGTTTCAGGAAAAAATATCTAACAATCCAAAGATATTTAGGTCCTGTAAACTGTATTCCTTCCCAGACACAAGAAGCAAATAACTGAGGGAGAACGTGAAGTCGTTTTGAAGGGCTGCAAGAGCTCTCACTGAGCCCAGAGCAGGGTACCTCCTGCCACTCCCTTAGGAAAGGTCTTCTCTCAAGCTGAGGAGGAACGAGGTGAGCTCGCTGCTCTGAGGCGTGCAGCAGGCAGGAGTGCAAGCAGGGCAGCTGCTGCTGGAGCCTTACTGAGTGCTGGCAGTGGGCTGCGTGCGGCACAGTCGCTGTAGTTCCCACCTGTATATAAAACCTCAGACAGTATTTTCAAGTATGTTCACGTATGCCCCGCTTGTGAGAGACGTTCATTTGTTTATTGCAAGCTGGGAGTGTGAAAGTGCTTGTAAAAAGCACTCTGCTCTCTCACTCACACGGGGCCCTCCCCTCCCTGGGCAAGGACCTCAGCGGTGTTGCCTCCTTCCCTCAGCGGTGACACTGCTGTCACCTCCTCTAGAGGTACTCCCAGCACGGTCCCGATGGCTGGCACCATGCTCAGCCCCTCTGCTTGGTGCAGGTACCAAACTCTGACAGGGCTCCAGCAGAGATCCTTAGCAACTCCGGAGGCATCCAGAGCTGCCTGCCTTGGCATCAACCACCAAAATGTGAATTCTGTGGTGGAATGTAGCTCAAGAAGTTCTTCAGCAATAAAAGTCACTGTCAGTTTGTCTTTATTGATGAACAGGAAGGGAACGCAAGGCTCCCTGTAGTGCAAACGGAGACGCTTCTTCCCCGAATTACCTGATTCAGCACTGATTTGTGCAAAGCTGTCTAATGGGCACAGGGATGGAAACCACTGCAAAGAGGCTCTAGTTCTCCGGTACCATGGTAATAGGTATAAAATCAGTTTGATTGCACCTCTTCAAGCCAAGGGGAGCGGGGGGAAGGCCAGATTTTTTAACAGCATGATTGATTGTGGGGGTCAATGGCATGAACATCAGATGCTAACAAAACTTAAATGTCAATATGTTCAAGTAAAGCAGAAGCCATTGACCATAATATATGCAGTAAGAATAAGAAAGGTAGGGTTTTTTGTTTTGTTTTTCTGAGATCTGTACCAACTGAAACCAATCAGAAAATGGGGCTGGTGTTGTGAGAGACCTGCTGCTGCTTACCTGTCCAAAACCAAGAATAATAATACTCGTTATTTAAATTCAAAACTGAATATTTGATGACATAAATTATTGGCTTTGTTACAATAGGAAAGGAAATGAACCTTACTGATGGCATACACTACAGATGTCAGTTCCCGGATAGTTTTGCTCTTTAGTGATTTCTCTTGGTGTCTATTTGGTGCAGAGATAAAAGTTTGGTGAATTCTTCAATAGTTTTAGTCTTTCCTACACAACTTGAGAATTAACACCATAGCTGCTGGGAAAGGGATCTGAGGGAATCAGTTTCAGAACCATTCACAATTTGAAAAATGCCTTTTCCACTTGTGAAAACCTAAATCTACCTTGCTTAACTACAAGGCCCGTCAGGAAATCCTAGGGACAAGGGAGAGGTACGATGAGGTTGGCGCACTGACGTGTTTCTAACCTTCCTGTTGTAGATTTTCTGCCTTGGCATGGGACAATTAAAATATTCACTGAGCCAAAGATGGGGACTAATGGCTTGGCAGTCATCTAGGAGGTGGAACATCTGTATTGTCATGAACATTTAAGCATTGAATTCAAAGGGAGCAGTGTTAATAGTTGCGTATTAATTTTCTGTAAGGTCATTGTTCAAACATTCTCTTAAGGAATAGGCACCTTCAGATAACAGATTTAAAAGCTACTCCATCCCACATTTTTGGCTGGTTGCTGCTGTGTTTGTGTTTAGTAAAGTTCATAGTCTTTCACTTTCCTCATTTTACTTTTGGTAAAGGATGCCTGTAACAAGAGAAAAAAATATATATTGAACTGAACGCACATGTTTTAAATAGAAAAAAAATGTTTTGGATCAGACAAAGGAAAGTGCTTTTGTTATGCTTACTGAAACAGCCAGGGGAAATTGTTCACACAACCCTAATGCCAACCCATTTTAGGGGAAAAAAAAAAAAAAAAAAGAGTTGGGAATGGGATTTAGCCACATTGAATAGTCTAAAGCCTCTGTGACCATAAGTTCCTTAGCTAGTGGTGACTTGTCCTGATCCATGGTGTCAAACATATTTTAGGAGCCGGGCCTGTTCTGATGGCCTGGTTTTGGTTTAGCAAAAATTCACTGAAACGGGGAGAGAGATTAGAGGCAACTCTCACTGGTTCTTACATTTGGGTTTTGTTTGCCACTCTGATTGCTTCCGCATACATATCCCGAAGAAGTAGAGCCATGCATAGGACATTGTGCCAAAAAAAGCTGGGGTGTAGCCCTGGGGCAGCTTTCTGTGGTTGCAGCAGTGCTGCTCCTGGGTGCCGAGCATCCCTCCTGCATGGTGTGGCGTTACACCCTGTGCCCTTGCCCTGACCTGACACCAGCTCAGGACTCCCCACATCGCGCCCTGCTGCAGCCAACCAAACATTCACAGGAAGTCAGCAGGCCAAATGCATGTTTTCTGCAGACCAGATCTGTGTGCTCAACAGAGCTGGCAAGCCTGTTAACACTAAATGAAGGCTTGGCTCAATCTTCTGTGAAGTATTTCCCAGCACTCATTTTCTGTGGTGCAACCTTTTTTAAAAATAAAAATTAAACAAGTCAAAAGGGTTACCAAAAGAGTATCTGAGGACAATCTTTCATGGAGAAGCACGATACTGTGGCTGTGATCTGAAAATGTATCTTTGGCCCCAGCACTGAGGATGGGATGCTTGGCTGTTTAGACAAGCCTCTCTCAGTGCTGTCTCTCAGAAGGCACCTGGAAATTGCTCTAAATGCTTCATAGTGCAAGTTGCAGAGCAGCTCATTGTGCTTATGCTGTCAGGCAGTTAATGTTTAAAAAAACACTTATTTTCTGTTTTCATTGCTGTACCTCAGAAGAAATGCATTCTGTTTTATCTAAACAGAAAAACACTTGACTACTTTGCTTGCAAAAACTGCCTGTAATGTAGCGGAAGGTTTTGTTACTTGCCTTTTTTTATTTCCCAAATGAAGTAAAAAATGAATTAATTGCTAAGATGCAGCTCTGACATCAAGGAAAAGTAACCCAAAAAATTGTTCTGATATAGCTTAGCAATGGGCTGGATGCCTGTGAGAAAATATAGGAAAGCTAAAAGCTTTATGCAACTCTTGTTATTGCTGTGCTACTGCAGTACAGTATGCTAGCAACATCCTGAGTATCTCAGACTTTTTTCTTGCTGTTAAAGCTACGAGAAACTTTGGTACATCTTAGACAAGGGACAAGGTACTTGATGCCATCTTAAGAGATTTCATGATCCTTAATGTCTGATGAGTGAGGAGAAAGAATTAAGAAAAAACACAGATTGTCCTGATAAAGTCAAGATTTTACAAATTCCTAGAGACTTCTTTTATTTTATTTATTTTAAAAGTAAAAAAAAGCATAACCAGGGCAAAGAACATGGTTGTACAACAGGTGCGTTTTAGACTACTAGGTTCTGTGGACAAATCTATAGAGGAGAAAGTAGCAGAATGGCTTGAACCAAAGAGAAGTCAGGTTGCTCTAGATGTGTAACACAGATGAAAAAAATCACCTTGTTCAGGACACTGTCTAGTAGGATTTACAATGCTACTAAAATAACTGTTTCAGCTTAGTGAACTCCTAAGGGAGCATGTAGCAATGCTATGAACCTCCAAGCCCTGTGTTTATCATGTACAGCTACTGACCTATGTATTTGTTTGATTTATGCATGTTGGCATGCAGTCTCTCAGGCATGTCACTGCCTACCTTGAACAGGAGGGCACTTATGCATCAAACCTGTCTGCTGCTGGAGACAGGTTGGAAGACCAGATGAGTGGTCTGACTACTGCAATTTATCCATGCTAGTCTGAGTATTGCAGGAAAGACTGCAGGTCTGATTTGCTCCCACTTGAATGGCTAGAAATACAATGCTTAAACACAGAGTTGCTTATTTGGTGTACCAGTGCATGAAGAAAAACTGATCTGTAAAAGCAGCTGAGAGAATGACTTCCCGCCGCAGCTCTGTACCTCTCTGTTCCAAGGCCCATGCTTTAAGGCCATTCATCCCTTCAGAGATGCCTACTGGCAAACTCGAGGCTATTTTTACAGAGCAGTCACCGAAGAGGCTGAAAATAAACACATATAGAAGCAGAGAAATCTCCTTTTTAGCCATAACCAGTCAAAAAATACCATCCTTGTACCATGCCTGTGGGCTGACTCCAGTGTCCACAACCCTTTTCTAGTAGCTGGGCAGTTTAAAAGGCAATGATGTTCAAGTGCTCTGCTGTGGCTCTTCTGGTGTTAAGGCAGGGGAAAATGCATGCTGGAGCACTTCTTGGCTGCAGCTGGTGCTGGAGAAAGGCAGGAGTAAGTTGCTTCAGCTGTTTCAAAAGTTACCATGAGGAAATATGATGGCCTCTGTTAAAAAAAACATCTTCAGTTCAGTTCAAGAGGCTGCCCTCGAATTTTACTGCAAGGCACTGCAGGTAGCCAAGTCTTTAGCATGGAGAATATGAACAATGAAATTAGCTGTGTTTTCAAAGAAAGGGAAGAGCGAGGAGACGAGATGAAAATTTCTTAAGTTTCATGTGATTGTAGTCATACCTCACTTACAGTTCATCACCAGAGTCAATTAAATGCTGCAGGTTTTTTGGATGCACTCCTAATTCTCAGTCATTCTCTCTTTGGGGTTTTAACTGTGGTTTAACTGCCGTTGCTTTATCTAGAGCTAAGCAGCTTGCACCAATTTCAGGTTGCTGCTGCTTATTAAAAATTGAAGTGTACCTTTTCTCTGTTCTTAGGGGATATAGGTGAGGTACTGAGCAGCTCTGAAATTGAGTTTGTAAGTAGGAAACACATGGTGTTTGCTAGACTGCACAAATAAGTCTAGGGTGGGGAGCGCTGCTTTTGCAAAGCTAGGACGACTTTAACTGAGAGCACTGCTAGTGTTCCACCATTTTGTCAGCAGGAAAAAACCTGACTGAAAAAGAAGAGTCTCGTTGGTAGTGTTCTTGCTACTAAAACTGAAATGAAGTACTTGCTGGTAAGCTGCAATTTAGGCAAGTGCAGCTCAGGCAGCCGCAGACAATTTTGCTGCTTATTAAGCTAATCAGAGTTGTATCACTTGCTCCCTTCCCCCACGTATGATTTACCTGTTGTCTTCTCACAAAACAAAATAAAGCTCTTCAAAGGACTGCTTTTAAGTCACAGCTCATAGCTAAATGAAGACCTCATAGGAGGCTTTAAGTGCTACCACAGTACAAGTAATTGTTTTAAAAAATACATTTCTTCATCACCGGCCCTTTTCCTACAGTTCTTGCTCTCCTAATGTAATGGTAAACACAAACAACATATGTAAAAAAGATTTACAGAAGCTCAGGATAGAAAGTGAAGAACAATAACCCAGTTTTATAACAATATTTTAAAATGCAAGTTTTTACATTAGGAAGGAAACATTCCGTGACAGGAACTCAAAAATACCATTTTACATTCCAGTTCTACCTTTACATTACAAGTTTGCATACCGATACCACTTCTATATTTACATTGCAAGTATGGACATTTATATGTCAACTAAGTTGCCTCAGAACACTTTCATCATCTACTTCAGCTAATGAGCTGGCTTCACATTGAGGCACATGAAGAGCATCAGTATATTTTAATTTACAAGGTTCAAATATACAGGTCCTCATCTCTACCTAAAGGGCAGTAGTAAGCATTTAAGAGACAGTAACATCTCAAATGATTCCAGATTATTGTCAAGTGGATGTTACTTAGCAGTTAGATACAGAGCCGTTTGCTCTCCAGATGCTGATAATATGACTGGTAGTATAGGAGACCGATAATGTTGTTCACTTAATACCCAGTGATGACAAAGTAGAGAATTTGGGATATGGGAGGTATGAGGAGAAGTATAATTAATGCAGATCCTCTGTTACTGCTTTTTTTAATTAATATTTTTTAGGTTGTTTATGTTGAATTCCTTCCTCTGGCTAGATTTTATTCGATACGTTTTACATGTGTTGTGAGAGCAAGAACGTGCATGTGATACAGCCAATTTGACAATAACTGAGGCAACAATCTAGAAAACAGAGTAGCAATTTACTGCATTAAATTCACTGCATTTTAAGATAGCTTTTTGCTAAGGGCATGTTAGAAGACTTGCGTTACCCCAAGGTTCGTGGGACAGACCCTGTAATCACAGCCATGCAAGTCTCAAACTTATCTGAGGCTTTTGAATATGATATAATGATTATTTCTCTTTTTGGGATAAACACAAGGGAACTGCAGTCTTTAGTAGGTTAAGCCTTTTCATTCTTTTGGCTCTCTAGTTGATTTTTACTGCAGCCACTTTTGTGGTGACCTATTGCATTAACAGGAGTTAAAATCAAGCCTCCTGCCACTGCATTACTGCCACCACACCCAGTTCTTTTAGAGGCATTTAGAAAGAAATTTATGGCTTTTTTTATATGCACAATTAATAGTAACACATTCTCCTGTGTTTTCACAGTCAAAGGCCAGGGATAAAATTCAACAGGATTTTTCTGCTGCATGTATTTCTTGTGTGCATACCTAAATACAATTTTACAGCTAGACTGTCTTCTATTTCACGTCTTTATTATGAATGTAAGGAGTTGCTGAAATCTCACTGAATGCATGAGGAAAAAGAAAAAAAAAGAAGAAGAAAAAAAAAAAAAACAGAAAACCAATTCACTTTTTAATCACTGAGATTTCCTTCATCTGACTCCTCTTCATTTTTCATCTCTAAGGAGACGAGCAGTGTCATGAAAACAGCCTCCTGGTTTCTTGGTAGTTCAGTTGTCCCTACCACTAATTCTTCTGTCACCTTGTGCCTTTTATTTACAATCTTAACCCTCTGCTAGTGACATCAGTGGTGACGTTATAGAAGACTCTCACTGGGAGGTGTAGGAGACAAGGCAGCAGGAGGAAGAGGTGGACTGTCCTCAGCAAAGCTGATTTTAGTCCCAATGAAATAGAAGGAAGGAAAGCACAGAACATATTGGGGGGAAGCTGAACTGCTCCTACATAAAAAGATATTTTAAGCTCATGTCAGCTGTTAGAAATTAACATATAGAAAGTTCAGTTTCAAGGACTGCTTCCATTACACTAGTATTATGCAAAATGCATCTGAAAAATACTAAGAGTTTTCTATTTAGGCTTCCTGGCCCGAATTCCCTTCTCATGTTGCTTAGATCTGATCCTCGTTTTTGTTTTTCTGCCCCATCTTCCTTCCCTCCTACTCTCGTCTGCTTCCCAAAATGTTCCCCTGCTACATACCCTTCCCAATTCACTCTCGGTATCTTATGAAAATGTGCTTCTCTCCCTGTAGTACTGAGTGTCTCTAGAGGCTGAGTTTGGTAATCCACTGTATTTTCTGTATTTTTATAAGTAATTATATGCTAAAATAAAGGATGTCTATGAACGAGGATGAAAAGAGGATAATAATCTGTATGCAAGAGGGCTGTTGCGGGACTTTAGCACCATAAGGTAGAAGAAAAAGGGGGTTCAAGAAAAAAGATTTAACATCTACAGATGCATATTGCCTCTGTATTTGTGCATAGTTGCCTGAATCAAACCAAACCACTTCTGCAATCCCTGCTTAAGCTATTTCTTCCTGGTGGACTGGACTTCACTTTTAAATGTATGTCATAATATATGAGGTAGGGCTTGTTTTGCTTTCTGTACTAATACTTCATTATGCAATAACTTCCAAAATAGATTTATTTTGATAAACTTCAGGAAGATGAAGGTCCTGTGTTAACCGGGATATAAGCTCTGATCAAGCTGTGAACGTTTTAAACATCATACTTCAACTCCAGGCACTGCTGACAGCATTCTTAGCCACGGGTGCCATTCATCATGTGCTGTTCTGACAAAACAGGATGATGGTAAAGTAGTGGTGGAGGGGATCAGCTCATCTTCACTGAACACTGTCAAGTCCTGATAGAAAAGAAAAAGAAATGATAAACGGAGGGCTGAATATTCATATATGAACTGCTCTGATCATTGTGACTATTTTTTCCATTCAATTTAAGTTGGAGGAGGAAGAAGAGCCAGGTGGTTACAAATGCAAACCATTTGATTGGTACTGGTGCATAATGAATCTGCTTGCCCAAGTACCAATATTTTTTAAAAAATGCTTAAGATTACAGGTAATTGTTTGTATAACCATGAGAAATTGAGGTGATTAGAAGCAGGTATTTAACAACAAAAATAATTGAATGCTTGTTTCCTTCCTCTGTAAATGGGTTTAAGGGAGATTAAAATATTTCCCCTGCTGCAAGCAGTAATACCACTAATTCCACTGCAGCTAGAGGTGCTGCTGCTCTGTGTTGTTACAAGAGCATAGAACCCTCTAATGAGCTCTCACAGGTTTCTCTGATCACTGTTAAAATAATGGACCTATTTGGTAGACCTAGTCTACTAAACATCTTTCATACTTAGACCAAACATTGCTCTTAAAATAAAAACATCCTTGCACTGCATTTCCATAGCTGTTACTGAAAACATGTTCTAAGAAGGGCTGTCTTTTGTCCAGTTAACATTTTTAGTTCTGTCGGTAGTGTTTCTAATGCTTTTATTTTATCATATATTTTGTATTAAAGTACTTAAGGATAAAATTAAATGAACTATGTGGCAGTCTTGTGAAAAAAGGGTTGAGTATATCTTGACTGGAGGGGAGGCACTGAAACCACACAGAACATCCCAAGGGCCTAAGGAGGGGGAAAATACAGCCTGTTTGGGTACAGCCTGTACTGGGAAATTCATACTAAATGTGCCTTTGCAGGCATGGAAACTCCTTGTATCTTTTGACTCTGTTGAAATGGTAGCCAGGTCTTTGCATGAAATGAGTTGTTACTGCCCCAGCACCATCAGTCACTGTATGTTGGTTTTCATAAAGTGAAATTGTAGCCAACTTCCCCTTGAAGTTGGTTTGATTTTCTAGGGGAAACCAGAAACTGATAAATGGCTTCTCTGCTTGTGTACTGGTTGATGACACACAGAGCTAGAATCCAACCATGTAGTATTTGAGATGCTTATCTTCCTTTGCAGAAAAGTCTTAAAAATTACAGCAGGATGCCAGTTGCTTAAGTAGTTTATCACTGCACTGCTAAAAGCAGTTGAACAGGGAACTAAGACCTTTTTTCTGTACTAGAATAAAAGTAATTTTCTTGAAGGAGAAGAAGGAGGATGATGGGAAGAAATACAGTTGAAACAATGCTGAATAATATTGAAGCATATCAGGACAAGTTTAACTGCATCTACTGTTAACACCCGTTATTAGCAAAGGATATTTCTGTGCTACAGTCATGATAAAAGGCATAAATTCTTAGAACAGGTTAAAGTGATTCTGCCCTGATAACAGATTGACAGCCACCCAGGGTAGACAGGGAGGAACTGTGATTGACATATGACTGGTAGCAGTAACTGTGAGTGACATAAATGTGTATGATCTTATAGGATTGCAATGTGGGTGGGTTAACAGAAACAGCCATGTAGAAGTTGAAAGCAGTTACTTGATGATGAACAGGATGAAAGTTTGAACACAGATCTTCAGGAAATGCCTTGAAATTCGTATTTCCCATGTCTAAATTTATATTTCTTCAAGACAATTATGAAAACAATAAGAAAACTAGACACACACTTGCACACACACAAAAAAAGAATAACCCACATCTATGTTCCTTTTTCTCACAAGAAAGAAAGAGTACCACAGAAGTCCAATTGCTTTTAGGCTGCTCAGAGCTGGCCCAACATTAAAGCCTTGGTAGTTTAATTCACTTAAGCATCCAGAAGTTTGGCTGATGATTGTTTTCCCTCTTCCTCTTAAATTTGAGAAACTAGACCAGAATTACCAGGGTGGGAGGGAATCCTTTCAACATTTCTGTTTTGTTTCACACGGTAAAGAAAATACAGAGTTTTGAAATGAAAAATGACTGGAAAAACTGAGAAGCCA
Source organism: Anas platyrhynchos (assembly GCF_047663525.1). Lineage (NCBI taxonomy): Eukaryota > Metazoa > Chordata > Aves > Anseriformes > Anatidae > Anas > Anas platyrhynchos. Next base: position 53,625,731 of record NC_092587.1, on the reverse strand, counting down.
TTCTCAAGTCTCTATTTGTTTAGGTTCAACTCCAAATTGAGAGAGAGGCTTGCTTTTTTGTTTTGTTTCTAAATAATAATCAGACTTTAGCTGATATAAGTGTTATTCTAATAACCATGCCATGTTATGTCAGGATTAGCTGGAAGAAGAAAAGCTGAAGGAGAGTGCAGCTTTTATGAAAGACTAAAGAAGGTAAACTAATGTTTGGGATCTAAATAGCATTGTATTTAAGGTCTGTCTTAGCGCAAAACTGTTGTATGTAGCCAATCAAAAGAACTGATGTAGTAATAAAACAATGAATGGTAAAAATTTTAATTGCTATTTTACCCAATGTCTACATTTTTCCTCTGCCGCATGTCTGTAGTTGCTCGGCACTCTAGATTTTAAATCCAAAACTTCTCGCTTTTCCCTTTGAACTGGAGATTTCTTAGGGGCCAGCAAAAGCATTCTCAGAGCTTTTTAAGGATGCGGAGACAAAGCTGCAAAGCCAGCTGCAAAAGTAAACAATGAAGATCAATAGCAATGTTATCTCCCACGTTCGGGACATCTTGCTGCAATTTCAGTTCTCCTTTCCAAGATCTTGTCAAGGAGCGGAATGGTTGTCAAGTGCTGTGGAGCATACTGCAGTCCATTAAGTAGCATTGCCTTCATTTAGACTGATGCATTTGGCAGCAGTTGAACCGTTAGAGCTTAATATTGTAGTTTGTTTTGCTTAAACTTGTGTCTACTGAAAGTCACTTTTCAGAACTGACCGGTCAGTGTTTGCGTTTCTCTCTTGTTCCAAAACTTTCCTTGTGTTATTTCTGATCTCCTTCGTGAAGCTTTCCTGTTTGTCCACTATGGCTTGTCTCATCCTTTTCAGGTTTGAGGAGACAAACTAGGTACAAGCTCGTGATTCTGCATATAACTGTGTTCCCCTTACCTTTCTTCCTTTTCTTTGACTACTAACTTGTCTCTCCATCATTTTAAGGCACACGTCTGTTTTGAGAAGTCCTCGATCACTAATAAAAAAAATAAAAAATAAAATACTATTACCTGTAGTTAATTATAATGATGTCTCATCTATCCCTCGATATTTCTCACCAATCTTTTTTCTCTGGTGACCAGTGATGGGGCCTTGAGGAAACAGCATGGAGCTGTGACAGGGGAGGTTCAGGCTGGACCTTAGGAAGAGGTGTTTGGGCACTGGAACAGGCTGGCCAAGGAATGGGCCAGGGCAGCAAGCCTGCCAGAGTTCAAGAATCATTTGTACAGTGCTTTCAGATATGTGATTTGTCTTTGGGGTGGTACTGTGAGTAACGAGGAGTTGGGCTCAGTGATCATTGTGTGTCCCTTCCAACTCAGAATATCCTATGGTTGCATGATTTCACTGTATGTGGCACAATAACCTTCTAGTCCAGTATTCTAGTTCAACCTGGAGGATATCTTCAGAGTTACTGGGGAGATATATTAGAACTTACACAAAACCATAAGGGTAAAAGAGGATACTAGGTTCACAAAAAAAAAGTTGAGGGCTAGCTCTGATCAATGGAGCTGTTCCCAAAACATTTTCTTCTGAAGGTTCCAGCAAGAGAGCAAATGAATTTTCAAAAGAGTAAGAAAAAGGACTGATCTGCTTCAAAATACAGCATCCACAGGGGTGATATTGGAGGTCCAGCACTGAGTGGATGAAATGTATTGTTTTAAAGCTTAATGTTTAAGCTGAAAGGATTGTTCAGGGTAAGCTTTTTTTTTTTTTTTCTTCTCCAAATCTGTCTTCTGAGACCTGCATTGTGTGGAGTGAAGTGGGGGATTATATGCTAAATCAACGAGCATCTCCAACATAGTTAAAAATATGTATTTCATAGCTTGCTGTCGGCAGTTTAGGCAGCATTATGATTTTGCTCACTCATGCTCTGCATTGTTTGTACATCACTTTTCCAGTAAAATATGCTCTAGACTTCTGTTCATGTATTAAACATGTAGAAAAGTTTAAACCTGGTTATAGAAGTTAGAAGAGCTAATTAGGCACCCTACCTGTGCATATAGTTAAAAAATGCAATGTCATATTAACAATTTGTCCAATGGGTCCTCAATGTCGTGTCCTGCCATAATAACCTCCTCTCCTGAAAACTCTTCCACCATGATTTCTGTTTCTTCTCTAATCCTTCACCTCTTCCTTTGTTCATTGTTTTCAGTCTAATCACAAGTAGTCTAGAATGTCAGCCTCTGATGGCTCATGTTACAGTACAAAACCATATACTTACCAGTAAAATGGGTTGTTTACACCCAGATCTGTAAGTCCTTTCCTTTAAAAACTAACAAGACTGTGGTTTCCCTCTCTAACCCCAGACCCTGCATTCATAGAGACGTAATCAAAATGACTTAGCCAGATCCACGTTTGCCTGCTCCACCCGGTTCTGATCCAGTGCTCATGTATCCCCTTACCACTGTAGCACAGTGAAACACAAGAAATCTCCATGTTACTCATAGCAACTAAGGCTACATAGAAGGGTGACTTGAAATTAATCCAGTTTACTGGGAAAGCCATACATTGCTATTGTGAATTAACCTACTACCATTGTCATAGTCCTTTCTTTCAGACCTTAAGTATCTTCATCTTCTCAGTGTACTTTGGAGTTTTGTGATGGGTTTTAAATTAGTTATTAGTGCTTGCAAAAGACACCTTATGTTTGTCTTGTATGGATCTATGAAAATATCTGTTCATTGCTGCACAGAGGTGAAAAAGACAAAGAGAACATCAAGAGTTACTGAAAATAGAATCAATCGGAAAACACTATTGTATTACCGTATAAATTCCTGGTGCATTTTCACCTTGACTGTCACAAAGAACTAGAAAGATTACAGAGAAGGACAGCAAGTGTGATTTAAGGTAAAGAGTAGCTCATACGGGGGAAGTACTAAATGGTTTCATTAGCTTGGAAAAAAACAGGAGATATTATGCAGATCTATAAAAGACATGCGGAGCACAGAAAGTGAATAGGAAATGACTGCTTGTTATTTCTCACAACACAAAAACTAAAGGGCACCCAGTGAATTTATAAGCTGTAATAAATTAGCTTTAATACAAACTGAAAGCAACACGTTTCCCCACTGCATATAATCGTGGAACTCAGTGCCACAGAATTTTGAGGAGGCCAAGAACAGAAAGGGGTTCAAAATCAGACTGATCAATTTCAGAGGATAAATACATATGTGGCTGCTGAATGTGGTCTACCTGCATCCTTTATGTCAGGTTCTTGAAACTATTACATGACTTGAAGCTAGAAGTTTGCTTCAATAAAAGGTCGGCTAGAACTTATCTCAGTTCTTGCAGGTTTTGCCAAGGTAGTACTTAGATCCTTCTATTACTGAACAGAAGATACTGAACTAGGACCTTTAGTCCAGTTTAGCAGAATTATTCTTATATTCTCTGAATGATGTAAATTTGACAGTAAACTCAGACACCTGTTCGTGTATTGAAATGTAGTGAATGATTTATCTCATGTAGATTTGGATTTCATCTCCCTTGATGCACCAGACCAGACACGTTGGTCTTGAGCAAGGTTGAGCATGTTCCTATGGTGATATTATTTTATATGTCAGTGGGAATCAGAATGAAAATGTATAATATGTTGTAAGATAATGTTCAGTTAACCCCACAGTTAGTGTCATGATTCTTGTACAACTAATTGCAAAGGGAGTTTCCTATCAAAAACTGTATTCCTACGCAAAAATCCTCAGTAATGTGAGGATCTGCTATGTGGTGAGGCAACTGGATTAGCTTTTGGCTGCTCCAGCAGATCTGGGTGTGGAAAGCTACCGCCAGAGATCATGCTGGCTCCTGCTGGTATTGGGATCCTTCTGTGGACACAAGCTCAAATGAAGAAAGGTGTCCAAAGAGCTTCTATTTCTCCACCTTCTGCTTCTGGTCTTCTTCCTGGATCCTATCCAGGTGTCTCAGCTAATATCACATGTTAGGAGATGATAACTGAGGATGAGACTGGAGAAAAGTTGTAGTGGCCAGGGATGGCCCAAGTTATTTGGTAAACTTAAGCCTGTGAAAGATGATAGGGTCCTAGGGTTGACCCTGGTGATCTGTGCCTCCTCACAAGTCCATTGTGGAAAATGCTGGAGCAGGTATTGCAAACAAGCCTGAAGTCCCCTCCTAGAAGAGGCTCACACCTCGCTATCTACATTGAACTGCTCAGCTTTTGCCTCAGTATCTGGGGTTTGCCAAGTGTGTGGGAGTAAGCAGCGTGCTTTCTCACTCTGATGACACAAGGATGGGTGAACACGTTTCCTCTGATGTAGCGCAACTATGCAATGAGTCTGCCAAGGTCCAAAACTCTGTGGTCTGGGGAGCTCCAGGACATGGCTGGGCTGTGGAGGAGGTATTTCTAGAACTGTACAACAGGGGAGATAGGCATTAGTAAAAATGTGGCTTGAATAGGACAAGGTGAAAAGAAGAGTGAATGAGTGGAGAGGTATCGAGGCCACTGTTTCACCATAAGGATGTCACGGAAGCGCAAACATCTGATGTCCTTTCATCTGTAGTTGTTACCATTAAGAACAAAGTTGGGAGGAAGCTTGCTCTCTGAAATGTTTGGCACTGTTTTTAAGTCAGGCCATGCCATCTTTTCTGAGTCAGGAGAGGAGATGTCTGTGTGCCATGGGGGCATCCCAGTGCCAGTCAGAATCAGTTCCGTGTGAAGGTGCTCGTATACTGACATTTGCTTATGAATCAAGCTGTGAGGTGCTTGGCTATTGCACAGCACTTTACATTTTTAACAAAGCTACATGGCCATATAATATTAAGGCCAATATTCATTTTGCCAGAGTTGTGTTTTTTTATATTTTGTTGCTGCTAGTCCTTCATACATACTCTGGGCCATACCACGAAAGAATGCCAGGACACATTAGAATAAGTTGCTGTAGACATGGTCTACAACCATGTTTGAAGTGTGTTCAGGTTTTCTGAGCAGTTTTTGTGTTTCCTACAAGAGGATCTTCTTGTGGGTTTGTTTCTAACTGGAGCACAAGTTGGACAACAAGGCAACACAGGGCAGGATGCAAAACTGGGAATGAAACAACCTGCTGGTGTTCAAACTCTTTAAGAAATAATAATAATAATAATAATAATAATAATAATAATAATAATAATAATAATAATAAACTCTTTATGTTGTCTTAAAATAGTGCTACAACCAATAAGAATCGGATCCCTGACTTCAGGAAGAGTACCGCCTAATGTTATTACCATTAAGACCATTAAAAAGTCAGTGTTCCCCTGCCGCTATCATATTGTGAGAAAGCACAGCAGTTCCCTATTTTTAGAACAGAAGTACAAAATATCAGATAACATTGTGCAGTACTGCGCCTGAGTATCTATTGCCTTTTTAGAGGAGTTAGTATCTTACAGTGATATTTAATTAGACAGTGAGTTGAAACAGTAAAGTGTTTTCTAAATGCTCAATATTAATATTACAAAGCACGAAAAGTAGGAAGGCATAGCTCTGAGTCGGAAAGCCCTGCTTTCCTAAATTTCTGTGGGCTACGCATGGAAATCAGAATAGAATGAAATAGATTTTATCTCAAACCATTTTAAAAAAGATGTGCAAGCTTTGCCTGTGCTGACTTAGCAACCATAGAGATGAACTCTTTACAAAATCCACTTTTGTAATCAGATTGCGTGTCTTCCTTCAGTGCCATAGATCACGTACAAGCCCTTGCACAGCACGTGTGGGCATCGCTAATAAGATTTTCTGTTTATCCATGCCAAGTTTCATCATCCACTGAGAGAGCAGCTTGCTGAGCAGAGGGAAGAGTTGGGTCGTAGTGGATGCTGCGGATGCTAATAAGAGAAGAAATTTGGCAAGAATGTGGTGGAATATTGCCATCATTTAATAATGTTTTTAAAACAAAAATATGTATATCACTTCAAAGCCTCTTTGAAACACAGGGGCACCATTTATAGGGGATTATATGGATTCAAGAAGGAGGCAAACCAGTTATAGCAGGTCTTCACAGAGCCTGCTGAAATAATCATCATGGGCAGGTAGGAATAAGAGATGAGACTGCCCTCCATTTCCTACTAAGATGTCATAAAAATCTGGGGGCATATACCTCCCCTCCTGGGTGCACAAAGAATTAGTTGCCTTGGCTGAATAATGTCCTCAGAATCATACAGCGTGGAGTTATAACTGATTACAATTTGTTTACAAAGCACTTCTCTGAGGACAGATGCAAGATTTTAGGTTCAAATTTTCTTTCTTATTCCTCTCTTCTCCTGCTGCTCTGCAGTTCAGTTGCTGAAGACCTCATTTACCCAACAGCTGAATTCAGATCCAGTTGTGGTCTGTATTCTCTACTGTAAGGAATGAGTTGCTTGATAATTTCAGATTTTTTTTTTTATTTTTTTGTTTGCCAGTTTCAGTATAGGTCATACCAGTGCCCTTCCCTATGTCCTAATGTTAAGGGAAGAGCATAGGTACGTTCATGTAACCTTAAAGGGGATTGTCTCCTCAGTGCTCTTTCAGCAGAGTCATTAAAAACATACCTTCAGAAGTATGGATGGTATATTTATTCATAAAGCAGCTTCCAAATTAAATATTTTAACTAGCTAGGTGAAATATTTCATACGCTTGACAGATGTAAAACATTGATGATTCATGTACTAATTAACTAGTTTTAAAATAGTCTATTTTGTGCAGAGCCAGGCATCCAATGCAACTTTAATGAACTAAAGAGTTTTACCCTGGAATACCCACACAATTTTGTAGATATATTATGCATTTATTCACTATTGATATACATAATTCTGCAAATTACACTGCGTTTTACAAAATATCTTCCAAAACACATTTGGGGGGCTTCATTTCTGCTGACTTGTAGTCGTATGTCAGAACCGATTTAGCCAAGTAGCCTAAGCCTCTATCTAAGTTGCTGAGTCAAATAGTGATATTTTTTACTCCTGTTAGGTAGCACCTGATTGATTTAAAGGGGATTACTGATGATCTGAGAGAGTATTTAATGTGAGTACATGGCAAAATTCAGAAAGGGTGTCTTGCTGGGATCAGTGCAGTTTTACAACATGAGATAAAATAAACTCCATCCGAAGATATCACAATGTCCCAGTAAAAAATATTCTGAAGTAGTCTGAGCTGCGTACTCTTTACAGATCTCTCAGAGGACCTACAGAAAGCTTTATGATGTTCAAACTGTGCAGTTTTATCTCTAAGGTAGTTTTAATTGCAGTTTGTGCATTTGTTTTGATAGAATTTTGATTCCTGTCAGTGCGTGCCAGATAAGAAACCATCGTGGACCCCTTCCTTGTATTTGGGAATGTAATAGAGACTTGGCAAAGCATGGTGAAGTCCACACTCTTACAGCATTTATACTAGAAGGAAAAGATGGCAGACAAAATCGCTACATTCATTTTAGTTATTGGGGTCCAAAAATCTGCCCCTGAGAGCACATCCTCATTTGGAGTATTTCACTGCTAACACCAGCTGCTTGTTATCTGTTAGTTACTGTGAAGGTGGGGGAATAGAATGATGGTAAAAATTAATCTGTTAGGTATCCATCAGATTTCCTTCTAAATGCAGCTCTGTTACCCATAAAATTTGACTCTGATACTTAGCAGTGATGTCCAGAAATTGGCTTGAGTCACAGCTGCTCACTTGAGTGTTGGGAAAAGCTGGTTTTGATGTGGGAAGGATGTTGCCTTGGAAAAAAATGTTCTGCTGAGTTTTTTTAAATTATTTGGGGTGGTGTCTTTTTACACAGGTGCTAAATTTCCTGGAGTTAATCGGGTAGAAAAATGCCTCTGAGGCATCATTCAGTCCATTAACTGCAATGCCAACTGCCAATGGCTGGAGTTGAATACTAACAGAGTTTATAACTCTTTATGATAATTGACAAAGCCAGACAGATTCTCGGTTCAGCATAGCCCTCCTGTTCTTACCTGCTGCCTTCTGTGTTCATATCCCTAGTGTCTGAAACATGCTCCATTTTTTTTTATTTTTTATTTTTTTTTTTTAGCAGGGGAGACATGAATATAAGAAGCAGGCTTGTTTTGCTCATTTATGTGAAAATTATACAGATGAGTGAACACCCAGCAAACCAGGATCAGCATCCCTTCCCCCACATATACTTATTACTTTAAAAGGAACATTATCGCTGCATTATGTCTGACACGCGCTCCATAACACACGGAGCACAACAGGAGAGTAGGGATCAGTTGAAAAACTAATGACAAATTTTTAAGATTATAATTTCCTGAGATATAAATGTATATACTTATAAATGGTAATGCAAAATTAAAATATAATGCACATAAATGAAAAAAAAAAAAAGTACAGAATGAAAATGAAAAGATATTGTCATTATTGGTGTATATGTGTTCTTTTGTTGGCTGTTTCACACTGTGCTGTATGAAAGCATTTAATTTTTTTCTACATTAATGATCAGTGTCCTGAACCATAAGGTCTTTCCTATAGAAAGCACCAATCCCTCAGAATTCTTCACTGAAGAATCCAGCTCAGCAGAAAGGTGTAGAGCATTCCTAAAATGTACATGGGTTATGTGGGCACCCGCTTTGGATTCTTACCTCCATATTTCACTTGGGCTATGAGGCTCATGCATTTTAGTTTTCTGCCAGGAGACTTCCAGCAAAACTTTGCTGGAATGGGGGCCACAACAATTTAGTCTGCAGAACATTCCTCTGAGTCCGTGTTACACCAATACCCATAAAATATGCTGACTTTGCAATCAGCTATGGATGAGACACAAAATCCAATGTCCTTATTAGCTGGAGTGGTTAATTACCCCAAATTATACTTAAAAGATTAGGAGGTTAATTTTAGCGTCCTGATGATTTACATTATATACAATTAAAAGCTCCTCTCAGCAGTTTCTATAGAATATATGGTATTTCTGTTATACCTCCCATTGTGGGTGTTCTGATATGATTCAATGAAGGGACAACATAGCTAACTATTTAATAGCATTTTTATCTATCTGCCATGTGGTATCCCTGCAGCAGTCTTATTTCTTTGTTATTTGGAGGTTTCTGTATACATGCATTTATAAGGTACTTGGGAATGTGAGGATAAAAAGTGAAAAATAAATGTTTGTAAAGGATGTGTTGTACTAAATCTGCAAAGGGTAAAGAGCTCCAAAAGAAGGCAAGAAAATTGGCTCCACCTTAGAAAACTAATGTGAGAGATGCTGAGTAAAAAAGAACAGTCATCCAGCTGCGCTTTATTAAGTGGAAAGCTTTTTTTAAAAAAATCTGTGGAAGACCAGAAATCAAAGATCGCTGTATATTTACTGGCTTTTTTGAAGCATCTGTTCTCTAGTATCAGAGTCTCTCACAAAGACTAATCAACTGATCTTCAGAATATCCTTATAAGTTTGAGATGCATTAGCCTCATTTTACCATCAAAAGCATAAAGAGATTATTTGTCCAAGACTACACAGGAAATCAGCGACAGAAATAATAATATAGGCCTGTATCAAGTACAGTGACTCAAACATAAAACCGTTCTGTCAGGGTAGGAAGGCAATAATGGAAGGCCCTTGGTGTAAACCGTAGCCACATGAGAAATGCTGATGAGAGACACCCACAACAGTTGGAGAGTGCTATATTGTTCTGTTTATGGTGGAGAAAATTTACCTTTAGTCTTGGCATTTGGTTAAAGGCAGAATGATGTAAATGTATTTTCAGGTAAAAAAAACAAACAAACAAACAAAAAAACTTTGGTGGGTATCTTTGACAGTAGGTTGAAAATGTTGAAAAGAGACAGGCCCTTTTAGGTGTAACAAAGCAAAGACTGTATTTTGAGCTTTCCTCACACAATGCCTATTTTTATGAAAAGCAAGAAGATTTGTATGCCACTGAAGATAGTAATACCTGCGTTAGTGGAAGTTACGTCATTTTAAATTGATAAAAGGCAAGTAGAGCTGGCCTATAAAAGGAAAAAAAATCTCCTCTTTATTGCTCCAAGGGTAGTTTAAACTGGAATTTCCAATATAAAAGAAAAGAGAAAAATTATGTTAAATAAAATTTTTACACTTTGTGTTTTCCTTCAGGTTTTGACCATACATATCTGGGGTTGTATAACTAAAAGAATTACGTCTGTTAAAACTTTTACTCATTGGGATTGCTGGGTGAACTGGCCATATTTTTTCATAGCTCCTTAAGGGACAGTCATGCAGCATTAGCTAAGCTTATTTCATTATTTATGTTACTGCGAGTAAGGATGTCTTTGCAACCATATTCAATCTGGTTAAGTGAGCTTTTTTCTGTATATATATGAGTTAGGACTTGCACATCTATATTGTAACTGCTATAGAATATTTAAGAAAGCTGATGCAACTTTTATTAGCTATATTAACTTATTTGTAATAAAGGATTCTCAGGCTTTCATCCAAATTTTCAAGGTATATCCACCAATTCCATGATGTGCTTCTAAGGGATCTGAGAGCTCAGAAAAATAAGACTACCATCATTATGCCTACTTTCTCTGTTCAGAAGTCTGCAACTTAACTGTACGATCTTTAGGGCTCCACTGATCAAAAAGGTTGAAATTCACTGCCTTCTAGGACTTCCCAGTAAATAGAATAAAATTGCCTTATCCAGTACATTTTCCACAGAGACAGACGATCAAAAGGGAGCTACCAGTAACTGAATTCAACAGTGCATATATTTGATCTACTTTTTATTTGCACTACAGTTTTCCACATAGTTCTGGCAATGTGTAAAATGTTCTCAGAGTGGATGCAAATGCAGTACTATTTACATGCACTTTAAAGTTTCTCATCGTTGCCAGAGTTGTGTAAAAGGGTGTGATTTTGAAATACAGCTAAATCCATCTAATGGCTGGCAGTCATTGAGGTGGGCAGCCTCACACCTCCCCTTCTCCTCCTCTCTTGCCCAGCCCACTTTCCACCAGAACTTCAACCATGAGATTAAGGCAGCTATACTGAAAAAAAAAAAAATAAAAATCTCTCAAAAAGTTATTAGGTTCTCTAGTAGGGTTAGATGTGTACAGTTTTCTGCACAAGTGTGTATCTGGAGCTAGAACTGAGAGGAAGGAATAAGATGATATCCTTTGGAATTTGGACATTGCTTTGGAATCAATATTCCTTTGGAAATTTGAATATGGTCTTGCACATAGTCATAAAAATCATAATGAAAAAACAAATCTCTGCAGTGTTGTAAAGGGCTTACATAGGTGTGCTTTTCAGCATTGTTTTGATTTTAAAAGGAAAAATTATGGTGCTATGACTGAGTGATACATATTCTTCAAGGTACTGCAGAGCACACACTGGAGACACCTTGATTTTTCATTTTCTTAGTTTTGATATGAGTATTATTTCTCCCCAGTTAACTGTAAACATAATTTAGTGTGGAAAAAAAATATCATTTCAAGGATTCTGATGATTGCCATGCAAGCTTGTTTGTAGCTAACATTGCATTATGGAACTGGTGAAATGCAAAGAAAAGGTACCTAAGCTGTTAGGAATTCGTATCAAGGATGATTTAATGACCTTTAGAAAATTTGTTTTTGAAGTTTCTTCTGTTAGGAGCTACACAGTGTTCCAAAGATTTGATAAATAGATGAGGTGAAACTATTTGCTTGAAAAAGTTTGGCTTTTCCAGAAGATGGAGAAGGCTAAGGCTCCTGTCTGGTGAGAAGGAGAAAGCAAGCCTGGGAGATGGAAAGTGGACAAGCTGCAGATTATAGTGGTGTTCTCTGCCTTGGTTACAATAAATAGATAAATAAATAGGGTGACTAGAAAAGGATAGCATTTCAAGTGTTAGTTTATTTGGTATCAGCCAACAAATAAACTGAGCTGAAACTCTAGACTCTACTCCCATGGTGATCAGATATTACAGTACATATGGTATGGAAACATTAAGCTGTGTTTGACGACCTCACAACGCCTAAACACAGCATGCCAGCCAACTGGTGACCATACGCTATAGCTGCCATAAACATGCAGTTGCCTCCTGCTATGCTGCACCTGAATTGCTGCGCGTATAAATCATAGACGTTATTGCAGAGGAAGGCCTCGCAAAGCATTTCATATACTTTCTCTCCACCGTAGCTGCAGCAAATAGACCGTACATCCCAACCAATATAAACAGATGTAATCTTCTGTCTGCTTGAAATGACTTTGTCATATCAGACATTTGTTGCCATCGTGTCCAAAAATTGCAGCACTTCTGTTTTTCTCTTGGTGAAACTAGACAATATGATATCCTTTATCTTATACTGACTGCATCCAAACTGCAGAAATATTTAAGAATGATGGGTCAGGGTGAAAGGTGCAGCAACAGACTAAATGCTGTACACAGTGACTTTGGTTGGTTTGGACTATATGTCAACTTGAATAGTCATGTCCTGTAACTTTGCATTCAATATCTGGCATTTATGTCTTTGAAAAACAAGCCAAAAATTCTGAGTAGATTCTTTCTGATATTAAACATTGGCTTTTTTAGTTAAGCTTCATAGTGCAACTTCAACTCAAATGAAATTTACAGCATTTTAGATTATCTGAACAAAATTAACTCCTGGCAATATTAATTATTCACTAGTCTCCTCTCCTTTTATTTTATAGTTTAAATGTGATGTAGAATTATTTACTCATGAATAAATAGCCTTGCTGTTTTCTAGACCTCAGCAATAACTGATATATGTAAAAGCTGTACAAAAATAACTGGAAATAATGCTAGCAGGGGGCAATTTTTCTTTGTTTTGTGGCATAGAGCCATACTGATTTAGTTAGCACTAGGGTACAGTCATCTTATTCCCATGTTATTTCACAGTGAATATCATCTGACAATTTATTCTGAAAGTAGTGATCTGCCTGGAAATTGGAGGACTTTTTTTTTGAACACCACATAAAAAGAACTAATTTCTTCTGTTACCTATATATCCTATATGGTTTGTGTGAATATCAGTGGTCTCTAAATTATGCAAGACATCTGCAGTGAGATGAAGCATGAAGTTACAAAAATACTGTAAACACTCTGTTGATCTCTACCCATCTCTTCGGTGCATTTCATCTCCCACGGCATCACTGTTCGTCTAGCGTTGGTCTCTGCACTTCTCAGTCCCAATGCTATTGCACAGTTCTAACAAGAGTCCATTAAACTGATCGCTTGTTATTCCCCTGCTGATGATTTCTTCCTAGTTCTGCACAGAAACCTCTGTCTTGACCCAGAGCAATTCTTTATTTTCCTAGTTATGGAACCCCAACATGTTTTTTTGTCAGACTATTTTAAGACTAACCATTTTTAAGACTATTTAAGACGAACCATTAATACACCCTGCTATTCCCGTCCTGAGTGAGTTTTCTGGTCAAACCAAATTGTACAAAACAGTGAACAGATTGAGAAAAATGTTTGCCCAATTTAACCACCCACAATATGACTCTATCTGAGACTATATGAGAGAGTGTAGTCTATAAAAAGACCTGTTATTTATTACTAAATGCTTCATTTTCCCCTTTTTCTAAAACCATTGACCTATAGATTTATTTATTTATTTGATGGATAGCAATTTTGTTCTGAATAGAAAGCGTTCTCTTTTTGATTCACTTAAAGTTTTGGCATACCTATTCTTACAATTTAAGGTAGATATGTCTAGGTTGAAGTTCGTCTGAACCAGGAAATTCTGTTAGGAGCTGAAGGGGATACGATGTTGGTGAGCAGCCTTTGATAGTAGCCCTCTAAGGGGACAGCATCACATAGGAAGTACAACACCTAGATTTGTTTTATCTACCTTGCTGCCTGTTTGTCATAGCTTCTTCAGATGCTGTCAGGAACCACGAGAAAGGGAAGTTAAGGCAGATTTTTCCTGTTTTTTGGCATGCTGAACAGTCCTTAGCATATGTTACATAATGCCTCAAGAGACAGACTGCAGACAGTGGAAGACCTCTGGCTTCTTCCTCTCTTAGATTTATAAACCTGAAAATTGAGTACTGTATAGTGTTACCTTTTCTCTTTATTTCATTCTTTCTGCTGTTGATAATTTTTTCAAGCACTGAATGCAATAATGCACTTGATCTCACTGTAGTGTCACATTGAAGAATTTTGGCCTTGCCTGGCCCGATGGACAAATTAATTGGATAGGCAGCTGGTAGTTCAAGTGGTTGCTTCTAGTTATTGAGGAGTATTGGGCTTCCAAACTGCTTTACCAAGGGCTTTTTATGTTAAGACATTTCACTTCATAAACAGGATGGAGTAAGACTGTGCATAATGTCGGTTCCCAACATTTTGGTGAAAGGCAGTAGCTAATTATAACAAGAGAAACACCTCTTAGAACTGAATGACCGAGTCTGAGTTGTTTTCCCTGGCTTGTACTAAACCTAGCATTAAACTACATACTCCTTTCAAGTTAAACAGTGAGATGGTGGAAGCGCATGCCATCTTTTGCTGAATTAGGAAAAAAAAGGGCATTGAAATGCAAATTCTCATGGTACAGTTCCAGTTTTACTTAGTCTAATCTCATAGCCTCCAGATTTTTGTACAATCATTAAACAGACTTGAATTTATCTCATCTATCAGTATAAAATCAAGCAAAATCATTATGCACAGCTGTACTATAGCCGTGTCACGATGCAATTATTTTGTTGCACGGAACAGATGCATGCTGTTGGCATCTCAAAGCCAGGAGGAGCTGTATGGAGCTTGTATCAGCTGGAATTTGCTTTCGCATAGATCACTTGGGGACATGAATGCGCAACGTGACAGACCCATCACTACCAATAATTCATCTAATTTACTATGGCAAGGTGGATACATGGTTGTGTCTGAAAGCCAGCAGGTCAGTGGCTTCATCTAACAGCTCATGCTGTTCCCAGCAGTGCTACGTTCCTACTAATAATTTAATCTTGTATTTGAAGTTTGGTTCCTAACAGTTTGCCTCCTTTTTCTCATTTTCTTTCACTTCTACTTAAAAATATAATGGTCCATTTCAGCAAAATTAACTGCAATTTCATGGTTCAGTACAGCAGGAATAAGTTTTATACATAATACTGTAATCCATCTATTTGTTCCCCAGAATGCAAATTGACTTGATGAGCAATTCTGTGTCCTGTGTAAATAACTGACAAAGGGGGAGGGAAAGGAAGATTGTTTCTCTGGCTTTGACTTTCTGATAATTTTGTCAGGATCTTTAACTTAAATAACAATGAGAAGAGTCTATGATATATAAAATACAGGTAACAGTTACCATAATTTATTTCTGAATAAAAACTCTGGTGCACAGATTGTATTTCTTTCTTTCTTTCTTCTCCCTAGAAAATGTAGTTTGCAGAATTTGGATACTCATATAATATGTCAGATGACAATATGTACAATACAGAAGTCATCTATCTAGTAGACACTGGTTATCATGAGAGCAAGGATAGAACATGCTCTTGTTCTTCCATGAGCGTGTCAGTAATGTGCAAGAAGAAGTGCTCTACAATAGGCTGGACAATAGGAAGTTCATTTTCCACAGCCCCTCTGACATTCAGATTCTCTGTAGGGATTGCTAGCAGGTGGAGTAATTGATGTGAACTGGATAATTGTCTTTGTAGCATGGATACTTTTCTACTGTGAATTGATTGGCATTTCCTTTTCTTTTCACTGCCAAGATGTTAGTAATTATCAAGAACTTCTTGCAGGTTAAGAGCTAAAACCAATGTCTAGAGATGATATCGAAAATAAAGATAACAGCTTTCATATGCTGTTACAGCTTTCCTAAATTACAAAGTTTCTTAACTGATCTGATTGATTTTGAAATAGAAAACATTACTTACATTTCAGTGGTAAAGATGCTTGAGTGGTCAATGTTGTGCCTTTGCTTTAAGTGTAAACTTCTGAACTACTGATTTGAAGTTGATTAAGTTAGCATGGCCTACTTTCTCCAAGAGTAACAAATTTACACTACTGAAATTACCAGACGGTAGGTTTTGAACAAAAAGAAGGAAGTATTTTTCCATACTGTGCATTAAGTAAATTGTGAAATTTATTGCCAAAAAGTGTAACAAAAGGCAAAAATATAAGTAAGTGATTTTACAGGGAAAAAGTACCTCTTCACTATAATTTATTATATATAACCTCTGTTTCAACAAGACCCTAGATTGTTGGAGGTAATAATCCCATCAAGAATGTCAAGAGAAGGCTTGCTATTTCTTTTCTTCCTGCCCACTTTCAGTAAATAGACCTTACTGGCACTATTAGCTAGAGGACACTAGGCCAGATGGGCTTTTTGCCTGACCCTGTACCTTTAGTATGATTTCTCAACAAAATCACATTTGTTTCAAAGCCAACTTGTTTTGACCAGTGATATTTGTCAGAACTGCAGACTGAACACTACTGGCTGAAACAGCTTCAGTGCTTCTTTCCTAAATGACATACACCTGGGATGCTCTTTCGTAACTTAAGTTGTCCAGGCTATTATAGCACCAAGCACCCGCATCAATTACCCAATTCTCATATTAGTGCTTGTGTAACAAAGAATTTTTATACACAGATTCTCTCTTACTGTCCTCTCCAGTGCAATTCCCTTCATTAATCTAGGAAAATACAACTATGAAAGCTCAATATAAATCCCAATCTATTTTAGTATGTATTTTATAGCTAGAAAATATTAGTTCTTCTTGTTTATTTTCAAGCCAGTAATTTTCAGAAATGCCAACTGGATGCTAATTTCTTTTCAGTTTTCAGCATTTCAGCTCATCTGTCTTTATAATCAAAAACATTTCCACTGATATGTAAGCCTAAAGTCATTGGTGATGTATTTTTTTCCTAAGTTATTATCTGTAAATGTGACAGTATTTTTATGTGTTTTCTCCCAAAATAATATGGAAATGTTGGTTTCCCTACTCTCTTTTTGATTTCTTTGTGCAGCTATAAATACTTGCTATTTTCCCTTGAGCAATTAGTTTAAAATACCCCCCCATACACTTCCTAATTTTAATTGCCTTCTCAAGTCATCCTTCCCTCGAACCCTTCCAGTGTTATCCATAAAATGAAAATTCTAATTCTTCAATGTCTCCATGTTGAAGAAGCCCTCTTGACAATGGTTTGTGACTTGCTCTGATCCAGTATTGATAAAACAGTCCAACAGCATGAGATACTTAAAGAAGTGCCTCCAGTTCTTTCCAGTCATTCATCCTGTGATATATCATATCCACAATCCCTGAAAGAGAAACGGTACTATGCATTAGTTCACTGATCCCTCACACTGGTGACCTTGGGAGCCCCAGGGATTAGTAGAGGTTGCTTCCCTGACTTTCACTCTGGCCTCAGAATAATTTTTCATAAATCTCTTCATGTACCTCCTGAGTGCCATAGGTAACAAGTTATTTTGCATCTACAGTCACTAAGTGCTGCCAAACATATCTTGTGGTGTTTGTTTTCTCCTAATCCTGTAAACCAACACAACTCTGCAAATATAACTGTTCAAAGATGATATCATTCACTTAACATTTTGCAGAAAGACAGACAGAAATAGGTTTATTCTCTATTTGTCATATGTGTAGGACAGCAAACACTAGGATTCCACTGTAGGAAAATTAAAGAGGAAGGTAGAAAAGATATTGCTTTCTGCAACAACACATTCAACTGCCCTTAACCAAAAATACAGCAACCATGACAGACCTGAGGTGAAAATACAGAGAATATGCCTACCCCCCTCGTGTTTTGGAGAGAATACAGTTTGACACCAAACTAGACGGAAAGTGGCTTGGTCCTTCTCAATAATGTATTCCATAACAATGAACTGCATTGATATTTATAGGTTGAAAACACCATATTCAAGTGTTTTACTATTAAAAATCTACCAAGAACGCAGCAAGAACTAGCGAGTGAAAGAAATGGATCATTTTATTTTCCAGTAAGCTTGTTTAAATGCAGCATAACACCTTCTACTATTAAACCACGGCTTCGCTTGACTTTTATGGTGTTACCGTAGTTAGCATTTTGATCACACCTATAACGGGATCCAAATGCAAATGTCAGATCCAGTGAAAGTTACATTACACCAAAAGGACAATATCTGCAGCTAGGGAGAAGGGAAGGAAATGCCTTATGTCAATCTATAGCAACCCTTCTGTCTGAGGAATTGTTGATGGGCTCTAAACAGGAGCAGAGAGGTGACAGAATTAAAACAAGAGCTTCCATTTGTCTGTGAATTGCTCTGCTAAACTGTAACAACAGTGTTTCTAGACTGATCTGCTTGGATCTGTCAGCTTTCACAGCTGGTATACTCAATAGGAGGTGCATTTTAGTCAATGCAGTAATAGCATAAAAAGGGAATGCAGCCTCCAAATGATTTAAATGATGCTTGTGAATTGTCATTTCACAGCTTTATGAGATGTTCCTGTTCCCCTCCCTTCCTTTTATTAGTTAGCATCAGGCTGGGTAGATTTCTGTGCGATTCCCAGCTGAGTCACCAGAGAAGGGTCCGCCTTCATCATGTATCAATTTGATTTCAAGCCCTGACAAACACCCAGTCTCAAGAAGGGAGGCAATCTGTAATGCACTTTTATGAGAACAAAAGGTAAAAATATTAAAATTCATAATAAATGTTTGCTTTCCATCACAGCTCCATCCCCCCAGCCCTGCTAACCAGCATGCTTCTCCTGTCTGCTAGCTACTACAGTCCAGATTGAGGGATATTTTTAATGCAAGGACAGGCATGAATCTCAAGCAAAAGATAAAAATGGTACCTTTTTAATTTTTTAAAGAATGGAGCTAATTAACCTTTTTATCAAACTACACACATCTTCAAAATGACTTAGATGGGAAATATATTGGTTTAATTAAGATTTCACAGGGCGAGACAGTTGCAAACACTTGGAACTGAGAGAAAGTGGGATCTTTATGAGGAGGGTGCTGTATGTTTTACAACTCCCTGTGCCTCTTTGTTGTTTGCAGTTCAAATGGAGTCCATTTTTATCTGTCTCTCCTGCTGAGAGAAACTGAATTTATCATGTATTTCAATGAAGCTATTAAAAACTTCAATCATGAGATTCCTCTTTTGCTTTTGTATGTTTGTTACTCACTCCTGTCAGAGTTGCACTCTGACAATGGTTACATGTCAGCATAACTTGGTTTTTGTTGTTCTTCTTCTTATTATTATTTTACAAAATGATTGTATAATCCTGCTGCAATCATAACTTGCTTGAGCAGAAAATTTGGTATCTAGGTTTTTCATATCTAGGTCCCCACTCAGTTTGATTTTGATACATCCAGGATTTTGATGAGATGTGTTCTCATCATACAGGGCATGTCATGCTTCTTCCTGTTTCTTTGTTTTTAGTGAACGGTGAAAAGTTTGAGAGTCACAGCTTGAAGTTCTACATTGAGAGATCATTTACTCTTAATGCACAAATGTATTTATCTGCTACTCCAAGATATTAAAGGGGTAGGATGTTCTACAGATAAAAATATGTTAGTACAGTTGAATCATAACAAAACCAAGTCATTAGCTTAAAAGATCCTCCTCTGACAAAAATAAAAATAAAAAAAAATAAGAAGAAATATAAAATGTTCTTATTTAAATAATATTCAAATCAAGTTATTGAGACTATAAAGGCTTGAAGCCTTGGTATACCCATGAATTATTTTCCTGTCTTTTGCTTTTGTTTGTCAGTTAATGTCATATAGATCATGTTACATAAATGAAGTTGAACACAGTTTAGGTATTAGTGTTAGTAGACAAGAAATCAACATCTGATTCTTGCACTCTGTGCTTCCGTCCCTGAGCCAACTCTGTGTGATTAGTCCTACAATGCTGTATATATAACTGATTTTTAGTCATATTGAAAATTATTTACATATTGAAATGCTTTCCAGACTAAAGTTTCTAATGCAAAGTGAAAAATACTTTTTTTTTTTTTTTTCCTGAATAGTTCAGAGTATTTTATCTTAGGCCAAATGGAAAGTTATGTTTTGTCCACCCCAAAAAAAAAAACAAATATAAAAAAGTTTGCTTAAGGGTTTAATGTTTTACTTTTTTATTTAAATCAAATAAAATATTGAGATAAAGAGCAGTTTTAAATTAAAAAATCAGAACATTCCATATCAGAAGTGGTTAAGACATTAGAAGAGCAAGAGAGCAATTTAGTAGAAATTCACAAAACAGCTTAATCCTTCTCTGTAATTTTTGGGGTCAAAAGATACTATTAAAACCATTTTTTTTCCAACACTAGATATTTCATTACTATCAATCATAACTTTTTGTTCATTTCCATTTGTAACATCTGTGGTCTATTGAGAGATACAGCTACAACCTGAGCAATCTGGCTTCTTGTTTTTCAAAGTCAACAATAATTAGGAGTTTAAAACATTTTGTATCTCTGCTTTTGACCAGTAGGCTGGAAAAAGCACAGACATTTGGCCAAGCTCTGAACCATGCTCAGGGAAACAGAATCCCATCCAGGTCCTCAAACTGGTACAGAGACGATAAAAGAGGCTTCAAAAAACCAGGGACCATGGATTTCACTGACTCAAGAACTCGATAATTTATACATCTGTTTCAGCTTCAGCAAGTAGCCCTTTCCTTGCTTGCAGTCAACCAGCCAGAATTTAGATGTTTTTAGGCTATGATTTCAAGTGGTCTCTGAGCAATGGCTGCAGGGAGAAATTTCACTTGATGTCAAGCCTTTTTTACTCTTCTCTGAAACGCCCGGTGCTATCTGCTGCAGGCACAGCACCGGATGGCCATGGGCCAGGGCAAGGGCTGTGTTTCCTAAGGGTGCTCCTGCCCTCCAGTAACAACTTTTACAGTCATCAACATCCCTTCTTCCACAGGCCGCTAACAGTCCTTAGGCTGGAGGATGGACTGGAGCCCTGTGGGAAGAAAAGGAAATAAAATAAAAGACTTTTGTGAGGCTGAGCCCCGATGGGGATAGGACAAGCACCGGGCTGGGCCATCACCTGCCTCTGCTCTGGGGCAGGGGAGACGGCCGCCATTTTGTGTGGGGATGGTGGGTGGAGCTCATGGCAGAGGTGTGAGGTGGCACAGCCTATTCAGTGGCCCCACGGTGTACCTTCAGCCTTTAATCACCTGGGGAGAAACCTTAATTACACTTTTTTTTTTCCTTGCATTTACATGGTCCATAAATACTTTGCCATCTGAAAGAGACGTAGAACAGATGTTGGCCAGGAAAATCTTCAGCGCTCTGCGTAGATGGCAGTTGCTCTCTTCAGGCCATCAGCCTCCTGCGGTGCACCCCTGCTAGTGACTAAACTGGTGCAACAACTAAATAAATAGATGTGCCTTTTTTTTTTTTTATAAGATTCAGATTTTCATGCCATTTTCTCACAGCTCAAAGACAACTCCCCTAATGACGGTAATCCTGAAGCCTGCTAAAATCCTGGATGCTTTCTTATAGCATCTCCCTCTTGGCCCATGTCTGTGCTGCTCAAGATGACCCTTTTGTTTGCTTGTATTTTCTGTGCACCTACACATGAGAGACACATTTTCTCACATGTAGGTGCGCTGTGTGACATGTGGACTCTGTCACATCAGGGGGATGTATGGCAGGAGGGGTGTCTCACAAGTTCAAACAGGTAGTTTATGACCACCCGTCACCCAATATTAGAGAAGAGGGTATCTTTCAGGACACACTTGATGGCTTGCTCCTGTGAATCGCTATTTGTGTCCAACAGTGTCCGGTATTTTCCAGACAGATGCATTGAATACCCAAGTGTTGAGCAAGTTATGGGGTGCCCCTGTGCTTGAGATGCAGCTGGAGTGGCGAACAGCTGTAGCGTTCACAGAAACTGCTCTTGAGCAGCTGTTACCCTGGCAGTAGAATAATAAAACCACACTAAGCTGAGCCCCACACCCGGCTCTGTAAGCTGCCGTGCCTGCGAGTTCCTGCGTGGTTTGTGGTTTGCACCCTGCCGGCTTGATTGGCTGTGCTTGGCGAGGGAGAGGTGAAGATGCCTCAGTGAAGTCCTGTGTGTCCTGAATGGCTCTGCAGGCTTCAACCCGTGCTGAGCACTGGCACTGAAGGCAGGAGGCAAGTTGGTTATC
Source organism: Anas platyrhynchos (assembly GCF_047663525.1). Taxonomy (NCBI): domain Eukaryota; kingdom Metazoa; phylum Chordata; class Aves; order Anseriformes; family Anatidae; genus Anas; species Anas platyrhynchos. The sequence goes on along the minus strand of NC_092587.1, from coordinate 53,603,700 downwards.
TTGTTATGAAACTCCTACTGCTCCCCGCCGTTTTGTCTCAGCACAGATCCTGAAACAGCAGAGTGCAACCAGCCCTCAAAGGTACAGATCTGCTTGACTCCTTGCTTCTTTCGCTATGAAGTTTTAAGAGTAGCGTTGGCTAAACTAGCATGGCATTCTCAGCAGAGTTTAACAAGGAAGGTCTTACATGCAAGGCTGAGAATTCAGTGTGTTTTCATTTCCACCACAGCTGCATCAAGCTTTTCTGTTTGTCAATGGGGGATCAGGAATGTTCTCGGAAGAAGAAAATAATGTTTTCTTTTGTATTGTTTTATAGTCAGAAGGACAAAGCAAAGGGAGATCCAGATTTCCCAGAAACTTTAAGGTTGCCCTGAGAGAGATCAGGCTATTGTGTCTCCAAGACACCCAGTGTGATCATACTGACTGGGGCAAGATGCCTAGAAAGAAAAAATGCTTCTGGCAACTGCAGATCTGGCATCACTGACCCTTTTCTTGTTGTCTCCTGTGAAATGTGCTAAAGTCTCAAGGGATAAGGCCTGAATGTAATTTCTCCTTAATTGCTTTGTTAACATTCTTGTAAAGTTTTTTGGTGGACTGTAAGCGCAATATGCAACACTGGTATGAGACATTTTGTTAGGATGACATGCTAGAGAGCTGGGTGGCATGGTCTATGTATGTTTCACGTATGTTTGTGTATATGGAGAATGCTTGAACTGCTTGACCTGTCTTGCAGTTCACTTCGGAGCAAAAGGATATCAGTCTCCAGGACATTATTTAGTAGTGCATATTAGTACAAATTTTTTTCTAGAAAAAATAATGTAAACTCTTTTCAGCAACAGTGGGAGAAGGTGTCGCATACTTGTCTGGAGAAGAAAGGTTTTGTATTAACTGAATTTCAAGTAAATAGGTATGGCAGGAAGAGCTGGGCTTTGGGGTGAGAAACCCTGAAGAGTTGCCCACTGTTTGTGTTTTGGCATGGTCCATACTTTAGTCTCTGTCCCAGGTCTGTGAATATGCCATGAACCCTGTCTATGATGTGACAGTGAAATGAATTGGGGAAAAGATATGAAGAAACGTGTGAAGAGGGGAAACAAACAAACAAACTGTTTGTATCCCACTGAGTCAATTCCTCAGACTTTCCCATCATCTCTGCATTTCCCATTTATCTCTGCATCCTTTCTTGCATTCAAATTTGGTATTTCCCCAGATAAGAGATTAAACACAAAATAGCCCTGCATGTGAAGGAAACAGAGTGACCTGGAGGTGGATGGATAAGCGATGTGAAACGTACCCATATAAATTTGGCTTAATTTTGTTGTCTGGATTTGGAAGTTAGCTTCATCTCTACTATTCTTCTCCATACACAGCTTCTAAAATTATTATGACTGAGGTATCTTCCAGGGCAAAACAAGAATTGGCTTTTCACAAGACAGAATTTTTACAGTTCCTAGAGTACCAGGGCTCTGCTGCTCAACTTAGCTGTCTGTCCTATCTCATATACCTTTTTACATTAGTTTGCAGAAGATATAGTATGTCTGGAAGCCTGTCTGGTTTCCATAAGTTATAGCCATTACTCTATAATAAAAGACATCACTTCTCTCTTCAAACCTTGTCTTCTCTTACCTAGTCATACAGAATATTTTTTTCCACACTTCTTACCTTTCCACTCTTGCAACCATATGTCACTGCCCTCCATTTTCACTGATTCAAGGGCAGCAGCACGAGGAAGTAATGCCCTCCGTACAATGCTACACGTTGCCTTCCCCATCAGTTTGCAGCTTGACAGCAGCTCTCTGTGGCCACAAGCAATATCTGAAAGTTTGGCAGGCAAGAGGTTGCTATTAAGCCACAGGTCTGGAGCTACTGCTGTAGGCAGTCTTTTTTGGTTTATTTTTACTGCCTGACATAATGAAAATGATCTTCATCCCCTTCACTATGTTTCTTCCCCTAACAGTATTTTCACTTGAAATTCTCCTCTTAGTGGAGCTGTAAGATATACGCCATAAAATACACTCGCTGCCAAGTTTAGTCTCTGATATAAGTAGTCAGAAGGGCCCAACCACTGTGGCTGGGGAAATGCCATATGTTTTACCAGTAATGAAGCACTTCTACCACCACTTGGTATCCCTACGTGTTTGGGGCTCGTTTTAGTTTCTTTCGTTTTTACGATATAATAAGGCCCTATCTTCCTCTACCTTTCTCTTTTCCCTCCAGAGTCTGGTTTTAGTGTAAGAGAAATGTAACTATCCTGTCTTCTTTCAGTTCCTTAAAATGCTACACAGAATATGATGATTGTCACACACTTGATCTGAGGCTCACGGCTGGCTGCAAGCCATGTTCCAGTCAGCACAAATGGCATCCATAAATCCCTTGACATATTTCAAAAATCTTCACTTTGCAGCTCCCTTGAAGGAGGCTTCCTATTTTTTTTCAGCTAAGTTTTCCACCATTCTTCGTACTTCTGGGCGGCACCAAATGAAGTGTATTGCCATCAGGGGTTATACGGCAGCAACTTTAGTTTTCCTGTATAATCCTTTCTTCTTAATGTCTGCACAGATTTTTGGCTATTGATGGGAATTTTGCCTCTTTGCCCTTATGACGGGGTCAGTATGAATGCTGTTACTGTATAGTTTTAATCAGACTTATGTAAATGAATGTAAAGTCATTGAGATGTCAGAAGCACTAAAGCCGTACTAGTTTAACTAATATGATAATCTGCAAAAATGAACAGGCCTTCTGAGAATCAAGCCATAACCGCAGCCCATGTCAGTACCTCCATGTATGACTACACTGTACTTTATAGATGTCTCCTACAGTTCAAAGAGGTCGAGTAACTTGTCTGGAGGTGCACAGCAAAGCTTTACCTGAGCTGGGCTTAGAAACTGGATTCTTGGTCTTGTTTCTTAATCAGAAGACAAGGCTGCCTTTTTTCTGTGTTTTATAGTGACAGTCTCATTTTAAATGTGATTTCAAATAAGCACTTTTTAAAAAGAGAGTGCAAAAGGGAGGGACTTGCGCAAACATGAGTGGAACTGGTAGTGATACTAGCTAGGCTGACAAGTGTAGTAGGTACTATCACCTTCATGTTTCGAGGTACAAACTGATTCCCATGATATAGCCATTTGAGTGGGTTGATGCTCTACTCAGATGTTTCTGATCTCTGCTCCCTCTTGTGCCAGGGATATCAGGCTTACCTAGCTGCGTAGTCTGGGTGAGAGGAAGGGCATCTTTTCTTCTTTTGGCTTTAGCCCAGAATACTGTCTCTGAAATATAGTAAATACTGTTGCTAGCTTCAGATAGATGAGAATGAAAAAAGTGATCTTGGAAGGGTCTGAGTTCTTCCTGTAGCCTTACATTTTTTGAAATTGTTTTGCTGATTAGAGAACCACACTAAAGTACCATTTAAATAACATCTAAGCGGGGGAGACTAACCTTTGAGGAATAAGCTTGCTAAGAAGGGCCACATTATGCTGGCACTGAGTTCATAGGTTAGTACTGAGAAATATTATGAGATGAAAGAAAATGACTGGAATGCCTAAATGAGCAGTATGCACCAATACATGATGAAATCCTTTTTTCCTCTCTCTCGGAGCTCCAACATCCATCCTTCTTCCCTCTCCCCGAGTCTATAACCTTTTTTACATGCAGCTTTATCTTTTCTGAGCAGTGTATGGTTATAATTGCATGCCATTCTTTTCCCTGAGGCACTGTATGCCTTGTGTTCTCTAGACGTTTCTTTCTAGTTCCCCAATTTATTTATTTTTTATTATCTCATCGTGACAAATTTGCCAGTAACCCTTAGAGTAAAAACTTCAACCCTCAGAGCTCTGGCATCTCTCTTTTATTTTTAAAATCTAGCTACATAAATAACAACATCATGTTTCTAGGTCGTAGCCCCTCCAAGCTACAGCTGAGTTCTGGCACAGGAGACACACTCCTTAACCCTGCAAACTAAACAGGGATTATCTTAGGATGTGGGCAAACTTCTAAAATTATCTTGGTGCACGAATGTGCTCTGATAATTGTTTTTCATGCAGAAGTGTGTAGCATTTAAAGATAAGATACTGGAGGCATTCTGGCTGTTTGTACATGGGATTTGCTGTACCAGATCAGACTATCATGTCCCGTATGCTACACAAATAGTGGCTTAAACATAATGATTTGGAGAAAGGCGACCCGACCCTCTGTCAGCTGGGTATGCAGAGCTCTTGCATGGATGGAACAAATACTTTCTAACAGGGCAACTAGTTTACAGAGTGAAGTTTCAAGTTGTATTATCATTATGCTAACAGACTCATAATGCTTTTGTTGAACCCTAATGTGTTTGGTTCCTCCTTTTTTAGTAACCCTGACAGTGTAACAGATCTCTGAGATTCAGTCCATCAAACTAAAACATTCTCCTGATTCTGTACAGTATAGGAGAACTGAATCTGGTCTCAATGTATTTTCCTGTCTTGAACAAAAGGAGAATCTTAATTCATTGAAGTCATTAAATACTTTGAGAAGGGAATGAATAGAATTGCAATATTACATTGCTAAAGATTATATAGGTGTTGTCATAATGTCATTACCTTCAGCAGGAGCGATGTACGGCAGTGGCACCCTTTGCCTACTGATTTGGTATAGTGTATGTTTCTGTCTCCTGTATTCCAAGTAATTACAACTGTGATACATGCCTAAATGGTTTAATGCTATCTTCTCCTTTTGCTGTAATGAGCCCATGCAATAATCAAACCCTCTGAATGTTCGTGATGTCAGAGCAGCTTTAAGTGATGTTCAAGAAAATATTTTTTCTTTCCCACAACATCACGATGAGGCAGTTCTCCGTGGGGCTGATACCGCTGTGCACAGTTGGAGTTTCATCATTAAGAGCAGCAGCTGCTTCCCTCTGTTTCCAAGAGAAGCGAAGCCAAGTGTCCCTGACGAAAGATGATGGAGTCTCCGCTGTCTGCAGACAATCCCGACGTGAAGCGATGAACAATTTGAAAGGGCCATGCTAGCTGTGGGCAGCTCGGGTATCTTGAAAAGTCCCTCTGTAGCATCCCCTGAAGGAAAAAATTAAACACCAGGGTTTTTTTGAAGGGGATTTTTTGATAAAGAAATAAGATAAAGATTAAAAGGCTACCAATTTTGGGAAAACCTTAAAATGTTTTCAATGCAAGATTTTTATGATCTTTGAGTAGAATGATGATCTGGATTAATCCATTATCAAGGTTACAGAAACAAATAAAAGATCAAACCCAAAGCGTCAAGATTCTTAAAGAATCTACATTTTAAATTAATTTTAGTCCTTAAATTAGTTAGTAGATTTAACTCTAAATTCTCAGAAAATTCATTATGTGGTCTTACAGTTAGTGCTGTAATTCTCAATGAATGTGATGCTTCTCATACCTTAAATAAAACACTGGCTTTTAATTTTAAATATAAGACTCAACTCAGCTGTAAGTACACAGACATGGCAAGTACCTCCATAGTTTTATTTTGTTTTTATTTTGATTTTTCAATACTGTTCTGGTTTGGTACCTTGGTTGTTGAGGTCACTGTGGGAAGCAGGGTTGAAGCAAACACAGGATGATGGCTGTAGACATTAATTGTTCATTAATAACTGTAGCTTCAGAACGGGTTTAGAAATACTTTCCTAAATCTCCAGAGCTTCTGAGGGTCAGCTCCTTAAGCACCCTGAGCTCTATTATTAATTAGTTCCTTCACAGCATGGCTTCAGCTGACTTTCAGACACTGTTGACACCATATCCTTTGCACTGACAGGGGTTATTTCTCCATTGTGAAAAACAGGCAATTCCTTAATATTCAAGTGGTTTACTCAAGGTCTATTCCTCAATGTGGAGTATCAGGGAACAGAAAGCACAGGTGATTTGGTGGCAGGGTGGGTGGCTTTGGTCAATACAATACAACTGCCTGGAAGGTACCTCCAACAGCTACATCAAGGGAATAATTCCAATAATTTATTTATACAATAGCTGTCTTAATGAAAAATAAATAAAAAAACAGTTCTTGCAATGAAGGTAAAGTCATAAAAGTCATAGCAGAAGATGACCCAGGCTTCAGCAAGCTCTCAGTCTAAAGAGAAAGGTAAATGAAGTGTGGAAAGTAGAGGGGAGGAAAAATGAAGGGCTTGTTCGAGTGAGGAGCTCCCTCAGTGTTGTCCTGCCAGGGCAGTGGCTTGGGGACAGTTCTTTGGTGGCCTCTGAAATTCCTGAATAAGAGTTCCTTTTTCTGGCTTGCTTTCCATCTCTTTGGTAGTACCTCAAAGCTCCCCACACCTGCTTTTGCCTATATTATTACTGAGTCACTGTAGTAAATCAACAGGGGTGCCACTCAACTGAAGGATTCCTTTCCTCTCCATAGCCAGCTAAAGAGCTTTTACAGCTTTTGCCTTTCTTTGTATGCTACAGCCTCCAGAGGCACTGAGAATGGTAGCATGCTTGTAACCACTGCTTTGAGTCTTTTAAGCACCTTCTGGTTTCATCTGGTAATTTAGGGGGGATTTCAAAGGAAACTCTCTGCACTTCAGGAGATGGTGGTAGTGACTCAGAGGGAATCGAGCCCTTCCCTCTGCCTCAGTGCTGAATGATTTGTCCTAACGCACTTCTTGCAAGTGAGGCCCTCGACCACAGCTTGATTACCTGTGGTCATCAATTGTCCTTCGGCTAATTGCGTAAGTCTGAAGGTGTTTGCCCTGATAGCCCAGGCAGATTTCAGTTTGCCTTCTGCACATCTGACATTTTGATTTTAATTGGGCAGTTGTTGCTTCTGCTCCTAACCTGCTGTGCACTGCTGAAAAGCACGGGAGGATGGATTTCATTGTTAGGTGAAGGGATAGATACAGAGGCGGAGAAAGTGGCAGCCAAACTGGAGGTACCCTCCGGGGTAAATGTGAGGTCGAAGGACACTGTTGTCATGTTCTAATATCCAGGCTTACTGGCTCTGCTACTGCATACCAGCAGTGTCCAGAGAAGCACAATTCTCAATGAGGCTTCAGCAAGAAAAGAGCTCATAATAGGGTTTCTTAATTAAACTGCTGGGTAGTTCTAGCAAGAGAAGCCAAAGGAGCAGCTGTAATCCTTTAAAACACACCAGGGAGAAGCTACAGCAGTGTGTGGCCCCTGCACCCTGCCCAGCATTGCTGCATCCCCTTCTGATGAAGACAATCAGGATGAAAGAAATACAAAGTGAGGCTGAATTTAATTCCTGGTTTGTGAAACATGGTGGAAATCTCTTGGGGTGAACAGCAGTTATTTTCTTAATGATTTACTGCTGTTTGGAACTGTTTCTGTTTGGCATGGTTAGTTTTACTTTTTTTTGTATGAAATGTTTTTAGCCTTCAAGCAGGATGTTCTTTTTGAAATGTTCTTCTGTTCAGTCTAAACAAGCCTGGCATGACATTTTCTAAGGGGATGGTGAAAAATGCATCAACTTCTGCTATACAATCTCAAACACCTAATTGGCTTCAGCTTGGGAAGGGTTGAGTGCCTACCTCTTTCCTTGACCAGCTGCAAAGTCCAACCATTTTCAGACTGAGCAACCAAGAAACAGTATGCCAAAACTTAGTGAATGCTTTTTCAGGATTTTTGGGGATTAGCTTCTGTTCCAAAGGTAATCACTTTATTAAGTATAGCTTAATTTTTGAAAAGCTGCAAGCTAAAACACAAAGCTCATCTTCAAGACTAAAGAGACATCACGCTGTAATCAAGTATTACAAGATATGCAATAGTAATGAAACTGAACATTACAGTTTCTTAAATCTGATAGCAAGTAAAATAGATATGAGTAGAAGAAACTGGTAGAAAGCGGAACAGAAAATGGAAGTGCAGTCAGCAGAGAGGTTTGGGTATTTTTTTGTGTGTTTTATATGGAAGCAGAAGTTTAGTATTGAAAATGTTCTTAGTTTATTCAGTTTGAATAAAATTCATCTAGTTCATCAGTGAAGTAATCACACTAATCCCTATTTTGAGGGTATAAGTCTTGGAGAAGTGCATGGACCTTGCCTGAGTCTTGTGATGAGTAATTCTTACCATAGGCTGGTTTCCCACTGCAAAGCCCTTACCACATTCATGTTGCATCTTGAAGGGTGAGAGCTGCACAGTTCCTACACTTCACAGCTCTCAAAACTGTCTTCTGCAGGTTTTCTAAGGTATGTAGAAGAGGAGCACCTCTTGAAAGCTGTGTAAGATACATGACATAGATTGCCTTCAGTGTCTAGCTTGGTCTTTTTATCTGCTGTGTCTAACCAAGATTTTTTTTTTTTTTCATTCTGGAATTTCCTTATTTCCTTTTTTTTTGTTTGTTTGTTTGTTTTTTCAGAATTCTATCTACAAACAATGCTTTTCTAAAGTTATGTAGTCAAAGTGTAAGGCATACAAAATTCAGGAAGTAATAACTGTAATGATCATTTTAGTGTGTTTTGATAATACGCAACTGTATAATTGGAGTCTAGCACTGAAGTCAATATGATTTTTAAAATATATATTTTTTAATATTTTAAGGTACATACTGAAAGGAAAACTTTAATCATTTAATGAACATTTTGTACCTAAATGATTTTCAGTATGCCTTTGATCTACACAGGTACATAATTTCTTATTGCCTGACTGAGACTCGTGTTGCATTAGAGTAGTTGCTGTATAAAAATTGGGTTGCATCCTCATCTCATATAATTTCAAAGTTATCCCTGCCATGAGCAGGGCCTTGAACTGGGTGAACTCCACAAGTCCCTTTTAATCTAATTATTGTAGGATTCCATAAATAGTCCCAACCCATTGGTTTTTGTTAAGTTGCACCATATAGAAGAATAGCATCTGTGACCGCCTGCTGCTCCAAGTAGTTTGCATTAAGTACAAGGAAGACAGTCCAAAGAATAAGGAAAAAGAGATATAACAATGAAAAAATACAATCAATTCAATACACTGGCAATATTATTATGATAATTTCTTTTCAACTCTTTCATGAGGTGATTCTTAGATGACAATGCTCCCATCAGCACCGTGTATTTGGGAGAATACTTTTAGGAACAACTGACTGTGATGTTTTATTGCGTTATGGAAGAAATAGCATGTTGTCTTCTCCTCATAAACCAGACTGAAATGTTGAATGCAACAGCTGGCTTCTTTAGATGTGCGCACACCTATTTCTCAGCCTTAAGAGTTGAGGTAAAACAATTGCACTCTCACAATTGCAGGAGCCGGTGGGGCCAGAGCTGATATTCAGAGGATCTGTGAACTGGTTTGTAGATTATGCTGTGCCACTGTCCTGATTACCCGCGTGTAGATTCTCTCCCCATTTCACCACCACTTCCAATGGCTATTGCACCTTTTTGTACCTCAATAGGTGTGCCTTGGACTCGACACACTAATCAAAATTGGGTTTCCAGCTCATTCCATTTTATCTGATGTACAAAACCGATACAAGCATAGTGGATAGGTTGAAACTGCAATAATATGCCTGCAGTTCTAACCCAAATAAATGGAAAAGTATATTTTTGTAAACTTCTTTTTTTTTTTTTTTAATGAGAATTGCATGTGCTCCTTTATTTAATAGGGCAGAATCTGCGTAGGCTATGCCCAATGTTTAGGCTTTCAAATACAGAAAACATATGAGACTTAATATGAATACAAATGTCATGAATATACACTTTCGTTTCTATTAAAGCAATTTTACTTGGAGATTTAAGTATTGCCATTCAGTGGTTTGTATGCAAACAGTGGCTTTGAGCAAGAATGACTGAATCTGAGAGAGGCGATGTCCAGCCCATATTCACAAGGTTAATTGAGTGCGGTATCAATAACTTGCAGAATAGAGGTGCAGGTGCTGAGGTAGGGAGGATCTGCAGTGCATTAAGCAGTAAGGAAATCTTAATTTAAAGAATACAATAAGTTGAATGTCATGAAGAAAAAATTTAATTATAATAACAGAGATCGTGGCAATACTCTTTACCTATGTGACACACTGCAAGTCCTGCTTTGGATGCAAATACATTTTTAGCTCTGTGCAAAACCAAACCTGACTGCTTTTAGTTTGAGACAAGATACCAGTGTTCTGCTCGACGTTACATCTCTTCCAGAATTAGTTCAAGCGTGGCCCCCTGCTTCCATATCACAGCCAGATTCTCCATCTTCATCCTCCTTTGTGACATAACCTTGAGTAGTCTCATGAAGCATCTTTTAGGTTTGCCTCCTTCACTTTCTGAAAATATTTTCTCTGCAGTGTTTCACCAGGATCTTCATAGTGATAGATTTTTTTTTTCTTTCCTTTAAGTAAGGGCTAAATTGGTGTCTTTGTCCAGAATTTCAAGCCCAAGGGCTTGAACCGAGGCTCCTAAGCCTCATAGATGAGCATGTGCTTTAAAATAATATAATACTTACAGTTGCTAAATATGCATGGCTCAGACTTCAGTGGGAAGTATAAGCAGTCAGACTCTGCAAACTTGTGCTTCCAGCCGGAATTACAACCAACAGAGAAGGAGCATAACGTTAGGCCAGCTCATGCTTTAAGAAGTTGCCATATATTATTATTTCCATTGAGGTCTAAATAAGCGGTTCATTGCTGCTGATATTTGACTAGTGCCTAAATTCTGGATTCAGCTGATACCTGCTCCCGGGTGCTCCCTGTCACCCACATGCACCTTCCCTCCAAGTGTGCACAGACCAACTCATTCACAGTTGCTCAGATCTGTGTTTGCCAAGGAAAACACGACACACATCACCTGAAGTGTGCTCGCGGGACCTCTGTTCCTCCGTTCAGGCATACTGCAAATGAGCATCTTTCATTTATAATCAGATCCCTAGAGATACAAATGTTCAAACATACTTTTGCTCAGATGTGTTCAGGCTTGCATGCAGAATGCCTGCTCCCGTACAAGGGCAGAAGAGGCAGTTTGCAGGCATGCGTGTAATCCCACTTTCTCACACGCATGCAGCCTGCTGTTTTCCATGTGTGTATTATAGAAAAAAAAATGTAAATCTCTTTTTTTCCCATCCCTGCCTAACATGCAAATGTGGATAGCACATTGAGATTAGAAGTAAATGTAGCAGAATGACTTCAGTCAACCTCAAATGTCGAATGACTCATTCACACCCTTTGCGCAGTGTTCCCTTTTTGCCACATGCAATCTATTGAGCAGTCTGGCGGCTGCGTGGTTCCCTGCTGCAGAGCTGCAATCGATCGCTCGCTCGCTCGCTGGAGGAGCGGGGCCGTGATTAGCCATGCAGGGTGTGCAGGGGTTACCCGGTGAGGTTCCCATCAGCCTCACTGCTGGGAAAGTTCCCGTGCTGCAGGCGTGGGAAGCGTGGGATGTCGGGTCTCATCTCTGCCTACAGGAACTTTGTGTGCTTAATGACATCTTAGTCTGCACATCGGTTCAGCAACCAATATTCCTACATCAGGATGCGGTCTGGATATTTCTACTCCAGATGCTGAAACCCTATTCCAATTTGATAAAACTTATTTATGGATTAAGGTAAACAAGGACAAGTTGTTCCTACTTGAGAGTTAAAGTGTCTACACATTAAATCATTCAAGAACTGCTGCTGTACTTTAATTTCAAAGGTATCGTAATCCAAGTGAACTAAAAAATGCATAGACAAGCATGAAATATGTTCCACGCTTCTACTTAAAATGCTACGATTTCTGTGCAGAGACAAACCCCGGGAATAGTAACAAGCTGGCACTCACATTTACCTTACAATCGGAAGAAAAATTGGATTGACTGTTAGAGTTGCATCTTTAAACATATGAATTATTGTAATTGATTGCTTTTAAAACCCTTTCAGAAGCATTCCCAAGTGCAAATTCGTGCGGGCTGACTTTAATTTATGGAAAGGCTGTTTTGTAGCACTTAAGCCTTGTAAAAGGGGTGCCGTGTTTAAATGGAAGTTGGGCCATGAAGATCCATTAAGCAGAAAAAAAAAAAATAACAGCTAATGCAGCACTGAGGCTCAGAATGTAAATATGCAAGTAGTGACATTATGCAACGAAGGTACCATAGGAGTGCTAACTGTACTGTGTGGCAGATACCTCTAGCAGGGTTTCAATTTCTCTGTCGTTACTTAAACACGAAACTTTATATAAAAGTCTATCAGATGTTCTTCTCAGAACAGATGTGGCTGTGAGCTGAAATTATGTACAACACGGCCAAGATAAGAGGACTCTTGGAACCTAATTATCAGATTTCCTATGTTTGTGTTTAGATTATCATAGCTAAATGTACATTGAAGCCAACGTTTATATTTCTTCCTTTTGTAAAAGCACAAGAGGAGAGGAAAAATATATAAAGAAAATGGTGAAAAAAACTTTTCAGAAGAAAAACACAACTTGTACAGACAGGTGCAATTTTGTACAAAAATAGCTCTAGGGTTAAAAGGACAAAGAAATGCTACTTTTTCTTACTGACTTAACTGTAATCCTACTTTTGTGCAAAATACTATTGGCACACAATGCAATCTTAGTAGTAGAGTTGCAAGTTTTGCACTGTTGTCTGTGTTGCCAGGGTGAATCTTACCAAAACCAAAAATAAACAAAACATACAGAAGGAAATAGCAGCTTCCTCACTGATCTCACTCTTCTTCCCATTTTACATAAAACTCCATCAGCTGGCACGATCAAAGAAACATGCAGTAGCTGATTTGAAATGTAATACTATGTACCCAGCTGTAGTTGCTAGCAGATTTTCATACCATATTTTTCGCATATCCCACTCAAATGTATTGCTCTATAGTAGGGTCCAATAAAAGAGTAAAAGTTATTTTTACCAAACTGGATTAATGCCTTAATGTAACGAAATCTCTAGGTTGTGCTGTGCTCAGATATAAAGAAACGATAGCCTTCTGTTGCATCCTTTATTGTTTATATGTGAAGGGAGGAGTTTTTGTACAGTTTTGGAAATGAACCAAAGGAATGGAGCAAACTTATTCCTATCTTAGCATTTACACTCTTTTTCTGTATTTCCATTTCACATTATGAAATGTATGGTCCTGCCTGGATAAAGGGAATTCAGCATTCACGTGCACATCTAGTGTGTACTCACACGCAGACCATATGAGCATGAACAGCAGCAGAGCTCAGCCCTTAGCTGCAGTGCAAGAGCTCAGATTTACAGAAGAGTGCATGGGATGCTCCGTGTGTTTTGGAAATCTCTCTCTGAATGCCAAAGCTGGAGCTAATGAATCTTGAGTATTCTTTACTAATATTTGATATCATAATAGAAGGAAAGTACCTTTGAATGTCTGGATCTAATTGTAGGTGGGTTTTACTGTCTGTGGAGGCTGGTTGTTTTTAATCTAGTCTCATTTTGACGGATTCTTGATTTTGTTCTGACTCTTTCGCACTGGAAGCAACTTTTGGAAAGTCCTTCCTGAGAGGAAACGTGCCTGAAATACAGCATCATTCCTCATCCTAGTCTCTTGTATGATCACTTTGAGAAGTCTGATAGTTGGCACATAGCGCTTTGCAGACCTCTGACACCAACTGAAGTAGGACAGCAGGAGGTATGAGAAGCAACAAGTCTCCAGCTGACTTGTTGCTGCCAGCAGGATGGTTCCCTGCAGCTGTTCACAGCTGGTGTGATTCAGAGAAGCTTTGACAGTACTTGTAATTACACCACACACCAGTTTTAGGATGAGCAGTCCCAGAATTTCACAGAGCCCAAGCATGGTTTGATGCCCCCTGGATCCCTCTCTGTTGCAGTCTTTTAATAAGCTTAGATCCTCGCAGAAGATAAAGATCATAGCGGGCTACACCTGCAAAAAAACAGATGTACGTACACATATATGGATTGCAGATCAAATTCAGAGGTATGCATCCTTGTGCTTGTTCTGATCTACATCCATTTATCCTCTAATGCACCTCCAATATCAGTGCAAATACACTAAATGCTCGGGGTGAAGCTATTGATTTAGTAGCCTGTTGCAGCCTAACGTCCTGTGAGACCACAAAGTGCGAGCTCCACCTGTACACCAAGGCAGATCCCTCACATACATATGCACATGCACAACGGGAGTGTGATTCTTATTCTGATAACCACACACTTGCAGTAAAATACATATCAACCAGCACTGAAGCTTACCAAGAAAAGACGAGAAAAATTGAGAGGCAGTTAGTTAGATAAAGTATGAGGGGATTTTTTTAAAAAATAAAGAACATTGAAGGAAGTGGCTACGTTTTTTCATACTTTAGGTATTCATCTGGAGGGCTCGAGAAGGAGCTGCTCGACAATTGTGCCGAAAGAGACCGTTCGAAGCAACTTCCCATCAGGCGGCATTCCTCAAGTGTCGGCTCTTTAGGAGCAGTCAGGGAAAATTCATTCTGTGGGAAGCAGTTAATGGAGCTGCATTACCGACCCCTTATCGCTCTGCCTGATAGAGAGACAGCAGGTTCACTTCGGCAGCTCCAGAGCCCTGATCAGTTCAGATTAGGGGCACATTTTCTGTCTGGCTTAATCAAGCATGTTTAGGTATATTTATCATGATTAAAGGGGTGTAGCGCAGGGAGGGGGATGAAATAGAGGGCGAATACTGTTCTCTAACTTCAAATGGAAGCTTAGCAAATCCTACTGAGTCACTAGGTGCTCATCAAAGGGAGAATTTAAATCCTGAAAATGAATGTTTTGTTGAACACTCCAGCACTGGATTCAAATCACCGAAGAAGAGTTATTTCTCTTTCTTTTGTTTCTTTCTTCCCTGTACTGCTTGCATGCAGTGAAGAAGCAAATCAGCTCATGCAGCCTATGTTGATTTTGGCTTGATAGCCACGCAGCCCCGGCTTAGCTTACCGGTAACTCAAATTCTCGTAACATGATGACAAAATTAACTATAGTCATAAAGACCTAGACGAATGGCTCCCCTAGTTTTGTCATGGTTATCTTTCAGGGAAGCACAGGGAACCGCTTCAACAGCCTGGAGGACTTTGCTAATTATTAGCGTTCAGAAGGGTCGGTGATAAATAAATTGTAGACTGGGACAAGGCTCTTTTTTTCTAGAGGTAGCACAGCTTCTCTGTCTTCACTTGGCTGTTGTTTTTTTTTTGTTTGTTTGTTTGTTTTTGTTTTTGTTTTATTTATTTGAACACTGAAAAAAGAGTTAGCCCTATTCGTTATAAAATCAAGACGTGCCAAATTTGAGGCTGCTGTAGCTTGGTATAGTTCATAGATGATGGTGACCAACTGATAAAGCTAAAAGAGGTGGTGTTGGCTCCCAAGAGAGCAGTAAGGAGAAAGGTTTCATAGGTCTTTCTTGGTGCTGACAGGGATCAGAGACTGGGCCTGCTGGGGAAAGGCTCCAGAGCACAGTCAGGCTGCAGGATCCATGGGTTCTTGCCCTGAGCCACTGTCCCTCTTTAGCTCCTACGCCAGATAAGTGTAGAGCAGGCTTGGAAGAAGTGCTGTTACGATGAGCGTTGTATTCTGTTCATCGTTTCCTGTGGTCTCCAAACTTCTTTAGTCTTGCAGATTCATCCAGATTTCCCAATGATGGCACAAGCTGCTGCTTGGTGAATAAAGGCCTCCTTGACAGCATGGTGGATCTGCAGAACCTTAAAAAGTGGTTCATGACCCCCACATTGAAAACATCTGAGGCAGAACACTGCCCAGCCCAGCAGGCATGCTTTGGCTCTGTGTCCTCAAAGCAGCTGTCAACACAGAAGCTGTAAACCAGTTTCTTCTGTCTGGATTCTTGGGCAACCATGAAGCAGTTAAAGGAAATCTGTGGAAACCCAGGGGAATTGTTTGGCAGCAAAGAAAAGAGGTCAAAACTTCCCTTTCTCCATCGTAATCTGCTGCCTCCTCCTCTGCTAATCCATTCACTTCTGTGGCGGTTCAGTTCCTGTGATGGTGTAATTGCTGTCAAGATGATGATCTGGGATGTCACGAGCATGGCTCAGTGTAATCACTCTACAAAGACAGAAGGTGGAGAACTTAACTGATTATATACAAAAAGTGCTAGTGAGACTCTAGTAATGCAGTAATCGGGAGTTATGGGGTGGGGAATGTGTAAGAGGGAGTTGGCAGGTTTGGAGGGATTTGAAGAAAATATTTAATCTCATCAACTTTGACAGTACGTCTTTAGAATATGAAGCCAGAAGATCATAGCAATATGCGCCCAAAGAAAAATCTCTCAGAAGCACAGAGATGCTCATCAGCCAGAATGGTAGGGGGTATCTTTGGAGATGAATTAGCAGTGTGATGGGAAGGGTTGCTTGAATCATATAGCAAAATAGCAACTGCTGTTCAGGATTAGAGCCGCATCTCCTTGCAGTAAGTGGTGCTACATTAATGATACCAGGCAGTGAAAGTCGTACACTCTCCCAATGAACACACAACTGTAGAATTAGGACAGTATTCTTACAGTCAGAGCTTATTCCTGTAAGAAAAATGGCTTCACACCCTTGCTTGAAATAGGTGTATGAAATGTGCAAGCACAGTAGGCTTTAGTCACTGCAGCTTAACTGAATGTGGTTTATGAGGGTGACAAGTCCAGCGCTAGAACAGCAATAGGTGAGTGTGTCAACAAGCGATGCAGAGTTGACTGAGCTGTTTGAAAACCCTACGATGCGAACAAGCAGGACTACTGAAGGTGACCAACACGGCGCAGAGATTTCAAGACGATCTTTATTAGCAGGAGGCACAGCAAGCTGGGACGCGGCTCTGTCCAGATCAGTTCACGGAGCTCTGCAGAGAAGCTTTTACAGTGCTGCCACTCCTGTGCACTCAGTCCTGAAAAAAATAACTGCCCGCTAATGACCTGTCACTACGGACAGCCCGAGCAGCTGCCTGCAGAAAGCAAAGCGGTGAGAGAGGATGAATTGCTGTGTGTGGAGCACATCTGAGTGTGGGACAGGAATAGATGGGAGATCAGGCAGGAGCAGACAGCTTCCATTCATAACATTCAGCTTTATGTGGATTTACAGCCCTGATGCTCCTGAATCCACAGATGCTGAGTTATTACTTACAACAAAATATAGCAATTGAAATCTCCCTTGTTTCCAACTTCTGTTTTCCTTGCTGGCAATGTTACTTTTGGAGGCAAACTAATTAAGAACATGGAGAAGTAGTTTACACTGAGGACAAACAAACCATAGCCTCTTAATCTTTCATATATTAGCAACCTGAACAATTTGGAGTAGGCAAAATGTTTGATTCCTATGTTTTATTGGAAATAACATTTTTTCCTTTTTTTTTTTCTTTTTTTCTTTTTTTTTCTTTTATGTTCTGTTTGCTTTTATTTCTGGCAGCTCCCCTGCCTCCCAGATAGAAATTGAAGGTTAAAATGCCTTTGGAGAAGTTTTTTCTTTTGAAATCTCCAGTTCAAGAAGAAGTGAATAAGTTTGTTGGTTTTTTTTTTTGTTTGTTTGTTTGTTTTTGGTGAGAGTTTATTCTTAGGCAGTTTTCAGACCTCTTTGCAGACACACTTATGATCAGATTGTTAACTTAAGCATAAAACCAGGTGTAAGTTTATCTGAATCAAATTTTTTAAATCCAGGTCTTCCCAGACCATACCATAGCCATGTTCATCCATCCCCTCTCTGATTGTGCCAGTAGCAAGTGCTCCTGAGGATGATGTAAGAAGTCTGCAGCAGGTCGTTGTGGAGCAATCTGTCTGTGTGGCTTGGGGTTCACGTGGTTGTCTAACAGAGATTGGCCAAAACGTGAAGTCTTCAGCCCTTTCCGTAGGGTTACCATTAATTCTGGCAGGGTTATCTGGGTGTTTCTTTGAAATTTTTTGACGATTTTTTTGTGATGGTTGGTGAAAAGGTTAACATGCTACCATAACTGTGTCAGGGGAAGAGTATATCGATGTAAAAAAAAAAAAAAAAAAAAAAAAAAAAAAAAAAAAAGAGCATTTGTTCTTATCCTGCCCTATTCCCTATACTTTCTCATTGTTAGGAGCCTGCCACTGTTGAATCTTTTATTTGCGGCAGAGAAAGCCATGTATTTTAGGGTTTGACATTAAATATATTCAATATTATCATGGAATGGTTCTGGATATCTATCAGGAAGGCAGGCAGTGCTTTCTGACAGTGCCAGGCAGCAGGCATGAGTGACAGCTCACAGCAACTCTCTTGCTGGGGGGCTCGTTAGATCACATCATGGTAAAAACAGAGAAAATAGGTCATTACAATGTGTAATGTAATGTAATCTGTCAGGCCATTCACAGAGCATGAAAATGAACATAGCTGGAAAACAAGAGGACTGTGAGGATTGGTGTCGCACCTGGCTGTACAGAAGGTTGTATTCCTGATCTGTGCAGTGATGGCCACATGTAAAACTTTCCACAACAAGAGCTGACTGCTATACACTTCTTATGGCCCCCTACTATCCTCATCTATATATATATACATATATATATATATATTTATTTTTTTTTCCCAGCAAAATATATAGGGGATTATCCTCTGCAGAGCGAAATCTCATTCCTTCTACCCCTTCCTGGTTTGGGTGCTCCATAACGTACAGCCTACCTCTGTTTTCACCAGCAGCTATTCCAGGGACATGATTCCCTCCCGAAAGGGTGGTGCGTGTGGGAATGGCCACCGTTTGCTGCTGGACTGGTTGGCTTAGACCAGCACAAAGCGGTGGGTTTTGTGAAGCCCTGGGGCTCATAGGAAATGGTGAATCGCGTCAGGGTACAGCTCCACGCCGCCCATGAGGCTGTGCCCAGCCAGTTTGGGGAATGAGGGGAGGAAAAGGCAAGCACACAGCAAAGTTTCTTTCAATAGAGCCTGCTGTATCCCAGCACTCTTTACAATGAGCTCCTAGTACGTATAAGAAGCAATGCATAAAAATTTCCTCTTTGCCTTTTCCACGATTCTCATTATTTTCTACATTGCTTTTGCCTTTACCCATCTGACTTTTTTTTTTTTCCTAGAATGAAGGATCCTAGTCTGTTTTATGTGGACCTCTCTTGTACAGAAACTTTCCATTCCTTTGGTCATCCTTAGCGACTTTCTCTGTACAATTTCTAAATACTATTGCCTCTGTTGTTGAGATGGAGGGGTGAGAACTAGCTGCCGTATTCGCGTTACAAATATTCAGACAGGTGCCCCATGGATTTGCATGGTGACACTATGTTGCTTCAGGTTTTGTTCTTTGTTGTTTTCCTGACATTTCCTAACACACTTTTTTGACTTCCACTGAGCTGATGCTTTGATAGAGTTATCTGCAGGGGCTCAAAGGTATCTTTCCTGAGTGATGGTTGCTAATTTTAAATTCATCGCTGTGTTCATACAGTTAAGGTTGTTTATTCCCACGTCCATTATTTTGCAGTCATTAGCAGTGAGATTTGTCTTCCATTTTAGCAGTATTTTGAAACCCGTCTGCAAGTCTTCATGATCAGGTTTAATTTGTATTACCCTGATTTTTTTTTTTTTCTCATCAGTAAGCTTTGTCACTTCATTTTTTCCAGATTATTTATGAATATGTTGAACTATTCATTCATTTCATAACTTTTAATAAGCTGTTAATCCTCTAAAGGAACTTTCCTCTTCCTCTTGGAGAGCTTAGGAGGTTTTTTTAAGAGTCTTTGGTGAAAATCTTCATCTGAAAGGATTTAGAAATGCAAGTACCTCATATCAACTGATCACCCGTATCCACATGTTCATCAGCTCCTTCAAAGAACTGCATCAGATTTGGGCAGTATGACTTCCTTCTGCAAAAGCTGCGTGAAGGGCAATTGCGATGTCGCTGCTCTCTTGTGCCCAGTAATTCTTTTCTTCATAATTGTTTCTATCAATTCAGACATACAGAAGTTGGACCTGCCCTTTGCATCCCCTCAAAGCACTTGTTAAAACTGTGGTGTTTGCTGCTTTTTGGCCTAGTATTGAGGCCGGGTTAGGTACACATTTTATGCCACAGCTTAATTGCTCAACCGTTACTATTTCATGCTAAGTTTACGTTTCTGTCAAGATTTCTAAAATATCAAATCCTTGGATTTACTCCTGTTCATTTACTGTTTTGTCCTAAAACCTCTTCTTCCATTTCTGTAGCTGGAGACAGTTCCCCTGGCTCTTCTCTGCAGAGAAAACCCCAGTGCAGGGACCAACTCACATTCCTTTGGAAGATGCATGGATGCAGAGAATTCATTTAGCTTTTATGCCTCGTCCTTATCTTCTTTGAGCACTCTTTTTACATCTCAATCATCTGTCAGCCCTACAGACACTCTGGCAGGCTTCCTGCTTCTGTTGTCTTTGAAAATAATTTTATTACATGTTTTCATGTCTGCTGCTACTTGTTCCTCCAGATACGCTTTTCAACGGACTTTATATGGCTTCTCATTTAACTTGCCAGATCTGTGCTCTTTTCTGTTTTCCTTATTTGGGTACAACTTACACTTTTTAAGGGACCGTACCCTCCGTTATTTGTCTGTTAAACCAGGCTGGGCTGAGGCATCAGCAAAGGGCAGGTCCTTTTCAGCTGCCAGCACCATTATAAACATTCATCGTACCAAATATTTCCAATCTTAGAGGCTGATAATGGTCCATGCCACGGTTCTGTGCCCCCACGTCTGTCCCCTGTGCCCGCTTCTGACTGTCATCGTCCACACACGTGGACCCGCTACCGATGTGGCACATTTATTGCTGCAGGGAGGAGCCTGGTATGGGCTGAGCTCTCCTTCTCTTCCGTCCCCTAGATGGTAACGTGCCTCCTGCTTTCTAGCAAAGTGCCAGAGGAGAGGAGAGCTGCCACAAGGTATGGGGCGAGCATGGCTCAGGGACCTGGGGGGGCTGAGCTGTGTGGGAAAGGTACCAGGGAGGATGGTGGGCTTTTGGAGGGAGAAGTAAAGAAATGCAAGGCAGGGGAAGAGCATGGGATCCCAGCGCCGTCTTGTTCAGCAGCTTCCCCAGCAGGGCAGTGTTTCTGCAGGACAAATCCCTGACCCTCAGCCAAATCGGACCAGCTGGAAACCGAAGGATGAGCTGCCCAGCTCTGCTCTGTCATGACTGGAAGCAGCACAGAAGGCCCAGGTTTTCTCCAGGGAGATTAAATGCCATCCTTGTCTGGGGCATTTCTTGCCAACTGCTGTTGGTTATAGAGCCCTGGAAGTTTGTTCATTCTGTGGATGTCGTTCCTAGGAGCTTTATTTTGTCTGGGCGTTGTGCAGGGGCTCAGCCCAGAGCTCTGAATTCCTTTGGATGGCAGGACAGCCAAGACTTGAATGTGGCAGTGCTGAGCATTTTTGCAACTTGTTCTCCCTTATAAATTTTACCCTCTTATCACTGACAGTCAGCGGAGCCGCGCCGTTAACTCAGTAGCAAGAGGTTTGTGTTTTTGGAACGAAATATTCCCATGCCACTTGTATGTGGCTTAGCTGGTGACAACAAAGCTTTTATCTATCACGGCTCTTCTAGATAACGGGTCCCTTCGCCATTGTTTCTGCTGAAATGTCATCTGGAGTTTCTGTACAGATGTTCGGGGCTGAATTCTGTCCCTGGTTGCTCATCAGTCCGATAGGTTGTTCTTGCAGAGCCAAACAAAGGCACAGCAGCTCGTGCTGCATCCATCAGCGCAAAACCTCGCTGGATGGAGCTGCCCGCTGGAGGTGTGCGTGCTGGAGGCATGAAAATCCAACTTTTGTTCATGTGGCTCCTTTAAGCAGGCACATCATTGCCACCGTGCCCTCTTCTGTGATGTTAATACGTGAGATTGAGTGGGGCTGAGCCTGGGCTGTCCCGCAGTGGTAAGCTCTTCGTAGGTGGTGACCTTCCCTGGTGTTGCTGTTACGGAATTTTGATCCTGCTTGGTGTAGGGGAACGGTGTTAAACTCTTTGGGATGTTGCTGTCAGACCGTGTTGCTTGCTGACATGATTTAGGCCTTGACTCTTTTGATCAACAGAGAGATGCTGATGTTCTTGCTCAGGGAATGGCACTCTGCCAAGCTGAAATACCTACCTAGCACTCTCAAAGCCGAGCCACTTTTCGCTTCTCCTTTCATGAATCCTCTGCTGTGTTGGTCCCACAGATTGTCAGTAGCCCCATGCCCCTTGGATCCGCCTCGCTACAGTGGGGAACCACAGAGAAAAATTCACCTCCATGCGGGGAGTCAGCACAAAATGGAGGTACCGCTCGACCCACACTCAGAACTGAAAAATCCTCCTTTAAACGTCGCATAGGCTGCATGCTAAATCCCGTACAAAGGTGGTTTTCCCACAGAACATTATGCACAGTCTAAAATTGTCCTCGGTTACTCGAAAGCTCAAAGGAGTTGCACCAGGCAGTTGAAAGCGGGATCCGGCTGTTTGCAAACAGCAGCGCTGTCCTTTGGGATGAAAGGTGCTTGAGAAATGAAACGTACCTTATGACAATTACAAAAAAAATCCCATCTCAGTGTTTCGTGGGATGGTGCTCGAGGTCACACGCATGCAGAGAGGGACAGAAAGAGCCCCTGGCAGGGGCATTTTCATGAGGGCCCAGCACTGACCCGCACGGAGCGAGGATCCTCGAGGTACAGATGGAGGGAGGAACAGGATCAGAAAAACAGAACTGGTTTGAAGTTCAGGTGATGAAAAGTGGTAGGC
Organism: Anas platyrhynchos; assembly: GCF_047663525.1. NCBI lineage: Eukaryota > Metazoa > Chordata > Aves > Anseriformes > Anatidae > Anas > Anas platyrhynchos. The sequence goes on along the minus strand of NC_092587.1, from coordinate 53,581,182 downwards.
TGGAGTTCAAAGACAGGATTATTGGCTAGTGTTGCTTTAGTAGTTGGTGGGGGAAGAGCTTAAGGCCACAGCGTTACTGCATTGCTGATTTATCAACACAGCCAACACTGTGTATGGCATTAGAGTCGCTTCTAAATCCAGCCGCTGGCAATGAAAAGCACATTTAATCCGTGTGTTAGATTGTTTGAAGAGGTATCTGTCTCCTGGTCTCTCCCCATGGTTGTGATTGCTGAAATCGAAAATGAGGTGAGAGAGGAGACTTTAACCATTTCGCAAGCCCTTCTCCCTTTGAGGGAGTCACGTCTCCAACAGCATCTTTATCGCTTGGGATATTGAGAAATGAAAGGCTCTCTCCTCTCATGCCCCCTGCAGAGAGAGCCCCCACTGTCTCTCCTGTCACTAAGGAGCAAAAACCAAGTACGGGATTTGTATTTAAGCAGTTTATTGTTTTTAACTGTTTGCTTTTGTTTTGTTTGTTTTGTTTTGTTCTCTCAAGCTGAGATGAATGCTCTGCACTTAGGAGTTGCTGGGTGCTTTTGCACTCCTGGCTCTGAGCTCTCTGCAGCAGCCCACCCCTGCAAGATATAATGCTGAAATACATCCCTTATTAAAGTAATTTTCCTTGGTCTTTTTCTTCAGTTCTCTTCCATGGAAGAGTATCATTGTCTATCCAGTTCCCTCAATGGTTAATTCCACCCCTACTTAATACCCTTTCGCTCTGTTAGCGTGCAGGTGGCTCACGCAGACTGTGGGGTGTTGCAGACTGGAGCTCCAAGTACGGCAGTGCAAGAAGAGAGGACAGTCCTCAGAGCAGGTCTGAGCTGCACCTACAGAGTTACACCAGTGCCTCGAATAAGAGAGGGGCAATCAGAGGCCAAGCTTTATCTATATTTGCAGATCTGATACAGACAGTGCAAATAAGTAAGAATTAAAGAGCATCAGTGAGTGGATGGTGAGAAAAGGAGGTGAAAAGGTCTAGGGAACAACCGAGAAGCTCAATAATGCGAATAAAGCACGTTGGTAAGGTGCTGCGATTCAGTAGTAAAGTGTTTGACAAAACTCCAGGCACTGGGCTGGAGTATGGCAGGTCACAACAGCCGCGTGTGCACCAAGCCACCTGGGAGGCCTCAGCACCGAAACAAGCCCGGCTGCTCCAGGACAGGTTCGTGCTTAATGGGCAGAGCTGCCTGTGGCTGCTCACCAATTTGCTGCGTAGCTCACATCAGTCACATGAATACAAATTCACCCGCAACAAGCAGCAAAAAAAAAAAAAAAAAAAAAAAAAAAAAAAAAGAGGGTGCTAATGGAATCCAAAAGAAAGCAAGTGAAGATCTTTTTTTTTTTTTTTTTTTTTTTTGTTAGAAATGAGATGTAACAAATCTCAGAACTAATCTCCAGTGATGCTGTGGCCCCTCTTGTGGATTGCTTTATCCAGGCATCTTTTGTCAAGTGCAAAGGGACTCCGCTAGCAGGAAATACACAACTTAGCCAATAAATAACCGCTTTTATACAGTTAACATGCACAGAAGCCAGCTAGGATTTATTGAAATATCAGGCTAAGCATTAGCACGCTCACTGCCTGCGTAAAGACACCCAAAGAGTCCTTGCTGGCGAGGCAGGCATCAGGCAGGAGGGAACAATTGGCCTCTGTGGATCAAACCCTATCTGCCACCAGCTCGGTCAGCACTGGTGGCACTGACAAGTCAGTCCCCCCAATGGTTTGTGACTGGTTCCCAGCTAGACTGGCTATCCTGATCAAATCTCCTGTTTGTTTTGTTTTGTTTTCCCTCTGAAATGTTTGATCTTTCCATGCTGGCGTTTTTCCTCTTGAATCCTAGTGCCATCTCAACAGCCATACCTCTGTCTGTAATTTTCACCTTTCTGACCTCTCTATGTATTTCCTTTACTTTTGTGGGAGGTGAAGGTTGGCAATGGAGACTTTGGCTTCAGGATCATTGCTCTCAGATGAACCTAGCTTAGTCACCATTAAAGCTACTTCTGTGTTAGAGCTGTTGGATGGTCTTCACAAGCTGGACTGTGAGAACATCCTCCAGCAGCACCTTTGATGAACGTGGCACTGCCTAGCTTCTTCTTACTTTGTCACTGTCAGCCTCACTGCTGGGCTGCAGGGTCCACAAGCCAGCCATGGGAACCGAGTAACTCTCTTGCTCATAGAAGTGGTCCCGAGTTACATGAGCAGGAAGTGGTGAAGAAGCAAAGCTCGTGTTGCTACTTCCCCTGCCACATGTGCTCTGCTGATGAAAAGCAGGCTTTGGTTTGCAGACTGTCTGGTACATTTCAGGCTCCTAGGTTATGAACGCTGAGGAAGGGTAGGTGCATGCCTTAAATTTGTCAGTGCTACAGTTTCACACTCTGTCGACTTCAAAACAGGGACTAGAGTCTTTCTGCAAACAGTTTTTCCTAGCTGAAAGTTGTGGTTAGCCATGCCAAGCCATCACAGAGAAAAGTCTCTTTCAACCTTCAGAATCATGGACTCCATCCAAGAAAAAATTATATTTATTGCAAGCTGTTCATTTTGTCCACAATTTGTCTCTCTCCTGAGATAAAGAGTTAGTCATTGCAGAGGGCAAGTGCATTCTTCTCTTGCATGACAGAATCACTTGCTTTATTGGGAACTGTGTCAGAGTGGTCCTTGGTCTACACAGAAGCTTTTCTCTGCTACCAGCTTATTTGGGTGATGTGTGCAAACTTTTCCATGAAATTGCTGCGGAGGAAGAGATCTGTTGGAATGAGCTTACAGCTGGATTCTTTGAATTACTTGATCAAGTTACATCTTCTCGGCCATGCCATCTCTTCTGCCTGCTAACGTCTTTCAGTGTCTAGTAACTACCTTCTTCTGATGGTAGGTGCATTCTCAACAATGTGCATATCACAGCATTGCCTATAAGCTTTCTGTAAGCTAGACTGAGCAGTCCCAGCAGCTCACAGATGCTGACAAGCATATACTTCTTCCAGCTCTGCCCTGTCACCGAGACACAGCATGGAAGCCATCGCCAAGTTTGACTTCACTGCTTCTGGAGAGGATGAGCTGAGTTTCCAGGCTGGGGACCTCCTGAAGGTAAGTGCAGCTCCAGGCATGACTGAAGCTCAGTGCTGAAATTCTGCCAGGTCTTTCTGTGCTCCCATTTGCCTTGACAAAACAGATGAACGCAGATGTCCATAAACTGGGATAGAAATGCAGTGCACTAGACATCCATATGACTTGCTACAAATCAACCAGCAGCTCCCAGGTCACTCCCCAGTCTGTGTCCTCTCCACTTGATTTAAGGTACCTAAACTACAAATGTAGTTGTCCTACAGTCCTCCAGTAGTCAGCAAGGAAGTATCTTTGCAGGGGAAGAGATCCAGGTCTTTGGCTGAACACATTTTGAAGATTTGGTCTGTTTTCATTGACTATATAGGTAGTCTAGGGTGACTGTGTTTAGGAAGACTTTGTCTAAAGGTAGACAGGCTGAGTGTGGGCCAGACAGATGGCTGTCTTCCTTATTTCCAACCATTAAACTGTTAGAAATGATAGTTGTCATACATTGTAGAACTTATATGTAACTTTTCACTGTAAGTAATCACTGTTAGTTGCCACAGGGGTTTTAGGCAATTGCAAATGGAAGAGGAAACATCCACAAAACAGTCTGTTATACACATAATGGAAGAGTTTAAGAGGTCCTTAGCTAATAATGTTATATACACCCTGCAGGAATTTAGCAATGAAAGAACGGCAGACTGGCAGAAGTAGAGTTGATCATATGCAATACAGGGCATGTGAGAATCTCTTTAAGGTTGTTTGGCTTATGTTAGGGTAGAACAGTTCTTGTTAACCCTCCTGAAGTCCCGTAGGGGACTACTTGTTAACCCTATACCCTAATTACTTATTCACTTCTCAGTCCACAGCATAGCTATTCTGTTTTAGTGCAAAATGACTGAGTAAAACACCTCTCTAAGGCCTTGACCACTTCACTGGCCAGAGCAATGTTGTACAACAGTCAGGTCTAAACCCTCCTTCTGCCAGGAAGCCTTCACTACCTCTCCATATAGTCCTGGCTGTTCCATTTAATCGCCAGATATTACATCTAAGCCTTGCCTCTTCCATCACCACCATTTTTTATTTTATTGCCCTTTTAATCTTTGAAGCCTAGACAAAGCTGATGGCATCCAGAACTCATTGAGATCAAAGACCATTTTTTTTTTTCCGGAGAGCTCTGAGAATTGTTCTGGATAAATCACTTGTTCTCTTCAGGGTTGATGACAACTCTCATTCCTGATTCTTCCTTAGGTCAAGAGTAGTCCCCACATTCCTGGTATTTACCTGATACTTGCTTTCCAAGGAGACTGCAGTTTCATTAAGCCCCTGTCTTGGGTGACAGTGTTGGCAAGATCACTTTTCCTTCTGTTACTCCGTTGCCCTTCCTGTAAAATCACTATAAGCTAAAGCTTTTCAAATTAAATTGGAAGCTACTGAGGAAAAGTGTCACATAATGCTACACACCAGTATTAATATTAGTTGTCACTGAGACTTCGCTATCACAAAAGTCAGGCTGCCTCCTGTTTTAACGTCCTTGAGGTGAACAAAATAACACCGCCCAAGCCATAGTAACGGTAAATTCGCCTGAGTAACATCTCTCCTTCTGGCATACACACACACACACATTCATACCCTGTCCCGAGCCCCCTTCTGCTGCCTGAGCAACCTCCTGACTGTCTTTTCTGATCTGTGAGGGAGATAAGATGAACAGTATTGATGTAGAGATTAGAAAACAGGAAACACGAGGCCCACAACCACCACTGACAGGAGGAAATCCACCCTCTCTCTCTCTCTCTCTCACACACACACCCCACATCCTTCTCTGAGGGGATGACACACTGAGTGAAACCTTCCAGCTTTTCACCCAGGACCATCAGGGAGGTCCTTCTGGAAACCCTGCTGCCAACAGAGCAGGCCATGAGCCAGAGCAGGGTGTAGCTATCGTCCCCTTTGGTTTGCTGCAGCAGCAAAAAGGAACCTTCATCCAGCACCCAGGGTGGGTGAAGCAGTGACTGGACAAGCAGGGATCTCCACAGCTTTCAACTCCTCAACTTTTCATTACTCAGATGCACAGAAAAAGCCTGTGTGGCAGGCAAGGCAATGGAGAATCAGCCCCGGGGACGGTAACATCTTGTTGCCAGCGCCAAGCAGATAGAAATGTGTGTTAGGCTCCCAAACACACGAGACTGGCTTACAGAACGAGTATTATTGTTGTTAACAATAGATTTCAAATGAAGTCTTTTCCACTTGCTTTTTGTCTTTTAAAACTGTCAGGGCTCGTGCTTTCAGGCTCCTCTCCAAACCCAGAAGGAACAGAAACATGTTCTATTTTATAAAAAGGAATTCCATCCCAGGAACTGGAACGTCAAACCAAACGCCACACCATTTGTGGCAAAATCACAAAATGGTTGTATCCCTGTCCTCTCCCCTCTAACCTAGAGCTGTATCAGAGGCCATCAGCCAGGGAGCAGTGAATTTGGGCAGTCCCTGGTCAATGGTGCTGTCCCTATGGGCCATTCCAGTCAACATTAATGTCAACACTCGTGAAGCCGTGCCAGTCTGCACTGTGGGCTGGCTTCCTGCTGTCCAGCAATCTTGGAAGTGGCTAATAGTGGCTTTAAAATACTTTTTTGCCTCCTACTTTTATCTGCCCTGTCAAGCTCAGGGCTGCTGCGGACTTAACCCACTAAATACTCTCTTGCAAAATGACATGTGAGAGCACATGATGATACCCGTGCTGCCACAACACACACGCACACTGAGGTATAGCTCATGCACATACATGTTAGAGGAGTTTTCACAGATTTTTTCCTCCCCTGTGAAGCTGACATGATCCAGTACTAACAATTAAAAGCAGCACAGAGAACTCCTTAAACCCCTGTTAAGTCCTTCAGAGCTGATTTCCTCCATCTCACAGACATCAGAGATATGCAGGCTGCATCCCCAGCCACCTGAAACGGCATTCAGATGAAGGGATAAAGGTAACAAGCAATCCATCTAATTCCACCCAGCATTCTTCGTTGCTTTGTTCGCACTCAAGCGGTCATCAGCCACAAGCCTTGCTGCAAGGTGGGTGGGAAGCAGAGCGTATTAAGGAGTTCTCTTTCTTCTTTTTTACACAAAATCCTAGTTTTCTATCAGAATCTTAGTACCTTTTGCCTTTCTCAGGAGATGCGTTTATTTCATCTGTCTCTCTGCTGCAGGTTTTGAGCTCCCAGGAAGAGTGGTACAAGGCTGAACTCCGGGGTCAAGAGGGCTACGTTCCTAAGAACTTCATTGATTTCCACGTTCCTCCGTAAGTGTTGCATGCACTGCCATTGCACAGTGCCACAGAGTGTGTCTGTGTGTGCGTGCAGGTAGGCAGGTGTGACAGAGGAAGCACTGGTTACAACGTACTGCAATTTAAGGCTGGCAAGGATTGCCATAATGCTATACACAGTTCTGCCAGCGCACCTTACTCCTACCCTGAAGCATCCTGTGTTCTTTCCGAACTGAATGGTTCTCAGTGCTCGGCATCACTCTCAAGTGACTCCTTTGTTACTGCTGCTCAGAGGGATGTCACCGGGATGTGGCAGGAACTGCATTTAGCTCTCCTTGGACAGAAGGAGAATAGGCATGATGTGAAGTCTTGGCAACAGGCAGAGTCTGAGCACAAAAGGAAGAGCAAGAACTCTCCCTATAAATGAATTACAAAAAAAATGTAATCCGCCTCCCCCCTGACTCTTAACTACATTAACTCCCTTTTTTCCTACCCTGCCATCCACGTTCCCTCCCCCCCACGAAGCGTGTGCGAGTTTCTCTCGATGCACTAGAGGTCAGTGCAATGCTGCACGAAGCGTGACAGCTGGTGTTGCTCGTGGATTGACAGAGACGATAGACCAGACATGCCACCATGCTCCCACACACATGCAGACACACACACACAACACACACCCCTCTCCACGCTTCGTGACTGCACACCCAAACACGGATCTGTCAGAGGACAGGCATACCCCCCTTCCTGCCTCCCCGCCGTGCGACAGCAAGGACTGATAGGTGTTTAAACGCTTGCTAAATGTGCTGTCCAGCCCCGTGCCATAAATACGCCAACGGGTGGCAGTTTTATAACCTTTTTCCTCTCAGTTGGCAGAAATCCTCCCCGAAGCCCCTCTAATTGCCTTCTTTTGTAAAAGTGATGCTGCATTTCAGGAGGAGGCAGAGCATGGAGCAAGGCCAGCCCTGCTAGCTGTAACACGCTCATGCCCTGGGCAGGCAAACTGGGAGCATGCAGGGATTTTGTGCCCTACAAAGAAGTGCCACTGTCCCCTTTGGAGGTGGCACTTTCTGGACTATTTGGATATGAGCCAGCCTGCCTGGCTGAGCTAAAGGACGTTTTCAGTTTGCTCTACAAATATGGGCTGTTGCTTTTGGGCCCCATGGGGACAAGATCTCCCAGCTAATTGTGCTTGTTCACTCTTTCTCAGGGCTGTGGCATCATGCAGGGACACTAGCAGCTTCTTTTTTTTTTTTTTTCACACACTTTTTCTTCATGATGTTTGCGCGAGAACTGTGAAGAAACATTTCCACTTTGACACTTTTCTATGAGTAGCACGTCTGCACTTTGAAGGCCAGACGCTAGAACCAGGTGTAGGGAAGAAAGTTGTCTCCTATTTTTGATGGGCCATTTTCCCCATCTTTGTATTGTCAATAATCATCAAGAGCAGTTATCAATGGTGATTAAAGTCTGATTTCCCTTTTGATTGTTAATGATACATAGATAAACTCCGATGATGGTAAGGAGAAGAATAACAAAACTCCAAAGAGGAAATGACAGTCTGAAATTATCAGTCTTTAATTGTAACGCAATACAGGTAATTAAGCATTACATAAGGCAGAAGACTGCAGATTGTAGATCTTATTAGCCGCAGACATATACGAGTGTACATGATGTTTTTTCCCTACTTAAAATTTCCTATTGATACTACATTATTTTACTATTTATGGTGACTTTTCTCATTATTTGTGTAAGTGCCTTATACTATCCGTTTGTTATGTTTGGTTAAATTTACATAAGCATACTTATGCATTCTGTGTTTCTGAGATTTTGTGGTATTATAACTCTTGCAAAAGCCAATTTATTAGTACTGAAACTTTCATGCCTTGCTTCTGTTAAAAATTTATGTTTGTCCCTTGCAATATATCCATCACAGTCCAGTAATTTTCAATCAGTTTACCAAGAGCAATTTGATGTATGTCTGAGAATTGTGCGTTTGTGTACATATATATACACATTTGTAATTTTAAATTTCCTTGACTAACACCTTACTCTACTGTGCCTGTAATTACACTTTCAGCTGAGTGTTACTTAGCAGGCCAAAGCTTACGTGGTTCTCTTTGCATGCACATGCTTTTACAGCTCAGAGAAAATGGTCTGCCTCCGCATGGCTAGTGGGAGTAGTCATGTGGGATCCTCTGATTCTTTTGTTTTGTCTTTCCTCCAACCTGCTTTTTCATGTTCTCCTTACCTTCAGTTTTTCTGTTCCTTAATTTATTTCACCTCCTTTATTCTTGTCTCCCTGGTTTTTCCCACTTGACAGCTGGTTTGATGAGAGGATATCCCGCCACGAAGCCGAGAACATCCTCATGAACAAAGGAGTTGGTTCCTTCATTGTCCGGGCCAGTCAGAACTCTCATGGTGACTTCTCCATCTCTGTCAGGTATCTGCTCCGCACAATGTTTTCCTGCCCCTTTTCCTGGTTAATGGTCTCTTCCATAAGTGGTCTCTTCTAATGGTCTGGCTTCCTAATGACAGGAATCTTAATGTGACATTGCCTCTCAGCAAGTTCGCATGCTGCCAGTCACTGGCAGTGCTGCTGTGACACGTGAATGAGAATGAATTAGGTATCTAATTCCCAAATGTTTCTGTCTTTCAAGTGACACGGTGAACTCCCCATTTCAAAGCTGCATCCCCTGGTGACCTGCTTCTCTGAAGGAGCTGCAGCAAAGCAAGGTGGCACACGGGACATCTCCCACAGTACAAAAAGCGTGCCTTTCATTTGTTTTATTTTCTTGACAGTGCCATTTGCTATATCCAAGAATTCCACTACTGCCAGTAGTGGAATTATTATTAACATATTTCCCACAGATCAATAAAACAGCCACTGGATAAGAATGGCCTTTTTTTTTTTTCCTTTTTACTAGTAGCCCACCTTCATTTCAGCCACTTAGTGCATCTCAGCCTTTCTCAGAGCTTCAAAGCAGAGCTGTTAAATGATGGTTGGTTTTCTGATTTTCCGTTAATTGATGTCCAATCAATAATCACTTTTTAATTAAAGTAGTGATTAGCAATGCCCTTTCTACGCATTGTGAAGTTTCTGATTCAGAGAGTTCAAAAATTATCTGGGGGGAATGCAGGAAAACCTTTTGCCAGGAACACTAACTCTGCTGTGGCCACCCCTTTCTGTGTATCAGATGCTTTTTTAAGTCACCCCTTACGGGTCAGGGTAGACTACAACTGTACCTTTGTGTCTCATACATAGGACAGAATAAAGCTATTAGACATTTGTGGACCACAAAGTTCCTTTGGCCTTTATTTCAAACGAGAGGCTTTAAAACCCTGTGCTTTGTTCTGATAGCACTTGTGACTGGCCAGCCCTTCAACATTCCACGTTTGTAAATTGATGTGTCATTTGAAACACAGAGCCTCATCTAGGTCCAATACACACAAGGGCTACCACTGGTTTACTTTCCAGAAGTCTAGATTTGGCCAAGTGTCAGAAAGAACTGTTAGGGTTCCCTTTAGGGAAAAGACTTTTTCAAAGAAGATGAAGGTGCAAGCCAGTTGGTGATCTCTTACTTTTTCAACTGGATTCAGGCACGAAGATGATGTGCAACACTTCAAAGTGATGAGGGATTCAAAGGGTAACTACTACTTGTGGACAGAGAAATTCTACTCGCTAAACAAGCTGGTAGACTACTACAAGACAACTTCCATCTCCAGGCAGAAGCAGATCTTCCTGAGGGACGAACGAGAAGAGAAGGTAAACACAAACTATCCTCAGGAGTTCCTCAGGGATAAACCCTTTTATTGAAGGAATTTAGCTCACAAGAATATCTAGGAGGGAGATCTGTCCTTGGAAACCCAATCATATCACTGTGCTGGTGGGCCTTGCAACATAGATTTTCAGTTAATTAGAGCAGAATTTTCTGATTTTGTTTTGGATTGTGATAGAAAATGCTGCAGATCTGCATAGAGGTGCTTTGCTAAAGCTGTGCTGAGGCCTCACAGCTGAAATCCTAATACGCCTTGCACAACCGAGGGAAGCAGGTCGTGCCTTATGAAACGCCTAAATTTCATAAGGTCTGGTACAAAGTTTGCTGTTAGGCTGTGTCTGAGAAGAATTTGAGTCTGGTTTCCTAGCGTCCTTGAATGTACACAGAGTGCAGCTGTTATTACAGTGGAAAGTTTGTGTGCTCAGAAGAATCACCTCTCTCCTGTTACTTAGTGTAGTAAGGGACGTGGAGGAACCCAAGGCAGAACCTGGTGCAGTAGCTGGTGGGGGCTGAAAAGTCCTGCTGAGGAGAACATAGCAGGTCTGGGAACAAGCTGTGCATTCAGGGAGGACGTAGTAGGTGTTTAAGAAGACAGGGAAATCCCAGTCCAATGAATGCCTGGTTTTGTGCCAAGAGAACAAGCAAATGACATAGTAACGCCTGCTATGCGTCGCACACACAATAGTGGGAGTGAACGCACCTGGTCACTGCAGTAACCAAAGTCCTGCTTTACTGGGAAACGGATTCTGGTATTGAATTACCAGGATGTACAGGTAGAGGCGAGGCAGAAAGTGCACAAATTGCTCACTGCAGCAGGAGAGCATTATAAGCTGCATGTGGGTCATTCTTTCTGGCTCAGATAAAAGAGAGGATTTATTTTTCAGTCTGAAGGAAGAGCTTGTGTTGTTGTCTCTTTCTAAGCCCACTTATTCAGCACTTTAAAAATGCATTAGTCGGATGTAAAATAGACACTATGGGACCTATGAGAAACAGATCACAGCAAATAATAGTTTGGGGAAGGAGAAAGAAAGACTGAATTCATGTATATCTATCAGTAAGACAACCTGTTTGGGCTGACTCTGAGCAGGGAGAGAAAGGGAACAGCATTTGCTCCAAGATGCAGACAGGCAAATGAAAGAACAGGAGTCAAGTTTGCTTTGGCAAATGCTCTGTATATTTGTTATGGTGATAGGCTCAGCAGGGTATGTTTAGCGCTCATCACAGTGGGGTTTCAGTTCACAATTAGAATTTCTAGATGCTACAACCATATTACAAAATGATAGTAACATACAGATTTTTGTGCAGAGACAAATGAAGGTTAAGGGCAGTATTTCCAAAAAGATTTTGCCTGCTATGCTGGTCCTCATATCGGTGATCACATTTCCAGCCCAGCATCACCTTTTACTACCCATTCTTCAAATGGGGGATGGGAAAGATCTAAAATATGGGATTCTTTATTTGTCCTTCTGTTTAGGGAGGCAGGAGCATACCTTTGGAAGAGCCTCCAAGGTGAAGGGTAGTGATAATGATCAGTAGGTAATGATTGCTAAGCTTCAGTCAGGGTTGTGGTGGGAAGCAAAACCTGACCTCACTTTTGGGATCTTTCTTCCATCAGGAAAGGCGTGGTGGGAGTCTGGAACGGATGGGATGGGAAGCTCTCCATCTGGGTGGAGCATCTGGAGAAGCTCATTCTTCTATATCCAGGAGATACGTTGATCATCCAGTCCCTGTACTGCACCAGCAACAGGTACTATCAGGAAAGAGGCCACATGAAGCCTGGGCACATGAAACATTGGCCTTGATTGCTTGGTGGCAAGGGAACAGTCACTTTATCAAAATCTGCCACCCTGAGTCTGCTTTAGGAGGCAGAGTCAGTTCAATCTTCATATGGAAGTAGCAGCAATGATGGCATTGGCCTAGGCAGATCTTTTGGGCTGAAACAAATGTCAGCTTTTATTTAGTTCTGTGATCTTTGGGACTTACTGACAAACCAACAAAAAAAAAAGAAATTAGCACACTGTAGCCCTTTCACTGGGAACCTGAGACTATTGAGCTCCACCCCAAAAACTGGAAAGCAAGGGTAGTGTCTTGTAACAGTTCAGAAAAACAGTCCCAGATCTGGCACACACAAATAGGTGGTTTCAGGAACTCCTCTTGAGTCTGTAGGACAAGTGAAACCTTGCTGCCTGTTTCTTCTCTCTTATTGCACTGACAGTCTGCACCACACAACACATCAGGGATTAGAAATGACTATGGTAACCCTAGAATACCCTGGCTTCCTCCAAAACATTCCTCCTCCTGTTCTGGGCCCTTTCTATTCCCTCTCATCACGTTGCACCCCTGATGCATGATGTTTCTTTGCTCTCTTGGTGGCACAGGAATGGAGAGGACAACAGCAATCCTTGGTGATGTCTTCACAGTTCTTCCTGATTAATTAGGGTGGAAATAGTTTTCCCAAAAATCCCAAACACAGCATCCTGTGAGCCTCTACGAAGAAAATTAACTATCCCAGACAAAGCCATAACACTGGGGTTGTCTCATGTCTCTTGGCAGAGACAGTGTAGCATCAGCCAAGGAGAGGACTTGTCTTGATGAAGGCATAAAATCCAATGCCACGTCCATTGAGGCAAGAGAACTCCTGTATCACATGGCCAGGGACAATCATGAAATGGCTGCTCTCTCTTCAGACAAGTAGCATTGCCTGTCAGGAGACTGATGATGGAATCATACAATCCCTGACAAAGCTGAGGACCTGCACTCTTTGGAGCACTGTCTATGCCTGAGTCACATTCGTTACAGAGCAAAAAGTCTCAGAGGTGTGAAGTGTCCGTGCAGTAAATCTTGCAGCTGCAAAGCCAAATTGAGTTCACTCACGTCTAGGCAGGGACAGCTGAGGTGCAAATTGTGTCCCAGTCTCAGGGACCTTTTAGGCTGACAAAGGTGCAAGTGACATCAAGGGAGCATATAGAAGAGTAGGTGCAAGAAAATCAGCAGCAAGAGGGAGAAAACAATAGCTGCTTACAGCAAACACAAGCTGTTCTTCCTCCCCTCTGTTGATACAACTGATCAGATCTTGTGTCACTGAAGTACTGCTGCAACCTGAGCTAACATGATAACAGATTCTGTCAGACTGTTATTGTAAAAAAACTAAAAACAACTTCGGTGCATGTAAAGGCCTGAAGAGCTGAAGGCACTAAGGCACTCAGCACCTCTTGGTTGTGCAGACAACAGAGAACTTGCTCCCTGGATGATTTGTATTAATATGACTTGAGATGTGCAGTCATACGCATTTTTTTTCTATGAATGTGATTTTGTCCCTTTCCTCTTCCATTAATTGAGCTATTGGATTCAAAGGCCCGATCCCTGCTCTTTACAGTGTGGCGCAGCCCAAAGAAAAAGGAAAATAGGGAGACTGGATCTTAATAACTCCAGAAAGGCAAAACTCCCCTTGTTGGGCTGGCTCTTCACCTGTGATTTATAATAGTCTTAGGTTTTCTCCAAAACTCCCAGAAGCCAAAAAAGCCACTGGCCCCTTTTCTCAGTAGATGTGGAACAGTGTCCACATCTCAACTTCCAACTTCTAAGAAGAAAAATCCAAAATAGGACAGTCTAAGTTGACCTCCTCCATGAGAGGCATTGCTTCCAGGACTGCAGCACAGGGACTGTACTCCAAGCTGATTTTTAAGATGATTTGCATGAGGCTTGGACCCTGACCACCAATGACTCTTAAAGTCCCTCATTCTTACACCTCAGTATATTCATGACTTTTCTCTTGCTTTTGTCTTTCTAGGATAGATATGGGGGGAGCCTGGACAGGAAAGAAGGGCTGCATGGACTAAGGAATCACGGCCAAGGAAGTGCAGCAGCTATGCAACGGAGACACACAGACCCCCTGCACCAGCAGACACCAGTAAGTGATGTACCTGCAAGGCCCAACTCACTGGGTTCCTTATCAATGGCAAGCTGTCTAGGCAATGCTCCCTGCACAGAGGTTGCACAAGGAATAATGTGTTACGGCTGTTGAGGTATATCTTAGAAGATGTTCCTGAGTCTCAAGACTCTATCACAGCTGCTTGAATCTGCTTGAATCCACATGAGCGTAGTTCCAAGCCTGTTCTCAAGATCAGTTTTAGTTAATGTGCAGAATTATTAAAAGAGGGAACTTAGCATGAGCTCAACACAATGCGCATCCGGGGCTTTGTGAGTGAGCCTGAGCTCACCAGTGGGTCTGGATCAAGCATGTGATTCCTTGTTCCCCACCTGTCTCTGTCTCCTTCCCAGCGAACGCTATGGGTCCGTGCCTTGTACGACTTTGATGCTGTGGAACACGACGAGCTGGGCTTCCGCAGTGGAGACATCGTAGAGGTTCTAGACAGCTCCAACCCATCGTGGTGGAAAGGACGTCTGCGTGGAGAACTGGGTCTCTTCCCTTCCAACTATGTCACACCGGTGCTCCTGTGAGGGCACCGTATGCCCCGGCGGGCTGTATCAGAGCTGCTCTTCTGACATGACCGGGACAGAGAGGGAGTGAATCTTCCCTTGCCCCCAGGACATATGGTGTTTTTGCTTTTGTATTAATTTATTGGGAATTGATCTTCTGAAAAGCTGGTAAGAAACAGAACCCTTTGAAGAGGGTGGGATTTTTTTCCCGTTTTGTACATCCATAAAGGGGTAGGGAGCAAGAAACCTGGACTGTTTACTGAGACCTTGCCGGATCCTCCCTGCCCTGTTATTACTTTGGCTAAGTATTGATAACTTCCTGCAATTAGGTTTGTTTTGTGGAAATGCACCTCAGACAAGTCAGGCTTCAATCTTTGGGTGGCACTACCCCTTTCTTTTAGATCTGGTTGCACTCATGGTCCCTTCAGGCTCCATTTCACCTTTCTTTCAGAGGCAGGACTAATGCCAAGGTGAGTTAAATGATGATTGTTAATTACATTAATCCTTCAGGTAGGGATGGCAAGTAAGGGGTACTTAGGCTGAGGTGCAAGGCAACCTTGACTTTTCTAAATAGTTTTTGGCCTGCACCTGTAGTACTTTCTGTGGGCACGGAATGTGTGGATACACGAGATGAAGGGATGGGGTCCTGGAAGCTTTTGTACAAACAACCAAGTGGTGAAGACACAGGAGGGTGAGAAGCTAATTTCATGGCTTCTTCAGATAGTCTTGCTCTCCTGCACTTCTGTCTGCACCCTACAACAACAGCTTGTCCCATTTTCAATCTGCTTTCCAAGGTACCTAAACATCCTATTAGACATCCTGCTTAGAGCAGGTCAGGCTCTAAAACTACCTGAATATCCCTTGGATTGAATAACAACAGTGGATATCCCTTACTGATACCATTCTAAAACTGAGTTGGGGAGGGGATTGAGGAGAAGAGGTTTTTCTGTTTTGTGCCAGAAGTTCTTTCCCTGAGAAGGTGGGGTGTTCAGGATCACTGAGTATACAACTCTGGCTTGCCAGTGGAATGCGTCGTGCGACTTGTTGAGCTGTGACTTTACAGTGTGCAGACAATAAAGTTGTGGCCATTGAACAGTCTATTCTCTGTTCCAGTTTCTTTTAGATGAAATAAGGTAAATGAATAGGATTTCAAATCATTGCTGAGTGAATGCCAAGATGTGATACAAATATACTGCAAATGCACATTAAAATGATCCAAACCCTGAGAAAGAGATACTGCTGCCTAGCCACCGCTCATGCAAGTTTATATTAAACAAGCTGCCTGAATTTTTCACAACATGTGGAACCTCAGCAGTCAGCAAGGAAGTGATGAATTATCATTCTGGGGAAAGAAAGAAAAGGTAAGTGAAAAAACTCTAAAACCAAATCAGACTCAGCAAGAAAAATGTTCTTATCTTTTGTTAGTCCTAGTGGGAGAAAAAAAATCCAGGAAATAGGTTCTTGGTGCAGTCCAATTCAATGTAGCTGGCCTAAATAAAGCTGCCAGCTAGAGAGAGTATTAGCAGAAAGGATCCATTGTCAAGGATTTGAGAGAACTCCACCAAAAGCAGATTATTAATGGTTGAAGTAAAATAAGAATAATTAACAAGGCATATAAGCCCCTAAATAGAATAGAAAACTTTGAAAAACACATTAAGAGCTAATCTCCATTGGCTACAGGGGTGGCTCAGGAAACAGGGAAACACCATATGGCTTCCTGAGCTGGACTTGGCCCTGTTACTCTTGCAGAGGCTCTGTTCTGGGCCTTTAGCATCTCACCTTTAAAGAGGAGTAAACTCCATGCGGCTTTGTTTGGAACAAGCTACATTATATCACGGGTTGATGTGGGGGTGTAATTAACCTCTGTGACTCCGCAGTTTTGAAATGTTTTGTTTTGACCCACTCTTCTTGAACTTTTTTTCTTTCTTTCTTTTTTTTTTTTTTTACTAAGCTAATGTCAAATTTGGAAGAGAAAGGGCTAATATTCAATCAGGGAGAGGATTAAGTCCACAGGAAAGGTGGAAGGAGAGAAAAAAAGAAAGCAGTCAAAGCAGAGGAGGGATATGAATGATGATTCTTCCATTTCTGCACGATATCTTTGTTTTCCCACACAACATCCTTGCCTCTAGACTGGCAAGACATGGGTTTGACAGATGGACCACTCAGTGGGTAAGGAATTGGCTGGATGGTCGCACTCAAAGGGTTGCAGTCAGCGGCTCGATGTCCACGTGGAGATGATAATTGGCATTCCTTAAGGGTCAGTATTGGGACCCACACTGTTTAACATCTTCATCGGTGACATGGACAGTGGGATCGAGTGCACCCTCACCAAGTTTGCTCATGACACCACGCTGTGTGGTGTGGTTGACACACTGGAGAGTAGGAATGCCATCCAGAGGGGCCTGGGCAGGCTCGAGAGGTGGGTCTGTGCGAACCTCGTGAGGTTCAACAAGGCCAAGTGCAAGGTCCTGCATCTGGGCCTGGGCAATCCCAAGCACAAACACAGGCTGTGGGCAGAATGGACTGAGAGCAGCCCTGAGGAGAAGGACCTGGTGGTGTTGGTTGACAAGCAGGTCCAGGAGGGCGAGGGTGGTGAGTGTACCCCTCTGCTCTTGTGAGACCCCACCTGGAGCCCGGCATTCAGCTCTGGGGGCCCCAACATAGGAAAGACCTATCGTATTGGGTCCATAGGAGGGCTGTGAGGATGATCAGGTGTCTGGAGCACCTTTCCTGTGAAGACAGGCTGAGGGTGTTGGGGTTGTTCAGCCTGGAGAAGAGAAGGCCACGGAGAGACCTTACAGCGGCCTTCCAGTGCCTGAAGGGGGCTACAGGAAAACTGGAGAGGGACTCTTTGTCAAAGAGTGTGGTGATAGGACAAGGGGCAATGGCTTCAAACTAAACCAGAGTAGGTTTAGATTACATATGAAGAAGAAAATCTTGACTCTGAGGGTGAAGAGGCGCTGGCATAGATTGGCTTGGAGAAAATGTGGATGCCTCATCCCTGGAGGTGTTCAAGGTCAAGTTGGATGGGGCTCTAATGGTGTGTTCACCATTATTCCCACTGTGTCAAATCATCTTTCAATGAGTTCTTTCTTTTTTTTTCACTAGTTACTTTTTAAATTGGAAGTAATGCCTCCTTTTCCTTTCCTCAGCACTCTAAAGACCCTCTTGATAGTGAAGATGTAGTTGCACGAAATTAATTGAAGATAATGCACTTAGCAGTCTGATAGCTTTTTCACACATTTGAAACCCCTTTACAGAGATTGACTAATTAAGCAAGCCTAAGTAGTTCATAGTAAGTACCCCCAAGTTAAGTCATGATTCTTCTGAGGAAGAGGTAAATTTCCACGTGATTTTTTTTAATTGATGTTTAAGGAATTAATACTTAAGGTAACTAGCATTAAAGGGCTGCATGCTAATTATAGACAGCACATCAGGACCACAGCTAAATCATGGTTTCCCATTACGGGCAGCACCTGATGACACCAAAATTACTAGGCAGCAAAGGTTTCATGGCATCTGTGATAACGAGACTGGTGCCATGTCCTGAGCTGCCTTGCGCAGCTGTGGCCAAGCCTTGGTCTGCGAGTCCCAGTGTCACTTTTGTCCTGGGGAGCAGAGGCAGTGCTACCTGCGGGTACTGTGCATGCCAGCAGCTGGAAGGCACAGGAGTCAGGCTGCAATTTTGTACCCTCCTCCCACAGCAGAAGTTGTTTTCCTCACAGCAAAACAACAGCACAGAGAGCTGTGGTCCTTCCCAAGTCAACGGAGCCCCTGGCGACAAGGAGGGGTGTAGGCAAAGGGGGGAATTTTGCTGAGGTGGAGGATGCTGTACCCACAGGGTGGAGGAGTTCTCCGTGCCCTGTCTTCTGCTGGAGTCTACCCACAAAACGAAATCTCCCATAGGCCAGGTCAATTAACAAGAAAGAGACACATTCCTCTCCTCCACCCCTGTATTGCTCCAACCTTCCTGCTTCTTCTTCCAGCTGGTTTTAATAATAACACAATCCTTCTTAACATTGTGGTGCTTTGCTTTACAATTATGCTATGAAAGCTTCAGATTCTGCTCAACAAACCTGTCAGCAACTGAAGATGGTGGGCCTTAAGATGATGGTGTGGTGCACTGAGCTTTCCAGGCATTTGTCAGTGTTTGGCAAAGAACTAACCCTTCAGAACACAGCCCGAGAGCCCACTGGGAAACCAAAAAAAAAAAAAAAACAGAAAAAAAAAGAAAGGAAGGATAAAAGAGGAATCCAGAGAAGTGTTTTGTTGGTACTTCTCTTAGGCAAGAAAGACATTTCATGAGAAAAGAGATGGTAAACAGAGATAAAAGTAGGAATCGTATGTGGGAAGGCAAACATTATTATAACAAATGAAACAGAGGAAGCTGGACTGCACATGGAAAAATAACAGTTTGATGAGCGCAGCTGAGCTGTGCTTTCTCCTGTCAGAATGAACTTTTCGCCTACATTCTGCCGCAGATCCACATTTTGTTTATAAAACCTCTGTGATTAATACGGCTGAGCGAAAAACAGTAAATGGAAATCTCCTTTCATGAGAAAGCTGTCCAGATGCTTTTCTGTGTCACAGAACAGAGATGTCTCTGTCTTGGTGTACCTGCTTATCCCAGTGGCTGCGCTCACTGGAGCGCTGAACGGGCACGTGCCTGGTTCCCGTACGACTGCAGTGTGAGAGCACTGGGGGGGAGCGGATCCTCAGCACCAGCACGGATCTTTCCTGGACAGGCTGCTAGGCCAGTTCCCCTGCACCAGGCATGCAAAGGCATTAATACAACAAGTTTCTCAATTGTTGGCTTTGCTTTTTGTTTTTTTGTCTGCCTTTTTCATGAAGGTAGTTCTCAATTTCAACGGTCTGTGCAGGAGATTTGGAGCTTTTCACCACAGACACCTGTCTGTCACTTTTTCTATGAAGCAGCACCTCTCATCCTTCCTCCCAAATGTGATGCTGATGCTGCAGGCTCTCAGAAAGCCGTTTTGCCTTCAGCCCTCGTGGAGAGCAACCAAGGAATGCAGCAGCAGCAGATCCAGCAGCCAAAACCTTGTGGCTGGGAGAAATCAGCCTGGAACAGCAACGTGGTATCAACTGGGACAGCAATGCCCCAGCAGCTGTAGCCCAGTGTGAAGGTGAGGGGTGAGCTCTACTCTGAGTGGGAAGCGGCAGATCTGCAGTTGTATCCGTGCCACATCACGGGGACAACAAGGATGTCTGGCAAGACAGAGATGCGGCCATCCCGGCTAGGATTTTGCTCAGATGCTTTCTCCGCTTCCACAGCTCTCTGCCAAGGAGCCTGGGTTGCACCAGAGTAGGTGTGAGAAGCATTTGGCAATGCTGTTCCCTCCGAGGCCGCCCAGGGCTGCTGCCTGACCCTGCCTAACACAGCCAGGAAGCCTCCCTGCACCTCTCTGCAGCTGCAGCCCATCACTCTGCTGTCCCTTGATGCACCAGAAAGTCCACCAGATGCCTCATTTCAAATACCTGTTCAAAGCAATTGGCTTAGCTGCTTTCAAATGAAACCCTACAGAGATCAGTTGAAACCATTAGCGTTCCCTAGATGATCCTGGCAGTAAGATCTACTGGTTTAAACCTACACGTGGACTAAAGAGCTCCTGACACCCAGCCACTCTTTGCTGCTGAAAGCTTTGCATTTCAGTGGGGAAGCGTGAAGTGAGTGTGTGATAAAGCCTTTAATAGCCCTGAGGAAGAGGGCAGAGCATCACCAATTTCTCCAATTTTTAGAGGCAGATTTTCTTTGACAGAATTCAGGAGCCTTAATTTGCATCAGACACAGAAGATGTTCCTTACATAAGCAGAACTGACAGTCAAAAACAGCCGAGGACTTATCTGCGAGGTGCAGGACAGCGGGGAAACGGGCGAGTGAGTATGAAAAGTTCACCGACCTTTGCACAGAGGGAAAATTCAAAGCGCATTGTCTGCTGTCACCGTGCAAGAGAGAGGGATGCTTGGCAGGCGTCCAGTCTGCTAACACGAAAATGCAAAATTTTACAAATGGCAGGTATGCAGGGATCCTTGCAGACATGCCAAAAGAAAATTAGCAGAGGCAACAAAGGGAGGAAGGAGAAACAAACGAATTAAAAGATGTCTAGATATCTTGCGGCTTCTCCCCGCTAGTCCAACCAGGCTCATTTCCACCGAGAGTTATGAAAGATATTGCCATGGCAAGTCTGTTCAAATAAAAATAAGCACAGATCTGTGGAGAAAGAAGAAGAAAAAAACAAAACAAAACAAAAAAAAACAGTTTAGGACTTGCACTTAAAGCTATAAAACTGTGACAGCGTCCTGAGAGCACGCCAGCAGCTCCAGTCCCTCTTTAAGAGGCTCTCCAAGGAAACCATCCTGTGATGTCCAGCCACGGATAAAGAAAAGGAAAGTAAAAGTAAAAGAAAAGAGGCACCGTCTCTATGGATCTAGAGGTCATTTTCAGTCACATCAGTTGGTCTGTTCTAAATTTGTGGGAAAAAGTAATATTTCTTACAGGTTTGCTACCAGCACCAAGAGGTGGGGGACCTGCCGTATGCTCAGCCCCTTATAGGGTTATATTCATCAGGGGTGGGTGTGTGCATTGCCAACAGCTTGTTCTGAACTCGCAGCTTTTTGCCCTCGCTTGGCAGAGGTGTGAATATGAGGTGTGTGGCAGCAGGGAGCCAGCTCTCCGTCCTCCCCTATCTGTTTATCTGAGCTTGCCATTGTGATGGCAGCTGTTTGCCTGTTATCAGATGGAGATGGTCTGGTAAAAACAATGGCTGTGATTTCGTCAGCCCCGGTGAGTCAAGCTAACAGCCACCCTGCACAGACAGACCCACTTGTTTTCTGCTGGGTGACCGAGTGGAGTCAGCTCAGCCAGCCAGGCCCAGCGCCAGCGCAAGGAGCACGGTGGGAACACACAGCCAGGAGGGGAAAGGGGAAGGCAGAGCTGGCAGCGGGCACGATTAAATCACCTCATCCTAGGCTGCAGGCTCAGCAAAACGCAAAACGACTTGGCTCTGAGGTTGGCACGATGCCTTTACGTGAACGGGGAATCCTCTCTTTAAAGCTTGGTTAGGAGACACGGGGGGAGTGGGAAAGGGGGAAAGATCTCGGATCCGCTGCAAATAGCGTGTCCTACGCCTCCTCCGTGGGAGCTCATGTAAAAGCTTTTCATTCAAACAGCAAAGCTGTGAGTCTGCTATTTCTTGGACTGTAAATTGAAGTAGGAAAAAAAAAAATCCTAACATGTTCACGCTAGTAAAGCTCTCAATCACTCAAGCTATTATCAATGTGAGCTCTGATGGGGAAGGGAATGTGCACAACCGTTTCCAGGGAAAAAATAAATAAATAAAAGAATAATAGAAAGAAGCATCTCGCTGCCCTGTGAACCAGCTAAATTAGTGCCACTTGTTGCAGATGCTCCTCTCTCTGGGTGGGGTGCAGCTATCAGTCGTGTTTATCAGGTTGGAGAGCACACCAGTGCTTACAAGCTTAAATCTTCAGCATCAGCTGACCCAAATGATAGCTGCTGGTTCTCATTTAAAATGTGCATGACTTGAAGAGGGCAGGCATTTCACAAGCACTTACGCAGCAGAATGTGTGCTGGAACAGCAATGGTAAACATCTTGAATTTAGGAGTCCAAAAATAACAGGTAAGGTTATAGAAGATACACAGATGGGTGGTTTGTACTTGAGACAACTTCTGAGTGAAAATGAAGCATGCCTATTGAGCAGAGAACATACGTGGCCACTTGAACACCTGTGGTTACAGGGAGCTGGACAACGTGGCCATGCCTGTCCCTTCCATCTTCTGAAGCCTCTGGCCCTGTCAGGAAATTGAAAGCCAACCACTCTGATGAGAGATAGCATTGCTAACAAAAGGCTGGTGTTGTTTATTGTCCTTACAACAAATGTTTAAATATGAAGCCTGTTTTTCTGAGAAGCTGGCTTCCCCAGGTCTAGAAGAAGCTGCCTCTGAACACCAGGCTGTTTTAGTGTGAGCATGTGGCTGTGGCACACACAGATTTGAGTGTGTCTGGGAGGAGGAAGAGGAGGAGGAGGCCATCCAAACAGTTTGTGGCACAGAGCTTTGGCTGAGTAAGTCACTGTTGTATGTTTTAAGCCCGTGGAGCTATTCTGATTTTTACTGGTTAAGTTTCTACCTCGTTATTCCAGAAAGAGATCGTAATTTAATTTGATAAGATCTTCAGGTAGGGAGGCAAAGGGTGTGGGTAGTGATTTACTCCTCTTTGAAATTATAATTATCATCTTTCATCTATTTAAAGAATCTTTATATTTACCTGGGTAAGGCAGTCTAATATGGTCAAAGCCACGTGGTTTTCTTTTCTCATGACTCAGACAAAGCTGACCACAGCTCCAAAACTTTTCTCAACATACTCATAACATTACGCTTTATTGTTTCTACCTCCCTTCTTTTTGCAGCCTCCAGCTTATTGACAAAGCTGCTGCAATGGTGGTTTCTTTTTCCCCACCTTGCTTGCGCAGGGAAAATGCGTCATTTTGGAAAAACAGCTGGCTAGCTTAGAGCTAGAGCAGCTCAGTGAGTAACCCAAGCTGGTGACTGTGGCATGACTGTTTTGCAGTAAGTGGTCAAGCCAAGCATCCTGCATGGGTGCATGCAGTCCGTGCAGTGGAAGTTGAGGACACTGGTGTTTGCCCACCTCGTGCAGAGTAACAAACCTCAGAGCAGAATCAGTGAAGAATGGCTGTGTTCTGAATGCAGATAAATGACTGTCTCACATAAAGAAGAGCTATCATGTTGAGGAATACAGTGCCCAATGAGGCTGGAGCCTAGTATATACAATACACATGTTGTGTTCAAAAAGCATTAACCAAGACTGACTAACTCCTTTTTAATGCAGCTGTCTTTTGTTCATGCAAAATTCAAATTTATGTTGAGCATCCTGTTACTTCGAGCGTGGGTGCAAAGCTCTTTCTTGTAGGATGTGTGCTGCTGGTATAGACAAGGCTTGGCTGGCTCAGCACTGCGATCACAACAGCCTCCTATTTGCATCCTGCCACTGTCTCCCTTTGCACTCCCACATTAGCTGGAAGCACTTGTCTTCATCAACACAGCTTCTAATTCCTTTGTCCTGCATTCCCAGCTCAAATGCTTCATTACGATCCTGAAATTCATTCTGCATTGTTCCTACACTTTGCCATCACCTTCTCCCACACCATTGTACATCTGCTTTCCATTACAGTTGGACGGTTTGACCAGATGACCTTGGAGGTCTTTTTCAGCCTTTCTAATTCTGTATTTATTTATTATTTTTTAAGTTTTGTTGGTACTGTTATAGTATTTGTTAGTATTATTCACAAGTTGTCATAAGCACTTGGGGATGCTAAATCCAACCAAGAGCCCCTGAGGCTGGCACTGTGTCCAGGTCCCAGAGCTCCTGCAGCTTCCAGCTCACGATAAGAGGTGGATACAGGCAAGTAGACAGGAGCAGCACAAGAAAGCACTGAGGCAGAATAAGTCACAGCGATGGGCCAAAGCAGTATGCATTTTTATCTCATCTGAACATTTCAGGACACATTATGCCTGTAAGTTATTTCCCTTCCTGAAAATCTGTTCTGAGAATTATTTGTGTAAAGCAGTGTGGCTTCCCCAAACCCAGTGGACGTGGACGGGGGCTGGACCCCTCCAGCCATGCAGGGGCATGGCCAGCTAGTCCAGGTGTGGTTAGTCTGGCATGGCCTTACCATGCTCTGCTAGTGGTCAGATCCTTTATCCAGGGATAAAGAACGCTGAGGAAAGGATAGTCCTCAAAGCAGAGGTTACCAATCTATATGGGACCACATTTTTTATTTTTTTAATCTGGAATAAATATTTTGCCTCACCTTGTCAACTTGTAGTTTGTAAGGCAGGGCAGACCTTCCCTCCCTGTTGGCACAGTACATGGGCAGCTGGGTCAGGAACTGGTCCAAAGGTTTGGGTCGTTGCTGCGGTACAGAAGATTGATTGCAATTAATAAAGGATGGAGCTGAGAGGCCCCCTGTGATGAGGGGATCCAAAGTCAGCAAGTCTGGCAGAATGCTGTGAAGTTTCAGATTTGGCATCAATGTCTGTATTTTAGGAAGCCGCAGCCTGTGCTGGATCAGTGGCAGAGCTCAGGCAGCAATTAGAAATAAAAAAGTAACATATGCCAGCTAGGGGGGAAAAAAAAAGACTGTAATTGTTCTAAAGCAGAAATTACAAAATAAAGAAAACTGACAGGAAAAAATGAATACATCAGGGACACAACCCTGGCTGGAAAAACTAAAAGTGATAAGAGATTTTACGAAAATCTGGTATAGGAAAAATAGTTAACGTGTTTATTGATACAGGGAAGACATGAGGCCTTGTGTTAAAGTGCTTGTTCCATAAAAATTATGTTGAACTTGGCAATCTTTATCCTACAGCTTTGTCCCTGGTCTCCCCCAAAACACAAGGGGTGAAAGGAAGATGGCTTTCAAATCATTGCCTGGGTGTAGCTATGCTGAGAGATGATGTGTCTGGACCAACAAAGAGGGGAGAGGACGGTGTCTGTTGAACCATGACTCCCAAGCCCACAAGTCTGAGCATCGCTCTGAGCAGAGGACAATGAAATAGGGAGTCACAAAGTCACGAATCATAGAATCATTAAGGTTGGAAAAGACCTCCAAGATCATCTGGTCCAACTGTCCCCCTACCACCAATATCACCCAACTAAACCATGTTGCTAAGCACCGTGTTCAACCTTTCCTTAAACACCCCTATTCTTGAACTCCAGCAGGCTCGGTGCTGTGACTACTGCCCTGGGGGGGGCTGTCCCAGTGTCCGACCATGTTCTGGGTGAAGAAGCTTTTCCTAACCCCCAGCCTGACCCTCCCCTGTCCCGGCTCCATGCCATTCCCTCCGGTCCTGTCGCTGTCCCCAGGGAGCAGAGCTCAGCGCCTGCCCCTCCGCTCCCCTGTGAGGGAGCTGCAGGCCGCCATGAGGCCTCCCCTCAGCCTGCTCTGCTCAGGGCTGAGCAAACCAAGGGACCTCAGCCACTCTTCTTGCCTTCTAGACCCTTCACCATCTTTGTAGCCCTCCTTTGGGCACACTCTAGTAGTTTTATGTCCCTCTTATATTGTCGTGTCCCAAACTGCACACAGTACTTGAGGTGAATCCTTACAGAGCTCTTTATTTACCCACAGAATTACTTATATTAACGGCCTCTAATGCCCATTAGTTACAGTGGACCTCCCTTGTGTAAGTGAGAATCCTTGCTTGAGGATCTGAACCTCCAAAAAGGACCCTCTGAGTGCTGCAGGGGAGCAGCGCTCGGGGCCAGAGCGGAGCATCCAGGCCCTGCGGCGCGGGGCTGCTGCGGCACGGCCTGCTGACATCCTGGAGCAAAGTTAATTGCTCGTGTCTTCATTTTAGCTCCCTGGCTTTCCCACTGATGTGCCTTCCGTATTGCTATGGTTTAGCGTCTGCGGCCGCCTCTGGTCCAGAAGGTCTGTTTTCTTCCCGTGGTGACATCTTGATAGGCAGCAGAACTAGTCGGGTAGAGCGCTAGGAGGTAATTAGCATTCAAATAGGTCAGGAGCTCGCTTGGGGGTTGTGCTTGACTGGGTTTTCCCAACTTCTTGTCAGAAACAAGTGTTGATAGAGTGAGGGCGGTCACCAGTGGTGAAACTGCAAATATGAAATCGAGCCTCGTTGGTGCTTCAGAGGAAGTACATGGGGGCAAGGAGGAGTTCACCTCGCACGTTTGCTCATCTGCAGGGAAGGGAAGTCTGTGAATGCTGCCCAGAAACTACAGAGCATGCTGCAGAGAGCTCAGAGTTAGTTCCTGCACCTCTCCTCTGCTGCCCAGGCCAATATCTCATTGCCTTTCTGGTGGATGCAATGTGTTCGGTGCCTCTCTCCCACCTTACGTCAAGCTCGCTGGTCCCTTGTTTTCAGTGTAGGCTAATGTGCGTATGTGTGTGTTTGTAGAAGTTGTAGTTAGTACCTGTTTAGATCTGTGGGTATGTGTGCTTGTTAGGAGTTTCATAATTTCTCCTGGAGTTTCCTTATGTGTAAAATGGAGATAATAACACGTAATTACCTACCTTGCAAGGCTGTTGTAAGGACAAATTAACCAATGCATGTGTGGGTGTTTGCAGATGAAAAGCGTGATATTAAGACTAAATATAATGATTGAATGTTGTAGAAGAGAGTTCGTATTTATTATGGTGATTGAACATGAGACGAGAGCGCTTTGCACATTTATTTCTTGTGCAGTACCGAGTATTTGTGGAAGGTGGGAAACTGGGGGAGCTGAGCCTGGGTAGGTGTCAAAGAAATGGTTAATCTTTATGTGCTACCAGCCCCCTTCTCCTCCTAACTAAAGCTGATGCTGAATAGGGGAGAAGACAACAGAGGAATAAAAATAGGGCCAAGCTACAGAGGAAGGGAACGAAAATAAAATACAATTAAAGATCATGATCTCAAAGAACAACAATGCACAAACTGAATGGGAAAATAAAAGCTAGGGGAAATGAGGACAGGGGAGAGAAAAGAAACTTCAAGAGTTCGTGATGTTAAATTATCTCAGTACACAGAGTTATGGAAAGTAAACACCAGTTTAAGAGGCATCACAAACAATTGATGGAAAGCATATGCAGGGAAAGAAAAAGAGTGGAGTGGAAAGGAGGGACGGAAGAGATGCACTTAATTATTTTTTGTTTTCATTTCATTAAGTGTAATGGCATCATTCTCTTATTTCCTATGCTTTGTCAAGAGGCACTTCTTTGCAAACCTTAAGATGGTGTCAAGTACTTTAGACACTTTTTCCATGCTTTACAGGGGCAGGCTGGTGAGAGCTAAGGTACGGATGCTTTTGTCAGGCTGCGAATGGCCCTGTCTGGTTTCATTTGGCTTTCATGCTATCCCTGGAGAATTAATGGAACAAATTAATTTCCACCAACTCCAGTGAAGCTGTAGCGGGAGTGAATCAGACCCATTCGCCCTGCTAAATGCAGCTGCCACCGCAGCCCTGTGGAACCCTGATCCAAAGTCTATTTCAGGCCTAACCCAGAACGTTTTGTGATTACACACAGAAAATAAAACCGAAGCTCAATCTCTCAGTGAGTGTGGCACGTGGGTGCGTAGGCTGCCCGGAGGAGTGGCAAGGGCAGGAGGGCCGTGAGAAGGACAATGGGGTAAATAGCCACCAGACTGCAGAGCTCAGGGAGCAGACCGCCTTTCTTTGCAACCTGGGTGGCTTGGAATGAAAATCCCAGCCAACATCCCTGCCGGGTCCTGCAGCTGGTTTCCCTTTGCTCGTCCTTTCTCTGCCCCCCTTCATCTCCTCAGAAATATCTCCAGGTCCTGGATGGCTCCTCTTCTTCATCTGGTCCCCATTTCACATCTCTTCCTCGCACCCCAAAATTTATTTTTAGCTGACTCACCCTCACCTCAGTATTCTGACCCAAATTAATCTTTTGTGTAATTCAACTGACTAAAATTGACGTAAATGGAGTTACATCAGAGCTGAAATTAGCCCAGTCTGACTAAAATAGCACCTGCCTTCTCCACTGAACCATTGCTCCTCTCTTCCCCACCTCCACCCACACACCATGGCTTTAGTATTTCTTTCTCTCTCTTCGTCGCTCTTTCTCTTATGCCCCTGCAAAGAACAGGTTGTGCTCCTGGTGACTGGTGTTACCCTCTCCTCTTCAGCATCTGGTTTTGCTTCATCCCCACATCAGAGGCTGTGGGTCTCTGTTAACAGAGGTGCCTCGCCTGCCCCCAAGCCTCCTTGCGAGTCCAACAGCTTTTCATCTGCCACTGGATTTTGCTGACTTTCATTTTTGGGAGGCACCAGCTGAGTTCAGAGCCTGGTTGCAGTGGGCACGTCGCATGCCTGTAGTAATGACAATCTTACTCCAAAATAATAATAAAAAATATGTAAGTCAATGAGGTGAGACTTAAAAAGTGGAGGAGGGAAAGTAGGTGAAGGCTGCGGTGATGTGCCAAAGGTAGCACAGCAGCATGACTGCAGAGCTGTGGATGTTAAACTTCAAGCTCCCCTTCCTCTTCCATGATTACATTTCTGCCAACACAGCGTTTCTTATCATCTCCTACAACCTCAGCCTTTGGGCCATTACCCTCATGCATGTTTTAATCACCTCCTTTACAGTCTTTCTCACCTCCTCTGACTTTCTGATCCCTTTCAGCTTGCCCTTGGAGCCTGTTCATGTTGGCTAGGCTTTCTTCCCTCCTCTTGCAAAAACCCTGCCTGCTTCCAGGACGCTCCTCTCTGGCTGAGCCCTGCTTTACGTTTGGCAGTGTGCTCCACCATTCATCCGTATCTGGGCATCTCTCTGGGGCAAGGATTTATTCCATAATTGCCCTAGCTTATTTATTATCATGGCATATACATCTGCAGTGTTATGCAAACTGTAAAGGCTTCTAGTTCTAAAGGTCACCATGGGCGTAACTTGTATTTACCTTCCAAATACAGATGAGCTCAGAACAAAAGGGACTGGCAGGCCATTGAGCAGATGAAGGCGGGGAATCTCCTGACCTAACTAATTTGGCAGCTCAGTGTTCATAAAAGTAGTTTACCTGCACTGCTGTGGAGTCCCACGGCAGTGTATGGCCACATCAGCCCAGGAGGCATTCATGTGCTGAACACACGGAGCAGGAGCACATCCATTCCCTGTCCAAAATGTCAGGCTGGCCCCACTACATCCCGTATGCTTTTTTTTGCAGGAATAGTAGAAGGATAAATTATATATTTGTGGAAAAAAATGCAAAATGCTAAGCCATTAGTTGCAGCCCTTCCCAAGATCATCCGTTGTCTAATTGCGTTTCCTGCCTCGCTGTGGCTTAGGTCAACTGTCAGCATGGGGCACAGGTGGGGTGGGGGGTGGAAATCCAATCAGTGCTTCCTCTACTAATTGGCAGCCTCGGGAGAGTGGACGGAGGGCCATGAAGACTGGACTCTGTCATCCTGCTTGTCAGAGCAAAGGTGCTCCTGGAGGGATGGGGATCTGCCACAGGCTGTGTGCTTCCCCACAGGCTGCAGCTGCCTCTCCAGCGGAAGGAAATATAGACAGGAAGGTGGGGAGGGGGAAGGTGAGGGGCTCTGACAAGCAGAAATATGCTGCTGAGCCAGCCTGGCTGGAAGAGTTAAAGGAAAAATACCCCATAGCCCTTCCTGGGAAAGGTTTTTGAAAGATCCCGCTAAAGGATGACGTGGCAAATAGAAAAGAGTAGGTAGGGGGGACAGGTTAAACAAACACCAAAAATCAGGTCTGGGGGTTCTGCATCATCAGGAGAAAAGGAGGGGAAAAAAAAAACACCATGGATAAGCTCAGAGCTGTGGCTTATTTCTGCTAAAGCTCTTCTCTCTCTCCCTTCCTCCTATGCATTTCGCATGAGGGTAGCAGCATGATAACCTTCTGCAGCCTCAAAATAGACCGGGCTGTGGGGGACATCTGTCTGAAAAGTATCTCTTTTGAAGCAATAAATCGAAGAAAGAAATCATTTAAATATGACGACCAAAGTGTTAAGATGTTAACAATAAGAATGGTTTATGAGTCTGGATTAGCTCAGAATCCATTTGATTATTTTTAAACCTCTAAGAATGAAGTCTGTAAACCTTCCTATGAGAGATGCCACGTATTTTAGAATGAGCAGAGAAACCTTGATTAATTGAGTTGCAAAAGAAACGGATCTAAAAACCGTCACTGGAGGAATGTAAGTGCATTATGCATTTAGGTTTTACTTGGGGAGAATTCAAAACCAGATCTTTCTGCCACTGCCGATCTGAAAATACAAAAGTCTCTATGTGAATTCCTGTAGACCCAGGAGGGACAGCCTGGGTCACTGTCCCTGTGTCAGGGTCAAGCCTCACCTGGCTTAGAAACTCGTCCCTGATGATGTCCAAGGCAGGAACATCTCCTGTATCACGAGTAGGGGCTATGCTAGTCACTCCTTGTGGGACTGCAAGGATGCTTTGCTACTAGGTCTATGTGCTGCTGAGTAGGGTCAGGCTCAAGCTGATGAAGGGTGCTTTGTCCTGGGGCTAAGCAAAAGGCAAAAGAGAGGCAGGGGATGTCACCTGGTACATATTTTTTTTTTAACAGCATTAGATTTGGATTTATAAGACAAAATAATTAAATGGTAGATTCCAAATGCAACTTGTTGTAAAGTTCTGCTTTTGCAATTCTTGACGCACCTCTTCGGAAACAGCCCTTCACGAGGGACGTCTGGCTGGCTCCTTTTGTTTGCTGGCCTGAAACCCTGGCAAGTGAACAGGAGGGAGGCATCCTCTGGAGCTACGTGTACTTCCGATTGAGCAGCTCACCTCCTTTATGTTCCCTCTCTGGAGAATTTAAAGCTAAAGAGGCCTCGGAGGTCAACTTATACTGACCAATAAAGGGCATCTTCCAAACCCAATAAGCACAATTCTGCCACATCTTAAAACTTAGCTGCATCTCTTTGTGCTCATGAATCAAATCTGCTCGTTCCACTGACAGGTCTAAGCCCACACTTCTGAGTCTGCTTTCAGAGCAGTCACTTTTCTTTCCGGTGCTGTTCCCTTCACGCAGTTTTGCTTTTATTGCAGGGACCAGTCTGCTTCCTGCCTGTTTATTTTTGTAGTTTAGGGACTGCTTCAAATTCAAATTGTTCTAATAGTTATTAATACCATAATACATTAATATTCTAATGAATATGAATGAGCCTAATATTCTCCCTGCATCCAATAAGCCTCACAGTTTTATTCTTTCCTCCTCCTTATTAAAAACAAAAACAAACAAACAAAAAAAAAAAAAAAAAAAAAAAAACAGAAGGGTGTTTGTTTGATTGTTTTCCAATTTTCCAATTTTTTGCTCTTTAAGCTCCCAGGATAACTTTGTGGACTCCAGAGCCTCATCTCAGCGTCCTGCTGCTCTCCCTTCCTCCACTGTCTATGCAGCTTTTAATTTAATTTGTTCACTCTTGGATATGTCATTTGTCTCTTATATTCCATCCATCGGCTCCCTCTTACCCACCACGTAGCCTTTGAGCATTTCCTCCTTGCCATCAGCATGTAACTCCACCTAACCTTCATCTTCCACCTCACCTGGCTGTGCTGGCTGATGGCCATCCCTCCTGGCTCTGCACCAGGACACCCACCCTGGCCACCCCTTGGTGTTCTCAGTGCTTCTCCTATGCCACCTGAGCATTTCTTCCCCAAAAGTCAGTCATAATGCACACTGACATACAGCCAGGATATGGGCAAGGACAAGATGCTGCAGCCTTCTTGCTGCCTTACTGTCCCTGTGCCACCATGGCCAGTGTTCCTTTGTCTATAAAGCACGCTGTGCTTCGAGAGCTGCATCATTATAGCTGCAATTAAGCATCCTATTCAGGGACTGCTTTGCTTCTTCCCCACTATTTTCTGTCGTCAAATCTTCCAGGCAGGGTTTGGCTCACTTAGACTTTGCAGCTGTCTGGCTATTTCCCCTCTTTGCAGGAGAGGCCAAAGGAAATGTAGGTGATGTTGGGCTTTTTTGTTTGCTTGTGGGATTATTTAATTTGATTTTATTTTTTTTTTAAGATCTTCCTTGTAGCGGTCCTGTGAAACAGAGCAGTATTTGCCTCATTTTACAGACAGGGAACTGAGGCACAACAGATGATCTGTCCATGGCACTTCAGCGTAGCTCAGCTGTGTTCAGAAATGAAACCAGTTTTGAGCCCTTGTGCCTATGGAGGTTGAAAGCTTAAGCAAGAGGGCTGGGTCAGCATGATTTCTTACAGGAAACTGCCTCAAAGGGTTGCCCTGTACATGGGAGCAGCCAGGGAAAACAGCTACGGGCCTTTCTGTGTGTGCTCAGTGAGCAAACACCTTGCTGCAAGAAATAAGCCCACAAACGCTGTTGCTCCTTTCTGCTCTCTTCAGAGGACTCTTTGCCTATTTACCCTCGCATGGAAACAACAGCTGAAAGACTGAGTGGGAGGCCAGAAGCACTTGACTCAGTTGCGGCAATTCTCCAATTCAGCAGCTAGGTTTTCTCCCTGAGGCACTGTAATGTGATAGAAAGGAAGCATCTGAAAGCATTTCTTCATCATCGTCCAGATTGCAGCCTGTCGCTGCTGCAGAGGTGACACACCTCCCCTCCGCCACTTGCGGCTCTCTGGGTCGCTGGAGGGAGCATGGCGAGTGCCAGCGCTTCTTCCTCTCCACCCTGAAATCGCCTTGTTTCAGACTTTTTAACTCTGCCAACACCAGGACGTGACTAACGCACCCGGTGCCGCGCTGCGTTGGCAGCCCTGGAATTTCAGAGCCAGGCCGAGCCGAGTGTGGCTAGCCCCGTGTGTCATGTTCTTCCCACAGCCACTTGGATGCCACCTCCAAGAGAACAGAGATGGGGAGATGCAGTCTGCACCAAGCCTTTGCAAGTCTTGCTTTGGTGCCAGCCGGCACAGGGAAGGAGCAGTGTTTAATAACAACCACGGCACAGGCATTTATTTACTCTTCCATCTCCAGACAGCAAAGCCCCATCGCCTCAGGCTGAACTGTAGCTGGGCCTGAGAAATGGAAAACACTCTCTTCTGTCGTCTATCCCTTAAGCTATCCTCTTTTCTTTGCAAAACTCATTTTCAACCAGTTCCCACTTCTTATCCAAAAAGCTGAAAGGTAGTTTGGTTGACCAGGGAGCTTTCGGTAAATCAGGCTGGTTTGTGTTAGAGAATACTTCACTTCTCTCTCCTCAGCCCAGAAAAAAAAAAAAAAGGCTTTCAACAATTTCATTGCAAAAATGATGCTTTCTTTATAATATTGCCCCATGGACGAAACAAGATGTAAAGAGAAGATAAGGCGAAGGCATCGGAATTTTATTCCCCGAGACCTGAGCACCCAAAGTTGCATAACAAGAGCCTCTTACAGTTTGTCACAAGCAAAACACCGCTGGGAGGTTTATCAAAAACTATCGCATGAGATGGGCTATTTAGGGACTGAAATTACACAGGAAGGATAGGCAAGAGAGATGTATGGGACAAGCAGTTACAATTAATGCTAAATATAAGGTGTCATATCTTTATCTAATGCACAACCTGCGCTGCCTTGCAAAGGAAAGTGAAGCAATTAGGCCCAAGTAAGCAGAATATACGTGGGAGGTGTTTGAAGGCAGAAGATTTAAAACACTGTAATGGGGTTGGGGAGGGTTACAGCGAGAGGTAATATTTCCTGATAGGTTAGTTTATATCCTTTGGAAAATGTTTTGGAACCAGACCAGAAAATTCAGCTAGACCTTAACCGTGACTGGGCTGGGACGACACCCAAACAAAGGTCGAAAGAGATGAGGCCCAACCCTGCCCGTGCACACGCAGCCCCCTCCGGCAAGTAATCCCCAGGAAAAATAAATAAATCAAAGGTCTACTACTGTAGCTCTCCTTGGATTTGCAGCTGCCTCAGCTCAATTCGAAAGCAGGCTTCCCCTTTCTTCTTTCTCTCGAGCCAGTGTTAAGGTCAGAGAGGAAAACCTGAGCTGAAACAGCAATGAACTTCATCTAGAGTGGAAACTGGAATTCACTCCTCGGCCCCAGCCAGGCACAGGAATTTCCACCCACCCTCCTTTCTGTGTTTCTGCTTCTGCAGTCCCGAAGGGTTGGGTTACCTGGGGGATGGAGAGGGCAGTTTGTTTGCACAGCTCTTTTTGCCAGTCTTTTAGGTGAGGCTGTCAGCCAGCGGGTCAGGGAATATCAAAAGAAACTGGATCGTCAGACTTTGTAAAAGCTCCATACACAAAACACGCCTGGTTGGAACGTATAGCTGGGAGAACAGGTGGGTTGGGGCGGGGAGGTGGGAGGGCGGGGGAGCACACACGCATTGGGAAAGGGTCTCTCTCAGCTTTTGTACAGCTTCATGCCCCTGTTTCTCATATCAACACACAGGCAACACTTTGTCTTTTATTGTGAGAGAAGGGGGCTAGACATCTCATCACAGCAAACCAAAAATCTGCTGCTTTCACTTGGATGTGGGAAACATTCACTTGCTTTTAGATATAAAACTAAACGTACATTTGTGAACCTACTGTCACTTTCATGTGGGAGCCTGAGCTGAGCACAAAAGATTACATTGTGCAGCTACAATTGAATAGAGCATATAGGATTAAAGAGATTTTATTTAGCCACACATGAAATAGCAGAGCTGATGGCAGCCTCTGGTACAGCAGGAAAGAAAACAAAGCCAAGTAGTTCAGTGAGCACTGGCGCTAACAGAGCTGCATCCCCTGTGTACTCATGTATCGTGGCTGATTGACTGGGGTGTCTAAGATGGCATAAACTGCATTTGAAGCTTTTCATACAGTTCAGGAACTTATTAGTCGTTCCACTTTTATGGAATCTTTGAAGTCTAATAAGGCATGAGCCCTTGTTGCAACTTTCCCTGCCAGGGGACTGTGATAGGGTCTCTTTTTGCTATCAGGCTATTTATTTTCACAAAACCTGTAGGGATGTAATTATGCTTCAGCCAAACTTGTTTGAAATCAGCCAGTGGGTTCAAAAGTTATTAGAGATGGCCAGACAAGAGACAGATGGAGACACCATGGCCACGCAAGCCTCGTTTCCATAGGAAATCAAGCTAAAAGGACATACGCTGAAATTATTTTTTAGAGGTGATATGATAGGCAGAGGAGAAGATTTCTGCAAAGTGCAATTTCAAATTTTAAGTGAATTTCATGCCAGGAAGAGCTATTGATGGCAGTCTGGAATACTAAAATTCTCTCTTCCCTCTAAAGGAGAGGAACAGCAGGGAAGAGCTACAGTGCCCCACCTCACGCATGGATTTTTTCTTTAAACTAACTCACCCTGGGCGCAGGTGATTGCTTATAGAGAGGATACAAAGAGCAGCTCCAACAGCTCTGTTCCTACAGTTTGTGCATTTTGCTTATGTGAGCAATTAGGGCTAATCACATATGAAAAGTGCTGCAAATGCCTCCGAATGTTTGTATTTCACCACTGCCTTGCCTTTATCCCCATTTCCTCGCTCATCTCTGCCAGCTCTGTCCCAGGGCTGCAAGGGGGAAGAGCTGCTTTTAATCCCTTGTGCGTGCACTGCAAACTACAATGGGGCCTGAATCTTGATGAGGGCCCCTAGCTACTATCACACACCACGCAAAAAGCATCATTTAACGTAACAGCCCCCAGTCTCTCAGTCTCTCAGCTGGGACACGTGCGTGCGTGAAGCCGGGGGTATTTATTCACGCTCCCAGCCACAGCAGTGCAGTTTTATTTCCAGCTCTGACACCAGCCTGCTGGGCAGCCTCGGGCGAATCGCTCTGTCATCTTCCTGTCTGTAAACAGGGCACCCACCTCCTGCTTTTTGGCTGTTTTTTTTGGGTGTCGCTGAGCTGTTTTTGCTGCTCTTTTGGTGGGTTTGAAAAGCCCCAGCTAGCAGCCAGCTGAGGCAGACAGACCCTGACTTGCGGCCACCGTCACGCTCTGCCTGCGTCCCCTTATTCCCTGTGAATGCAGTCACCACCTTCAAAAGGAAAGAGGAAGGAGAAAAATACGAATCTTTTAAACAGATTTTTGCACTCGCATGCCTCCACACTGTAGAGATATGCCAGCAGCCTGACTCTCCTCGCTTGAGGCAGTCAGGCCCCCCTGACCCTACCGTGCCAGGGTACGACCACCTCTGTCCCCCTGGGGCTTGGGCCACAAGTGTGACGGAGGGGACAGCCATGTCCCCAGCCAGCCTGAGGAGCGTGAGGGGCTGGCGCGGGGCGGTGCGGCTGCTCCACCTGTCGGGGCGGGCTCGGGCAGGCCAGGTGAGGCGGTGCTGGGCCTGCCTTTCGCTCCTTCCACAGCCTCCCAGCCGGCCGGCGCTGCGGGTGCCGGCAGCATGGCGGAGTCCCAGGTGGTCCTGCTGGACGATGCGCACGTCAACGAGAAGGTGACGGAGGCCCAAGCCCGCTTCTACTACAGCGAGGAGCAACGCCGGGCACTGGAGGTGCTGGTGACCCGAGGCGAGGGGGCCTACAAGGAAAACCTGAGGAAGGAGCAGCTGCGCGACTTCCTCTCCAGCCGGGAGCTGCAGGCGCTGCGGGGTGGCTGGCGGGGCTACGATGACCCCCGGGACAGCGGCAAGGTGTTGCGGGGTCCCGGTGGCGAAGCCCTCTCGCTGGCCTACTGGCCCGACTGCTCGGACACGGAGGTGCCCCCGCTGGACCTGGGCTGGACCGACAAAACCTTCTACCGGGGTATCAGCCGGGTGACTCTCTTCACGCATCCCCGCAAAGAGGAGAACGCGCCCCACGTGAAGGAGGTGGTGCGGGACATGATCCAGCAGGCACAGAAGGTAGGGACTGGCCGCCCCAGTATGCCAGCAGCCACCCTGCCTTCACGCCTGGGCTGGGGGCACCTGGGGTGGAAGGAGACCACCACCACCACCACCACCAAGTGGTGCTCGATGGCCAAGCACGGTGGCCCCCCATCCTGGTGGTGTCCACACCAGGCAGGGCTTTCCATGCGGTTCCTTGCCGGTCACGTTGTGGTTTGCCAGAGTTGATATCCAGGATGGGGTTAACCCCCCCTGCCTGCATCGGGGCTTTGTAGCCGTGGTTGGTTTATGTGCCCCAGCCTGATGAGCTGGCTCGGGGCAGGGGGAAGGCAGGTCACGGTGCTGCTCCAGCCACCCCTCCTGTACGTGCAGGTAACCCCAGTTAAAGACAGGGCAGCCAGTTTGTTTGGGGTTATTTACTTTCTTGCGGTCTCCAGCCAATCCAACCTTGAGTGCGAGGCAGCCAGAGTCCAGACAATATGTGGCTGCTCCTCTTATTTATCTTGGGCTGGAAAGGACTGTTAGTGGTGACAGTGCACCTCTGGCAAGAAAACAAACCAGCCGTGACGCTCCAAGAGCGCTGGAACAGGCTCCCCAGGGCAGTGGTCAGGGCACCGAGCCTGACAGAGTTAAAGAAGTGTTTGGACAACACTCTCAGACACATGGTCTGAGGTTTGGGTGGTCCTGTGTGGAGCCAGGAGTTGGGCTCGGTGATCCATGTGGGTCCCTTCCAGCTTGGGATATTCATCATAAGCCACTTATTCCTGCTCGTAGTTTTGCTGCTTTCTGTTTTTTCTGCTTGCTAATTCAGCGGTCTCTCCCCCCCCCCCCCCCCCCTTCCAAGTGCACACTGCACGCACAGTCTTTGCAGAGACTTGTTAAAACCAAATCTGCTGGGAAACACAGAAAACTTTGCAGAAATAGGTGCACACCCCGTGATCTTGTTCAACAACTGGTGTGCTCAGTCATACAGAAGAAGCTGAAGCTGTAAAATGCTCACGGTCTGATTTGCTGCAACTTCATATCCTCTTTGCGCTGCTGCAAATGCCTCTACAAATTGTGTAGAGGCAGATGACTGGGAAACTTTGCTCTTTTTGATAGCTGGGCCTGGCAACTAGAAGTAATTAATTTCTTTGTAGATTTTTTTCACTGACTGGACGGAACTGTGCCCCTCCCAGCCCAAAGGTAGTTTCATGTTTAACAGCCGTTTACGTTTTAATGGTCTTTTTCTTAGATAACTGCCTATTGTGTTCAGTTGAGCTGGCCCTGGAGAATAAAATTTCCAGGTAGCAGCTTTTCATTCAGCAGATAAGAGTGGGGTTGCTGTGTATGTGTTTGTTTTTTAATTTTTTTGGGGGGGTGTTTTGGGTGTGGTTTTTTTTGTTTTTTTTTTTGGGGGGGGGGGTTGTTGGTGGTGGTCCTACATAGATACTGGTAATATTTGACACGTCTGTGGGTGGCTTATCATCAGTGTTTTACAAACATACAGTAATTAAGCTACCTTGCCGCAATGAGATTGACAAGCATTAACTTGCCAATCTGTAAATACCTAGGAAGAGCAAGGCACACCTATGGGTCCTATAGATAAGTAGTGCTATTATCCATAGGCTAGAAAAAGGAATGGTAAAAAAAAAAAAACACTTGCAGAGGGGTTAGATACTCAAGCTCTGACTTGCTGCATTTGGAAATGCTCCTAGGTTATCTTGACAGATCACCAGCAGTGACAGGGGTTTGGGAAGACAAAAAACAACCCTGGGGTTGCTTCTCTTACAGTTTTCTATCTTGGAATTGCCATCTGCAAGGCAGTTCATCATTTTTTTCATACAGGGCTGCAGTTTTCATGGATTTAGTCCATAGTATTGCAAAGAAGCCTGAAGTGACCTAGTAACAATTAGTGGTCAGTCCAGTGTGTGCTGCAATTTCTTGGGCTTTCTTGCAATTTCAAATTGGACTCCTTGCAAATAAAGAGGATGGAAAGAAAACACAGTCACACTTCTATCTATTCTTCATCAGTTCCCTACGTGGATGTTCTTACTTCAAATGAATATTATCTAGCATTCTTGCTGCTTAGTAACAACATCCATATCAGAGTGTGTGGAGGGGAAAGAAAGCATAGCATGCCTCAATTAATGCATGAAAACTTCATGCCTTTAATAACGTGTCTGCATATGAAGTTGTTCAGGAATAAAGTGGCACAAGTTCGCTGTTTTTCAGGGCTGACATTTCCTGCATCCCACTCCTTTGAGCTAGAAAGTGACGACCAACGTGGGACCTGAAATCCAGTTCTTCTGCCTACCAGGAGTTGTTGAGGGCCTTACAATTAGCTTATAATGGACCTCCACCATCGCTCACCTTTATCAGGAACGTACATGTTAATGATGGGCATAAACACAGTGTCAGCTCATTTTTTCTTTTCTAATCAAGAACAGCTCCTGTAAGCACTGCTGACAGAAGAAGCCTGAGAGAGCAGAGGTGTTGGTTGTTGTTGGCCGTGCAAGCAGACTCAACAAAAACAGGGGACATTTACTGTGGCATCATTTTCCCATAGCCATTTTGCTCAAGGGCATTTTCAAAGGAAGGAGGTGTCTGGCAAGTATTATTCCTGTTTCTATAGGGTGCTGCTGCAACTACAGCTGTATGTCCTCCAAACATCAACTGAAGAAAACTCTACAGTTGGATGCAGTCCCCAGCTCCATTCACACCTGTACATGCTCTCCCCAGCACAGCCTGGCTTGTCGCTGTGACCCCAGCACCTGGGGAGCTAGGATTTTGGCATCTCTATTCCCAACTTACTGTCAGTAGGAGAGCTCTGACCTGCCAAGTTGATGGTTCGTAGTGGGACTGGGAGAACCACAGCTTCCTTCATTCATAGCCTGTGAAATGCTGGGGAGAATAACTCCTTCAGGAAGAAAAATGAATTGATAATTCAAGTGGTGTAAAGGATACAGAAAGTGAGAGAGACAAAACGTGTAAGATCAGCATAAAAGTTGCCCACAAAAGTCTTGTTTTTGTTGTTACTCATCCTATGAATGTTCAGGCTTGTCAGTGATGTCAGTGCAACCCTTTGCTTTTGTATAATATCTGTGTCTGGAAAGAGGGATTAGTTTTACACCAGAAAAATATACATGTGAAGAGAAGGGAACGGTCATTTTTCCTCCAAATCTTGAATGTGCATTTCAGTCACTTTTTGACAAGTATGAGATGTTTATGTTTGAGCTCCATGAGACGTTCTTCGTGAAGCCAGCCCTGAGAGCAGAGTTCTCACAGGGAGTTTGTGAAAAAGGAAAATAAAATTCTTCTTGTCTGCACTATGCACCCCATGGCTGAGGAGTCATGCCCTGATTCCTCTGCACATTCATTCTTCCATTACTCACCTTCTGAAAAGTGTTAGTGCTGTGTTTTTCGCTCTTCTTTTTCAGTCTTTTTTCATGTTTAAGTGGATCTTTATAGAGGCAAAGAGGGTTTCACAATACAGAGATAAAACTGGGTATTTGGCTTTGGCGTTCTTCAGGCTGCTGAAATAAGCCATTTTCCCCTAGAAGAAGGTGAACTCTCAAAGACAATTTATTATGTTCCTTCCAAAATGCAGTGGGAACCATGATGGAAAATTACAAGATCATTGGAAGTGCTTGGGCATGTACATTCCTGTGCTGTTGTCTCTCTTATATCCTCCCCCATATTCTGGTATCAGTGCTCTCCTTTGTTTTGTACCAGTGTGATGGGCTTCCCTATCAGTTCTTAATATTTTATTTAGTTTCCTGTCTACTGTCTTCTTGTTTCCAGATTATTGCAGTGGCCATGGATGTATTTACAGACCGGGACATCTTCCGCGATATTGTTGATGCAGCATATAAGCGCTGGATCCCAGTCTATGTAATTCTGGATGAGGATGGTGTGAAGCTCTTCCTGGAAATGTGCAGATGCCTTGACCTCAGTGACTTGCAGATCCGGGTAAGATATTCAATGCTGAACCATTATTTTCGGTAGGTCAGTGGCCTTCCTGACTTGTAATGAATCTTGGAACTGACTTGGACAGACAAATCTTTTCCTCCCTACAAGTGACATCACAGAACTTAGACAGGGGTTGATGAAACACAGGGGGATAAGACAGTGGCCTGTTGAAACAGAAGGAAAGAGAAAGGGAAGAGTTGGATTATTTGCCTTTCACCTGAGACAGGGGTCTATGTGTTTGTTTTGTTTTTTGTTTGTTTGTTTTTTTGGCTCTTGCCAAGTAAATATTCCTGTTTGAGAGAAAACTTTTCCGAGGAAATACCTGTTGGTCTCTTGTGCAAGTTCTAGTGTTCAAAGCAGGTCTTTGAGCATACTGGGATTCACACAAATAGTAATAGTATGCTTACACTTTGTGAAATCTGGGACTGCGTGAGCTTGTAGTCCTCCTTTGCCTGAGAACATAAGGGACTGGGGAGCACAGCTGCTCCCCAGTTCCATATTGGGGTATGTTTTCATATAGTGCCTGCACCACAGCAGAGTAGTCAGCCTAGCTTGGCTGGCAGAAGCAACTTCAGTAGGATCTCCTTCCATTACATACAAACTGAAATTCTTTGTGTGTTTATAGTTACTTTTGTTTTTCCTACTGTTTTAATGGCTTTTAGCCACTGTCGCTACTACAGACTTGTTCCAAATACTGGAAAAGTTGCTAGGTTGGAAACAACCTACAGGGTGCAAGACTCGCCCCTCTTGTGATCCAATTGTTCTGCTGAGCAGTTTTTAAAAAAAAAAAAAAAAAGTGCCTGGAGGAAGGGCAGATCTTCTATAAACACTCAATTAATAGTTTTAAAAAATAATAAAAAAAAAAAATCAAAAAGCTCTGAAGGTTAGAGAGGCTCATATTAACCATTCAAGCAGAACTGTCTTAAAGGTGGATGAAAATGACTCGCATATGTCTGAACAATGCTCCTGTGAACTACCACTCTGCTCTGAGTTTGTGGACTTCTTCATCAAAAAAAGACATCCAGCTGAGCAGCTTTCTTATCTTTCTCCAAAACAGAGATGGAAGTTTCTTCCCTCTGGTGTCTCTGAAAGCAAGACACAGACATCGTTATAACAGACCTGTTTCAAGCTTCAGGGGTGTTCTGTGGCCTGGGCTCGAGTCTCTTTGGTACAAAGCTGTAAAACCACAGCAGTAGTTCCATTTGCTCTGGTACCTGTTTTCCATTTCATTTCTCACTGTGTCATCATGTGAAGGAATGATTCAGTACTGCATATTTTCATCCCTGGATAGGGTGCCCTGGCATTTTAGAAAAACTTGCAATGCTATTGCAGAGGTGAGTTCCTGTTTGTCTGCCTTATCTGTTTAAAAAGTGTTTGGTCTCTTTCTGCTTTTCCCCACACCTCTTTCTCCATAAGTATCTACACGCGCTTTACACTCCAAAACCAATTATCAAAATGACATGCTGCAGCAATGACTAGGTCCTGCAGCAGCCTCCTTGCATCACAAGGTCACCCCTTCCAAGGAGGCAGAGTTCAAACTGATGCCATCAAAAGCAGTAGAAAACTCTTGTGCCCCTTCTGTATTTCCCTTCTCTCACACCAACACTTGCTGTGTTTTTCTTTCAGACTCGGACTGAGCTGAAGGAGTTCCACTGAGGAAGAACTTTTTAACATCCTTCTTTAATCTAATTTTTCACTCTTCTGCAGATTTCCAACCAACAGGGTGTTGTCCTTCCACTTTTTCCCATTTTCCCACCTATCTCATACTGTTGTGTAAATTCTCTGCTTAGGGTTGTTATATTCCTTTTCCAGTACACCTAAGGAGCCTTTCTTTAATCTTGTTAAGGTCAATGCAGTTTATTCCTTTCTGTGGTGCTGTGGAAGGACTGGGAAGAGTCTTCCTGTTGGGAAAAGTGGGTCAGTTGTCTCTCAGGGAAGGTGGCCTCTCGGTGTCCTGCCCAGGTTCCTGTTGTTTTCCATCCTGGGTCAAGGTGACTGTCAGCATCAAGAAGACCAGGAGCAGCTGGTTGGTCAAGTTTTTCTGCAAGGCTATCTTCGATGTATCTGTGCTGCAGTTTGGGTCAGTATAGCAGAAATCATCATATAGCCTGACACCAGGCTTTGGATATGAAAGAAATTGCAAGAGGGATGTGGTCTTTCCCTTGGGGACTTCATCCACCTCATCATCTAATGTGTCTGGGGGCTCTGCACTTTTAGCACTGAAGACCCAGCTTTAAAGCAAAAAATTAAGCTGGGCTTCTGGTGTTACTCTGGCAGAATCATTTTGTCCCACACTGAATTCCCACTGGAATTGCTGAGGAAGAACCAGAAACTCCAGTGCATGTAACTCTTACCATTCACCCATTTATTTTTTACAATGTCTTCCTCTTGACATCTGCTTTGATGCCTGAGTTTCTTCTACAGATTTTCAGCTACAAGGAGAACATTCTCCCCTTCCACTTTCTTTTTGTGTAACCACTTTGCTTTCTTATGAAATATTTTGACATTGGGCCCCAGTTTGTCAGAAAAGGGAATTATGTGCTCTACTCTTCCTTCCTGCCCTTCTTCCCATCTTTCCTTTGGAATGCTTCTGCAAGATTTACAGGCTGGCCTTTCCACAGAAAGTTGCAGCAATATGGGAGGTAACTTTAAGGTTTTGAGGCAACTTCTCATCCCAGAGAAAAAGAGATGACACACTCCCATGGGCTGGCATTGCTGCAGGGTCAGGATGCTTATTCTGTCTTCTGTCATCACCAGATGCTCAGATTGCTCTATGATTCCTGCCCTTTTGTTTGCATCTCTCTCTCATCCAGTGCAGAGTGAATACCTCAACAGTCCTAATACAGGGAGGTTTACTGTTTTAACAGTGGATTTTGCCCTTTGTCTACATAGAGTGATGGGTGTTTTCACAAAACTCTTGGCTATTGTATCTTTTTGAGATGGCAAGGTATCATGATCCACCCACAGTCTCACAGGAGGGAAACTGCTGTAGCAAGACTGTACTTCACAAAGAAAAGAAGCTCTTCACTGACTCCAAACGTGAAATGAGAAAATTTCATTTTTTGTCTGAAGGCCAGAGATCAGTAAAAACGCATTTAAATTCAACCATCTGCACATTCATCCTGGGATGTCAGTACGAGCATGTCTTGTTTGTATGAGTCATATTGCTTCTTGAGCCTGCAGGACATGGTTTGCCAG
The DNA here is from genome assembly GCF_047663525.1 of Anas platyrhynchos. Lineage (NCBI taxonomy): Eukaryota > Metazoa > Chordata > Aves > Anseriformes > Anatidae > Anas > Anas platyrhynchos. The sequence continues at coordinate 53,537,220 of NC_092587.1, read as the reverse complement.
ACTTTTGTTATGTTTGACACAAGGGTGTTCTTCTGAGATCAGAATGAATCAAAGTTCTCAGAGAGATAAAATTCATAGCCCCACAAAAAGTCCTCCTCTTATTGACCTGAGGGTGAGTGTTGTCACTGGTTTTTAGAGGCATTCTCTTCCCCATGCTTCTGCTAACCAAGCCATCAGTGACGGACACTTTTGCTCAAAGACAGGGAATTCAAGTTCACCTAGAGCTCCAAGGAAATCTAGGGAATGTGGTATCTGCAGGAAGTTCACCTTCATATTAATTTCTATTTTCATTTCCCCAGCATGCAAGGAGTTCCTTTTCTCACTCCAGGTATTCTTATAAGCTTCTAACGAAGAAATCTTTGGAATTTTGTTTCAGTTCTTCAAGTCTTTGCCCTCCAGCTTTCTTTATTCAATTCAAACTCAAGTAAAGAAGAATCTGAACATGATGTGAGGCAGTGCTGTTGTTTGTAATACCCAGTAATGGCACTACTGGGCCAGGTATAGCTAGCTGCATTTCTTCCTATTCTACTTGACTACCTGCAAGCTTTACTATTTCATCACCTTTTCTAAAACTGTTCAGGGCAACCACATAGGATAAGCCCAGTCCCTCCCAACATTGCCTGGTGTTGGCTTCCAGATTGTGGCTGATTTTTTGTCCCCATCTAACATGAGCAATGAGCAGCTACTACCCATCTCTCTGACCTGGAGGTCTGATGACCTGAAATGAGAAGCTTGCAGACCATAAAAAAGAAAGATTCCTTATCTCCTGTCACTGTGGTCCTGTCCACGTGAATCCTATATCTCTCTTCCTTTTACTGCCTTCTGTAGAACCTCCATGGAGGATTTTTGAGTGGGAAAAAATGGGCATCTGTGCCTCCCCCTCAGCCCTGCGCTAAGATGAAGCAGTAGTACAGGAAAGCAGAGGACAGGAGCCACCCCAACAGATGCTACTGACTTAAGGATCTGATTTTCCCAGGGACAGCAGAAAGGAGATCTCTGTATTTTGAAAAAAAGCAGTTAATGCAAGGGACTGTTATGCCACCATCATGTATGATCTACTGCTTTGGTTTGTTGCCTGTCCTTCATCTGATTTAAGTCTTTCAGTTTATAGAGCTCGCTCGTGCCATTCATCCCAACTGGAAATAAAGACTTCTGCTGCTTTGCAACATATATATCAGCTGTTGTTCTAAGAGGGAAGGGACACCAGGATTCCCTGGTGAAAATACTTGCAACACCTGCCTTTAGGGTCCATCTTCTGTATCTCACCTTATTCAATCCCCACTTCTGGGCGCTGCTGCTTGGGTCTGTCAAGGGACAATTAAGGTCAGTCACAACACGAATGTATTACCAACTTTCTCAGCTGAGTCTAATTTAACTTTCTGTGGGTTCAGGGTGAGGCTTAAAAGCATGTCACAATAAAGCAAGAAAGACTGATTCCTTTGCTGAGTGTATTAGGATGCTCTGTCAGGCTTGAGCATTACCGGTCTGTATTAAGTTGCTGTCAGGGAGATGTTAGTCACTGCTTGCAATGAGGAGTGGTGTAAGTCTGTGTAAAGGCAACGTGGAAATCCAACACAGACTGCAGCCTCCATGAGCCAGGATATGACTAACCCTAAGCAGGTTGCTGCAAGAATACAGATTTGGAGGGGTCTCTTCTACCTGGAGAACTAACTGGTCTTTTAGCCAAAATTTTTGTTACTACAGTAACGTTAGTGCCCAAAGAAAAGGGCTGAAATCTCACCTCATTTATATTTGTCTCTCTGCTTTTGTTGTTGTATAATCTTCAGTACATGAACCCAGGCTTGTTCCTTCTCCGTACAGCTTGATATATTAGTCTTCAAATGCTCCAAGATCCTTCAAGGCAGAAAACATTATACAAATAACCTGTTAAGTGACTCGATGTTTATATGACTTTGTGCTTGTTTTCTGCATTACAAGATGCGTTTATGCACTCCTGTGCCTACTTTGTTCAAGGAGGTTTATGTGTTCAGCTGTTTGGTTCTATCCCCTCTGTGCCCTTCTAAGTGTTATGTGTGGCTCAGTTACTGCAGAAATTCAAATTTACTTTCTTTCCACCAAAAGAAGGTGATACAACATACAAACACAGTAAAATCCATGCTTGTTACACGCTAAGAAACTTTCTGCTCACGCAGGCTGATAGTCCTTGATTCAGAAAGGATTGTTACGTGGCAGAGCTGCTGGCTGATTTGAAGGCCAGGCATACTTCTTGACACTTCCAGTCAATATCCCATGATTTGGCAAATCCCAAATCCAACTTTACTCAGCAAGGGAAGAAAAAATGACTTTAGGCGACCAGCCAGCCATCTACAAATGTTATTCTAAGCACTGGAAAGGGTACCCTTCCTCCCGTGTTCTACCCAACCTGCATTCAGCATCCCACACATATGACTCACTGCTAGCTAGGCCTTGGGCAAGTCACTTCATCTTTTTTGTCTCTTAGGTTCCTCGTCTTTAAAACAGGGTGATAATACTGTCAGCGGTGTTGGGAGGATTAATTAGCTAATGCCCACACAGGACTGCAGACAGATCAAGCAGTAGATGAATGCAAAATAGTAGTATCATCAGTTACTGTTAGTCAGAATTTGTACTGCCACTGCTGTGTTTTACTGAGGAAAATAGGAACAGATTCAAAAGGTAAGATTTATATTCAGAAAACTGTTTTTTGAAAGAAATCCACATTCTTCTAATCACTCATTCCTGCATGCTGATTTCTATAGCCTATCGATATTTAAGCTGTCAGTGAGATTCATAATAATAGTACTTAGCTCTTTGTGGGATCTGAGGCTGTGCTAGTGCTAGCCAAATCCTCCTGATTCTCCTGTTCTGCAGATGGGGGAAGAATGAAGCAAAGGTGAATTGACTTCCCCAGAACATCACAGGGAATAGAGTCAGAGCTGTGATTACACCTGGGACTGTCTGACTCCTAACCTTGGATTTATTACTCCAGATCACAATACCTTTTAGCTTTTCATTGTTAAAGAATTCTTACAGAAACAGATGGTGGAATGAAGAAAATGATCTAAATTTGTGTGTCAGAGTGACAAGATAATTTGCTCCAAACTTATACTGACAATAAATGCTTTGGGGTTTTGTTGGCTTTTTTCATGTTAGTCAGTATGTATGTGTGTGTATATATATATATATATATATATACACACACCTTTTTGGCAATTCAGCCTCAAGCAGCCAGGACCCATGGAGTTCAGCACTGATCTGAGCAGAATAACACCCAGTCCAACATGCAGATATGTTCTTTCATTCTGTGCACACCTGAGCCTGTTGTAGAAAATTAGGTAACCTTAAATCTGTAGTTTTTCTCTCTATCCTTAGTAGTACTTTATTTCATTATTTGCAGGTTTGATGCCCAAAGGTCTTAAGTGGGACAGGAGGTCCAGGGAGAGTTAAAACCTTCCTCCAACTAATTCAACTTCCTCCAGTTAATTTTATCAAAAGTTTTGCCTTCCTCTTCTCCAGAAATTCTTCTTCACTCATCTGAGACACCAGCAGAGACACTTACCATACACCTTTTTTTTTTTTTTTTTTTCAAAATAAAGTTCTGAGTTTTTCACTCTCCATTGAACAATGAGGAATATAGGAAGACATTGAAACTCTTTGGGATTCTTAGCAAAATGATATAGATCAGGGTTCTTTTGTTATAACACACAGGAAACATCTATGTTTTGAACAGTGCGACTGTTCCATTGCCTCTTTTGTAATAATTAACTTGTCTAGCCTTATGATTTGCCCAGTTTTGTCAAGCTGTATGTTGTTGGGCTCAGAACAGAAGCACAAAAAGAGGCTAATTTAGTCCTATGTCATATATTACCCTCTGAGTAACTGTGTCCTTGGGACTGCACAGGTGTTGCAAAATTCCTTTGTTTTCTGGTCCTGCTGACATAGCCTGGAAAAGAGCTCACGAGTGTCATGGAGTAGGGATTGGGATTCAGAGAGTGCAGATATGACTCAGAGCTTCGTCTGATTCATTTGCCTGAACAGGGCTGGGCCTTCTGAGCTACAGCACAGGGCTGGAGATGGAGGATTATTTGATTTTGAGAGCATTGTCTTGCCAGTGGGCTCAGATGAATAGCTGAAGACAGCAGGCAGGGTTACAAAGATGCTGACCTATCGGACAAGGCTATAAAACGATGCACGGGAGTGACTTGTATTGACAGGTGATAACAACAGGGCTTTCAGCACTGTGCTTTCCTCTCTGCAGCCCTTCTGATTTCTGGTGGCTAATGATGAGCTGTAGCCCCAGCAATAGTGAGATAATGTGAGGGATGTGTTAAGACTTGGAGCTGGCAATTATCTAATTCTCTGCCCTATTTATTGTGACATTTTGTCTTTTAACCTCCCTGCTAGAACATCCGCATACGTTCTGTGACAGGAGTTGGGTTCTACATGCCAGCAGGGAAGATCAGAGGCACACTGGCATCCCGATTCCTGATGGTGGATGGTGAAAAGGTGGCCACCGGATCATACAGGTGGGTTGCTCTTGCTTAAGGCAGACATACATCCTTCCTGTAAAGAATGGCTTGCAGCTTTGCTTGAGAGTCTCCTCATGTCATTCCTTTTCTTATTCCAGTCTCTGTAATTGGTTTGGCACCTGTAGAAAAAGAGGTGGGGTAAGACAGAAGGGAATATAGAGCACAAGCTGCTCCCAGGAGAACAGAACATGCCCATGCTAGTGGACTGTTTCAGTGGGCTAGAGATTGTGCCATGCTGCGTTAACCACTGTAGGTTGCTCTCCTTGGAGAGGTTTCCAGTCTGTAGACTCCTCCTGTTGATGCCATGTTGCTTTTTTAAAAGGGTAGGTTGTCCTTCAGAGTTTTCGTGCCTTTTCTTCCAGATCTTTACTGCATGCCTAAAGAACAATAATAATGAACTTCACCTACCTATCCTGATGCGTCTTGGCAAACAGCACAATGCTGCATATTCTTACACAGTGTTTCAGATATTGTTGGGTGGGCTGGGTCAAGCATGCACCCAAATATCTAATTTCCATTCTGTTTCCTATTTTTAGTTTCACGTGGAGTTCATCTCACATTGACAGAAATATCCTGCTAGTCTTGACAGGACAGCATGTGGAGATGTTTGACGTTGAGTTTCGTGAGCTCTATGCCATCTCAGAGGAAGTTAATTTATACAAGGAATTGGGTATTACTAATCCACACCTTCTGGGAACTGGGAAGCCAGGCTTTCATTCTTCCACCGTGGCTCGGAAGATCATTAACCCCAAATATGGCTTAGTGGCAGGGGCAGCCCGTGGTGATATGATGCTCTGGGCTTCACGACACAAGCAGGATAATCAGGGGAGTATGGAAAAGGAAGAAACGAGTGAGTCAAAGAAACGATTAAATCAATTTCTGAATGACTTAATCACATTGGATCAAGAGCTCCCAGAAATTGAGCCACCTCTGGAGAACTTGAACAAGCTGAATCGGAGCCCTCAGAAACTGTTCTCCCGACTCCACATGGACCTGAAAAATAAATCCAAATCCAGAGAGTCTATTCGTGATGTGAAGAAAGAAGATGCACAGGCAAATTCAAAGCAAGGAAAACGGTTTTCCAGTGGGCTTTTCAGTCGCAGGGCCAAACGATCTCCAGGCTCAAGCATTGAGGCAAATTCTTTTGCCAGTGAAGGACATTCAGGAGAAGACCTTGGGAACATGAAACTGGAATATGAGCAGCTCAGCATCAGCCATGCCAGTGTTCAGAGCGCTGACGGCATCTCAGGTAAAACCTCTCCTACCATCACGTTCTGCTTCTGTGCTCTTAGGCTGTCCCTTGTTCCGAGCTTGGTTGATTGGTGCAAACGTATTCAACATAGGCACCTGCAAGTAGATCCTGATATTTCCTCTGCAGTAAAAAGAGCAGAATCAAAGAGAAGTAGAAGTTGTATCAAATGAAGCATAAATCTGAAGGCAATCTAATGGCAGTCTTATTGTAAGATTGGTACTTCTCATATTTTCTGATACTTCCCAGCAAGCAGGCATGGGACAGAGAAAAAGGTGAATGTCTCCCTGTATAAAACAAGTTGCACGTGCAGTTCTTGAAGAGCACTGCCCTGATAAGCAGTAGCAGGACATTCAGTGTCGTGGTTAGCAGCATGCAGGCAGATTTCCAGTGTAACCTCTCCTTTCATCGTTTGGGTTTAGTCAGCTGTGTTTACTGTGACAAGGTTACTGGTGGAGAAGGGAGAAAATGTTTGTGTTGAGGTGAGGGAGCAAGGAGGGAAAAAGAGGGTGGAAGGCTTTTCGGCTTGCTCCTCTAACTCCATTTGAAATGGAAGAGAGGGTCATGAAAATGGAAGCTGTGGAGAAGCACTACATCTGAACCTTCCTTTCTTTGCTAAGGCACGGCTGGTATTTTTGCTTAAAGCCCATCCAAGGTTTCATTCGGTTGAAGATTCCTCCTAATTTATGTGTTTGTAGCTCACATCCCAACAGTTTAGATGTTTTGTCAGATAGAAGTAAATCTATTGACTGTTCAGCCTGGTTGTCCTCCTCTCTCAGTGAACTGTGCTGGGTGTCAATACATCCTGCACCAGCAGGAAAATAAACTAGTTAAGGGGAGGAAAATTTCTTCTCAACTTATCTGGCCGGTGGCCATTCTGTGCTCTGATGAATGCGAAATGCTGGAGTAGAAAGACTGAAATCCTCTGGGACTGCCATGATATGAAATCAAAAGACATTCTCCTGAGAACAAAATAGAAAAGCAAGGTGTTGGGAAGGTCAAAAGCAGGGATTGATTAGATTCTTAGAAATATTTCTGGCTAAATGAAGAACAGACTCAAAAATGCCAAATGAACATGAGAAAGAACTGAAAGAAGGCTTGGATGGTTAATTTGAGACTATAGTAGACCCGTTTTTGGATGTTTGACATTTGGGGAGACAGAAGTAAATCTTGGTCTTCATCCTCTCACCAAATCACATTATTCTACCGAGCACAGACAATATGTGCTGTTGGGCCCCATTCTTCGGAGCCAGAAAAAACAAAATCCTGAAGACCTATAGGGAGATGTATGGGCATTTCCTCCCGGAGGAATGGACCTGAGGGCTTGCACTACCCTCTAGTGACAGAAGTGGAGAACTGTGTCAAGTCTGACTTGTCAGCACTTCAGCGTCAGAGGTTCCCTGTGCTTGTGGCTGCTCTGAAGCAGCCTGCCTGCCATTCCCACAGTGCCACGGCAAAACTCGACCCAGATTAAGGCATACAAGAGATTAATGTCCCTGACAGTGGGGCACTGAGCCCCCCTGGGCATCGCACAGGTCAGGGCGGCAGGGATGTCCCTGCTCCTTTTAGCACGGTGGATTGATGCCAGCTGGTCTGATGCTCGGTCTGGACCATTTCCATAAAGACACTATCACGCCGTTATGTTCAGGTTTTATGTCTTGTCACTGCTACTTCCCAAGAGAGGGGAACACAGACCCGAGGATTTGGGATACCCCTTCTGGTTCCAGGCTCAAATTTGCAGTGCAGGGAAGCAGCAGAGGGCCAGGAGCAGATCTGGCACAGTAGCCTTCCTGCTGTGCTCATCCTGACCTGATAAGCCTTTCCGAGGAGTCCAGGCAAATATTTTTTGTTTTGCTTTATGCTACTTGAGCATAAAGTTCGTGGTGACAGCAGGAGACTCCGCAGCTTTTGAAGCGTGGTGTAAGCAGGCTTAGGTCATCCGGGACAAAAGGCTGGGGGAAGATCACTGCGTGCTCCTTGAGAGTTGAATCGCTGCTCTTGAAAGAAAGCTTCTCTAGCCTAGTGGTCCCAAAGCAGCACGGAAACAGAGATGGCAGAGGGCACGTTAAAGAGATGAGACTCATGAGAAGGAGGAAGAAAGGACTCGACACGTTGGATCCTGCTGTTACTTGATCAGCAGCACATGTTTCATTAGGGTTTCATAAAAGCTTCTTGAACACGGGCATGGAACAGAGTTCCAGCTGTAAGACAAAAATAGGAGGCCCTTTGTTCTTGGGGAAACTGTAGGACTGACCTAGCTCTAAAAGTTTAAGTTGTCTTTGAGCAGGCCTAGTAAAAACTGATGGCTGTGATACTCTGAGTGACAGAAGGGAGGTGGGAAGTGGAAATGAAGGAGGGAGAAGGTGCTTGGTATGCAGTCAGGTTAGGATGCAATTATTCCGAGCTTCACAGTTTGAAATAGCTGCCCTTACCTTTTGTAAAGATTAAACAGCACACTTAAGCCCTGTGGGCCTGCCTGTGCACACATCCTCCAAAGTCACTATTAATTCTGTAATTCTGTAGTACCACAGAGACACAGCCCGTCTTACAAATGCAGAGAAAGACCAGATCTACACCCCGAGTCGCTTGCAGAGTAATTGAAAGACATTATTCAAGCAGGCTAAAGGTCAGGTTCAATCTTGTAAGAGCAAATGGTGACGGAGAGAATACGAACTGGGGAGGGAAGCGCTGGAAGCGCGTTTTGCAACAGTCTCTGAAAATCTGACTGGGTATTTACGTACTGGAAAATGATACCTACAAGTTAGGATGGGAAGCCTGGAAAATCCCAGGGCTCCAGGTAGTAACGTCTCAAACCAAGCATCCAAACAAACATCCTGGGGTGTTGTCCTACCACACCGCATGGATGTTGTGTTTTGTCTTACTTAAACCACATCATGAAACTGACACAATTCTTGGATTTCACTGTCCCCGGCTTTGGAAGGCAGCAGCAGCAGCTCTGAACCTGACCAGAATGTTGTTAATTTTATGCTGCTGCTGGGCAGACTGCGATCGGCAAAGACACTGACGTCTGTGTGCAGTTTCTGGGAAATACTGCAAGGGTCTGAAAGCTGCATGCCTTTGGAAGGCACTGCCTTTTTGTTTTGTTTCCTCCCCCGCAGGCAGCAGCCAAAGTGGGCTTGTTTGGAGGGTCTGCTATCCCGGGTGTCTCTGCACATCAGCCTTCACTCCTCAGAGCGATGTTTGCAGAATTGTTACACTTAATAGCAAGATTTTGTGTCTCATTTTTGGGTGCCTCTTGCAACAAAAAAGGGGATTTACACTGCAGCACTGCAGAAGTAGCTGCTTAGTTATCAGCAGTGCTTTTCAGCCCAAGTAGGGTCGTGGGCTGGTGGTAAATGGAATTTTTATTTAAAAAGAAGGAGGGAAGTGTTGCTGCGTACATGCACGGGCAATGTTTGCTCTAACTGCAGCAGGATCTGTAGAAAAAGACCAGAAGACAGGAGTAGAAAGAGTGAGAAGAACAAAGGCATTGAAAGTTGAGACTAAGCAGAGGAGGAGCGCTGATGCTTTGGAAGGTAAACATGAAGGTCTTGAACGTGATACAGACAGGGAGGGGTAGCAAGGAGATAGGGATAACATCATGCTCGGTAGTAACATACAGAACAGGTCAAAGTGAGGACAGCAGGCAGAATGAAATGCCGTGGGGAGACGTGGAGAGGAGGCTGCAGCATACAGAGCAGCCACAGCAGTGAGGGTGGGCTGCAGTGCAGCCTCCCACGTGGATATGGGGAAGCTGCGGTGGGGAGGAAGGTCAAGAGGAGGAAAAGGAGCTCCTCTCTTCACCGTCAGCTACAGGTGAGGAAAGTGATGGTCAAATATCCACAAGCAAGAGAGTGACATGCAAAATAATCCACTTGAAGCCCAGTTCAGGGGCAGTGCCTGGGCTGAACTTTACCTCACATCAGCAAGGCTGAGCATCATGTCACCATGACCGGCGGCAGTTTTCCATCTGTTTTCACTCTATGCTGACCACTGGCACGAGGGATGTACACATAATTTCCTTCTCTAGAAACACGAGTGGGGTCTGCCCTTGTTCAGAGTGGCCACAAGCCACGTGGCAGCCCCCCGTGTAAGTCTTGCTGAGCCCAAAGTACCGCTGAGCTCCCTTACTTGCAAAAGCCTATGCAAACACCTCATAGCACAGGCCTTGAAAAAAGTACGCTGGGGCACCCAGATCAGGATCTGGCTGTCATGAAAGGGATCACACAGCAGTACAAGGATTCAAAAGTACAGATACTGAGAGCAGAAGGAATCTACTGAGTGAGCAACAAAATAAATAACAAAAAATTGGGGGCAGCGTACTAGGCTACTTAACCAAAAGACCCTGAGGCCTCCGGATTTCTCTTGCAAAGGAAATGGTGGAAGTACGGCCACTTGAGATGCTTAGAACTAAACACAAGAAAAGCTCTGTTGAGAATGTGGGTTGAGATCAGATGGATGAGATGACCTGACTTTTCTTTTTTGTTTTCATCCGTTGCTGCTTGGAAAACCTCCCACCTAAGTCATGGCCAGCCTGCTTTTCAGTGCCAGCTGGGACCTAAGAATACCGCTGACGCTGGCCTGAGTACAGGCCAAAGCCTGGAAATACTTCTCCAGTGGTTTTCTCTATAGTGTACTCTGAATTTGCTCTTATTTTAGTGTCTCTTCATTTCACAGAAGTAGGAAATAAAATCCCAAGAGAGTGCAGAGCAATGTGGGTCTTACACAAGGCGTATAATAAATAACGAGAAAGGACTGAAGCGTGAGTCCAAACTTTATCCAGATCTTATTTACTTAGCATTAACTTTTTTTTTTTTTAACTTCTTTTCATTCCAGGTAACCCGGGTCCAAACTCCACTATGAGCGATAAAAACAAACAATCTACCTGTGTGTTATCTTGATTGGGAAGGATTGTCCAGAGAGCTGAAGACTGAACAATCTGGAACAGTAACCTGTTGATTGATGTTGAACCTCCAGCCATGCCCTCACGCAGTGGTCCGTCAAGCCGCTGCGTGGTCCTGGATGCACCTGGCACCTGCAGTTAAAGCACATTTACCGGGTGAAGCATAGACTTTGAATGGTCAGTCCCTTAAACGAGGGGTAGTGATGAATGTATTAGTCCATATGTGTGTGTGCCTACAGATTTTATATATAAAAACAACTGTGATGACTGGGTCTCAGAGCTCGCTCTGCGTCCAGATAAATGGAGGAGATTTTCTGACTTACTTGTGCTGCTACTTCAGTCTGTCTAGCTACAGACTCAGAATCACTGTGTTGCATTGTTTACTCTACTGCATTGCAGAAATGTGTTGGTCTGACGGGCTGGCAGGCGAAGTCCAATCCAAGTGGCAAATTCTGGGTGAAACAGTGATGTTTACAGACAGCAGAGCAATCCTCTGTCCTCAAGGAGTCTTCCTGTGGATTCCTGCTGTCATTTATCCACAGGGAAATGAGTGGTTAGGGGAGAGGGGTTTAGCTAGAAGAGGCCAACAGATTAGTATCTTAACCGTTTGTTTCGTGTCATAAATATAGCAGTCGAACAAAGTGATTTGGCAATAATCTACTGGGATATAGGGGGATGTTTAACCTGCAGCTGAGACTGGGTCAGAGAAATGCCTTACACAGGAGAGTGGGCAGATCAGGGAGTAGGTACGCAGCCTTCCACGGCTGTTATAAAATCCTGTTTGTTGCTAAGTCAGCAATGCTTCATGGAAACTGTATGATTAAGGAGCACATCTTTGAGGCTGAAAAGAAGAAGCAGGGCAAGCATACAAGCTTTTCAAATGCTTCTTTTTCTCTTTCCTTTCCTTTTTTTTTTTTTTTTTTTGAAGTTAACCTTTCCAGACTCTAAAACGTGCCAAAATCCAGGGCTTTGATCCATAAGAAGAGCTGCATGCAATCAGACCAAAGGCCATCTAATCTGCTATCCTGTCTCTTGAGGACAGCCAGTAACAGGTGATCACGGAAGCATAAAAAATAAAGCTTAGATACAGAGGTCTTTCTCTGACACTGTTCCAGCAGTCTATGGACTTTCTGAACTGGCAGTTCCTTCTGGACCTGGCCTTAATGAATACACTTAGTCCCCTTTTAAAAGTCCTTTTGTACTTTTGGCCTTCGCAGTGTTCTGTGGCAGTGAACCCTGAGTTCATTGTGTGTTATGACAAAGAACTGTCTTCAGGCTGTTTTAATGGTTTGTTTGATGATTTCATCGAGTGACCCTAATTCTTCCGCTGTCAGATGCAGTGATGACCACCCCTATTCCTCGCCTCCTCGCCACTTTTTACAGACCTGTATCATATATGTCCTCAGTCATCATTATTTTCCAAGCTACAGGTTCATGGTGTATGTAGCTATTCATTATATGGGACCTGTTTGACACCTCTGTCCTCTTGTTCACTGGCTCATTTCCAGTTCTACCCACTAACGAAGTGGAGAAGCAGGTTGTTTTTGTTTCTTCAGTATGTGGATTGATGTTTCACCCTGCTTTATTGCCATCCAAATTACATACTCTCCTGTCATAAATAAGCCCTAAGAAAAATAAATCCCAATCATAAGTACACACCTGAAAACTAACATACCTACTTGCCAGAACTATACAGATAGCAGAAAAACACCAGTTTGTTTTTCTTTCTTTTTTGTTTAAGAAACACCATTTAGTTTGTTTCAGCTTGCAAATACAAGAAAAGCCAACTGCTGCTCTACCAACAAAGAATAACCCATTCCCAAGACTCCTCCAGGTGCTGGGTTGCAGCATTAGTTGTTATACTGAAGCAGCTGCCTGTAGTTGATGATAAAATCTCATTGATTGATTGATTGATTGATTTTCCTTCTTTTCCTGGAAGTGTATTTAACTCAAATGGCAAACAGGTTTGTTTTACTCTGATTTTATCCTGTTGAATGTCTTCAAGACCTCAAAAACCCCAAGGTACATGTATTATGCCCTCTGTTAAACGCACTCCCCCTCACTCAGTGGGTCAAATGCTTGCTACTCTATATAACTTCTATATAGCCTTCTGGGAACAGAATGTAGTTTTACAGCTAGGTCTGTCAGCTCCTATTATCAGCAGTGTTTTATAACATTTTTCCTGGTAATGGGAGAGAAGAAGTGTTGGAAATCACACCGTCGCTTGGACATAGAAGTAAGTTAATACATGAGATATCCTGTTGGCTTCAGGAGCACAGTACCTGTGCCAAAAGCTATTCACTGTATGTGTGTAGGATTGCCTAAAATGGCTTGATTTTTGCCATGCTTCTGTTATTCTCCAGATGTTTAGGAGATTTTTATCTCTCCCAGTATTTATTTCATTTTGCTAGCAGAGACCAGAGATAAATTTATCAGACCAACGTTGTTCCGCTTTTTGTTCTTGTAGGAATATTGTCATCTGCTGCTTCCTTGGTCTCCCAAGCTTTCAGGGTATTTATTTATTTTTTAAAAATTGTGCAATACGTTAATTAACTAATTAGTACTGTGTTGATGTATATGGTCAGGTTTTCCAGGAAGACCTCTATCTCTTTGGTTTTAGGTCTTTGTTGCTTCATCTTGGGTGGAGTGCCTTAAATAATCCGAGAGGCTGATTTCACTTGCCCTTCCCTTCATTCTGTGCTTGCTGATGTAACATGCTTTACTTTCCCTTTCCTATGACAGATGTGAAAGCGCTTTTCTTTAACCTTGTCAACTAGCAGGATCTCCTTTCCAGTGAGAGTCTCTCATCAGTTTACCTTCTGTATTGTAGCCACACCAGTTTCTAAAAGGTAGCGTTCATTAGTTGTTTTTAATTCCCTTCCCTTTTTTTTTTTTAATTTGGAAGTCACAGAAGTCAAATCTCATGCCTTGACTCCGGAGCCTAGTAGAATTCCTTAGGCTTATTACGCATTGTTAATTTACTTAATTTAAGAGAGCAAACTTGCTTTCTTGCATGATGTGAATCAGCTTCTTAAACTCAGCATTACTCTTTGGGGATGCGTGCAACCTTGCTGCTCCAGAGTGGATGTTTCAGACTCTGGTGGAACTTGTTCTTCCCTGCAGATAAGATCAGCTGAACTTGGACCATCTGGCTGCTCCTATGGCAACAGCTCTGAGTCCGGGTGAGGTGACTGCATTTATTTTGGCTAGTTTTGCTAATTGTGGTTCTTTATGAGTGCCAGAATCCTGAGGCTGCGACCTGTAAAATGAATCTCTATCACTCTCCAAATAAAACGTGGGTGATGGAGCTGGGGGACGGGCAGGCAAGGAGCAGTGGTTATGAATTTTATTGGAAGTCTGCTAATGGAGGCTGAAGGTACAGCAGCACCTATAGCAGGCACAAATAAGCTATTATTTCGTCTCTTCCAAGAAGCCCTCCCTTGGGACTAATGTAACCAAGTCAGTAACCTTCCAAGGAGGTGGGAAAGACGGGAGATAATTGTTGCTATTTTGGAGACCAAGATTAGTTCTCTTTGGAGTCTGTTTCCTGAGCCTGGACAATTTTTACTCGTGGGCATGTCAGCCCAGATTTGCTGATCTGTGTGGCGTAACACGGGACCTGTGCTGGCCAGTTCTTGGGTTTTGAAAAAAGAGTAATCAAGCTGGGGCTCACAACTCGCTCTTTCTGACATGAAATGGGGAATGGTTCTGAAAGAGCTTCTTGGCTGAATGTGTGCCTTCTAGGTTCCTCTTAGTATGCAATTATATATTTAATGTACATGTGTCCAGTGATTTATGCCAGAGACCTTTTCTAAGTCAAACAAATAAACTCTTTGCTATGTTATGTTCAGGTAGTTTGTTCATTGGTGTCGCTTTCAACTTCTCAACGGCAGCTCCTGGATTGTCAGGATTTTTCTGATTATTTGTCAAGAACCTGTACTGTCTGGATTAGAGCAGGTTTTGTGTAACAGATGAACATCTTTGGTCTGTTTGGCTGTGCTTGTTAACAGATGTGTGGGTAGCTAAATCCCCCCCCCCCCCCCCCCCCCCCCAAGCGTCCTGTGGCGCTGAGCACCTTGAGAGAAACTCAGATTCATTGAAGCAGGCTACAGCAGATGTCCTTTTCAGTTTCTCTTTGGTTTTATTTTTCACTACCACTCTCTCAGCAGCTGAACTGCGCCTTGCTGCAGCTGTAAATGCATGTGACAAAGTGCCATCTCTGTTTCCCTCGCCATCTTTCCTATATAATTTGTACCCATCAGTAATGACATTTCATTTATGAAACTGAGTCCCTCTGCTACATTTCGGTTCTACCTGGTACAGTGCAATCCTTGACATTTAAGTAACTCCCCAGCTTGCTTCCCGTGCTCCCTTTGTGTATACAAAAGCCTTTTTTAAAATTCCTGACCATGTTGCAGAATAAATCCAGTCTCTATTTTACTTTGGGGCATTAAGGTACATGAAAATGTATTTGCAGTAAACATAATCTTTGCCTTTCTTTCCGTGTTTAAAGCCCACATAGCAATTGCTTTCTTACTGTTTAAGAGGAGCCTGTCTAAGCCACGCTCATTTCACAGGCTATGTCAGGGCTCCGTGGAATCTGATCGTCTTTCTTTAGAGCATTAGCACTGCCATCACTTTGTGCCTTTTCTTTCTCTGTGCTTATTTTAGGGAGGTTCTCCGAGAAAGCAAGATAAATGTGTTCTTCTCCGTGCTTCGCTGCTATTTTGCTATTACACTTCCCTCATCTTTTGACAGTTTTGTCTATGCTCTTTGAAAATCAGGGTACAGCTCTAATAATAATATAATAAGGAATAAAGGACCTCTTTGTGTCCCTAGACCTTACGTCCCCTGTCCTCAGCCTGCTGAAAGAAGGAACCCTCTTGGAAGAGAAACCTATGGATGTAGATGAAACTGTAAGACCTCTTTACATGTAGCAAGCCTGGGAGATGTTTACCAACCTCTTCTCACAACACCTATTTCTGATCTTTGCTGCAAGTCTGGGCGCGTGTACTTGGGGAGTGAGGGTGCAGAAACCCACGGTGTAATATGCAGCATTTCAGCTACCCCAGTCTCGTTCATGATGTGGGCAAATCTGCTGTGCTTTTTCAGCGAGGTAGGGAAGTAAGGGAGAGTGGCTGAGAAGCATCTGCACAGGAACGTAGGGCAGAGTTGCTGTTGTTTCCTAAATTTATTACATGATTTGCCAATGTCTCAGGTTTTGGAGATGCTTCTAATCCTGGTTCTCTCTCCCTTTTCTGTCTGCCTGGTTGCGATATCAGCTCCTGCCTTTTCATCCGACTTGTCAGGTTTTGTTTTCTTTTTCTAAAATATTAGATGTGTCACCTTGTAGGAGAACTGTAAGCATAAAAAAGCCCTTCTGCTGCTTTCTACCCGAGACAGAAACAGGCAACTTCTAGATGCTGAAAGACATGATTTTATGGACAGTGGATGTGTGAAATTGCACATAACCAGGAAAACACAAACAAGAGAATTTGTGCAGGAAAGCTGGTGGAGCACGGAAGCAAACTAAAATGTTTGAATAGTGAGGAATGTCGCCATTGTAGTGGGCCTGAAGCCTAGAACATAAAAATAAGAGCTGATTTTTAAGCAAATGCATAAAGTAGCATGGGGAAGGATCAGGGACATCAGGTCAAGGATAAGGTCAATACTCACAGAGACAAAGTATTCTGGGGCCTTTTGCATTTTTAGTTTATTTAAAGTAAAAAGCTTCTACTGAATAGTGAGCTTTATTCCAATTGTGCAAGTGAGAGAACTATATTGCACTTGTAGGGCGTGGACTAAGTAACATTTTGTATGGGTTTTGGGGTGGTTTTGGCACATGCCTGCTATGGGCTGAATGAACACTGGTTATCTGACTGCCGAACTGGAGTGGCTGTCCCAGAAAGGATGTTACTTTCTGCAGTCAGACCAACGCTCAGGATGGAGCACCAACATCCAGGCTCTCTGCCCTCTGTCCTGTGGAAGGCATCGTGCCAAAGGAGTGCTCCCAAACCAAGGTCTAAACATCACAGTTAAATGAACAAGAGATTATGGGGTGAACCTCCTGCAAGGTGTGCGTCCTTGTGGAACACATCACTCTGTGCTTCCCCTCCGCTGGCTACAGACTAAGGGTAGGATGGAGTATGGAGAAAAAACTGCCCTCAAGAGCAGATTGTTTGCTTCAGAGCTGGATCCTACACCACAAGGGGAAAACAAAGGCCATGCCAACAGGGCGCGTGGGATAGGAATGTCGGTTGTCTTTATCTGCGGAGCGGCAGCAGCCCAGGTCTGGGGTTTTGCACAGTTGGGACTGTGAAGAATACATTTTATTTTTTTTAGTTCGAGTATTTACGTGGGCAGACCCTTGTTTCTGAGGTTTCTCCTAGGACGTAAGAAAAAGCGTAAGCGCTGCTGCTTGGTGATAAAGGGCAGAACCATACTTGTACTTGCCTCTTCTTGCATTGTTTGGTGGGTGTTGTGCCTAAGAAATGCAGGGGATGTTTCATCTTATTATGCTCTGGCTTCTCTGAAACTTCAGCAGTAAAGAAAGCAGTAAGGTGCTTCCAGGTAGCTGGGCTCCAACTTCTCTGGAGAGGACGCTTGTACAAAGAAAAATAATTAAAAGGAAAAGCTAGCTCCCTGAGAAATTACAATATATTTGGTGAAACCGTGTGAAATCCCAAGGTGCAGATGCTAGACAACCTTGGGAAAAGGGCATTTACTTCAAGTGTTTGAAAAGAAAAGCTATTTAAACTTTGAAAGAGCTATTGGTTTTATTGTTGCAATATTTATGATCCTCTCTTTATAGGTCATGCAACCATTTCCTTAGTTATCCTTAATCTCCTACCAGAACTTCTTTCCCTGGGCTGGCAGTCCTCTTGTGCAGAGCACTTGCACTACAGAAACGGAAAATAGCAAATCTAAACAAAGTGGAATCATTTATAGCTGTCTCGCTAAGTGCACAACACATCTGCAGAAGGATCAGTTGCTCTGATTTAGCATGGCCATTAGTGACATTTTGCTGCCACTGAAAGGAAGAAAATGGCTCTGTTTAGTATCCTGAGGTAGAGCTGTGGTAATCATAGGCATTAGAAATGGAAAAGGCCATTAGGTCGTCTGGGCCGTTGCCCCCACACAATGAGCAGCTCACCAGCATACCTTTCCTTGGTAAATTATTCTACCACTTGTTTGAGGTTCTCCTTCACAGCCTAATAAATCTCAGAGGAAGGAAGTTGTTTCTTTTTTTTTTTTTTTTTAAATAACTTTTTGGAGAGGTACGATAGGTAAAAGTCCTGACAGGCAGCGCGCTGAAATAATGACCTGCCTGCTGGTTTATCAAAGCCTCTGCCGTTGCCCTTTCACAATGAGGACACTGTAATATATTCACTTCCTTTGTTCTGTATTTATGACTAGAGCATTTCAATAAATCAAAACTTTTCTGGAAGGAAAAGTTGGAGCGGTCTCTCCTGGTTTCTCACCAATTTCCAAACCACTTTTTAAGCACGTTAAATTCAGCTAAAGAGCCAAAGTTATAGTTTGCAAATCCAGGCTAATTTTACTTCGCCCAGTGGGGTTGTGCTGGATTTACGCTGGAGCTCCTGACAGCGCAGTGTGACCAACAGCTTCCTCTTTGCATCCAGGGAGACAGGCTCACGAGAACAAAGGCAGAGGCAGACGAGCAGAGGCGCCAGCTCCAGATGCTGTACCCTGCAGCCAAAAGGAGGGCGTTGTTTCAGGCAGGCTCCATCTTGTTTCAAAGCCTTCGGTGTAAGCAGCGCTCGGTGTAAGGAAGGGGGAATTCGCCCTGTGTTAGGAACGTGAGGAAACCCTCGCAGTCGCTGCAGCATCTTTGCACTGAATCTTGCTGCAGAAGCTATAGGAGGACCTCTGGAGGAGCTGGGCTCTCTTGATAAACACAGCCCTGGTCTGAAATGTCTTGAAAAAGTAGCTTAAACATGTATTTTCTTGCTCTTTGTGCTCTGGTTAGCCGGTGGAAGCAGGACCTTGAGATAGAAGAGCTGCCAGGGCTGGTTTGGACTCTGTAAGGGTCTGAGTGACGATAAGCAAGCCCGTGCGATCCGAGCAGTGGAAGCAAACAGACTAGAGCTGAGCTGCTGATGCTCTTCAGAGGGAACACATTTCCTTTGGCAAGGCCCTTGAATCCAGAGCAACAATAATGGAAGAACACCTCACTCTTCTTTCAGGGGGGGAAAAGAAAACCCCATCGTACTGTTGACTTTCTCCTAGCTATCTGGGAGTAGCTTTAGTGCAGGGTTAGCAGGAAAGCTCTGGGGTCTTTGCTTGCTTTTTCCCAAGTGAGGGAGAAAGAATCTGATGTTTTGAGAAGGGCTGTCTGTACGCGATGAAATCCACTACAATCCTGACCACCCTACCTTCCCCCTGCAAAAGGTAGTAGCTCAAATGCTTCTTGTGCCCCGAGCACATGAGTCTTCCTCCCTTTCTGCCTGTGTGAGATTAGTTGGTGGCTCCAAAAAGATCTTCTCTGCTACCAAGAGGTCTTATAATTGTTCCCAGGAGCTGGCCTGAGGGCTTTGCCCACACAGCCCCACCCTGGGCTCCCAGCAGCAGATCAGCCACGGGGAAGCTGCTGGCAGGTTTTCCTTGGGAAGGTGACACAGAAAGCTCTGCTCGCGAACCTGGGTTTGACTTCGCTGCCAACCCTTGCAGAAGACGAGCTGGGACAGCGAGTGAGTCATGGGGTTTGCAAGCATTCAGATTCGAGCAGCAAAGAAGGAACAGCTTGGCCCACCCAGCTTCACGGCTCTTTGTTCCAGCAACTGCTGGAGGCGAAGTCATGGGAACGGCTGCTGCTGCTCCATCTTCCCTCGCAGCCCTTCCTGCTGCTACTCTCATCCCATTGTCACCGTCCAGCCCCGCTCTGCAGGAGCTCTGCTGGGGACTCCCTGCAGCTGACCGGGGGTGATGCAAGGGCGAGGAGGAGGCTCTGGCTGATGAGAGCCAAGGAATAAGGCTTTGTGTGCTTGTGTGCACACGTGCACCTGCGTGCGAGGGACAAATTACACCCCTCTGCGTGCAGCCCTGGATCCAAGAAACCTCCCATGTAGCTTCCCACTCCTTGGCACACATCTTCCCCACGTTTTTCTCACCACCATCGTTCTCCTCCTTCCTTGCACTGAGATCTTCGGTAAACTTTATTATTATTGATCCCACTTTTCTACTGTCTTTCAGCTGTTTTCCTGCTCCAGCTTTCTTTCTTACGGTGCTCCCTTCCTGAATTATTTTCACTTTGTCCTCAGGTTCTGCCATAATTGACTCTGGCCTCTTTGCAAGTGGCAGTTAGCGGCCCTGTTACACACTCAGGTTGGTTGGTTTTTACATAAAAATGGAAGTGTTGTGCTTTCCCCCATCAAACACCAATTTTGGAAACACTGGGGAGGAAAGGAAGCCTGTGAAGGGGGAATAATAGAGCCACCACCCAAAGTGTGGAGAGTTTAAACAGTCAAACCATAGCTCTAACTCCCTGATCAGACTGATGGCAACTGTTGTGCTTGTGTTTGTTATTTTTTTTTTCTTTCTTTTTTTTTTTTTTTTCCTTGGGCTGCCTGGGACTTTCCATACCAGAAAAGGAAACTGGATTTCCCCCCCAGCCCGGATTTTCTGCCCTTCAGTCTGCCCACTCCCATCTCCATCCTCCAGTCCCTCTTCATCCCGTCTGCCTGACCCCACTCCTGGTTTTCTCACGTGTTCCCCTCGCAGAGCATTATTCCTGCTCGCTGCCTGTGTCCAGCTCACCAGACCAAAGAAGGGCAGCAGCTTTGCCCGTGGGACTGCTTTCAGTCCCGCTGACAAGTGCGGACAGCGGCGTGCCTTTTTGCTACGGACAGCCTCACTTCCCCAGAGTAAGGAGAAATGGCAGCCATTCATTTTGCTTTGATCTCGTCAGTAATAAAGCACAAAGGGAGCCCTTTTGAATATGAGGGGAAAAGCTTGAGTTGAAATAAAAAATTAAACAGCGTACCCAGTTAATTAGAACCACAGCAAAGCCTTAGAAAGCCACAGTCTTCAATTACTATACAGCCAAAACTTCCAGCAAAAAATAATAATTAAAAAAGAATAAAAACAAACAAAAAAACAACCACATGTTCCTGCTGTCCTAATAAGAGCTTGAAATCAAAAGATAGATAGGAGCTTTCCCCAGCATCAGTACTGGTCCTACACGTGTGGTGTTACCAGATCCGTACAGACTCCTTATTCCCTTCCTGCATGGGTACACACGTCCCCGCAGTCCTTGTGCAAACAGGGAAGGAGCTGGCAGGTTTGTGCCCCAGCCCTTTTCCTTCTTCCAAGCCCGATTCTGCTGTCGTGATGGGGCTGGGTGACATAAATTTGTACGTAAATGACCATCGTGCATGAACGTGTGGCTACCCTGGGAGCAATGAAAACTCCAGTGTACACTTCAACCTTGGCAAATGGAAGGAGAGAGTGCCCGCAGCAGTTACCCTGTGTCTTGATGTAAAACTCTAACGCTGTCCTCATGATGAAGGTGGAGCTGAGACAATAAAATCCTGTAATTGCTTTTACATACCTATGCTTTAGTTTTTATTTAGGTTCAGTGAAAGGTGACTCTAAACTGTTTTGTGCAGGCTTCTGCTGGTGTTGAGTATCGTGCCTTTGACCAAGCTGGTGGAATGGGGAGGTTAAAAGGTAAATAAAACCTCGCCTGAATTGCTGCTTGACCTCTAGCCTCAGCATAACTGCTCCAGTCCTGGCCAATAATTCATATATGCACACTGATTTGTTTTCAGCACTGAAAGCACAAAGCAGGCATCTTCTTCTGCCAACACAGTAAAAATGTGGGTAAAAAAAAAAAAGGGGGGGAGGGTAAAATAATACAATATCATTCAAAACATTTTCCTAATTGCCTTTTTTTCCATTAAAAAAATCCCACATGTTAACATTGTTTTGCCAAAAATTGCAATATTTAAAATAGCTTCAAATAATGTTAACGAAGCATTGTTTTAATTTTGCCTCCAGGAAAAAATGAAACAAAATACTATTATAAATTGTTCTCCATTTAAGAACAACTGCCATCATACTGGTAACATTTTCCCTTCAGCTGTGGGCTGACGACCTTCTCTTTTCCCTTTTTCCTTCCAACAGTGTTATGTGAGCACAACAGCACAAGTCAAAACTTCTGCTAAGCGTTTTGCCCAAGACATACATAAACTGCTCGTTCCTATTGCAACTGCGTTTCTTTCGTGGGTATGGCATGTAAAAATAAGTCATGTCAAAATAAGCTTATTATGCTGGGAGCAGTTACAGACGTAGACATGTCTGACTGCGACTTGAAGCTCAGATCTTGAATGCTAGCAGTCATTAAAGATATGTTTTTAAACTATTTTTGCAAAACAGGAATGTTGGCATTAATCACCTGACCCATGTACAAATTTGAAAATTATATTTGACGTTATCTCCTTAATTTCCTCCTACTATTTCATTTAATTCTAGTATTCATTACTTCTCTTTTTCCTTACATTGCTCCTTTATGTTTGTTCTTTGCTTTTATAGCTGACCTAGAAAGGAAAAAAAAAAATAATTGGGTTGAAATCTTCTCTATTTTAAATACAAATCCTTTTTTCCTATCCCCATTTTTATAGCTTCCAGGCATATGAAGTCTTACTTCCTCCCTGTCTTGCTGGCTCCCTGAAAATCTATGTGAAGGATGCACAAGAATGGTTGAGAAATACTCTTGCCATCCAGCTGAAGTAAAAGGAAATGCTGAATCCTTAGCAAGTATCTTTTCTGAAAGTAATTATTAGGATAAATACCTTCAAATAAGGATAATTGGTATTTTAAACAGCATCCAAATGTTTCCAAATATTTGTTTTATTCCTTTGGTACTCTGATGTCATATGCCTGCTGAATCTTCACTAAAGTCTTCTAGGAAAAGGATAGAGAAAAATGCAGCTTCCAAGGGAAAGAAATAAGCAAGAGAATAACCTAATCAGCCTGTCTTCATATATAACAAGAGAACATAAATTCTTTTATTACTTTCTCACGAATCATCTTTTTAACAACAGCCATCTTCTTCTCCAGTGCTGGCTGCATTTGAGTCACAGCTAAAGCACAGCATTATATCACATGGTAAATGCTGCATTTCATTCAAAAACACTTAAACGTAACATACAATAAAGAGCAGCAGCATAAGCTTTACTGTGGCTTCCCTAAAGGTAACCTGCCTCTACTCGCAACACAGGTAACTGAACAGATACTTTCTGTGCCCACTAAATACCTGCTGCTTAAAAGACCAGAAGCAGAAAAAGAAAAAGGGTTAGCAACGAGTATTTTTCAGTAGCAATAGCTTTTAGAGACTGACTATCCAGAGTTCCTTCAGGTGCGGTAGTTAAAAAAAAAAAAAAAGCAATTCTATAAAAAAAAGAGGTTGGAAATAATAAATCAGTGACAGATATGGGGGGAAAAAATATCACGGTTACTTTTAGTGTTTTGTCCCCTTTCGTGCACTCAGAATTGTCCCAAGCAGGCAGCACTCTTGCCCTTGTTTGTTTGTAGAATCCCTGTTCCCGTACTGGATCTCTGTCAGATGCAGTATTATTTGTCTCTGATATCACAAGTAAATTTAATTATTATTTTTTTTTTTAAAAAAAAAGGCCTTTTCATGGCACAAGGAGGAGATGTTGTAATAGTCAAAATCTTGTGGATTTGACCCCACGTCTCCCTCGGGGCATGCTCACTATGAGGTTTTACACCTTATGAGGGTTGCACGCAGGGTCCCAGCCTGCTTCTGCAGAAGCCAAAGGGAGCGTGTCCACGTACTGCAGTGAGCACATTCCTCTGTGCTTTGGTCTTTCACATCACTCACCCCCACAGAGGAAAGCTCTTCCAGAAGTCCTCACCCCGAAGCAGCCCAAGCTTCCCCAGCACCTGGCAATGCACCACAGCGGTAGTGTAATACTGACATCCAGTGGATGGAAAAATGCAGTTTCATTAGCCAACTCGGTCCCATTTTTGGACAGAAGTGGTGATTGGGTAGATGTGAAAAAAATAGCAAGAACTGTTTTGTTGATATGTGTTAGGACTTTACGACAGGCAAAACCTAGCCCAGGAGCTGCGATTCCCCTAAATCCACGGGTGAGCCTAGGTGAGATTTTCTGAGTCAACCATTATCATTTCAGACAAACCAAAAAAATCTGCTGGCTTTCTACAGTTCAACTTCATTCTTCAATTTGTTCTACAGGGGCAATGCAATGTGGTACCTTTTCCTCCACTGAAATTAAAGTTTCTGGTTCCCTAGGTTTGTGCAAAATAAATCACATCGCTTCACCTTGCTTTCCACGTCCTGCTGTGCATGCTACAAAGCCCTGAGCAAAACATGTGAAAGAAAAAAAAAAAAAAACAACTGCAAAAGAACACCTATAATGGGAAAAGGAATCTGAACAGTAAAATGTTATTTCAGTTATGGCAAAAACAAGGTCAGTATCTTGAACATCTCCTCCTCTCCAACACCTGCAACCTGTAGCCTCGGTGTATTAGTGGCTTCTGCTCACACCAAAAAAAATAGATGTGGGAACACAAGATAAGGACAGTTCCTGCTCTGTGAATAAACGCTGGGGAACGGACAAGATCTGTACCCCACAATTTATACCACTATTTCATATTGATTTATATAGTGGCTTTTGCATTCCTTAAAGCACCGCAGTAACAACTGCGTATATGTACATAGCTATAAATACACTACAAGCATATAGAAGAAGCCAGTATAAAGACTTCTTTGTATTAAAGGGTCTCTTTTCCTCATCCATCAATGTAAAAACCAACTGCTCTTACTGACTGGGAAAGCCATCAAAAGATTAATTGCTGTTTGCTGACTTGTGTGGCCAGGGTTCACGTGGAGCTGGTCTGCTCAGGCTGTTTTCCACTCAGCATCTGTAGAGCAGTTCGGTAACAAGGCAGGCTTACCACCTCTTTAGCTGGCAGTTCAGCATCAAAACTGTATTTTCGGCAGCCCCCGTACTCTGTTGATCAGGGTGTAACAGGATTATCTGGAGGGGGCCACGTGAAAACACCGCACTGGCACGCAGCCCTGGGTGAGGTCGGGCAGTGACAGCCACCAAGATAACAGCAGCTGCAGAACTGATGGAGAACGAGCCCGAGATGTGCTGAGGGGCATGGATGTTGGTGCAGGGAAATTTTGTGTAAGGGCTGTGCAGGGCCTGGAGCACAAGTCCTGTGGGGAGCGGCTGAGGGAGCTGGGGGTGGTTGGTCTGGGGATGAGGAGGCTCAGGGGAGACCTCATTGCTCTACAGCCACCTGGAAGGAAGTCGTGGGGAGCTGGGGTTGGCCTCGTCTCGCAGATTAGTAGTGATAGGACCAGAGGGAATGGCCTCAGGTTGCACCAGGGGGGGTTCAGGCTGGAAACGAGGAGACATTTCTGTCAGAAGGAGCAGCCAGGCACTGGGACGGGCTGCCCAGGGAGGTGGTGGGGTCACCGTCCCTGGGGGCGTTCAAGGAGAGGCTGGGCGTGGTGCTTGGGGACACGGTTCTGTGGTGACACCGGTGGCAGGGGGCAGTTGGGGATGCTCCGGGTGGCCTCCTCCAGCCCCGTGTCTCTGTGCCCCGTGAGGCGCCGCCATTTTGCGCCCTGAGGGGGCGCCTCGCGCTCCCCCCCCCCAGCGGCCACCGGCGACGCCTCGCGGCCCCGTCACGTGCACGACCGCCCGGGCCACGTGGGGGCCCCGCCCGCCGCCCGCGCACCCTCACGCGGCCGGGAGCGGATTGACGGCTGGCTCGGCCAATCAGCAGGCGGCAGGCCGTGTCCCCGCCCCCCTCCGGCACGCGGCTGCTGTGTCATCCGGCGGGTGACAGCGGGGGCGGGCGCCAGTTGGCTGCGGGGGCGTGGGCCGCCCACCAATGGCGTGGCGAGCCGCACGATTGACACCTCCCCGTCCAATAGCTGCGGCCGGGCGGGCGTGCCCGTGCAGGGAGGGGCGGGGCAGAGAGTAAACGTCGTTGGCGGCCGGCGCAGTGTGGCGTCGTTGCCGCGGTCGCGCTCGTTGCCGCCTGTGCCCGTCACGGCCCCGTCCTCCGTCCGTGGGCGAGGGCAGGGGGCAGGGGGCGGGCTGACGCGGCCTCTCCCCGCCTCGTATGGCTGGGGCCGGCCCCAGCACCGCAGCCGCGGGCCGCAGCTCGGTGGGCGGGCCTCCGCGCCTCTGCGGCGTGATGGGCACCTCCCCTGGCCAATGGCGTGCGAGGGCGCAGGCCGCCAGCCAATCGGTAGCGCGGGTGGGCGGGGCAAGCAGGGGCGGGCGGGAGGGAGCCCCGTTTAAGGGGCCGACTGGCGGGGTGCGGGAGGGGGCGGGAGCACGCAATGTCAATGTGTGACGGGCACTGAGGACAGCCAATCAGAGAGGCGGTAGTGATGAGCGTAGCCAATGAGAAGAGGCGGGAGGCGGTCGTTCCTCTTGATGGACGTGTGCCGCGGCTAATGGGCGGGGAGCTCCTCGGGGCTCTCCCCAATGGCCGGCGTGCGCTTGCGGAACGGGGAGCGGAGAGGGAAGACGGGCAGGCGAGGCGACCAATCAGCGCGGGGGTCGGCGGGGCGCCGTCCAATGGGCGGCGCGAGGGGCGGCGCGGGGGCGTGTCCCGGTGTGTTTGGGTTCGTGCTCCTCGGGGGAGGGAGGGAGACGGCGGCGAGCAAAGTTTTTTTTCCTTTTTTTTTTTTTTTTTCCCTTTTTTTTTTTTTTTTTTTCTCCCAAATTTCCCGGCTTGGCGGGGGGGAGGGGGCGGCCCGCTCGCCTCTTTCTTTTCTCTCCCCCCCCCCCTCACCTCCACCTCCCGGCTTGGCGGCGCTCCCCGGGCGGAGCCGCCTCCCCCCCCCCGAGGCCCCGCGCGCCTCAGCGGTGAGTGCCCCCCCCCCCCACCCCCTCCCCTCAGGGCCCTTCCCGCCCGTCAGGGGCCGTTGGCGCCAACGGCGCGCGCGCCCCTCCCCCCCCCCCCCCCTCCCCTCCCTTCCCTCCTCCTCCTCCCCTCAGGGCCCCTCAGAGGGAGGCGGGAGGGGGACGGGGAGGGGGGGGGGGGGCGCTGCCCTCACGGCTCCGGCGCCGCCCGATCGCTTCGCAGCGCCCGGCCCGGGGCAGAAGCGCCTCGGCTGCGCCCCGCCGCGGTCAGCGGTGCCCCACTCCCCCCCCTGTTGCCTCCTCCCACCCTCCCCTTTCCTTCTCCTCGCCCCCCTCCTGGGCTGCTTGGGGCCGGAGGGGGGTTTCGGGGG
Organism: Anas platyrhynchos; assembly: GCF_047663525.1. Taxonomy (NCBI): domain Eukaryota; kingdom Metazoa; phylum Chordata; class Aves; order Anseriformes; family Anatidae; genus Anas; species Anas platyrhynchos. Next base: position 53,510,290 of record NC_092587.1, on the reverse strand, counting down.
GGTGAGTGAGGGTCTGTGGGGCGAGGCGGTGGCTGTGCGGGACGTGATGCTGCTCCTGGGGCTGTGGGAGGAGGGGCTGCGCGCAGAGGTGTGTCCCGAACGCGCACGGAGGGTGAAAAATAATGATAATAATAAAAAAAAACACAACAACTTGGGTAGCAAAATAAGGCAATGTTTGTGTCTGGGGACGCGTCGCCGGCTGTGGGGAACGCCGCTCGGTGTCCTGCGAGGAGAAAGCTGCTGTGGGAGCACGCGTGTAGGAGTAGCTGCTGCTGCGGGAGGTGGCCGGAGCTGCTGGGATAACACCCAGCTCCAGAGAAGTGTTTTCCTAGCTGGAGTAGATAAGGCTAATGCTGTAAGCGGTGGTTCGTTTTTTCCTGTGTTTTTTCTTCCATGTTAGACTAACCTGAGTATTTGTTTTGATAACCCTCCAGAGAGTCTGCAGGGCACCTTTACAGTTAACTTACGTTTCATACTTTCTTCTTTACGCTCTGTCGTTATTATTATTTTAACCACGACTTGTTAGGTTTCAGTGTTTCATCCCTTGCAAACCCCATGAATCTTAGTGAGAAGTAGTAGGTAGACTTTTGCAGTTTGTATAGCTCCGTATTTAACAGGTACGTTTTATCACTAGTTCCCAGTAACACTGCTATTCAGATGAATCAGAGTTTAGTTTTCTGGTACAAGTGTAGTATGGCTAACAGCTTTGATTTTCAGACTCTTTAGATACTTTCACAAATTGAACCAGCTCTGTATAAAGCTCGCCTATACCGGAGTTGCTCAGCAATTTCGCCTCTCTTGTCGTGGCTCAGGTTCCTTGGGGCATGCATGCTGTTGAGAAGTTAAGTCCATGTCCTGATCTGCTGCAGCATCTGAGGTCTTGAACTTAACGGTTAGGTCAAGGTTTCCGTACGTGATCCATGATTAGCGTTGGGGCTGCTGTGTAGATGTACCTCGGGAGTGCTTTAAGGTGACTTTTCACCTGCTCGCAGCTAACGCAGTTACAGGTAAAGTTAGCCAACTCTGCACTGAAGAAATAAATCACCTCACGAAAAGCTGAGGCTGCAGAAGTGAGCGTGGGACCCCGTGCAGAAGCAAGTGTGTGTTAGCTTCTCTGCTCTGAAGTTCTGGTGGCAGCAAGGTGCAAGCAGGTCTTACGCTGTAGAAACTAGGTGAGGTTGGTGTCGTACCTTGTACTGTCACCTGGGCTAGCTATATTGCATGTGGAGTTGTATATTGATAGTGCTCATGTAAAAATATGCGTATATAAGCAATTAGTACGGAATTGCTAATTGGTAATACTTTAACGTGTGATTCTCATGTCAACTTGATCTTGAAAGTTTGTTTCCTTATAATGTTGTCATCAGGCTGCTTACTAAAGGAACTCCCTTCATTCCGATAGTGTGGAAGCACTAGGAAAAACCATGACTCTAGTTTACAGAAATGCCAGCGTCTCCTAGTTAGACGAACTTATGAATTGATGTGTTACTGCAGCTTTTGTGTGGCTGCAAATTAAGCTGAAAATCTGAGCCTTCATCTTTTAAAAAAAAAAAAAAAAAAGTTTTACTAGCTCAAATATTAGGACAGAAGAAACTTTAAAGCGTGAATCAAAAAAGCATCGTCTGCCAGAAATTATGTGACTGAATATTCCAATAAAACACACGAGTTAGAATGTGTGTCATGGCTTTGCTTGGTGATGAGTGTTTGGTCATTAAAACTTCGTAGTGTAGAGCTGATTCATTTTGCGGGATAACTGGAAGAGGAGGGAGCTTCAGGGGAGAATTTTGCAGTTGCAAAATACTATATTGCGCCTCAGATTTGCCTTCTCTTACAGGTAGTAGAAAATAGAAATAAGTTGTTTTGTAGAAATAATGCATAACATGTATCATATCTAGAGATAGCTGCATCCAGAAGGATGGAATGAATTAGAGTACTGCTGTAGAAAAAGCCATGTGAAAACTGAGTTCAAATGGGTTTTCTTCTCTTGGCTTTTGAGTTTATTTTTTTCAGTAAAACTGCGTTTCTGCTTACAGAAGAGATTGGATTTACAATTAAGCTTTATGAACTGAAGAGCATAGAAGAAGTCTTTGGAGCTTAGTTATTGATTTGAAAAAGTTTATTAATAGTTATTAATACCTAATGGTTCAGTTACTTGATATGCCATTTTCTGCAGAATACTTGGATGCAAAATCTCTTGTCCTAGTCACTTATTGCCATTATCTTTCTTAATTTCCCTCGGAATGGCTTTTTATGCATAGATATTGTCGAGCTTGTGCAATAGGAACGATCCACGGACATTCTCCAGCTTCTTTGCAGTGATGTTCCTCAGTAATTGCTCTAATGCTAGTGTTAGGTTCACAAATTCTGTCTGCCCCAAAGATTTACTAATTCTGCAATACTTCTACTAAGAGGAAATACCTGATACTAGGAAATATTTACCTTGATCTTTCTTTAACATAAGAACTTTGTCACCTTGGTGCGTATAACATATGTGCCTGAATTATCTTTGGAAATGCTTTTAATTATCTTTGAGTTGTTTTTTTGTTGTTTGTTTTGTTTTAGTGCAACGTTTTACAAGTATTATGTCTATCTTGGGGAAAGAATAGGAAGAAGATGTCAGTCTTGTGTTCTGTTAGTAAGAACTTAACCACAGATATGTGGAGCAATTAGTAGCATATACTTCTAACTGTTTAACCAGATGTGGTTGAACAAGATTTCTGGATTCTTGCTGATAATCTTCCTTAGCTTAACGTGTACTGTCTTTTCTCCCTTTTCAGATAAAATATGTACGCTAAATTTGTTTTTTTTTTTTTCAGTTCATAGTGTGTGGAATAGGGACTGAAGAATCACTCCTAATTTCTTGTTAACGCAAAGTAAACTTTCTGCTACCGTCTGCTAGTAAAAATAGGGGCGCTGTTTGGTCCTTGAGCCAGCTGTCACTGTCAGACAAGGAGCTGCCAGTTGGTATTTCGGCTTGTGAGTTGACCAGGGTAATAGTAATCGGGATATTCTGGTTCCTCTTCCCTGTCACTTGCAGCAGACAGTAAAACTCTTACACTTCCTCAGATTGCTTTGCTTTACTCTTCATTAGTTCTTTGCTTTGCACAAAAATAGCGAAAGTTTCTACTTGCTTATTTCTCTGAAAAAAAAGTATGATTTACTACAAAAAAAGTGGCATTTCTTTTACTCTGTGGAGCAGTAGGCAATAAGTATATTGAATAATTTTTCCCTTGTCCTTCAGGTAGCGGTAAGAAGGAGAGGGTGTTCTGCACTTATGGTTTGCATGTTGTAGGGAAATGTTCTGAGGTTTTCAAGTTTTCATCAGTGTAAGGATTGTGGTTGGAGTTTGGATGTTCTCCGTGTTTACCATGTAGTGAGCTATGGAGATGACCTTTTCCAGTTTCAGCTAGGCAGTACGGATTGCGTTTCTGGGCCTTGCCAGCTTCTGAAATCAGATATCTTCCATCTATTTCCTGATTTAATGCGTGTGGATTAGAAAAAAGCACAATGGTTCCATGAAAAATCCAAAAAGAAAGATGTTTCATCTGAGACTGTCAGCATTTAATTACAAATATGTATGTCTACAAGGCTGACATAGGTCTAAAAGTAGCTCTTACTCGGTTTAGCTGTCGTGTTTTTTGAGAACACTGTTTGATGAGAGAAATGGGAGGTATGGTAAGGCAGTATTCATGGTGTATGCTGTAGGGGACTGGTCAAAGTAAATGGGTAAAGTAAAAACTCACAGTCAACGTATTTTTGACCCTCTAGGCAGAACGTTGAAGGCTGAAAAGCTAATTAGCGGATGAAAGGATAAGAAGCAAAGTTGCAAAACAAAGGGTTGATAATTTAAAATAGCCTGTCAGAGGATTAGGCAAAAGGTGATACAATAATATTGCGTTGCATGAGGGGAAACCCTCTGAACTATTAAATGAGTGGCAAAAGAAATAACCCAGTATATGTTTTTACTTGCATTTAATTTCTAAAATGTCATCTTAGTTCTTGACAGTGCCGTGAAAAATACCATCCTGAAAAACTACCTGACAACGTTTTTTTCAGTCAGCTTTATTTTTTTGGCAGCAAGACCATCCTGCCTTAGGAGAAATGGCTTCTTTTGTGCTGTTGGATTTCGTAGCGGTCTACAAAGAACATAGTTCTTAAATCCACTGATATCTGTGAGTTTGGAGGTTTTCAGATTCTCTTTTACTAGTTGAAAATGGCTTTTCCCGTTCCCCTCATCTTGTATCCTGGAACTGCATTTTTTTTTTCCTATTCAAATCTCTTTTCTTACAGGAAACATTGATTGTGCCTTGCTGTTCTTTGCTACGATTGTCACGTAGCAGAAATAGACAAGTTTCACAAGTGAAATTACAAGTATGATTTCCAAATCTAGAAGCTAAATGTTTTGCAAAGCCCTGTGCCAGCATTCTTGTTTTAAGACTGGTTTATTAAGTCTGCATGTTATCAGAACAGACAATCCCTGGGATGCTCTACAGCGGTCCTCACCGACCTCCCGGGCCCTGTGACCTCTGCAAAAGCCTGGTGGCTGTTGTGTGTTCGTGGTAGGAATTGGGTTCACCTTGAGGAGACGGATGTAACCCTCCTGGGGCACGCCAGCCCTCTGTGCGTGCAACACGCTCTGGCTCTGGGCGATCCACCAGCGTTAGCAGCAGTCCCTCTTTGCTTGCTGCTGCTGCTTGCAGCTGAGAGACGTAAATTACCCAGGAGCCCTGTGTCAGCACGCTCTGCTCACACCCTCAGGAGCTGCGTATGGCTGAGGAGACACGGGTCATCCAGCTCTTCGCTGGTTGTTTGAAAACCTTTTACTTCTCTCTCTTTTTTTTTTTTTTTTTTTTTTTAAGACCCTTAAAAATAATCCGATTTACTTTTTCTGGAGATAATTAAAATGCCACAGAGTACGTTTCATTTTCTTGCTGTAGCTGACAGCAGAATCTGCTTCTTCATATGGCAGTACTGTAATTTATAAGTTTTTCCAGAAATTATGTGGGAGATTGAATCACCTAAGCATTTATTTCCTTTACTAATATGAGGACACGCTATTTCAAACGTCACAGGTTTCTATTTGCACAGTGTCTTAAGATACTCTAAGTTAATATTAGTAGGTGCAAAAGCTAGCTTGAGAACTGGTGTCTTTAACACAAACTTAGGGTATAAAGTAGTTGATAAAGTTTTGTTTCTGAGATAGAGGAATGTTGTGTGTCTGCTTGCCCCAGTTTCTTACAGGTAAAGACGCACAATTCACTCCAAATTGTGATCCATTCATGACCTGAAGCAGCTGAAAATTACTTTAAGAAAGCAAACACTTAGAGCTGTGTGAAAGGGTTGCTTTAGGACATTGTCAGCTACTTTACAGATTTGAGTATCTTGCTTTGAGACCCTCTCCAGGATTTTTCTGCACTGAGATTTTCTGGGATACATGTGGGATTATAACAGCATTGTTACATTGCTCTAAACATAGCAGCTTAACTGTGATTAGAACGGACTCATTATGAAATTTGTTTTATTTTTTAAGTTGAATTTAAGCTGCTCCTAAGAAAGAAGCTAAATAAAGAGAGCTTCTGCACAAATGTGTGTCCACACAGGAAGTTTTACAGTCATTGTAATTCAAATTCACATTCTTTCTGTGTGTAATCAGGGTCTCAGAAGAACTTTGTTTTCCAACTAGTTTTTTGTCTTTTTCTGTTTAATGGCTGAGATTCTGCTTTAGGAGATTTTTATTGCATTGTACTAGATACGAACGCTTGAAATTAAGTGTAGATGAGCCTTTTGGTGAGGAGAATAAGAATGAAAGGGAATCAAGCCACAGCACTAGCTTATCCATTTGTTGCAGACCATTTTTCATTGAAAAATATTTCTGAAAACTTTCTTTTTCGTTTTTGAAAGACGAATGCTGTCTTTGTATTAGCATCACACCACCCATCATATGAAACATCTTTACTGTAGTGGTTTTAAATGGGCACAGTTGCTGTTACCTGCAATAACAGTACCAGAAGTTATATGCTCTGTGTTTCCTGAGCACTTAAAACCAAAGTGGGATACTGAAACGTATCTTGAGGTGTTGGGGTTTCTTCTTTGAGAGTGGGGTTGTTTTGTTTTTATACAGCTGTGCTTTTTGCTTGGATGAATGGTTGCTTTGGGAGCTGTTCATCTACTTTATGTGGCTGGTGGCATGAAGAATACATACAGATCTTAGCTACTTTGTCAGAGCTTTTATTATATTCAGTAAAAAGAAGAATGGTACTTACATTTCTGATGGCACTCACTTTGCTGAGTGAAACTTGAAAGTGGAAAAACATTCTTTACTGCACAGCTCAGCTTTTTCACTCACTTAGAAAGCTACGTAGTTCCAGTAAATTAGCTTTCCATAACTTTCTTTGTTCAAGCTTTTTAACTTTTGGAGTACCCAGAGAAGCAACCCAAAGTGACCAAAAACCTTATCTCTTGTTGGAAGGTAACTCCTTTTGTTCTTTCATATCCAAAGGCCAACCTTGCTTCTCCTCCCCATTCAACGGGGATTGTATGGATCCTTGGCAATTTTTGTATTGCAGAAAATGCATTCAAGTTGGGAGAGGCTTACTTTGAATAAAAAGGTAACTTAGCTCAAGGAGAAATGTCTTAAAAGGTGCAAGTCCCATTGTATTAAATACTTTGACGTTGGCCAATAAGCAATGGAAAATACTCCTGACTACATAAGGTAACGGTGGCCTTGGGACAAGAATACAATGACATAATTGGTCTGTTCTGTCACAGGTCTAGCCCTATACTTACCCAGTGCTGGGCAGTGTTACTTGCACCAGTTTGGGTAACAAGGCAAACTGGTAGTGTCTTGTGTATGAATACTGTATGTCAGCTTGACTTGCTCCTACCTCAGCCGTGTGGAAGGAGACTAGCTGTGTAAACTAAACTTTAATTCAGTTTTACAAAGCTTTAACCCCAAAAAACAAGTGGGGATTCATTTTTCAGATTAAATAAATAATGAACGAAGAACGGTATCAAAAGGGGAAAACATTCAAACCTAGAAGCAAATTTTTAAAGAGTTACATCTTTAGATACGATGGGGCAGCTTTACTGTGCAGGTCAATTGTCATGTATTGCAAGTAGGTAGCCTAAAGTAGGCTTGATTCATCCTGACTGTAATAATAAACACTGGCTACTTGTCTTTTAAATGCCACTTTTAGAGGAAATTAGATGCGAATGTTGAAGAATGACTTTGTGCCACCCCCAGAACACGGAAGATTTAGGACTCTTGCGCATGCCTCAGGAGGACCAAAACTCTTTGTACAAATAGTTCCACATTCAGTAATTCTAACTGAGCACGTTTATTCGAGCTTGCATTGTTGAAGACTAGGATTATATCACTAATAACATATTATTTTAAAATAATAAAAATAAAAACAACAACAAAAAAAGAAGCGTTGCCTCATTTCTTTGCAGAAGATTGAAATAACATTGTTAAATACACAGCAGATTTTTTTTTTTTTTGAAAATTGGCTTCCTGTCCCTTTCTTAGGTGCCTAAATAGCTGAAAAGTACAATTCAGGCTGATGTCAAGCTGTAAATACTGATGAAGCTGAACTTGGCAGCTGGTTACGTTGCAAGTTGGTGTTTACAATTGTAATTTAGAATTACCTGCTTTACAACTTAGTATTTATTTTTTTCTTTGACAATGATAGTGTCAAGATCTGAAACTTTTCTGCATATATATGTATATATATGTATATTTATAGAAATCATGTTGGTAGGAAGCCAAATAAAATGCCTTTGTGTAAAACCAAAATCTCAGTTATTAATGATTAGAAATGTGTTAAGTATGGCACCTTCATTTGGAAAATTTCAAGATGTAAACTAGCAAAGACTGAAATAAATGTAAAATAAATGCAAATTGTGACTTACTAGTCATTCTCAACACGTGCACGCAGCCCGGCCCTCCTCCTGGCCCTGCCTCAGCCCACCGTGGTGATAAATGTCTGCCCAAAGCAGCGCTGCGGGGTGGAGTGTTAAGCTCTAGCGCCTTCTGCGCGCACCAGCTATGCAAAGATGCGTTTTGTGTTTGTGTATCATGACTGCTGTTGGAGTTAGCACCAGAACTGTGTTAGTGTCAGCTTCTTAGTGTGAAAGGATTAAAAAACAAAACAAAAAGTTTAATAAACTTACAGAAACTTCTATACTTTCCTAATGGTAAGGCAGGAAGATGGTAAGAACTAAAGGGTTAGGTGCAGTATCTTCCAATCCGCATGCTGTGTTTGAATGATTTCTGTAGCGCTGTCTTTAAATAACCCCTGTAACTGCTGAAGTTCCCATTTCAATGTGCCAATGGATAGATAAGCCACCCTTCTTCCCCAGGGCGCATGCCTGCTTACTGCCTTATCAGTTTTAATTTTGTTTCTGCTGCTGTTTTTGATAACCATGGTGGTGCGTAGGTCTTGATGGCTGTTACTTCTGGATGAAAAGGAAACCCTCGATCCTGAGTTGTCTGTCTTTCATGGTATAAATAACCTGGTGGGATGATTCTGTTGGGATTATCAGCAGTAGAGAAGCTATCTATAGCTTTCAGGTTTACAGTTGAGCTGTCAAGAAGTAGGTTTCTCATACTAATGTTTAGTTTAAGATGGACAAAAGGGTTTAAAGCCTCTGGTCTAGCGTAACACCTCTTGTTCCCTTCACCTCCCCGCTCTGACGTTGAATTCCTCTGTATTCTGAAGACTCATTTTGCAGCTTTCCTGAAATAAAGCCTCGCTGCTGCTGTACTGGTTTTGCTTCAGCAGCGCTGCAGCTTTGGGAATGCTGGTGTAAATGGCTTGCTGGCACTTGGAGTTGACTGCATCCCCGTTTTTGCCACCAGAGCATCGTTAAATTACATGATAGTTGTAATACTCATGGTAATGGCTGCTTGTGTGCCATTAGGATTCCGAGCATTGCTCCCATTATCAAGCAGAAAGCAGTATTAGCAGTGTAAAACAGCCGCCTTTTGTGCCTGTAGAGCATTAGTTTGCAATACCTAAGAGAACAGAAGATGAACAATTGAAAGGAATGAGTTTTGATAGTGATAGTTTGTTTCTGACTTACCTCAAAATTTTCTTTCATTGCATTAGCTGAGTAAAACCAGTGTAGCGCAGAAAAAGCAGCCCGTATTCAAAGCTCATCCTTTTTTATTTCCTAGGTGCCTCAGTCATCACTGAAATTTACAGTGCTGCTGACTATCCAGTGCGTGTTGGAGAGGGGATAGGGAAAAGGGGAGTTTCCCTGCTCCACAGAGCTTACAGTCAAAGACGAGAAAGAAATAAACACGGGGTGTGATTCCAGAAGATGCTGAGATGCTGAAAGAGTGCTCCCAACAACCTCAGCTTTGATAGCTTTCCATAAGCACTGTGTTAGAGTGTAAAAGGACTCGAAGAGGTAAAAGGAGAAAGAGTTTTGGGATGTGCACACATGGACACATATATGTTATGTATAAAATGTGTGTGTGTGCTTCAGCCACGCACAGAGGGATTTGGGAGACTTAACCAGTGGGCAGCCTCAGGCTGCTGGAAGTTGGTTTTAACCTTGATTACAATTGAGAAGTGATGTGTAGTGCAGGATGGGTGCCAAGGCAGACTAGAAACAAATAACTCTCACATTCACTGTTACCTTTTTAATGGAGTCTTTAGCAAAATAAGCATGAGCAGGAAAAAAGTGAACTTCGGTGCTTCTTGTGCATTAGAAAGTGGCAAAAAGGTAAACAAAGCATTTTTAAAAAATGCGCTTTCAATATTTTTTTTTTTCCCTTAGTGGGAGGAGGAATACTTGGCACCTTACACGTTGTTTATGTGAATGTTTTGGAACACTGGGGAGGTGGCAATGCAATGTTCTGTCTTCAGTTCATTTTTCAAGGTTGTTTTCAGATTAGAGAGCTAGACACGGGATTTCTAAGTAGGAAGTCTGACCGAAGAACGTTTTTGTGTAGCCCAGGTCTGCCTTTCTTTACCATCCTCCTGCTTTTGAAATGGATATGCATGATCTGGTGTCCATGTGATGGAGCGAACAAAAGTTTTGTTCATTTTTTAAATTACACAGATGTGGTTTAAGAAATATTACTAGTTTCTCAGAAAAAGTCCAATGACTGGAATTTGAAAGAAGTATCCTTTTGCACTTGTTTCCCATCTCCTCCTTAACATTGATGTAGAGCCATTCTTTAATTGGAAAAGAAAGGGTTTCCTGAGCAACTCGCTTTGTGTAGATGTCTATGTGGAGGAGAAAGAGGAGAAAAAAAAAAAGATATCTTCAAGTGTTCTGCTTTATGAAGTGGTTTTGCTAGTTCATGTTTGTGCTGTTGAGTTGTTGATTAAAAAAAAAAAAAAAAAGGACTTAAGTGCTATGATTTGAGGCTCGTGTGTTGTACATACAGGTTAATGACAATTTTTGTCAAGTCCTTCTAACGTTCCCTTAGTAGAGCAGTATATACATGATATCTGTTCCGAATTACAGTGTGATATGCACAGCCGCTTCCAACAAGGTGACTGTGTTAACAGGTGAGCTATTTTCCATACAATAGAGAAATCTTCGATACAAGTTAATAATGAACAACATATGAAGTTGTACAGCCAACACTGAATTAAACATGGACCTTTTGCAATGCGTCCTGTTCTGCTGTAGGACACCGTGGTGATTCTGTGGAGCACCCAGCTGCCCTTGCTGAACGCTGTTCTCTGGGTTTTTTAACAAGAAGCAGAGGATTTCTGCTTTTCCCATTTATGTTCTTAGCACTTTTTTCCTTGAAGTATGTCTTTTGGGTTTCCTTCCACCTACGGCAGAAAGGTGGTTCTAAACACGGTGAAACAGTGCAGTGGTTCAGTGTCTTGGGCACCAATGACCTCTCTCCTTCTCCTGTCTCGTTGCTCCTCACTGATGGCATTTCCCTGCTTAGTCTTGCAAAATCTAATAAAGTGGAGAAGGACTGCCACAGCAAAACGTGGGTTGTCCAGAATAATTTTTATAGTAAATTATGACAGCGTGCTGTAGGTGGAGGAGAAAAATAAAGTATTTTTTGTGTTGTTTTGAAGTTGCGAATGACTTCAGGCCAACTTGCCAATTACCTACTTGGCTACGTGATGGTTTGGGGCATTTACGTCAGCTTGCTTTTGTCAGGTGATTTTAGACAGCTTGAGGCCTTTTTAGCAGAGAGTGTGCTTTTGGTTGCTTTATCAGAATCATTGCAGTATGTAAATTGGAACCGAGTTTTAGGCTAAAATTTCGTGCTGTCAGACAGCTAGCCATTTAGCAAGGGGGTAGTTAAATTGCAGTGGCAGCAGAGACCCCCTTTTTGTCTCCAAGCGTCCTGTTGTTGCCAGTCAGAAATGGAGTGAATGCAAATCTTGCCCAGAAAGCTCTCAGTTAATGCCAGAAGCTCTGAAAAAATGCCTCAGTTTATGGCAGCTCGACCAGCGACGGGAACAGTTTGTCACCACACGGCGCTGCGCATTGAGCACGAGCGGTCGCCAACAGCATGACACAGTGAATTCAGAAACGTGCCACCTGTTGGGTACCTTCACAATTAACTTTTTTTTTTTTTTAATTTTTAATGGTGCCTAAGTAATAGCAACTGGAATTCAGATTTTCCTGTTGTTAACTTGGATGTATAGTGGTAAACCAATGGGTTTGGACCCTTGCGCAGTCCTGCAAGTCAGTTATATTTTGCAAAACCAAAATTGAGGGCTTTTCTAGCTGTGGTCAACACCGGATAGTGGGTTCTGAATGATTTGAATGTGTTGAGTGTTAGCCAGTTCAGCGATGCTCATGTGTCATTATTCTTTCCAAATAGGATTACATACCCAACAATTGCTAATGGGATTCATTTTTATACGTAATTACTACTCAGGAGTCCTCGTAGAATTACATAACCACTTTCCTTGAGCGCGCCTGTGTGCGTTATCTTGGTTCTTACACAATAAACCAGTTTCACCCCTTTACTCCGTTGTAAATAGAAATTAAATTTTTAGAATTTCCCCCCGTACTGTGGTATCTCGCAGCCGGTAGGAACTTCGATCACACATGTCACCAGGGTTCTCCAGATTTGGATGGGAGGTTGTGGGAAAAGTTGGAAGAAAACTTATTTCTGATTGTAACCTTGCTCCTTTCAGTTCTGTGCAGCTGGAATACTGCGGTGTTCCTACAGAGGCAGCTTATGTGAGGTGACCAGAAAGGAGGCACTTGCTGTAAGTAATGAACTTGGCATGGAAATGGGGGAAAAACGCAACACCCTAAACAAACACTTGAGATATCCTGACACAGGATATTCAGCTGCTTCATAGGTTTCCTAACCCAGCTAAGCAAAGTGCTGCTCTTGGCTCGATTAGAACCAGAAGTGCGTACAGAACAGTTCGGGGGTTATGCTGCATGGATGCAGTTGTGGTCTGCCAGGGCAGGGCTTACTTTATGTAAGCCACCAGCAGGTAGGTTGAGTGATTTGTTTCTGTTACTGCAAGGTAACACAAACTGAATCAGATTTCTCAGTGCATCTGGATATTGAATGACCAAGTGTTGTAGTTAAGTGGTTAGTGCTTGGTTAGGACCTGGCACAGTTTTTGGTGGTCAGGGGGAGTTCCTTTTCTCACTTTGTTGTCAGCAGTGCCTAAATTGTAGGTGGGCTTTCTTGTTTCCTTTCATTTTTGGTTCCTCTCCCCTCTTGCTTGAGCAGTTGGTGGCTACGTAATCAAACTGCGCCTTCTTTCCTTTAAAATTTTTTTCCTTTGCAGTCTGGGCAAGCATGTTGACACATCTTAAAACCCTGGCTGGTCAAAATAGATGCTCAGTCTGAAGACTTGCGTTAGGAGGTGCATCGACAATATTTAAATACTGTTCTGACTATGGTGGATGCTGGGATTCTCTTCGCTGTAACATCTTTGCAGTCCTGCTCAGCTACATGTCATGTTCCATTACCCAGCCTGTTTTCAGTGGATTCTAGTCTTTTGAACTACTTTGACTTTGCTAATTGACTTTGTTATTGCTCTAGAAACGTAATCCTAAATTTATCAGAGTAATAGAAGGAGAATGATCAGTCTTCTGTTGTCTTCTGTCTGTTAAAGTGAAATAGATACTCACTAGAGGCCTTTTTCTGTTAGTGGTAGGAATCCATACTCCTCATGAACGAGAGTCTGTGATGAGGTAGGACAGGTTATTGGCATAATTAGTAGCAGTTCTCTCTCTTCCCATCGAGACATTAGTGGTCCAAAAGCATGTGGTGGTTTGGCTGGAATTTTAAATGCTTTTGCTAGATAGTAATGCTGCGGTATTTCCATGTCCATCCTGTGGCAAGCCCTTCTGGAAAAAAAAGCTGTTATTTGGATAGCTTCTGCAGTGTTTCGTATCCCCCAACTTCAGATGCTTTGCTGTCAGCAGTGGCACAGACGTGAGGCTTGCCTTTTGGCTGATACCCTCGTTGGTGGGGGTGGATGTCGGATACGGTTCTTGAACCTGCTAGGTCAACGGCAAGCAGCCTTCGGCTACACCTGTTAGGTATTTTGTACTTGACTGCACGGATAAATAACAGTGTTTTACGTGGCATTGCTGGATATTTCTGAGATGTTTCCGAGAGATGGGTGGCAATTTCCCATTCAGTCAAGGAATTCAGTTTTCCCTTCTTTTCTGAAGTGCTTGGAAATTAATAGGGAAAGCTGAAAACTCAAAGATAACAGAGCGGGCTGCTCTCACCTCTGCGTATTACTTTCATTGTATGTCAGTAGTAAAAGTATTTCCTTAATCTCTACTGTCCAGTGAAGCCAGGTAAATGCAGCTTGCTTTACTTAGCAAACTGGGATGAAAGCAGTGTTTATTCACTGAAGGAAATGTTAAGAAGTGGTAAATGTTACAGCTTCTTATTCCAGCGTGTGCATTCACTTACTGCAAACTTAATCAAGAGTTTGACTTTTGTTAGTCTTCTGTCTCCAGAGCCTTACTTTGTAACAATAATTTAAAATGCCTTATTAATGTACTTAATAGTTTTCCAAGTGCAAATGTACATTTTGGAGTGGTTGAGAAGACAGCATGTTGCACTTGTGCTTCCATACTGCTTTGCATGTTCATTTCTGGCTGGAAAGCCATCATTTCAGTTCTGTACCTACAGATAGCTAACAGTTCAAAACAGTTAAAACAGTTCAAAACTGTTGTGAAAAGGATAAAATGATAATAATGAGGAAATTATAACGTGCTGCCAAAAATAACATTTTCAGCAGCTATGAAGTTGTAGTGCTTAGTTTAAATGATAACATTTGTTTTAGGAGGTATTTCCATTATATTGCCATTATATTATGATGAGAAATCATTAGCTTTTTGTTTCTTTTTTTTTTTTTCTTCCTTCTCCCCTCTATTCCCCCGGTGCTTCCAGTGGCGAGGTTTCTACAAACTGGTAACCACAGTAAATCCTTGGAGGAGGAATTTCCTGTTCAATATCAGTTTGATACTTCTGTCATGCAGCAGTATGCAGGATGTGTTGTTCATCAGACGTCAATGTCAGGCTGTAGTATATAGTATTTATTCTGCTGGTTGATCAGCTTGCTCTCAATCTTCATTAAACAGTCCGACCTCTTAAATGGTTTGTTGGGTTGCAGGATGAGCATTTTTTTTCTCTCAAAACTGATTGTTGCTCTAAATTGTGTGGTGGTGTGTGAGTAATAATTACGTGGAAGCAATATACAGTATTATGGTTTTGACATTTTCTTGGAGGGTGGCTATTTTTAAAACGCATTTTCAGCAGTGGTGCTATTTCATTCTGTAGAAATCTAAATTTGCTAAAAACCTAAGCCTAAATTTGATCCTAAGACTTAGGAAATACATGGGTTTTGCAATATGTAAAATCCTTGCCTTCGAAGAATAATTGCCTTGATTAGAGTGGCAGTTAAGGTGGAAGAATAGTGAGGAGAAAAGTACGTTTCCCTCTTATTCTAACCTTGGCCGTAGCTCTTCCTCTTCTCCCCCTGATACTGCATACATTACTTTGGGGAAGAGGAGGAGCCTGTGCTGCTTCTTTTACAATAAGAATTCTGTATTTACCCTATATGATCTTACAGGTTTTTTTTTTAAATGCTTTGTGAGTAAGGCTTGCTGAGCTTCAGAGGCAATTAACTGTCTTTCATTTCTGCGTGTTTTTATCTGGTAATGACCACCGTTGGCTAATGTATTTATTTATTTATTTTTGTCTACTTCTAGGGTTTCGTTTTTGCACTGAATGTAGCCAGGACGGATCCTTGTGGGCTTTGGCAGCCCTTGGAAACTGTCAAAGGTAAAAAAGAAATAATAATAAAAATCCAAAGTTCAATATTGCATCCCTGAAAGTTGGAGGTGGGAAGAACACTCACCTATACTAGTTTTTAACCACTTTTACAGTATATTGCTATTGTCATGTATTTTCTGGTGTGTTATTTCCTGTGGCTTTGCATGTGAAGGTTTTTCTGTAACTGTCTGATGGGATTTGTGTTCGTCAGCTACATTTGATGTGTGTGGTGGTTTTCTTTGAAAATGAATTAATTTCTGATGAGATTTTAAAGGCACTGGATTCTGTAAGTAATTGGCTCCTATAAGCAATGAAGTTAAATTGAAGCTTTGTTTTTCTTCTGGATGCTCTTGCTTTCATCTCAGTACCTCTCAAGTCTCATTTAAAATGACAAAAACTGTTCTGTTCTTTTCCCATATGTTAAATTTTGTGTTGCTTTTGTACAGTCATAACAAGCTCCATGTAATATGAAACTAGCAATTTGATGTAATATGGCAAGATCATTATTAAAAACTAACACTTCTGTGTCTGCATACTTAGGTAAGGACTAATGGTTGCAATGATGTACCAACGTGATTGTGTTAGTCTCATTTAAGATATAATTCATTACAGAACTGCCTGTTTTCAAGTATGGCATGTATACAAGATCACCATGTTTTGAAGAATGCTTGTGTGCACTTGTTTTGCTTTGCGCTCTTGAGAGAGTTTAGGATCTACCCTCAGTTTCTGCTTACTTTCTATAATGGTGACAGTTTGCACAGCCTTGCTCTTCTTTGAGGGTTTTCCTGTTGGCCATATCTGATTCAGACTTTGCAATTCATCGGAACCACAATTGCTTTTACATCAAAAAGTGCTTCTTTTGCAGCTGCTGTCTTCAGAAGCTTGATATTATTCTTTCCCCTATATCAAATGAAGGGCACTGTTTCCCTCTTCAGTCCGTATTTGATGTCTGCTGGCAATCAGAAGATGAACTGTTGAAAGACCCGTTTATTAGATAAAGTGCTTCATTCCGATAATGCCTTTTTGGTGACCAGCAAATTTGAAGACACCTGGATTCCAGCTCTCTCCTGCTAATAAGGGTTTTATGCTTCTGAACGACAGACCTTTCTATTTGGGGAACAATCAGCCTTAGGAAGTAGAAGTACCTTGTTCACTGGTATTACTTGTCAGGGCTTTTTGAGGATATGGAAGTTTGGCTGAGGTTTTATTCACTGGAATATGCTAGAATGCAGTAGTAAGGAGCTAGGTGCTCTGCACTGCTGCGGTTACGCTGAATTTCTGACTGGTAGCTGCATCCATCATCCTGATACCACTGAAAAAATTCTGTACCTCGTTGCTGCAGAAAGAGATGAAACACAAACAGGATGAAACATGAGACTGCTTTGGCCATATTACATTACGGTAGGAAAATACTGTCTTAGGCATTAAATTTCATAAGAATTAGGGTTCTTCTATTAGTATTTTTATCTTTGAGAATATTAGATTAAATTTCACAGAGTTAAATGAATACTGTGATTAACTTCAGATGTGCATCTCCTAGGTTGTATGTTGGCATACCTGTATGTTGCCATTGGTTAGACTTCCCTTGGAGTCCCTTCCACTCAGGCTGTAGTTGGTTAATTTTTTCAGAAGACCTCAGATGAAGCTGAGGGACCTTAGTCCTATTTGAGGTAGATTTGGTGGATATATGCAAGAGTGGAAGAAGAGGATTATCATACTGTGACCTTTTCCAAGACTGACTTCATTAATAGGTGTCAGATCTGACAGTCTAAACAGACTGTCTATAAACTTTGTCATTTCATCTCCAGGGAGTGTGGTCCATCCAATGTTGGAAATAACTAATTTAATGCTTGGGACTTTGGAACCTGTAGGGCTCCTTTCCGATCCTGTAGGACCCTAGTACAAGTTCTGATTGCCTCTTTGTACAAAATGAGCTACCCAGTGTGTGATCTTTAGCCCTCTGCTCAGAAGCTTAAGAGGCTTGTCACTGCCAGCAACGTGGAATAATTACGTTGGTTCTTCATACGCTGGCAGTAGGCAGTTGCTTTCTTGGCTGAGAAGTCATTCTTAGTTTAATGACTATTACAAAAGTCTGTCAGAGATGTTTTTTCATGGATTCAGGAATCCCCAGATGCCTGCTTCTGGCAATAAGGAAGATGGAAATGCAGCGTTCTTGTGCCAGTGGCTGTACGAATCCTTCCTTTCACAGGGAATTGAAGAAAGTATGTAAAAATGTATTGAATTGAACTCAGAGTTTGTTGCCTGATGCTTTGTCTCCTGAAAAAAGCCACAAGCAAGTGTCATGGGGAAAACTACAACAAAAGGACAGTGCTTAGCAAAAGCTTCCTCTTGCAATAACTCCTGCTGTCTGTGGCTTAAGGTCTTCTTATACCAGCTGTGAGGGTTTATTTTTTTTTAAGTGGATTTACTTTTTTTCCCCCTTGTGAATTTTTCCAGTAAATTGGGGCCTTTTTAAACTTCCAGCTTCTTGCCATTCCATGTGAGTGAGTTCACACTAACTGAGCGTGGTATGAAATAATAGAGTCTGTTTTGAACATCAAAGCTGGTAAAACGTGAAGAGTGAGTGACTCATCTCTTTTTTTCCTTCTCCATTGCGCTCTTTTCTGTTTCTCACTCCATTCTCTGAGCTTCGAATTGTTCTAGTGTATTTAGTCTGTCCTCAGTGGGAGAGTTTGCTTATCTTTGTTCTTGTAGACTTTTTCTGTTTATTTTTTATGTCTTAGTTCTGCTGACTTCTTGGGAGATCTCAGAAGATAAACATAGCAGTTTTTTCAGAAGTTCATCTTCAAGTTCTTCTAGCACTCTTAATGCAGCGACCACTCCTCACGGTGGTCTTGTTTTGACCTGACCTCACTTGATTTTATAAACTTCTCTGTTGTGCTTCTGGATGAAAGAAACCAAAACCATTTTGGCTGTTGGACCACAGCATGTCTGCCTACCGGGCTGTGGCACTTCCCACCTCCTCGAGTCCGACATTGCGAAGTCACACTAAGAAAGTCCCTGCCCCAGCGGCGCTGGGGTTGGTTTGGATGCAGAGTGTGGTCGAGTACCATGGACAGGGCCTGCTCGGAGCCTCTGCCCGAGCCCCTGCAGCGGGACAAGCAGCTCGCCTGCGGGGAGACACTCTTTTGGGGCACGAAGCTCTTGGTGTCCGTGCCTGATCCACGTCTTGCTTACCTCTCAGTACTTAAGAATTTTGCTTATATGCAACAGGCAGTGTATCTTAGCCTGCCTCTGTCACCCCCACGATTGTAACATCCCCACATTGTGTCCCCATCAGTTTCATTTGTTTCGCGGTAGAAGGGAATTTGCTCATCACATACATACTTTGTGCTTAGGCTGTTCACCGCTAATAGAGCATAACCCCAAATTCCTTTAGGAGTGTCTCCTGTGGCATTTCACTTGAGGTGCTTCTCCTTTTGTTTGCTTAATCTCCTTGTTAAAGTGATAAACTCCAGTCTTGTGTGTTAATCTTCTTCAGTGCTGTAGGGACAGGGTTGAAGTTTAGGTTCATCTCCAGTCATTCCTGTATGAATCGATCATGATGTACATACCTCTCTGATTTCACAGCAGAATTCCAGGAAGGAGGTGAAAGCTGAACACGTTTCAAGGGCATCGTTTTGTGTTATGCCAGAAATAATTGTTTTGTTGCGCTGTTTGTGGAGTTAACTTCCATGCAACGGATTAGGACGTGAAAGGGAAAAAATAATACATCTTCATATATTGCTAACTAGGTCTCAATCAGCTTTTTTCATACGCTTCAGAAAGTCTTGTCTGAATATTTGATGTGGTTTTTGACAAACACAATGTATTTGATTTGTTAGGTTAAATCTTGGCTTTGAGAAAGATCAGTACATTCACTAGAAGTCATGGTATTGATGCTATGGCCTGTTAATCTCCGGTTTATGAACTCTTAGCAAGCATTTTCTTATTTGGAGAGTATTATATCTATTATGCTTTGTGCTAGCATGTGAAGATGAAGGGTAAGATGGAGCAGTGACAATGCTAGTAAAATAGAACTTGATGTGAGGCAATGCCCATTTGGATCTATGAAGTCTGCGCTGGTAAAATCTGTGTGACTGTGCTATTGAGTGGTAACTTTCTTTAGAGAAGTCTGAACCTTTTGGTTACACCTACAAAAGAAGTAGGTTCTTTGTAGATACTGAATATTCTTGCTTAATAGTTCAGAGGTTCAACATTCACTGAAAAGGGAAATAAAGTTTTTGTGACTAAAGCTATGATGATAGTAGTAGTAGTAAAGTTTTTCTGAGGTTTCCCACACCCATACCTCACAGAGAGAATTTGGTGAGAGTTCTGCTTTATCCTCATTCCTCTTAACCCAGAAAAGGAAATTGCTGTAAGTCTGAAAAATGCTGCTGCTTTGCCTGAGACTCTCTGATATTACTGAACGTAGCCAGCAGTTTGCTGGTTATAAGGCATGATAAGCTGTAAGCAACATTTTGTGGTTTCAGGCCCTTTGTTTGTAGAATATTCTTCATTTCTTGTGACAGCTTAATAGCCATGAAAGATGTTGTCTACCTATGCATGACATAACAGAAGGCATTGGCAGCCTTACCTTATGAACAGCCTCTAACTTTGAAGCGGAAGAGGTACATTTAGGTGACAAATTTCCAAGCTTTCTCTTTTTGACCTCATTTCAATTTGCGCTCCCAAAGTTTCCAGGCTTGGAATTGCTGCAGTAAAGGATGACACAAGAGTCCGTATCTGAGGTGCAGATATGATGCGGAGAGACTTCAAATGGCATTTAAATGCTGGTGCAGTTGGGGAGATGAGCATCTTGAGAGGGACGGTTGTTAAAGGCCAAGGGCAATTTGCTTCATAGTTTTAAGCTTGGTGTGAGCGTTTGCTTTCCAAAGAACTGGAATATGATGGATCTGCTGATAGCAGAAGTTTTGCCTTCTTGACTCAGAGATTCCTTGCTGACTTTATGCTCTGTTACACCTGAAAGATGGCTTATTCTCTGGTGTCGAAGACATTCTAATCTTTGTAGGCCCCCTAACTGTATTGCATGTGTCCATGAGATAACATCCCAAATTCCAATCTTAAAAATTTGACTTTGTTCAGTTGGAACTGCACAGACAGTGTCTACCAAATTAAAAAAGTTACCAGGTAGTGTTGAATACTGGAAACTCTGGGAGCTGTTGGCCTGGGTTAAATTTGAAATAGTGACCTAGAGATGAATGACTTTATCTGTTCCCTGAACCATTTAGAGCCTAGAATATATTTATTTCTAAAATGAAGACAAAGAAAAATAAGAATTTAGAGGTACTCTGGGGTGGCTGGGAATCATAACAGTTTTTTAGACTAATAACCTTTGGATTATCTGTAAGCTGAATCTGTGATGCTTATATGATCACAAAAGCTATTTTCTAATAAGAAAGATTTGCTCAGCTCTAGTCTCTGATTATTCCTTGCTGACCATAGCTTTATTCAGTAAGCACAATGAATGCATAAAATACTCAGCAATGACATGTTTGAACATAAAAAAGAAAGCAGCTTCCTGCTAGGTGCTTTTTTCTCTTCATTAAGTAGAATTATATTTTATCCTGAGTAGCAGATGCCTTACTTGTTTGTGCAAAACATAAATTCAGTGAATACATGCAGAACGTGAACATTAAAGGTCGTAGCCTAGAGTCATTATTTATGTGCACTGCAATCTTGCATAACACTGTTAAAGGCAGCAAAATCATTATTTTAAAAATATATCTTTCTTTTTATCTTCTAGGCAGTATTTTGCATTTCTGCAGAGCTTTGCACAGATCCTGTTCCCATGCAAACTGATGAGGGAGAAATACTGGAGGAAGGCAGTCCCAAGGTCAGTGAGGTAAACACCGCTGTATTTTGGAGGAACACGAGCTTGCTTGGCTGAAACGGGGAATATGTGGAGTGAACGCTGACTACTGGTGGTATTTTTAAGAAATACCTGCATGCAAATAAATAATTTGTATGACCCTGGAGACATTTAAAAATAACGTTTTTAAAGGCTGTTAGGAACACAGGGTTTTTTGTAGCCTGCTAAGGATTGAAAAGTATGTCTGAGTTAGGGCACCACCAGGAAGGAAAGAGGAAACTCTTGAAAAGAAATACTAACTTTGATTGTGTTGTGTTTGTTAGAACTGGAAGGGCTTGCCAAGGTTTTTGTCCTTCCCACCTGCTCTTTCAACTAACTTCAAGAATTAGGCATGTGAGCCCTTAGGTGCAGGAATCAGTGTTTGTGGATTACTGACTGATTGCTTCTCATTACCCTGCACTTGCCAGCATGTGTTTTGTTGTGAGACTGGGTAGGGTGTTGCTTGTAAAGGTATCTATGATACTAGACATACCTTGTAGAGACAAGAGGCTGTTAAGTGTGCTGTTGAATATCGTGTTGGTTGTGTCCTGCTTTGTGCTACTTCCTGAAGATGCAGATATTGAATCGTGAATTACTTTGGTTTGCATAATGACACAGTGATTATCTTATTCTTCAGTGGGTTTATAAATGTATTTTATGGTCCTATCTCAACAAGTGAGTGTTAACTTGGCAACTGATCTGTTGTAAAATCCAGCTCCTAAATTTCGTGAAGGTCCAAATCATTGTAGGCTTGCTTGTAGTTTTCTGTTAACCTACTTAGCAGCTGAAAAAGGAAGTAACTGGAGGACTTAACATTTGTCATTATCGGACTGTAGTTTTCTGAGAGATGCTCTCATGGTTTTATGCTCTAATAGAACGGAAGATTGAGCTCTAGTCATCATCCTAGGAGGTGATTAATTATGTAAACAATTGGGTGGTTGTCCTATATGTACTTTAGGAACTGTGTTAATTTTAAATGGCTTTGAAGGAAGGCTCAATAGATTAGGAATTGACAAAGGAAAACATATCTGTGGATGTACCTGCATCCAGCCAGATGATCGAATGCTTCTCTCAACAAGGATATGATTACACAGATCAGCGGGGGATATTGATGAGAGGAAATGTCATAGTGTAATTAATTACCACTGTTAATAGCGTGGACAATGGTGCTTGCTTTTCATCAAACAGAATTAGTGTGTGTGTGGGCATATGTATTTGTGCATACACACCCAGGTCCGTGTGTGTATATATAGATACATAGCTTTTTTTTTTTTTTTTCTCCTTTTGCCCATGTGGCAGGAAATGGATTGGAGTAACTCTCTTGTGAAAGTTACTCTTTTCCTTCAATTAAAAGCATGCTTTTCTCTGGCATGCTTAATTCTGGGTGTAATGACAGATTATAATATTTATCCCACCATCAGGTGTTCCCAAAATGTACAGAGCTTAAATTCAAAACAAATCTTTTAGACTGACTAAGTGCGTATGTAATATCACATGAAATGATTATCATTTAGAGAAGGTAGGAGACTTGGAATCAGAGCTATATAGAATCAGTATACTTTAAGCAAAATGTTCTGATGACTACACCTAGTCCTTCTCCCCATCCTGTGACATACAGGACTAGTCACTGAAGTGTATCCCCCAGTGTTTCTTTAGTCTGTAAATGTTTGTCTTCCCTTTTTTGGGATGTTTTTATAGCTATAACAGTTGAAGGGTTTGTCCTAGAAAAACTTAGGCAACGTCTATTTCACTATGTTGTCTTGTATCATTAAATGATATACTTCATTTAACAACATCTACATGATCTAACGAGACATTTTCTTAAAGATATTTTTTGAAGAGATTTTTTAAAACTTCAGTAATGCAGCTGAGTTTCTTTCTTTGTGTCAGGACTATTTTTCCTCTCCTCTTCAGACAGATGACATGAATTTTTGGAAGGAATTAATTTTGTGCTTCAAATACATTAATATAATTATCTATCATTCATATTTTATTTGGATCTTTCATTTTTCCCCTTTTATCCATTCCAAAACACTAAGCTGCAAATAAATCCGAAGTATATAACTATTGTTATATTTATTGTTCAGATCAGTGGATCTTCTTATGTTTTTTTTCCAGGTGTTTATACCCATATTTAAGTACTAGGGATCCTTTTGGTCCCCCCTCAGCTTACGGTCTGTTCTCAAAATCCCGTAACTTACCTATTCTTTTGCCTTCACTAGAAAATGATTTTTTCTGAGCCTGTAAAAGATATCTACAAAAGTCATCATCTTCTAGCATTTTATTTCCTATGAACATTCAAGGAAGACATGGAACATTTGGGTGTATTAGCAGCTCCTTTGAAGCTCTTCTCTTAAACATTGTAGAATTTGAGCCTGCAGCTCATAGGTCTTATTATGAGATTATTTGCTGCTGATTAAGCACGTTCAAGCTACCCCAGTGACAATACGTTTGATTATATCATATATGAGGTCAGGTTAAGGCACCATTCTTAGCCTTTGTTCTGGATAATTCATTTCTAGCCAAAAACAGATTTGTGCAAGTGATAGAAAGAATGAAATTACTGTTTGTGGTGATTCATAGCATCTTTTATTGGCTCCACCAGAATAATTATAATGAAAAAGCAGGCAAGATTTCTCTCTTGAAATGATTTCTTCCGTTTTTTTCGAGGGCTTCAGCAACAGTAGTAAAGCTATTGTTGCAAAAGATGGAAGAAAAGATTGTAGAACTCGTTTTTATACCTTTTTGTTTATATCTTGTCACATAAGATCTTATATTTTTACCTAAGATCAATATGAAAAGCCACTTGGTGTTCAAAAAGCAAAGGCCTACGTGTTGGAATGCCTTGCTGTCAGCTACACTTAAAGTATTTCTCTCCAGTAGGAAATGGTCTTGCTGCGATTATGCTTGATACTCTTTTTTCTTTTCAGAATGCAAGATGCTCAGGGGTCTGGTAGGTATTTCCCCACTGTTCAGAATTTCTGTCCTATTGTTGTTAGAGGTAAGCTTGAATCAAGTATTCAGGGGTGTCAGGGTCATCTTGACAAAATTCTCCTTCTCTGAGGTAAGATGAACATCAGGATAGAGGGGTCTGCATACTGCAAGAATTATGGTGCCAGTCTTAAAATGTTTTTAAACATTACATGTGGCAACTCAATGTCATACAGCGGGGACAGAAGGATAACCTACACTTTATTCCTTGTATACTGGCTTGGTTGTACTCTGAGATAACAAGACCAAGCCTTGAGCTGAGAAGATTTTCTTCTGCTTTTGAAAAACAAAAGAACGTGCTTTGTGTAGAGTTGGGCAGGTCACTTTAAAGATTAAATACATGTGTGCTTCAAGCTAACGTTACGTGAAATACGATTACAAAATGTACTCCTTGCTGTCAGGCATCATGAGGAGTGGTGGTCTTGCTTGACTCCAGTTGGCCTGGCAGTATCGCTGAGGAAGTTGAACTTCACACTTGCCTTTGCTCTTGAAAATGGATCTTCAAGAAATTCATTTCTTGAAATGAATGACAGAAATCCAGTAGCAACTTCTTGGCAAGTAAGCTTAAAGAAGGTCATTGGTGGGCTCAGCCCTAACTTTTTTTCTGAACGTTTGTTTTCCCCACTGTATTAATGTATGCATTTTAAATTCATTTTGCAGTTCATTTATACTACTCACGCTGTTTCTAATGGTACAGTGATTGATACTGTATTAGTTGAGTTGTGCTGTTCTCCTTTTCAATTTTGCACACTTGCAAAGCTTCTACGGCTTTTTTGGGGGGTGTATCCTTTTTCCAGCAAAGAGTGGGTTCCTTCCACACCACCCTCACTGTAGGCCTGTTTTGGAGAACCCTACTGTGTTGGTAGCTTTGTTGCCTGTTTTATTTATTTTTTTGGTCTAAACTGGCTCCATTGTTTGATCTCACAGTTTCTTCCTTGTTGTCAGACTGTCAGAAAACACGCTTTCTGTTAGCATGACATCAACGTGGTGAAGACAGCAGGCAGCTGTCAATAGCACCCGTCTGATTCCAATAATCAGATAATACTGGTGCCACAGAGAGGGAGGAGAACGTGTACAAATGCGAGCTTTTTGTAATGTGATTAGTGTTTGAGAAAGTAGTTATTTTTGGCAGACGTAGGAGCTACATTTGACAGGGAATATTGGGTCTGTTTTATCCATGTGATCTGCAGGTAAATATCATACAGCAGTGTATCTTTCACTTTATAAAAAGTGGTGTGGGGGAGTCTGGTTTTCCTTTTTTCAGGATCTTCCCCCCCCACCTTCTTTTCACTTTTTTAATACAAAGTTTTTGCATAGAACCCAACAACCTCTGCTCTTCAGATTATGATTCTTTTTTCTAATTATGGTAGTTGATTTGCCATATTTGATTATTGAGCCTTTTCCATTAGCAGCGTCAGTACTCTGAAGATGTCAACAAGCTCTGAGCTTCTTGTTTGTGGCTGATTTTCTTTTCAGCTGCTTTCATCCATCTGTTAAGGAGTATTGCACAGGAAACACTTCAACTTTGTTTCTCAGTTGTTCCTTTACTGTAAAATATTGCAGGTGGAAGCTAAAAGTTTATGCCTGATTCGGAATATTTTTAGATTTCTTTCAATATTGGTCAGGGTTTTGAGCTTAAGTTCCAAACGTCTTTTTCAAAAAATGTGATTGAAATTTTCATGTCAACTGGTGTAAAATTTCTCCCCTCCCACCCTTGAGGTTCCTCATCTTTCAAACCAAAAGCCTGTGAATTTGCAGGGAAGAAGGAATGTTGGCCCACATAATAGATAAAAAGGTATTTATAAATTAATTTATGATGTTTTTATTTGGTGTTGTATATGAGAGAGGAGGAAAATAGTTAATTCTGTCCATTTTATCCTTCATATGATGAAAATCTAGGTACTCAAAGCTTTGCTGAAAAACGTGACTCCACAGTGTCCACAATAACATGTTTTACTCCTGATAGGTGCAGGGAAATGGGAAAGAAACATTTTGCGCTGGATGCATATTGTTATTTCAAGTTTTCATCAGTATTTATAAAAAATACATAGGAGCAATTATTGAACTGAATAGCAGTCTAGAAATGAGGCTACATCTCAATACTCTGTGTGGCTGTTAATCATTGTTTTATTTCAAGTTGCCCACCTGTTTGTATCTGTCAGAGAGAATCTTCCCCTTGCCTTATTGCCTGCCTGTTCTCATTTTTCTTGCCTCTCGATGTCTTAATTGTGAGCCAGCATTTTCTTTCTGTCTAAATCCCTTGTAGTACCCTGGTGGTGGTGGCTCTGCTTGTTTTATCCAGAGGCAATCACACAGAGGTGATGAAAAGGTTAAAAAGTACACAGTGCTTACTCAAGAATTCAAGCTATTGAGACTAAGGAAATTTAAGCTTGCCAGAATAGCGTTTGTATTTGATCTGATAAATAACGTGTTTTGATATTTATAAACAGAAGCTTAACATTCAGAAGGAAGTGTTGGTAGGAGGAAGAAATGCCAGCTGGGAGGAGGTACCAGTTAATTAAACAAATAAATAAATAAATAAATGTTTCACTAGCTGTGTTTATGAGTAGGCTATGCTCCGTTTTTGATGGTCGTTGCTACTTGATGTAGACAACAGTGCAAAAGTTAGGCTGGTGTCTTTGCTTGGGATTTACAGTTAACATAGTAAGAAGAAAATCCTATATAGGTAGTTAAACTTAACACTATGTCCAAAACCTCGACGCCTGTATATCTGGGCCCTTATAGTACTACTGTTGAGTGATACAGAAATGAGTTTCTATTCAGATGGCACTAAATAATTGAAAACATTCAGGCTGAAGGCCTATACAGTGATGAAATGAGCAAAATGCTTTGTCACTGTAATTAAAAAAAGCTGTTTCTGTTTTCCAGTGTAGTAGTGCCCTCTGATATATGGTGCTTCAAGGCTTGACGGTTTCTCTTGCAGAATGAATCCCTGCTACTCTTGAAAATTTTGGCTTATTACAGAGGTGTACTTTCAATCTACAGGAGGTGTACTCTTGAGTTGTAGGAGTCTAAAGTCTTTGTATAAAATATCTCATAAAGTCTTCTGGAAGTAGAGAGGGGTTCTGCCTAGCAAGCACATACCTTGAGCTTCTCCAGAAGGGCAGCAGTTTAAGAACAGTTCTGAGCACAAAGATAGTTTTTCACAAAAGAAACTAATGTTCTCTTCTTCATGCCCTGCTAGCTTCATCTTTCTAGCCTGAAAATGTTAAAACTCCTTAGTAGAGCAATTTCAAAACCAAAATCTTTGCATAGTGTGGATTTAAAAATAAAAATGTATTAATCTCTCAATGAAGCATGGACTTGGTTTAAATCTCAGGTTAATAAAGTTGTCCTTGCGTTTAATGACTTATTCCTAAAACTTGTAAAGATGTTCCAACAGATTCCTCTTGTTTTAAAGAGAAATTAACATAATCCGTTAAGGGGAGTATGACTTTGTTTTTTGCTTTTTCTCTTGAACTTTTAATGCTGTGGCCAACAAAAGAACCTAATAACACTTTTATAGGAAACACTACATAGGTGGACCTTTCTACAGCGGGGGGGAAAAACCTGCTTGTCAGTTTATAATTTTGATCCTTGAAATTTCAAGGCATTGTAGCAAAGACCTATCAATCACAATGCATTATCAGGGTCCGCTGGCATTACAGAACAGCAATTATAAACAAGGTAAAGTTGTTGAGGAATTTCCAAAGAAGAACATGTAATTAGACAGTGCTACTTGAGCTATTTTAGGAATGCCGTTCAGAGCGTGGATGCTTGGGCATTCTTAAAGGGATTCAGCAGGAAGTGCAAGATTTTGTCAGTTGGCTCTATTGTTTTCTACAAGGGCAAGATGGATTACTCATTTGAAACCTATTTACCCGTAGCGAAGACTAAGATTGCTAAAATGTAGATACCAAGACTGAAAGACGACTCCTTCCATTTTCTTGCCTCCATATACCCTGAAGTGCTATTAAGGTACAAAAAGGAAGGTTAATATGAGGAGGTATTTTCTTTCTCTTGGCAAACACCATCATCTGCCAAACTGACTTTGGGATCAGTAAGGACTGCTGCTAGACGATCCTTTGATGCAGCCTTTTCATATGTATGGTTCACGTGGAGGATATGTAATGGCCTGGAAAGTCATTGCAGTGAACAGGTGCAAATCTGATATCTACACGAAAAGATACTTCAGTCTCAAATAAAATTCAGTTTAAACTCACCTTTTCCTTTATTCTAAAGGTTCTTTCTTTTTCGTAAATATTTTTTTCAATAAGGTTTGCTTGGCTAATAGCATCTCTTCAGCTGAATACAGCAGATTGTAATACGTTGCAAAACAGACAAAAAAAAGCTTAAAAAATGCTTTAAAAAGGAAAGGAAAAAAAGGCAGTTCTGCATTTGGGAGCTATCCTGGTATAGTCCCTCTATGATTTTTGGGGCAGAGATGGTCAGGGCCATCACTTTGTAGCTTTGCTCGTCTCTTTCCATGCAGGTGTGCTATTGGCACCCAATTCAAGGGCTGGCTACCACCTTTTCAGAACCCTTTGATCTCTTTTCCTTCAGTATTGGCTTTACAACGGCGTTGGCAGTGGTTGTAGTCCCTGTCAATGGGGCATGTTAGAGAGCCTTTATAATCAGCCACTTCAAAATCATAGGATGGCTCTGGTGGGAAGGGACCTTAAAGATCATCTAATTCCAACCCACTGCCATGGGCAGGGACACCACCTACTAGATCCAGTTGCCCAGGGCCTCATCTATTCTGGCCTTGAACACCTCCAGGGATGGGGCATCCACAGCCTCTCTAGGCAACCTGTGCCGATGCCTCACCGCCCTCTGAGCAAAGAATTTTCTCCTAACTTCTAACCTAAATCCCTCCTCTTTTAGTTTAAAACCATTCTTCCTTGTCCTGTCATTATCCATATGAGCAAAGTGTTGCTCCTCATCTTTTTTGTAAGTTCCCTTCAAGTACTGAAAGGTTGCAATGAATTCCTCCTGGAGCCTTGTCTTCTCCAGGCTGAACATCCCCAGCTCTCTCAGCCTTTCCTCACAGGAGAGCTGCTGCAGTCCCTCAATCATCTTTATGGCCCCCTCCTTTGGACCCACTCTACCAGCCCCACATTCTTCTTGTGCTGGGGGCCCCAGACCTGGATACAGGTCTCACAAGGGCAGAGCAGAGGGAGACGATCCCTTCCCTTGACCTGCTGGCCACCCCTCTGGTGTCAAGCTTTTCATCCACCAAAACCCCCAAGTCCTTCTTGGCAGGGCTGCTCTCAATGAGTTCTTCTCCCAGTCTGTACTCCTGTCTGGGATTGCCCTGACCCAGGTGCAGCACCTTGCACTTGGACTTGTTGAACCTCATTAGGTTCCCACGGGCCCACTTCTCAAGCTTGTCCAGGTCCCTTTGGATGGCACCCCTTCCTTCTGGGTGTCGACTGCACCACTCAGCTTGGTGTCATCTGCAAACCTGTTGAGGGTGCACTCAATCCCACTGTCTGTGTCATTTATAAAGATATTCAACAGTACCGGTCCCAGGACAGACCCCTGAGGTACATCAGTCCTCACTGGCTTCCACCTGGACATGGAGCCATTGACCACCGCTCTCTGGGTGAGGCCTTCAAGCCAACTCCTTACCCACCGAATGGTCTACCCATCAAATCCATCCCTCTCCAATTTGGAGACCAGGATGTCGTGTGGGACCATGTCAAAGGCATTGCAGAAGTCCAGGTAGATGGTGTTGGTTGGTCTTCCTCTGTCAGCTGATGCAGTCACTATCATAGAAAGCCAACAGGTTGGTCAGGCACGATTAACCCTTGATGAAGCTATGTTGGCTGTCCCGGATCAGCATTGATAAATGTTTTCAATCTTACTGTCTTCTGGCAAGCTGAGGGGGATAGGTGTTTGGGAAGAAATTCGAGCCACAGGCAGTAAAGCTTTTCCTGACCCTTGGAATATCTGTACCGCTTATAGTCTTGGGTTGATTCATCAGAAAGTGAAAAACTGAGTGGTCTCGCTGACCTCATCTATTTGCAAGATCCTAAATGAGCAATTCCATTTTCAGTGGGTGAACTAGATGGTTATAAATTTATTTCAGTTCCTCGAACTATTTTTTCCCCTCTCATTGCCTGTGGAAGAAATGGAGATGTGGTTTGTGGAGAAGGCCTTTCTTTTCTTCTTGCAACTAAAAATAGATGTGATGGTCTTCATCGTTACAGTAGACTGGAGAGTGTGTGGACAGCTAAAGGCACGTGTACTCTGCAAAGACATTGTGCAATGTCAGTTCCCCTGAGGGTAAAAGCAACATTAAAAGCATGTCAACATTTCCTGTCACTGGTTTTAAGCCAACTCGCTCAGACGTTTGGATGGTAGACAGGACAGTGTATTATGAAGAAGGGAGAATGTGATAGCTGTCTACAGATGCAGTAAGCCTAGGTGGAATTAGATTTCTAAGAAATTTTATAGAAGTACTCCTATCAATAAAATCACATCGATAGGCTTCAGCAGATACAGAGCTTCCAAGTGTGATTCCTACACAAACAGCTCTGTTAACATTTGAGTTGTTGTTTGAGGGCAAGTTTGTAATGTATGGAAACAAGAAAAGCCCGGGTTCTTCTTCGGGCATGATGCAATGCTGCAGTGGTTTGGTGGTCTGTCAGATATCCCACCAACTGGAATAACCTCAAGAAATTAGGAGAAATTATGTAAAAGCCCGCCATCAACATTGTCAGTGGCTCTCGGGGCTGACTGACTTCAGCACCTCTTTGCCGGGGTTATGTCACTTTGGGTCAGTCCTAACAAACAGCAGAAAGCAGCATTTGTGGCACAGTGAAAGTGATTTGATGCATGGTGCAAAAGTGTAATTTAGTTCTCAGTAACTGTGATTATCACCTGCTTTCTCAATCCGTTAAAAATTCTTTGTGCCAGTTGTCCTTTGTGGTAAGGTGCCATCTAGCTTCCCAAATCTAAGGGGGAGAAAGCAGTTAACTTGTTTTCTTTCTTCTCTGTCAGGGTGGCTAACAGTGTGCATATTAAAATATCAGCCACTTACAGATGTCAGTTTAAACCGCTATAACTTGTTCATGTGTGTCTGCACCATAAATAGTAGATTAACTATAAACTGAGTCGCCTAAATACAGTCATCAGGCAGCCTACAGGTGGCTGTTCAGAGTAGTGGGGAAAAGTGAATTGTTCAGGGGCTTTGAGGTCAGATTTTCCCCCTAAATTTATGTGAAGTATGAAAGATTTTTTTCCATTTTCCAGAGTTGCAGCAGTTAGCTAGAATTCATGCCTTGTGAAATGCAGATAGTCTTTATATGAGGAATAATACAGATAGCTAAATAAAATACGTGAATTACTTGTATCTTACTAAATCCAGATTTTTCTGGGATCCATGTTACATATGTACAGAAACATAGAGGGATGGAGTCCACTATCAGCTGTGGCACAGGACACAGACAGCACTTCTGCTTATATTCAGAAAACTAAGCAGTTTGAGCCTGAGATCGCTGAACTATTATTAAAAGCTTTTAAGTTGAAGGTATCAGAAGTCATTCTGTCATAGCACAACTTGGGTGGCATAAAGAAACCTCTTTGGTGGCTGAAGGTATTACCTTCAGTATCTCTTGCTGCAAACAGTTGGGTAGCTCAGAGTGCCTCCAGACCAAGATTCAGGTGAATTACTGTTTATATTCATGAGTTGTAGTTTTTCAAATACTTTGCAGCTAAGTAATGTTTTTATTTAATTAAAAAAGAATTATTTAATCTTGTCTGTACAGTAGGAAATGTTGCTGGGCTTCTGACCTTTTTAGCATTTCCAATGTGTGCGACTCTTGTCATTATATTCATAAAGCTGTTTGTTTTAAGCTTAGCAGGGAATTCTTGTTAAGCTGCTAGGTATTTCAGAGAATATTAGATAATAAAAGCATCTCAAAAGTTAACGTAGAAAATAGGACAGTTTATTTCTGGAAGTACAGATGATTAGTTGGAGTTGGTGGTAGAAGAAACATCCCTAGTCTTGTAACCGCTAATGCAGATTTGATGCTTAAGTGAAACATAAATTACATATTCTGAGTTACATAACTTTGCTATTCTTAAAGATTTATTGAGCTGCTGTTGATAATCTGTCCTGTTGCTCTGTAAGGGTGATACATGCTTAATATATATGTTACCATGTTGGCATTTATAGTTATTGTAAAATTTCCCTGAGTCAGGAATTAAAGTACCATTAGGCTGCAGATACCAAACACAGGTGTTAGATTAGTGATTTTTAAAAAGTAATTATACAAGTGTTAAGTAATTATACAAGTGTTAAGTGTGTTAGTCTTCAAAAGAATAGCCTGTGCCTTACAGGGAGTGCTGAATGTGATTGTTATTTATCAGTAAAATTACAATAGTAAGTTTTCACTTCTCTTTTTACTAACAGGAAAACCAGTTAAGGCTGTGTGATGGTAATAACATTGAAAGGCTCAATCTAGATGCTGATGAGAAACTTCAAGAAAATAGTGAGTAGGCTAGGAGATAGTTGACATCTTGTGTCAGTATTTTTTTGAATAATGGGGCTGTGTTTTGCAAAGAAAAAAAAAAAAAGTGTGTGGTAGAAATAGGTTCAAGTAAAAACTGAGTAACATCACAAAGCTGAACAATACTGCAAAAACCTCAGAGGGTCCAAAAATTCAGGTAACTTTTCCCAGGTATCTTGTTGCTATGATTTTCCTGTATGCAGTTCAGGAAAATGCTTTGTTTTCTCACTTTAGGAAAAGGAAGGTAAGGGACTGTGTTTTTTTTTTTTTTTTTTTAACTTGTATACAGTGATTCAAACTTCTTTGAGTGTTTTCATCTGTGTGCTGAAATTTTAAGTTTAATCTCGAACATATATTTTGGGACTAAGTGTTGCTATTCTTTGCATGGTTTGAGATGCTAGCTAGCTCAACAGCAATGCATCATCCTTAAAGGAAAATATTAAAGTGTTTGCAGCTAAATTGCACGGATTTTAATAAAGGAAGGTAAATTTAAAGGTTAATTAAACACATTTATATCTGTTGGTAATGAGTAACCTTCACTGAGTTTGTCCAAAATGCTTACATGAAGCCAGGCAGAGAGGTGACTCAGCTCTGCTTTCACTTGTAGTAGTGATTACGTTTCTGTTACACCTGGGATTGTCTCTGTTTGATATTTCCGACAAGTTCTTCTAACTGCTCAGCATTTGTAGAGCTTCCTCAAATGCTAGCTGCCGTGACTGGTGACTAATTGCTTGGATTTTAACGAAGTATTAGCAAGACAAAAGAAAAGCTGATGGCCTACTTATGGTTGCTCTGTTGCAGCTGATGAGTGGGAAGGCGCTCTGGTCTAAAAGTAAGTAGTTGTGATGAAGCACCAAATGCATCATTCTTAAACTGGACCTGCCGTAGGCTGTGTTGAAATTAACAGTTAAATTTAAGCATGGGAAGTAAATTGCCACGATCTACAGACAGCAGCTTTTGACCTTGGCTGGTCCTCAGTGAAGGAAGTCTAGTTATATGCTAGATAAGGTTTTCTGTTCATCCACTGGAGATGCTAATAAATGAACATTCTTAAAAGACTTCATCTCCTGTTCGCTCAGGTGGCTGGCCGGTCTTTTTATTAATAATCATTTTTAAAAAAAGTTACGAGAATGACCTATTGAATGACTGGAAAAAGGCTGTGATAACAGCTGTCTCGTGAAGGTGCATTAGTATGTTTTTATGGCCGGTGAAGGAAAAAAAAGACAAAATATTGTTTAAAAATCTGTAGCTTTTCATAGCTAGTGTAGGATTTCTTACAAACGTTCACCTTTTTCGTGGGAAGGTATTTGGTTTCTGTTACGCTCGGTTCAGTTTTGGTGGGCTAGGGTGTTTAGTGGAGGTGTTGAATCTTGCTAGGAAAGTGTGCTTTCTGAAATCAGCATTTGGAAAAGATGAGAGTTTTGCTGTAGAAACTTTCTGACCCTTCAAAATATGTCAAACTTGACTATCCAGGAACTCCAGATTAATCAAATCCCTTAGGGTTTCACTGAAAACCTTTCTAAAAAGCTTTGTATATAACTGATAACAGCTGCTGCACTGATTGGAGGGGGCGTGAGTACTAATTTTGTTATGTCCAAGATCCTTCTGGTATATCTCGCTCTTCAGAAACTAAGTGTTCAGGTGTTTAATCGTGAGTAGCTTTTACAAAAATACCAATTGTTTTATGTATTTAGAACACTCAGTATATTTTGTCAAAATGTGGAAATTCAGATGCTTGGATTTTAAAGGGGGGAAAAAAAGCTTTGAAATAAAAATTAAGAAATTAAAAAAAAAATTGACAACTTGCAGTTCCTTTTTTAACAGATGCGGGTTTTCTATTGACTTTCCCCCCTGCTGTTTAAGGGTCTATTTCTGGTTCCTGCTTCCAGCTGCCAGAATCTTGAAGCCTTTACCACCTCTTGCCAGGAGAAACAGGTGTGGAGCGCGCTTTCTCTGATTCCTGGGACCCATGTCTCCCCCTGCAGTCCTTTTAAGAGAAACTAACATGCCTAAGACCCTCAGCTATTCAAGCTTTTCTTCTTTCCTTGGGAGAACTACACTAGATAGAAGAGATTTGTCTTGCCTTGAACCTTCCACACTATTTCTACATATTAGGATAAGTTAATCTCCTGTCTGTTGTGTAAGTCAAGCGACTGAAGACTTTGAATACTCCTTTTCAGAATGCTTGTGGTTTACTGGATCTGATGTGGTTGCTGTGTATTGCTAAAACATAGTGAAGAGTCTGGACTCCTGCTGCCTTAAAAAGAAGGGGAAAAGACTGCTGGACATGATGTCGTGATGACAGATTGAAGAGAAGCTGAGAGACTTTTGGGGGGAAGAAATGTCCATAGGCATTTTGTAAGAACTGTGGTTGGGGAGAAAAAAATATTTCAAGCTTATTTTGGCTGTTAAGTGCTGTTCTTCTTTTCAAGTCATCCACAGGTAGTCACTTAATCAAAACTTCAAATATCTTATTCTCACCCTTTCTGCAAGGGGGTGCTACTACTATCATTGGGGAAATAAGACCTAAAAAAAATGTATATACTTTTTAATTTCAAAAGTAAATCTAGTCAATAAATTAACTAGGCCCTAAGAATTAATTTAAAAAAATATGTAAATAATGTCCATGGAATGTTCTTTGGTCAGTTTAATTTTGTTTTCAGAAGGCAGTTTGTCAGAGGCACCTCTTTAAATTAAGATGAACTACCCAGTAAAGCACTTTAGACTTTCAAATGTCAGGGAAAGCTGAAAATGACTAATCTGACTTTCTAAACTTATTGTGAAAATGCATACCACTGGTCATGAAATAATATTTACCATATCCAGACAAGTGAGAAAATTAGAGGCAGAGTTCTGCAAAACGAGGTTGTGCTGAATCAGACCTATGCAATAGCCTTGTAGAGAGAATCATCGAATGGTTTGGGTTGGAAGGGACCTTTAAAATCACCCAGTCCAGCCCTTTGCCGTGGGCAGGGACATCTTTCCCTAGATCCAGTTGCTCAAAGCCCTGTCCCTTTGAGTTTGTAAACATGATCTTGTCAGAATCAGAAAAGCTTATGTTGCTCGTGTTTCGTAATCCTCTAGTAGACAAATAAATCATCATCTTTGTATAGATAGACATATAAAAGCATGCAGTCTACAAGGACTTGCAAAATTCAGTGTTGCAAGGTATGTTTGTACAACAAGTTATTTGTCTGCTCACTAATTAGTATACTTTACAATTAATTGTGTATCTTAAGTTGCTTTTTGAGTAGCTTAGGTTTTATTTATGTTGTGGTCGTGAAGGAGGGACATGTTACAACATTGTCAGACTACTTCCTTGTGTATACATCAGTCATACGTCTTGTGTTACGGGAGATCTGAAGCCCAAATGTTGGGCTGTATTCATGTCAAATCTGTTCTCTGCCTCAGACCTTTCTTTATTCTGAGCTCTCATTCTTACAGCATTGTGTAAGCTTTCTAAGCCTGCAGTAGCTGCTTGCTACCTATAGGCAGTAATCTAAAAGAGGACATACTCTGGATCTGCTACAGTCATTGCTGAAGAGTAGTACGATAGAAATATGGAATAGTTTAATTTCTCTTTTTTTGGGTGGTTTTATTTTTAGATTTTTTGTTTTGACTATGTAACTACTTTCTAAGATTTTTCTTAGACCTTTCCATACTGGAGTGACAGTTCTTTCTGGGTTGTTAACTTGGTAGTGTTTTGTTTTCTTCTGTATATTACCTCTCAACATTAAACTGTCCTTGTATTTACAAGATCACCAGGAAATTCAGATTGGAAGGGACTTCAAGGGGGCTCCAGTTTAACCTCCTCATCAAAGCAGGGTCAGCTGTGAGGTCAGACCAGCTTACAAGGGATTTTATGTAATCTGGCCTTGAAAACCTTGAAACATGGAGACTGCAGAACTTCTCTGGAGAACCTCTTCCACTTTTTGACTTATGGTGAAGACAAGTCTTCTCATATCCAATCTGGACTTCTCTTGTTCCAACTTGTGCATGTTCCCCCAGGCCCACTGCAGTGCTGATGTCCTTGTAGGTACAGGCGGGTTGCTGTTAGATCCCCCCAAAGCTGTCCTGAAGCTGAGCAAGCTCAGCTTGTCCTCATGCAGCATGTGCTGCAGCCCCTGAGCATCTTGCTGGGCTCTGCTGCAGAAGCTGGTCTACTTCATGGATGTGTTTCTTGTGTTTTCTTGGGGGGCCCAAAACTAGGTGCATTATTCCAGATATGGTCTGTTGAGCACTGAGCAGAGGAAATAATCAGTTCCTTCATCTACTGGCAAGGCTCTTACCAATAAAGCCTGGGACACTGTTGGCTTCTCCTGTCAGGGCATGCTGCTGGCTCATAAACCACTTGCCATCTGCCAAAGCCTTTTCCACAGAGCTGCTTCCTAGCCAGTCATTCCTCAGCCTGTGGCATTAGCTTAAAACCCAAGCAGAGTACAACCGTGTTGGTCCTTCAAGCCATCGATGAAGATGTTTAATGGACAAGTTCTAGGACAGACCCGTGCAGCATCCCACGTTTTAACAGCATCCAGGTAGTGTGCAACCATTAACTATTACCCCGAGACTGACCACCCAGCTGTTTTTCTTACCAGTCCAGTTGCTCATTCTAGTTCCCTGACACTCAATTTCTTAAAGTTCCCATGTCTTGAGGCATTTCATTGTTAGTTTTTTTTTCAGTGAAAACTTACAAATTAATCTTTATTTTGTGAATTCAACAGTTTCCACATTCATGAGGACTTTCTTGCTCTGTGACTAATGTTCTTTGTGAACTTCTCTTGAGAAGCTTTGCCATTGCCTTCCTCTAAGTGACAAGAAGCCTAGCTCTTTTCTTCCTCCTCTTCTTCTTTCAGTTATTTCAGATAATTCTACATGCTGTCTGAAGTGAAGTAAACTGATTAACATTTTGGTAGATGGTAGATTATTTTTTTTAAGTTGCTTTGAAACAGATTGTGTCTAGACCTACGAGAATGTTATTTTTAACCCAGGGTATTTGTAGTTCTTGTTTGCTTACTTTTCCTCTTTATAATGGTAATTTTGATAGATGTGCATACTAGATAACAATGTTGCCTGAAGAGCCATGCCACAGGCATTTAAAATTTGTAGTAAAGCAACAGTTTTATTGACAGTACTTTGGCAATTGCCTTGTCTTGGTGATCTACTAGATGTTCCAGTTCTCATCCGGGTTTCTTGTTTATGTTCTAATAAAATTCCCATTCCTTTCCAAATTTTTGTTGGCTTTGAAGTCTTTCTAGCTTTAAACTCGATCTTTTACAATCTCCAGCTTCATTAAACTGAATTTCTGTTTTATATGGGAATCTCGTTAGTTTAGCATTATACATGCTGGATGCAATTCTTCTTTACTCACAAACATTGCATCTTATGTTTTCTTCCTGGTACTAGCCACAAACCCTTCCTTTGCTTACTTTTCATGTGAACTGTGCTTGTCTCATATCAGCAAGAGGCTTTCCTCCACCCACCTGAACATAGAGCAAACTAGCTAAAATTCAGGCTGTATAGGAGTAACTCTTAAACATTTACTCTCACACAATAAAACCATGTTGTTTTATGATGTGGCCACAAACCTGTAGCTATTTTACCAGTTGTCCTAGTTGTTTTTTTTTTTTATTTGTTTGTTTTTTAAATCATCTACAACAATGCGATTAGTGGAATACCTTTCTCTTCCACCTGGCAATTTGAGTGCGGATGTTAGAGCTCCTGAGAAGCAGACATAGACAGGTGCAAGCAGATTTCATTATGTTTGATACGGTGAGACTAAATGCGAGTTGTTCAGGGAATGGAAATGCAAATTTTTTTTTTGCTTTCAAACTTCTGCTTTTAAATAAATACTGTTTTGACTCTGGATCCCATTGGGTACATGCTCACAAGTGTGAAATTGCCTTATATGCTTACTTGATTGACTTTGTCTTCAAGGATGTCATTACCAGCTTACAGTGTCTCGGTTTCTCAGTACGTTTGTGATTTTGCTTAGGGCTGTGTCCACGCAGGCAAATAACATAATTTCTGTTAGCCCTGTTAGATGTCAGTGTGCACATAACGTTTTTTTGTCAGTATTTTTGACCTGTCAACGGGATCAAGGTAGCAATGAGTCAAGTTGATTCTTCTTGAGGAAGGGACACAAGGGAAGGGCTGAGGTAGTGGTTGGCTGGTTTGTGTTCTGTAGGTTTTGTTTGGTTTTGTTTTCCTCCTTAACTGAATAACTAGAATATGTTATCCTTTCTGACTGAATAGTGTTCTCCTCTACTTTCCATTCCCAAATGTGATGTAGGGGGTCATGGATTTGTGTGTGATGATGATTTATTTGCTCTATTTGTCGTATGGCTTATTGAACATCGCAGTGTGGCCTGATTGCTGACTTCATGTAAAGCAGAGCATTGCTAACCGTATGCCTGGATGTTTGTGTAAAATACTAAGTGCATGTGTTGAATTTTTGTAGAAAGAGAATATTCTGCTACCTTTGCAAAAACTTCTGGCTGAATGAAGTAATTAAATGAAGCGTGCATAATTAATGATAAAATATAATGTAATTCCCCTTTCTGGCCAACGAAATTACTGAAAATGTATGCTAAAACTGTATTTAAAAAGCAAACAATTAAGCAGAAAGCTTCCTTAGTGCCCTTGGAATCTTTTATCATGTGAGCCAAAGGAAATGCCTACCTTATGTTGTCATTGGAACAGCATTTATTTGAGGTTCCCTTAGGCCTCTTTTTTTTACCCTACTAACTAAGCTGTGCGTGTGCAGTGAAAGTCCTTCATATAAAGTTGCTTTTCACAAATAATACTCAGCTTTTACAGCAGTTTCTATCTGTAGTTAATACAGTTTTTAAAAATCTTTTTTTTTTTTTTTGAGAGAGAGATCTTCACAGAAAAATGTTTTTTTTTTTAATTCCTACTTTATACGTAAGGAAGAAGTGCGGTAGAAGTCATACTTATTGAGAATAATGAAGGAAATCCATAACAGAGCAAGATTAAGAACATAGATACCCTGACTGATCAGTCTCCTGCGATAGCCATTAAATCATTCTTCTTCCCTTGTAAGATTTTCTGAGAACTGTGCTATAAAATGATACCATAGCAATGGGGATGGAGATGTACATATGTTGCTAAGAAACCACATGGTCTGTTCTGGACCAGTCGCTCTGATAAAGTGGCTGCCTTAAGTTGCTGCATATGGAAAAGGGCCACTTTAGGTGATGTGCGTTTTGCTCCACCAATTTCTGACCTGCAATGCTTGCCTTTGCAGATGGAACATGAGGATTTTGTAATGGAGGGGCATGGCAAGACTCCACCTCCTGGTGAAGAAAACAAACAGTGAGTCACACGTTTATTTGAAAAGGGCCTTACCATAGTAAATGGTGTGAAGCACTCTTGTTTTAATGTGCTGGAAACATTGGTTGTTCGTTTGGTGCTCGCCCTTTTGGTTCATTAAATATCCCTCTTTAATAGTGGATGGTGGCTGTTAAAAATAAAGAGAAATAAATCAGGATGTTGACTTGCTTTAAATTTAAAAGCATAGAAGTACGCTTTGCAATGTCAGAAGGTAAATCAGAATTTGTTGTGAAAGGGATAATCGTTCTGGAAGCTTAGCGCTGAGGCAGTGAGTTCCATTTTTTATTTCTAAAGTGAAAATTTGTACGTGAAACTTTTATACATTTCTTCTTCGGTGAAGTAATCTGAAATATGATAGAACCAGGGTCACCTTCTTGGTGTGCATATGGTAGATTAGTCCTCTTTGAAATATGAGCCTTCTTTAAAATGTGTTTTAATAAAGGAACTGAAATTGTAAACAAATGCTCTCTCAAGGATGAACAATTTAAGATGCTAGTACTTAGTGCTTTAGGGGGAAAAGCTTGATCAGAGGAAAAAAAAAAAAAAGACACATTTCCATCAGCAAAAGGCATAGAGGAAACAGCTTTTGTTAATAGGACTTCAGACTGAAATCCAGTAGCAGAAGAGCAGAGCTCTGTCCTCAAGGTGTGCTGCAGTGATGGCTGTCTCCTGTATTCTTCTCTTCAGCTAATGCAATGGTAATACAATTGTATCAGAGTTAAATGATTTACCTCACCTACCTTACGGAGCAGGCAAGATGGTCTTTGAGAAATCCACAGCACATTTTTTTTCCCCCTGTGCCTAGTTGGATGCCTCTTCATGAAAAGGAATCCTGTTGTCTCTTTGATCAGCAGTAAACTTGGTGCAGAAAGGTTGGGATTCAGCTTGAGGTGGGGGCCTTCCTTACCTTTCGGCTAAGCTAACAACTGTACGTTCGCTGCCTCTGCGACAGTGAGAAAATGTTTCTGAGGTAGCCAAGATGAGCTCAGGGAAGTTCGAGTGCTGAGCATGCACATTTTTTCCATCATGGAAGTGAGCCAAACTTCTCAAAGTAATTGCTGCTATTTCTTTCTATTCAGACTGCCCAACTTACTGTGGTACCAAGAGGTACAAAGCTTGTCGAAGTAGAAACTTTCAGAAAGATCCAGAAGGAAATCAGAGTCTAAATGAAACGTGGGAGTTAGATTTCTGTTCTTCTGGATTGCTTATTTTGGTTTATAGTAGTATAATGAAACACATTATTAGAGTGAATATATGGGGGATGTCGTCTTGGATTTATCCTGGCCTTTTGTTTGCTGTCTTATTTTAGGTGCAAGTGGAAGCTCCAGCTATTTTACAGTTGACCTGATTTCTAATTAGGGCTTTTCAAGAGCCTTACAATCTCCCTCTTCTCCAAAACTATGGTTACTGGAAAGAGAATGAGAACGGTGATAGGCGGGAGTTGTTTTATTTTTAAAGCTAATAAATTTGT
The DNA here is from genome assembly GCF_047663525.1 of Anas platyrhynchos. Taxonomy (NCBI): domain Eukaryota; kingdom Metazoa; phylum Chordata; class Aves; order Anseriformes; family Anatidae; genus Anas; species Anas platyrhynchos. The sequence continues at coordinate 53,468,828 of NC_092587.1, read as the reverse complement.
GGTTTGTATATCAAATAATATTTTGATAAAAGGCTAAAAGTGCAATTTCAGTAATGCAACTAAGAGATTAAGGCAATTATTTTGTGCCATTGTAGTATAATGCCAGGAATATTCTGTTGTGGGTATTGCTCTTCAATTTTAGTTGGTCACTTAAATCTTTTACTACCCACAATCTCGAATTTTCATCTACCTAACAAAATCGTCTACTTACGTAGAGCTTAAAGGTTGTAAGTGGCTTTGTTCTGGCATCGAGGATAAACAGATGATAATCACAAAGAGGACCAGTAATTTATAACCTTAATTTACTTCAAAAAGGCTGCGTTGTCTTCACATCGTTTTTGTACAGATCTCAAAAGGAAAATCTGAAATTGCCTCTTCGTAATATTACTTCCATTAGCCGTTATCTGGACATTGTGGAACAAGCCTAGAAGAGGGCCACAGACTGACTGGCTGGCACATCTGGCAGTTGAGGAGAATTTGAGATTGCTCAATTTAGAGATGAGAAGAGTCAGGGCTGGGCAAACTTACCCGTGTATGTAGGTACCTGATGAGGGGTGGAAGGAAGACTTGAGCCAAACTCTTCTCGGCAGTGTCAGTGGGGCAACGGGCACAAACTGAAATACAGAAAATTCTACTCAAACGTAAGAAGGAAAATAAAACAACAATTTTTTTAAAAAAAAGCTGTTGGGGGTGGTCAAGCAATGGAACAGTTTGCTCAGAGTGGTTGTGCCTTCTTCATGCTGTAAGAGACTCAAAACCCAGCTGGACACAACCCTGAGCAACCTGCTGGAGTTAACCCTACTTTCAGCAAGGGGGTTGGGATTAACGATGTCTAGAGATCCCTTCCATCCTCAACGTTTCTGTGATTGTGTGCTTACTATTGTCTTCCTGTTTGATTTGAGTTAAAATTGGAGCTTGTTAATGAAAAGATAGTAAGTTTGAATGCAGAATCAGATTTCTTCTGTAGAAGATGTGTCCTTCCCTTTCCAGCTGTTCATTGCACTTCCTAGAGTTTACTCCCTCTGCAGCTATGCAGATTTTTTTTTTTTTTGAGTTCCTCTAATTTGCTTTCCTGAAAAGTTGTCCTTGTTAATTTAATCATCTTTCATACATACCTTAATCTGGATAACTGTACTGCCATGGCCTTTGGAAGATACAGGTTTCACCAAGTGACCCGTGAGGGAGCTAACTTGCAGCACAGCGCTGGAGCAGTCAGCAAGTGTTAACCTTAGGCAAACCCAGCAATTTCTTAGTATCTAGCAGCATTCCAGGGGACTCAAATAAGGTTTGAATGTGCAATAACAAAAAAATATAAATAAAAACAAAAAAAAAAACTTTTGAGAGACTTCCAGTGGAAGCAGTAGCTCTTGCCTAGCCTTGGTCTCTTGTGAAATGTTGTCTGCAAAAGTACAGCTGCATAACGGATTACAAAGAGCCAGCATCCATGGACAAGTTCTGGCACTGTATTTCTGAAATGCAACAGTGTATTTCAGCTCAGTATGACTTGGGTATAAACTTGGGATTTTAAGTGTACCTTCTGGTATTTAAAAAATGGTTTAATTGCAAAAACTTTTCTTTTGCTGTATGGAATGGCTCTCTCAAGCAAACCTACTGTAGGCTTGTAGCATTTCAAGATCTTTTGGTTAAAATCTGGATAATAACCGAACTCTTGTCTGCTAGTATCTGTCAGCTTTGTGGGGAGGAATTCTCCTTTTAGATGGTATGTGAGGTCTTTTAAACTGGTCATTTGCAACATAAATGTAAGTCATTTCAGTTGAAGCTGTTTATGAAGTTACCCATTCAAAATCCTTTGTAGAAATGAAATGTGGAATGGGCGTTCTTGTCTCAAGTCCTCTGAAAGATCTGCAGTTCATGTGCGGTGCCAGTGTTATATGGACTGGCGTGGTTGTGCAGCAGTGAGGGCTGCACCTTACTCTGAAACCCCTGCATGGACTCCCGCAGAGGACTGAGGCTGATGATGGCCACCATGGACCGTGCTTCTCCTCCAGAAGAGGAGCAATGCATTTGAGAAATTGTTACTTTGCAGATTTGAAGTAATAGATGACACCTGGATCTGTTAGTGAAAGGGAAGTAATACACAAACTCATTTTGTAACAACAACAAAAAGTTTGACTGACACATAGAAGGCTGCTGGAGGCAGCAGCTATTCAGACTAAAAAGGGAGCCAAGTTCATACATTCATTTGCAAGGTAAGCCAAGCTATTACCACTGTCTGATGCACCTCGGTTGGCTATTCCCTACCTGCTGCTTTATGGAGGTGTTTTCAACTACCTAAGTAATTTGTACATCTGGAAGTGATTCACACCACAAGAAAGATAGCAAGAGAAGATCATCATTTACTAAGTATCATTGATTAGCCATATTGGATAGCCTCTTCCCTGGCTTGACAGGTTTATGTGGATTCTGAGGCACCAAAATTGCAGTCATGCCAGAAAAGAGATTGCAGCTGTGAAGATCGCAAAATCATTGTTTTAAATTTGGTCATGCTCTTTTAAATCCTTTTTTAAGACTTGAGAAGAAATATTCAATGTCTTTCTGGACTGATATCACACTGTAATTTAAAGAAGGCTACACATAAAATCATACAGGCTGGAAAGAGGAATTGCAGACCAATAAAGTAAAGACCAATAAAGTAATTTAGGTTGGAAAGGACCTCTGAAAGTCATTTTATCCAATCCTATGCTTAAAGGAGAGGGGGATTTGAAGGTTAGATCTAACTTCACAGTTACATCAGGCTACTCAGGATTATTCTAGAGCATTTCTGGGCAATCTCTTGCAGTGTTCAATCACTCTCAATAATCCTAATATTCAGTGGGAATTTCCCTTGTTGCAATTAGTCTGTTGCCTTTCAACCTTCCATTATGCACGTCTGAAAGTCAGGCTCGGTCTTTACTAAAACTTAATCTCTCTTTGTTTACTAAGCAGAAGGATCTCCCCGTGGCCCACTTGCTTAATTTCTCTTCAGACAAAGCAAAGCAAGTGCTATCAGCCTTTCTTTGTAAGTCGCATTAAGGAACCAGTTAATAGGCCTGTCTTCCTTCATTTTCAGCAACCTATCAATATTATGTGCCTCGCTGCCACAGTAGCATAAATCAACCAATACTACTCTTTTATAGTGATGCTGAAAACTATAGAAAGTCTTCCGTGGTATATCCTGAAGATAACAAACAGCTTTGGCTGCTGGGAATGCCCAATGTTGTTACAAAATATGGCAGTATTCTTGTGAAGGGTCTCTTCAGTGTTAAATTTCCAAGAAGGCCCAAAGCCATAGAATCTCTCTCTGTAGCATGAAATCGTGTTCTTAGCAAATTTAAAGTAAGCCATGGCTAAATACGTGCATAACAGGGTTTTTGCTTGTTGTTTTAAGGACACTCCTTACTACGGAAGGTATTAAGATTTGTCTCGAGTAGCTCCACACCTTTTTTAATTAACTGACAGTGCCAGCCAAAACAGAAGATTTTGAAGGTATTCATGCTAATACTGTCAAAGTAACCTCCAAATCCTAGTTCAGATTATCAACCCAATTTGGGCTACCTAATTTGGATGTCAGCTCAAATTCTGTTGAAATTCATGGCAAATTATGCCCTTCCTTGGAAACATCAATGCTTATGTTCAAAATGAAAGGTCGTAGCTATTTTTTCTGTGTCTGTAGAATAAGTAACCCATTACATAAATCCTCTACAAAACTGTCCATCCACCCCTCTTTCCCCCACCCCCAAAAAAAGTCCTTTGTCCTACATCCAAACAAGGCACAGCTGAGACATGCACTATGTATGTAGTGGCCATACTAGATGTTTTTGTCGCAGGGTGTTGTGGTTCTGTTAATGTACAAGAAGATGTTTCAGGCTGGTAATAATTCAGACTAGTTCTGGTGTTGGCATCCGAGTGGGAGAATTTTGACTTGGACTTTTTTTTTTTCTTTTACATCCTTGGAGATATGAAAGGATACGGGAAGCAGGAGAGCATGAAACTAGTGCTAGAGGTAAGAATTGAGTATCTAAGTGAGGATTCAGGAATACTTTCATCAGCTACATACTGTCCAAGTGTTTTTAAGCTGCAATGGTGTGGGCGACCCTACCTGTGTAGGTAAGGGAGGGGCACAGAAAACCATTGCCCTTTGTTGTGCGATGGAGTGGGTAGTAATGGATGAGGCAGCAGTGAACTCTAGCTGGAGAGCAGCTGTGTTTTAGCCCTAAGACTGGTAAGTCAATAATGTTGAAAAAGCTGGCTTGCACTTCTTAAAATAGAATACTTCAGAACAAAACAACTACAAAAATCTGCAGAATATACTTAAGACTTCAGCACTTTAAATGCTAAGGGTTCCATCAATTCTCTTCCATGTTTTATCAGTTAGTGTTAAGCTTTTTTTTTTTTTTTTTTTTAAACTTTTTTTGTGCCTAAAGTTATTCTTCCCAGGAAAACTCCAGTCTGAATATTCTATGCAAAAATCATTAAAAATCACACTCACTTCTGCAAGCTAGTCTTGAAAACGCTGGAAAATGTTTTCAATTGTCATCTCATTTTCTTAAAGTTACGCAGATTCACCTACTCACTCATTTTTCTTTCAAACCTTGTATTAAGAGGCAGCAAAGCATACAGCATTGTGTCTTACTTTGTCATGAACAGATACTGGCTTTTCATGTACCTCAGCTAACCTACACCATTAGTATGCTGTCATTTAGCAAGTATTTTCTTAATATGTGGAAAAGCAGAAGCTAGATGACTTGAGGAAAAAGAAAACATATCACACAGAAAAACATCAACTCTGGAAGTAAAATTCCTACTTACTATCCACATATTTAACCTACACACTACTGAATATTGAGAGAAGAAAAGATTTGTGGACAGTATGCATTCTACATTTGAATAGCATGACGCTTCTTTTCCCTGGGATTTTACAGCATTTTCTTCCAGATGTCTTCTGGTAAGACCAGGCTAGTTTGTTGTTTTTTCCAAGATCTGTATTTGTCCTGCGTAGGAAGTTCACAAAACCTGCGTCTGAACTCTGCAGTCTAATCTGATCAAGAGACTTCATATTTGTTGTCTTCCCAGACCAAGAAAAAAAAGCGTATTTTGCGTTCCAGTTTGCTGATACTTATAAATATGGTATTGCAAAATATCCGGAGTAGGTAGTGTCACACATTCCCAGTTTAATTAATAATTTAGTAGTAATTCTAATTGCTAACAAAAACTTACTGTACAGTTTACTGTATTTTGAAGCAGAGAGTAACTGTATACAGACTAAATTCCTAAAATCCCAGAGCCTCTTTATTTGAGACACAACCTCCAGCCTAAGCTCTCCAGTCCATTTTCAGGGAGTGAACTAGCTAGGGACACTATTAAGATCAGGTTAATTGTCTGAGAAGTCTTTTTTGGTTTGTTTGACTAGTGGATGTTCCCCGCCACCCCTTTCCTAGGCTGATGCTTCCTCAGAAGCTGACTGAGGTAACTGCCTTCTGATGCATCATTTATATGGATGGCTGGAAATTGCTCTCTTTTCAGCTTTCCCTTGGTAGAAACTGATGGGTGGCCTCTTACATAGGAGAGACAAGTTGCTTACAGGTTGACGTTTAGAAATTTAGATAAAACATACACATAAAACAAACAATACAAACATAAAGAAACCTGTTTAGATCTGCTTGTTTCTATGCTGCCCTTCTCAAGCACATACTTGTGATGTACAAACTTAAAAGGTAGGATGTCTGTATTAAATATATGCCTTAAATGCTATATAGAATGCCATAAGTCCGCAGTGAGCCTTAAATGTTCCGTTTGTGATTTGTCTCCCACCTTGATGTGGAAGAACACATACTACAAAGTTAGTTCCTGAGATTGGCAGGAAATGCAGTTTAAAGAAACTGTTCTACCTTTTTGCCTTTGTACTGCCACTTCCTTGAGGACAGTTTGATTTCTTCCTTCTTCTCCCCACCTTTGCTCCTCTTAGTATAACTTTGTACACTTTTATAAGAGTAAAACTTTCAGTGCTATCCTGTAAGTGTTTTATAGAGGAAATCCTTGGAATTCAAGCAAGTATTTAGAAGTTCCTTAAACAAAACTAGTATTTTTCATTGATAAATCAAATGTATTTCTGGTTAGTATTTTTTTAAAAAAAAAAAAAAAACACTTTCTGAAAGAGAAGATCTTGTCCTCCAAATAATACTTGTAGAATGGAAGGAGGAAAAACGAGGAATTCTGCTTTTCAGTTACCTGTTGATACATCGATTTTTCAATAGGCTTGTTGTTGAACTGATACACAAAGTAAAGAGGCAAAAGTCATTCTGCTTGTGGAGGTATTTACTGCTGAGGAAAAAGTGGCTTAGTACGTAAACAAGAACTAGTATTAGCTAAAAAGTTGGTGATCACTCAAGTTGCTTGGATTGACTTCTTAACAGTAAGGATGTAAAACTTGAATATAACCTCATGTGATGGAATTTATTAATGATGAAGCTTTCTTCAAAACCAAGGCAATTTTGCGGTGAAGTTTGAAGTCGTTTTTTTTTTTTTCAGTGGGAAGCATGTTTTTAATCAAAATAGAAATTGGAATAGCTTTGTGCTTGTTCTTTAAAATCTAATGTGCCCTGCTGCAAGTGTTTGCTACACAGGTAATAGCAACAGGTTTAAAGAACAACAAGGAAAAAATTATTTAAGTGACAAGGATAACTCTGAGCCTTGTCTAAATGAGTGTTTTCTCTATATTACTAATGTAAAAGTATAGTTTAGAAAAAATTCTGTTGTATCTACACCAAGTTGGTGCCACATGGTTTTGCTAAAGATTCTCTTTCTGGATCGTTAGAGGAAGCCAGTGGCATGATAAATGTGTATGAATTACAGTCCCCAAACTTGGTTTTTTAATTTTAAATTCTCTCCAAAGAATAAATACATTCATCAAGTCTTCTGTATTCTTTCTGTGGACACCCAGATGAAAAGTTGAATATTCATTTCAAGCAGATGGAGAAAGCAAGAGGAAAAAGACTAATGGCTCTATGTTACATTAGGGTTTGTGCTCTCTTCTTGTTTCCTGTGTCCAGAAAATAGAAATCTTGGTGACTATCTGCTATGGCTTCCAGATGCCAGAAGTTAAAGGACAAAAAGGATAAATGATCTCAAAGTCCTAGAACGTGGCTGCAAGTTGTTGATCTCATCCAGACCCGTCAGGAAGTGACCATCCATTATTGTAAATTATGGGGTTCTTTATTTCTCCATGTAGAAGATAGGGCATGCATTGTATGACTTAAAAATACTGCTCTCGGTGGTCAGCATGGTATGAATTAAAAACTTGTTTACAGAGATATTTTGGAACTCCGAAACTGCAACCCCAGGCATGCTGTGATCAGGAAAGCTGGTATAATTTCTTCTACCTCTGACTTGATAGATCTGCTGAACTCTTTGCACTTCATCGACTCAGTCATATTTGGGGATCACACTGGTTTGAGTTAGGTTAATGCATGCATCTGAGCATTTGACAGCAGTACAGCTTGTAGGATTTTCTGCCTGGATACCTAGCTGTTCCTTTTTTGACATTTCAAACTCAAGGGCTGTACATGAAGGCAAATGATTTAGGGAAGATGTTCAGCTTGCTTTATTATTCTTTCTATTTTCTTTAACGTACCGTATTATGGTTCCTTTAATGAGAACAAAGGCAAATGGGTTGGTGCCAGCTCCAACCAAGATGCCAGAAATTCCTTTGCTCAGAGGTTTCCGGGCCAGTGACTGAACTCCCCACACTAAAATTAAAGACAAGTTAGAACAATTTGCGGAGAGGTACAGGTCCATGTCACCATAGATAAATAATCGAGTTATATACAAAAAGCTAAGTGCAGAATAGTTTCCTTTTAGATGCAGGGGAAGAAAAGGGGGGTGGTGAATAAGACCATCACTTTCAGTCTAAATATCTTGCTTCTCTTTTGTGAGACCTCGCATAAATATTTGTGAGAAATCTGCTTTACGTGGAAAGACTAAACCAAAGTGCAGAGGATATATTGAATTTCAGGAGAGGCCTGTCTGCAGGTTCTCTGCGAGGAAGGGGGTCCTGTTGCGGTAGGGTTTATAGGCATGAAAGATAAGCTTTTTTCCTTAAATATTCCAGTCTTAATGCTTAATGGTAGTTGTTTAAATTTCTTGAAAGCTTCTAGCCTTAAACAGAGGGGAGGGAAGGATTTAACCCATGAGATTATTATCCCTTTTGAAATGCAGCGGAACAGCTATCGGTGAGGGAAGGTCAGTTGAATCCGTCCTCTAACTGGTGTGGTAATTCACCTGTCATAAACAACCATTAGAAAGCAACAGCTTGCTGTACATACAGCTGGAGTAACTATTTCCCTGAACATGTGTTAATGCTGGGAAAAAAAAAAAAAAGTATTTGGTATATAAAACTGATAAGCTTTTCATATTTCATGGATGTCTTGACAGTTTGTAGGATTTTAGAAGCCGAAGATGGAAACCCATTAGGAAAGGATTATAGTCTCCGAAAGTGAGAAGCTTCCGAGATGATAATACAGGAGCAGGTTAATGAAGTGCTAAACTGTAAGAAGACTGATCTGCAAAAGTTGCCTTGCGCATTGTGTTAGTGCAGAGTACTCTCATAATTTGCAGGGATATATGTATAAATGATTTCTGCAATTAAAAAAAAAAAATCATTCAGCATTTAGAAGGGGACTTAACGGGAGAAGGTTTTGGAAGGCCTGTTGTTTTGTTCCCTTGAGTTTAGTCTCATGCTATTACTTTCTGTGTCTATCTTTCCCAGGAAGTTTTCAGCATCTTGTCCAGTTTTGTTCAAGTGAAGCATTAGAGTAGGAAATGACAGGCCACTTATGACTGCCAGTATGTAAAACATCAGGCTGCCTGGAAGAGAGAGCAAAAATAATTTTCCACTAAAAGAAGGGCTTCAGGACAAAACAAATCTTTTGTGTTTACGACAGTGGCTAGCTAATCATAAAATGCGCTCTGGGATTAACTGCAGCATATGCTATCTTCTGCCCAGGCTGGGAGGATGCAAAACAATTATAGGAAGAGATCTGCGCAGGACTCGTGTACTGGCAGGGCCTTGGCATCAACGGAGAGCTGGCTGCAGGATGCTGGGATTAGCGGGGCAGAGCAGAGGTTCGGTGGTGTGTGACAGAGATGGGTAGGAAATGAGCTTTTAGTTCCATTGTTCGTGGAACAACTTTGTTACAAGGAAGATAGAAGGCTTTATCTTTCTCCACTTCGGAAAGGGCATTTGAGGAGATTGAAGAAGTGGAGGCATAGCGATGGATTATTTATAGGCCGCCCAGCTAGGGAAAGTATTGTGGCAGATTGAGGAAAAAATTAGGTGGAAAAGTGGGTGTTTGCTAAGTTCTGTGAATGAAGTTTTCCTTCCGAGTTGTTATCGTTCTGTGAACGCTTCATCAATGTATGGATTCAAAACTTGATCTTGGCCTTGAAGACATAAAAAGTTCTTAAACTTAATGTGCTCTGAACTATTCAGGTCTCGCACTCTTTTTGTCCCTGGCAAGGTAGCAGAACTGAGTTTTACTGAGTCTCCAGACCACTGTCGCAACATAAACTCTGAATACTAATGGTGTATATATACTCTGTTCCTAAAACATGTTGATAAGCGCCTTTGCAAAAGCGGTTGTAACCTTTTCAGAAATTGTGCAAACTTTTCCTGTGTCGGTCGCTTTTCGTCATGGTGTTTTTCTCTGTAGAAAGAATTTACATTTTGGCTACTATAGTTTAAAAAAAATAAATCCTGCTAACTCTCTTTTCACAGTTCTGCAGCATCAGATGTCTCATTGCTCACTAAGGGGGGGGGAAGGGGAGATAATACAGTTTTCCTTAGGAATGAGTATTTTGTCCTTGAAGAATTCTCCGACACATCAAAGTCTGAACTCCTACAGAGGGGAGGCTATCTCTCTTGAACAATGGCTTAATGTGCAGTTGCTTTGAAGACTTCAAAAAGAAAAAAAGTTGATAGTTGATACAGCCAGATTTAGCAGTCGCCTTCACTTTTCAGAAGTGGTAGGCATTCAGCATCTCTGTTTGAAGAAAACAACTTAAACGTTTTATTAACTGTCCCTTATCTAGACCTGAGCAACTAGGAACTTGACACAGGCATCTACCAAGTCGAGGAAGCAAAATGCTTTGAAATTTTAACCTAATGTTTTTAATTGTTCTCTTGAAATCAATAATTTTTAGAGCACCCAAGGAATAGTTGAGACTCATAATTCTGTTCCATAATTTAAGTGTTTTCACTGCTTGCTGTTTATTAGACATCGTGCAACTGTATGTGCGCATGTCCCCATGCTAAGATTTGTTTCTAATTTCATCTCCAGAAAGACAAAGTGATCCTTCTAAACCCTGTTAACGTGATGTAGTAAACAAGCTGGAGTTTGTGCTCACTAGGACGGTAATCCAGGTCAGTTGGTCTGCTGGTGACTGGTTGAGGAGCTGTGGAGGAATTGGCCTCCAATCACCCTGTCTCTGTTACCCCAGCAGCCGTCTGGGGTCGCTCTGTGGGACTCTAACTGATGAGCTGCAATGGGATAGAGGACGTGGAGGCCTCAGGTCACTTCAGGATTTGTCTTTTTGCCTCTCATGCTCTAGGAAGCAAATTTTTCACCAGCAGAAAAAATGACAGTTGGTGAGAAGGCATCTGTACTATGAGAAACTTGTTAATATTTGAGGTTTCTGCTGAGGAATTACGTCCGGCGGAGCCAAGTTGACTTTTTCGCTTCCATAGGATCAGCTATGAAGAACGCATTAGGGGAAAAAATAAGTGTTAAATTTGTTGCCACGGGTAATATGGGCAATGTAGAAGGCCCTGGGGGTGGAGAAGCTGTAGGATGGTAGGGGCTTGGCCTTCAAAATAATAAGATGGCATCAACCCATGGGACTTGTGAACCAAAGCAAAATGCCCTGCAGACAATGAGTTTTGCATAAGGACTGAATGAACCTGAATCTTTTAAAATTGAGTAAAGTTCTGCAGATGGGATGGAGAACATCTCCTTTCTGATGTGACAGCTAGAAGGCACAGTTGATGTCATCGTTCATCTACAGGACACTGCTGCATTGCTGTGCACGTACAGTTGAAGCCGAATTAATTAGTCCTGTATCAAAAGGCCATCAAAAAGGATCGTCTCTAACTAGAACCAAAATGCACCTCAATGTGAATTAGAAAAAATCCCTTTCCTCCTGCCTAAGTTGAGATGAGGACACAGAATCCGTAACTGTAAGCGTTCAGTGTGCGCGTTTGCTGGCCTGGTAGGAGCACTCTGAAGCATCGTTACAGTTTTTAAGGTGCTTTATGATCCTCAGATGGAAGGTGCTTAGAAATGAAGTGTTTATAATCAGATAAGTTAGTAGTACATAACAAAGATACAACCAATTAACACTAGCTGTTAACAGAGCTGTGAGCATCAGACAGCTTAATGGTTAGGTTTTCAAGGGCAATTGCCCTCTGCAAAGGGATGTGCAGGTTTTGTATATGCTCTGTATTTTTATGCTCTACTCAGTTTTCTGAACCGCTATGCTGCTGGTTCTCCTTCCACAATTTTGGTTGGAGAAATGCTGCATTAAAGCAAAACAAAACAAAAAACTTATTTTTCTGTGCCATGGGTAGTCAAGGCTTAACCAATATGCCAACAGGAACAGATACAAGGTGAAGTATGTTTCAGTTGTTGGCTTGGTTGAATTTTTAATACTAAAATACCAATCCTGAAGTTGCTTTCAAATACTGTTTGGAGACAATTTTCACCTCATCAGTGGAATCCACAATTCTTTCTGGAAGACAGGCTAATCAAGATAAAACATAGGCCCACAGACAGCCGTTTTTAACAGTACGGTAAATTAGTCAAGATGTTTTATGGGTGCTGCAGTTATTCTTAAATTGCTCATGCTCTCTCTGTTTGTTGGTTATTTGTTTGTCTTCCCAAAACGTGTTGTGCTTTTAAAAGTTTAGCCTATTGAGCAGGGACAAGATGAAGTTCTGCAGCAGTGCTTCACACTTGATACGCAGCAACTCAACTGAGTGCTGGTTGCTTCGAGTATTGTCAGCTCCTTGAATTGAAAGCTTCCAGGGCTTCAGAATGGAGAGTTGGCAAGCCCTGCTGAAGTTAAGAGGATTTGTAAGTCTGAGTAAAACAATTTGGCTTTGGGGAGGGGAGTGCAGTTATCTGTAGCTGTAGTGCACGCACTCATACTCGGTGTGATGATGGGATGTGAAGGTGCAACATTTGATGCAGTTGGTTTGGGTTTTCTCTTCAGGTCTTGCTGCAGATGAGATTTCACTGTATTTTTTAAATTGTGGTGTTTGGCTTAGCCCTGCTGACTGCTCCTCTGCTCTGTGAGGCACCGCAGAGAACAAATAGATGTGGCTGGGGTCCCGTTGGACAACTCTTGTGGGGGGAATCCCTGAGCTAGGGTTTCTACACCTTGCCATGAAGGCACCTGGTGCAAAACATGCCAAAACCTGAGGCATATTAGCCTTTTATGCGTTTGCTTCTTTGTTCAGCCGCTGAGGGCTTTGGCTGTGGAGGCCGGCGGCTTCCCCTCAGCGCCGCGCTGGCCCTTTAAGGCGGGGGGGGGAGAGGGGGGCGGGCGCGGCGGGCGTGATTGACAGGCGTTGGGCGCCACGTGACCGGGCGCCGCTGTGAAGGTCACCAAGCGCCGCTTCCTTCAGAGAGAGCGAGAGGGAGCGCGAGGGAGGGAGCGGGAGAGCCAGCGAGGGAGGGAGCCGACGCCAAGATGGCCGCCGCCGCTGCCTGCTGAGCGCCGCGAGCCGGGGGGAGGGCAGAGAGCGCACACGGCAAAAAAAAAAACAAAACAAAAACACAACGAAAACACCACACAACGCAACCCAACGCCACGGCACCACCGACCCCGACGCGACGTTCAGCCCCGGATCGCTTTGCGTTTCCCACCTCCACCTCGCATGCCTCAGCTCGCTGGATTTAAGCACTGCTGCACTTTATGAGGTGAGTGGCGCGCTCCGCTGGCGGCCGCGGGGCTGGGCAGCCCGGGCTGCTGGGGGGGCTCCTCCCTGCACAAACACCTCGCCTGCCCCCCGTGCACAGAGGGGTTTTGTGGGGTTTTACCCACACGTCTCCGTGGAAGCCTAAATTTTTTGCAGAGATCGGTGATTTAAAGCATTCAGGCAAATCGCAGCCGATCTTTATTTTTTTATTTTTTATTTTTTCTCCACAGAAAATCTCGTTTTATTTAAACGGAGCCTGCTGGAAGGGGCCGATTCCTTCCCCGCGCCACCCCAAGCTCTTCAATCTGCTGCACAAATTTGCATAGGGAGCCCCGGCTTTGCATTCTTGCTGCTGCCGGCTCCGGCGGGGGACAGATGGGGAAGTGCTCTCAGCAGCAGGCCATCCTTCCGGAGGGGGGGGGGGGGAGGACGGGACACACACACACACACACACACAAAAGCAACCAAACAAAAACCCCGCGTCAAATAGGGCGGCCGGCGGGGCAAAATGTCACCGGCCGGGCTCCCCCCGGCCTGCCCGGATCCGGCCGAGGCCGGCCCCGGGGGTCCCGCGGTGCCCGGAGCCCCCCCGAGGCAGGTAGGGGGGAGGCAGGCAGGCAGGCAGCCTGCCCGGGGCTCGGATTGCCCCTATAAAACAAGCTTTCCTCTCGCCGGCGGCAAATGGAGGGGCAAAGGGGGTGTTTTCTCGCATTTAACATCCCCCCCCCCCCCGACTTTGTTAGTAGCGATTTAACCCCGAGTTATTTTTGCATCTCCCTCCAGAAGCGAGCAGAAAATTAAAGGGAAATAGGCGAAGCTTGCTGCGAGCAGGCCCCTCCCCCTGCATTGTAGGAGTGTGATGTAATGCTCCTGCTGGGGGGTTCAATGAAACAATTTCTCGGCGGTGCTCTACGGTATTCTTCATCTCCGCTTGGTAGGTCTCAGCTCAGCTGGTTTTTCTCTCTCTGGATGTCGAAGCAGCAAAAAATCATCTTGTGAATCTGCTTTCAGATTGCCGTGTACACGTACCATGGTTATGGTTTGCAGATCAACTTAGAAACGTACAAGACAGGATCGTATTTTATATTTCTTTCTGGCTTCGCATCCACACAGTTAGATACAAATGGAGGAGACAGATGTGCTGAAGGTATATCGAGCAGTCCTTGTAGTCTCATAGCGTATATCACGGGTTTGTTTTCTGGGCTAGCAGGTATGTGAAGTAATTCTGCAGTATATCAAGTTGCTCTTGGAAATTAAAGGTAGCTTTTCTTTTAAATCGAAGAAAGCCAATTAAAAAAAAAAGAACTCCACTCAAATTTTGGTCTTATGGTTCAGATGTAATGCATTACTTAGTTCATGTATAAAATAACACGCTCTGTTCCTTCTTAGGATTAACGAATGTATTGGAATCCACCCTCTTGCTCTATTAGCATGTATCTGTGTGGGAGGATATTATAAAAATGTTGTCTTTGACCTGATGCAGCCTGAGCCTGATGCCTGAAGCTCCTTTTGTTATTCAAAGCCTTTTTTAGCTTAACAGAGATTCTAACGTAGACAGAATACATTGAGTATACCTGTTGATCGGTAAACTTAATTAATTCAGTTTTCAGATACAGCATTATAGGTAGTAGGCTTCTTAGATTTGGTAATTGCTTGACTGAAACATCAGTTACGTAGTTCATGTGATGCTAGTTATAGCCTAGGATGGCTGAACTGAGGAAGTAATGAGATGTGAGTTTGGTTCTGGGTTGGCAATACGGTAGGACTCGGCCTTCTCAGACTGTATGCTTTGGAAAAGTAGTCGCCCTTCCTGTGTATTTTTTTGCGTTCATTCATTACTGTCTGTGTTGTATGCTGTCAAAGCCCATAAATAATGGTATCCTGTATTCTACTTTGATAATATAAAAGTAATATTTTATAGTACCTGCAACTGTTCATAACTAGAAGCTGCCATGGATGCTTTAAAAAAAAAAAACCATGCGTGCACACATCATTGAGAGTAGAAGTGATTCCAGTATGTAGTCTCAGTCCTTTTGAGCGGCTTCCTGAGACAGCACATTCTGAATAGGAAGGACCAATTCAAATTATTCCTCATATAAATATCTTCGACCTAGGAAATGTTAGCACAGGGTGTGTTGAAGACTGCAGCCTGTAAAATGGTAGGACTTTAAAAGACCAAATCGAGGCAGTTCTCTATACTGTTTGCATCTGGTACATTCCTGCAGTACAAAGGGAACAAAAAGTGATTTAGGTCCATTCTGAAGGACCTGACTCAAGAGTTGCAATTCCTGTGTCTGAGTTTGAATCCTACAGCAGTGATGGGGAGGGAAGGAGCCTTTTTTCTTCGTTTGGTTTACAGCGATGACAGCGGCTTTATAAGCATGTGTTTTTTTTTCTTTTTTTTTTTTTTTTCTGTTTGCGTTTCTATGACGATTGTTATTGGTATCTGCAGGAATCAGAAAGTCCTTTTCCGAAGCAGACTATTCTAGTAGGTTGAAAACTACAGTGAAGTCTGTAGTCAGCAGAGCCCCTGGAGTTTTGTGCACTACATCTGAGAGTCTTGAGAAATAATTGACAAGAAAAGCCTTATTACCATTGAGCTTCAGTATACAGGAGCCTGGAGGGAAGGGAAAACAAGTGTCTGAAAAATCAGTATGCTTGGCTTTCAGCGGGTTTTTTAGCCTTTTTATCTCCTGTGGGTAAGGAGGGGAAAAAAAAAAGAAACTTCATAAGATCATACCCTCTGTGTTGGCTGGTTTCAGCTAAACTTAACCTTCTGAGACTTTTGTCTCTTACATATTACTAAATGACTTACTAGAGGAAAAAAAAGCATTCAAATGTAGAAACTTAGAGAATTTTTATCAGTACCTTTCCCAGTTTCCCTGCAAAAAAGTGTGCTGTGGCTTGTACCTCGAGGCAGACCTTGAATTCTGGTCATTGTGGAACTACTTTGCTTTTGGTGCTGAGGATGGAAGGTGTTGACTTGGTATTGTCTTTAGTTGGCAGTTTTGTAAAGTTTGAGGGATGTTTTGTTTTGTTTTTAATTGATAGAGAAGAAACCTGCCTCCTTCTAAAGAGCTGCCTCGGTTTGCTGTTTCCCTATTTGAACAGCTCAAAATTTGAAGCAGGAAAATAAGACGTGTAGGATGTTTGCCTCTAAAAAGCTGTGCTTCGGAGTTTTCTACTCGGGGATCAGGTGTGGGTATTGGAGTTCTATAACCACAGAACCAGAGAACATCCTCAGTTAGGAGGGACCCAGAGGGATCCTTGAGTCCAACTCCTGGGTCCATACATGTCTGAAAGCATCGTCCAAACACACCTTGAACTTCAGGCTCGGTACCGTGACCATTTCCAAGGGAAACCTCTTCCAGTGTAACCTTCCTGAAAGTCTTGTGAAGATGTGTGTAAGAGCAGGGCAAAAGTGAGATGCCTTTCCACCAAGAAGAATGTTGCTGGAAGCTGGTTAGATCTTAAATGTCTAAACTTTAAACATGTGGCTATAATTACTGCAGCAGAATTAGCTTGATAAACAGATGTAAACTTCAGTTTAGGTGAATACGAAGATTTATTGATTCTCAAAGCAAGGCAAGTTCTGTATTTATTTCAAGAAAGAGCAGATTTAGTTGCTAATGTAACGCTGGAATTTTTCTGGTATGACTACATGTGTCATATTTCAAATCTGTTTCAAACAAACTATCTGAAGTTAGGTGTCAAGAGAATGCTTTTTGGCCATTTCAACATCAAGGGCAAACGTGGAAATAGAGTAGAGATGAAAAATAATATATACTGAAAGTATTTCCATTTTGTTTCAGTGGTGGTGCCATAATTGTTTGAAGGACACAAGAGAAATGGAGCCTTTCTCTGTGGTGAATTCCAACTCCAGAGCTGTACATCCAGCGCTTTTCACTGCTTAAATTCTTCCTCCGTTGTACATATGCTGCTAACCCAAGTTTATTTTTTGTAGAGACAGAGCATACATATTTTGGAGCAGCAGGCATATATGTAAACCCAGTTATTTTTTTATATGTAGTGCCACCCACACGCTTTTGATGCGAGTTCCTAAAGCTTTATGGATAATTGTCGATTTAAGGGATGGTTTTCTGTCTGTTTGTATAGCACATGCTGGGGTTATAGTTCAGGGCTGAAATGCTCTGGTGCTGCTATAATGATGTACTTAAAATTGTAATCATTTCTGAAATGTAATGTCTAAGAACAGGCTAAGTGATATTTTGATACAGTAATATGGGCAAGCTTAAAGACAAACCTTGATTTTCTTTCTAAAATGTTTTAGTTCCAGAACTACTTTTAATTAGCCAGTTTAGCCATGTGGGAAAACATAAAAACATAAACCAATAAACGAACCCTGGAGTTATTTCAGGTACCCGGGAGAAGAAGCATTAATAAAACAGGTGATACAAAAAGGCAAAACAGATCAAAATCCAAGGGTTAAGCGTAGCATGGGAAAATGTACGCTGATACCCCTGGAGAGAAAATGTGGAGGGGAGTCTTGTTGAAGACAGCAGGTAACAAGCATGATAGCTGAGTACTGTTTCTTTCTGTGCTACCACTTGTGTCTGAATTTAATTAAATGATTTAATTAAATGGACATTTGTATGTCAGGCAAAGAAAATGATATAAAAGTATTTAGATACCAATAGCTGTAAAAAAAGAAAAAGGCAAAGTACAAAACATGTATCGATTCAAATTTATGTCAAATGGGACTTAGCAGTGAAATCTAGGTTTGGAACTTGCTACAAGAACAAAACCAAAAGAAACTATCAAAATACAGCCCTGTTTTATTACATGCCATCAGGAGAGTGTCACTCCTTTTAGGATGGGACATTCACAAGACCTTAACTTCAGAGCATTTTGAACAGTAGGGGAGGTCAATAAATTTTGAGGTATTTCAAGTAAGACAAGTAAAACATAATAGAAGAAAGTGGTCTAGCAAATGCAAAAAAGCAGAAGTTTTATTATTTTCATAGGTACATAAATATCCTGAGAATGAATAAGCAACTGTAAATTGTGCCAGAAAACAATTATTTTGACACTGAGCTCCATCATAGTTGGATGGGCTTTGAACAGGAGAGTTACTTCAGGAACTAAAAAGCAGAAAGGCATGAATATTTTTAATTGAAAGTGTCCATTCTTTAAATTCCTTAAGAGTACACAAAACTTAATCGCGCATGCTTTAATTATGAAATAAGTGAAGGGTATGTTCTTAGTAAACACAGAGTTGGGGCTTTATAAAGTAACGATACGTGTATAACAGCTGAATCGGAAAACCAAATTGAACTTGAGCAGAACATTGTCTCCATTTATGAATTGGAGAAGTATTTTTTTTAAACAGAACAATGGAAGAATCACTTCTAGCATTCTCACTATTTTTTCTTTAAGCACAGCATTTGTTAGCACAGCACAGTCATAAGCTACTGTCCGTCTGCAACTTCAGAGTGGCTGTTTGCCACAATCTCCGTGTATATGAACATATGCATGACTTCAGCTGCAGTGAGACTGCTGGAATGTAGTTGTTTAGGTATGTACGCACAGTAGCCTTCGCAGATACCAAGTTTTTGGGGGGCTAGTTGACCTATATAAAGCCAGGAAAGGTTGCATGTGTATTCTGTTAATGCTTCTTAAGCATTAATTAAAGTTAGCTCAGTTGTCCCATTTTACGTGTGCTCTGTGGCAAATACACACAGATGTGTTGTCATCATAATTCAGGCTGTATTTGAGAACACGATTATGCCTGAGCCATCCTGTTCTCCAGGCTGCAGGGTCCTCTGATACTTAAAATTTCCTTAAAATGCATCTTCTGTGATTCTTCTGCTTTATTTCTGTTTTAAATTTTACTATATCTAGTAAATGACATTGCAGCTTAACATTAGAATTCAAGTGTAGCCATCTTAGTGTTCTTGTTTGAAACTCTTTAATTAGCATTTGTATTTTTTAATTGTATATAATTCCACTTGCACAATTGTTGGTTGGGGGTCTGATTTAAAACACGACTAATTCTGAGTTGATGCTCTAGACATACTTGTCTGCAAAAGAGCTTTCTTTGGCAAGAGGAAGAACTACTACTGAGAACTTCATCAACGAAAGTGAGACCGATGTCACTGTGCCAACAAAATAAACGAAATACACAGTCTGACTGTGATCAATCTGCTGGTCAGTTCAGAGGAATAACAATTGATTTAATCACACCATACAGGTGAATTTTGCTATTTTAATGTGTGGAAATTCTAACCTGGTTACCTGTGCTGGATTCTTTCCAGGCTATTCTGCCTCTTAATGGAGAGAGTTTGAGGTCAGTAAAAATGGAAACGGATACAAAACAGATACTTCTGTAGGCAGAAGGAACCAAAACTCAGCTAACCTCCTTTCCTAACTTGTATATATGTTTTTTGCTTCAAGAACTGATCATCCTGTGAAGCAGAGAATAGTCATTATATGGTTTGATCTCCATATAAATTCTTTAAAAAAATTAATTGGTGTTTTAGTCCATGCTATTTAAATAAACGCTTCCTTGCCTTTACTTGGGTACCGTTAGTGTTATTACCCAGCTGCCTCATTCAAAAGAGCTTTTATGGTAAATACGAACAATGTTAAACAGGTTAAAAAAACAAAAAAACAACACTGTAAGGAAATAGGGGATATCATATCCTGTTTAGGTTACACATGTCATATCTAGTTCTTTTTTTCTTTGTGGGTATGATCACAAGTTCACGTGCAGTGGTTGCAATCTAAACGTTGACCAAGTGTAAGCTGCTTGTAAGGATAGTTGGTTAACCTGATGTAAAACCCCAAAAGCTTTTTTAAAGCTACTGTAAAAGAAGGCTCCAGCTGGTGCTTCAGAAGTCAGCTATAGTAATATTAGTGGTAATTGTAAATCAAATATATTTGTGTTACAAAGTCAAGTACATTTTTCATTCCTATTCAGGTACTGTTCAGATTATCTCAGTTTGATACGTCTCAACCAGACTAAATGATGCAGAGGGAGAACGTGAATAAAGCATTAGGGTTATTTTTGTTTTTTGTTTTTACCTGTGTCATGTAATCCTATTCAGAGCAGATCTTGATTACCCTGGCAACAATGCTTGCTAACCAGTATAGTCGCCTTGCTGCTGTATTCACGATTGCTTCATCTGATGGAAATACACCAATGGTAGTGTGATGTAGGGAGCTGAAAACAAAATCTCACGTGGGTAAGGATCTAATTTTCATAATAGTTGCTATACGTTTTCATAATGGTATTTCTCTAACTTTCCAGGGTTTAATCAGCAAATATCTTTTGAAAACCTTTACGTTATAGCAGGAAAATAGTAGTAAATGACCTGGAATGGGAGAATTGTAAGTCCTGTATGCAGGTAATACTCTGCAGCTTAAACCAGTTTAGTCCTTGTGCACACACTATCTGAATTTGCATTCATCCTCCTCCTCTTTGCATGGGAGCAATTGTGGAACAGTTGTATCTGATGCGGTCCTTGTTGACTGTTTTTATCCCAAAATAACACAGTATTCTGAATTAATTTATGCTACTGTGGAATTAATTGGGAGACAGTTATGCTTTAAATTTACCATTTTCCACAAATAAGTTCTGTGTCCTGATACGGAAAAACTGTAGGAAGTGTGTTTTTACCAGATTTTAGGTAAAACAAGATGCAAAAGGAGATAGTAGGTGGAGGATAAACTAAATCCTAGGATTTAAACTGAAGGCTAAGACTTGCGTTGGCGGCTTAATGTACCGTAAGACTGAGATGCGTCGTTCTTAGTCTAAGCATGCTCTCTCCCTGGTGAGGCCATGAATAGCTGAGCTGGCCAGCTTTTGGGAAGTCAGCCTGTCTTGACAGGGTTTTGGGGACAAGTTTTCTTCTAGGGCGTGGATTTAAAAGCAGTGTATACTGTTTTAAAGGTGGTCAGTTGTATTTGCGTGACTGGTTCGTTGCAGTTCAGGAAAAGCTGAGGCTAGCGGGTGTCGGTCTCCATGGCATTCTGCTTCATCAGATAATGTGAACTGAAACTTGTGCGGCAGACATGCAGGTATTGTAAGCTTAAGTTTCTGCAACTTCCTGTGATCTTTTTTGAAGAAAGATCATCTTTTAAATGGTAGTTCAGTTGGTACTAGGTAATTCGGTTAAGCTTAAATGCTTAAATTCTTTTTTTGTACTGCACATTCCCAGGCTGCTTTATATGTTGTTGAAGTAATATTCTAAAATATTAGTCGTCGTAATTGCTTGAACTGAAGCATTGCATGCTGTGTACATTTAATATAAGCTCTTAAAAAACAGATTTCATCACCGGCTCAGTAGGTTAATAAGAACAAGGTCATAGGTTGTTCTGCATTGTAAGTTCGATCTGCTTTTATGGCAGGTAATTTGATTTTATTTTCTCCTGCTTTTTTGTTCCTAACATTTTGAAATGATTACGTTATAATGACTTTATCATTTTACTATTTGTTTCTTTCGATATTTATGTAGGTGTATCTTAAGTCTATCTGTACATACATGTGGTACGTGTAGTGTTTGTGTATGTTGGCAGTTAATGCATTTAAAGTCTGCTGGCATGCAGAGACTTCTTAATGGGCCTTACCAACTAAAGCCGTAGTGAGAAATTCTCTCAAAGCTGATTGATTCATGTTTGGATGTTCACAAACAAAGCAAATGCCATTCTGTAAGGTAAGCATACCGGTGGCAGAGGAGCAGCAGAGAAATCTAGAGGCTCTCTGAAGGCCACACAGCAAGTCAGTGGCAGAGCCAGACTTGAACTCGGAAGTTCCTGGCTTGTGGCCTGGGGCTCAAGCCAGTTGTGCACAGCTGTATTGAATTGTGAATAGAAAAAATGCTCTTTTTCCTAATGCTTTAGGGGAACACAGCTGATTTAACTAAAATCATAATGTGGGTAAAAAGATAGAATAGTGTACTTCACCCTTCTCAAAATTTCAAATGCTAGAAGTCCTGTTGCATGTTGTAGGTTACCACGTGTACCAAGGAGCATGGTTAATGTAACTGGGTCATAAATGATAACAAATCACAGTGCAGGGTCTTGAGGCCAGACTGAGGACTTCTGCTGAGGGTACAGGAATTCAGGGCTTAAAAGCTGCTCTGCATACTACCTTGAGAAATCTTAACATTAAAAACAAAAGAAAACCTGAAAAGTAGATGATTTGCTTTGATGTTTTAAAGTAGAAGTGAAAATGTAGTTCAGAGACAGTCTTTCTGAGTTACTCATTAAATTCATGTTCTATATTTAACACTCAAAGTTTTTAATGAGGTTTTAAATATTGTTATCCTTCAATGAAGTATGAAAGGCTTTCATGTGAAACTTAAAGAAAAAGAGAGAACTTCTGTAGGTTCACTGACTGATCCTTCCTTCCTGGAGTAAAAACTTAGCTTTGAGTAGCTTTTATTGAACGTACACAGTTTGAGGTGTTTTCGTTTAGGTAGGGGATTTTGATCTAAAACATTCTTATAAAATGAACACCACCACTACAGTTTGTTTTTCTGTACTGTTAAAAATCCTGGCAAGGATCAGCAAATCCATTTTGACAGTTAAAGGGACTTTCACTTTCCATGCAGTGTTTTGTTAGTCCTGAGCTGCAGAGGCAAAATAGAACTTTTTTTTTTCTTTTTTTCCCTCAGGTGCATTCTGTGTGTACAAACCATTTCTTGCAAACTGGCCCTACGCAAATGTGTAATAAGAATGTTTTCCTAAATTACTAATGTGGCGCTTAGCTGAGGAAACAAAACCAAAGCAACCAAGAAGAATCAAAAAACACCCTGTTGGCACCCCCTCCCCAGTGTTTACCTGGTTGTAAGGTGGTTTGTGTGTGCAAAATAACAAAAATGTTAAATGGTTCTAAAAAGAAACCCAGGTACTGCAAGCTTAAAAGAATTTGATGCTTGTGAGGGCTGAAGCTGGAGCCCTCCATGTTCCTTCCCCCTTCCCCCAGCAGCACGGTGGGGCTGTATCTGACCGTTCAGACAGAACTGTCACTGCTACATCTAAAACTCTTCATTGGTAGTTAAAAAAATTGCTGTAAGTAATCAGTATTAGTGATCTACCTTGTCTTTCTAACTTGCTCTTTTATGCACCTCACTAACCGAGCCAGATAGAAATGCTTGCTGTGCTGGTTTCCCTTTCGGTTTCAGCTGTTTGAGCCTTTACAAGTCCCTGTTCCCTTCGGCTGTGGCTTCAGAAGACATTTAAACTGGATGTCTGTCAGGTTCCTTGCCCAAGCCTGGGCAGTGTTTGAAATCAACGTTGTTGTGGCAGTTCTTGCTTTATTCACCCTGTTACAACTGGCAATATGGTGTAATTAAACTGTATAGTTCTTCCCAGTAGGTCTCCCAGCAGTACCGTAACTGTGTACTGCTGAGTGGCTGAGTGCTGCCCGAAAATGTGTTACGGACTGGAGCCTTGTGACGGCGACAGACCCAGCTGAGCCTGCTTCGTTCTGAGCTGTCTGGACCCTGACTCAAACTGGTAGACATAACTTCAGTGGCAGGTTCAAATTCTCCTTCATTTTTTTTATTTTTTTTTAAAGAACACATTAGCAAGCTTAGCAGAGGCCTTTTTAACTAAGGATGTTATTTCCAGTGGTGCCCATTATATTTTTTTTATACTCTTAATAAAGAGATTTGAACAAGTTAGCTCTTACTGGTACACTTCCCACTTCACTCAGCCACATACAAACTGCACGCTGACAGCAGTAAGTCCAACTGGCACTTCCAGAATAGCAGATGGTCTTGATGAAAGCAGAAGATCCTTCACCTGGAATTGGAAATTTGAGACGTTTATGCAAGGGAATTGCCTGTCACTTTTCCTATAAGGCCAGGCTATCCTTTTTGCTAAGTAGCATAGTCTGTTTTCTCAATGCAGTGGCTTTGTAGAAAGTTGGGAGCTTTGCACTGGCAGCGTGCGTGGAAGCAGCCATAAGCCGACAAATTAGATTTGAGGTTCTAGTGTTTAAAGGGCTTTTCCTTCAGCAGGAAATAGTCTCCCACACCAGCTTACGCATTTTAACCTTCAACTTTATATAGCAGCGCAGAGTTGACCTGTCTTTATGCAGAGCCACCTTTCTTAAAGAGGATAGAGAGATGGTTTAACTTAATAGGTTAGAAGTGCAGTTTTTGCGGAACTGTGAATATCTTGCCTTCTTGTCACATATCTTACAATGTTTTGCCCTAGTATTTAAAAACAAAACAAAACACAAACTTCTCTGTTCTTCATTTTCACAAAATTAATCAGTGGTAGATAGAAAGATGTAGCTATTAATTAAAGATGGGAGGAGCCTTCAGATTTACTGTCTGCAGAGGTAGAAATTATTTTGTAGCTGCAAACATGCAGAAGTGTTTTGTGAACATGTACACTGAATGCCTTAAATGATTTTGATCTAGCTGTCTTCTCTTGTTAGCACTGATGTTCAAAAGAGTGCATGGTTTTTTGCTGCTCCGAAGTAAAAACATCAGTGGCTTCCCCACCTTAGATTATTTTTTTTGGATTACCTCCTCTTTTACAGTTTGCTTCCCTTTTCTGTAGCAGCAAAAGGAGTGGTGTGTGCCTGGGAGACAAACCGTAGCCAGGTTGTATGGGGATTGCAAGTTCCTGTCATGGAATTCTTGTGTGTTGAAACAACTTTCTGATCTGAGCTCTCAATGATCATAAGCTCTCTGGAATGCAAGTATTACAGATCTGACTTAGTTTACAAAAGACGATTCTTCTTTGATAGCAATGTATAGTTAATTTTAAAATATTTCCTTTTGAAGAGAGAAACTTGAAGAGCCATTGGATTTTCAAGTGAAAGGTGCATCTAGTCTTCAGATTAGGTTTTTACTAATACTGAAAATTTCTAAGTTATTTTAAACCACTGCGTTGGAAAGCAACAGATAGAAATGGGGTTGAATTTAGAAATGGATCTGGTAATGTATCTGTGAACGACTTAAGCAGCAACATCGTTTAAGCTGCAAATTATCATTGTTGGAAAGAGATCCAGGGAATGATAATCCGCAGTCAAGATTTCAGAAAGCTTGTCCTCCGCACTCAGTACAAATAGTAGCAATTCTCAGGTGAGTGACTGCTGAGATTGGACAGACATCGACTTCACTGAAAAAACAGCTTGGCTAAAAGAAATTCTTTCCCTGGTGGGAGACTGCCCTTAGTTTAAAGAAATGCCTGAGGATATGGCGAATGCTTTTCGCTTAAACTTTGTACAGTCTTTGCTTAAGAAATAAGGAAATGATTGTTTACTCAGCAATTAATAAGAGTTTCATGTCTAGACTAGGTGGTTTAATCTGTGCTTTATTTCCAGAAGGCATGAAATCTGGGTAACTTTTTTAAACTGCAGCTCAGGAATGGCCTACAGTATCGAGACTATAAAAACAGACGATCAAAAACTGATTGTCAGATTATTGAACATAAGAGAACATATTATGTTCTCTGCCCAATCATGTATTATTTTATAGAGTTTCTTTTGTTTCTACCTCATAGCTGTTGTGGCTAGTTAATTTTCCATACCTGTGTTGAACAGGTTGTATGGCCTGCAGAATGCTGTTTTCCACGTTTTGCTGTTCCTTTTGTATGAGAAAGAAACACATTTGTGCAAGTTGTCACTAAACAGGTCTCAGTTTTCTGGTCGTCTGTACTGGTTACAGGTAAGAAGTACTACTGTGTTTAGGAAAGGCTTATATTTTCCTGTTTAAATTGGACAGGTGTATGATTTAGGATGACTGTGCTTTACTGTAGTGCAGTGGCTGCTATTTCTGATGGTCTTGTTGCATGGATTCCAGGAACTTGATTTTATTTTTTCTTTTTTAAGCAAAAAACAATTGAGTAGACAGCAGTATTTCCAGTTTTAGCCATGGTGTTGTCCCTTAAAAAAAAAAAAAAAAAAAAGACCAAGGTTAAGGTGAAATGTATTTATACAGTTGCAGTTTTCTGTGACCTTAAAAAGCTCTTGACTTCTAATATCCTTTCTGATAATGCTTCCTATGGGGAATGCCCAGCTGTCTGTAGCCTTCCAAACGTAGCTTGTAAAAAAAAAAAAAGTTCAAAATCTTTAAATGGTCCTTTTTAAAAACTAAAGATTGTTTTTCAGTACAATGGCAGTAATGCAACCATGTCTTAAAGTCATAAGGAGAAATTAGGAATTAAAAGGTTGAGATCTTGCAAACTTGGGAATAGGGAGGTGCTTTTGCACTTCTGTTCAGGCATTGCGTGCTAATACATTGTGCTTGTAGACAAGTGAGGTTTTTTCATTGCTATATGTAGAGGTTGTTTTTTTTTAATTAGCTCTATGAAGTGTTTTTTTTTTTTTAACTTAGCTTTATGAGGAGTAAAATAAATGTTTTCCTAGAAGATTCCTAAAACAGACAGAATCTTTGTTGATAGATATTCAGTGGCATCACAATACAGAGACCTGCGACCTCGTGCTTAGAAGTTCACTGTTGGCCTTTAGAATTAGTTGTTCATGAAGAATTTGGTCCTTATGAGGAAGGAAGGGTATGTGGCTAATGTCAATTGGACTCCTGATCTTCATCAAGCATTCTACAATTATTTGTTCTTCAAAACCAGCAACTTTAAATAAAATTTAGGAAAAATTTAGGAAAGCCTATGGCAGTGCAACTTCTACTTGCTATTGTGTGACGCTTGTCCTTGTTTTCCCAGTGTTTGTAGACACAGCACACCTTGGTGAGGGTATTTGGTTCTCTTGCTGTTTTGAAATGTTAGACGATCATTTTCTTGCAATGCCAGATTAAAATCATCGCATCTTTAAGTCCTCAAAAGTCATATGATTATATGAGAAGACAAGTTTGAAGAAGCTTTGAATTTTTTGGCTGCTTAAGTAACTTCACGTGGAAGGATTATTAGTTTCCTGTACTTCAAAACAAGTCATGTCTTGCATTTGTACTGCGCTGGTGTTTGTGTGTTCTTCCTGTTTCCTACACACAGTTTCTTTAGAATTGTCTAGTTTTCGTTCTGCGAGCCAATGAATAATTTCAGCTTACATCTTAATGAGTCGTATGAGTCATGATGTGAAATAATGAGTTGTGATATTTTGAATAATAATTTATCAGTGCCACTTTTGAATGGAAAGTGACTAATGAAAAGAGTGGCCAGCTGGTTGCAGTAAGAAGGGTGAGAAGCACGCATCTGGCAAACAAACACTTCCGTACCAGGCTTTGTAAAAATCCACGTGCTTCACGCATTCCAGGGTTCCCTATAAGTTGAACAGTGTTTTTCAGTGCCCCATTTAAATCTTGCTGCTTTACAAATAGATATCAGGTCTAGCATATCTACTGATTACAAGCAAGATGCAGAGCCCACTTTTTCTTGCTGATTGAAAGCATGTCAGTTTTCGTAGTTAATAAATGAAAAGCATGTTTGTTTGGTTTTTTAACTTACATTTTGTGACCATAAGTATGTTTTTAGTCAATGCCTCTCATGTTTCGGCCTTCAGAATGTCTGTAGCAATGCATCAAGGAGAGCACTTACTGCACTTGTGATTTACCTCGTTTCTTGAGCAGCCTCTAATCCTTACTGAGGCTTTAATGAGATCCGATTCTTGCCTGCCTTAACTGCAGGTGCAAGCTGCAGAAAAGAGAGCACGGTGCATTAACAAAATGGCTCACTTCCGTGCCACCTATACCTCTTGAAGATCTGATGCCACGGTACGAATGGTTGGGCGCATTTGCTTCTAAAAGCTGGTTGAAGGAGACAGGTGATGAATTTCATTTATCAAGGTGGCTTTCATCAGCTTTTAAATCTTCAGGTACAAACAAAAGAAGGGAGGGAGGAAGTTTGTTAGTTTGTATATTCTGAAGCGTGTATCTTAAAATGCATACCAAAATTGTGTCTAACAGGACAGTCTGCTTTAATTATACACTTAAAGCGGCAAATGAATTTAAGCTTTTTAGTTGCGAAACACCTAGCTTAAAATTTAGCAAAGCTGTTACACTGGATTTTAGTTTTTCATCATCTGTAATTAACCTATAAACAACAAATACTGAATGCTAGCCTTATAAAATAGTTTTCTTAATGGTACAATAGTTACTGTACTCCCTTGTACTAGCATGCTAAGACCTGACTTCATTGCTATGTTCTAAAGTCGAGTCTTGATGACATTAGGTACAACCATTATTTGTAAGAATACAGTTCTCTTTCTTTCATGTACGTATGGTCCTCCCTGACCTTTGGAGTGTCTTCTAAAAGTATGAGAATATGCTGCAACACGACATGTTTTGCATGGGAAATCCTTTATAAATAGTACTAGATAAAAGGTAGGGATCAGCAGCTTTGTGTACTTAACAAAAGTCTAATGCAAACCAGTTAAACACACTAAAAAAATGGTTTTGACTGATCATAAGAACCAAAATGTTAATTTGCGAATGCTGCATTGTGATGAAAGGATCATGTATCTGTGCTGTTCCAGAATTGGAGAGTTGATGACTTTGTCTGTAGTAGATGTGTTTGTCCGGAGAGCAGATACTGCCCATTTTCACGTACAGCTTCTGTGGCTACAGACTAAAAAGCTGCTCCCTTTCTGGTTCCAGGAGCATTTGGACGTGTCTCTGCAGTGTTTGCTCTTGAGTTTAGCCGTACTTCTAAGTACTTTTTTTTTTTTTGGAAAGTGGTAGTGAGCTGAAACATGAATTACGTAGTTTTTCATTTAATTTCTTTAAAAACGCTAACTACCGATACACTTTCCAAAATTCCCCTTTTCTATCAAGGCCTGTACTGTTCACATCACAGTTGGAGTATTAATTGTGTCCCTGCTTGTAATGGAGTGTTTCTTAATGGCAAGAGCTGTTTATTATCCATACTGCTGACTTGTCCTATGACTTTGAATGTAGGTTATTTATTCTTTGCTTGGGTTTACTCATGTGCAGAATTAAGTTTTACATACTTCTTAGTGTTGCTGCAATGCTTAATTAATATTTATAAAGACCTTTGACATCCTGCGATGAAAGGAACTGTGTAAGTGTTCAGTAGTGGTGTTATTTTATTAGTGAAAATACAGGAGGAGTCAGGAGGATACCAGTTTTTAATTCGGAGTGAGCAATGGAGTCATGCTGTAACCTTGAGCAGGTCATGCAGCCTCTTGTTTTGTAACGTAGCCTGGGAAAGCTCTGTGTTGTTGCAGCATGTGGTATTAAATGTCATCCTTCCCCCACATCAGTTCTAAATGGGGGGAAAAAAAAAGTGGTGTACAACTTCCCTGAGCTCTAAACATAATTGATATTTTGTAAGGAAATGCATCATTAAAAGTGGTAGGGGGTGAGAAGGTAGTGTGTTCAACAGCTGATTTGAGAGCCAGCATGAGAACATGAATTGGAGCATGTTACATCTAGTTACAGACCAGGCTGAATTTTTCCTGTAACTGAACGTGAATGAGGTCTGTATACACTGAGCTCAACTGAAAGTTCACTCTGAAGTAAGCATATATAATCTTTATTGCATTCTAAGAACTTACTAATCCATGGTATTGAGCTGGTAAATGACTTCTTACTTCAGACTGAATATAGCCTGTATTTGAGTTCTGTGATTGCCAAGATTGATAATTAGCTCTTATGGCATCTAGTATTTGGCTATTACGAAACAATAAACACATCAATCTCTTGGGTGTTTTTTTCCTCCATCTGACAGAGGAAGGTTATGATTACAGCTTGTCGTAAAACTGCAAGATACCTCTGAACTTTTTGAAAAAGTATACAGCTGTTTAAGATATCGCCAGCTAACCAACCATTTGTCCAATTATAAGGCACAGTATCATCAGATGAAATTACTTGCCAAGCTTCATGCATGCAAATACAGGGTTTCAGTTTAATTTTTCTTTCATTCGAGATGCTACATCTGTATTTGACTCATTGCACAAAACACATAAATACAGATTTAAACACAGGGCCTCAAAGCTTCTGTTGGAGTGCTTTCCAAGTGAACTTTAAGGCATAGCTGAATGCCTGTGCACAAAGCAGCACTTGCATCCTTGTGGATTAAGAATGAATGCACCTGGGTCTTTGTCCTGCTGCATCGCAGCCTGGCTGTTCAGCCACTTCTGGGGGCTTTTTGCTTACCTGTAGTCCCGATTCAGCTCTCTGCTCTGGTGGCGTAAGGATGGAGAGGAGTAGGAAATCCTGTGGCTCTCCATTCAAGATGAACAACGGCTTGTGGTTGTCAGGCAATTGGGGAAGGGGGGTGTTTTGAGTGTCTTCATGTAACCCTAATTATAAGTCTTAAGTTATGGTCGTGCTTACTAATTAGGGAATATCAATAACTTATTTCCAAACTCCAGCTGAATACATTGAGCAGACACAGATTGATTGGTTTGAAGAGATGGTAATTTGACAAGACTTACACAGCGTTACCCAAGCATGCCACATATGTTACTTACTTTCCCTTCTGCCTTTGATTTAGATTTCCCGATACAGATCATGGCAGCCCTGAAAACTTCGTAAACTTGAGTATTTGCAGGAAGAGGATGAATGAATTTTCTTACCTGTTAAAAATAAATACTGCCTTGGGCAACAATTGGAATAGAAAATATAAACCTTAAATACCTTCGCCAAAAAAAATCTGAGCAAGTTGTGTGTGTTTTTTTTATTAAATATCAGAAGTTCAAACAACTTCAACTTGCTGGTTCTTCCAGCTTGACCTACAACAGAAGAATAATAACCTTGTGCAGAAAACCTTGTTCTTAACTTCCCACTGATAAAATTAAATACATTCTTGCTTTAGTATTTTGATGTAGTATAATTAAAATAATGACTTACAGTTTGATAAATGCTATTTTCATTACTGTAGTGCCCTGGAGCACTGCATATGCAAAATAGTATCGTATTACACAGAACTGGAGGTATGTGATGTGCTTGTCAAGCTGTTACTTAACTTGATTAAATTATTTTCATTTTTTGGAGCAAGTAAATTTGGAGCGTTTCTTTGGAAACTGAGTAAAAGTAAACAATCAGATCTCTTCAACAATGACCTTTATAATTCTGACACCACGAGAGTACCCTTAAAAACATCCTCAGGCAGGTGGACTACTCAAAATAAGCTGCTTGTATAGGGCTTGCTTCTGTTTTTCAGTAAATTAACTATCACTAAATAGGAACTTCTTCACATGTAGTTATGCTGCTTTTTTTTTTTTTTTTTTATTTTGAGCAATAAGCTGGGAATATCTAATGTTTTCTTTATTTCCACCTTCCCCCAAAATTCTGTCCTTTATCTCAGTTTAGATCTGCACCAGGCTGGCCTTACATTTTCTGAGAAACTATAAAAATGTCTGGTATAGTCCAAGAAATACGAGTTTTACATCCCACGTGGTGGGATGGCTCCCATGACTGTCTATTGCAGTGGTAGGATGCAGGCTCTTAGGAACAACAGGCTGGGACGCGAGGAGGGGCTGTTGCCCTCTATGTCCATGAGCAGCTGGAGTGCACGGAGCTCTGCCTGGGGATGGGTGAGCCAACAAAGAGTTTATGGGTTAGGATTAAAGAGAAGACAGGGCAGGTGGCGTTCTAGTGGGGGTCTGTTACAGGCCTCCTGATCAGGAAGGCCGAGCAGATGAGGTCCCTCACAGACAGGTAGGAGCAGCCACGTGTTCACAAGCCCTGGTCCTGCTAGGGAAGTTCAGCCATCCTGGTGTCTGTTGGAGGGATGACACAGGAAGGTGTAAGCATGTCAGGAGGTTCGTGGAATGCATTGATGATTAACCTGCCTTCTCCCAGCGACAGGGGAGGTTAAAGGCAGCCTTGGCTGCAGTGACCATGGAATGGTGGAGCTCAAGATCATGAGGGCAGCAAGGAGGGCACGCAGCAAGCTCGCAACCCTGGACTTCTGGAGAGCAAGGATCTGCTGAGCAAACTACTCTGGCCCTGGTGGGATGCACCCATGAGTTCTGGCAGATGTGATTGTGAGGCCACTCAATAATCTTTGCTTGACCATAATAAGCGGAAGAAGTACCTGGGGACTGGAGGAAAGCAAACATCACTTCTGACTGCAAGAGGAAGACCTGGGGAACTATAGACAGGTCAACCCCATCTCAGTCCCCAGGAAGCTGGTGGAACAGTTCATCCTGGAAACAATTTCCAGGCACATGGAGGAGAAGAAAATCATCGGGAGGCCATGCATGTCGGCATGGATTCACCAAAGGAAGTAATGCTTCATCAACCTTGCAAGCTTCTGTAGTGAAATCAACAGCCTGATGGACGAAGGAGGAGCAGTGATGTTGTCCTGGACACAAACGCCTTTGACACTGTTGCCTGTGATAAGGTGGTAGAGAAAACCTTCAAATACGGACTGGATGAGCAGTGAGGTGGACTGAAAACCGGCTGAGTGGCTGGCCCTACAGAGCAATGGGCAGTGGTGGAGAGCCGAGTTGGAAGCCAGTAATGAGGAGAGTACCCCAGGGATACTGGGTCCAGTCCTGCTCAATCTCTTCATTAACGATCTGGATGATGGGCTGGGGTGTGCTCTCTGTGAATTTGCAGATGACACAAAACTGGGGGGAGTGGCTTACTCATCGAAGGGCCAAGCTGCCATCCAGAGGGACTTGGACAGGCTGGGGAAATGGGCGGACAGGGACCTCGTGAAGTTCAGCAAGTAAAGATGTGAAGTCCTGCCCCTGGAGAGGAACAAGTTCTGTGCTCCGGATTCTTAGAGCCCACCTGGCCTGTGCTGTAATCACAAATGACGCTGTAGCAGAAAATGTTTGATTTAATTAAAACGTATTACACTTTCTCTCTGAAATGTTATGTTCTGACATTAAAACAAATGCCATAATCGTTGTGAGTGCTGTGTTATAGTTACCACAAACAGTAAATAGTTCAGTTTCTTAGGGCTTTTTTTTTTTTGTGTGTGTTGAAGAGTAGTTCTGTTCCTGACATTTAAGACCAAAGTTTGTAATCTAAGAAAGCACAGAGCTGCTTTTGTTACAGCTGAGTTTACACCATTGTCAGGAGTTAGCGGTTGTTTTCCAGCGGCTGTCAGAAGATGAGCAGTAAACAGCTTTTGATAACGCTTCTCATCCATACATGTAAAAATGCATTATTCAGGTGGCAGTAATGCTCCTCAGCTTCCCTTCATTGCAGTTTGTAACCATACAGGCAAGATGCTGGCATGTTCAGGGGCCACCAAGACGGCTAGTAGGCTGGGGTACGTCTTGCATAAGGAGAGGCTGAGGGAACTGGACTTGTTCGGCCTTACCCAGCTAAGGAGGTAGCGTTCCTGCTGTCGTCAGCCGCCTAATGAGAGGGTGCAGGGAGCCAAACTGTTCCTGGAGGTGGTGCGCACTGATAAGAGGCAACGAACACAAGCAGCAGAAAGGGAATTTGGGCTAGATACAGGGGGAGGGAAGCGCGATGCGATGGGTGGAGGCCAAAACCGGAGCGGGCCCTCCACAGTGACGGCAGTGGGAGCTGCTCAGCGCATGGCTTGGTCCTGAGCAAACTCGTGGTGATGGCTCGGCGGCGTGTGCGGTTAGCCCAGGTAACTCGTGGGGCCCTTCAGCCTGAATTACCCCCGTCAGACCCGCAGGGGTACCGTGCAGGAAGGGCTGCTTGGCTCTTAGAGGGGAACTGCTTTAAGGAATAAAAACTAAACCTGGGAAGCGCTGTTTAGGGAAAAACTTCAGTGTAATTTTCCATCTGTCACTTTTCAAATGAAAGCTTTTTTTTTTTTTCCTGACATGCGAGCCATTTGAGATTATAAAACTGGTTCAAGTTTACAGCTCTTAATCTTCTCATGCAAAGCAACACTGGCAAACACTCGCGTACACTGCACTTGCAGACTAATAAGCAGCCCTTTTACTGACATCTGGCACGCTGCCCAGATCGCCTGCATTTATGTCAAGCCCCATGTTGTGCGGGGAAGTAGGACTCTTGATGTACTTCGGGACGCACAGTGGGATAGGTGAAACGCTCGCTTTGCGTGGTGCAGTGAAAAAAAAAAGAGTCACGCACATGGAAGGAGGGCTCAGCTCCTCCTGAGAGCGGTCACAGGTTCTTCATTGAGGTTTTATTGCGGTGGCTGTTACTCATTAAGTGTTCTATATCAGTTGTTCAGCATTCATTTCTCTATGTATTTTTGTGGGTTATAAAACCACAAAGATGCCTTTCTTAGTAAACAGTTGTAGATAGATAATAGAGCTTTCTACACATTTTGATCCTTGAAGTCCCGAATAAGAGCCGTGTCTTGCTGAACGAGTGTTTCGATCCGATAACAAATTATTGGGCTCGTAATAATAGGTGGGTTTCTAACTGCATGCTTTGCCTTTTTGAGGCATTTTTTTTTTATCACATTTCACAACTCTAAACACTTTCTCTGTGGTTTTGGTGCGCGTGTGTGTGCATGTTATGAAATAATGATTACTGATCCGTAAGAGCTTTGAAGCATTTGAAGGGAGAAAACTTGCTCGGTTCTTACATTCTAGGACTTGGGCTGCAGCTCTCCGCGTGCTTAAAACCCGAGTTTTTATCAACAGTAGCGAACATTTGTAAACTTTCAGATCTTGCCTGAAAGTAGATTTTCTTCGTGTACATTGTTGATACAGCTGCAACGTGTAATGTTATAAGGAGCACAAGCAAGAAATACGGAATATTAAAAAAAGATTTCAGTTCTCATTTTACACAATGTAAGGTTTTCTTGTTAACGGGAGACTATGAAAACTGAAATGGAACCCCCCAAAAAACAGTTGCTGAACGTGTTAAGAACACACCTCCGCATTTAGGAGCCTTTGGAGTTGTTACATAGGGCTTATGCTGTCCGGTTCTTTAAAGCAAACAGCCCTTCATGGTCAGAGCTGTTGATTTTCTGTTACTGTAAATCATTATGCCTATACGTGTAATACTCCAGAAGTAATTAATCTTACTCTATTAGCAAGTCTAATAGCATTCCGCGGGGAGTCCTGCTTTAGAAGTGCACGCTTCGAGTGAAGTCGGCACGCCGATGTTGGAAATTCGGTTATTTTCTCCAGCAACTTCACATTGCTGATGTTTTGCAGAGATAACGGCCTATCGGTTGTTCCAGATACGCTATTTAAAGTAAGCAAACTTCTTGCAGTGACGCGGTTTGGGACTCCAGCCAGAGAGGGGAAGCAAGCAGCTTACTCCAGCTTCTTGAGGGGCAAACAATCCCCGCCTCTGCAAGGCGCTGCTTTGCAGAGCGTTTTAGAGATGTTTTATTTAAAAGCTTTTTTTCAGTTAATATACGGTGAAGCGCCTATTGTGTGTGTGTATCAATTCCTCAGCGTATCCTTTTGGGGGGTGGCTTTTGTTATATTTTGTCTTACATGTTCTACTACGTGCAGGTATGTGTTTATATATAATGTTACAAATATGAAAAATTTAATGTCATGCTAAACAGCTGGGTCCTGATACTTTGATTTTATTTTGAATTCAAAGAGCAGAGCTTAGTTACCCCATTGCAAACTGCTCAGTTCTGAACTACGCAGTTGATCTCTACAGTATTGCAGTTGTTTAGTGATGCTACAAACTTCAGTCTCATTTCAGGCAAACAACTGATTTTCCTTCTTTTCCTTGAAATTTTTATACTCTGAGTTTATTTTTTTTACAGTCTGGGAAGTTTTTATACTCGGGGGTGCTATTTTGAGGGATCAGTGTTTTTTTTTCCCCTTATCCACATCAAAATTCATTAGTCCTAGAATAGTTTTGCATTCCATTCCTTCGGTTCAGCCTGAAGACCGAGTTCCTAAAGAGCTGCGTCCTGCTCAGCCAACTTGTGCATGGCTTACGTCTGTCTGATTTATGCTGCTTAGCGAGGAAGGTGGCTCATGCCGTGCATTTGAGCATGTTTTATAAAATGGAATTAGTCCCATTTTGAACCTTTCGATCAGCAAGATCGTAACTCTTTACATGGCCTGGTCTAGCAGAAGTAGTTTTACAGTTAGGAACTCGGTCAGGACTCTGTCCCAGGAGCTCTGGGACTTAGCCCGTGCTGTCAACACCTTGCTTCTGCTTCGTGCTCTGTCTGGACGTGCTGGAGCACACCGCTGTGTTTGGGCACACCGTGCTCTTCTCACACCGGTGGAGTGATGGATGCTTAGCTTAAAGCGTGACATCCACTGAAAGGAGAATTAAAACTGTAAAGTTTTTCATACCTCAGTACAGTGCATTTTATTTTGTTTAATTTTTAGTCTCTGCAATCGAGTTTGATTTGATCTAAAAGCTTTCATCCAGCTTAAGCAGTTGATTGCCAGTGTTACTTGCTGCTGCAAGACAGGCTTGAGCCTTAAACTGCGAACTGAAATTGCGTGTACTCATTTGGGACTTGTGGTATTCTTTCTTCTTCATAGCTTATGGCCCTTGTTACAATCAGTGTAAGCTTTTTAAAGTATGGATATATAAGTTGTGGTATAGGAACATACCACGAAAGCCCCTGTTATGCTTAGAATTGCACATACGCAAGTGACAACAGTAGGGTTACATGCGCAGGGTGTGAAATAAAGGCTAAATGCAGTACGGTTCAGAAGAAGCATCTCTACTTGTACAACTTGGGAGTCAGGTTCAGAAGGAAATGCAGGCACTTCAACTGATCCTTCTGCTGATCCAAGGTACAGGGTTTTACAGGGTGCTCTGTGGAGAGGTGATGTACAGTGAGGCTGTGGTTTCACTTAATTGCAACCAATTTAACATGCTGCTTTGAATGGAGAAGATTCCCTACTGCTTATGCGTGCTCCTTTCTGATATTAATCTAATAATGCGCTAAAATAATTCAATTTACAAGAAAAGGGGGAAGGTGATGAGTGGGGCAAGTCGCTTTTTGGGACTTGAAATTGTTTGCAATACAATCAGCTGACTTCCAGAGAAGAAACCACTCCGTGAATGCAGCTTACTTTTCTCTAAGAGGGTTCCTGTCTGAGGAGCTTTTGCCTCGAGCTTGCTTCAAATCCGGACCGGCGCTGGGCACCTTCCAGTAGATTTAATTCCTGGTTTTGGTTCCTCAACTTTGAGTCTTTCATTCTGTTTCTAAAATGCTTATAAATATATTTCTGGTCTGATACTTTGGACCACAAGAGGCCTGACTGTAATAAAGAGCCAGTTCAAGTTAATAAAACAAATACTGCCTCAAAGCGAGACTGGCCCATGTGGCTCTTTGTGGCTCAGGTTTTCAGACAAAATTTAAATTGTTGACGTGACCTTGTCCCTGTACAGATAAAAGCTTGTTCTGGTAAAGCACTGTTGATCCTACAAGTGTAGTTCCATAATCCCCTCTCTTCTGGAAGAACACAGAGAAGTTGGCTCCCAATTTGGAGGAAGACTTAGAAATCATCCAATGCTTATTGCGATGCAGAGAACAGGGTGCCCTTAATACAAGTTTGATGCCACTCCTGTGTTATGTTAGGGTTAATGATCCTGAAAGTGAAGGGTAGGGGCAGGAGGAGGGAAGATTGCTTGGGGTTTTGGTATGTAGCCTGCATCTTGGCTCACTGGGCAACACTTCTCAGCTGCAGCCCGGTGGAAGGAACTGCAAGCTGACGACACTCGAGTGCCGCTCCTGAGTTTCAAGGAATTTATTTCTTCCATGTTACTTCCATTTTTGTGCGGTTTTATTTGGAGGGTGACTTCATAGGTTTTTTTTTTTGTAGACTAATGCTCTGCGTGGCGTGTTATCTCCGCCTATCAAAGCGTGCTGCCGGCAGATAGCGTGCAGCGCGGTGCGTCACCTCGTCTCACGCTTCACTTTGCGATAGCAGGGACTTAAAGAGCAGCTTTGGTTCTTTGCCATGCCTCAAGCCCGTGCATTTCAGGGATAAGGATCCTTTTAGAAGTAGTTTTCTGGAAAAATGAATACTGGGATTTTGCAGGAAATTAATCTCCAAAAATGATAAATTCTGTGGGAGGCTACGCTTTCTGAATGCCTCTTTTTTTTTTCTTCCTGAAATGGGTATGTTTTTATAAGAACTTGGACTTTACAACTGTTTTCTGTTACTTCTAATGTTAACTAGCTAAAAAAAAATCATTTTCTCTGAAATAAAATCTTCTCGTCTTGGCCAAAGAGCACGAATGCATTGAGTGTACTGCATTATAGGCGCTCTGCTACGTGTTGTTCTTCAAACAAAATGTTGGATTAAAGCTTAGAGGTGCTTATCATTTGAAGTGCTAATACGCCTCATTTGAAATAGTCAGAAATGAAGTCTGTAATACAGTTCTTAAACATTATCAACAACGTTGATTCTAAGATTTTGAGGGAAATAAAACTACTGCTTAATTGTGCTTTAGTAGGACCGACACACGCTGCCTTGGACAAGACTGGAGTAGAAAGCTGGCTGCTGTTCGCTCAGTAGCAAATTTCCTCTTCAGGGTTTTGGTGTGTCCTTGTTCCCACTACTACGTGCTGGTAACAAAAAGCGGAACCACACCCCATTGGATTACTTTAAAGTCACTCATGTAGAGTTGGTGGATTTTCTCCCTGGGTTGATCTTGTCAATACAAGCAGCTGGTTGCTGGAAGGTTGATGATTGATCCTGGTTTCTCTGACCGGGCCAGAAAGAATTGCCTTTTAGCTGATGGTGGAAGGTTAATGAGCAACGTGGTCTTTTCAATAAATGGACGAGGTACTTGAAAGTTTTTCGGTAAATTTATTGGAATGCTTAGCATTGCAATGTGCTTTTTTCCCCCCTCAAGACAATTTTGGTCTCATAAGTATGTGTTTAACCCATTGTCAAAAAAATAAGTTATTTTAAGAAGGGGTCCTTAAAAAGAGGCAAGAAAGACTGATCTTACATATGACTCGAGAGAAACTATATAGTTATAAAAGTGCAAATAATAGTGAAGTGCATCAAAGAGCAAAAGTGGGAAGAAGTCAAGTGTGATAGCCAAAATGACAACGAGCTATTTCCCCACTAATTTGGTAAACTTTCAGCATGCAGTTTACGTCGTTGACTTGTCCATATTGTCAATCCTTTTCTGGCATTTGGAGAGTACAACTTCATCCTTCGTACTTGTTTGTGAGCTTTTGTTTATGTTTTGTCAATAACTTAATGGTCACGAACACACACCCCGAGAGCTGAGAGAGATCTGCCAGCTCAACAGAACTTGGCTGTGTGCAACAAATTCTTGACTTCCAGCATAAATGACCAAATGTCGACTATTACTATATTGTAGTTGATGATGTACCCACTGCAATATTGGACATACATCTCTGCTTAAACAGCAGGAGGAGTGCAGGTAGTCATTGAGCTTCTCTGCAGCCCTCATACCCCAAGTCCTTGTTCACGTACATCACCAAGCAAGGCGGCTGCAGCAGCAGCCACCTCCCTGGTCTGAGCTTGTTGTCTCAAAAGCAGGTGACGATCACCAGGTGTTTTCTTCCAGGCAATGATCCTCTATCCTCAGTTCCTTTTCTTATTAGTGCTACGTGTCATTTTAAGCCATAACTTCAGCTTTGAGGGCAAATATTACCTTTTCCTCGTTCTTTTCCATTCCCTGTTCTGCTCGAAAAATAAGTAGGTGCTTTAAAGTGAAGATTGTCTGTGTGCCAGGCAGTTACTGGAACTCATTTTGTTTTTTGATCCTACCCTTTTTCAGCAGCTCTTTTAAGACAGCTCTTAAACCTTTGCCTGCTGTAAGAAAGCTTTTTAGAAATCGTAAAGTTTTAACTGGCACTCCAGCCCTAAAGGTGCGCACTTCTTGACTGAAAAAAAAAAAAAAAAAGAAAAAAAAGCAGACATAATTTGTGGTTATAGTAACTTTGAGAGATAAGGGTGTCACTGGAGAGCTTTTTCAAATTAATTAAACTTTGTGGCTCAAAGAAAATTGGAAAACTGTGTCTCAATGCCACACTCGTATGAAGTATGCTCACCTCCCCAATGCTTTGCATCATGTGCTTGTTAGTGAAACTGAAAAACCTGCGGGGTTTTTCCTTGCCAGAGTGTAGGGCTGGGAAGTGTGCTTTGACATTTCACAGAGAACAGAAGAACAAGACCTGACCTGGCTTAAGCAATACTAGGCAGAGCGCATGAAACACCGTTCAGTCTGGTGCAGAACACATGCAGCGTGTCTCCAGTTCTGTTAAATCGGGACGGGATCTGCCGTTGTGGATGGATTGGGTAGGGTGACAGCCCGAGGTTGGTACTGCTCAGGGCTCATCCGCGCCCCTTCTATTCCCCATCCACCAAGGAGAATCTGACTTCAGGAAACCATCCATTTTGTGATTGTTCACAGAACCTTTTTTCTCAAAGAGAGCTCTGCAAAGTCCTCAAGCAGGAAACATAGCATTTCAAAAGGATTTTTTGTCTAAACTGAAGTGCTTAGTTATGTTAAATGTTTCTTTGCACGCTAACTTGGCAGTATCTGGTGAAAATGCAAGCATAAATGTTGCTTAAGATACTGTAACTTGCAATGGAAGGAAATTTTTGAATGAAACAACAGCAAAGCCAGCTTGGCTCTAATCTTTCAAAGTTGTAGTCACAAAGAGCTTTGATTTGTGCATAATTTTAACAGCTTAGTGCAAGCATAAGCTTCAATTTTGTTTATAAAAGAGTTATAGCCACCACAGTAAATTGAAATTTCTCTTCCCTCTTCCCCGCTAGCCCCCCAGTATGGTACAAATTCTTCTGTGCATTTAAAGTTGATCACTTGAAACTTCACAGGTCCATCTTCATTGATGTAAATTAAGATTGTGTCATAAAAGATCATGGGTTACCCTTGTTGTTCCCTATTTGTGAAGTACACATTGCCTTTCTCTCATCCTCCACCTCATCTGTCAGATCATCTTTTTACATTAATCGTCTTAATCTTTCCCTGAAAAAAACAAATTTATTCCAAGCGAGGTGAAAACTTAATCTGAAATTTACTTTTTTAGCAGGTGAAAAGAACTGGTTAACTGAAATGTGGTTTGCCACAGAAACAGGGCAGCCAGTAACGTCTGTGCAGCAAATTAACCATTTACTGGCACTTTCATGTTTGATAGAAAACGTAGCAACAAGGCGATAGCTTGACAACAACAGCAGCTGCGCTGATTTTTTTTCCTTTATTTTTTAGAAAGGTTGTTCTAGTGGAAAAAATAGATTCCCTGGGAAGTAGTTTATATTACAAGGTTCGTCACAAGAATCTGTGGGTGGATACAATAGGCTAGAAATTAAATTAGTGATTTGTATAATAAATGATGGTTTTGATTTGATATGACACTTCTAGTCTCTTATAAAAGTGGCATAGCTACAGGCAATAGAATAATCTCTTCCCCTTGTGAAGATAAATGTCATATCAGACCAAACCATCTTATTTTAAATTACAACTTCCCTTTTTTACCATATGAAAAGATTCATGAGACTGTTCATTAAATAATATCATAACCCAATTAAAAGTATACTTTGCCCCAACTGTCTTTGAGATCTTTTCTAATATCAGGCATGTGGTTAACTTACGGAGGGCACTACCAGAAGAGGCCTGATCCAAATAAATTTCCTTTATGCAGCAAGTGGTGTGATTGTGGTCGCAATGAACTAGAAGGTGCTTTTCTGGTCTCACTTAGGCCGAAACCCTCAATGCAAATGAAATATGATGATCAAAGGAACCTAGTAACCTGACTTCTTTTCTTGGGGGGAAGAGAGAGATACTACATGAGGCTGTTGCAGAACTTGGCAGTGCTCTTACTGTTTTTTCTCATGTTTTGGCAGAGAGAAGGAGCAAGAAAGGGAAGAACAGTTAATGGAAGACAAGAAAAGGAAGAAAGAGGATAAGAAAAAGAAGGAATCTGCTCAGAAGGTAGGTTTTGATATTTGAATTCTTCTTTCTAGCAGGAACATAAATTGTACTGGGGTTGGCAAGATGTTAGATTGTTTGTATTTGAGCTTAAAAACTCTTCATCTAAAGTATGGTGATATGTCATTAAAGATTTTTTACATTATTTTTCTTGAACTTCAGTTTTAGTAAACTTTGATATTTCTTCTGAGTGTTCAGGTGAAGAAAGAGTAATTAGTTTCCTGAAATGAAGTATTAAATTCATGTTGCTGAATATGAGCTCCCTTGATCTCTGAAGCTCCTGCTGTTTCAAGGTGTTTGGGTACGGGAACACTGCACGTCCTTTACGAAGGTTATACGAAATGTTCCCTACTGAAGTTGCCTTTATTTTTGCTAAGTATCATTTAGGTTTTCTATTTTCCGTGGCTAGTAACCCTTATGTTAAGTGCATCATTTTGAGTCTGAGCCGTAGAGAATTGAGTTGCTGAAAAATGCGCTCAGCAAATGAGTTTGAACACTTGGTTTATTTAGAAGTGCTCTGTTCTGCTGAAAATGTAGTAAATTGTTCTAGGAGTTAACCTGAAGCGTGAACTTGAGTCTCTCACAGCTTTATGCATGCTTTTTACTGGTAAAATCCTCCCTGTCTGGTTCTGGGCATCCCAGTACAAGACAGATGTAGGATCCTGGAGTGGGTCCAGCAGAAGGGGCCCCTGAGGGGTGATGAAGGGACTGGAGTACAGATGGAAGGGGTCTGAGAGCTGGGACTGCTCAGCCTGGAGAAGAAGAGGCTCAGGGGGATCTTACCAAGGTCTATAAATGCCTGGTGGGTGAGAGGGTTTAAATAAGATGCATCCAGGCTCTTCTCAGTGCCCAGTGACAGGGCTCGAGGCAGTGGGTGAGCACAAACTGAAATGCAAGAAATTCCACTTAATCATAGAAAGACTTCTTTGTGAGCGTGCATGAATGGTCAATCGCTGGAACAGGTTTCCCAGAGAAGTTTTGGTGCCTCTCTTTGGAGATGCTCAGAAACAAGTCGGACACGGCCCTGAGCAGTCTGGTTTTGTTCAATTGCTTTGAGGGCGATGAGGGAGGAGAACCACCACGAACTCTGAGAGCTCGAGAGGCTGTGCCTTCCAACCTCGACTGTAATGTGAAATTGAAAGCAAAATGTTTGACTTTCACTAGTCTGAGTTTTTCAATTACTTTAGTACAACAGATCCCACCACAGATCAGGTGTTACTCATGTTGCGTTAGATGCCGTAGCTTTGTGTTGTGAACAGCCCCCATTGATTCTGCCGTGCCACTTAATTTTTGGTTTATCTGGGAGCTTTTTTAAAATCAGATTCTTCACCTATTTGAATTCATCACTTTAAAACAGGTGCAGGTAAACCCAGTGTTATTTCTGTTGCCTTTATCCCAAGGCCATGTTGATACATCCCCAATAACGCTGCAGAAGATCGGTAGCTACAGAATAAGCTTTCTTCAGTGCCTGGTCTTTTTTTGCTTCAGTATTGCTGCTTACACGTTCAAAACCAAAATAGATGTTGTATTTTCAGCTGAGGATGTGTAGGAACCAGGAGGTGCAGAGGCTTGTAACTGGAGGCTGGTGATTTGAGGATTAGATGCTGATATTCAGTAACACAACAAAAACTTGGAAAGGTTGTGCAGATCACGTTGATAACTGCTGTGTTTGCTGAGGAATCAGCGCTTTGAATACAAAGATCTGCCAATTTTCCTGTGTGGTCCCTCAACCTACCAAGTTATTTGGTATAACTGAATGTTATGATATTTTTGCCAAAATCTTAGGAAAGGTAAACACTGTAAATAAATTAATCTCCTAGAGACCAAACGTTAAAGAGTGCTGCTTGAAGTACTCCTTGAAGACAGAATATGGGCAGAACACAAATGTGCGTGTCTGTTCTCAGTAACTGTGTGGTGGTGGTCACCAAATAAGCAGCAGTGATTTGGGGGGTACCTTTTTTTTCAAGGTTTGTATAACATGAAACAACGGTTTCTCTCTGGATCTTCTGCAGCTTACAAAATAAAACAGTGAAAAAAAAAAAAATCACCCAAGATTATGCAAGCAAATTCATAGACTGAATTCCTGTGGTTTGTGTCCCAGGGGCTGTTTGGTAGCTTGTCAGAAGGCTGAGATTGGCCCTGCCCTGCCAGTGCTTACAGGTTTCCCACAGAGAGATGACGGCTCTAAGTCTGAGACATGCTGTCACTTTTTCTCAGCTTTTCTATTCTAGACCCGAAAAAAAATCACAAAACCAGATCCTTTTAACAAGTACAGATTCAGCACAGGCAAAAGTGATTTTTTCCCCAAACACAAACTGTGGTTATAATTCAGAATTCTTTAAACATTTGTTAAAATGGTGTTCTTCCAAGCAGGCAAGTTATTTACTGAACATGTTTACTGTTAACTGTAGTAAACCTAGCAGCTTTACAAGATCGGTTTCATGAATTTTTTTAGTAGTAAATCATCAGAGTCACTGAAGTGCTTAACCGAATTTTAACTGTTACAGAAGTAGATATAATTTTACACACACGGGATGTTTCAAAAGTGAAGTGAAAACTGACGTCTGGCGTTGCACAGATGCATTTTTGGTCTCTTAGGAGAGCTGGATTACCTAAATCTGTGAAGCTACGATGCTTGAGATTTTTTTTTATTACAGTGAATATTCCGCTTTGCATATCGCAGTGTTCATCTTTGCAAAGTAAGTGATGCCACAGCAATTCAGGGCAGTTTTGTCTTTTTATTCTTTACCATACAAAAGAGTTCTGGCTTGGTTGGCTTAAACAATA
Source organism: Anas platyrhynchos (assembly GCF_047663525.1). NCBI lineage: Eukaryota > Metazoa > Chordata > Aves > Anseriformes > Anatidae > Anas > Anas platyrhynchos. The sequence continues at coordinate 53,424,356 of NC_092587.1, read as the reverse complement.
AACTGCTTTTTACTTGTGCTTTCATTATTCTATACCGTCCCTGTGTGCTTTCCAGAATTATGGACTAGGTCAGCAATTTCTTTTTCAGAATAGGTGTCATAGAGCCTGACACATGATGATCTTTAGGGGTTTTCTTTATTGTGTAGTGGAGCTCATGATCGACAGGTTCAAAACATGCTACAATGCCCATGATTCCAGCGAATATACCAGTGATATGTTTGTTCCTGCTGTGGCTTGAAACCTGCTACGCTGAAAGAATGTAGAAGTACAGCAAAACCACACACGGAGTTCGTTGGCCAGCCTGATGGCTCACTTCAGTAATCACTCGAGAGATTTTGAAGCCTGGTTCTTTATAGGTAGCGCTGGTACATCCCGTCCTTGCGGCAGCGAGAGCAGTAATTTTTAGTACTACTTCTCCTTGGAAGAGATGTAATGGGTAGAGCGAAAGGGGAAGACGACAGAGCCAGATTGGTACTCTCACATGTGGAAACCCCGTGGGACTTCTGTTGCCAGCCCCAACAGTCTGCTGTAGGGATGTTCTCATCAAGGGCAGCTTTTATTACACTTCAGCTGTAATACTTCATCTCCGAAATCTGGAAGAACTGTAGTGGCGTAGCACTTGTTTATTTGTGCTTCAGAAGTTTGTGTTTGGGATGAGGGGCATGTACTAAAAATCATCAAGAGCAAAGTAATTACGGTTTCTGCCAGAGAATTCTGCATCAGGCAACGATATTACAGGAGCTGTAGTGTTCTTGAAAACTTGTGTATAAGTTTGGGAATACTTTTGAGACTTGCAGTTCGTGAGCTGATTATTTTCTTTGAACAAATTTTGATCTTGGGCTAATAAATTCAGGGTTTACTGCAGCCTGCTTAATGTTTGTTTTGAGGTTCTTAAAACTCTATTTACATTGTTGCTCTTACTTTGCAGGTCACAGATCAAAAAACCAAAGGTAAGAGCTGTTCTTCAATCCTAACGAGTGTTTTTATTGACTTGAGCCAAGATTCAGTTTTGATTAAAGCTGTTAGAAAAAGGAGTTACGATTCGAGATGAAGTACTCAAAGTGAGTACTCAGAAGAAATAAAAGCTGAGAGGATTAATATGGAGAATCTAAAACTATCCATTTGTCAGCGTCAGAATACTAGAAGTGGAAATGATGATTGTAGATAAAATAAATGAGCTGAAATATTTAGTCTAACTTTCAATTCTACAAAGGTTTTAGATGAGCAAGTGAAAACTGAAACTAACCATACAAATGGACTCAAAGACAGGGAAAGTACTGCCTATGGTGACATACCAAAACGAGTGAAAATGACTTGTTTCTGGAAACTTAGTGAAGAGAGATTGAAGTTTAAGCACCTAAAAGTCCAGAAGATGAGGCAGAACTGATGAGTGAACATCTTGGATGTGTAATTTATTTAGCTGATCTAAAAATACATTTAATTGTGATGTGCATGTCAGTTATCTAAAAACCGCTTGAGGAAATTGCCATTAAACAGAAATGACAGAGGAGAACTGGGATTGTAACGGTTTTATAGCTGGCAATACCTTTTTCTGGCTTATGGACAATGGAGCTTACATGGAGAAGTCAGAAAACCCTCTCAAAATAAAACGTGGGATAATGCATTCACCTGTCAGAGAGAGAGATCCCCTTGCTTTGCTCCCCCCTTTGTAAGAGGAAGAGCTCTACTGATTATGTGCACTTTGGTGGGGAGGGGCTGTTGGACATGACTTCCTTGTGTTAGTCTTCAACAGAGCAGATGGATTAAATTTTCCTTGCTTTGGGGTCTGCTCTCTTAGTGAGTTACTCCAACTTCTAGGTGCCTGGATAGGGTAATGCCTGAATTTCTTTTGCTCTTTTTCCGAAAGCACACGGAGCGTGTGAATAAGGGCTCACAAGCCCTTGATTTCTAGAGTCTCTTAAACAAATTTTGTGATGCCATTAGTTCTGCAAGGATTTGTGTGTCTTTTTGTGCTCCCCCCAACGCATAATAGCTCTCAGCAGCAGCTCCCCCTTACTTAGGGGGCCACGTGGTGACCAGTTGGTAAACTTCAGGCCAGCCCCATACGAGTGCTGTAGGTAGGACTGCCTCTTGGCTAACAGTCAGAGCTGTATAGGGAGCTCAGATTTCTTAATTCTGAATTGAAGAGGAGGATTTTTTGCTCTCTGTTTTGGCAATGGCGACATAGCCTAGTAAGCAAGTGAGACTTAGGATCTATTCTTAGGTCTCGCATTAGGGTGATGCATAGGAATCCTAAAAGCAGTGGAAGGTGGGGAACAGAGGAGAAGGAAAAAAGGCTGTGTTTGACTGTGTCTTAAAACTTTTTGCCCAGGGTGATATCCTTTGCCAGCGTTACTTTTTTTCAAGAAATTTGAGGCTTGGAGTGAAATGCTGGCTGAGGGCAGAGTTTCATCCTGGGGTTCAATTAAGTAGGACTTTTATAAGGTTGAAGTTGCGTTGTATTTCAGAGAAGAATGGCCTTATAAATGGAAAGAGTTGCAGCGAGTTCTTGTAGCTAAGACAGGTCTAAGTGGAAAAATTTCTGATTTTCATTCTTCCTGTTTTTTCAGTGCCCGAAGTGACGAAACCAAGTTTAAGCCAACCAGTGGCTGCCAGCCCAATTGGCAACTCTCCATCGCCACCAGTCAATGGTGGCAACAATGCCAAAAGGGTGGCAGTGCCGAACGGACAACCGCCAAGCGCCGCCCGCTACATGCCTCGGGAGGTGCCGCCGCGATTCCGTTGCCAGCAGGACCACAAAGTGTTACTGAAACGTGGGCAGCCCCCTCCGCCATCCTGCATGCTCCTTGGGGGTGGAGCAGGGCCTCCCCCCCCAACAGCACCAGGAGCAAACCCAAACAACGCACAACCAGTGACAGGAGCACTGCTGCAGAGCGACAGTGGGACTGCAACAGGTGAGTAGCGAGAGTGATGTTAAATACGCGTGTGTGCACGCACACGCCTAAGAAAAGGTATCACTGAAGTAGTGCACAAGCATGTTATCATACAATAAAACTCCTGGAATGACTTTTGGAAAGCTTACTTCTGCTGTTTTAGTACATCCACTTTTGATGTTTGCAGCAGGGGGTGCAATTTTTACTGCTAGATGGAACGAGAAAGTTGGTTAATGTTAGAAAAACGTCTGTGTTTTGGGTCGGTTGAATCTGATGCTGTAATGCTTTTTGTATCACAGCAAGGTAAACACAACATAGGGATAAGTAGGTAGCATTTCGTGGCCATCATTGAGTAGTTCTTAACAGCTCAGTTCTTAACAAGCTCCTCTGGTGCCATGAATTTCCTGTACTGTCACTTCTTGTTATGATCTAGTAAAACAAACATCAGAGTTTTATAGTAAGCTTGGATAGGCACCACGTTTGCAAATGACAGGTGTCTGTCGATTTTCATCTGGATGAAGTCACAAGGTGTTCCTTTTGCTCCTGACTTTTTTTTTTTTTAGTAATCTTGTTTTTCTCCTTAGATAAGACTTATTACAATAGTTTTCCTTAAAACACATCCTAAATAATCTCAAAAAAAAACAAACAAAAAACTGTTTTGTTTTTCTTTTCTGTTCACTTCGAGTTCCAGCAAATACATTGATTTTAAGATTAATTGTTTTATGAGCATGAGAAAATTATGACTGCTCCTGAATTTTTTTAGGAGGTTGGAGAATGGCTGTAATGGTAATATTCTCTTAAGTTACGACACTAAAACAAACAGTTCCACTCAAGACATCTGCTTTCTAGAATGTTAATCTGAGAATTCAAGAACAACTTGAGTTCTAACAATAAGGTTTTAAGAAAAAGTCAAAAGAAGGAAAAACGCTACCTTTATGTCTGAGTTTCCTACTGAAAGCCCTGCCAGAGCAATGGTGTGTTTTTTTAATCTTGGAGAGCATAAACTTTATAGTTCTCTGTGGTTAAGAAGAAGATGAACTCAGAGGTGATTTGAAAGGCCAGAGTCAAGTAAGCTGGGTGGGATGGCTGTGTTTATTAAAACAGGTGTCTAGGAAAATGAGTAATTTAGTTTTTGCCTTTTCAGCATTTGGCCTCCTTTATAGTGAATCCCTATTTGACAGATTGTGTCTTGTCTTTGATCCCTATTTAATAATGGGAGATGAGTTTCAAACTGCAACAGCTAATCGGTTTAAAAATGCATCACTTGGAAATGGCTGATTTTGATTACAAAAACACCTGAAAGATGCATGTGGGTAGGCATGGGGGACAAAAGAACACCCTCGAGTCTTTAGACTTCATGTATAAAATCCTAGCGTTGTGTCAGCATTAGTGTACCTTCACGGTAATTCTAGTGAACGGACAAAGGAGATTTAGTGAAGCATTCTGGAAGTTTTCAAATTTTTTCATAAACAGCATTTTTATTTTGAATGTATTACATGAGGACAAATTTCAAATATTCTAGACACGCCTTGAGTTCTGTGTAATTAGTATAAGTTCACCTGTTATTTGTTTTAGTGTCTGAGCTCAAGTTGTATGAATTCTCGTATTTTTTCATTCAGTTTAATGCTGCATTAATTGCTGAGATGTTACATGGTTGTATTTTATTGATTGGGGCAACTTTATATGCCAATGGTTAGTTCCTTTAATCTGATATAAGTCTGGAGTGCTGCCAAGAAAGGTAAGATGTGTGCCCTTCAGACTTGACTCGCCCCATCCAAACACAATCCTGCACCATAATACAATTAACTGGGCTGGGGAGCTGACTCGGGTTAAAATTAACTCTAATTGTTTTTTAAAGCTCATTTCGGTCTGGATGATTTCCCAGTTCAGCTCACTGACTGTCAATAGCAACACAGGTGATAGCGCATGAGCGTAGGTCTGACAGAGGAGTAGAAATGAGCAGCTGGATAAGAGGAGGGCTGGGGCAATCACTCTTCAAGTACTTCATGAACCTGCTTATGGAGGTACAGTGCTGCTGTGCCTCTCCTGACATTAATTCCATCTGAGATCCTGGCTATTTACAAGTCAGGCACCTGTGCAGCAATATTGTGATTAACTCATCCCACATAAGGAGAAAAAAAAAAAGTTTCCAAAGGCGGAAAATAATGTATTTTACCCAATTTCCTAATCTTTCTCATTATAACTTTAACCAGGTATCTGTAGATGGTGTTGGCAAGATTCTCCATTGCCAAAAACTGGTCTGTTTTTTGGAAATTAGTATTTTACTGCCCTTGTGCTAGTCCAGCTTCCATGCAAAATAAAACAAACAAAAAAGTCAGGACACAGTCCTTTACATGGATCCTTTTCTACCAGAGTAATTCTTCTGTAAGATGGCAAAACTGTAGAGCCCTGACGCATGATGTCACGTTCACTACTGTCTTGTAGCAGTGCTAGGTGGAGAAGGGTTGTGTATCATTTTTACCACAACCAGCGATATTCAGGACGCGCAAGACAATTTTGGAAAGCAAAGCTTATATGCTGTTGGTGAAAGTCTTCTTTCAATAGCTGTAGTACCCTCCAGGAATCACCAAATGTCTCATAGCAAAACTGCATTTTCATTTCAGGACTCCATTTCAATATTCTCGCTTATTTCAGTTCCACGTTTCCATCCTTAAAAATAGTCATTTGCTAGTAACTTTTTTGTCTGTAGTCAGATGAGAAACTTGTTTATCTTCAGCATGTTCGTTATTAAGGAAGTTTGTTTAAGAAACAAGAGCCCTTACCAACCCTCTTATATGAGGACAAAACTGTAAACTGCTAAGGCTTTGTCACCACTGTCAAGTTAGTAAGGGGGGGAGGCTGACTTTATAAAACAGTCCATTAAATTGTGTCCTAGTACGCTATGTTAGGAAATACCCCGATCATAATGCTATTAGAATGTCTTTGAAAAAAATGAAATGTGAAATGCTCAGTTCAAGTCAGTTACATAAAGATCTTGCTATAGGCTGCTCTGCATTTGCATCTTTCATTCACTGAATCATTGGGAAGTTCAAAACATAGCAACCTTGCAGTCTTTTGAACTTGTCTTTGTCAGTTCTTCTTAAGCTATTCCTGTGATCAGAAAGTTTTTAAATAGAAAAAAATAAACAAGGTGTGCGTGTGGATAGCCAGATAGATCTGTAGAATCATACTTCCTTGATAAGTTTGCACTACAGATGAAAATATAACAGAAGGAACAGAATGTGCATGGGAACTATGTGGTCTTTTAGATCTTCATGGTTGAAGTTTAGTGGATTAAGAAAAACTTCTTCTGTTTGCCAGTATTCAAAGCTTACAGGAAGATTCTAGCCTTGCTGTAAAATGTGGGTCTTCGCTGGCCCTTGCTGAAAAGGGATCTGGAAGTCATTCCAAGGAAGTTTGTTGGTTTAGCTAAGGAACCAAAAGCCTGAGTTGGGCACTGAAAGCTGATCCATTCATCTTCTATTAGAACTAATAATAATCAGAAGTTGTGTCTTCACTTTTGAATACATACATACTTAAAAAAAAAAAATCCACTTTTCTCGTTTTTTGAATGTCATTATGGCTTAATTAGGATTGGGTATGAATTTGTTGAAGGGAAAGTGTTCAGTCTTCATCACAGAGAAGTTGTGGCAAGAGCAGTCTACTCAAGACTTCAGGATTACGGACATGTAGAAAAAGAAGTAGAGCTATATAGAGAGAACAACATGGAAGTAGTAATGAACTTGCATTATATAGAGGCCCAGAAATAATTCTGTAGCTGGGGGAATTCTGTAGGTTGGCAGTGGGGTGGGGTGTGATCTTGCCTGACTCACTAATGGTGAGAGTTATCTGTACGCATGCAAACTTCATGCTGCCAGCACTGATAGAGCCGTCATCTGTCATGGGACTGTGTTAATTTATCTGCTTCAAAACTACCCAAATACCTTGTCAATGCAAATTCAGACTACATAGGGTATATTAATAGTTCACCATGGATGGAAGAAAGAGGCCCTACTCCTAGTTATTGCTCCTACCGCTTTCCTTACAATGACTCCAAGGCTCCTTGGACTTGCCGGTTTCCCTGCACAATGTCCTACATCAGCGAAAGATAACCCATCAAAAAGTGGACAGTTTTCTGTTGAGTTATTGAATACAGTTGACTAAGTTAAAGGGCTTGCCTGACACAAATAAGAGGTGAAACGTGGAGAATTTGAAGTAGGTAGAGCCAGGTGAGAGAGAGGAAGAAAGTTAGATCTCTTCTTAGCCTCCATTTGGTGGTAGAGAACTTGGTTTAATTTCTTAAAAAACCATTAACTGAAGTTTCTGGGGTGAATACAGCAGTGACACAAACGTGGGGTAATTAGATGCTGAATACAGCTTGCGTGCTGCTACACAGAAATTGCAATTTGTGTAGCTTTGGACTCTGCTGGTTACACTTTGCATTTCAGCTTTGGGAAGTAAAATTATTTGTTTCATAAAGGTGTAAAGAAATTCCTGGTAGCAAAATCAACTTGAGAAAGATGCATCTGAAGCTAACGGATAGACTTCTTCAGCTTTATACATTCATTAGATGCTTTTAGTCTTCAGTCTTTTATCTTTTCAAGTCATAAATTGTAGTTGCTTTGTTGAATCACTCACGTAGCTGTCGGTCTGCCATTCAACTGCACAACCATGCAGGCATATATATGTGTACATATATATATATATATTCTTCTTCTACATATAGTATGATTTTAAACATGTTTTTGAAAAGTCTACAACCTCTGCCAGTAATGGACCTGTAGGTTCATTAAGCAGGTTATCCCCACAGTGCATTCAGATGCCCACAAACTGCTCACGGGGAGTTTCTTGAAATAGGTTTTTTATTGTTATTTTTAATGGTGTTTCTCGGCCTCCTGTTCTTCCAAAGCAACTTAGTTAGAAATGTCTGAGGGAAGTATTAACTTATTAGTGGAAATAATAATCGATGGTGTCAAAAAAGTGATGTTTGGTGCTTGTAGATACATAGTATTGAGTATTAATGACTTTCTCGGGTCTTTTTTGTTTGTTTTTCTTCTTTTTAGATTCAACAATTGGAGGTGCTGCTGCTTCAAATTATGCAAATTCCACTTGGGGTCCTGGAGCCTCCTCCAACAGCGGCACCAACGCCAACCCAACTCACATCTGGGACAAGGTGATTGTAGACGGGTCTGACATGGAAGAGTGGCCTTGTATTGCCAGCAAAGATGCTGAGTCTTCTTCCGAAAACACCACCGATAACAACAGTGCCTCGAACCCTGGCTTGGAGAAGAACGCTCTGCCAGGAAGCACCACTAGTAACAAAGGAAAAGGAAGCCAGTGCCAGTCTGGAAGCGCTGGAAACGAATGTAATCTTGGGGCCTGGAAATCTGATCCCAAGGCTAAATCTGTTCAATCTTCCAACCCTGCTGCCGAGAGTAACAATGGACTAAGTAATTGGAGGAACTTGACTGGACAAGATAGAATTGGTCCTGGTTCTGGCTTCAGCAACTTTAACCCAAATAGCAACCCATCTGCTTGGCCGGCACTGGTTCAGGAGGGCAGTTCTAGGAAAGGGACTTTGGAATCTGATAGTGGTAGCTCCAATGCACAGATTAGCACAGTAGGTCAGACCTCTAGGGAACAGCAGTCAAAGATGGAAAATGTGGGTGTTAACTTTGTCTCTGGCAGAGAACAGGCTCAAATTCATAACACTGATGGACCAAAAAATGGAAACACTAACTCCTTGAACTTAAGTTCACCAAACCCTATGGAGAATAAGGGAATGCCCTTTGAAATGGGCTTGGGGAACCCTTCCAGGAGCACTGACACCCCTTCACAAAGCACTGGAGAAAGAAAGACTGGGAGTGTTGGATCTTGGGGTACAGCTAGGGGGTCTTCTGGAACTGACACAGTCTCTGGACAGAGCAATTCTGGAAACCATGGGAACAATGGAAAGGATAGGGAGGACTCCTGGAAAGGAGCTTCTGTTCAAAAACCTAATGGGTCAAGAAGTGATTCTTGGGATAACAATAACCGGTCTACGGGTGGTGGGTCTTGGAACTTTGGCCCTCAGCATGCAAATGAAAGCAAATGGGGTGAAGGGAACAAATTAACATCTGGGGTCTCTCAGGGAGAATGGAAACAGCTGTCTGGGTCTGATGAACTGAAGATTGGAGAATGGAGTGGTCCAAACCAACCAAATTCTAGCACTGGAGCATGGGACAATCAAAAAGGCCACCCTCTTCCTGAAAACCAAGGCAATTCCCAGGCTCCCTGTTGGGGAAGATCTTCCAGCTCTGCGGGAAGTGAGGTTGGAGGTCAAAGCACTGGAAGCAACCACAAAGCAGGAAGCAGTGACAGTCACAATTCTGGACGCCGATCATATAGGCCTACACATCCCGATTGCCAGGCAGTCTTGCAGACTTTGCTGAGCAGGACTGATTTGGACCCCCGAGTGCTTTCAAACACTGGCTGGGGCCAAACTCAAATTAAGCAAGACACCGTGTGGGATATTGAAGAGATGCCACGGCCCGAGGGGAAGTCTGATAAAGGAACTGAGGGGTGGGAGAGCTCTGCCACACAGACAAAGAACTCAGGGGGCTGGGGCGATGTACCCAGCCAAAGCAATCAAATCAAGTCTGGATGGGGTGAGCTCTCGACCCCAACAGAGTGGAAGGATCCCAAAAATACTGGAGGATGGAATGACTATAAGAACCCCAATTCTTCTAATTGGGGAGGGGGAAGACCGGAAGAAAAATCGTCGTCTTCTTGGAATGAAAGCTCGAGTAAGGATCAGGGGTGGGGTGGACGGCAACCTAATCAAGGATGGTCTTCTGGAAAGAACGGTTGGGGAGAGGAAGTTGACCAAACAAAAAACAGCAACTGGGAAAGTGCAGGAAACAAGCCAGTGTCTGGTTGGGGTGAAGGTGGGCAAAATGAGATTGGAACTTGGGGTAACGGTGCAAATACAGGCTCTGCTTCAAAGGGTGGATGGGATGATTGTAAAAGAAATTCAACGTGGAACGAGACGGGTCGACAGCCCAACTCCTGGAACAAGCAGCAGCAGCAGCACCAGCAGCAACAGCAGGAGACTTCTGGTTCCTGGGGTCCATCACCACAAACTCCAAGTAATGGGCGACCTCCAAACCCAAACTGGAACAGCGGACCGCAACCAGCTGCCCCCAAAGATGAGGAGCCTAGTGGCTGGGAAGAACCTTCCCCACAGTCAATCAGTCGGAAAATGGATATTGATGATGGCACTTCGGCGTGGGGAGATCCTAGCAGTTACAACTACAAGAATGTGAACCTGTGGGACAAGAACTCGCAAGGAGGACAGGCCCCACGGGAACAGAGCCTGCCTACTCCAATGACTGGCAAATCACAAGCATCAGGTTTGTTCCTTTCTTAGCAAACTCCTATATGTGAACATCAGCTTTATGCGCACGTAGCCTCCAGTAACAGTTTTTATTTCATAAGAAGAAAAAATGAATATTTGATCCTGTATTTAAAGTGTCTTTAATTTGAATCAGTCAGTCCTCTGCTGCGTCTGCCTCAGTAACTCTGATCTGAATATTGGTCAGCTTCCCAGGAAAAGAAAATCTGTTAGCTGACAAATATTCTTAGACAGGCTGAATTCTCACAAAGCTTTTATTTAATTACTACAGAAATAGGGAAAAATCCCATACTCAGTCAAAATTTTGTGCTTTGATACAGTTATATATCTTGCAATTGGGTGAACCTGTGATTTAGTTGCTTAGCTCAATTTGGCTCTGCTGTTTGATAAAGAATACTTAGCAAAGTACTTTGTTCTTTGAAATAAGGACAAAAACCCACAAATTTAAATAGCATGGAAATAATTTATGGGGTTACTGTTAGATAATCCTTTCTCTGACTTGGACATGCTTTAAGGAATACTGTTTCATTTTGATAAGTGTTTCAGATATGTCCTTACTCTTTCTCCATTATATGAAACCCCCAAATCATAGAATGGTTTGGGTTGGAAGGGACCTTAAAGATCATCTACTTCCACCCTCCCTGCCATAGTCTGGTGCTTTTGGTTAGTTACAAGGTCACCAGATTGAATAGCCGTAGATGTGGGTTCATGTTTAACCTAAGAAGAGGTCAGCACGTTCTCTCTTTTCATCCCTAGAGGTCAAAGCCCACTGTTTGATGGGAACAGTTGTCAGTTCTGTTTCACCCTCACTATTGAGACCCTAAAGTCCTCAACAAAAGGAATAAAGCAGTAGATTGATGACGTGGTGCTGCACTGCAGTAAATAGTTGATTGTCTAAATGGTCTGTAATGAAAACTCTTTCTCCTTTACGCAGTCTGGAGCAAAAGCACTCCACCTGCTCCAGATAATGGTACGTCCGCCTGGGGTGAGCCAAATGAAACCAGTCCCGGGTGGGGTGAAGTAGATGATACAGGAGCATCGACTACAGGCTGGGGGAATGCACCTTCCAACGCCCCGAATGCCATGAAATCTAGTGAGTACAGGCCAGATACCAGTTTCTTTGTGATGGTCCTGGAGATTTTTAGTATTTGGCTTTTTGATAATACATCAACCATGGAGGAATTGTCACATGAGGCCTAGAAGCTCTGTTGAATGTCGTGTAAGATTTTGATGGATGATTGGTTAAGTTCTTACAAATAACTGGAACCTTGCCTTTTTAAGGTAGTGGAGGCTTTTTTAGTACTGAGTGGTTAAATGGACCGCTCTGATCTGTGCAAGTGTTGAAACACTAGAGCATCTGAGTGAGGAAATGGTCCTTTTTCTTGCATCTGTTCCTCTGTGGCTGCATACCCATTACTTAAGGTATGAACTTGTTACGCGCTGAATCACCTTTTCTGACCACATCAGGAAAAGGAACGCACAGTTTATAGAAAGGATTCACAGCAGAGGTGTGTAACATGCCTTTGAACGGACCTTTTTGCTGTATGAATGGAAAACTGTCTCTGAAGAACTGAACTTAGTCTTGTGGTTGAACCTAAACATCTGAATGTTTTCTACATAACCTTTTTAAAAGGTTACTTTCAAGTTAGAGTTTTACTGTATTGAGAGTTTCATTTGCATGGAAATTATTCCTGATATAAGCTGTTTGTAGAACTTTAATTTATTTCACTGTTTTTATGGAAAAAAAAAAGAGCAAACAAAAGCAACTGCCTGACAATACAACATAGCAATTTATAACTAGAGCCATAATAAATAAGCTGACTTTTGGATAAGAAGCTCCGTTTAGGAAATAGCAATAATACATGACTGTTACTGAACTTCAGTGATAATACCAACTGTAAAACTGTTTCCAGTTACAAGTTGCTTTTGCAAAGTGTGATCGTTTGGAATGAAATGTTCTGTACAGACTGTATTCTGTTGTGTCATTCTCTCTTCCCCACATTCCAATTAAATAATTTGGCCATTTATGAAACAAAACTGGAAAAATCCATTAACGGTTATAGCAACCTTCGTTGGGTGCCTGTAGTGCGGCTTGTGCCTGCCAGATGAACTTGGCACTTCTCAGGATGCTAGCTTTTTTTCTAGATGGGTATCTTTTTTCATTTGTAAAAAGCTACATAAAAATAGCCAAAATAAGAGGCTCTGAGATACTAGTGATCCATTGAAAATTCCGTGGATTTGTTAATACTTTAGATAGTCTTTAAAGACTATAAATGGTCACTTGCTTACTGGTCCTTACTGGTCTGCATATGTGACATAACCTAAGCTATAGCATGTGTGTTCTGCTTTGTAAGTAAGCTGTTTCCAGCTCTGGAGGAGCAGAATCTAGGGAGTTTCCCTGTTGTGGCTGTTTGAGGTTGTGGTGCAGTAGGACACCAGTTCTGAGACCTCATTCCTCCTGTGTGACCGCTCTCAACTCCTTTCTTATTGGCACCCATTCAGAATAAAGGAGGAAGCTGCATTGCTAAGGGGAGATATTTAATGTATTGGATATGCTGGAAGAAGAAATTGGGACAAAGAGCCTGCAAAGATGTGTTTTATGGTTGAAAGTAAAGAGAGGAAATAAAGACCAGCAATGGCTGGAAAAGAGAATGAGAGCTTAAAGCCAAAGAAGGAAGTGGGAGATGAGGTGAGATGAAATTGAATGAGCAGAAGAGGTCCTGAAAAGATGTTCCCTGTGTGAGGAGGAGGTAGGACAGGTGAGAATCACGCAACCAAACAAAAAAAAATTCAGAGTCTGGAATGAGAGACTGTCAGGAATGGGCATGTTTTTGGTAGAGTGTCTGGACTAGAAAAAAGAAGTCTGAGGTGAAATAAAATTGCCAAGCTTGGGAGAGCGAGTACTCAGTTATACTTCGCAGAGAATATTCTGTTCTTAACTTTGGAGAGGGAAGGTCAAGATGGGAATTGTGCCATTACTGCTGGTGAAAGCCACTGGCATAATATCCCATTCCTCTGCAATGCTGGCAAACACAGATGCAAATTAGCACTGTCATTATTCATAATACTGTCAATTCCATTGATAGGAGTCCGTGCAGCTGCTATGAAGGTTTCAGCTCAACTAAAGTCATGTGAGTGTCCATATGGTACTGCCTTGTGGAATATATTTTAGTTTGTTGTTGTTTGTAAATTATGACAGACTTGATATAAAAACTAAAGGGGGTTGAGAAGTCATGTAGTCAAAAGTCTCCGCAAAGTTAATTTTCTCCATTGTTTTACATGTTTCCTGATGATTCTCAATCGAAAGGAGGTGGGTTTTGCACAGGACCTGAAATACTCAAAGCCCAAAATGGGTAGTGGTGTTGTTTTTTTTTTTTTCCCTGTGGCATCATAACTGCTACTGTGAACCCAGTTATCCAACAAGTAATCAAGTTTAATTACATGAGAGTGATTGGTGTGATCCCCATTTTGCATTTGGTGAATTGAGACATGAAGATTTTGCAAAAATGTATTTTGATTTTGAAATCCCTGTTTGGGCAACTAGGGATTGGGGTTTTTGAGTTTACCTGTCTTTGTGTAACTGCACAGGCCATATTAGTTCCCTTGTGCGGTGGTATAGCTGCATCTGACCTGGTGTTGCACATTCAGGAACTTAAATAAGTGTTACTACCCACTTATTCAAAAATTTCTTACTTACTTACCAGCATTGCATTGGAGTTCTCTGACAGAAGTAGGAATAAGTCCATCTTTTTCTGTAACACCGTTATTTTGTCCTTAGCTTGAAAGCTTCGTTTGCCTACTGTAGCTATTCGTGCCTCCTCACTCAACATACGGAGAAAATAAAGCAGGAGCTCTACCAACCAGTCATCTCTGCACCACTGGCCAGATTCATGGTCAAGTATCTCAGACCTGAGAGCTGCCAAAGCAGAAAAATACTCTCTGGTCATGTGGTTAAAACCAGATCACAGTGCTATATTTAAACACTGCGGCTGGAAATAAGTTAAAGCTTGTAGCCGTTCCTGTGTAAGTAGCATGATTAAAGGATCAAGAAGTAGATTTTGGTGTTTGGACCAGGATGTCTGCTATGCAGTCCTGAGTTCTGCTACACAAATGAATAAACATTGAACCTTTCCTGTGAAGTAGCTGAACTGTTGTTCATGGTGGAATTTAAATTAAGATAGCTCTTAAACTACAGTGAAATGCTGCTGTACTTATATTCAGCATGGTAAAGTTCTCCTTGATAGATTAATTACATTTCAGATTTCTACTGCATCGTTACTCCTGATTACCACACTCAAACCCCATACAGTTGAAGGATTAGTGAAGAGAAAGGTGATGGAGCTCATCTTTAAAGATGAGTGCTGGGGAAGAAACACGCAGAATGTGGAGTTAAATACGAAGGAGAGCAGTTGGATAGTGGACAAGATGAGGATTTGGCTTCTTGTTGGCTTGTCAGTAGAGGTTAAAATTGTAACTGACAGCTGATATTGAAGAGTAACAGAAAGAGAAAAAACAAGGAGGGACAGAAAGGCCTTAGTCTGAATTGATATGCTGAATCATAGAATGGTTTGGGTTGGAAGGAACCTTAAAAAACACCTGATTCCAACCCCCTGCTATGGGTAAGAACACCTATCATTGGACCAGGTTGCTCAAAATCCCATCCAGCCTGGTCTTGAAGAGGTTGTAGCTTTCTGCTAATGGTATCTCTGTTTAAACAGAACTGCTAAGGAGTCATTTTAGTGGCATTGCTGACACCAGAAATTTAAGTAGAGGGCTTTTTGGACATTCAACTAGTTTTGGTGTTACATATACTAGAGTGCAACGTCAGGGTCTTCCCTTCAGATACTGCTTAGTTGTTACTCATTAAAGTTGTTTGTTTCTATCCTCTGTGAAAGAGTTCAGTGTGATGGAAATGTTAAGTGGAAGGAAGAGAGGAAATCTTTCTGAAACCACCTGAACCAGAGTCCTCAGCACCCTTTGTGTTTGCGTGTGTGTGTTCTCAGAGTCTTTCATTTACACTAGAAAATAATAGGTTGCCTTCTAAAGAAATCCAAATGCAGCTGTAGTTACTTAAAGGAAGAAGTCCCTTTGATTTTTTCTGTAAGGATTTGATGTTGCTTTGAAATAATTGCAAAATATGACAGGCTAGCATGCCACCACATCTCTTGGATTTTGGGTTTCATACACAAGCTTTTACAGCTGTTAGAATACACTTTTTTTTTTGGACTTTTTGCGGTTCTGACAGTCTCAGCTAATCTTGCAGTGTCAAATCACCTGCTGCGTGGCATCGCGGACTTGCTTTTGAGCTTTCTTTTCTTCTCTGAAGGTTCTAAATCTATGCAAGATGGCTGGGGAGAGAGTGATGGGCCAGTGACAGGAACGCGTCACTCCAGCTGGGAAGAGGAGGAGGAGGGAGGAGTCTGGAACACAGCAGGCTCTCAGGGAAGCAGTTCCTCCCACAACTCAACAAGCTGGGGGCAAGGAGGAAAGAAAACACAAATGAAGGTAAAACACTTGAGTGATTCATAACTGCTGTGTTGTCTGAAAGCAGTATGACTGATACGTTAGAGCATTTCTAACAGATCTTCTTTTAAAAGGTATTGCAGAATTCAGCTAGAAAGGTTCCTGTTACAGCAGCGTAAAGAATGTGAGGTTTCTGGATTTGTTTTAATGTGTTAACACCTGTTGTGACTAATAAATCTGCCAGTAGGTGTCAAATTCTTCCAGTATGTAGGCTGCATAGCCTAAACGAATTACTAAATGAAACTGAGCAATAAGTATCCCAAGGCTATTGCTCTTCTCTTGTTGACGCATCTTTCTGTTAGGCTGCTGCTGTTCTCCTTGCACAGCTTGCTGAACTTCAGATTCCACAGCCCCTTTGGCACATGCACTCCTGCTTCTACTGCCTGTTGGGTTTGGGTCTGACTTTTATGTTTATTACTGGTGACTTTTGGTCTCAAGCAGGAGTTTGGCTACGGCCTGGAATGAAATGCTTTCTAAGGCTTGTACGTGTTAAAGTTCTCTAGTACAATGATGTTTGGTATTGTATTAATATTAGAAGACTGTGCTTTGTCTACTGATCAGCTACGCAGGGCAGACTCAAAAGGTGAGTGCAGAGCAGTTTCCAAGGATGTGGAAATACTCTTGCGGTAACAGAGTGGAGTTCTGTTTTTGCAAAAATGATTCTTGTGAGCTTTTTCTTCACTTAAATGTCTTTTATTTTAACTACCAAACCAATTGTCTTTTTTTTTTTTTTTTTTTTTTTAAATCAGTATCTTTTCTGACCTGTGTTCAGTTTTGGTTTTGATCACCTGCAAATTGCAGTGAGGCCAGATTGAGAGCCAGGTCTGCACAGTGCCCATGTAATAGCAACCGTATTAAAGGGAACAAAGCCAAGGAGAGACCTCTATGTGATGAATTAAAGAATCTATTAAACTGTAGCAGGAGAGAAAAACAGCATTCACAAAGCTTTCCAGGTTCTAAAATGGAACTGAAGGTGTGATACGCATGCTACACAGCAAGCATTTATCTACTTCAGTATACCTGAAAATGAACAATTATATAGAGAAAAAAAGAAGTATTTTGTTAAATGTTTCCAACCATGCAAAAAGTTAAAGCAGTGTATTAGGAGATGAATTTCTGTGACACCAGGATTTTCATTCAACACTTGTGCCTCCCAGGGATAAAACAATTTAAGAAATTGAAAAGATGCTTACATGTTTTTTCCTTTTATTTCTTTTTAGTGCTCATTAAAAGGAGGGAATAGCGATTCATGGATGAACCCTATATCCAAACAGTTTTCAAATATGGGCTTGCTAGTAAGTGAATTATTTTAAATATAAATCCCAACCTTTTTTCTTTAAAAAAACTGTTTAAATAAGTTAAAAGATCAGGTATTTTACAGTGTGTAACTACATATTTATCTGCGTTTACTTTGTAGGCATGTTGATCATACTGCCTATAATAGCTGGATATTCAGCACTTCCTTGATAATCAGAATGGTTTCTCAACAAGAAAAAAAAACAACAAACTCTTTACATTATGACAGCTGTAGTTCTACAATTGCAGTTTCCTTGCAAATAATCGGTGGGCTTTTTTATAACATGCTGTTTAGAGCAGTCAAGGTAAAGGCCTCAGCTCATGACTGTATTGTCAGATACCTGTCATTTGTCCAAGGCTCTTCAGGTTTCTGAATCTCAGTCGCCTGTCAGAAAAGGAGAGTTACAGCTTCGTTATGTTTATTTAAGGGCTGTGCAGCAAGGTCTTTTTTAGAACAAAAAGAGCTCGGAATTAAATGGTACTTACGGATGGATTGGAAATGTGAATAAATAAATGGGATATCATAGAGAGAAAAGACAGATCTGCAAAGCAGTACCATAAAAATACTTGCATATAAAAGTGTTTAACAATTTCTGACAGCGGTTTGTCAAACATTTTATAGAACATTGAACCAACTGTAATCCTGTGATGCAGGAACAGCATGTAATGCAGGCTAGCAAAAGACACTGTAGAGGTTTTGTGACAAGCCAAGGGCTGCACAGACTGTCACTGACATGGCTTGGATTAGTTTGTAAAGCCTGGTTCTGAGGCTCACATTCAGTCTGCTAGGCCACCGATGCTTCTGAAAGCTATGGGAACACGCTGTCCTAGACTGCCAGCTAGAGAGTAACTTGGCAGTGTGTTTCAAGATTTGATGACTTGACAGGTCATGAGGATGAGCTATCATTTTGGCCGCTACTTCAGTATTTCATCCCTTGACCACTGGAACATGAGGACAGAGGTTCATTTCACAGAGCAGCTGTCTGTCCATCTTTCTCTGTCTGTAGCATGTGTTCATGTGTCTGGTTTCATTTCAGTAAACTTGCCACACACAGGGTTGGAGGGTTGGGGGGAGGTGTGTCTAGGGTGATGTGAGGAATTGTTATATTCAATATTAATTTAGGATGGAGCTCTAATTAGAGCAAACCTGCTTTTCCTTAATTCTACCTTTAACCATCAGGGATTACTTTCTGAAAAAATCCTCAGCATTTCACAGAGGTCAGAAATTAATGTTGTTTCTTTTTTTCTTTCAGAGTCAAACTGAGGACATTCCAGGCAGTAAGATGGACTTGTCTGTAGGTGCGTATCATTTAATTTAAATGCATTTGAATATGACATCGTGCATAGTATTTTTACATAGATTGTATACCGTGCTTTGAAAGATATAATCCTTACTTTTTAGTGCTCCTCATGAAACAGGGACGCAGTGATAGCATCTGGTATCTTGCTTGCAAGCTTTTTGAATAGTTACACAGCTGATGCTGGAATGCAAGATGAGGATGTATACCTGCACAGAACACAGCTGCAGCTTGGGAAAGGGAAATCCTATAGGACAGTTTTGATCCATGTAGGTTCATATTTATTGTTACTGTTTCAAAAAAGTGAGAGTCCTCCTTTCCTGTATCTCTTGGCAGTAGGACATCCTGATTAGCATAGTTCTCTGGAGGTGATGCAAGGTAAAAGACTATCTGTTGCTGAGTCCTTCAGTTGCTTGCCTCAGGTTATTATGAGTTACTGCTCAGTAGAACCAGATTTTTCACTCTTGATAGCTTCACCACAAATACTGCGCAGCTTAAGTGGGATGGACTGTAGGGAAAACACTATCCTAAATAAGAGTAGCAGTGCAATTTGCATATCTAGTATGCTCTGATACAACAAGAAAAGACTTTGTCTCGGACTGCCCCAAAAATTTGCCCTTAAAGAATACTAATGCTCTAAGAAGATGTAGTCTTTTCATCATCCCTTGCAATAGCTTAAGTCACAGCTAAGTTTTTTTTCCTGTCTTAACAATACATGAAACCCAACTTAATTCAGTCTTCCTATGGAAGTAAAATAGGAGAAGTTCTGTGTTCTTTCTGAATATATTAGTTGTCTGATAACGAATAAGGCAGTAGCCCACCTGGTTTTAAAATAAAGTCTGTTCCAGCTACAACTTCTCCAGACAGGCCAAGGAAAGTTCACAGACATTCATGGAAAGTTCAGGGAAAGCAATCCTGACAAATCTTACTCCCGAGACTTTGCAGAGTGACTACAAAACCTATTGGGCACTTGCTAACAGTGGCAATGTGTTTACTGTGCTACAGGTCTAGAAGTATTAGCATCTTCATCCATCCATTCAAAAACAATGACCTCTCAAGGTATCAGCATCAGCCCAGATCAGCGTGAAGCTTGTCAAATCAACTATTTTGATACAGAGAGGTCTTGATATTCTCCACTGAACACAATTCAGCTTTTATAAATACCTGTTACATATTCCTTTCCCTAGGCTTCCTTTATTCAGGGAAAGGAATCACAGCTACTACAGATATTCTTAGAAAATGAATGCTCTTTTCTGTGCTTTGTTTTGGTGTTTTTTTTTTTGTTCGTTTGTTTTGGGAGGGTTGGGTTTTCTTTTTTTAAGGCAGGCTTATTTTTATCTTTTGGAAGTTGTATAGTTTGATAAGCTCTTGCAAACAGGGACATGGAGGGCCAGTCTAGCCACTTGAGCCAACTCAAGATTTTCTGGGTGTACCTCTTGTGTAGTTGTGTAATCTAGACATTTTGACAGTTTCTTTGACATTTCAAATGAGTATTTGTCAAGTTAGTGCAGGGAAGTGAGGATTCACAGTGCAGGTGACTGGTCTGTTCATGGCTTACTTTCTCTAAACAGAGCTGTGGAAGAAAGGAAAATATTGCCAAGTAACTTTTACTCAATGAACAAATGAACATAGTTCAGTTCTGTGCGTGTGTCTAAGTGGCAGTGGCAAGACAACTGGTCTGATGTCAAGTCTCTTTGCACCAGTGCTGTCAACAGGTTTAATAATAATTCCTCACCTGCAACTATTGTAGCATTACGTCTGCTAATGTAGCTGAGGTTTTCTCAGCCAAAAAAAATCTGTTATATGGAACATCCTTTAATCTTCTTGTTACCCAAGGTAGAATTGCAGTAATCAAGGCTTAAGTCAAATATGAACTCCAAATTTAGTATTTAGATGCAATCTGAATAGCTGTAATGTTTCTCAGCTTAAAAATTATTACAGTCTTAAAATGTACATTTTTGTGCTGTATCACACCTTATAGAGGATTAAAGGGAAGTTCCTTTTTTCACAAATAGCTTTCTTCCTCTGAACAGTGAAGGATCCCAAGAGATGTTAAGAGACGTACGAGATGTTAAAACCTGCCTTTGTAGAGTACAACTAGATCTGGGGAAAGTAGCAGAATTTTTTCGCTCCACTTCAGCTTCAAACAGCCTCTTCCATGCACGCTGTGTTTGTATCGTGCTTCTCTAAAGATCTTTTAGGTAGAGATAAGAATGTTCAGTTCTCATCTGCCTTTAGCTGCTGCTGCTAAAGAACAGATGTAAGAATATACAAATGAAGAGGATGGTAGCCTTGGCTTGGGCTGATTATAGCTCTCCTGGTTCTTCATCTCCAAATTAAACTTTTGGATCTTTGGAACTTTCTGTCCTCAGGGATCTTAAAGGCCATCAGACCTTGTGAGGGAAGGTAGCTGATGCTCAGCACATCCTGTGAAATTGCTGCAGTAAGGTTACGTGCGTTGTCTTGGTGTGTCACACTTCTGTTCTTTAATGTGTCCATTAATGGGGACATTCCTGATCCTTGGTACAGGAGTCTATTACAGGTTGTATTCCATTTCAAAGAGTAAGAATGTAACTGAGACCTTTCTACATATTTTGTTGTTACTTTCTTTTTTGCTTAGCAGTTCCCTTCTTACTTATGGCTCATGCTTTTGGAAAGTATAAGCTGTTTGCTCAGTCTTTATCTACTTCTAAACCTGAAAAGTTGGGCTTACTTATAAAGTAGGCTTTTTCTTCAACCACTTCTGTCAGGTTTACAATATACCAGGCTTTACTAGCCAGGGAACTCCAACATGATATTTTCCCAGTCCGTGGATAAATGCGCGTTGATCTCTGTTAAATCTGTGCTTGGAGACCACGCGTATCAAAGAAAATTTTGGCTTTTGTATGCGCAGAGCAACTTGGCTCTGATTATCATGCATCCTAAAATAGGTCCAGTTGTCATAGTAATTGCCATAGTAATTCTTACTATGTTGGTCTCAGTCTCCTTTTTGAAAAATGTGTTGCTTAGGTTGCAGGGTGCTAAAACTGCCTAAGAGAAAAGAGGTGGATCAATAGAACGCCTTAAGCAGATCTTCTTTCTCTTCTTTTTTATCAAATCTATTCCACAGATAGCTTGTTGAACTTTAAAAATAGGATACAATTATCTACTGTAATCTCTCCCAGTATGTAAGTCCTGAGGCATGAAGTTTGATAATACAGTAAGTAGTGTGTCAGGACCACTTAAATGGGGAATTAAAAGATAAAATATTGACAGCCACCTTTGTCTTTTTTTCATGGATTAGCTGCAGGTTTTGCAGATGACAGAATTCTCACATCCTCCATGAGGACTGGGAAATTCATTTCTAATTTCTGTTGATTCAAATGCAGTCTGTGCTGTTGTCTGTTGTAAATACATCTAAATACATCGCAAAGCCCTAACCAGATAGGGCACTTGGGTGCAACACCTCAATGTGTAAGCACATGTGCATGCTGAGTAATCTTGGATGATGTAACTTCATGGCAAAGATGTAAAACCAGTATCTTTAAAACGTTTTAATTTTTGTGGTCAATCAGAAAACATACTTCAAATGGTTTTCTTTAGCATTACTTTCACCACACTGTGGATGTATGTATTTTTACCACATTGAGTCTCTTGTTGCAAAAGCTGTAGGTAACTTTGCTCAACAGCAGTTTCTGCTTTCTATTTCCCAGTATACAGGTTCACACTATATATATAATTTTATTTGCATGGAATTCAGTCAGGTAATTTCCTTTAAGCTGTGTGCATGTGGTGGGGGAAGATATACTTCAAAGCTTTTTTCCTCACTAGGGTGTGAATGTGGTCCTTCAAGCTCATTTCATTTTGGAGTTTTCACCATGTTTCTTACAGCTCTTAATAGTTGGGAGAAAAAATCCAAGAACCGATGTCTTCTCTTACAAAGATGATCGGACTCTTAACATGTACTACACGTAGAGGATTTAGGGTTTTGCGTTTAATCACTTTAAACAAGTGCTATTGCTTACTGCCGAGGATAAAACCTAAACTTTTCAGATTTTAATGGTCATCTTGTACTGTCTAAGGTAAAGCTGGTCTTCAGCCACCTGCATTATTTACAGCTTTTGTTAGCGAGTCCAAAAGACACATTCTCACAATGGGTTTCAAGGTTGCACTAGAATTTTCTGTGACTGAGATAAATGAATGCTATCATCTCTTAGCAAGGCCCTGTTTATACTGAAGTTTAAGTAGCTGCCTCAGCACTAAGTGGCGTATTCATGCTCGAAGCCTTTGAAGGTGCTCTTTAATGCCCTACATATTATTTAACGAGCCATGTTGCGTGGCATCATTCAGTAATGTTTGAGGAGTTGATTGGATCATCAGGATAACTGAAGAGACAAAAGGGTGTTTCTACTGCTAAGTCATCTTGAGTTGGCATTGACCCAGTTTCATATCAAACAGTGATGCAACTCTGTCTCCCTTTCATTTTCTTTTCAAGCAACCAATAGGCAGCGTTGCCTGTCTAGAATTAAAGCACACAGCCTTTTGGTAGTGCTTAGCTGGCATTGTGCATGGTGGTTAGATGTAGATATTGACAGGATTTAAGATGTACCTGATATTTTGTGACTGCGTTTGCAGAGACAGTTCAAACTTTATAGGATATGTTAGAAAGGCACAAGCCCATCCAGGTCAGTGTGAGTCCAGTTACAAGCCAAGATACGGAGGTGATATGTCAGTGTTTTTGTGATAGATGATGTTGAAGGCATCTGAGAAGACGGAAACTGGATCAACTTTCAAAGCTGTGCCAAAAAGAAAAACCCATGTAATTAGTGGTTGAATTCATAGGTCTTCATCAATGACATACCTATAGTTATTAACAGTTTGCAGTTGGACGTTAACAAGAGATACTGGCTTTGAAAGCTTTTTTTTTTTTTTTAGAAGGTAAGTGTTTTGAGGATCTCAGAGTGATCAGTTGTCTTTTGTATATGATAAAGACTTCAATGTTTTGTCAGTGGTAGGATATCATATCCATCACCAGCTTTCTTTGTTGGAAGATGCTAAGTTTTGACAGGTTTCTTCAACTGTTCTCGGAAAGGCCATCTGTGCCCCCAAACCCAATTACTTAAAACTAAAAATACCAATAAAGCTTGTTTGTACCATGTTGCTCATATTTTAAAATTAAGATGTTTTCTATCTACTTCAACATAACACTGTTCATCTAAGTGCAAAATATGACAAATGAAATTGTTCCTTGGCAGCAGCTCAGTATGTAAGGTAGAAAACTTCCTTCAGTCAGGACTTGGCTGATGATCTGCTTCTAAAGAAAGTGTCTTGTCCACTGTGTATGGTGGTTTTCTCATTAATATCTCTTCCACTTGCTTCACCAGATTACTCACTAAACAAAGGCAGGAGACTGAAGAAGTTGTTTGAAAAGTCTCTGTTACTGGCTGTAGAATTATTACATACAAGCTGAGAGAGATTGGCTGTCTGGTGCAGGGAAGTTATGCTAGGTCAGAAGATTACTGGTGTTCAAGAATGTAGTCCACGTTACTGTAGGAGAATTATGATCAAATTCTTTATATCTGTTCATAAATTGTGAGAAATACTTCACGTTAAATTCTTTAAAGTAAATTGGCTTGTTCCGTCTTAAAAATGAAACTTCCTATTTTATTTTTTCAGTATCTTTTAATAGGAACTGCGTGCTTTGCTAAGTGGTAAGACAAATGGAATTTTTACAAGACATATATATACAACAGATCTGATCTTAAAGAAGTTTTCTTCATCTGTGAACCTGCTGTCATGAAAGACAACAGAGGTTGTCACTAATTTTGCTGCCTTTACTCTTTTTTCTACAGGTGGTCTCCCAGATAAGAAGTTTGAGGTAGATAAACGAGCCATGAATCTCGGGGATTTTAACGACATAATGAGAAAGGATCGATCTGGGTTCCGTCCACCTAATTCCAAAGACATGGGAACTACAGATAGTGGGCCTTATTTTGAGAAGGTGAGAGAAATATCTTTAGATAAACTAAATTCAGCCTCTGTGTTTGAGGTCCCAGTTTTTATCCTATTCCTCTGGAAGTGCTAAAAATTCAACAACCTTGGATGAACTCAACAGTAAAAGGTGTGAGGGAGTTACGTTTGTAGAATGAATGTGTTTATAAAACAGGTGTCAGGTATGCATAGGCAAACTAGATTATCTAATTAGAATAATGCTTTTTATTCTAGAACAGACTTCTCTTTACATGGAGAGAAAGAAATTATTTTGTTTTTCTTGGAAGGGTGAATGACTGGTAGCAATGAAATTCATTACAGGTTTCATCACAATGATTCTTATGGCTACTGATTACAATCATCTACTGTAAAAAAAAAAAGTTTAGATCAAAGTAAACATAAGTAATCACAGTCTTCCAATTTTTTTCCTGCTTTCATGTCTGTGATTTATTGGAAACACCCTTTCTAAATTCTGTAACCCCTTTTGCTGTATGTCCATGTACTGTGAGCTTCTGTATGACATCTGTTTCTCTGTGACATCTGTTACATGTTATGGTAGCATTTCTTTCATATTCTTGTCTATTTTAAGTAGAAGCTTTCACTGTTGTTATCAAATATTAATTGCTTCACATTATGAATTGGAAAGTGTCCAATAGATTCAAAATGTTATTTTTTTTAAATACAGTTTATCACATGTAAAATGGAAAAGGTTTAAAAATTCTGTAGGCGTGTTAGTGTCTGATTTTTTTTTAAACTCCTCCATTTTGGTATAACAGGCCAAAAACAGTTTAGTCAACTCCCTCTGGTGGCCCATTTAATAAATACCACGAGTAGAGCTAATGCTTTCTGAACATAGATGGTGTTTGCAGGTGTGTGGTAACATTAGGAATTAATTCAAGATTTGTTTCTGTAGTGGTAATAGCCACTGTCGGAAGCGAACCTTCTTACTCAAAATATATTTCTAAAAAGAAAAAGGATTTTTTAGGGATTTATTGAGCATTTCCTTGGACCAAAATCTGAATTGTCAAATGATAATTTGAGTTGGAAGTGTTGTCCTTGTAATTGCTATTACAAATTAACTTTGCTTCTTCCTAGTCACTCACCGTCCCTCTTTCTCTCCTCTTGCATTCTGTTGCTTCACTAACCAACTCCTGCTGTTGGCTAACTGCTGCTTCAGCTGACTTTGCCTTTCTCCAATCAAGATGGGTGCCTTGGGGATGAGGCTCCCTGCTCTCCCTTCTCCCCTTCTCCCAGCTACAAGCTGTCTCCCTCTGGTTCCACACTATCCAACGTCGGCCTTGGGGCAATCGGCTCAGGGCTCAGTCCCCAAAACTTCGCTGCTAGACAAGTAAGCAGGCCACCTTATAAGATGCATTGTTATATGGCTGCAACCTGGGCTTAATCCCGGTTAGCTGGTTGCTTGCATTTCTTTTCCTACCAAATAAATACAGTTAATGGAAATTACAGCGATACCCGGACATTGAGAATCCATTCGCTTTGGTTGCTGTCATCAAAATGTATTCCTTCTGCTTTTGTTGGCCTCTTACTTCCTGAAGCACGGTGCAGCAGCAGACAGATTTGCTTTTCAGAAGTCATGAAGTTAATGGAGAGCTATCTATTCTAATTGATGTTTTAAAATCTAGTTAGAGGCTGGTGGATTGCCCCACCATCCCCCAACACTGATTTTTTTCCAGCCTCCAACCCAGTGACCTCGTATGCAGGAATGTGCCTTGAAAAATTTGTGTTTGCCTGATGCCTCCTCCCCTCCCCACAGGCCATGGGAAGGATTGATTTAGCAGCCTTGGAAAATGGTTGAAGTAGTGATGTTTTCATTCTGTATATGGAGGAATGGTGGGGAAGAAAGGAAGTAGTTAACTGTAGTTGAGAATAATTCCTGGCTTTTACGTTTTGCATCATACTAGGAGAAAACGCTGCAGGAATGCTAGGAAATGAAAGGACAGAACCAAAGTATTACACGTGGACTAGCTTATGTAGGCACATGCTTGACATGATGGCGTTTCTTTGTGTTGTCTCTCTGTTTCTGTGTGACACAATAAGTGTTGAACATCAGATTCAGTCCAAAATTTGTAGGCAAGTTCCCGAATTCAGTGTACAGAACTCCACGGAGCTTTAGAGAAGTCTGAAAGTGTAGCAGCAGCAGCAGACCTCTCAAAAACTTTAATACGTAGTTGAATCCACTGAGTCCTTTCTGAATCCTTTTGTCTCTTAGACAAACAATACGTATATATCCTATCCTCTTACATGCTTAATGACACCCTGAGCTGCTTCTGAAAGGCAGGCTCTCTTAAGGCAGTAAGATGTGATGGGGGTGAATGAGCAATCCGTAATGCTGCCAGTACAGAAGCAGAATGAGAGAATTGTGTTTGAGCAAAAAGATAGTGAAGGATGCCCGGTATTACGGTGGAAGGGAGGCAAATTGTGTGATATTCTGGCATGTAAGGGAAGGAAGGGTTTTGGAGAAGACGTGGAAGATCTCAAATTTAAAGAAAGGTGAATGATGTTGGGGG
The DNA here is from genome assembly GCF_047663525.1 of Anas platyrhynchos. Classification (NCBI taxonomy): domain Eukaryota; kingdom Metazoa; phylum Chordata; class Aves; order Anseriformes; family Anatidae; genus Anas; species Anas platyrhynchos. The sequence goes on along the minus strand of NC_092587.1, from coordinate 53,397,454 downwards.
CAGTGATGTTGGCATGGAGAAGAAGATACTGGTGGCTGAGGGCTGGAAAATGGGCAGTTTAGAAGCCCTGGTATGTGGCAGAAGCAGGCGTGGATCAAAGAGGTATACGGGGGCAGATGGGAATTGCTGAAGGTCTTGAAAATGAAAGGACAGGATCATGGCATGGGAGGACCTTTTGGAGTATCAGAGAGAAATACATCAGCTTCAGCTTTTAGAAGCAACAGCATGCAACTGTAAGCTTAGACTGTCTGTTACATCTCCTGTGGCCCTTTGTCAGAAGATGTTAGAAAAAGGCAGTCTGCTCAGAGGCTAAAATAATGGAACACAACTATGAATTTTCTTCACTTTTTTTCTTTTTTTTTTTTTTGTGCAGTAGGGTTTATTATTACAGAAGTTCCTTAAAAAACAGTAAATAGTTCTCATTAAAAAAAAAAAAAAGAAACAAGTATTCTTAGGAAAAAAAATGACTAGGAGGAAAAACAAAAACATTTTTTCACATTTGAAAATTTACAAAAATAGGGAAAAAAAATCCCAATCCAGAATCCTGAAGTTTTCACATTGAAGGAAATTTTTAATGGAAGTTTTGAATTCTAATATATTAGTGAAAGGCCTGCAGAGGAAGTAATAGACTTAGGAGAGATGCCTTGACAACCCAGTCTGACCAAGTACCTGACTTTTCTAAAACAGTGGCCAAAAATTCTCGTTGGCGCAGTCTCACCATACTTTTAAGCTAGTGGAATGTTTTTTTTAGCATGTTGTTTGTACTCACAATTTCCATTTCCCAACATGTAAAATGCAAAACAGCAAACACAAGCTTTGTCATGTGCTTTGAAATACACGGATGAACATGACTGCTCAGCGTAGAGGAGAAAGAGCCTGCATCTCGAAAGCGTAGTGCAGCAGTCTTAATGCAGGTGGAATGTTACTGAGCGAGGGCAAGCATCTCAGCAATTCATAGGATACTCTGTTTAAGTCAGTACTTGCCGCATTATTTATACATAGTTAATAGCATAGAAATCCATTATCCTGAAGAATTCCTCTTCTCACTACTGCTTTAATTTTATAGGGTGGCAATCATGGTTTGTTTGGAAACAGCACAGCACAATCGAGGGGCATGCACACACCAGTGCAGCCACTAAATCCTTCCCCCAATATCCGGGCGCAAGTGCCTCCCCAATTTCTTTCTCCCCAGGTAAGGAATTTATAGTAACTGGTTACTTGTAAAGAAAAGAAAAGGAGGAAAAAAAAAAAAAAAGCTACAGCCTCCAGACCACATCATTGAGGAGACTTATACGTATGTCTTAGTCTTGACTTGATGTTAAGAAATAAACAGCATAGATAAAAAAAAAAAAAAAATTTTAAGGCCTTTGGACCGTGAATTTTAAAATTCATCCAGAGATCGAATTTTGCAGAAGGATTAGCCTTCTTTCTCTCATTCCAAGGCAGTTGTAAATGCTCACTACCAGTATTCTTAAATCTGAGTGGATTCAGAAATCCTGTCTTACATAGGCATTTGCAAAGTATTTACAAGTAAAATACTCGTGTGAAAGCTGAAAGTTACTCTGAAGTGAGACAGTTGGCTTAATTTTTTTTTCAAGCAGTTTTGTCCTGTGCTTCGTGTCCCCCTGAATAAGAGGCCTGATGAAGGGCTACGTGTTGCATTTACTTTGCAGAACTCTCTAAGACCTCAGGCTCTCCAACTGCACAAGTTTACCTTTTGCTTTGCACTTGGTGAAGACTTTTGGAGTTTCTCTCAAATACTCTACTTGTGTAACTCTCAAACACGCAGGGAGAAACGGGGGGATTCTTCTCCACCTACTCCTGTCTTTTACTATAGCTTATCCAGCATACACAGAGATTAACTCTTTCTGTGAGGCACTGTTTCTTTGCTACAGTGACTGCCTGAATGCCTTTCTTTTCCCTTGTCGAGCAGTACATTTTTAATGTGATAATGCAGTACTGTGATTACTGGTTAGCTGCGTATATATCAGGATTTTAATCTAGTGCAGTCTCTAGCAACTGACTGGTTTGGGGAGGAACTTGTGTGTGTGTGTGTCTGCATCTGCACATGTAATATTGTATATTGTCAATCAAGTGAAAAATTCACTCTGCTCAAGCCATAGATTATGTACGTTTAAATGTGATGTGTTAAGAAATCTGTAATGTCTTTCCCAGAACACCACTTAAGATTGGTGTCCTACCTATTCCTTTATACAAATATTCCTACTCTATCATCTTTTCTGGTAGCGGTGCATTTCTTGAGGATGTGTAATTGATTTTCGTGCAGGTTTCGGCCTCCATGCTCAAGCAGTTCCCCAACAGTGGCTTGAATCCAGGTCTTTTCAATATGGGGCCCCAGCTTTCTCCGCAACAGATTGCCATGCTGAGCCAGCTTCCACAGATTCCTCAGTTTCAATTAGTAAGTAGCTAGTAATCTTGTGAGACAGACAGTTTACAAATCGTCTGCTGCTTTCTTTTTACGTTTGTTCTAATTCTGTTTCCTTCTAATGATCTTGTGTTATTTTTTTGTACAAATATTCCCTGATTGTTACACATGAAAATAGTCCTGTTAGGGGCCAGTGGGTAATCCAGACAGGCTTGTGTAATTACTGTGAATGTTGCAGTGGGATGGTAATGATTCTCAGCAATGTCTTTGTATTATAGAAAGCAGTTGTTTGTTGATTTTCTTCAGACTTAGAGTCTCAGCAGTAGTACTAGTAATACTGTTGCATGATGTGAAGTTAGAAACAATTAACAAATGTACTATTCTTCTAAAGCTTTCATTAGTAATTCTATTTCATTGTGAGGAATGAGAAACAGTTCACCTTTATGTACGTTGTAAGTAAAGCATTTGCAGTTGAGCAGCTCCTGGCAATTGCATTTCACTTGAAGAACCCTGAATTTCCACCCTTCCCCCCCACTTCTCTTGTAGGCATGTCAGCTCCTCCTTCAGCAGCAGCAGCAGCAGCAGCTGTTACAGAGCCAGAGGAAGTTATCTCAAGCTGTGCGACAACAGCAGGAGCAACAGGTGGGGCACTGCTTCTGTCAATCACGTGAAGCATAAAGCGTGGACTTGCCAGAGAGCATGGTCCTTTGAATCTCTTTCGAGTTGCTTCAGTATCATGCCTGGTTTTTTGCTTTCATTTGCAGATTGCTCGTATGGTGAGTGCCCTCCAGCAGCAGCAGCAGAGGCAGCCTGGTATGAAGCATTCACCATCCCACCCTGTTGGGCCTAAGCCGCATATAGACAGCATGGTACCCAATCCCTTGAATGTGGGTCTCTCAGATTTACAGACCAAAGGGCAAATACCTGGATACAGTTCAGGTAAGTGCTCCCGTGAAACGAGTAATTAATGTATAAGCGCTAGAGCAAAGGTTACAAGAAATGTCAGCTCTTGATAAAATTGCATTACTTTTCATTATAAGAGAAGAATACAAACCTAATGTCAAAATGTATCTTAGAGGCATGCTGACTTAACAGACCTATTTTCCAAGTTCCTTTCTAATATTTCATTTGCTGTGCTTGAATTTTAAATTCTTGATTGCAGTGCCGCCTGATTTAAGGGTGTTTAAGCCAAAAAGAGCAACTGATAATGGCTTCCATTTGTTTGTTTCACAGGCTTCGGCTCAAGTGGCATGGATTATGGCATGGTGGGAGGGAAAGAAGCTGGAACAGAATCCCGCTTTAAACAGTGGACTATGATGGAAGGGCTGCCCTCTGTGGCTTCTCAAGATGCCAATATGCACAAAAATGGTGAGAGGGGATTGGTTATTTTGAGAGTACTCTTAAAGTAGCATCTCACCAGAGGTGAAATAACTCAGGTGAAATTGCTTAAAGGTAGTTAACATCTTAGCTCATCAGTATGCATCTTAACTTTTTTTGGTTTTGGTATTCTATATTCTCATAAAGACCCCAACCTTTCCTGAGCGCAAATGTCTCTTTTTAATATTTCAGGTGCAATAGTGCCCCCTGGAAAGGCTCGCGGAGGGTCGCCCTACAACCAGTTTGACATAATTCAGGGCGACCCACTAGGTGGCCATGCAGGCCCTGCTGGTGATAGTTGGTTACCTGCCAAATCTCCACCGACGAACAAGATCGGAAGCAAATCCAGCAACGCCAGCTGGCCTCCAGGTATTACATGAGGGCAGGGGCTATGCCCCAGCTTTACGGTTGATGTGCTGGAACCTTTCATAAATAACTGCTATAAGGAAAACGTTTGGTGTATCGTATTTTTTAAAAACAAAAATGTTGAATTTCCAGTAAAAAATGGCAAAGCTAAGTAGGAACTAATTGATGAATTGCCTGAATAGTCTTTTGTGTAGTTTTGTGACTTTACATTTCAGGAAATTTTCATGAGAGCACCTGTCCACAAAATACGTAACACCAGCTCCCTCCTTGTATTCATTCCTTTCTTGTGTTGTGTTAGGATGAAAAAAAAAAGGGGTTAAAAATCAGATTGATATGGAATCAGAAAGCAAAAGTTAAAAATCTACCTTTTTGTGATGATGGGAACAGAATTTTCCTGTCCTGACCTTTTTTAATTTGAGGATGTTTGAACTTTTCCTCTCAGAAATGGTTTATAAATATGATCCACTGTGGAGCACAAGGCTTCTTTTGCTAGCAGTATTGGTACAAAATGTGTGTACTGTGCTGTTTGTGGTTCATATTTGCTTGTGCTGTGTAAAGAATAGGAGTACTGCCATATTTCAATAGTTCTCAACAGTCTTGTGGCTTTAGTAGAAGTTTCTTTCTTTTTGGGTTACAGTCAGCAGTAGCATATTCTTAAAAGTCATCTAGAGTTTCACTGGCAGAAATTTCTGTCCACCAGAAAACTCAGTATCTAGGAAAAATATGTATGTACTTAAACAAGCACATAATCTTCTGTGAAACAGTCGCTAAACCCAGACTAGTGTCCTTGAAGTTGCATGGATTAATCACCAGTGTTGTTCAGCAAATAGCAGATGCTTTGATTTTCTCTGTCTGGAATACTCTTATATTCCAGGACAACATTCCTTGCTGCAAATTATCTGCTGTGTACCCGCTCAAGCACAAAGAAATAAAGGTGCAGGTGCATCTCATGGGTAAACCAGTAGGACAGACCTTGCATCAGCAAGACTGGGAGTCTGTGCAACAGACAGACAACAGCAGGAAGCCTACACAAAGTAATTAGAAATCGTAGTGTCTAACTACGGCAAAAAAAATATTTTCTGATGAGGTAGAAGAGATTTAAAGAAATAGCTATCTCAGGAAAGTCTGTGCACCCACAATGTTTCATACTCTCTGAACTGGCTAACTGTTCCAGACCAACTTTTAAAGACTTTGCTTAACTTGATTTTCAGTCTTGCCAGTTTTCAGAAGTCTTTACAAAAACAAGACTCAGACTCATCTCTTACCTTGTCTTCAGCCATTCCAGGTCCTAAGCTGTGTTCATGGATATTTTATTTTGGAACAGAGACATTGAGTGTGACGTGACTCGTTTGTGATGAGACCTGAGAATCTGCTTTGGGTGGTCCTTAAGCATAAGGTGGTGCTTCAGGGGACTGCGGTATTTTATCAGTAGCTGAACAGATTCCTTTCTTGGTGTGGAGCTAGTTGATCATATTAGGAATTTTGATACCTGTTAGCCTAGATTATGTTGTAGAGTTACAGAAGATTAGGAGCTGATGACTGACATCGACAAAATCATGAAGGCAGTGGGTAAGATAAACACAGAATTTTAATTCTGCAAATGCTGCGGTGTTAGAACTCCTGTGCAAATGGTGGAACTAAGATAGAGGATATTTCTTATGTTTTCACTGAGATTCTCCTGACCGTGCAGTATTGCAATCTAATACTGCCCTTCCTGTGACAACTTTTTGAACCAGTAGTATCAAGTTGTCTTCTCACAGACGTGAGTCATAGTCTTGACTATGCTGTTACATACGAATAGTCAAAGGAATGCTGTATGCACTTCCACCACTTCTACGGTTATTGACCTGTGTTCAGTCACTAGAGATAATGCCATGGGAGGAAATATGAAACAGATTTTAATTAAGAGAAGTCTGATAGTCTGATCTTGTGAGGAACAGTGTAGAAGACTTTTATCCTCTAAAATATCGTCCAGAATTAATTCCAGTAAATGGCATTCCCCTCTCTGCATCTAACTCTTTTTTCCCTCCTGTTGCAGAGTTCCAACCAGGAGTGCCATGGAAAGGTATACAAAACATTGACCCTGAATCGGACCCCTATGTGACCCCTGGAAGTGTGCTGGGGGGGACAGCCACATCTCCCATTGTAGATACTGACCACCAACTTCTGCGGGACAACACCACAGGTAAAATGTCACGCTGATATCCGAGAATATTCTAACGTGCCTGTCAGAACACAATTAAGTCTACTTAATCGTGTCTGTGTATCACGTAAAAGGTCGGCATTGATACAAATTGTGGCTTTTTTGAGATTTAACAGGATAACAGAAACTCTAAAACTGGCCTACTCTTCTCTTTCTCTCTCCTTCTCCCTTTGATAGGGTCTAATTCTTCCCTCAACACCTCGCTGCCTTCACCTGGTGCCTGGCCCTACAGTGCCTCTGACAATTCCTTCACCAACGTTCATAGCACTTCAGGTATGCGGGCTCCAAAATTAACCTGGACAAAACATTTTCCACTTATTAACTAGTTTCTCCTCCTTATTCCACCTTGAATATTGAGCCTTTCAGTGACTGCTGAGGAGGTTTGGAAATAAAAATTGGAGTGGATGATTATCATTTTCCTTCTGCTGATAAAACATTCTGTTGTAGTTGCTCTAAAAAATTTGACTGAAAGACACTTGCCCTTTTCCTGGTACAAAAATTCCTGGTTACACAGGTTAAAGGATCGCAGTGAGCAGTAGATGTAAAAGAAAAAAATGCAAGTATGATCCATTGACACATGTAAAGGGGGACTATCCTGTTTATTTTTAAATACCTGCTCCTGTATGTATGAGGTAAGGAATTAGAGTAATAAGGCAGGTGACTTTATTCATCTTAACTTTAGAATATTGGGGGGCTGTGAAGAGAACGCTTTTCCCTCACCTTTTATAACACTCATCGTTCCCTGAAACCTGGAGACAGAACATTTTTAAAGGACTAAAGGTCTTAGTCAGAGGTCTTTTGATGGTTGGCCTATAAACAGTAATTTAGATGTCTGCCTCAGATTCTTGGTAAGGCCTACAAAGCTTTCTTGCAAAAAAGGGTCTCTGCACGCACTTCTGAGTAGGAAACTGGAAATTATCGTTTCTGATAAGTAATTGAGATTTTGAGGTGCTTGTAAATACCGGAGTTTTCTTTTGAGACATCCTTGTATTTGATAACTACATAAAACTGAAGAATTGAGTGCAGATACCAGCAGTGGTTAACATGGCTGAGAGCTGCATCTGGCCGGGACTGTATGATTTTTCCATCTTAAGGGATAACAGCTATGTTCATATGTTAACTTGACATCTCCACAAAGCCAGCTGAAAATCACACTTGCCCCTCAAGAAACACAGTGTTCCTGGTGCCAGTTTGTGGCATGACTTTGGTTTGAAGCAGTATCTGTGTATGCAGCATTCCAATGACACAAAAAATTTCTCTTTCATAGCCTGGGAAATGGAATGGCATGTATCAGCTCCTTACTTCTGCTTAATGTTGTCTAGCACATAAGGAAACCCAAGAGATTGGAGGGAAAAAACATTACTGAAGTTGTAGCTGAATTGAAGAAACCAGACCGCTATCTGGCATAAATCCATAAATCTCCACAAGTTGTTAAACTACACACCAGTGTTAAACAGATGGAAAGTGGGTCATCGGAATCAGGGATTTGGAATTTACAAATCTATAAAACAAACTTGGCCAAGTGAAACAGGGTTTTTTTAAGCGCTTCTGTATACTTTCCTAGGTTAGAGCTTGAAACCTGCTTACTGCTGACAGTTACTGTCACTGAAATGTGGTGATCTGAATGTAGAAGGAAGCATGCTTTTACTTCTCGCTGTAAATGTTACGGTCATGAGTCCCAAACGTATTATTTTGTAACATCCTGTCATGTTGTAAATCTGGATTTTTATCCCTTGTTTCAAATCAGTAATTTACTACCTTTTGTTAGTAAATAGAGCTTAATGCGTGTATTTGCACCCACACAAATGAATTCTGATGAAGATAATTGGCACAAGTGCCTTTACTCCTAGATTGCTTTGTCTGTGCTTGCTGCTTCTGATTGCAGAGCAAGGAAAAAGGAAATTACTTGAACAATTTTGACGTTCATTTGTTTCTTTTTACTGGGTGATAAATGTCTCTTGGTGTTGGGAGGCATGGGAGAATTTACACTCCACCTTGTTAAGGACAAGCATTTAGGAAGAGCTCCCACATATCCATAACTTAATGATGTTTTAGGGAGTCTTTTAATTTTTTTTCATTGGACTTTATTGAAGTGTGTTAGGGATACTCACTGTTGGTCAATCCTAATACAATCCTAATAGGTGTTGTGTAATGTTTTCTCGTATAAATGTCAGGATTGTTTAAAAGTCCAGTTGTCACACAGCACAATGACCTTCACGTGCTGTCATTGTTCTGACTTTATAATGAAATTTGTGTTTCATGAGAAAGCTTTGATCTTATAAGAGGACATCTTCAGGAGGTAGCAGGTTAAGGTTAAGGTTAGCTTAGTAGACCAGGAGCACTAAGTAGTTATTTCAGGTCTCTGCAGGTTTAGGGCCTGAAGAAAGTTCAGTTTTAATATAAGTCAGTAGTGCCCAAACTTGTAAGAAATGCTCGTGATCTCAAAAGAAATACAGTACGGACATAAATATTGCTGGTAGTTGTTAACGACTGAATATACTGTTGCTAATTACATTAACACAAATAATTTAGGATGTTGTTGTTGTTGTTAGAGTATGTAAAATCAGCAAAGATTAACTACATGGCATGGCTTTTTTTTTGTTATGGCAGTTTTTAACTTGTTTATGATTCTGTGCTTTGTGTTTATCTGTGATTAAAATTGCAGTCAGAGGGTTTACAGTAATAGTATAGTCGAAGGCTAGTTGAATCTGTTAGGTTTCTCTAATACATGCCCTTTATTTTAATCTTCTAGCAAAATTCAGTGATTACAAATCAACATGGTCCCCAGATCCCATAGGACACAATCCCACTCATCTCTCCAACAAGATGTGGAAAAACCATATTTCCTCAAGGAACACTACAGGGCTGCCCCGCCCGCCTCCTGGCCTGACCAACCCCAAACCATCATCTCCATGGAACAGCACAGCACCCCGATCGGTCAGGGGCTGGGGGGCACAGGACTCAAGGCTTGCCTCTGGTGAGAAGAATCATCTGATAGCACTATTGATCAGACCTGAGGAGTGTACGTTTTACAGCACTAATGGTTTGGAGGAAAGAAAGTTGCAGTTGCCTGGTAAAAGGAAAAAAAAAAAGTTCCTTCTTGAAATGGAAATTTCATGTCAGTGATTGGGATGGTGGGGGGAGAATCCCAGGTCCCGCTGCAGGGGATGAGTTGGAGGTGGTCTCAGAGCTGCAAGGAGGGAATTCCTATTGCATAGGGCATTTCAAGCCTTGAAGGCATTGGTTAAGAGCTGTCTGTGAATGGGAAACTCCTAGAAGATAAATTCCAGTAAAAAGTAAATCATGATGTGAAATGTGAGGAAAGATGTGTTTTTTCTTTCCAGGACTAAAGATTAGGCTTCATATGTTAGCAGGGCTGATAATCTTGAGTTTGTCTGAGACCAAAAGACCTGACTGTAAAGAAAAAAGGGTTTTTGTTGTATCCAGTCTTTTTTGATTCCTCTCTCTTCCGTTTGCAGCATCTACTTGGAGTGATGGTAGCTCAGTTCGTCCTAGTTACTGGCTGGTTCTTCACAATCTCACTCCACAGGTATTTTCTGTTACTGTCTTTGGGAACTTGCTTGCTTTGCGAAGACACCAATTTGTGGATTCTTCAGCTGTTTCTCTGTGAATAAGATCTAAAAAAATCTGTCAGCATACGTAAGAATTGTTTCTACTAAACAGTAGTCTGATGAATTTTTCAATTGCAGTCTCTTCGTTTAACTTGAAGACGTTCAGCATTTGCTACATGACTGTCTTAGCCTTTCCTTACCTAGAGTTTCAAGAAATTATTGGAACAGAAAGATGTTTTTCTTAGAAGTGAGGATAAGTTGCATGACCATAATGTGGAATGGTTTATAGCAGCTAAAGAGACTGTTTCTTCGGGGTGTTGTAAGAATGCTGGTGTAACTGCCAGTTTTCGCTTTGGTGTTTCCATAGTAAAACCACAGAATGTTTCCAGCACTCCTGCCAAAAGCAGTCTCGTTAGGTTATTCCTGCAAAAGTATTCTCAGAACTCTTCCCTTCAAAATGAATTTTGTGGAGATCCTGGTTTCAGCGATCCCAATTAGTCTCTCTATTCAAGGCTTAGGAAAAGCTTGTGTGATTATCAGCAGCGCCCTGAGGTCTAGACAGAGAGTTCCCTGTTCAGCGGGGTAATTTACCACGCTTCTAGTGCAGTTTAAGATGACATCAATGTGAAAGGAAAGAGAGTCTCCTTCAGATCACCCCAACTGGCAAGCTACGCTCCTTTCATAGGAAAGTCTGTTTTCCTTAGGAAACAGCAGTGGTGTGACGAAGAGGCACAAGTCTAAGTCCCCGCCCTGTGCAGGGTAGTTTACTGCTTTAGTAATGGTTTAATGGAAGAAAAATATTTTTGAAGGCATTGAATTAATAAAAAAGGAGAAGGTAGGTTATAGTTGTTCATAACAAATCTTCTTTTTGTTGTTGGTCAAGTACACTGGAGAGGAGGAAGTGTAAAGATTAAGGTGATTTCAGAGACAGTACCTTCAGTTTCTTTTTTAATCTTGCCCACATTTATACCCACATAAAACTTTCTTTTCCTGAAAAGAGGGAGGGAGGAGAGGAAGAATGTAATAACACTTCCTTAAGTATCTGCACATACGGATCCCATTTGTGTGTGCATGTTCCTGTGGCATACCAGGAATGGAATCTGTCTGTATAGAGCACCTTGGAGAACAGCAGTTACTGGAGGTAAGAAACTGTTATGCTGCAGGAAGGAATGCAGGCAACAACTGCTGTGAAAACATTAGTTCAGGAGGAATGAACACTGCTGGGTTTGGCAGAAAGACCACTGTCTGTTTCTGTGACTTCATGTTTAATAACCACAAAGACAAAAAATGCACTAAAAGAAAAGTAAAAAAGCCCCTTGTTAGAGAGGTGAGATTTCAAATTTTGCAAAACTGATTGGTGTAAATTCTACTGCAATCAGAGTGCTGGAGGCTTAACAAATTCTGCTTCTTTGGTCCAAGTCCTAATGGCTGGAGATGGTGAGAAACGCAACTTGCATGTAATCGCTGGAAAACATGTCAGATTGTCGCATGAAGCAAAGTAATTGTGAGAGCTTGAAGTCACTGTAATTGTGAGAACTTGAGGCATACAGAAATGCTGTTTGAAAATTAAATCCTCTCACTTTTGCGTAATTTGTTACTTCCACCTGCTCTCTCGTGAGATCAGTTATCTTTAAACTACTTGTGACTGCTGAGTTTAAAGTACATTTGATGAAATAGTTACAAATGTCCCTTTTACCCTGGCTGTTCTTCCTCAGATCGATGGGTCAACCTTGAGGACGATCTGCATGCAGCACGGCCCACTGCTGACATTCCATCTGAACCTGACCCAGGGCACCGCCCTCATCCGATACAACACCAAACAGGAGGCGGCCAAGGCCCAGACTGCACTGCACATGTGAGCAAATCCCAGTGGCCTTTCTTTGTTACCACATTAGTCATGAACACCAAATGTCTCTCCACTGCTGTGCTTTGGAAACTCATTCCAAGAGCGCTTCTTTGAAGGGGATCTTTCATTCATGAGTAGAAGATGAGAAACAAAGCCGCCTTCCATTTATGTCATTTTAATTGTTGGCACAAACCTGTAAATACAGAACCAGGAAGGTGCAAATAGGGTGGAATTGTGACCAGTATGCGAATTACTGTACGCTTTGGGCTATTTTATGAAGCCTTGTGAATGACTTCAGATGAAAACCATTCTTCCATATGTAACCCAAATGTGCGGGAACCTGCTAAAGTTTTGAGATAAACCTGAAATAGCTTTTGTGAAAGGCTGCAGGTCTTACGTTTCCTGTTACCTAAGCCTTTTGGAATTGACTGTGGCTCTGTTAAGTTCGGAAAATGTGAGAGGTCTTGAGACTATTTTTGGGGGGTGGTGGTAATAAGCACTAAAATTCACTGAAATCTTGTAAGCGAGGCTAATCTTACCTTGAACTTCCTGGGCTTTTCAGCCTTTTCTTGCTCTATGCTATTTGAAAGGTGGCATATGTGCATTTCCCATTTCAGCTACACTGCGTATGTACTTTCATTGTCCTCGCATTTATCTTCAGGGCCTTAGCTTAAATTTAGAACACTTTTGTTGCAGGCCTAACAATAGAGAATTTGATTTTTGCCCCTTATCAAATGGCTGACATTTTCTGTGCTCTTTCCATTGTGGTGAGCTGCTTTCTGCTTTGGTTTTGTCACCTAATAGCGTTCTTTCCGTGCCTTCTGAATCCCTACCCTGAACTTCAGCTTTGTCTAATTATTTTTTTCTCCCACCTGTCTTTCTAGGTGTGTGTTGGGAAACACTACCATCCTGGCTGAGTTTGCCACAGACGAAGAGGTTAGTCGCTTTCTGGCACAAGCTCAGCCCCCTACACCTGCAGCAACCCCAAGTGCACCCACGGCAGGCTGGCAATCCCTGGAGACGGGACAGAACCAGACAGATCCAGTTGGACCTGCTTTGAATCTCTTTGGTGGGTCAACAGGGCTTGGGCAGTGGAGCAGTGGTGGCGGCGGCGGCAGCAGTGGGGGCGATCTCACTGGCGCTTCATTGTGGGGGCCCCCAAACTATTCTTCAAGCTTGTGGGGGGTCCCAAGCGTAGAGGATCCACACAGAATGGGCAGCCCTGCTCCCTTACTACCTGGAGACCTTCTGGGAGGAGGGTCGGATTCAATCTGAACTTAGAACTTTCAACTCTGACCTCGTGACCTTTTTTGGAACAGCAGCAGCACTAACTTGACCTTTTCGTTTTTTTCAACTTGCAATAAATACATTTATAAAAGGAAAAAAGAAAACGGAGAGAGAAAAAAAGGTGGGTCATTGACAGACTGTCTGAGCACATAGTTGCCTCCCTTATATAACTTCAGTTTTTTCGTTTGGAATATGAATCCAAAAAGAGAACATATCACTCTTGAAATACTTGAATCATGAACGCCAACTTAGAAAGACAATGTGAAGCAAGTACACATACCATTTAAATCTAAACACAAAAAATTAAAAAAATTAGTTTCTAGTTTTTCACTTTTTCATGTTATACGGAAGTTGTTGCTAAGAAACATATATACTGAAAAAATAGCTTTTTAACTTTGTTTGCACTGGGTGTGTTTCCGTCCTTAGGTCTACCATGTTGGGTTGGGGCAGGGGTGGGATTCAAAAGAAAAAACGGGGTGGGGGGGGAGGGGAAGACTTGACGGAGCCTCACTTTAAAAACAAAAAAACAAAATAATAATTAAAAAATAAAAAAAATGAAAAAAATCAACAAAAAAAAACAAAACAGAAAACAAAACAAAAAAACCAACACTTTGTGATTGGCTGGTTGATAAGTACCAGTGTGTTCTGGCACATGTAACTGCCCACGTGTGCTTGTTTCTGTGTGAGTGCGTGTGCACATGTTCGTGTGTGTGCATTTTTTCTCTATATATATAATCTTGAAACGCTGCATTGCTGATGGTCTACGGGCTGGCTGGCCATCTGCGTGTCTTGCTTCAGAAAACAAGACAAGCACGGTGGAGTCCCTGTGGCTGAAGCAGAATCCAGTTGGGCTGGATTAAAATTTGTCAGTAGGTTTTTTTAAATTCATTTTAGCAGGGTGCTATCAAAAGTTTGCAGATCATACTGAGTGGGTAGTCGCTTCCTAGCCCTTGTTCTAACCCTGTGGTAGAGCGGAACACTGCCATATCCAAAGGATTTGGTGAGAGGGGAGCCAATGTTGTCTTTTGAGTAGCAGTGTATTTATTTATTTATGTCTGCATGTGGGGTTTTTGTACTGAGTGAACCCTAGAATGTTTGTTTTATAATGCAAGCCATTTTTTTTTCTTCAGAAGAGGGGAGGAAAGAAGTCATTGCCATTTTTTGTGTGACAAAGACGAATGTTCTTATTCAGTCTCTTGCAAGCTTCAGTACCTTGAAAAAAAAAAAGACGAGCGTTTGTTTTTCTCCCCTGAATGCATAGACAAGCACCCACATTCATTCGCAAAGAATCCATCAAAACCCTGAAAGTCCAGCCCAACCAAATTAGCCTTTTAACTGATTCACTGCTTGTATTAACACTGACAAAAACGAAATCGTGTCAGCAAATCGCTGGCCGGCCTGCCTCATCTCCTGAAAGCACATGCAGCTAACTCCTTTCTGCGTCTTCACGGTGAGCGTTACCTGTGCCAGGCCTTGGTGTATTACAACGCCAGACCATCACTGACAGAAACGTTTACTTACGAATGTTCTTAAACCAGTGTGTACTTCAAACGTTTCCTTTTGTTTCTCTGTGTTGTGTTTTTTCCTGTGTACGTGGTTTTGCTTAGGGAGGTATATAACTAGCAAAGACTTTTTTTTTTTTTTAAAGTATTGCACCTTTTTGGTTTTTTTTGTTTTTACTTTTTCTGTACTGTTGCTTTTTAATTTCTGTATTTAAGGAAAGGTTTGGGTTTTTTTTTTGTGTTAGCATCAGTGTAAGTAGTACTCTGGGCAGGATAGGGGTAACCTATGTAATCCACAGTGATAGCCAGTGTGTGCGTGCATGTGTGCGCCGGGAACAAAACTTCCAAGACTGCTTGTTGGGAGGCGAGTTGCAGCAGCCTTGAAGGAGCATCCCTTTACACGAAGCCAGAAGTCTTTAGGAGGGGGGACTGGGAAAAAAGGGAAGAGAGATGCCGGTACTTTTTCCGTAAGCGCTAGCAGTCCCGCGCGGCGTTGTCTAGCTGTCATACTGTGTAACGAAGTGCCGACGTTGAGTACCAGCAGATACCTGTCCATTCCAACCCTCAGCGGGAGCAGTTCTCCGTTTTCATTGCCTGTCCGGGGGGGGAGGATAGGGGAGCCTCTTTCTTCAGCGTTTCATTGAAGGATACAACAGTGTCTAATACATTTAACTCTTCAGCTGGGTGGGGAGAAGCGAAGGCAGGTGGGGGTGAGGTAGGGGTGTGTGTGTGCGTGCGTGTGCCTGTGCTGGGGCGGGGGGAAGGCCTAGGGAGTTCCGTGGCTTTTTTTGAATTCGCCCTCTCTGTGTAAACCCAATGTCACGAGGAAGGCTGACTGAGGGAAATGCTGCATTCACACATGCCTGTAGATTCGTGTGCAAAGTGTTACGTGACAAAAAAAAGTATGAGTAGGTTCGTATTCGCTTAGTCAACTGGAGCGTGCAGCATACTCCGGCCCCGTTTGGATATACTTTCCTATCACGTCTCCTCCTTCATCCCAGCGTGCACAAAGCAGCAAAAACCTTCTCTTCCAGCTCCCGCTAGCTCGCTGCCCCTCGCCTGCACGCATCCGCAAAGCTTCGCTTCCGATAGCCTCCGCTTGAAGCCCAGAGCAGGTGTCGAGCAGCCCAGTGCCAGCAGCACTTCCTAGCGAAGCGCCGTGGGCCCGAGGCGAGCAAGTGCCCGTCCTCACCCGCGGTTTGCTCTCCGTGCTGGCTCATCGCTGTGCTCCACCCTCACTTCTCTCTCCCGGCCTGCCCTAAGGTCCCTTTTCCTGCACTTTGGGTTAGTTGAGTTCCTCGCGATAACTACGGTGAAAGCCGGGTGCTAGAGCCCCTCTTGTTTACAAGACGTAATGAGGGATTTGAAATATTTAAAAAAAAAAAGAAAAAAAAGAAAAAAAAAAAAGCTAAATTGTTCTTCCATTCTAAGCTTAAAGGGAAAAAAAAATTAAAACGTACAAAAAAAAAAAGACCAAAAAGTGCATATATATATTTTAGATGAAGACTAACTCTGGGAGCATTTAACAGTGTTTTTGTTTTTATTTTAACATTTTATTTTCCTGCTTTAAATTTGCAAGCATTCTCAGGAATTCTAGGGTAGGAAGCCAGTTTTTTGAAGATGGTTTATTTAACCTTATCCTAGATAGATGGCTGTTTCTTGTTGATAAACTTTTACAAGTTCCTGAATCTTCAAAATGTTTGAAAGTTTTTACTTTAAAATAAAAATGCTAAAAAAAAATTAATAAAAAGAAAAAGTAAAAAAAAAAAAAAAAGTAAAAATATCTCCAAATGTTACTGTCAAGCGGGGGATCAAGGATTTGAGAGACTGTCTGAGTTGAAATAACGTCAAAACTTCTCAAGATCAGCAACAGCAAGCCGTTGTGGTCTGACGGTGGGGGAGAAGGAGGGTTCCCGTTCGCAGGGCCGTGTCGCTCACGCGGACGCACGCAGTTGCATGGAGAAGAGAAGTGCGTGAATGGAAATCTTATCGCTTTGTTCCCTTTCGATTGAAACTAAACTATTCTTCCAAGCACCTTTTTCAAAGCGAAACTGTAAGCCGAGCAGAAGATGCAGTGTAGTTTAGCCGAAGGAGTCCTCGGTCAGGGGCGGCAGCAGGAAATAACACGATGGTGCTTCTTTAAACCACTTGTGAGTAGTGCTAAAGAAAACCAGTGCTGACAGAAAACCCAGGAATGAAGTAGTTGGAGCCTGCCTGTACAGCAAAGGCAGGCGATGCGGGAAAACTCCAGTGAAACATCCCGTAGAAATCGATTCCCCGTTTTCAGCTCTTCGCTCAGTTTTATTGCCCACTTGGAGATTTGCTGCTTGCTTTTCTTCACCCCCAGCCCGCCCCCCTGCCCCGATCTTTCTGGTTAGTTTTCCAGGAGGGGAAAAGCTGTTAAACCTCCTGCCTTCCTTCCCCCTGTTGCTGCTGGCTGTCAGGGCGTTCGGTCTTGATCCTGAGAGCCCGGTGCTGGGCCGGCTGCCTTCTGGCCCCCAGCCCCGAGGCTCGGGGGCTCTCGCTCCGCCTGATGTGGCCAGGCTGGAACCACAAAAACCGCGCTAGTGCCTTTTTCCACGCACCCGCATGCCCTACGGTAGGGGAAAGGGAGGGAAGGCGAGGCAGTGTAGAGTTGCTTAATGGAAATGTACCCGCTTTTAAAGAAAAAAAAAAAAAAGAAGAAAAAAAAAAAGCATGCTGCGTAAGCAGGTCGTGCGCCGAGTTACGTAACAGTAGTTAGGATTACTGTTTAAAAAAAAAAGTCAGATGCCAAATTTCTGTCCTCTCCGTATCAGTTGCCCAGTGGTTTCGTGTCGTGCTCTGTGTGCATATGAGTGTAGACGTCTGTGTCGATTCCAACGCATCAACTAATCTGGAGGAAAAAAAAAAATAAATGTATGGCAGGCCAGTAGAGGGGCGTTCATTTGGGAGTTGAAGATTATTTTTAGTTTTATTTTGTGATTTTTAAGGAGAGCAAATGAGCTTCTTCTTTTTTTTTTTTAAGCCAGAGGCTGTGTTTTCATCAAACCGGCGGTGTCCTAAAAAAGCAGAAATGTAGGATTTTGTCCAAAAGAGCCCAGGAGCTTGGCAGTCACTTGGAAGTGAATTGGGACTGCTGAGGGGTTGCAGCCTGGAGCCTCGGTCACCTGCTGGGTCCAAACCCACTGCCATGCAGCACTCTGCTCCTCCGTGCCCTAAAGGCACAGGCGTGCAAATGATGGTGACCATCTCCCCAGTGATAGTTTTCCTGAATTGTTACAGCAAAGCCACGTTAATCTTACTGCTTTCCAGCTACAGGTGACAGTTCTGTTCCTCTCCGAATTACATGTAGCTAACAGTGCTCAGTCCTGGCATCCCTAACCTCGGCCAAGGATTTCTGAGCACCCTGCTAACCAGACTTAGTATTTTTTTAATTTTCTGAAGCTACAGAGAACACTATCATTCTGTTCCTGGTGTTGGTTCTCAAGATTATACCGTTTAGATATACCTTGCAGTTTTTTTCAGATTCCCTGCTTGTTTTGTTTTGTTTTGAATCCTTCAGTGCTCCATCTTAGCAGTCTTTTAAACAAGGACCCATTTGGCACCAGCCTCCTGGCTCACCCCCCAGCCTGCAGCGTGCATCAAGCTGGGGCTTTTTTTAACAGGCTTGACGTTTCCTCACTCCGTTTGACAATTTCATTTTAGCCATGATAACAAAGCCTAGCAAGCAAAAAACATTCATGTAAAGAGGAGTGGGTGCAGCTCAGCAACCTGTGTTGAGACCTCGGACACTTATTTTGGAAAGCAGGTTTAGTATGCACGTCGGAAGACTTGCCAGCTTTTTCCAATGTTTTTGTACTTCCCTGGACACTTGGCCAGCAGTCTTGAGAGTGTTTTTTTTTTGTTGTTGTTGCTGTTTTTTCCCAATCACAGGCTGTCAGGGTTTTCTTACAAGTTTTTTATTTTGCTTCAGGTTAAGTGGTGTGCGTAGTGAGCAAGAATATTAAACCAAGCGTGTTTTTCCTTTGCGATATAAACAAGATGTTTTCAACAAACTGGCTGGGATAACCACCTCAAAGATGAAATAACAACGGAACCTTTATATTAAGTTGTCTCTTTTTTTTTTTTTTAACCTACCATTAACTTCTAAACATTTAGTCTTTTGAACTTTTTCCCTCATCTTTCCCTTCCTAAAAATGCTGCCACATCTTCCACTGTTTGTCTTGATAGTGCACCCAAGTAGTACTGTAGGGGGGTTGTTTTGTCGCTTCGTTCTTTAATTATGTTTACCTTTAAGGCTTCTGAATTTGTTCATGCGTATGCTTTTCCTTTTGACTTTAGGAGGAGTACTGTAGGTGTTTTCTGAGATACCCAATTTCGGTCAAGTCTAGTCTGGGAAACTGGGAGTGATCCTCATGTAAATGAGTCCCACTGACCTGAAACCAGCGTGTGCTGCTCAAGGAAGGGCTCTTTGTGCAAGTAAACCTTAGCTGGACCGGGGTCCAGGTAGCAGCTGAGGACCTGTTACATTTCCAAAGCAGCAAAGGGATCAGTGTTGTATATCTCGCCTTCACTGTAGCTCCTGTGACCTTACCATCCAGGTTGCTCAAGTGGATTGAAGAGCTGGTTTTGTGGCAGATGGTTAGCATCTCAGGGTATGGGTCCTGATGGAGTAGAAGGTGATTTTTCTTCTCTCTGAAGAGGAGAGGTTCTCCAGGAACCCCCTGGTTCCCCCCAGGAGCAGCTTTCTTATCTGTAAGTGTGTGCGTGTATTTGTGGGCAGGAAAGTAATCCCGAGAAAGCTCAGTTGAAATGAATTCAGAAAAAAAAAAAAAAAAAAAAAAAAAACACAAAAGCTGTTGAAATGCAACTTTGGTCCTGAATCTGAAACAACATATGCAGAATCTGTTGCTGTGACTAAATTGATTTTTTTGCACAAAATACCATTTCAGTTTTGTACCGTTTATCTGCTACAGTTTTGCAGTGTCACAAACCTTATTGCCTGATGCTGTTAGATCATATCAGTCATTCCTGCTGTGATCAAAACGCAGATGTCTGAAGTCCAAATCCTCTTCCTTTCCCTTCACCTCCCTTACGAGGCTTCTCAGTGCGGCAGAAGGGTGTTAGCAGTAATGGGGGAAAACGTCTAAAGCTTCCCTGCTGTGCTGAATTCACATCCCAACCTAAAATGCAAGCCCTGAACGATGCTGGAGTGGAGCTGTTGGTTGGCCTAGACGGCAGGAGCCTAACTGGAGATCTTTAGCAGTCCTGCTAGTTCATGTCCCTCACGATGTTTGCCCCGAGTGTCCTGTCCCCGTAAATACCAGTGTTGATGAATTTTACCAAAGTTCCCCCGCGGTAGGTGATAGGAAACAGCCAGGTCCATCCCGTAGTGACTCTCCAAGCAGAGCTTTGTCTCCAGTAGGAGCCCAGGGTCCGTCTGTCTGCACTGCTGTGAAAACTGAGTCAGGGTCCTGTTAAAATAGAGCTCTCCGTTTCGTGGTGTGCGTGGAACTTTAAACCTTGTGCTGCAGTGACTAGAGCTTCTAATCCTTCTGTGAAAAGTGAGTTAAGGTTTCATCTATGATACAAAAAAAAGCTCCTGAGGGTGTGGAGCCTGTTGTTAAAACTCGTCAGGCCCAGCTTCACCCGTGGCACGCAGCAGCCGACATCCCTCCGCTTCCACGGTTGGCGTGCGCGTTTTCATTGAGCTATGCAGGAAAGTTTCTCTCCGAAAATCCCCCGGGATCCTGCGCTACGTGAGCAAGCTCCTCACGAATCAAGTGCCCTCTGTAAAGAGCCGTTTCCACCCCGTGTGTGCGTGTGGCAGTCGGGACTGGCGACATTCAGCAGCGTTAGGGCTCCTGGTAACTCGAGAGGGTTTTGTGACTTGACTCCGACAGCCCTTCCGTACCTGAACACAGAGCACTCCAGGGAAGGGTTGGAGAGGGATAAACGCGTTGTGCCAGCCAGCATGAAGTATTTTTGCAGCAAACACTCTTGACTTTGGTGGACAGAGGGGAAGGGAAGAGATGGGAGAAGTTTGCCTGGGTGCGCAGTACGAGGAGGCGGTGCGTGGCGAGAAACATTTCCTTGAGCACAAAGCCTCACCTTGGGTGTCAGCATGCGCTGTCGCGTTCACAGAACTCATTTCTTCAAGTTTTTAATCTGTTTTTGTTTGTTTGTTTTCTTAAACTGAGACAAAGTGGAAGCTTCAGTCAGAGCAGGTTGCACAGCTTGCTAGGATAGCTATTTTATGACATGGTTATGATATTACGTGCTTGCTTTCCCCTCCCTCTCCCTGCCAGATGCGGCTCACCCTTTCTATAGAAGGCGTCAAGTGTGGGTTTTTTTGTTTTGTTCTGGGGATGCGTGGAGAAAGAAGCAAAATGAAGTGAAAAATGCAAGCCAAGGTAGAACAGCCTTACTTTAGGGGGGTAGCCTTACAACAGAGCTTTATAGTGAGTGTGCTGTATTCCAAAATATGTAAGCCAAAAACAAAAAAAAAAAAAAGCATTCATTTATGCAAAAAAAAATAATTAAAAAGAGGTGTTGGAAGACTTCTTTAATATGTACCTTCTAAAGGTAGCGTAAGGTCTCACCAAGTGATACGTTATTGTGATACTTCTTGCTGGGTCAGTAGGGACGGGCCGGGGTATAAGCGCTTAATGTTTTCCTCCTTCTGTGTTTTTACAAGCAGTAAGTTAAATGTGGTATTTATGAATGTGCCTTTGTGAGTATAGTGACTAATTGAGGAGACCGCTTGGGCTGGAGGGGAGACAATGGTCAATTTATTCTTTCAAGAGGTCAGACGTTGAGATTCCAGCCCACTGGTCCCTTTTTTTTTTGGCAAGCAGCATCCTTGGGCTGGTCTCTACACTGCACAATACGTATTCATCTGTGGTAGAGATCGGGGTGGGGGGCGAGGAGGGAGGCGGTGTGATGCACAGAAGCTGTTGGTAGTTTTAGGCTAGGCTGCCGTTGCAGGTTGAGTTTGTCCATGTACTACGTGGCTTCTCTTTACGTTGGTGTGCATGAGTGTGAGTGCGTGTGGCTTTATTTTTTTTGTAAGCACTGGAGAATTGAAACACAGTGATGTTTGAGACAAATTTATACATGTAGACAAGATGACGTTTTGTAGCTTCTGTTAAATAGTGGGTGCAGGCACACTTTTACCCTCTGTCCGTGTCCTGATAAGAGAAACAGGAGAATTTATTTTTTTCAACCCTTCAACTTCCAGCACACTTAATGTTGCCATTTAAATGAACAGGGTATTACACAAGAAGAAAAAAGAGTTTTTGAAATGGTGAGGTAGAAGTGTTTAAAAGGAGAAAAAAAGAAATCTGAAGTAATTTTTTGTTTCTTCGAAGCTGTTTGTAGCTAAACATGGGAATCTGCAGTGTCTCCTTCCATTTGTTTTTTTTTTCTAATAATTCACCTCTTCGTCCCACCCAAACCGAGGTGTACGAGATCAAGAGCTGTTGCTGTAGCCCCTCGCAATTCCCACCCTGAAAAGCAACTCCAGTGGGATCCCTCAGCTCTATTCAGGAAGACAAAGAGAGGAGAGACTCTGCAGTTTTCTTTGCTTCGCTCTCATTCCTCTCTAATGGCCTTGAAATGTATTATTATGCAAATGTGAATTTTGATACTGAACTTAAGAAGAGGTTGTTTGTTCTTTTTTCAAAAAAAAAAAAAAAAAAAAGGTCCCATATGTGGTCAGCATTGCTTCTTTATTTTGTAAGTGAATTGTAAACTATGCATTCTGCAAAGGGGGCGTAGGGGACGAAGATAGCTTTGCTAAACTGTTCAGGAGTTTCTGTGTCCATGGTAGATCCGTTACCATTTGGGGGTGGTGAAGTGATAACTTGGAAATAGACAGGAGTTCCCAAGAACTTCTCTTGGTTCAGAATTCGGCCCCTGGGCAGAGATTTGGGGAAACGAAGGTCGACTACAAAAGCAAATGGGCTCCAAAGCTGCTGCAGGATGGCGAATTGTAGCCATGCAGTGTTAACCCAGGGCCAGGAGGGTGACTGGGACACCAGCTCTCCCTGGGGAGCGATCCGCCGCCGCCTCCTGCGTTCTGGCCCCGGTCAAGCTCAGGAAAACACGGTGCCGTAGGCACTGGCTTCTTTGGATTTACTACTCGCTTTCCATTACAACAGTCTTGCACTCTCCCAGGAGAATTGGGATGCGGCCGGGCCTTCCGTCTACACCCTCTTTTCCCTAAAATCCTCGTTGCTGCTGTTCCTGGCACAGCTATGGACAGGACGGTGGAGGTGGTCCTGGTGGTGCTGATCCAGGCACGACCGCGAGGGTTGCGTTTTTCAACATCGGCAGCGCGTGCAATTTTGGGGAACGTAGACTAATGTGTAGACAAGGCTCTGTTGAAAGATCATCTTTTTATCCACTGAGTGGTTGGTAGCATAATGGGCAAAAAAGGATTCACTTCCTCACATCTCCAAAACGCAGCCATTGTGTGAATTTCATGCGTTCCTTGAAGCTCACTGAGCTTCCAGGAGCGATCTCCTCAGAAAAGCGTAGATCTCGCTGCCCTCTTCATCATCTTCCTAGGGACCCTTTGTTGACTTGACTTTTTCCTTCGTCCATGGCGTACCATGGTACCTGCATTATCCTCGGCATTATCTTAGACGTAATACCATAAACCGAGAGGTTATCCTGCCTGTATTCAGTGTTTTCATGCAGCAATTTTATTTGTGTTGACGTTCACAGTACTGTAATAAGTAAGAGACTTGATGATCGCTCTCGCATCTGCGCCTGCCTTGCAGATGTGATCTTATCAGGGTTCCACTCTGTCAGATTGCCTTCAACAACAACAAAAAGTTTAAAAAAAAGTGAAAAAAAAAAATCTGAAGTTTCAACTCACAAAAATACCTCGTGGTACATTTCCCCTTCTGACGTAACCATTTAAATCTTAACATCTTCTTCTAAACTTTATAGGTTTTCATTTCCATCTGTTGTCTCCTTTCTAAAAAGATGCTTGGAGTAGTGGTTTTGAGCACAGGACCAGAAGCCTGGAACTCCTGACTTTGAACATTGGCCCTTATTCTTCCCTCTTTGGCCTTGGGCAAGTCATTGAACTTCTTTGCCTTTGTTTTTTCATTTGGAAAACAGGGGTGTTAATAATACCTACCTACCTCACAGGGGTTTTGTGAGGATCAAGTAGTACATGTTTGTAAAGTGCTTTAAAGACTAAAAGCATGATAGAAGTATTAAGAGTTCTTACAGCAAGGTAGCTCAGTTCTTTTTACATTGTTTGCTTGTGTGGAGGGAGAGAACCCACGACATTTTCTGTGATGAAGCCATTAGACACTCAGACCCTATGTGACAGAAGCTGATGGAGATTGTTACTCACGCTCCTCCTGTCTTTGTGCCAGTTTCCTCCTCCCGCTCTTCCTCGTGTCGTTACACCAGTTTTGCTCCAGGTCACACGTCTCTGGTCATACTTCTGGAGAAACTTTTGAACTTGAAGTACTTCGAGCTTGCTGCTTCTTTCACCAGATCTCCACGTTGGAATCCGTTCGTGTGCTTCTCCCTGCCTTCAAACAGAGTTTTTGCAATTTGCCATCCTCCACCGGGCGCATCTCCTCCTGCCGCCACGAAGGGGAGGCGGTGGCCTGGGGCTGCAGTACGAAGAGCCGTGCCGCTCCAGCAGCGAAGGGCACAGCAGCTTCCCGTGTCCTTCCCTCAGCTAACTTCTCACTGACACTTCAAGTACAGCATCTCTTTTTGCTCCACGGCAGAAGCCATCAGCTGCCAGCAAGACGTAGGAATAGGGAGCGACGGTCACTGCTGCCCACGCGCCTTCCAGCCTCCCGCAGCCTCTCCGGGAGCGTGGTGAGGAAGGGACCGAACCCGGCGGCTGTTGGGGAGCCTCTGCTGCTTCCTCCCCTCTCCAGCCCCGTGGTTGCCCTGTCTTCTTTATGGATGTGCATCTCAGGGCTGTGCATTTGAGCCCTCATGCCTTTGGGCGTTGGGCCTTTGAAACATCAAGGGTTTCCGTGTCCGAAACCTCCCCGACGCTTCCCGGTCCTTTGTCCTGCGCTGCTCCCTGTGGCCTCAGGAACATCCCTGTTGCCAGATGCCACCCGCTCCATCTCTGCTCGTACTTGGGACGAAACATGCAGCAGTCCTGCAGAGAAGGCAGCCAGAGCGATGCGGGTGCACCCGTGGGGTTTACACACGCGGCATCTTGTGTTTCTGTCGCGGCCTGCGGGGCACGCGCGGAGGATCTGAGGCGCGAAGCTGCTTCTTTCTCGTTCAGAAAACCGAACAAACGGCAGCACGGCTGCTGATGGCAACTCTGTAATGTTTACTCTGGAAGAAATGTTAGGTATTTTCCCCCAAAGAACCAAAAATTTTAAAAAAATATATATTAATGACAGTAACCAAATGTAAACGTCCCGGAGGGAGGGAAGGGGAGGAGGAGAAGCAGTGACGGGGGAGCACTCTGGTCTATCCTGATCTCCGCCACTTGGCTGGAGATGCGAAATGCTGCTCTGAGTTCCACAAACATAAGGGATTATGTTTACAAAGGTAAATGCCTTCTACCTGTTCAGGAAACTGGCTCACGGTGGGCATCAGACGTCTGGCGAGCTTCTCCTCGTTGCCAGCGGGCAATGGGAGAAGGTTTGTGTCTGGAAGAGGAATGGAGAAATAGGTTAATTTCATCTAATCTTCGTAGTAAAGCAGTGCCACTTCCTCT
The DNA here is from genome assembly GCF_047663525.1 of Anas platyrhynchos. NCBI lineage: Eukaryota > Metazoa > Chordata > Aves > Anseriformes > Anatidae > Anas > Anas platyrhynchos. The sequence continues at coordinate 53,372,210 of NC_092587.1, read as the reverse complement.
CTTCTTCTTCAAAAAAAAAAGACAAAAAAAAAAACGAAGGGAGGAGGTTGCAGAACAAGAAACTCGGTGATGTCCAAACTGGCTGGATTAGAAAAGGCAGCTTTTCTACTTTGCACATAACTAGGTAACAGGAAGGTACAGCTCAAGTCCTCTTGCCTGAAACACTGTCCCCCAGAAGCAGACATTGTAATAATAAAACTAGTGGCTGTGTATATTGATGCTCTTCGCAAGTTACCTATAAGTGTTTGTTTTTTTTTTTTTGATTTATTTTTTTTTTCTTATACTTGAAATAGCTTCCTTTTAACTAAACTCTCACCGGAGCTCTGGTTTCTCCCCTCCTTCTCCAGCGTGCAGTAAAGCAAACAGACACAGGACAAACGGGGAGGACTTAGAGGAGATGCCGCAGTGTCTTGCATATAGCCAGGGTTCGTCTTAATTTCCATCCCGTAAGCTCTCAGCTCTTTGAATTTCCTTTCCCGAGGGTTTTCCATGGACACAGAAACTCAGCACTTTACAAGGTGCTCTCGTATGGTTGGCTGCCCCCCCCCCTTCTCCTCCTTTTCTATATTTTTATTTTACTTTTAGTATAGTGGTACTTAAAATCACTGGTTCACTTAAAAAGAAAAAGAAAAAAAAAAAAAAACAACCAACAATAAAATGTTTAAACTCTACTAATGTACAAATAAGCTGAAATGTTGCATTTTATGTGTATTTTTGCCATAGCAGGTACTGTATTTCTCATGCTGGATTTAGAAAAAAAAAAAAAAAAAAAGAAAAAAAAGAGAAAAAAAATGAAAAAATGAAAAAACAAACAAAAAGGGTGATGTTTTATTGGAGTGTGACAAGAGTAATAAGGAATTAAGTCGTCGTCATTTCATTGAAACTGAGAGATGGTGTAATACATATATAAGTTTTCTGAAGGTTTTTTTTTGGGCTTTTAAACAGCTTTTTTTTTTCGTTTTTATTTTATTTTTATTTTTTTTTTGAAAGATATGATTGTATTATGTGCAACTCAGTTGCTTACATTATAACTACAAAATATTTTTGGGTTCCTGGAAAAAAAAGAAAAAAAAAAAAACGAGGAAAAAAAAAAAAACGTAAAAAAAAAAAAAAAAAAGAGAAAAAGACTAATAAATGTGTTTGGCTGCTAAGCATTTAAATCCTGTGGCTCCCGGTACTTTTTTGTTGGGTTTGGGGGGTTATTTTTTGGGGAGGGGGGAGGGGGGGGGTATTTCGCTCCGTGCGCTCTGGCCTCCAGCCGCCGGGTGGTGCTGCCTGCTATGGGGGGGTGTGGTTTATCCCGGAGGGGGTGTGGGTTATCCGGGAGGGGGTGTGGGTTATCTGGGAGGGGGCGTGGGTCCCATCCCGGTTCCTTTTTCCCCGCTGCGGGCGCTGGGTGCCGGAGCCGCCGCTGCCATGGGGACCCCCTTGGGCGCCGAGGACGCGCTGAGCCGCTACCGCTCGCCGCTGGTGTCGCGCTACGCCGGCGCCGAGATGGCCTTCATCTTCAGCGAGAGGAACAAATTCGGCACCTGGCGCCGCCTCTGGCTCTTCCTCGCCCAGGCGGAGAAGGTAACGGGAAGGTAACGGGCCCGGGAGGGCGCTGGGAGGCAGCCCCCGGCCCCATCGCGCAGCCGGCGGGGTGCCCTTGGAGAGCAGGGGGCAGCGCTGGGGGTCGCTCCCTGCCGAGCAGTGGGGAGCTGGTTGAAATAACCTCTTCCTCATCCCCCCCTAAATTTGGAAATAATAATAAAAGGGGGCTGCCTGGGTAAACTTGGAAAATTTTGAATCAATTAAAAAATAATAATCTGTCCGCCCGGGTGCACGCGAGGGCAGCGCGCGAGGTTTGGGGTTTGGCACAACCCCACGTGTGCAATCCTCACCCTGCAAACCGCGCTGTGCTGCGCTGCGCGCCCTCCCTCCTGCCCTTTGACCCCTCTGGGCAAAAGCCTCGCCAAGCGGTTTTTGGGGGCCCGCAGGGGTTGTTGGCTCTGCAAACAGCGGTGTCCTTCTGTGCCTGTTTGCTCTCGGGGGGTGTGCGCGGAGCGAAACGCTGCCCTCTCCCACCCACCCCGCTGCCCTCGGTCTCGCTGGCAGCCGCCCGCGTTTATTTGGCTCACGTTCCCTAAATCCCCGCACTGGTGGCCAAAGTGGGCTGAACGCTGGGTTAGCACCCCCCTGGTGGGCAGGGTGCCACAAAAACCTGACGGCACAAAAGGATCGGTGCCAGCGCAGCCCCTGGGAAGTAGAGGCTGAAAGCACATCCATGGGATTGCCGGCTGGCACGTCAGTACTTCCCACGGAGTCAACGTTTCTAAAATCTAGTTTAAGATTTTTTATTTAAGCCTTTTTGTTTTGAATTCGGTCCCCATCAGGGGTACACATGCAGCCAAGTATTACTTCCTAGCTCAGAGGCCATCATCTCTCCAGATGTGCCAGCTTGTGACTGCGCTGATGCACCCCGAGGGGGAGATTCAGATCTGCTTTCCCACAGTGATATATTCCAGAAAAAAAAAAGAAATATTGCAAATCCACAGGATAACTCCCAGGCCTGATGTCTGTTTTGTTTTGTGCACAAACCTCCAGTTCCCACTTCCAAAGTAAGGAGGCAGTCAGAGCGCTGGGTGAAGCTGCTGCTGTCAGCACGCGGGCAGAGCAGCGCCGTGCTGGCCAGCAAGCAGGCAGTGCCCAGAGTATATCTTTATATATTTTAGCCATTAATATCTTCCTTCTCTGAGGACCATGCTGCTGCTGCACCAAAGGCGATGCTTTAGAAGCTGAGGGTGTAATTATACAGCCGTGTTAAAGAGAAGCCCCCCTCCATCTCAGGTACTGTGACCACCACGGTTGAGATGTTGGCGTGAACTGACCGCGCATCTCATCACCCGTCACACCAAGAACACCCGCTTAAGGAGCTTTGCATGGTCAAAGCACGATAATTTACACGGTCACCTCAATCCCAGCGGATAAACCATCGCCTTTTCTGCTGTTAGAAAATGAGGTGCTTCACCCACGTGCCCAACAGGAGCAAGGAGCTGCTGAAGGAGCCAGCGGGGGGCTTCTTGGTTTCTGCTCCCAAGCCCAGGCCTTGGGGTTCCCCCGTGTACATCCCTGTCTCCCGTCCCTTTTTTGCATCCCATTTCCACACAGAGCTGTGTTCCCAGAAAGCAGAGAGGGATCTTGCGATTTCTTGAGCACCATTTTCATGCCGGGAGGAGGGACGCTGCTATTTTTGTCTGTCGCCTCGTTCCAGGGGAGTTTGTCTCCTGATGTCAGTCGTGGACTCAAAGTCAGCTCCTCAGCACCTGTTAGCTCTGTCAGCGGTCATGCTGCGATAGATACAAGCGATTTCCTCAAGTTCCATGCTGAAGCTTCATAATATTTCTTTGCAGTCATATTAAAACAATATATAATAATGCAATGAATGAACTATGGGCAAATTTACTCCACTGCTTCCCCTCTCTACCTTTCAAGCCATTTATGCACTGCTTCTCCAGTCCCTGCAGTCTCTATTTTGCAGTAAGTCAGAATATTGGGAAGATCTCACCACAGGTTTTCTGAAGGTTGCAGGGAAGTAGCAAAAGAGGGAGCATGCAGCTTAGTTATAAGTTTTAGCTGAAGGACAGGGCGAGCTAAGTGGTTTCAGTATTTCATATTTCATTGCAATATTCATCCTACTTAAGGGAAAATTTTTTGAGTAGTCCACTTGGATTATGTGAATTACCAAAAAATGGTGTCACTGGGAACTGGATTAGACAGAAAATCTTCCCAGTTCTTGTTTTTTTTTTTTTTTGTTTGTTTGTTTTTTTACAGCAGATAATAGCGTGAGTTTGAAAGAGGAGACCCCACGAAGTGTATGGTTATGAGATTCTTAAACTGGTCTCCTCCCAGAGACAGCAGCCAAGGTCTGGGTTAAGAGCTGAAGGGTGTGAGTTCATGCCCACCTCAAAACTCTGGCTTATTTTTTTTTTTAACATAAATTCATTTGTATTGTGATACTCCCACTAATACCTCAATCTTATTTTCCAGACGTTGAGCTCTTTACCTAAACAACACATTATTTGAAAGACAAGTACAGATTTCCTGGAGCTCTTCCTTCCCGTGGACACCCCACAGCATCAAACTGGCTAGTAAAATCTGACTGTTTTGCACGTGTGGAATCTGGATGTTTATTCCTTGCTGTTTTCTCCAATTCCAGATTCCTTACGTGCAAAACATTTTACTAGGCAGCTTCATTCTGAACAGACCCAGCTTTGAAATGTTTTGTATCATTACAGCTTCCTTGTTGACAAATTGCCAGTACTAATGTGCAAAACAGTAGCATTTTAGTTTAGAAAAAGCAGTAACGCCGAGTTCACTGTGAGACTTTTAAACTCACAGTATTAGGAAAATAATTTTTTCTCAGCTTAGTTATCTTGTGCAAGTATAGAACTGTGCAAGATTTATACCTGTGTATAATTCTGCAGTTCAATATCTTACTCTATTCCTAAATCAGCTTGCTGAGTAATTTCAGCAGATGTTTTTAAACATGAACTGGGAGCATTTGTCTCCTGCTTCCAGGTAACTCGTTTCCTCGCTTTCCAGTTTCAGGCTGAGATGAAGAATTTTAGGACTTGACTGCACCCAGTTGCCATTCTGCTACGAAGACAGGCTGAGGGTGTTGAGGTTGTTCAGCCTGGAGAAGAGAAGGCTCCAGGGAGACCTTATAGCGGCCTGCCAGCCCCTAAAGGGGGCTACAGGAGAGCTGGGGAGGGACTCTGTCAGGGGGTGCAGTGATAGGACAAGGGGCAGTAGCTTTAAACTAAAAGAGGGTAGGTTAAGGGTAAATGTAAGGAGGAAATTATTCAGGAGGTGGTGAGGCACTGGCACAGGCTGCCCAGAGAAGCTGTGGATGCCCCATCCCTGGAAATGCTCAAGGTCAGGTTGGATGGGGCTTTGAGCATCCTGGACTAGTGGAAGGTGTCCCTGCCCGTGGAACAAGGTGGGCTTTAAGGTCACTTTCAGCCCAAACTGTTCTGTAATTCTATAATCTAAACAGCTTCTATTGCAGTCTGGTCTATCTGTTAAAGACAAAGGGCAACAGAAAGCTCTTTTCCCCTTGCAGTCGCTTGGGCTTCCCATCACAGATGAGCAGATAAAGGAGATGGAAGCAAACCTGGACAACATCGACTTCAAGATGGCAGCGGAGGAAGAGAAGAGGCTGCGCCACGACGTGATGGCACACGTTCACACCTTCGCCCACTGCTGTCCCAAAGCTGCAGCCATCATTCACCTTGGAGCAACCTCCTGTTACGTCGGGGACAACACGGTAATAAAGCATTGTCAGATGGGCAAAACAAAGACACAGGTGCTGACTTAATAGCTCTTTATAAACTTTACTTTATAAAATGGTGCTCACTAGATTTTTTTCAGAATTTTTTATTAGTTTTACTTTCGAATTTATTTATCCATTTCCCTAGCTGCCCTCGAGAGGCAGGTTCCTCTTGTGTCATCTCCCTTTTGATATGAAGCAAGATCTATCTGCAAATTAACAGTTCCCTAAGCTCTTGTATGTTAAATATTTGTGGAGGTAAGACAGTAATGGTCATAAGAGTTGGGATGTGTGCACAAAAAACTGAGTTCATACTAAAGCCTCAGTGTATTGCTGTTCCCTGATGTCCAAGTCACTGCAACTTCATATCCTCTTTTGTTGCATTAGAAGCTGCTGCATGATTAGTTTTACCTTACTCCTTTGCAAATCTCGTTGGCTTTTAGCTGTTACCACCTTCCTTCCACGTCACGTGGCACCCAGCTGTACTCGAGTCTCAAAAGGAGAAAGGCAAGAGTTCGGCACGATCAGCCCACTCACTGCTCTGCTATCTTTTGCTTACAGTGCCTCTATTTTCTGCTTGGATTAAATGATTTAGTCTGGTGTGCGATGGACATCAGGAATATCTCAAAATAATCATTTATGTCCAGATCGTGGAAATCAGTCTTCTACTGCCCAGTTTGACTTTCCGTGGGTAGTATAGTAAGAACGATGCTGGATCCAGCATTTTTGTCATAAACAAGTTCCTCGCCGTGTTTGGGTACAAGCAGAAAAGCAGAGGTTTGATTGTAAGAAGACTTCTGAGCAGGCCAGGCTTTGTAATCATCTGTGTCCTCTGAGAGAAGCCAGTATGTGTGGTCCTTCAGGTGGAGTGGGTGGTGGTCAGACATGGCCCAAACTTCCTTTCTTTGCTTCTTTCAGGATCTGATCGTCCTCCGTGATGGACTTAACCTGCTTCTACCCCAGGTGAGAAGGCGGTTACGCAGAGTGTCTCAAAGTGGGCAGTGCTGGTGGCCTGTGAATAATGTCTGGATTTTCCTAGGCCTTGCTGGAGGAGCTGTCCGCTTGGGTTGTCCTCAAGCAAGTGAACAGTTGTCTTCCTTTCCCTGTATCTTTGTCTTTCCCCAAAGCTTCTTTGCTCATCATGAGAGTTATAAGCAACTCTTAGTAGGTAGGAGCAGTTCCCATGTGCCAGTGGTAGCAGTTTTAGAAAACAACTCTATTGCTTTCAGGGTGCGCTTAGACACCCCATAACTAGATTACTTAGGAGTGTGTCTGCATTAAGGAAGCTGTGTAATACAATTTTCTGAGGACAAATATATTGGGAGCATAGCTGGCCTGAATGTCTTGGCATCCAATTTTTGCCAGACTGTAAATGTGTCAGTTACGCTCCAAGCAGCTTTATTTCTAACCAATTCCAGGAACAAATAAAATACTCAGAGCTACACCAGATGTAGGCTTGGGTTGGGCATGAAGACTGGTCTAGCTTCAGCTAAAGTCCAACTACTTACATTATCCCCTGCTCAAATCTTGTGAAAATTTGAAAAAAAGTAAAAAAAGTAAAAAAAAAAAAAAAAAAAAAAAAAAAAAAAAAAATCTGTGCATGCCCTAAAAAACGAAGCACATTACATTCAACAACTAGAGGGAGAAATTCAAAGATTGCACACTTGCTTCTCTCCTCCCTTTTCTAACAACATTGCTGTGCTTACGCATGCCAGCTTCCACTTTTGTTTTTTTTTTCCTTTCTCATGCTGCCTCTTTTCTGTCCTCCCCGCATCCACCAGCTCGCACGGGTGATCAGCCGGCTGGCCGACTTTGCAGAGAAGTACGCTGACCTGCCTACCTTGGGCTTCACTCACTACCAGTAAGTAGCCATCAGCCTTTCCCTTCATTTTCTTGGCTGTTCTTCGGATAAATTGGCTTGCCACTACTGTCCCCGTTCTCTGTTCTGTTTCCCATCTCTGATCCACTGCTGGACATCGTTAGGACGCTGGTGGTGGTTCAGAAAAGGAATACGTGCCTAGCTCCAGCCTTGCCTCAGAAAATCGAACTGTAGCTTTGGATAGCTGTCAGCAGTGGTTTTAGCACAGCCCAAAGTTGTTTTAACACAGCCGCATAAAGAACTTGCTAACTCTGATGTGTAAATCCTGGGGTAGTTCCAGGAGGCATGGCTGTGATCTGCAGTAGGCTGTAATCTCCAGCTTCCAATCACATAATATATTTGTAATACTTTTTTTTTTTTTTTTCATCGTTTCAGTTGTTTTCAACTGCAGCACAGAAAAGTTTGTTGCTGGCAGGAAACCTCAGCTACTCAGCCTGCTAAAGCTTTCTTCTGAATTGATGGTTATGAGATCCTTTGGTTTTCACACAGCCGTATATGGGTCCCTTTGAAAAAAACAAAACAAAACAAAAACAGGAAGAATTTCCCCATTTTAACAGGACACTGGCATTTTCTGTCTCTTTGGGAAATTACCCTTTTTGTGCAGTGCTGCTGGCGTTGACTGCTTTTAGGCAGGCTCCTGAGTCAAAGTGCAGCAAGATTTGGACCGGTCTGCTTTGGGGGGAGGTAATTAGTCTGTTACTTGATGAAGACAGTTTGCTTTCAGAGGCTTTAAACTATGCATCTTGAGGTAAGCCTGGGTTTTCTACCCTGGTGATGTGGAACACCAGATCCATGGAAATTAGGCACGGATCATGTCAGCATTAATGTCTGGCACTTTAAAATCACTCCTGAAGGAGAGTGGGAGCTTCAGGTCTCTGATTAATGGCCTTGCTGTATGTGCCGTGTCATTTGATTAGCTCTAGTCCTTGGTGCCTCTTCATCTACAGCTTCTCAGGGGACTGTTCTCAGGTCTGTGTTTTAGCTTGACTTTTGGAAAGCACAAAGGGGTATTCAGGAAGTGTACACGAGGCAAGTCCTACTAGTGAAAACCAAGGTAAAAAGACATTGAGTACCTTGGCCTTTTCTGTGTGTTGTGTCAGCAGGGCGCCCTGCCTTGTTTAGGAGCAGGTCTATGTTTTCCCTAGCCTTCCTTTTGCTGGTTATGAACTTGTAGAGGCCTTTCTTTATTGCCTTTCATTGTTGCCTTTCACATTTCATACCAGATTCAACCCCAAGGTAGCCTCTGGCTTCCCTAACCCTTCCCTGCAGTGTTGGACAGTTTCTCTGTATTCCTCCTGGATCACCCATCCCTGCTTCCATGTCTCACGTGCTTTCTGTGCTTTTCTTGTTCACATGTGAAGTCTTAAAACAGTACAGGTGTTGCCTTCGGAGTTCATTTTGATAATTTGAAATATTTCAGCTTCTGGGCTGAGCACCAGCAGGGGGTGCCCTCTGCCAGCAGAGGCAGCTGGATCTCCTGGCAGATCCCTGGTAGCTGTGGCTGGGAGCAGAAATAAGGAGCCTGGGAAGTCGACCTGTGAAGCCATATTATTTGTACAGACTGAGGCTTCTCCTTTTGACAGAGTTCTGGAAAAAAAAAAAAGACAATATATATTTTTTTTTTTCTGACCATTGTGCAGTCACTTTTTTCTGTAAGAAGCTATAGAAGGCTTTAGTAGTTAAGCGCCTTCAAATATCCATTCTCACTTATTTCTTAATCCCCTTTTTAACATGCACAGCAACTACGATTACTGTTTTCTCTTGATGAAACTACATTTAATTCCTGAAAAGAATGATCATATCCTCCAGTATCACTTATTGGTGGTGTGCATGTGCCAGATCTTTTTAACTCCTGCTCTGATGAATGAAAGAGAGGGGTCTCAACAGCAGCTAAACATGGTCCTTGCAGAGTTACTGTGCAAATTGTCAACAAGTTGTCTCCTATTCTTGGTTGTTTTCAGACCTGCACAGCTCACCACCGTGGGGAAACGCTGCTGCTTGTGGATCCAGGACTTGTGCATGGACCTGCAGAACCTGGAGCGGGCTCGGGACAACCTGCGCTTTCGGGGCGTGAAAGGCACCACCGGCACGCAAGCCAGCTTCCTGCAGCTCTTTGAGGGAGACCACAGTAAAGTAAGTCAGACAGAGCCCGTGGCAGCCTTGGGAATCTCCCCTCTGCAAGGCTGTTGTGTTTGCGGGAGTGTGGAGGTTCTGCTGTCACAAGGGCACTGTGATCCCTGTGGGGCCCACTGGCAGAGATCTGTGGGAGGGGTACTTCCCAGCAAGTGTGAGGTTTGTGGATGGTAAACTGAGAAGAGCAGAGGATCACTTTTGCTGTTGCTGACCTTTTTTTTTTTTGAGTTGTTGCGTTCTGAGGTCCTTTTGTTTTGTTTTTTTCCCTCCCCTGAGGTTGAAGAGCTGGACAGATTAGTGACTGAAAAGGCAGGATTTAAGCGGTATGTAACAAGAATGCTTAGTAACCCGAATTTGCTCTTAACAAAGTCTGACTCTTGCTGCCCGTGCTGGCCCAGATCCCACTGGCTGCCACACTGACATTGTGCTGCTGCTGACTTTACCTCCCCTGGTGGTCCTCCATTCCCACCTGCAGCCCCCTGGAGGAAACTCCACCTCCGAAGCAGGCCACTTCTGGCTGTCTCCCTGTCCAAGCACAGCTGTCTGTTTTTCCTCTGCTCTCTCTCTCTCCTCGTGCATGCTGCTCCAAGAAATCGATGGCCTGAATCCAAACTTGGTATCGGGACAGGTTGACAGTGCTGTCACCCACTTCAAAAGCCATTGTCACTCCTTGCTCAAAGTCTTGTAATAGGGTTTAATGTCCAGAACACTCAACTTCTGTGCTCATTTCTAGATCGTACATGGTCACGGGGCAGACCTACAGTCGCAAGGTGGATATTGACATCCTCTCTGTACTGGCCAGCCTGGGAGCATCTGTACACAAGGTGAGCCCCCTACCTGTACACACCAGGAAGAAGTGCAAGAGAAGGTGCCTGTGGGGATAAATGCTTTCCTCAGGAAATATGAGCTGTTTGGCTGTTCTCTTTGTGATCATGTAAATTCACCACTGGGTTCATGCGTAGACATCAGACTTCAAAGATCTTAAGACCAGTGTTAAGGGGAAAAAAAAAAGTTTACTGAGCAGATTTCAAGTTGGATTAACAACTCCCATGCCAGATATTAGTATAATCTTTGCTAAATCGATCCAAATAGAGTAAATGTCTTTCTTAGTGGTATATGAGTTTTTAAATTTCACTGCTTGCTCCCCATTAATTGCTTCTCTTGTAATGGTGTTATTCTGCCTGTCCCTGTTGTTATAAATTCCGAGTCAATTTAGCTTTATAAGGTTTATTTATGGGGTCAATAAAAGGCAAGTAAACAGCGTTAGGTGTGCGGGGAGTCTGGGCTCCTCCAACACACACACACACGCACATGTTACAGTAAGTGGCTGGTTTTTATGCTCCTAGGCTAATACATATTCATTACTACTTCTAGAAAAGGCAGAGTTATTATGATTAGTTCCCAAAATCCAAACCCTCCCACTGACGCATGCTTATCAGTCTCCAGTGGTCCCTCTGGTGGTCTCTCGTGCTGAAGGCTCGTAGTCTTCCTCCCAGGCTTTTTCGTTGTCCTTTTCCTTTGTCCATCTTGGCCAGATGTCAGAGACTTGCGTAGTGTCCCATGCAATAGTCACAATAGTTAGCAGTTATTCTGAGCCCCCCCCCCAGATATCAGAGACTCCAGGTTTACCCTTCAAGCCCTCCATTGATATGAATTGCTGAAACATTCCTAACAATCCCTCATCTTCTTTTTAATATTCGCAATTCATATCTATTCTTCAACTTTCGCCAGTAACAACTGCATTTCATCAGTCGGTTCTTGGGGGTTCCGTTGCTTAAGCATCATTATTGACATGTCACCTTTCTTCCCTACCGAAGTCATCACAAATCGGTTACTATTTATTATTCGGCGTATCAATAATGTAAAGCAAGGTATCATACAAGGTATAAATAATAACATCATTACACCACATAAAAATAAAAATAGCATCTGTTTAACCCATGGTCTACCGGGCAGCCAGGAAAACAAATCCCAATCCATACCCTTCCAAGTTTGTACTGGGACGTGGGCTAATTTCCTAATTTCCTTTGTTATCTGTTTAACCACTTTTCCGTTGTCATCAATTTGTAAACAACAATTAGAATCGTTCAGCTTTCCACACGCTCCCCCGTCCTCTGCTAGTAAATAGTCTAAAACCATTCTGTGTTGAAAGATAGCATTCCTCAGCTGGGTGAATCGATCAGTCAAAAGACCCAAATCCGTCGTTGTTTGACTGGTTATAATTTCGAGGGCAGTTTGCAACCTAATTATTCGATTTAAATTATAAATAGGTTCTTGGGCCCCAGATACTACCTCGTTCGGGTTCCAGGTAGCTGGTCCATAATGCTGTATGATTCTTTCAGGAGGCCATTCATTCTCTCCCCATTTTTGGGCACTACCCCCGGCTAAGGAAGCATCAGTAGATCGTATCTCTCTATTCACATCATCATATAATGTTACTTGTAAATGATTTCCTTGTATTTGTGACAATAGAAAGAACAAGGGTCTTATGTACCCCACATAGCATATTCCTGACCAGTTTTTGGGTAGCCTCTTGTAGGCATATTTGCCACACACCCAGTAATGTCCCTTTAGGGCCCACGTCCCATTTGGAAAAGGACCATCCCATCCTTCTTTATTCTTTGGAGCGTGAAAATACAGAGTGTTCTTGTCACCGAGTGGTCCTGTTACAACGTCTGCCCCCTTTTTACTTGTATATGTACACCTCCAAGCTCCCGCATCGGATTCCCACTTACAATTACAATCAAGTTTTCCTTGGTGGCCTGTCATATTATGAGCTGACCAGAAATGCTTAAAGAACACTCGTCTCCCATTCTCATCTTGCCACCTCCAGCGGTAGACCCTTACCACGTGCTGTTCCCTAGTGGTGTTATCATGCTGACAGCTCAAGATCTGACTGTCAAATTGTCCCTCAGCTTGTGCTCTTTCTGTGGTTTCACATCCAGATCCAAAAAACTCCCTATATGAGCATTTCAGCCAAGTCCCGTTTCTCAGCTGGACATGTGTGGTGTTCCATTGCCCACTACGTGCTGTACAGTTTATGGGTCTACATTCAGGATCAGCACAATCATATCCGGGAGACAGTGTCCAATTACAAGTGCTTTTTCCTACCGCTACCGTTCCTGTTCTGTTTAGGCAGTACATACCCCGATCTGACGAGTGCAATTGCCACGGGCCTCCTTCCTCTTTCCAAAACTGTGTCCCATTATGAACTTCACTCAAATTACTAACCCACCACTTGGGTTCGACCGGGCCAGCTACCCAGGGCCAACTTTCATCCCACCCCGGTCCTCCACAAACCCAGCAGTTACTCAGGTTAAAGGCCTTGGCCACTTCCTCCCCCAGAATGAAAAAGTTATTCCTCCGTTCTTGCCCATGGCTCAGTTGCCCCTGTAAAAATAATACCAGGATGTATAGCATTGCTTATCCTTCTGCGCCGTCCAGTCTTGAGGGTGTGGGAAGAGCCTTCACTCGAGGGGCTGGGCCCGGTCTCAGGGTTGATGTGGGCCTGTGGTACCGTTCAGGCTTTCGGGGTGATCCAGCTCCTGGAAAGCTAATCACAGTTTTATATGGGTTTAAAAAAAAGGTTCTTATGTTATTTTTTTTTTCCTCCTTTTTGGATTTCTCTGACAGCAGCCACAAAGATTTTTGCTTTGGCTTTCTGTCTTTCTTCATCACGCCTCACAAAGATGTTTTGAGCCTCTCATAACAATTCCTCCAAGCCCCTGTCTTGCCAGTTATCCAGTTTCTCTATCTTTTTTCGTATGTCCTCCCATGATTTTGCCACAGAGTTTTCAGTAGCACCCCCCCACGGGTGAATCTGGATCCAGGCCAGAGTACACTAGGAGGCTTTTTCTTAACCTTCCTAGCCACTCCTCTCTTTTTTTGGTGTTCGTTAAAAGCTTTATTAATATTCTGTCCCCTTGGTATTGCCTCCTTGATGCCTTGATTTATTATAGCTCTAAGATCTCTCATGTCCTGTTGCCCTGCTGCCGTTTGGTGGTCCCAGTTAGGGTCCACGTTTGGCCATTTTGTATCCCTGGGCAGTCCAGCTTGATTTTGTCGTTCCCATATTCTCATTCCCACTTGTCTAATCGTCCCCCTTTCCTCTGTGGTGAAGAGGATCCCCAAAATCGACTGCGTTTCTTCCCACCTATACGTCTTAGGTCCCAGGAATTGATCTAATCTCTCTGTGGCCCCTCAAGGATCATTCAATAAACTACCCATTTCTTTTTAAAAATTTCTCACATCTGATGTATTGAGGGGCACAGTCACAAGCCTGTTCCTCCCTGGTTACCTCCCCAGGGTACCCCCAGCAATGGGTATAAACCCCTCTGCTCCTCAGCCCCTTCCTGCTCCCTTTCCCTGTTTCTCTGTTGCCTCCTTGTCCTTTGGGCAGGTGGGGTTGGGTTAGGGGGTCGGTGCAGTTGGGGAAGGTGGGTTATATGGAGGAGGCAAATTATCAAGGGGCTCCCACTCCTTATCTTCTTCATCCTCCTTTTATGCAATTAAATTAAATATACAAGTGGTGGGTGATTCTGTTAGTCTTAACCAGGCTGCAGCACACTTGCTCTCTTCCAGATCCACAGGTGTTCTGCTATTCACGTGAATATTCAATGCCTGATAAACCCAGTCCTCCATGGACCCAAACATCAGCCAGGATACGTGGGGTCTTAAGGGTTCTTTTGGCCATTTAACCATACAAAATCAAATCCTTCTTGCCTTATCCTTATGTTTAGTGCTTCTAAAATTATCCCAATATCTTAACATTAGCCCTAAGGGACTATCTGGTAGAATATCTGGTAATTTTTCCCCCTTTTTAAACCAGAGGCCCCTCCTCGAACCTCCCGAGTCTGAGGATCTGCTTTGTCCCTGACCCATTCCTGGAACTTCTTTTTATACAAAAAAAAGTTCAGAAACTCCTGGCTGTGCCTGTATCTAAAGGTGTCTGGTGAGTGTTATCTCACCCACGAATACCTGGAACAAACACTTCAGTCAGAAGGCCTCCACATGCTTCAGAACTGAGTCCCATCTCAATCACACCCCGACACACCATCACACGGCCAGACCCAGCGGCGTACTCACCAAACGATAAATCTTCGTTCGGATCTTCGTGCACAGAGTTACGGCTGTAAACCAGAGGAGGGGAGAGCTCTTTGTTCCTCACTTGCCTCTTCTGTTCGTAATCCAGCTGGGCTCCCTACTGCCCTTGGAAAAGGGCCACAACGAAACAAGGGTGGGGGACGCCTCCCTTAGGCGTTCGCAGCCTCGGGACCAAGAGGATCACGTCAGGGTCACCAAATTGTTATAAATTCCGGGTCAGTTTAGCTTTATAAGATTTACTGGTGGGTGCGCAGGGAGTCTGGGCTCCTCCAACACACACACACACGTTACATCAGGCAGCTGGTTTTTATGCTCCTAGGCTAATACATATTCATCACTACTTCTAGAAAAGGCAGGGTTATTATAATTAGTTCCCGAAACCCAAACCCTCCCACTGGCGCAGGCATATCACTCTCTGGTGGTCCCTCTGGGGGTCTCACGTGCTGAAGGCTCATAATCTTCCTCCCAGGCTTTTTTCCTTGTCCTTCGCTTTTGTCCATCTTGGCCGGGTGTCAGAGACTTGCTTAGTGTCCCACGCACTAGTCACAATAGTTAGCAGTTATTCTGAACCCCCCCAGATACCAGAGACTCCAGGTTTACCCTTCAAGCCCTCTATTGCCACGAATCGCTGAAACATTCCTTACACTGTGGATTCTTTTCATTGATTTATCTCTCTTTCCTCCCACCTCTTTCTCTTGGGCTAAAGTGATCTGTGGTATGTTTTTCTGTTTCAGTTTTGTAAGCTGGCTGGTTCAGTGAGCACACGTTATCTGTATTTGCAAGCCGCTGTACTTTTGTTATGGTTTTTCAGTGTTCCCTCCTGGTATCTTTTAACATTCCCTGAAAAGCTTTGCCCTTCTTGGAGTCCTGTTGTATTCTAATACAGTGGACACCCTCTTTTAATTATGCTTTCTTGACTGTGGGATTTATAGGCCAGGAGCTGTGGTTGTAGTGTCAATTTTTTTCTCAAATTTTCACTGCCTCCTCAGTTGTCTTCTTGGACACCATTGTAAATGATTCTTCACAAACGCTGACAGGAGATATACTGGTGAGTGTTGGTTTGGTTCTGTTTGTTAATTTCTTGGGCTTTTTTTCTAGATTTGTACCGACATTCGTCTTTTGGCCAACCTGAAGGAGATAGAGGAGCCTTTTGAGAAGGACCAGATTGGTAAGGGACTATAGCCATTTCTGGGACTGGCATATGGACCCTTTGACTTATGCTGGTGCAGCAATTTAAGCAAGCTTAGAAATGTGACTGGCAGAAGTTGCTTTAAATTAACTGGGGTGTGAGGTAAAGGTTTCTGGATATTAAGTAATGAATTTAATTTTAATATTTGTATTCATGCACTTCCTGGGTTGAGGGAGAGCAGAAGCAGTTATGTATTCTGCATTCACTGCAGAAGATGCCCTGGGTCTGAGGAGAACACGTTGTTTTCCATTCCTTAAGAACTTAACTAGAGCTGTAGGTTTCCTGGTTGACTCAGCATTTTGGTGTTTGTAAACAGACAAGTTTGGAACAATAAAACTGGACTGGACACTTGCCAGAAAAATGCCAGTGACATGACTCTGATGTTGGTAAAAGGGGAGGAGGGAATGTCAAGTTTTAGACCTTGGAGCCCAGGCACCCTAAATAGTTGCATAGGATTGAGTCAGCAGTTCAGGCCGTAGCCCTGTCTGTTACTTGAACCATTCTGCATTACGTGATTGGTTTTAAAGTACATTTCAACATGAAGCAGAAGGAAGCAGTGTATCTGACTTGGAAGAAGAGCGTTACAGGGGTCGTGAACACTGCTAGTGTTGCCATGGGTAGCTTAGAGAGATGGTGCTAAATGCTGCACTAGAAATAACGTCCATTTGTTCCTGTTCTGTGGTAGTACGTACGCTGTTTTGCAGAATGGCAAAATGTCTTCTCACTTTTTTTTTCCCCCCACATTTGGATGTTTCTGATCAATCTGAAGAAGTGCGATGTTGTCATTTTCTTTACTGCATTTAGAAAACCATCATGTTCTGAGGCTTTAGTCAAAATTTGATTCCTGACGCACTTCTCTTATCTGGAGGAGGCCCTGCACCTTCCTGAGCGTGCTATTTCCACCACTCTCTCTCCTTTCACAGGTTCAAGTGCAATGCCTTACAAGAGGAACCCGATGCGTTCAGAACGGTGCTGCAGCCTGGCTCGACACCTGATGACTCTGATCATGGATCCCCTCCAAACAGCTTCTGTGCAGTGGTTCGAGCGAACGCTGGACGACAGTGCCAACAGGTTTGTTCACACCGTGCAACGCAGCAATTCTGGAAGGTCTTGTGCAAGAAGGCCCTTTGATGTATTGAGGAAAGACTATTTTTAAACTAAAACCACAAGTTACCACCTTGATGAAAAGCAGTCTCAATAGAAGTTAGAGACTTGCAGACTGGTTTCCTCTGAAAGACCAGATGAAAAATGTTAGTTTTCTGTAACCGTCAAGACCTTTTGCAAAGCAAAGCAGCAGAGAGAGGAGGGATGCAGGAAACATAGGTAATGAATTGCTCTTATAGTTTTCTGGTTTCAAAAGCATAGTGTTGTAGCATAGCAGCTCTCACATTTCTCAGATTGGTTTTTTCTTCCTGTTTTGAACATCATTTTTGACCCTACGCTTCTTCACTTTTAACACTGAATAATTCAATATTTTATCTGTAAACCCTTCACCCTCTGGCAAATCTGAAGACATTTATTTTCATCTCTCTGTAAAGTGTTGCTCCATACAAGAAGCAATTTCGATCCCAAAGAGCACAAACCATTACTAAGTGATGTTTCATAAAAACCTGTGCAGGTCTTTTAGACATGCTCAACAAACTTGGCTTTGTTTTCTGATTCTTCATTATGACTACTTAGAGATGAGCAGAAGTTATCTATAGTTGTTATTAAGTGAATGATAGCCATTCAGTTTGTCCATCTAGCTGTAAGTACTAAATCTGCAAAGCTCTTATTTAGCTTTGAAATGTTCAAAGCAGTCTTCTGATGCAGAATGTGGTCTCCGGGATTTGTAAGATACAGGACACGTGGAATACTGAACAGCAGAAAAACACTGTAAAATTTCAGAGTTTGGGTATTGGTTGATATGGTGGGTTTATTTCCCAAGAGCTACCAAGCACTGAGATAACTAGTGGAATGTTTCAAATTTTATTTTGACCTTATCTTACAAAAAGAGTCGTTCGTCTACTTCATCATCTGTTTACAAAATTCTGTGCCTTGGATTTTTCTTGTCAAAGCTGAAGTATTTTGAAAGGAGGGCAAGCCAGAGGAAAAGCAAACAACCTACAAAACAGCATAAAGGGCATCCTTTTGAACACAGTATGATAGAATTGGGAGCTTTACATGTAGCACAAGATTCAAGTACTAGTTAGTTTGAAAAGATTATGATTTATAATGGGCCAGGTACTGCTCTCACAGGTGGGTGATGTTATACTGGCTGCACTGTGACCCAGACTCTTTTGCCTGATAAAGCACAGTCCCCACTACTGCCCTTCCTTTCCCTCCTTTCCTTTTGGCATTCCTTTTTGTCAGGAGCCTGCTTAGTGATCAGGAGCTGGTCTCTTGGAGGAAACGCCCACCAACCGCATGGATCTCTTTGGAAGTTCCCTGCTGAGCACAGCCAGGCACAGCATGAGTGCACAGCAAGTCTTACACCTGCAGGGTAGGATCCATAGACAGGGCAATGCAGAACACCTAGGGGAAGATAGTCTTGTGTGTTTACTAGCTCTGTAAATTGCTGCCCTCTTTTCTAGCTGTGTAATCATTGAATTATTTTGGAGCTTTCTGTGTGTGCCTCTACGCTTTCTCTTCTCTTTTCCTTTCTGTACTGACCTTTAAGCAGCAAGAAGCGCCCATAAAGAGAAGGTTCCACCTTTTGGTCCACGGTACGCTATCTAAGAGACATTTACAGAAACTTAGGGGCTGGATCTGTGGAAGATGTGAACATGACTTTTATTGCTAACTGGGCCCCTGTGCCTGTCTGTTTCCTAGGCGTGTGTGCCTGGCCGAGGCCTTCCTCACGGCTGACATCATCCTGAGTACGCTGCAGAATATCTCCGAGGGACTTGTGGTATATCCAAAGGTAAAACACTAGATATAGATAGCATGTGAAGCATTGCGGCCTTGATAATGCTGCAACTAAGCCAGAGTGGGTAAAGAAAAAGAAAAAATCTTCACACTCAATGGATTACATTTTTGTCTGATAGTTCAAACAGTTCCCGAGTTTTGTTCTCCATTCTTACTGTCTGCAATGCAGGCTTAAAATGGCATTTGTTAAAGCCAAAAGATAGTAAATTCAAAACTTCTTAAAAGGAGAATTTTTCTCTGAGCTGCACAATGCATTTGTAGAATTTACCATCAAAAGATCCAAGGCAGATCTCATACAGGCCCATAACTTACCTACAGGCTTTAAAAAAATAAAATTGTACATCTTTTCCACAGTAATGTTCCATAAAAAGTTCAGTTCCTATTATCAGCTCCAATAGATTTTCAGAGCTAAGTTCAAAAAGAGCAATTACCTGTTCATCACTGCACAGTCCTGGGGATTCAAAAGGAGAGGAAAACTTTACCAGGAATCACGGTTGTCTACAAGAATTCCTATAACGCTGTTTCTCTTTTGTTTTGTTTTGTTTTTTAAGGTGATTGACAGAAGGATCCGGCAGGAGCTTCCATTCATGGCCACAGAGAATATAATCATGGCGATGGTGAAAGCTGGAGGCAATCGTCAGGTACAAATGAATTCAAAAATACCTTTTTTTACTTTCTGATGTTTCACTCCTGAGAAACAAAAGCTTCTGGGTTCTTGTCCTGAATCTCCCACCTTTCTGTGTTCTCTTCCTGCTCCCGCAGAGTTATTAATATTAGCCAGTCTCTGCTCTCTGCAGGGAGAGCTGTTGTAGAGATCCTTTAGTGTTAGGAACACTGCATGTTTGAGCTAATCTGGCTGTCTGTGCTGGAGAGGAGAGAGACCTATTTTTATTATGTTAGATACTAGTAGGCGTTTTCCTCTTGTAAATGTTTGAAGGAACTGGGAACACAGGCCAAGCTTCTTTAAATGGAACGTGTTGGCAGTTGGCTACCTTATAAATTAAAGGAATGAATCAGTACCAAAAAGCAAGTAAGGCTGTTCTGAACCATTCATTCTTGTGTCACACTTCCTGAATTCAGGGTAGTGCCTTTTGTTGCTAATTTTGTTTTGTGTCCTTTATTAAATTTTCTGTGTTGAAGCAAATTGAAATTGAACGTTTTTGTTAGCAAATAAATCCAGATGCACCTAGATTATATTTCCTTATCATTTAATTTTAACAATCAGTTTAGAACTGATAATGAGATTTACATCCCAACAAGACAGCTTATTTTCACTTACCTTTAGATAGTAACGCTTCCTTCAATAATTGTTGTCCCATCAGGGATGAAACAAAACTTGCAAAGAGCAGAAATGTGTCTTGGAAGCTTTCAGCAGGATATGTGGTTCTAGCCCTCTGGAACACTTCTGGCAACTCACCCCCAGGTTTAGTCATTAGCTATTAGTCAGGAAACATCATTTTTCCTTTCTTTTCTGTGCATCTCTGATGTGTGCTACTGAGTCAGTTGGTAAGCTCACTAACTGAACACGTTAAGGTTCATATCCTGTGGCTGGTTTCCTTATCTCTTCAGCTGTTTCTCTTTCTAAAGTACCGTGTACTTACCTAAACAGTCCTCTTTATTTAATTAGATTGGAGAGCTAATTTCATTTCTGTTTGCTATTAGCCTATCTTCTTTCTGGTGCTGTTTAATTACAATTCTGTAGAGTTCAGTACACTTACAGAAGCTGTCCTCAGTCACATGAATACGTCCTGTTTTCATGTGCTGAAAAGTCTGGAATAGCACATTTTCTAAAGACAAAACTGAGTTTACCCACCTCATGGCAGAGAAACTCACTTGCCTTCCCCACCACTGAATAGCTCCCTCCCCTAAACATCCAGATCTATTTGTCTGAGGTAGATTGGTGCTGGAACAAGATGGCCTTTGAATGGAGGAGATGAGGAAGAGGAGATCATTTTCCTTCTAACTGAAGATTGCTCAAAGATAATTCATTTGAGGAGAAAATTATTCCAGGTCTATAAATGCAACCCCATAACAAGTTTAGGGCCAGCATGGCAGCATCTAATTTTGCAGGTGGTCCTCTGCATTCAGGTTCTCTTGTTTTTTACAGACTGATTCCACGGGAAGTCAAAGGAATAGGAAATGTTTCAGAAAATTTGTTTTAAGAATGTTGTCAGTCGTAGTTCCATGTGAAGGTTCTGTAGCAAAGAACATCTTAAAGCCCTTAGTTTTGTGTGTTTGTTTTTTTCCCCGTCGGTCTGTTTGTCCTTATGTAATCCATGGTTTACATAGCCTGCCCTGGTGTACACAGTCTCACTGCTCATTAAGTTGGACAGCTTTTCTTTTTTTTCTTTTCCAAGTTTGTAGATGCTTTTCATTGTTATGCTCCCACGATGTTCCATACAGGGCATGACTAGTTGTGAGTAAGGAATTCCTTTATTACAGTTCACAGAGTATTTCTGGGAACAGCTATTCTCATCTGTCTCAGGAAAAATAAAGTAAGGAGTAGAACAACTGAAAAAAAATAATCACATAGTGAATCCTAAGAGTATTTGAAGAGTTTGAGGAAGTGTAAAGGATTCTGCTGCCATAACTCTGTGGTTTAATTGAACAGGGGCACATGTGGAAGGATTAATAAAATCTTGTTTTCAGATATGATAGATGTGATATATGAAACACTACAGTCCAAGCTGTGTTCCATTTGTGTGCTGTTCAGTGGACTCTTCTTTGGTGTTTTTCCCTCCTGCACAAGTTAGCAGGATAAACCTGTGCAGTCAGTAACAGCAGAGTGACTTTTTCTTTTTCCCTTCTCTTCCCCCTGCTCCTGCAGGATTGCCATGAGAAGATCCGTGTTCTCTCCCAGCAAGCAGCTGCTGTTGTGAAACAGGAAGGGGGTGATAATGACTTCATTGCCCGTGTGCGTGCTGATCCTTACTTCAGCCCCATCCATAAACAACTTGATAGCCTTCTAGATCCCTCCTCTTTCACTGGACGTGCTCCTCAGCAGGTAAAGTACTCAAAATAGGATACAGTTTTAGGGGTTGTTATCTAATTAATTTTTCATCCTCCATCCTCTTGTGTGCCAGAGAGTACACACATTTTCTATTATCTCTGCTCGTACTACTACAGCAGATGCATTTATCTGGGACATATTTACACATATTTCTTTGAATTCTTTGTCTTTCTACCATATGGGCTTCAAATTTTTGATCCTGGGCATATCTGCCTGCTCGGTGTCTCTGTGAAACAGAGCTCCCATGAGGCAAGCAGGTCTGAATAGGGAGAAGAAGGGAACGCCTTCTTCTCTGCTCACTTTCTCTTCCCCCTCTTTCTTGAACAGGTGGCAAAGTTCCTGAAGGAGGAGGTTCGACCAGCACTGATCCCATACAAAAGCAAGATGGGTGGGAAAATTGAGCTGACACTTTAGGCACTTTTCGGCAAGGCTGTGGGTACAGGAAGATAATAAAAACTGTATTGAACCAGGTGTGTTTACCTTGTCACATTTTTGTTGTCTACAGCACGTTTAACCCCCAGAGCTTACAGCCACCTTGATTCCAGGTGGGCTTTCCTTTCTTTGCCTGCTGTTTAATCAAGCCTCCCTCTATTGTGTGCAGAGGTACTGAGAAACGCTTGAAGGTGACGAGGTGGCTTTAACACAGTACCTTTCATTGGCCCCGTACAGAGCGCTGCCAGCTGTTTAAAGAGCAAAGCCAGGTGCCAGCTACTATTCCCATTCCCACATTTCCATTTGATTCATCTCCTCTTAAACTTTGTCCACAGGTAATTCAAAAGATGATAAAAGGCTGTGCTTGCTTTCAGAGTACTGCAGTTTGGGGAGCTAATAGGTAAAAATATGAGGAATAATGAAAGGGAGAGGACACGGAACTTCTTGGCTGCATCTACAGGGTGGTCCTTCAGTGCTCTCCGGCTGTTTTAATACTGTACCTGTGGCTTTGTACCTTCTGACAGTCATATTTACAGGTGTAGGTTAGGAACACCCGCTGTGATTCACTTTTCCAGGTCCTTGGCTCTAAGTGCTCAGTAGTGAATGTAAGGTGGACCCTGGCACATGTAAGCCATTCTCTACTACAAGTGCGTTTTGTTTGATAAGGAAAGAAAAGGAGATGTGGGAATTGAAAGAGGGTTTCAAAATACGATACCATGTTTTAAAGAGACTTGTCTGTGTTTAGTCAGAGAAGTGGGGAAGCATCAGGCCGTGATCACCCCTCATCGAGCTTGCTTTGCCTTTACCTTGCCTCGAGGCTAAGGTGTAAACGTTTCTAAGTGCTAATGGTGTTTAACATATTTTGCCTGTTTGTCCTATTAAAATTTAATTAGCCAGCTGCTTGGGAAGGGTGACTTCAACCGAGCACTGGTAATTTTCAAAGCACTCCTCAGGTGGATAGGCGAGAGGGAAAACAGAAATCCTCCTGTTTTTTGGTCCTTTCCTGTGTGGGGTTTAAAAAAAAAAAGGACCGGATAATGGATCTCATCATGTGGAAATAAATCCCTGTGCTGGGAAGGGGCAGGTGTGTGCTCTGTGGCGGTTGGGGTTATTGAACGTGAGGTGAGGTGCTGTGAGGTAGGACTCCTCCTCAAGGCTTCCAGCCCCCGGGAGGAGCCGGGTGTGGGACCTCACGTCCTTTATTTCCCCCAGTACCACCAGAAAGCGCTTCGGAAGCGCTTGTTTTATCGCGACACGCCTCCCGGCAGCCCCTATCGCCGACAGAGGCGCTGAGGAAAGCGGCGGCGCTGCCGCCTACAACCCCCGGCGTGCCCCGTGCCGCCGCCCGGATGCCGCGCATGCGCGCAGCGCCTCCCGGAGCGGCGTGTGGGGCCGCCGCGGGGCCGGGCGCCCGCAGTGGGGGGACGGGCGGGCGGCGAGGCGGGGGGGCGCCGCCGCCGCTGCTGACAGGAGCAGGTGAGCCGGGGCGGGATGGGGGGTCCTGAGCCGGTCCGAGGGGCTCAGCCGGCCGCCCCTCAGCCTCCGGGGCTTCCCTTCGCCTGCTTTTCCCCTTCCCTTCCCGTCCTTTCCCTCCCCTCGGGGTGGTGGGGTCGGGGGGGGACCATTCCCCGCTGTGCCTGCCTGCTGCCCCCCGGCTTTCCGAGGGGGCTCCGTGTCCGAGCAGGTGCTTCCCTGCCGAACAGGTGGCTTTCAGCGATGCTCTTTGTGGTTTTTTTTTTGTTATTTTTTGGTTTGTCCGTGACGGCACAGCATCCTCACTCACGATGATTCACGATGCCTCAGTCATGGCTCACTGCGATGCTCTTGGGGTGGGGGGGGGGTCGGGATAAAGTAGTAAAAGTGCCGCGAGGAAATGGAGGCTCCGTCGGCTTCAATGCACGGGAGAGCGAGGCCAGAGCTTGCTGCAGGTGAGGTGTTCATCAGGTGGTCGGTGGCGGGAGGCTGGAGCCCAAAATCCCCCAGCAGAAGGAGCAGGGCGCTGCCGTGCCGGGGCAGGGCTGCTGGCTGGGCTACCTGAGGAGCTTTCCAGCTGCTCCAGAGCGCTGGGAGGGAAAAGATTTATTTCCTTACGGCTTTCCGGATGCACATGGTGTATGTGTGTGTGTGTGTGGTTTTCCCTCTGCGGAAAGGAAGGTTGGGTCCTACCCCAGAGAGTTGGCTTGGTAATCATAGGGACTGCTGGATCAGTGATCTGCATGAAATGAGCTGCGGGCCTCAGTTGCATCCTTAATGAATCGGTCTGCGTGATGCCAAGCTGCCTGCCATGCTCCGTGCTTGTCAGGCTGCTGTGACCAAGAAATCGGGGAGTTTGGCCCTCAGTGGTACTGCAGTTGACATCGCAGCTGTTTTGGAAATGATTGGGGTGCTTGGTGCCCATTGTCCTGGCTGTTAACTGGAGGCTTCTTACCAAAACACGAGAAGGGAAGAAAGCTTGTAGGGGAAAAGAAGTCCTTGCAACTTTATCAAAGGTAAGGATGTGCTGGGGCATGTGGCCCTACAGCTCCTGTAGCTGGTGATCAGCTGCTGATTGGTGATCTGCATCACGTCAGTGACCCTGATCCTATCCAAACTTGAATCAGTAGGATCTTAGGGACTCAGTAGTTGCCAGGTGTGATGAGGTGGATGGAGAGTGTCACTGCATGTGGTGAATGCAGTGTCCCAGATGTCCCTCGAGAGCTGGAGAGGTGTTGGAGAGGTGTTGGCATTTCAGCGTTGTGTCCTCAGCAGCACAAGGACTCGTTTGAACTTCTTTCCTTGCCACCTTTCATCAGACAGTCAAATCCTGAGACACGCAGGGTGACTGGGGAGGGGTGTTTGTGTCTCGCCGTGCTTGTCTGCTGTCCTGCTGCTGGCTCCAGGGAGGAGGAGGAGGAGGAGGAGGAGGAGGAGGATGTTGTCTTGCCACGTTTGTTTTGGCTCTGAGGAACTCTCAGCTGTTTTGATACAGGATTGCAACAAGTGATACTGGTAACAGCAATTCTGGTTCTGGCTTTAAAAAAAAAGTGCCTTAGGGGAAGTAGAAATGTATTTGTTTTATGAGATAGGAGAGAAAAAGATAGCATTTGGTCATTTGTATGATGAGAACTGTTGTTGCTGCCCAGTCAGTGCAGTTTCTTGGCTGGGTAACACCTGATGATTCAGAGATGAGAGAGAATGTCCATAACCCGACAGCCCTTTTGTTCTGGGCAAGAATTCTTCCTGATCCCCAGAAATGGGAAATGTGGTTATTTTTGCCTTGTTTTGTTACAAATGCTAATGATTGTCACGCAGTTTGCTTTTGTTTTTCCTCTCAGTTACCCATGTATGTACATTTCTGCAGGAGCAAGATCCGAGTGGTCTAACGTGACGTGTTAGACGGGAGCTTTGCAAGCAGTTCTGGAGCCCTGGCAGGTGTTTTGAGTGTTTAGCCTCTTCAGAAAGTTGAGTTCTGGAAAGACAGAGCCCCGGAGGGGATAAATCTGGAGTGCTGTGGGAGATATTTTCCTTGAAAAGCCGTTTTTTTGGAGCTAAATGAAGTGAGACCTGCTAGGTGAGGCTGAGGTTCTTTTGCTGAGACTGTTTGTGCATGAGCGGCACGGTGACAGGGGAAGTGACCTGGATCCAGCCTTTCCTGCGTGGGAATGACAAGCCCTGGCAACTAAAGCTCTGCAGATCTGTCAGAGGCTGTACCGAGGCAGAGTCATTCCTCAGGCTGTTCCTCTGCCACTGGGAGCAGTAGGATGAGAGCAGCCTGGGAATCAAACTTCCACCTGGGAGCTTGTGGGGCTGGCTCTGGATGCGATGGAGAGCCTTGGATGGTTATAGAAAAACGTATGAATAGCTGTCAGCGATGTCTTTCAGCATTTCTTTGGTTTGTAGAGCCTCGAGTCTCTTAACAAGTGCTTGCTTTCAAACTTCTGTAGAGCAAATGAAGCTGGACAGTTGCTGTAACCCCATCACCTTTCACAAACCTCTTCGAAACGGTTTGCAGGCTTGCCGAAGTTCACAGACCAGAGGTTAGAAACATCTTTTGGAAAGTTTGGGAGGAAAACGAGTTTTTGTGGAGTTCTGCAGAAGTGCCCTGGTGCTATACCGTGCTTATTTGGGTGAAAGCATCCTTTTATTATGCATCAATAAATTACATCACGGAAAGGTGTTTGGGGTCCACTTAACTGCTAGCCAGAAACCTCTGGATTGTGTTTGTGTAGCAGTATTTGATGTGAAGCCACCTTTGCAGCCTTCCCTGAAGACGTGGGCTCTCACAAACCCGCCCTCTGGCACCCACAGGTTTCGTCCCACCGCGTTTGAAGCGAGGAGAGTTTCCCCGTGCAGCGAGAGAGGTGGGAGCAGACACCTCTGTGTAGTTTGTGTCCTGGCCCTTTTTTTTTTTTTTCCATCCCCATTCAATGCAGACTTGAAAAAACAAACAAGCAGCCCTCAGCTATTGTTCCAGAGCTTGGTCTGGCGGAACCTCCTCATGTGAGATGGGAGGAGCGCTCTGTGTTCCCATCGCGTGTCCTCTCCCCACGCAAATAATGGGAAAGCCAGGGTTGGGACACGAGGGCAGGAGGTGCCTGCTTCTCGTCTGCGCTTCGTCGCTTACGTAGGTAGTTGTGAAGCTGGAGTTTCCTTCTGCCTGCGTACGCACAGAGCAAATATTGACTCGAGGAACTAATGGCATTTGCAGCTCTGGGATGTGCCTCTGCCTGGCCCGAAGGGGAAGGCTCTGGGGGAAGGGAAGGCAAAGGGGAATTACCGGGTTTGGGGTTACTGGGTTCCTGCTCCCCTTGCCTGTTGCAAGTCAGGATTTTAACTCGGAAAACAAAACCTTTTTGTTTTCCAAAACAAAAGTCCTGAGCTTCTAGGACTGCAACAAAGCGTGTGGCCTTGTGTTGCGTACTGTGGCTTTGCAATCACTTGTCTTTCCTAAAACTTTTTTGCCTTTTTTTTTAAGCACAGGAAGAAGGTAGAGAGCAGTGGAAGGCAGCTGGCAGGGGGATTGGCTGCATGCAGAGCGTTGCTTCGTGTTCAGTGGGAAGTCGAGCTTTTTCCCGTGCTTAGTGTCAGAGGAAGTGATTGTGTGCGATGCTTCCCTGACAGTGGATGAAAGTCTGGCAAGAACTGTGGTTGTTCTCCTTCTGGTGGTATTTGCTGCTTGCTCCCTGCATGGCTGTTCGTTGTAGGGTCTGCAGCATACAAAAGCAGTGCTTTGTCAAACTCCTTAGTGCTGCTTTTCTGCCGGATTTTAGTTCTGCTTGGCTAAAATCATCAGAGGAAGAACATCCCTGGGAAGGAGTTTTCCTTCCAAAATAAGGATCCTACCGAAAAGTTCCCGGAGGCCAGGCTTTCAGGAAGGTTTCCCTAGGAACCAGAGGCAGGAAAAACCTGCCCACCTTGTTCAGCGCCCTGATATCAGGGGAGGAAGGCCAGCAGAGGAGCTGTTGCTGCCAAGGGCTGCGTGACGTGGGCAGGGGGAGGTGTTCCCCAGCGCTGCACCTGCCCTGGGACCTGGAGTCTGGTCTCCTAGTCCTTGTGGTGTCTTACTGGGGGCAAACTTGGTGCTAAGAGAGCAAGTGGGGCCACTGGGGTGACAGAAGGACAGGGGAGAGTTCACAGAACTCACAGGTAAGCAGCTGGTCACTGTGTGGCCAACATAACCTCAGAAACAAAAGCTGGACTTGTTTTTTTTTCCTCCTTTTTGCTCTAAGAGTTGGTGTCGGATCACAGTGTCTGTTCAGCCATGTCGGCCTGTCTCATGCCGAGAACTGTTTGACTCTGGGAGGAAGAAGCCTTATCTTTTGTGTTCCCAGATGCCTTCCTAGCTGCTTATCTGAGTGCTGGAGCGAGGCTCCTCTAGGCTGCAGCTGCTTGCTGAGATGCAGAGGCAGGAGCGGCAGTGTAACCTTGTAGTGCTTTGCAGCCAGGAGCAGCTGTACTGCAAAGGGGAAGCTGGAAAATCCATCCGAGGTGTGCAAACATTATTTTCTCCCAAGTTCTTTCCTAAATAAGCTCGAGTGGCTGATACATCCCGACTTGCTCTGCTTGCTGGAGGTGGCTCTCGCCATCTCCCACACACACAGAGCCATGCGAATTATCCTGAAGCCCAAAATGCCTGTTTCTGACCACCAAACTATTCTGTTGCTGTACTGGAAACCCCTTGTCTGAATCTGCTGTGAACCGGTGCCAGGAAGGTAAGGAGGCTGTGTGCTGGTTAATCATGAACTCTGTTACCTGATGCATGTCAGAGGAGCCTGGCTCGTTGCAGGGGGTTCTCCCTGGCATTTTCTCCACGTTCTGGGCTAGTTGATCACAGGAAGGCCTTGTCAGAGATTTTCCTAGTGCCCTTCAAGAGTTTATGCCACAGCCTAACACACATCGCTCCTGTTTTGTGCTGATGCTCCTAAAACCTGTTTCCGACTTCCTGAGTCTAAAGACACCCCTCAAACCCTCGTCACCATTCCAGTCCCTTCTCCATGGCTGGTGACTTCAGAGAACGATCAGGTGTTGTTTTAGCATCTGTAATTAAATACAGGACTCACTGTGTGATGGAATTTGGCTTGCTTTTTGGCATACTTTCAGTCAGCAATGCTGGTGTGGTGTCACACAGAGTTTGGTAGATGATGCCGTGCTCTTTCTAGCTGATAGGTGTGAAATGAAGAGGGAATTCCGCTCCTTGAAGGTTAATTTTCCTGTGGGGAGCTTAAATACTGAGGGATTTAATTTTCCTGTGGAGAATTTGTGCGTAAAGGGTCTGTCTGTCCCTCGCTGTGCTCTCAGGTACTAACTGATGAGATGCCCTCATAATCAATTCTTCTTTTTCTGTGTGTAACAGGATAGTGAGCTCTCACCTCTGAGACCAGTGGGCAGCCTCTGCCACGCAGCCTTACCTAGCACGATGTCAGGTGAGCAGACAAAAAGGGACCTTCTTACTTGATTGCTTTTTCTTTCTTCATCTGCAGCTTAGCAGAGCAAAGTTACGGGTTCCTGTAGATGTCCTTTTCATTACCATACTTCTCTGTATAAAACAGAGGGAGGGCGAGCGCCCTGCTCCTTGTGACACAGCTGCCTTTTTGCTCAGGGAGAGCTCAATTCCTCCTTTTGCCCTGTGCTGAGGCTGCTTCAGCCATTGAATACAGAGGAAGGAGGAGAATGAAATGCAATTTGTCTTCCCCCGTGCCAAGGGAAGCCGAGCTGCTCAGGGGGGCACCACCTGAGGCTGGGAAGGGGCTCACCTGGAGCACACGAGACCATGGCAGGTGCACGTGGGTTGCTGCAGCTTTCTGCACACAGGCTGGCAACCTCAGAGGGGGGGCAGCAGCCTCCCAGGCCTTCATCAGCAAGGGGAGCAGATGAGCATCCTGCTGAGGGCTCTGATCTCCCGTTTTGGTGCCTGGCTGGTAGAGTGTGCGTGTTCACGGGGAGTCCTTCTGGGTTTTCACTGCTGCGTGTTGCTCTCTCTGTTTAGGCCACCACACTCCCTCTGCTGGGGGTCCCTTCTCGGCGCTCACCCCCAGCATTTGGCCGCAGGAGATCCTGGCAAAATACACACAGGTATGGAACAGGGCGGGGGGGGTAAATGCTCTGGTTCTGTGCAGAAAAAAAAAGGGATCCTGGTGGCTTTTGGGGTCTCCAAACACTGTAGGGGAAAGGAGGGAGGGAGGCACTGTTCCACCAGGGGTGTGGTTGCGGACACTTGTTTGCCACTCGACCTTCATTTGTCTCGTGGCTGTGGCTCTCGCAAGAGGATCTTGCAGGGCGTCAAGAAACTTGGGCGAGTTATTGCCCTGCTGTGTGGCAACTCTTGCTCCACTGTGAAAATGTTGACACTCGAAGGGAGCCTCTGTCACCATCAGGCTGCTCTGGGCGGCTTGCACAGGGCAGGAAGGGCTCGCCTCAGGGCTTGCCGCCAGGTGGGCAGAGCAGGAAGGAAGGAGGCAGCCCTGGAGCTTTGTAACCTGCCCGCAGGGTTTGCCAGAGGCAGCTGTGCCCAGAAAGGCAGGTTAAAGCTGATCTGGGAGCTCTGCTAGGGCACGGGATGAGCGGGTGGGCTTGTAGGATGGAGGCACCTGGAGGATTTTAACCTCCGGGCGAGGAGCGCCGTGGCTCAGAGGGCTCGGTGCAGTGGGACGGGGTGGAATTTGCTGGTACCTGCTGGGCTGTGCAGTGGTGAAAGTGTCTGTTCTCCTTCCTCACACCCCCAGAAAGAAGAGGCCATCGAGCAGCCCGAGTTCAAGTATGACGAATTCGGTTTCCGAGTTGATAAGGAAGGTAAAGCCAGCCCCATCCCTCCCCATTTGGGAATGGGGACGTTTCCAGCTCTCAGGCCATGCAGCGTGAGGGCAGAGCTTGTTTGCACCGTGCCCTGAGGCACCTTGAGCTGTAGAGGATCCTCTCAAAGCAATGACCTGAGAGAGAGCAGTTTCCTTCAGACAGAACATTTGATGGACTTGTGCATCCTGAAGCCAGCAGAAAGGTTTGGATTGCTTTGCTGGGATCTGTGTTAGGATGAAGGATGCCTTACGTCAAACCTGTGCTGGCACTGAAGTATATTTTAGAGAGATGGCCCGAGATTAAGGTGCCCTCTCATCGTGAATTTGCCAGTGTTCTTATTAAAGATCCTTTTGGTGATTAGCTCTCCCCGAAGTTAACATTTTGTGCCTCATTACTTGCGTGAGCATATGGCTTTCTGCTTGTCGCCGCCGAGGCTCGCTCTGCTTTTGTCAGCTTGATTTACAGATCCTCACAAAACCCAGCAGGATGACTGCTGCCAGGGTCTTGTTTCATTCCTGCCATGCTCTGCTGTAAATCAGGAGCGAACAGAGGCTTCGCTGCCTTTTGCTTACAACCAAAAAATTGCTACATGGAGAAGAAAGTTAGAAACCAAGCTCTGCCTTCCCGTGCTCTGGCTGGAAGACATGAATGTTTTGATGTGCTTTCTTCAGATGGATGTGCTGCTCCTCACCCGTCTCCGTGTCTCTCCCTTCCCTTGCTCCCAGACGGTGCTGAGACCAACTCCAGCAAGCTCCTGGGGCTCCCGCTGACGGAGGAGCCGCAGCAGAGGCTCAAGTGGCAGGCTCACCTGGAGTTCACGCACAACCACGACGTGGGCGACCTCACCTGGGACAAAATCGAGGTCACCCTGCCGCGTTCAGACAAGCTGCGCTCGCTGGTGCTGGCCGGCATCCCGCACAGCATGAGGCCACAGGTGAGAGCGCTGCCTGGCTGGGCACAACCCCCTGCCCGGAGTAAGAGGCAGAGGAACGAGACTGCTTTCTTTTGGTTGAGGGGTTGCCAGGTTATGGCTCTCAGTGGCTCCTCCTCTCCCTGTTCAGCTGTGGATGCGCCTTTCTGGGGCCTTGCAGAAGAAGAGGAATTCCGAGATGTCGTATCGGGATATCGTGAAAAACAGCTCTAACGATGAGACCATTGCTGCCAAACAGGTGAGAGAGACCGCCTGGTGCTGACTGGGCAGGAGAAATCTCCACCACCAGCATGCCTGCTCTGAAGCTGGGGGGGCTGAGCACAGACAAATATTTCTTAGGAGCCACCAAGTCGCTGTCTGGCTTTATTTTGCATGTGTTATGAGGCTATTAAACTGGCCCCACGTGCTTGGACAGGGCTTTCCTCAGTCCTTAAGGACTTGAGAATTGTGGAGGGAAGCAGAGTTCCCTGAGGCAAGGAGCCACGGGTAAGTACAGAGAGCAGAAGGCCGTTGGGTGCTGCCAGCTGACCGTTTCCTCGTTCGTGCCTGTCTGGCAGATTGAGAAGGACTTGCTCCGCACGATGCCCAGCAACGCCTGCTTCTCCAACATGAACAGCATTGGGGTGCCACGGCTACGCAGGATCCTACGGGGGCTTGCCTGGCTCTACCCGGAGATTGGCTACTGCCAAGGCACCGGCATGGTGAGTTGCTTTCCTGGTGGTTTTGCAGTGGGGTCGCTCTGTCTGTGGCAGCTGTGCTGGACTTGAGGCAATTTTGGGATTTGAGGCAATGCTACCAGACACTGCGGCCTCCAGACTAGTTGAAGGGAAATTCATTCCGCATGGAACACTTCTGAGGAGAGGTGGAGCAGAGCAACACCGTGTGTCCAAAGGGGTGGAATAATTCAGTCTGTCCGTGGGGGAGGGACAGACAGGCTTCTTCTCTCTGAGGAGAAATCCCTTCCATGGGAGAGACTGCAGGAGAGCCACTAGAGAGAAAAGAAAGTGCTGGTCACCTAGGCACACACAGGTCTGTGTGAGGAGGGGAGAAGAATTCCTCTCCTCTGCAGGCTTGGCACGCAGGCTTTCTTCCTTCAAATCCCAGGTGGCTGCCTCTCTGCTGCTCTTTCTGGAAGAAGAAGATGCCTTCTGGATGATGTGTGCTATCATTGAAGAGCTGGTCCCTGCCTCCTACTTCAGCACCACCCTGATGGGGGTGCAGACAGACCAGCGCGTCCTGCGGCAGCTCATCGTGCAGTACTTGCCCCGCCTGGACAAGCTGCTCCAGGAGCACGACATCGGTAAAAATGTGCCCGTAGCTTTTCCGGCCAGGGTGCTGTGCAGGCAGAGATCGCTGTGCTCCTTTCACAAAGGGAGAACAAGAGCTAGGAGCAAACCTCCTGGCTCTGGAGGCCGTGGCAGTGCGTGGTCATCTTTAAGCTGGGAGGGCAGCGCTCGGGGGAGTCCATCCCCAAAGGCTGGCTGAGTTCTCCTGTCATGATTCCTGTCTGTGTCTCTACTCACAGAGCTGTCCCTCATCACCTTGCACTGGTTCCTCACCTCTTTCGCTAGCGTCGTCCACATCAAGCTGCTGCTGCGCATTTGGGACCTCTTCTTCTACCAGGGCTCGCTGGTGCTGTTCCAGCTCACGCTGGGCATGCTCAGCATGAAGGTAACTCCTACCCCCTCTTCCTTCTTTATGGTATTTCAGTGCTTAATGGCAAATTTTAGGGGCAAGGTTTTGTATCCACAAAACCATGTGTGGGCTGGGAAAACGTGTGAAGGGCGAAGGTGAGTAAGGGGAAGGTAGAGCACAGCAGGTGCTGCACAGCATGTGAGACTGAGTAGTTTCCCTTTCCTTGACCCCAGGAAGATCTCTGCTGTGCCTGCTCCTGGTGGAATAGCTTCTGTTTGATTGATTTGACTTCACTTCAATGGTGGATGTTAAATAGAGTTTGGGGAGCGGAGCTCAGTGCAGTAGAGTGGTGCCCAGGCTGTGAGGATGCGTAAAATCGCATCCAGCAGCCCCAAGAGCAGAGCTGTCACGTACTTACTGTTCTGTGTGGCAAAATGATGGCATCATTGCAGGAGGATGAGCTGATCCAGTCCGAGAACTCTGCCTCGATCTTCAACACGCTGTCGGACATCCCCAGCCAGATCGAGGACGCCGACGTGCTGCTGCGGGAGGCCATGCGCGTGGCGGGCTCGCTGACGGACGTGGCGGTGGAGACCCAGCGTCGCAAACACCTGGCCTACCTCATTGCCGACCAAGGGCAGCTGCTCAACTCCAGCACCGCTGTCAACAATTTGTCCAAAGTGAGTGCCCAGATCGCTTGGAATTAACCCGAGCACACGAAATGCAATAAGAGTGGGATTAAGGCATTAGTGAGAAACTGATATGCTGAAATAACTCTGGAAGGGAGAGTCAGAAAACAGCGGCAGCCTTTGAGAAGCTGAAAAAGAAATTCATCTGTGTTTAACCTCAGACTGCAGTCTGCAGATGTAGTAGCTCCGGTTTGTCAAGCCTGAGTGGAAGATACATTCTGGATGCTCCTCTGTGTGCTTATCAGCAGACAATCCTGCAGTTCTGAAACATAATGGGCATCCACTTAGAAATCTAAACACAATTACGTGTGGAACTGCTGCTGGCAACAGGTGGAATTAAAACTAAAATCATTCAGTTGAATCACGGTCGGTTCTCGAACTTCAATTATGCTTTCGTAATAATTGGGCTATAAATAACGTGTTGCACATGGAGCAGGTCAAGCAGGAGAGCTGATTCACTGCAGCTGGAACCAGAACAACTGCCTAAAATTGCTGGGTCACTTGTTGGCCCCTTCCAGCAGTTACTGTCAGGACCCCTTGCTCAGACCTGACCGTTGTGGAGGGTTGCTTCCTTTTCCTGTACTAAATCCGCTGTAATGTGTGCACTTTTCTTCTTTTTCTCTTTTCTCTCTCCCCCGTAGATTGTGCGGCGCAGGACTCAGCGCAGGAAATCTGGCATTACCTCTCTGCTGTTCGGTAAGGACAGTCCTGTGCCTGCCCTGTGGTGTGGATGGATCTGGCAACCTAAGAGGGAGGGTGCTGAGTGACAGGGAAACTCTGAGAAGAGGAGAGGAGGGAGCTAGAAATGAAGGATGAGAGGGAAGAAGTGTAGTTTTCTATTCACAGTGTAGTTTTCTATTCACTTGCTTTGGTCTGAGCTCGGAAAGTGAGTTTCAGATCAGCTGGTAAGTCCTTAAATGGTGACTGACAGTGGGCTGCAGCTCAGCCCTGTGCAACATCCTCCTTGCACTGCCCAAGGCTCTAACACATCTTCTGGCAGACCACGTGCAGTCCATGGGCTGTATGCTGTTGTCTCCTGATACTGCTCCTCTGAGCTCAGGAGCATCGTCTCTGAAGATCTGAGACAGGACGGGATAGTCCAGTGGGTCATCCATCAAGTTTTTTAAGTCAAAATTTAAAAATGCAGACATCCCTCGTGCTTCTTCCCCTTACCTGCTACAAGAGTTCGATGTCACGAACAAACATCTTTGATTCTTTACTCTCACTGCTTATGAGCTCGCCCAGCCTACGTCCAGAAAGCACATGGCCAGGATAGGTTTTGCACAGATACAAAAATAACTTCTGTGGCTTTTGTAATAGCCTTTTCTATCGTAAACCTCACTGTCATCACCTTCTGTGCAACTGGCTAGCTGTCTTGAGATTGCTACATCTCACCACAGAAATTTGTTTTTCCGGGGAAGGAGAATGTACTGAGTTTACAAGGTTTAGATAATGTTCCAGTTGTGGTTGAAATGGCCTGAATAAATTTAAAGCTGTGTTTTACTGGTCTCTTTAGAGAAGAGCTTTTCTGATGGTCTCTGGGAAGCTCACATCTTGTCAGAGGCTTTGCTTACACGCACGCACAGCATTGCATAGAAAAATGATAGTACAGCACTGGTGAGGCTGTAAGGTTGAGCGTGCAGAAGTGAAGAAAGGCAGAAAGGTTGGGAAGGTTGTGACTGCAACCTGAACTCTTCTGTGTAAGGCTATCATACGGTCAGTACACGCTGAATCTGTAGGGAACGTAGCTGCCACGTGCATCTTTCTTGTGTCTTGGCCAAGAAGAGGCTGAGTTTGAGCACCTTCCTTGGAGGTGATAGTGAGTATCCCCAGGCAACAAGGTAAATCTGAAGTTCAAGTCTCAAAATGTATCAGTGGTGGAAGATGATTGATGATCACTGAGATGAGGTGGCTTTTATGTACAGTGACTGTCATGCTTTTGTCCTCATGTTATTCTTAATAACTAAAATATGTGTGATAGTGGTTTTACCACTAGTGGCACCTAGTCTTGCTCTGGGTGGGAGTAAGGATTTATCCAGAACCTAATTCTTCTTCCATAGAGAGAATGAAGACGTAGAAGTAACTTGGACAGGGGTCGCAGAATCACTGGAGAGCTGCTTGGAAGGGACCTGGAGGAGGTTGGTAGTCCGACCTCTTGTGTTCATGCTAGATTGGGTCAGCCAGGGCTTTCTGTAGCTGAGCCTCAAGAGGTTGGATCAGATCTCTAACAAAGAAATAGCAAAAAGAAACGACGAAAGGCCGTACGTGTTGCCCTTTTCCTGTTAGCTGGTCGTTGCCCCAAGGAGACCCAGGAGGGCTCGTCCTCCTCTGCACAACTGCTCGGTCTTTGCAGCTCAAAATAGAGCCTCATCACACGTGGCCGGTCCCGCACTCATTTCCTGTTTTGGAAACACCCCCAGGTGCAGCGAGGTGAATCTGGTGGAAACCCCAGGCGCCTTCCTCTGTGTTTTGTGTGTTTGGAGGTGCGAGGGTGCAGAACTTTCTTCCTGGCTCTCCTGCTCGTGTCTGGGTGGGATTCATCAGGGTGCAGGATTTTGGCCAGAAGGGGCCAAATGATGAAACAAAGAGTCAGCAATCTGTGGAAACCAGGGCAGCCCACGGCCGGCGTGGCTGTGGTTGTAGTTTCTTCTTTAGTCACATTCTGTTGCAGCAGCATGAATTTTCCAGGAATCTCCCCCACGGTCTGCGTGATCACTCGTCTATTTACGATCTTCCTCTCTCTCTGAACCTGCAGTGAGGCTTCTTACGTCCTACCCCATTGCCTTAGGAGGAGATTTTGTTAATTTTCATTGTTTGGCCTGGGAGTTTGTGTGCGTTAGCCTCTTCTAGTCCAGAAGCAAAGTTCAGTTTTTCTCTTACGCTCTCTGTCTAAATCTGACTCTCTTATTTAATAGAGCAAATGGGAAAGAATTATAAAAATCATTTTAAATCTAATATTGTGTTTCCAGTTATGTTCTTAAAGTTTGGGACTTTTTAATTAGTATCACTTGGATTAAAAGACACCGTTAATCACTTTTCAGTAAGCAGGAGCTATTCTTCGTGGACGCGTAGCAAAAATAGATCTAGGAAAACACACGTTGAATTTAAAACAAATGATATTTCTTAGGAAAAGAAGCAAATGTTTAATCACGTACCCAATTTTTAAGGCATTCAGATGCATTCATTGCCTAAATAACCAATACCACTAGGTGTCTTTCTGCATAAATGAATAGGATTTTTGGCAGCTTATGTGGGAATTAGTAAAAGTTGGAAGTTGGGTTACTTTTATTTTGTACTTATGACCATCTGTATACACCAAAGTCTTTGAACTTTGGCTGTTAGGGAGGCTGAGGTGACGGAGGATGGAAGCTTCTCTCTCATGGCTCTCACTTCTGGGCTGACACAGGAAAGTGGCCTGTCTTGGTTTTCGCATCTTTTTCAAGTCTCGGTGAAGGAGATGCTC
This sequence comes from Anas platyrhynchos, assembly GCF_047663525.1. Classification (NCBI taxonomy): domain Eukaryota; kingdom Metazoa; phylum Chordata; class Aves; order Anseriformes; family Anatidae; genus Anas; species Anas platyrhynchos. The sequence continues at coordinate 53,335,257 of NC_092587.1, read as the reverse complement.
TCACCCTGTACGCCGTGCAAAAGTTACAAGTAGTTTTCACAAAAGCTGTTTCAGTTTTAAGAGAATTTCAGTTCCAGGAGACTTTTGCAGTGTCCCTAGTTCTGAGTCTGAGCATGGTGCTGCCCCGTGTGCTGTGCAGGCAGTGCAGCAGCGGCTCGGCACGCTGAGTAGCCCAGAAGGATCCCAGACAGCATCCTCCCAGTCCCATGTATTTGTTGGAAACAGCAGCTCCTTAAAAACTGGGACAGCCTTGTGGATAATTCTTACTTACCTTAGTGAATAGATCGGCAGTAGGTTCCTGCCTTAATGTAGACAGGTTTGCTTGATTTCTGTCACTAATAAGAAATAAATATCTCGTGCTTGGTTTCCTTTTCCTCACCTTCCCCCTGGCTGCGTGGGCTCCACCAGGGGACGACGACCTGGAGGCCCTGAAAGCCAAGAACATCAAGCAGACGGAGCTGGTGGCTGACCTCCGCGAGGCCATCCTGCAGGTGGCCCGGCACTTCCAGTGCGTGGATCCCAAGAACTGCAGCATTGTGAGTGGGATGGGGGCTGCCACGTGCCGAACAGGCGCTGTAAGCTCTAGGAGATGAGCTGGGAGTCGCCTGCTGGTCTTCATTCCTCTTTGCTCTGCATCCTTGTGCCAGGACCTGACCCCGGACTACAGCATGGAGAGCCACCAGCGGGACCACGAGAACTACGTGGCCTGCTCCCGCAACCGCCGGCGCCGCGCCAAGGCCCTGCTGGACTTCGAGCGCCACGATGACGACGAGCTGGGCTTCCGCAAGAATGATATCATCACGGTGCGAGGGGCAGCACGGGGAACACCCAGCCCGTCTGGGAGATCCGATCAGGGTAGCTGGGGGTCCGAGGGAAGCACTGGGTGGCTCTGGGATGAGGCAGGGTGTGAGTATGGTCTGTTGGTCTTTCTCAACACAACTACAAAGGCCCTTTACTGGCTGCCATACAGCAGAGCCAAAGCTTGATTTGGTGCCAGTTCAACGCCTCACACCAGGCTGTGGTAAGGCTGTAAAAGCATCCGTTTGCCTTTTAGCTGTGGGCGCCCCATCTGGAAGTGGGGAAAGAGGAATGATGTTACGTTTGCAGTAGCTTTTTGCCATTGAAAACCCTGCACCACATGAGATGAAGGCATTGGCAAAAGAGGAGAAGGCAGTTCCTCATCGTGCACACACAGACAGGCAGTTGTAGCCCTCCTCACCTGTGGGGGGAGAGTTCCGTGTCCTGCCTCCGTTCCTTGCTGCTCGCGAGTCATCGTCTGACACTCTTCAACCTGTTTCCCACCCCCTGTCTTTCAGATCATTTCCCAGAAGGACGAGCACTGTTGGGTGGGAGAGCTGAATGGACTGAGAGGTGAGAGCGGGGCAGGCTGAAATGGGGGGGGGAGAGCAGGGTGGGATGCAAAGGATGGTGGCTGGGTGCACATCATCTCTGCTGCTGGTGGGCGGGATCCCCTAATTGGCTTCCTCCTGCAGTTGCCTGAATTCTTGTGATTTTTCAGGCTGCTTGCTTCCTTCTCTGGGGCTGGACTCCATGAACTCTGATTTATTCTCAGCCCCCACTGGTACCTCATCTCCCCTCTGTAGGGGTTTCTCAGCGTTTATGTTAGGCTCACCTCTTTTGTCCGTCCTTTGTAGGTTGGTTTCCTGCAAAATTTGTGGAGATCTTGGATGAGAGGAGCAAAGAGGTAATTCAACAATAATAATACGAATTGAAAAGGGCCCTGTATTGCCCTCACTGAGTGCATTTGCAGGGAGCTGAGCGCAGTGCCTGGAGACCGGCTCTGGGAAAGCTGAGCAGCCGTAGGGCAGGCACGCAGCAGGATGCTGGGGCAGGGTTTCAGCCTGCTTCCCTCTGCCCGTGCTCTCTTCCTCCTTTGAGGCTGTCCCTGTGGATCTTGCCGGTGCTTTCTGGTCACCACAGTGGATTCTCCCCCAGCAGCTGCGCCCGAGGGAGCAGTGCCTTGGTTCCCCTGGTGAGATGCCAGCTTTTAGAGCAGATGCCCCTCGTGGGGCAGCACTGGGCACAGAAGTGCTGGTGTCCCAGCGAGTCCCAGGGGGCCAGCACTGACCGTGGCGCCTCACACAAGATCATAAATGGCCGAGGGAGAGGGCTGGGAGTGAAGGAGGCGTGCGTGGAGCGGCTGTGGGTGAGCACACCACCTCCGTGTCCCATTGCACTGAGCTGGCTCTTGGTGCTCCTCAGTACTCCATTGCTGGCGACGACTCGGTGACGGAAGGGGTGACGGACCTGGTGCGAGGCACGCTGTGTCCAGCCCTCAAGTCCATATTCGAGCACGGACTGAAGAAGCCGTCGCTGCTGGGGGGCGCCTGCCACCCCTGGCTGTTCATCGAAGAGGTGAGACATCTGCCTTCCCTTTCTGGGGCTGGGCCGAAGGGGCTGTAGGGCGGTGTAGGGTCGTGTGCCGACTGTCCCTCTGCCTCCCTAGGCTGCGAGCAGGGAAGTGGAAAGGGATTTTGACTCGGTGTATTCTCGCCTGGTGCTCTGCAAGACGTACAGGTAAGGCACTATTATTCACACCCTGCTCCTGCGTGCCCATCAAGCTGCTGCTCTCCACCTTGGGGAGGTGCCCCAGCCTCCTCGTAGCTGTGTGCTGTCATCTTTTCAGGCTCGATGAAGACGGCAAAGTCCTCACCCCAGAGGAGCTGCTTTACCGGGTGAGCGCTGCCGGTAACAGGGCTGTTTCCTGGGGGGCTGCTGGAGGGCACTGCCCTTCAGGGAGGTGCTTGGGAGTCTCCCTGAGCTTCCCCGACTGGGGAAAGGCACAAATGGGAACTATCTGGCAGCCTCAGCCCCTGTAATGCTGGTGGGTGGCACTGGGTGAGGCTGGGAGCGCGCTGGGGGGCTCTGGGGAGGGCAGCGTTCGGCTGTGCTGCTGACACGGGATCTCAGCTCGGCCCTGGCTGAGGCTGAGCTGCGAGGAGGCAGTAACCACATCTTCCTGCCCTCCAGGCAGTTCAGGCTGTGAACATGACGCACGACGCCGCACACGCACAGATGGACGTGAAGCTTCGCTCCCTCATCTGTGTGGGACTCAAGTGAGTCACCCGGGCCTGCCGCCCCCAGTGCCAGGGGTACCAGGAGCCTGGGAGGGGGCAGAGCAGGCTCACGAGCTGCGGTTGTTTCAGCCTGCCTCGGGGTCGTTGGGGTGTGCTGGGGACAAGATTGTGGGCTGGGGTCGAGGCTGGGGCTGAGAACGGCCTGTCCCAAAGGGGCAGAGCTTCTTCCCATGGCTTCAGCCGAGTAACGTGCCTCCACCCCCTCGCCGCAGCGAGCAGGTGCTACATTTGTGGCTGGAGGTGCTGTGCTCGAGCCTGCAGACCGTGGAGAAGTGGTTCCATCCCTGGTCCTTCCTGCGCAGCCCCGGCTGGGTGCAGATCAAGTGTGAGCTGAGGTGAGTCTGACCCCTCGGGCCTCGCCTGGATTTCCTCCTCCCCTGTGGGAGCTGGGCCTCATCGTGGCAGGTTTTGGACCCTCTCCCGCCAGCAGCAGCGCCCAGATCTCTTTCCGTGTGCTGAGGCAGCAGCAACCGTCTAGACAGCCTAATGGGGTGCGCTGGGCCTGCTGGATTTAGGGCAAGCCCTGGCTCCTGGGGAGCTGTGGTGCCAAGCAGGCGGCAGCTGCCCGTCCCCTCGGCACTGCACTGCCCCCATGGCTCCCTCACAGCCTGGGGCAGAGCTCGTTCAGCACAACCACAGCACCAAGGGGCTGCTTCTGGGCTGGAATGGGGTTGTGGGGAGCAGGAGCTGAGCCCTGGGCCGTGGACTCTTCCCTCAGCCCTCAGCCACTCGTGTCTGTGGTGCAGCAGAGCCCGGGGCTGCGCTGCTGTGTCAGGCTCTGTAGGGGCTGCACTTGAGTCGCGTTTTCGAGCTTCTCCTCCAGCCTGGGACTGGCAGGACGGGAAGTCCAAGGAGGAGGTGGAAAGAGGGGAAGGTGGAAAGCTGCTGCTGCTCTGTCGGTGCCAGCAGGTGCTCCCCACCCTTTCAGCTGGGTGCTTTTCTCGGGCTGGGACCATGCTCTGGGCGTGTGGCTGAGCGCCGGGCTGTGCTCTCCTTCCCTTCCAGGGTCCTCTGCAAATTCGCCTTCAGCCTGTCTCAGGACTGGGAGCTGCCCATAAAGAGGGAGGTGAGTGGGCAGCATCTCCTCCCCTCCTTCCTCTCACAGCCCGGGGCAGGGTCGGAGGGTGCGGATGGAGCCATTTTCCGCAGGGCCTCTCCCCGCTGCGTGGAGGTGGGCAGTGCAGGAGCTGCCTGGCTGCTGTGCCCACGTTTCAGCCGCGGATGCTTCCCCCTCACTTTTCGGGGCGCGGCGCACTGACCCAACTCTCTGTCTCCCTGCAGGAGAAGGAGAAGAAGCCGCTGAAGGAAGGGGTGCAGGACATGCTGGTGAAGCACCATCTCTTCAGCTGGGACATAGACGGGTGACCCACACCCCGCCCCGGCCCGGGGAACCTTCTCAACGGCACACGCTCCTCTCCCCCTCCCCGTCCCCTCCCCACGCTTGTACCCGTGACAAAATCCCCCTCGGGATGCTGCCAGAGCTGCAGAACCCAGGGCGGCCACGGCCTCGCGGGGTGGCTTTGGGCTCTGGAAGGTGGAAATGGGGGGAACGGGGCTGTGGGAGCAGGGCCGGCGCCGCTGCTCTGGACCAGCCAGGGGCTCGCCTCCAACGGGGAGAGGGGAGGCGAAGCCCCAAGCACTTGGAGGGGTTCCCCTGACCTGGGGCCGGGGCAGGGAAGGGGAATCGGTGTTGGCCTCGTCCCACTGCTTGGCAGCGGGGTGCTGACGAGGTGCCCTAGGGCACCAGCCCGCTACCACCAGAATGTCTCCTCTGGGAGACAAAAACCAACACTCCCCTAAAGCCCCCGAGTGTTTCATGCTGTCGTTTTAGTCTCTAGCTGATTTTTACCGTTAACCAAAAAGCTGTAAATTATCTCCAGGCCCGTGTGTATATTTTGGCACTGTTGTAGCTCAGGATGGGGTTCAGGTGGGAGCTGGCTCAGGGAGACTTAACTCGTCCTCCTGGCCCCGCGGTTGGCGGCAGGGCCAGGGCGGGAGGGGAGAATTGCTGCTTTGTGGTGGTGGCTCTGGATATGGAGTCTGTGACTTTCTACTGAAAGCGCTTGTCTGTGAGCACAAAACTACTCGTGAGATGACACTAGATTCTTACTGCCCTTTATTCCGTGGGTTTGTAAATAAAAACTGCATCTTGGGAGAGCGCTGGGCTGAGCCTTTGTTTTTGCGCAGGGCCGGGGATGGATTTAATTCCTGAAGTCTTCAGTCACTTGAGCCCCTGAAACACAGGCAATACTCAAAAACCAAGGGACTAGGGCTGCTGGCGGCCAGCAGCAGTGCCTGCAGGTGGAGGGGTTTGTCCAAGAGCAGCAGAGACGCCTCGGAGCCCGTGGCTGTTTGGAATTTTTTTAATAAAATGGATTTTTTTTTTTCTTCAAATATTTGTAACTGAAAAAATAATTCAATTTAAAGATCCGTTCTCTCCCCCGTCACCTCGTCGCCTTTTCCAGTTGAACACTCGCTCTGGATCCCATGCCCCAGCGCCGTCCCTCGCGGGCGGTGCTGCCCACCCCTCGCCGCTCGCTGCATAGTGGAAGGGGGAGTGCGTGCTAGTCAAATACACGGTACAAACAAGTAGTGGTTACAGCAGAAAGATTCAGGATTACATTCAAGGTAGAGGCAGAACATCAGGCTTTTTTTTTTTTTTTCTTTCTTTCTTTTCCCAGTGGGTGCAAAAAACGTCCTTCCAGGGGAATACCTCTTCCAACAAAGAACTATTGAACTATTATTCAAACAAATAATAGTAAGAAAGCAGAGAACCGGGCTGGCCTCCTCCGGGCATGTCTCAGGGAAAAGATCACTCTGGGATAGCCTGGGACAAGACGCTGTCTTCCCCCTGCCCCTGGCCACGAGGTTTTTGTGTGCTCTCCTGGCAGAAGCCCTTTGTGCAGAGGGGCTCCGTCAGGGTCGCGGGTTTCCTCAGCCAATTTCAAGTCCGTTGGGCAAATTGAATGAATTCCGACAGGTTTCACGAGCGGAGGTGGGGAGGTAAAGGCAAAGGGGAGCACCTGGGAGCTCCTCCTTTCGCTGCCCACGCAGGGGAAGGGTGAAATCGGGCGCTGGCGCTGGCACCACTGCCAGCAAGGAGCGGGGGGGCTGCAGGTGGAGTGCTCCCACCCTCCTGCAGGAGCAAATTGCACTTGGATACTTGAATTCTTTACTAATTGCCACTTGGTATTTCCTCGTACAAAAGAACTCACACAGCTGTTTTTTTTTTTTTTTTTTTTTTTGGGGGGGGGGAGGAGGGCTAACCTTGAGCTCACTGCGGGCTAAAAGGAGCTGATTTTGCTGAGTACGACAAACAGGCAGCCTCATTTTTTTTTTTCCCCCTTAGCCTTTAAAACCTTGGAGGGAAGGTTCTCATCCCCCTTTCCACCACGCCACCCTACTTTCCTCGTAAGAAACCACTCGCCTCCTGTGCCCACATGGTCCCATAGCTGGGCAGCTGCCAGGGTGGGGGGAACAGGCTATAACACGGCCCTTGCCCAGTCTCCAAAATGTTGTGCTGCAAAGAGCGCAGGGCAGCAGCCCGCAGGGAGCAGCGAGGTTGCTTTTTTTTAACCTTTTACCTCACAGACCTGCAGGGAAGCACTGAGGATTTGCTGCAGCGGGAGCCGAGAGCAGCTGCCCCTTCCTTTCTCACCCCTTGGGGCAGCGCCTCTTCCCTTGCCTTGCCTGTGGGCCCTGCCAGCCTTCCTCGGGGCATGGGCACCCGTTTGGAGGGCTGGGGGGAGCTCCTTACACTTGAGGCACCTGCTGCAGGGAGGAACAGCGCAGCTGAAGGCAGAAGAGAGATTGCACGTGGCCCCGAATGATATGTTGCTCGTTGCCAGCTGTGCCCGCCGCACGCTCCCCAGGGGCGGCTGGGGCCGAGGGGTGGGCTCCAGGCACAGCCAGAGGTCTGGGGGCAGCGAAGGACAGGGTTAACACACAAGGATCTGGATTTTAGCACCTTAAAAAAAAAAAAAAGAAAAGAAAAACAGAACCGAACCGTTTCTGCAGCCCAAAGCAAGTGAAGCAGCGGGCAGGCCTCTGCCAAGCTCAGCAGGATTTGGGAAACCAGCTTGGACAGTACCAGGCCGCTGGGAAACCCTGGTTTCCTTTGGCTACGTTGGGAAAAGCTGCCTGCTCTGCCCAGCTCCCCGCGGCCCTGCAGCACACCGGGCCCTCCCCGACAGCCTCCCGGAGCTGCCGTCCCTGCAAGGAGCGTGCTGCTGCTTTTGGGATGGGCGCGGGACCAATCCTGCCACATCCTGCAGCGAGGCACGAGGGAAGTCGTGCCCAGGAACATCCCAGCACACGGCTCCTGCCGGCTCCGTCCTCACCCGAGCTGGCCAGCCCCAGAGCTGCAGCCTCCCTGGCCTGCTTCGTGCAGGAAGGACACTGTTGGGGGAGGAGTACAAATACTAGGAGCTCCTTTCTTTTTTTTTTTTTTTTTGTTGTTTTCTTTTTTTTGTGTGTTTTTTGTGTGTTTTTTTTTTTGTTTTTTCTTTTTTTTTTGGTTGACTGGCCTCTTCCCCCTGCATGCCCGTGCCCTCCCACGCCCGTTCCCTTCAGTCTCCGCTCACAGAGTTACAAGCACGAATCCCAGTGCAGCTGCAGGTCATGTCCATCAAGGAAGTCTGTGGAAAAGAGGCTGGGAGCCGCGGTGCTGAGGGGAGCCAGGCTCATGACGGACCCCCCCGGCAGCTCCAGCCAGTCCATGCTGTCCAAATTAGCCTCAGCCAGATCCAGGGCTATGCCCCCGGCCGGCTCGTGAGCAAAGTGCAATTCCGAGGTGTCCATGGGTGAAGGCGGGTGGTCCAGGATGGCCGAGCTGCTCAGCATCTCACTGTGGAGGTCGTCGATCAGGGACAGGGGCTCCGGCCCGTCGTGGCCCGCCGTCAGCAGCGGGAGGCCGGTGCTGCTCTCTAGGAAGTCCTCCAGCCGGCCCACGGGCACCGGCTGCCCCATGGAGCCCGGCCCCAGCAGCTCCGAGGCCTGGTGGCTGCTGGGCGGCGAGGGGCAGGCGGGGGCCGCGGGGGGCTCTTTTCCAGCCGGGGACGACTGCTCCTTGAAGTCGGCAGAAATCTCTGTGCGGGGAGCAAACGTACGAAGCGGGGTGAGGAGAAGCTCCGCCGCTGGTAGCGGGAGCCCTCCCACCCCGCCGGGCAGAGGGGACCCCGCTTTGCAGCTCAACCCCTGGGGAACTGAAGCTGTGGCCGGTGTGGCAGGGAAGATGTGCCCGGCTCTGATGCAGCAGAGCCACCAAGAAGCGTTTTAAGCACACCAAAACTTGCTGGCGTCTCCCCAGGGGCTTTAATGCCTGCCAGGGACGCGGGAGCAAAGAGCGGTGACAGCCAAGCACATCAGCTCGCTGCCACTTCCAGGCTGAAGCCCCAGGGCTGGGAAGTGCCGCCTCAGCTCCTTACCTCCGCTCTCTATGAGGATATCGAACAGGTCGTCCATCTGCTGGCTGGAGCAGCCGTTCTCCTGGGGAGAAGAGGGACGGGTTAGCTCCCCAGGCACCAGGGGTGGGGCTGTTGTTGTACAGGGAGCAGCCAGAGGCACGGCACCACAGCCCTCCGTAAGAGGGCTCAGAAAGGGACAGTTTGGTCTCCGTTCTCTTTTACTGGCCCGGATCAGGAATCTAAAGGGCTTCACAACAGCACCTTTGCACCTGCTCTCCAAGGGAAACAGAACTGCCCTCACCTGGGCCTTTGGCTGTTGCTTCATGGCCTCTTCATAGCCTGGTGGCTCTTTCATTGGGACCGAGGGCACGGGGAGAGGAGGTGGAGGAGTTCCAAAAAGCGACGTGTGCTGCTGCTGCTGCTGCTGCTGCTGCTGCTGCTGCTGCTGCTGCTCCAGGTCCATGTGGGCTGGGGAGGGGGCAGCAGGAGAGCCAGGCTGGGATGAGGGCTGTTAGGAGCAAAGGCAGAAGGAACGATCAGGGGAAAGCTCAGGGCTGCTTTGAGAGACCATCACCCCCCTCTCTTGGCGAGGTCCGCGCCGTGCTGCTCCCAGCAGCCCGGCTCCTTCTGTGTACTCGGTGCCCTGCGCGCTGCCTGCGGGGGCGTGAGGCAGACTTCCCCTCCCTGTCAGCTGGAAAGCTCTTGCTGGTATTTTTAATACCAAAGCAACCATGCCACAAACCACCACCAGGCTGCTCCTGGCCGGGGAGAGCTTCATCTGTCCACGTGGGGGAACTCCTCGAGGATTTTAGAGAGAGAGAAGGCATTTCCCTCGCTTTGTTCAGCCTCCTCCGCACTCACGACGGAGCCGGGACCTCTCTTTTCCCCCACCTCTCTCCCTGCAGCGCCGGCTTTGGCGACACGACGGGGCCTGACAGGCAGCAAACCTCACAGCCCAAGGGTGGGCGGGGAGCACCAGAGCACCGAGAGGTACCAGAGCTCTCCAAAGGAAGCCCCAGGCGCTGCAGGAAGCGGTGCTGGTGACTCAGCTTTGCCAGATGAATCAGCACCCAGCTGCCCATACGAAACGTTGAGTGCGGCCGGGGGGCTTGTGAGTGATCCAACCCACGTCTGCTTCCCTGGAAAGCCGGTCACCTGCTCTGCGGCCCGCCTGGAGAGGAGCAACCCCAAGCCTCTGCTGCCAGAGCTGCTCTGGGGGCTGCTCTCCACGTGAGAGGGGCTGGAAACCCCAGCGTTGTGGCAGCGGCCACTGGGACGGGCTGGGGGGTACCTTTTTTGGCACACTGGGTTGGCCGGCCGTGCCAGGAGCACCAGTTTTCGGGGACCCTTTGTGGAAAGCGTTGAGGAAGAAGGGCTGCAGGGTTGGTGGTGCTGAGAAAGACAATGTGGTGGGGGGCTGCTGCCCTGGGACCACCTGCAGGCCTGGCTTCTGACCCTACAGGGAGGCAAAAGGATGAGGAGAGTCACTGCAGGTGCCCTCCGCAGCACGCGAGCTCAGGGAGCCTGAGGGGAATGGTGCCTTCATTTACCTGCTGCATTTCCACAAGGCCTCAAAGCGAACCAAGGCACCGACTCTTTGCAAAGGGGCCATCCCACTCTGACTACACTAGGAAGGTCTCCTACCTGCACATCCTTTCCAGGACCTGACCCAGAAACGATCCTCCGAGCTCTAAAAACTCTTCATAGAAGTATTTCTCTCTCTGATCTTAATTACATGTTAAAGAGCGAGCTAAGTCATGCCTGACGTGGGCACAGCAGGGGCTCTTTAGCGCTGTCACTGGGAGGAGGGGTAAAGGCAGAGGTGCTCCCTTTCTCGATCCCACATTGCTCTTCACAAAGACATAACTAACAGGCGTGCTCAAGGCACAGGAACAGAAATACAGCACGTTCAGCTGTACCAGACAGTAAAGGCCACATCCTTCTGCCCTTCTCCAAGCTGAGACACCACCTTCAGAGCAAAGCTCCTGCCCACACCACCCTCTGGCAGCTCTCTCCGTGCAGTACGCACCTCTTCATTTCAGCAGCGCTCCTTCAAGAACTGGGGACCCCGCTGGGAACCAAGGCTGCCCGCGGTGCCTATCATCATTTTTAGTTGACAGAAAGCTCCTGTCTAAACCTCCAGCTGGTATTTTGTCCAGCGGCAGGAGAAGGTGCTGGGAGACCTCACTGTGATGATGGTCTCACCAGGACTGTGTGTGCGCTCCCTTCCCACCACTGCTACAAACCCTGGCACGGAGCGAAGGAAAACAAGGAATAAACGCGAGCAGGCAGCACGCTACCTTTCTGACAGCTTGGTTTAGGCCTCGGGGCTGCTGCTGCTGCTTCTGCTGCTGCGTGGGTTGCTGCTGCTGCTTCTGCTGCGTGGGCTGCTGAGGAGTGCTTGCAGGTAGCTGACACTGTGGCTGGCTGGAAGTTTTAGCGGGCGATGATTGTACTCTCTGGAAAGAAGAGGGTATCGGTGAGGAGCTGTTCCCCGGGCACAACAGGGAGCAAGGCTCGAGTTTCTGAAAGGGTGTATTAAATCTGGCTTTCCTGACTCTTTAGGAAATGAAGTCAATTGTTCTGTTTCACCAGGGAGAGAAATCAAACTGGGGTGGGATTCTGTGTCCTATACGAGGAGGTGGTGCCACTCCAACTCCCTGGGCTCCGTGACTTCCCTCAGGGGCTGGCAGCCCTAGCACGGGACCTATCCCTGACTACATGGGGTGACACAGTGCTGACATTTGGCTGACTTGCATCTCACCAGCTACGCAGTGAACACAGCCTGTCCCTGATGGTGGGTGCTGCCACTTGCCCTGCTGGAGGTGCAAGAAATGCGGCAGCAGAGAATGGAAATCTTCTCCGATACCACGGAGGATGCTGGAGTTTAACTTATGCCATAAAACATATTTATCTCTTCCTGGAAGAAGCACTCAGAACACTTCTGTTAAGTGCTGGATCCATGCCAAGAGGGGAATAGTGCATCATGTCTGATGAAAGGCTCCACTAGCACCGAAATATCGACATGCATTAAAACAAAGAGCAGTCCAAAAGCAAAATGTCTGTTCTCAGGGCCTGATTTCAGCTCTCAGTAGACAAGGGGATCTATCCATCACTCCAGTGAAGAACAAGAGGTGAAATACATCCTCTTTTTTCTAATACAGCAGGCACAGTTGTTCTGTCGAAAAGTGGTAGAATGATTTCTACCAAGAAAGATTTACTGACACCGTTCTGTTTTGCAGAGCCAGGAACTGTCAGAGCAATAAAACACCTACTAAAACACCATTTTAGTATTTAATGAACTGAATTCCCAATGTATGAAGTCATCCCATGGTAACCTGGACCCTAGGGACAGGACCTGAGCCTCGCCTACCTGCAAGGCCGGGCAGCTACTCCCTGCCTTCCCGTGGGGCGAGAGGCCCTGCCTCTCGGCGCTCGGCTTGGTCACGGTGAGCACGATGTGGGTCCCGGTGGAGTCGGTGATGAGGGTGGGGGGCGGGCTGCCCTTGATCAGGTCGCTCAGGGCGCTCCCTTGCTGGCCGAGGAAGAGCCGCGGGCTGTGGGACTGGCACGGCGGCTCCGCATCCGCGGCTGGCACCTCCTGCTTCACCATCACGGCTTTCTTTGGCACTGGGCTTGGATTCGAAGTGTCCATTTGGCTGGCGGCTGGCGCGGGGCTGAATTGGTCGCTTTGGCCACTGGCTGGCTTTGCGGACGGGCAGCTCAGGAAACCGTTCTCGCTCTTCACCTGGACGCCGAACGCTGCTGGGCTGGGGGCGAGGGCGGCTCGTTCTCCCGCAGCCACTGGGGCCGGCAGGGACTGCTGAGAGCGCTTCTCCTGCTCCAGCTGTAGTCTGAGCATCTCGACCAGCTGCTGCTTCTGCTTCAGCATGCGGGTGAGTTCCTCAATCTGCTTGTCCTTCTCCTGCAGCATCTGGTCCTTGTCCCTAACTTCTGCGTCTCTGCTGCTACCGGTGCTGCACCGCTCGGCCCTGGGTGCCGCGCTCACGCTGCAGGGGGAAGGCTTGGAGCTTTCTTCCTTCACCAGAAACTGCACCGGGGAGGCCTGCAGGGTGAGCTGGGTCAGGGGTGAGGTCACCATCTCTCCAAAGGTGTCTCCGGTGGCCGAGTTCTCATCCCCCGTGCTCATCTGCGAGCGCTCAGAAGGAGTGGGAGAAACGGGAGGAGTCGAGCCCGTGCTGCCGAACTTCATCACGCTGCCACCGGTGACCGTGGCCACGACCACTTCTGCTGGTGCAATGCCCGTGGTGACCAGGGCTGGCCCCGTGCTCAGCCTGGCGGCAGGGAAGGCCACCACCACTTCGGCAGCTTTGGGGAGAATGGCTGCAGTGCTGGGCTTGGGAGTGGGGGTGGCGGGGCCGGCCGCACCGTTCTGCTCTTGGTAGGCTCTGAGACGCTCGATCAGGTCCGTCTTGGTGCCTGAGACAGGCAAGGCTCTCAGCTTCAACTCCTGCTTCAGCTCTGCCACCTGATGAGGGGGGAATAGGGCAACATTAAGACAGCACACGCTATCACCAGAACCACTGGGAGAGGGCCAGGCGACCCCCTGCAGGCCAACACGCCCACATGTCTGGTACAAACTGCAGGGCAGCAACACCAGCCCTTCTCAGCAACATCGCTCAGTGTCGACTCCTCCAGAGACAATGGCATAAAAAAAAAGGGCTGTGCAGTTTCTGCACCAGCACCAGCGCTTACCTTCATCTCATCGAGGTTGGCAGGGAGAGGGCCTGGCTTGCCCACTGCAGCGTTGCTGTTCTGTCGCATCAGCCCGCTGGAAGTGGAGGATACCGAGGAGCTGCTGCTGACTGTGGCAGAGAGATTGCGTATGGCAGGGGCACTGGCACCACTCTGCTGCTCTCCTGGAGGCCTGCAGCGAAAGAAAAGCCACGGGCATCAAAACCAAGGTGGAAGGGCACTAGAGGCCCTCAGTGCACGAGAAGCCAATCAAGAGGATTTAGGTATCTATGTCTACAGCCACACATGCTCGGAAACACGAGCACCACCCCAGACATTAAAGCCTGCCAATGCTTTTGGCTAGATCCAGCCTCCTGACGCTGACCCTTTTTGAGGCCCACCGTAACCCGAGGCTCACAGCTCCCACCCAGAACACCATTTGTTGCTAACTGTACTGGGCAAGCCCGTCCCTAAGAGAGAGCTGGCGTTTTGGACCCGTACTTTGGTGGAGCTGGCAGGATGGTCTGGTAGTTGTAGTGCTGCTGCTGCTGCTGGTTGAGGATCTGAAGCTGGAGAAAGAGTTGCTGCTGCTGCAGTATTTTGGCATAGGATGAATCCATGGGAGGAGCTCCCTTGTCCTGCTTTTGGTCCGGGGGGATATACTGATGATATTTAAGCTTCTTGACTTTCGGCTTCAACTCCTTGGCTTTCTTACTGCGCTGAGACTTCTCGCTGGTAGACTTGGGCTGGCTTTGCTATTCGGAGGAAAAAGAGGAAGCAGATAAGAATGGAAACACTGAAATAATGCCCCAGGTAAACCAAAAAGCACGCTGGGGTTTTTGTTTGAAAATTCTTCATATTTAACCTCAGGGCCTTTCCATGCTTCTCTAAGTCGGGCAGTACTACAGCCACAGCACCCACAGCTCTGCAGCACCCTAAGGCAGGTCACAGAAAGGTGGCAATCCATCCTTCCTAGCACGCCGGACCATTTGTCCATCCAGGGCAGAGTCAGTGTCTCTTCTTCTAGGTAATACCGATTGGTTCAAAACATTTTGCATTCAGGACCCATTTTACAGATGGTGAACAGCTCACGGACCACAAGAACCTCTTAAATAGGTTACAAATAGGATCAGAGGATGACACCGGTGAGTATATAAGCCTTCCTTGCTTAGTGCCTGTTGACATAACACTTCCAGCTCCAAACCTGCTTCAGAGTAACCACTTTACTTTCTCTCAGACTACACCCCCAAGGAAATCATCCCAAACCGTACCTTAATGAGCGTCGGAGGGGGCTTGGCAGCAGGAAGAGCCGCTCCATTGGTAAGACTGGGGGGCAGGAGAGGTGGAGGTGGCAGAGGCGGGGGGGGCTGTTCAGGTAGGAAAAGTGTTTCACTGGAGTCCGCACTGATCTGCAACTGGGACGTACCCTGCAGGAACAGAGAGAGGCATAATGCATGCACATCAAGGAAGGAAGTGTTTTAACAGGGTGCTGGGAAGTGCCCACTTAAAGGGCAACAGCACAGGTTTCGAGTCAGTAATGAGGATCCCTTAACCCACTCGTTCAGTTGTTCCTGAGAGGCAGCACAACTTCTTAGGGCAGGAAAGGAATCAAAATCCTACATCTGTAATCCTACCCCCAGCTTTGCCTGCCAGCGCTGGCTGCACAAACCCAGGCTGCATCACCAAATCATGGCTGTCCCCCTTCCCCTCACGGCACCACTACAGGGACCTCTAACCAGAGGGCATCATCAGTGCCACACACAGGGCTAACACCCTCACATTTTGGGACCCTCTGCCACACATCAGCAGTGGCTGTGAAGCTCCAGGGCACTGCAGGAGGCCCCCCCCCGTTCTCACCTGAGCTAGTGATGTGCCAGTGGTGCTAGGGAGAGGCTCACAAATCCGGGAATCCATCGGCGATGGGACAGACCCCTGGGACTCATGGCTGGCTGGCTGTTCGGGGGAGAGGGCATCACTGCTGTCCTCATCAAAGGAGGAGTTGTCTGCAACCTTTGGGTAGTTCACCTGTCCAACTGAAAAGACAAACACCAGCTGTGGGTTTCAAAAGAGAATTAAGGAATTATTTCACTTGCCCCTAGATGTTTCATAAATATATTGAAGGCATGGAGAGACTCGTGTCTGAGCAGTGCTTAAAGCAACAGCTAAAAATGAGAGAATGAAGCCCAGCGTGGATCCATTTGAAGTGTTTACATTCGTCTCTGCTATCAGTAGAGCAAAACGATGCTATCAGTAGAACAAAATGATGCTATCAGTAGAATAAAACGATGCTGGGGTGAACCAGCAAGACAAGATCAGGAAGTACAACATCAGCGACTTAACCCTGCCCAAACCCAGAACCGTGGGATCAGCAAACGATCAGCCTACTTGCTGATCATTCGGCACCACGGAAAAAGGTCAGGCAGTTTAAGGCCGAGTCATGGTTTCTTTGGTGTTCATCCTAGGTGGTGGAAGATAGAACCACTCTTCAAGACAGAATCCCAAATTGTTCTCCAGTCTTAGAAGCAGCAAGGGCTATGGATTAAGAGGTGGCCCTGACTGCTGTTAGCATTTCTGTCTGCCTGCGTGTCCCACAAGCAGCAATTTATCTGAAAATAAACCTGGTAAGCAGGAATCTTTCGCACCTAACACAAGAACAACTGAAATCCAGGGAGATGTGATATTCTCAAAGTCAGAAGCAAGCCACATCTCTTAACACTCCAGTTCACAAACTCACTCGTTCTCTTCTACAATTATTTCTTGTGCAGCAGTGAAGCCAGGCTCTCCCACAGCACTGTCCTTTTTGTTTTTCATGCTAAGTATGCGGCCTTGCTCACAGTTGTGTCCCATTTGTCTTTAAAGTAGCTGTGTGTGTTTGAGGGGACGAATAACCACAGACACACACAGACTGCTCAGCCCAGGGAGATGGGAGAGAGCACTGCTGAGGCAGTGGGCAGGCTACTCCTCAGCATTCCTTTCAGCCCTTGGAATGGCGCTGGCATGATTTACATCTGTTCTGGTTTATTTTTAAAGGGGTTGAATTCTCTGAAGTTTGTAAGTTCACAGACAGCTTTTGTTTCATCACACCTGTTTATATTCTGTCTCCTCTCCCTGATCTGAGTCCGTCAGTGGGTTCTCCCTGACCAAGGTTGCTGATGTGTTATACCCAGAGAGATTTTTAAGGAGAGAATCCAGGGAATGCAAGCTACAGCAGTCTTTCAAGCCTTCAGGGTATGCAAAGACTTTCATATTATTCCAGGATGTCCACACTCATAATTTAATGTCCACACACATAATTTAATGACTCTGTACTACTATCTGTGCCAGAGGGAGTTTTGTTTTTCAGAATCCCGGGGGCTGAAAGGCTGCGATTCTGCAACAGGAAAACAAGGCCAACGATGGGCTCGCACTCCCTTAAGCAGGCAGGTGAAATGACAGGAAATCATAGCCACGTGTGGGCAACGCCTTCCACAAAGATCCTCCTCTGGCCTCACCTATAATGGCTTCCTTCAGGCTGGATTCCACAGGCAAGATGTTCTTCTCCACCAGCTCCATGGGGCCTGGCCTCTGCGCTATCTTCTCATTGAGGTCATCTGCCAGCCTGGCTCTCTTTAGCTTCAGCTGCTTAGCCTGCAAGGAGGGTTCAGCCGAGGTCTCTGTTCAGGGGAAAGTAAATAAAATGGCATCAGTCCAGCAACAGTCAACCTATGCACTTTAGCAGTATTTGACTTCTGTTCAGAAAGGTAACTGTAGACACTGATAGATAGCTGCACAGGAAAATAATTGCAGATAACGCTAGATAACTACACAGTGTAAACATGTTACAGATATATTACAGATATTACATATACTGAAGTTATAAAGATGCTACAGTAGCTCCCGTGACTCTAGAATAGGACAAATTCACTGCTCCCAAACTAACGTCACCTGATTCTCATTCACCTTTTCCCTTTCAGGTGTGTCCAAAGATGTGGCACTCAGCAGCAGGGTAGTACTCCCTCTCTGAAACTGAGGTGCATATTAATTAGATCAGATCTGCCTTACTCCCACTCTGGATATTTTACAGTGTCTTCCCTTAGAAGAGCAATCCCTACCAATTCCATTTTGTTTCAGCTGCACAAAACTGCACAATTTGAGTTTAGCTAACAGATTTTTCTGAGAATCTCCGTGCAAAGTTTGTTGGATCCCTCCCAAGTAATCATCTTACGGGCATGATCTTCTGCCCACTCCCAACTACCGGAAAGGTTTGGGGGTCGAGAGTCAATACAGAAAGCTACTAAACAAGTAGTTAAGACAACGTTTGTGGTTGATGTCCTTCTGTTTCATGTGTGCCATACCTTCCAGAATGTGCATCCTAACCAGCTCCGATCTCTCTGGCCTGGACCGGATTTTCCGTTTCAGATAGTCCTCTGTCTGCAGCAAAACAGAAAAGCAAAACCAGTTTTAGTTGATCAGGCACAGGAGTGAGGTGACCTTGGGACAGCACAACCAAGAGAAACAACCATCCTTAGTTGCTTCTGAGATCTCAGTAAACATTGACCAGCAAAGGGACATTATTTTCTGTCCCAAAGCACCCACAGAGTGAGTTTATTCTGAAGATGACCTCCCACTGGACATCCCCTCAGTGTAAGAGTGTTCTGCTGCCCTGTGGAACAGAAACTGGAAAGGACTTCCTCAGGACCTGAAGCCCTCTTTTTGCTTTTTATGCAAAACCGCTAACTTGTGTCAGGGTGAAACGCAAGACATTTCTTTTTGCATTAAAGGGCAGACATGTTGGTTCCAATGTTCACAGCAAAGACTTTCATATACTGCTGGCATTTGACGCTGACTTGTGGTTTGGGCATACTCTTCTTTGTTTCAGGGTAAGCTGTTTGTTAAGCTAAACCCCATGCACTCCCTTGGCAGGCAAAATCTAAATGCTGTGACAAGACCCATTTCATTTCTAGAGCTGCTTTTAGCTCTGTCTTTGGAGAATGTGCTACAGAGCAATGCACGGAGATGACCCTGCCCGGGCTGAGCCTGTTACCCTGCACACATCCAGCAACGGGAATCTAGGAGCAGAGGCAAACAGACTGCTGAGTACTGCCCAGTTGAATGGGCCTTACAGGAAATTCATATGGAAGCCAGTCAGAAAACTGCACCATACTTGCTCAGTTGCCCACACCAAAATATTAGCTTGGTAAGAAGGTTTTATTAAATGAGGAAGAAGAAATCAAGCCTTTGGGACACTGGTTGTAATGCAAAACTCGTTGTTCCAAGCTTTCTATCAAGTTTAAAGCGGCAACGCTGTCTGACAGGTTCTCATCACAGCTGTTATTTCTTTAGTCTTGTTGCTTTCACTTTTAAAACAGAACATAGCCCAGAGTCATACGAGTTTTTATTTCCTCTGTAGGCCAATCAGAAAAAAAAAAGAAAGAAAAAAAAAAAACACTGTCCCCAGAGACCTTCTGAGGAACAGAAATCAAGAAACCCCCAGTTAGCAAAGGTGCAACATGAAGTGTGAGGCCTGGCTCAGGCCTGGCTTCCTCTTTCGACAGAGCCAGAAGTGGGTGTGACTTCAGTGTTGGGATTTTCTCAATTAAGTTTACATAACATAACATAGCATAATATAACATAAATAACAATGTAAAGTAACTGGGTGGTGGGGAAGAAGAATATTATGGACCTACAGGAAAAATCCAATGGCTTTCAGGCACAACTAGTTGACTGAAGGGTAACCACCACCACACAGAGGCTGAAGAACAGCCCATCCTATACATCCATGTCTGCGCAGCATTGTGTTACATCCAGAGCATGAAGGACTTCCTTCTGCATCGCATCAACAGCTACAGGATGCCCAAAATACGAGACATACTCCTCCTGACTTCCCTAAAACCTCGAAGAGCATATTGCATCTTACCCTGGCCCGCTCCAAACTCCTTCTCTGTTCATGAAATGCAGCTGGACTTTTCAGAGCTGTTGAGAAAAAAAAAATAGAGAATGAGTAAGAATGAAGAAGTTTTCTCACCACATGTCCTTTCAGGCCAACTAAATTAACAAATACACCACAGCAACTGCCTCCTGCATCTGTCAACACGCTGGACCAGATCTCCAGCTGGTATAAAGCAATGTGAACTGACATGCTCTGCTTGACAGCAAAGGAGCTACAGGAGAGCTGGATTTTATGTGGGCTACTGAAGAGAATAATTTGGGCTCCACTTCTAGGAGACCTAACCACTGTTCACCAAGTGGGGGCCATGAACACGAGGCAAAAATCTCCCCCCAGCAAATGCCTTTCCCAAGTTTCAGCATGGCGTAAACCACCCTTAAATAAGAGAACGGCACCAAAACACTGAAGAGGTACGTGAAATGGTTGGAAGGATGGGGGAGGATCCTAATGAACTGCAAATCCTCTTTACTACCTTGTAATGTCATAGGAAGCTGCAAGTCTTTCATTAATCTGCACCTGTGCTTTGTGTCCAGGCAAGGGCTGGTTACGAATTCTGTAGGTCCCCAGCAGGACGTATATATTCTGTGTAACAGAAACTACCAGGACAACGGGAACACTTGGACAGGAAAGTACATCTGCCTGCTGACAGATAACCAAGACTTGAGGAATTACCAGCAGACCTCCTCGCCCCCTCAGGCCTAGTAAAAGAGCAGAGCCAAAATGGATCAGGTTTTAAGAAACCGATCCTCTGCTGTCCAGGACCGTACTAACCCTGGAGGAATCTCTCGCTCTGCCTGGCTCCCCTGCAGCACACAAAGCTCACGTCCCACAGTAAAACTGGAGAAAGGGGGTGACATTACTCCTAGCGCAGCACTGAGAAGCGTCACTTGCTCCTCATGCTTTCCCAAATCCACGAGCCGCTTGCTTGCTACAACAATCGCATTGTGGCTTGTATTCAGAACTGCCTGAAGGGCGCAGAAATCATTTCCTTTCATATTTAGGAAGTATTTATATTTAAAACTGCTCGATGGAGTTTCTAAATTACCATCAAGATAAGCACCAACGTTAAAAAATCCTTCAGCTTTAAAGGCAAGTTGCAAGGCTTTTGAAGCCAGAAATCTCAACTTGTGCAGTCAGTGACTCCGAGGTGTTGCATGCACATCCTCCAAAATACGGTCTCCTTGTACTCTTTTTCACTTGAGACCAATGATTAAAATATTTCTCAAATGTAACTTAATAATGAAATATCAAAATGCTATTCAAAAATAAAAAAAGCTTGCTTAGATGCAATGTAGGAAGCTACTTCCAATGCATGTGTAAGCTTCTGAACTTTCCTACGGAATAAAATGCAGAGCCAACAAAGACAAAATGTTAAGACAGAAATACCTCCTGTGAAATATAGGCAGTGTCCCTCTACATTTACAAAAACGGGGTAAAAAGTACAAGATAGTCAATATGCTAGGAATTATGAACACACCAGTGCCCCATAATGAGATTCAGGCTACAGCAGTGAATGAAGAATAATTTGTAGAGTAAGTAAGCAACAACTGAGCACTAACCATAGTGAGTATACAGCTGCTGGGGCAAAACAGTTCCTGTTCAGATTAAAGATGGTTTCATACAATCGAATTTCACACAAGCCGTGAGAAATCACCAGGGAAAGTTATGCAAGCTGGCAAATGGGAGTGCTCTGATTGCACTTTGGGATAAGTAATGTACGGGCAGAGAGATGGTTTTGCAATAACTGAAAAAAAATAATATAAAGAAAAAAATGCACTGGCCAGCTGAGACATGAACAGCCGCGCAGTTCAGCCACCACACTGTCATGACCACAAGCAGCAAATCCCGCTGGGAAATGCTCTTCCTAAGCCCCACGGACTGCTTGTGAATATATGCACGAGCTTGAACACATTTCTCTCGTGGTACATGCATCACGGAAAAGTGAAGTAAAAGCTTCCTTAAGCTCAGGCAATCCTGGGCAAAGATACCGGGCGATAGATAAATCACCATCAAAATCTACGCTGGAGACAAGCGCAGCAAGCCTCTTCTCGAGTCCTCCAAATCCCTCTCCCCCTTGAATGTGCCAGCACGGCAGTAATTCTTCGCTCTCCCCTTCCTACCTCTGCCGTCAGCGTGAGGCAGGACATGAACTTTAAGTGACATTTCCCTGGCCACGGCAACTGGTCAGGAAAGTCAACTGCAGGCGCTCAGCTGATTTCACAGGTAGTCCAGGAAAATCTTCAATAGGAAGAATAAAACCAAGACGAAAAGGATCCCCGAGTCAAAGGAAAAAAAGAACCCCCCTCCCCCAAATCCCATACACGTTAAATAGTAAGCAATGCAAA
Organism: Anas platyrhynchos; assembly: GCF_047663525.1. Lineage (NCBI taxonomy): Eukaryota > Metazoa > Chordata > Aves > Anseriformes > Anatidae > Anas > Anas platyrhynchos. The sequence goes on along the minus strand of NC_092587.1, from coordinate 53,313,788 downwards.
ACTGCTACGGGAAGACCCTTGCAAAAACAATGTCAGTCTCTCAGGACCAGCTCTCTGCAAACAAGCACGGGGCTGGAGCTCGCTGTGCTGGCAACACGACAGAGGACTTCATATCTGACCTCTGGAAATGTCAAGAGGGCACAAATCCTTCCCTGCTTCCCTCAGCAATCTAGGATGGGGCTGCCATGTCAGAGGAGGGTGTCTGTTGTAAAACCCCGCTCTGTCTGAAGTTAACTGAGCCTTGCACATTCCGCTGGCCACGTAACAATGACTATTACACTGGAGCAAATGGAAAAAAAATAATGATAAAAAAATAAAAAATTCTTTCTGCAGAAGACTGAGGCTGGGAGGCAGAGGGTGCCCAGAACTGGCTGGGGCAGGGCTCCTGCCACCAAAGCAGGTCATGCACACACGGCCCCTGGTACCTAAAGCAGCAAATAGGACCCTACAACGTGAAGGAACTCCTAGCACCTGATCCTTTCTGACTGCACGGCTTGGAGAAAATACATTAGGCTGTTCCTTACGGCGGGTTGTCTATCCTGTTCTTGAAGACCACTAATGAAAAAATGCAGCATTATATTGCAGAGAAATTATCCCAGAGCTTGCTACCTGAAAAACCTTTCTGTATGTCTAAACTGTATTTCCCTTCCTACAATTTATACTCATTATTCCTTGCCTTGCCTGCAATAATTACAGAGAACAACCTGTTTTCTTCCTCTTTGTGTTTATCCCTACATATTTGAAAACTTAGGTTCTCTCTTCTGCTGGATAAAATGAATAAAGCTTCCTTTACAGATAACATTTCCCAGACCTTTGCTTGTTTACTCTCTTCTGGACTTTTTCCAGTTGATCTGCATTTTTCTTGAAGTACAGTGCCCAAAATTGGGTATATACTCCAGCCTAGGCTTTATCAGTGTTTCAGAGAGCTCAAGATTATTCAATAAGACTTCTCAGTTCCACGTGTCAGGCTGTTTGCCTTTTCTTGGGTGCATAAAACATGTAACACTGTTTACTTGTGCTTGGCTCACAAACTGTGAAAGGTCTCCGATCCTCTTCTGCGGAGCTGCTCTCCAGCCGGGATTCTCCATCCTCGGTTCATGTCACTGGCTGGATGTACCAAAAGGCAGGAATTCTGCCTTTGTCTCCCCATCCCCAACATTTTATTTCTCAGCTTCTCCAGAATATTGTGAGCCCCCCATCCTGCCTTCCTCCCATCTTCCTAACCTGCCAGCTTAAAAAATACACACGCAATTCCCTTGTTTAAACAGAATTACTGAAAGCAGTGCATAGTATCAGACACAGACCTTAGGGTCTGTCACCAAAAGGTGACTGCCTCCTCCCTGTGGCACGTGCCCCTCCCCAAACGGGGTGCTATTTAACTCAGTGCGAATCCTGACCCTGCTAACTGCATGGCCAACCTCACTAGCTTTGCTTGCAAAACTTGGGGGAGCCCCTGCTGACCAGACAGTGCTGCCAAAGAAAGAAGAACTCGACAGACTACAATAGCAGGGCTAGCTGTTGATAGAAAATTGATATTTCTCTGGTACTGAGATATTGAAGAATGCAGAAGGAATTTCCACCAGGCCCCCTTTCAGTTCGGTGTACCTTTGCCTGCCCTTGTGCTTTTGTCTGTATGTGATATATGCGTGATATTTTCATCCCCAATAAATGGAGTTTCTACTTTCTGCCCTCACTCCTGCACTTGGGCCTGGGACAAAGCCCGCTAGCCCTCAGTTATGCTGACACAACAGTTTGCGGCCTCGGATCATGGTTGTTTTGAAAGAGTTATTTTAACCTGGATCGGTCTGCTCATTTACAGCCCGGCTCCACAAATAATTGTGTCAGCAAAACTGAGCAAAAGCTGCACGGGCAGCCAAAGCCAGAAAGGAGAGGCTGGGGCTGAAGCCCGTGCTGCAGCGGGAGCCCCCATGATGCTGAAGCACGGCCCCAGAGCCTGCAGCCTGCCCCATGCACCTTGGGGAACAGCCTGAAGGAGGAAACGGCTCTCAGCACCACATCCCACGCAGCAGGCGTTACACGTGGCTTACTGGGTGGAATTGAAGGGATACCACCATCACCAAAAGCATTTGGGACAGAGGTGTACAGGGCTTTGTCCCACTCAGCCACGTGGTGAGTTGCAGCTCCAACTGCTAGGAGAAGAAGCACCAGCTTTAGGTGACCGCCAGCAGGACACGAGTTTCCTACCGCCACTGGGCTGGCTTGCAAGGACCTCCTGAGGTTCCTACCACACACATTCCAGTTTTTCGTTCTCTCTGCTACTTGTGGACAACGATGCTTCCTCGCAGGATTCCTGAAGCCTTACGATCTCTGTGGTCACACCCTCAGCTACCAAGAGAAAGCTCTCTGGAGATGAGTGATGCAACTGCGTCGTGCCTCCACCCTGCTGCAGAAATGGTTGCAGCTAGGGCACTGCAACTGCTGGCCTTCCGTCTGACCCCCAAAGGGAGGCAGCAGCCACACCGGAGCGTCTACGATGACAAATTCCTTTCCATACAAAGCACAGAGATGGAAATCACTCATCTTTGCTTCAAGCTGATGTATTAATTCCTGTGAAACTGCGTCCAAAACTGCAGTGCGTAACTTCAGTGTTCCCTCGGCCCACGCCGTGTTTTGAAGATGACGATGTGTGAGTGAAGGGAGATTCTGCTGCAAAGTGTCCAGGTGGTGCTGCCTGTAAAGAAGGTGACTCGGGAAACCAAGGCTCAGCCCAAATCTCCAACGTAACGGCAGAGACAAAAAGCTGGGCAAAATGGTCCAAACATTTTCTGCTCAGGGATTATTTACCCTGCAGCATACAAAAGGCAATTTACGCCGTGCAAAGCTTTCAAGGACAGTCATACAAAGATACTTGAGTTCCTGTTACCCAGTGTGAGAAATAAGTGGAATCAGAACCGCTCTAAGAATGAAACATGGCAGAGGAAGGGGATGGAAGGATCCAGCCCCTCAGAGAGGAAGGTCAAAGAAGCCACACGCTCTGCATTTGCTTCTGCAGTTGATGGAAGACACCAAGATTTGCAAGGAGCCAAATATTGCAAAAGGGTCTTCAGAGATCCTCATAGCTCAGATGTCTAGGGAGGCTGCAAGACCTTCTGAAATTGGGTAAGATTTCAGAATAGGAATTGTCTATCAGACCTGTACACAGGGAAGAGACAGCAAGGGAGCCTTCCTTGGTCACACACAGCATCGAGCTCTTCACGGACAGCACAGGCAATGTTCTTCATAGGCGATACCTGAACTGCAGATCAGTTGGTCAGACAACACGCAGTGTTTGTGGAAAACTACAGCTAAATGTGAAAGGCTGAATCAAGTATCCTGCTTGTCATTTAGATCAGCTCATGAAGGAAAATTAAAATCTTTGTTATGACAAAGAGAAGCTCATGTCCTGTCCAAAACCAACCTCAGAATAACTCAGAGAGGCAAGGCCTACCACTGCAGCTCTGCGCCTCCTCTCTGAACCAAATTCTAGTTTCTCTCTCTTGTTTACTATATGCTTTCGTAAAAAGATGAGATAAAGAGCTGCAAATACGCTCATGACTTCCTCTGGCAGTTCAGGGTGGGGCTCCCACCCTGTAGCACTTTGCGTGGCATTTGGTAAGACACACATATTTTGAACCACAGATCAAGGCTGTTGGCACTTTCTTCCTATTTGTCCTCACCCCACTTCCAAAAATCATTTCTCAAAGCACGGAAGACAAAAGTATTCAAAAATTGGGTCACCAGCACAGAAGGAGCTGTCATCTTGCTAGTGGGGCAGCACCAGAGAGCAGGATGGTGTAGAAATATGAAACAGGTGGGAATACACAGGTGATGGAAAAGAGATCTTCACTAGTACTCTTCTTTTTATGTAGCTCCAGCGAGTTTCCCATTTGGGACACAAACCTGATCAAGCCTGATCATTCCTGCTGATTTCATAGCCCTGGCATGGATAAAAACCCTTGGATTAAGGCTAAGATCTGAGCATCAATTTAAGGATTAGGAAAAAGAAGCCACAATCAATGAACTGTGATTATTCAAGCCCAGAAGCATGACAAACTCAGAAAATTCAGCCACCACCAAAGCACGGCACGGTGATGGTGCCATGGTGTTACGGAGACTCCTGTGACTGAGCTACCCCAAGGGGCAGCAGAAGACAGGCCACGTGTAGTGGAAGGCAGACGTCCTGCCCCCCGGTGCCACCCCAAGCCCTGTGAGACCCCAAACCTGCTCCTCAGCACCCCGAGGTGGGGCTGAGCATCACAGCATCATGCGGGTGGGACTGTGGGACCCTGCCCCAGCTCTGCCTTGTGGCTGTACCACAGCCATGCCTCCTTTCAAATACAGCTAAAATGTAAGATTTTTGTTAGCTTCAGCAATGCGACAAGCCTGCCTGTCACAGCCAGTGTGCAAGAATTGAGAGAAAGCATTAAGAAGTTTCGAGGGCCAAGCAGAGTTAATTTGAACTGTCAGAGATCTGTGTAATTTCTCAGAAGACTCACCCTCTGGAGGAGCAAAATGGAAATTGTCACCCATGGTAACAGTTATCAGATCTCTGAGTGACTTGCTACAGCTTCAAGTCCAAGAACACTTAGGGCAGGCACATACAGATAATGCACAGCCCACTCTGCGCATCCACAGTAATTCTGCAGTCAAAAGACATCACTGATACCTGAACTGAAAACAAAGGAGGTAATAGAAAGCTTCACTGCAATTATCATTCCACCTCCAAACACAAGAGGAAAAGGAAGATAAGGAACTTCTAATGGGAACCCCTCAATTGATCCATTCCTACACCAAACTCCACGCCTGTTTGTTGGATGGTTAATTGCCCCTTCGCAAACTCTTCTGACAGCTTAATGGAGAGCCAAGATGTGGGGCAGTGAGAAGAAACAGGACAGACCATTCCCAGCTTCCAAGCAAGAATAAGCCCAAACAGACAGTGGGAACGTGAAGGAAAAAGAATTGTATCGCAGACCAAGTTTTGCTCCCCTGAATTATTATGCTTCTCTTGCAAACAACCGGCAGAGCTAAATACATTATTGTTGCAGGGATCAGGGACTAAATGCAGCCTGCCAAAACCCTGAGCACAGGCTTTTCTTTCTGCAACTTCAGAGAGGACAAACAGCACATTTCCACAGCTAACACAATGAACTTTCCTGCTCCAACCATGTCTTATTAATCACAGATGATACAAGCACGTGGAAAACAAACACATACAGCTATCTGAAAACACGAACAAGCCAGGTGCTGTTATTAGGCCTCTTGCAACGAGGCCCTCAGCTGAAATCTACAGACTCCCTTCTCCACATGAAGCCTCAGGCCTTTGAAATCGGGCTTCAAGAGAAGAGATCAAAGCCAAAGAACGAGCAAATAATTTCCAGGAGACGAGCTGCAGGTAGATAATCAAATTAAAAGAAAAACAGTTACAGATTTCTGTGCGAGATGCCACAAACAGAAAACACAGCTGGAAGTGTCCTCCACAGCTCTGTTTGTGTTACGCTACCTGCTCAGAGCTCCAGTTCTGCTCTCGGAGCAGGACATCTAGCACAGCAAAAGTCGCGCTGCAGCCTCTCTATTTGAGATGTCATTCTATACACAATGAACCAGGAAATACAAGAGATGAAGTGGAATAGTTAAATATATAAATATATATCTTAAAAGTTTGATGGGTTTGGGTTTTTTATTAAAAAAGCCTGTGAGTAACAATAATCACAGACCATACGTTTGTTTTTAACTCCTTATCCTAAATGGTATCCTAAATGAAGCACAATTTCAGCTGGTTTTGTTTGTGGAAATACCTTGTGGGACAGAAGCAGCACCAGTGGGCACAACAGCAGAAACCAGGTGGTAGGGAAGTAGAAATTTGTATTGTTGTTACTATAGATACACTTTCAAAAATACAAGGAGCATCACTTCGAAGTCCTGATGTGTAAAGAAGCAAGAGCATGCCAGAGCACATTACGCAGCACAGACACTCGAGGCAGGAAGAGTGCTTTGGGGGGAATTAAAGCAATCGTTTTCTCTGCAATTCAAATATAACACACATCAAGATGTGTGTTATAATATTCTGAAATATTCTGAGCCACACATCAACACTCCTGAACTAATAAAACTCCAGGCAGCCATAGCAGCTCATCTTCTATCACGGCCTTTATGTAGAAGGTGAAATGTTGTGGAGACATTACGAATTGCACCTGAAGTCACCGACACGACTGCAGAACACTTCCTGTTGTGAAAAATGCAGCATGTTTAGGTAACCTTTCCCTTCCTCGACATGGATCAACAGACGATCCTATTTAGCAATTAACACAGTTAAACAAATCTAAAAGCCAGATGTTTTTGGTTTGTTTTGACAACGTGTCAGTATGGCCTACCGTAGCTATTGTTCATAGCGGGAATCAGGAGTTGACAACATCCCCAAAGGACCGGCCTCCTTCAGCCACTGCCCCGTGCATGGCATTGAGAAGCTGCAGGTTTAAAACTGCAAACTTTTTGCTTACTGAAATCAGTACCTCAACTGTTTTCTTGTAACGGATGCAGAAGGCCTTGCACAGGCCCTGCACACATGACTACTGATAGGCCAATGTGGTCTGTATCCCAGACTGGCCTACTTTAGGCCAAAACACAGCCTGTGCTCTGTATCTTAAAATCACTTTCTAAGTGTCCCCAGCAACTGGCAACACCTTTAAATTAATTCTGAGCAATGTCTCTTGTACACCCTCCTCAGGAGAGTCTGAAAGCCGGTAGGCAGCACAGGATTCACCAATGTTGTATACCAAAACACATTCAGGTCACCAACAGGCTGCTTGTCCAAGTAGGAAACTGCACTGGAGTGTTGGTAACTCAAACCTACAGCACGCAATCACCTCAGCGTGGCAGCCTGTAAAAACAGAACCATTAGACAAACAGCACAAATTCCAGCCTTCCTGGATTCTACCCTGACTGCCATCTTCTAACCGCTCAGCGTGAAGAGAAGCTGTATTTCCAATTATTAAGCGATTTGCACTAAACAGTTGCTGTGACAAGAGAAGACAAAGTACTGTAAATCAGTACTGGTCCCAGCAGAGAGAGAGGTAACGCCAGGTGCATTTAGATTAGACGTTAGGAAGAAATTCTTTACTCTGAGGGCTGTGGGGCACAGGCTGCCCAGAGCAGCTGTGGATTCCCCATCCCTGGAGGTGTCCAAGGCCAGGCTGGACACGGCTTTGAGCAACATGGTCTGGTGGGAGGTGTCCCTGCCCATGGCAGGGGGTTGGAACCAGATGGTTTTTAAGGTCCCTTCCAACCCCAACTATTCTAGGATTCTCTGATTCTCTGAACTGCCAAAGCAAAGCATGCACTAGCTCAGAGGGTTCATGGGATGAAAACCCCAAATTGCCAGCAGGAAAAAAGTTTACAAGGACTTGAGCTGAGTACTGTGTGCTGGAGAGGACAGCAGCATTTTGTTCTTTTCTTTTTTTTACACCTGCCTTCTGCACACATTCATACACGCTGTGTACATGGCATCCTGGAACCCAAACACACAGCCAAAGTAATCGCATGTGGGCTCAAATCTGGGAAGCAGCAAATACACTGAAGCAAAAAAGAAGCACATGGAAATTCTCTACCTGTGCTGTAGCTCCCCTCCTCTTAGCTCTCAGTTCAGACAATGCCCTTTTCAAAGGCTGCCTCCGTCACCTTTCAGATATTCACAAAGCAATGCGGAGAGCAACACAAAGCACATCCCCAGAAACAATTTTCAACTTCTGCTTCATCTGCTTGGTGAATCTAATGGTCACTACGGCAGCTTCCCTGCAGGACTGCGCCACATGAAAGCCTTAATTGGCTCTATTTTGTGTCTGCAAAGAGAAGCCAAAGATCACAGTCCCCGGCTGATAAAACAAGGGGCATGTGAAGCTTTAAAACAGGCGCAGAAAACAAACAGAAAAAGCAAAACATGTTTTGCAAAGCAGAATATTGCTATACTGGCCAAATGTCTTTCCCCTGAAATTGTAGTTGAAGATACTTTCCACGTGTCTTTCTGCTCAGATGAGTATTAGCTGTTGTGCTAAACATTCTTTTCGAGGGTGGAAAACTGGACATTTAATTCTAACAAAACAAAACAAAACAAAAACTTACAATAGCTGTGACTTAAATTTGACACTGACAGCTTCTGCCTGTTCTGCTACAGCACGACAGGGTTCAGTTGAGCACTGAAGAAGTTTTTGTTTAGTTTGCATTTTAAGAGAATATGAAAATCACTTCTGCATAGTTACCAAAAAAAAATGCAAATAGTCAGAGAGCTTCTCTATTGGCACTATCAAATAATAGGCCAAAACATGAATGAGTATGAAAACTCTCCTTGTTTCTAGATACAGTCCTAGCTCAAATCACAGGCATGTCAGCTGCAGATGAAGACTTGCTTATCACCTCCTTACTACAGGCAATACAGAATTTTAACCTTCAACTAATGAATCCTGCTACTAGTAAAAGGTTATGCAAAGTGATAACAGAGAAGCAAGAAGAATTAATGAAGCATTAAACTAAATTATTTTGAGTCCTCCGTCACTGCTTATAAATGTTTTATTTCTATCTACAATACACTAATTCTTTAGTGAAGCGTAGCCCTGCTGTAGGTGGTTGGTGGGCTGGAAAGGTTACTCAAGCAAGATTAAGTGTACTTGGTATGAGATTGTTGAAACGTTTGCCTTTCCTCCCTACCATATAAACAAAATTCCACATGGGAACAAAGAAAGCAGTTCCCTGCTCCGTTTCGAACAAGCAAAGCAGAACAGGGTGACTCTCAGGCTCTTCACTGTGAGCATCAGCTCCTTTACAAACACACATTCTCCCACTCCTCAGGTTTAGAGTGTCCAAAAGCCTTGTGTGGAAGGAAGCCTGAAATACAATTTCTTATTTACAATTCACAAACTCAATCCAAACACCACGTAAGAATTGTACTGCATTCAGGAGAACCAGAAGTACTCAAGTGAGCTTGCACAATAGATAGGTTTTAATGTAAAACCAGAACTTTTACTTCCTCCATTCTTGGTTCGTGGATTTCTGCAGGTCTGTTTGGTGATGGGATCCAGGAACTGACAGGAATTAAAGGCTAAATCCGAGTGAACATCTGGGATAGCATAATAAGAGCAAATCTGCCAAGAAAAACAGTTGATACTGGGGAACTGACATCCACACTCTGTATGTGAAAGTGAAACAGGAGGTGGTGTGTCAGATGAGCCCTAGTCTGGTCCCATGGACCAAATGAGTATTAGCTGTAAGCAGAATATTCTTCAGCTCAGTTTCACCCCAATTTAATACAACTCTCCAATTCTGTGAGTTTTTTGTGTGCAAAGCAAGGTACAGCAGGCACGTGCAATCGGGAGTTTGACTTCAAAAGCACCTTCCTGACTCAAGCCATAATGCTAATGAAGGTCCACCCATAACCACTGCAGTTCTTTCAGGCATGATAAGGCTCTCCAGATGGGAAATACAGGCTAGAAGCCAACCAGCACTTCCCGTGGAGAGAGCACGCCAGCCCATTTCATTCAGCGCCAAATCATCCTCTGGATTCCCAGTTTTAGTTTTTGTTAAATCCTGATAAAGGGCTGAGCAGGGCTGGTTTCCTGAGTAACGAACTCAAGAGGGAGACATGGGGTCCGCGATCACTATGTATAGCAGCAGATGACAGCGGAACAGGATGAGTACATAAATGCTTTCACAGACAGGGTTTACATGGTAGAGACATGACAGAGTACAGGAGACCTGCACATTCTCAGTGGAAAGGTAAAATGTCTATTCTGAACGGCTGAAAGTAGGAGCAAAGCTGTTGTGACTCAGATGCCTTCAGAAAGAACAGGGCCCTTAGTCATCTCCTGTCCTTCTCAGGTTAAAAATGGGACTTTGCTTTAAGTATCACAGTTCGTCTCACATCTGATCTTCTCATTAAAAACGGCCCAGACAAATAATGGTTTAAACATTTCCCTATGTGTGGTTATTTCCAGTTGGCAGGTATGGGTAAATGATACCATGGCTTGGAGAGGAATAATTTTAACTCATGTTTAGAGCAGATCTGCTAAAATGTTTTTTCTTCACTGAAGAAAGAACCTTTTAATGTGGTGCCAATGTTTTCGCAATGATATTTCACTGAGCATTCTTCTTTGGTCTGTCATGAAATTCACATGTAAGAGACATAAATGAAGCAATGAAGGGTACAAGTCTGCAAAGACTCGTTATTTAGGCTATATTTTAAGCAAATTTAAGACTGACTAATTACTCTGGGTGCCTTACTTGAATTACTTGAAAGGGCATCGTTTTCAAAGGGCCTGTAAAACAGACCCCTCTTGGGAATCACAAGTTTGGCCAGCTTTGAAGAAAGCCAGTACGAAACATAACCTAATACAGATTTGCATACATATCCACCTACAGCAGAAGACCACAAAGAAGTCAGGAACATTTAGGAATATTTGCTTCTGGGAAACATTAGCAAAAGCACACAGCCACTGGGACACTAATCTTTCATCCAAAAGCAAATAAGTGTATTCTGTAGAAACACGTATATGAATTCCCCAGGTGAAAATAAGACAAACGTGATGTACTACATCCAGACAGGTCAATCCTTCCTTTTTAATTTGGTAACAGAATTTTAAATAGGGGTCCCAGAAACATCTTGAGCATGTCACTACCTTCCAGAGAGCCACTTCAGCTGACAGAGGGGTGCTGACAGGTTCTCTTCATTCAAAGAGAGAGCTGACAGCCTAACCTTATGACATTAGCAAAGCCTAAGTCACATCACTGTGTCATATTACAGTGTGCACCCCAAAAATAGAAGGAAGGAGAAACTCATTACTACATTGTCTTCAAATAAGGTGTGTGAAGTGGGGGAGGAGGGAAGTTTTTGAAAGAAGAAAACATTTACCTGAGCCTCTGCCTTCTATTGAAGCTGTTAAGTGAAACTGAGAGGAACTCTGAAATGCTTGCTCTTTGGTCTTCCTTCGAGTTACTACCTCTAAGTTATTCAGCTCAGAAGTGTGTGTGGGGGGTGGGAAACAAAAAAAATATCTTTTCTCCAGTGCTAAACTGACAGAGAATTTACTAAAGCCTGGCATTAAGCGGTATCCCATGTGTCTACACAGACACGTAATATTAACGTTCTCTGGCTCTGCAGACAGTCTTTCCCTGCAAGAAGGGGACTGGCTGATGCCCATAAATCCCTTGCTGGCTACGTGTTCTAGCTACAAACATAAAACATGGTCCCTTGGTTAACATCTGGTACATGCTGCCAGTTTTGACCAGGTTTATGGAATATGTTACATACAAAGTTAGAGCTGCCTCTGAGGTCTGCAGAGCTGACAAACAAGAACAGAAACTGCAAAGGCAGGAAGCCTGTTAAAAGAGTGATTATCAGCATGTGTCAAGAATATCAGACACTTCAAACATAGCATGGTCTCCAGAAGACTCTTCACTATGATCAAATTCAAAAGCTGTTTTGGAGTACGGGTACGCTTGGAGCCATTACTCTGTTGCTTGGTATCAGAGGTGGCCCCACACCTAGAGTACCAACGCCTCTGAAGGACAACGTTGAGTGTAACAGGGTGGGGCTCTTCTCTGTGATGTTTTTCATCCAGGAACGGAGAATTTGATCTTTCGCATCATTTGTGAAACCAGTCCCGACTCAAAAAACAAGCATAATAACAAAAAGAGAAAGAGTTTAAGTGATACTCACGCGGCATGATCCCTTGGCTCACCAGCTCCTCCCGTGTGCGTCGCTGCTGGAGCTTCAACTGCAGCACTGCACAACAGCAGAGAGAGGGAAGAGAAGGAAACCCATCAGTGCGAGAAACATCAGAGGACACATTTTCAAACGCATCTTCTTCTCTCCTTTGGACGCCAAGGCAGTAGCGAGCAGCAGGATGAGAAGACCTCCCTCCCACCCAACTCCCCTGCAGCACGCAATTGCAGAAGTGGCTGTGAGCGGCGAGGTTTCCGTATTCTGCTGCGGGCAACAAGGAGAGGAAGTTGCAAAGGGTCTTGGCAGGGTGATAAAAATCCGCAAAGCCGGGCCTGTTTCTCAATTCTTTCTACAGCTCCAAGTTATTTCAAGCCATTAGCATTCAAAAACAAACAGAGAGAAACGTTGGTCTGACAGGCCACCAGGAAAAGCAGCGACACCCCACCTGCTAATGACTCCTCAAAACTCTAATTACAGATTAAATTGATATGACAAAATTGTTGGTCATTAAGCTTTCTCTAAATTACAAGGCTGACTGCCTTCCCTGGCACTGAAATCCTTCCACCTTCAGAACCATGTAATGAAAGTGAAATATCATGGGCATATCTGCAAGTGTCCTTGTTCCCCAGCAAAAGGGATCCCTTATCTCTAGCATGTCTCCAATTTCTTTGAGTGCTATAGAGCATGTGTTACCTGTATGAAATACAGTTATCTATTTTTTTTCTAATGCAAATGACTGGATTATTTCAACATTAAGATTAGAACAGCAGTTTCCATTCAAACTACACAATTGAAGTAAAATTCTCAAGATCATTCTTACAAACAGTCAAAGACAACTTCCATATGAAAGGGACCTCGTAAAGCCAAAGGAAAAATCCCATGAGCGGTGCACACACACACACAAACGCACAGACACATCGATTTGGGACAACCTGAATGAACACTCACTGAATCCCGTTTGCAATCAAGCCTAAGCTCCTAAGTACACTCAACAGAAAACATTATAAAATTAATGGCATGGCTTCTTCCATGTTTAAATTTCAGTTTCTCTGTCGCGTTTATGCCTGTTGTATAGTCCACATAACAGAGGTCTGCACAAATGTAGTAGAACCACCAAAGAACAAAACTGCTCTGCTAACTAAACCATCTTATTATAACCCTTATGCTTCCTTTCTCAGTTATTATTTTCTGTCCAGTACATTCATTTCTGACATTAGATCCGAATTTATACTGTACACTCCCTAAAGCAGAGATCAAAAACTTCAAGAGAAGATGCCACCTCACCTACTTACATACATCATCACATTTTACCTGTTTCCTTAAACCTCCTATTTGCAGTTTTTCTTTTGAGGGAGATACCCCTTCCAGTAAGGCATCTGGTCTTCACAAGAAGTTGACAGGAGATGAAAAATCCATCTCTTCTGTGGTCGCTTGCACCGTGGCTAATCGCCCGCACTTAAATGCTTGGATTTGTCTAGCGTCAGCTGCCTTTGGCTCTTGACATTGCTTTTTTTGAAGTTTATGACAGTGTGAATATAATTCCTACCTCTGAAGGCACTTCTGTATACAGCGTGCAACCAAGTTCCCTCTCTTCACTTTCTTGAGCCAAACAAGGATTTCTCAACACATGCATCCCAGGCAGGAAACTATTTTCTTCACCACGGGGAAGGGAGAGAGGGAGTGAGCTAGAGCAGAGCACCACACGAATCCTGCGAGGGATCAGCCAAGAGCCCCGGCGAGGAGGAGGGAATGCAGAGGGGAAGAACAGGCCCTCAGTTTGGCTGTGAAACTGCAAACAGAAGTGGTAGTCCCCAATTCCTCCTCCCACCCAGCCGTGCAATCTCACTCCTACTTTTGCGCTTGCATGAGGGCTGACACAGTCTCACGGCTGTCACAGAGCTCTTCGTTTGCTGGATTCGTCGTGAGGCCATCAAAAGCCAAAGCAGGTGCTGCCACATCTACGCAGCACCAGTGCCAGAAGAATGGGTGGGACCATGGCAGACCTGATCTGATTCAACTGCAGGTACCCCAGCAACATGGCTACAAGGGAACGGCCTTGAGCAAGCAGCTTGCTGCAGCCGAATCTCGCTCCCCGCATCAGCTCTCACCTCTGTCTGACTGATGGCTGGACCCACTGACGTGACAGCACACCCCGGCCAGAACCGTGAACACTTTTCTGCTTGGTTTAGTAGGTTCAAGAGTGGGTGAGACTTCATTCTCCCAGCAGCAGCAGGCAGCACGCAGGGTTTCGGCCCTGTCAGGTAACTGTACATTAAATCTCTCGCTCTGTGGCGTTTTCATCATTCTGGAGCCATTTGAGGGGCTCATTTCGATACCCTAAACTAGCACATTTCACTAAATGTACACAGACCAGGCACAGACCTAGAGCATCTCGCACCCCAACTTTACGTGCAGATAATCTCAGTATTACTCATTTCTCCCAGTTACACATCTAGCAAGGTATTTTCTAGCTGTGTTTACCGCTGTGTTATTTACTTGCCAGGACCACCAACTTTCCCTACTTTTTCCAACTATACCTACCACTTACCTCAACAGCTTATTTACCTTTTCCCTCCCAGAGTCGAAGATTTCCAGAGAAAAACTCCCCCACATAGGTGTGGCCAGCATTTTTTGCTCCTTGGTGCATAGCTCTGCACTCACCTGTATTTATGCGCATTTTGCCCAACTATCTCAGTTTGCCTAAATGATCTAAAGCATTTTATTTTCACTGTCATTAAGGTTATTTATGCCTCCACTAATTTTTGTTCCATCCACACCTTTACCAGCAGTCATCTTGCACTTGCTTCCAGACCACGCTGGGCTGATCCCAACTAGAAACTCTTTTCTTTGATTAGAGTCAGTTCTTAAACCATTTAAGCTCTACTTCATTACATCCGAAGATACTTTTTAAAACCCAAATGTATTGCACTACTAAGCTAGAGACCTCATAAAAGTCTATTACACACAGGCAAAACCCCTAAAAAACAAATTTCTAGTATCAAAACAACAAAATTGTACTTGAGTGGACCTGTTCTTCTAAAACTGAAAAGCTGCAAGCATGATTACTGCTCCTCTTATTCAAATTCTTTATCAAATTTTCTTTATTTTTTTCCCTAGAACTGGTAAGAGATTACGTACTCTTTACTCACTCACACTTTTTCACTAGCAGTGCAAAATGTTACTTCTCTTTCACTCTTCCGAGTCTCCCTGCTGTCACCAGATTTGTTAGAAATCAGTGTCAGCCAGCCAGCCAGACTTCATCAAATGGCTTAAAACTCACTTCCTGACTTAAGCTTCCCTTATGATTTTTCTAAATATAGCTTATTTCTATATCAGTTGCCATCTACTACCCGTTTTCTCTAGTCATTATATGCACCTTTTATTTTTAAACACTATGTCCCTTCACAACAAAAAACTAGCAACTGTCAAGAGGACTAAGCTAAAGAATAGGTAAAAGGTCATTTTCAGGATATTTTTATTAGCTATTAAGTAATTCCTGGGATTCGTGAATGTATTACATATTAAGCAGAAGTTATTACCAGAACATAATGCACTTTTGTCCCAACACAGTTTATTTTGGGAGGAGGGCAAAAAGGTTTAATTCAGTTCAGTCCTGAATTCATTTTGGCTTAAATAAGCACTTGGAGTTGCAAACACCATTTTGTATATTTAGGAGATCACCTGTTTACGTGTGCAAGTGTGTGAATCCTATATATAGATTAACAGATGTCCCAAGAGCCAATCCAAGGCTGTTGTACGTGGAGCTCAGCCAAAGGTCTAGAATGACTAGAGAAATTCAGTTACTCAAAGACAGGCTGGAGTGTAAGTCCTTCAATCACAAACCAACAACCTTCTGTTTCCTTTATCCCCATACTTTAACTTTAAATTAATTTTCAAGTTCGAAAGAAATCAGGTCATATAAAGAAGAGTGTATATCTGCAGGCTGGAAAATAAGTTCCACATGGGAACTCTTTTACTTGCCTCTTTTCTTCAACTTGTGTCCCAGTCCATGAAACATTTTGTAAGCTTCATATGCTTGTCTGATTTTTCCGCCCGAAAATGGGACTAACTGATTTATTTCACAAGAATGAAAAGCTCTGAAATATAATTAAAGTTTGGACAAGGCTTCTAGGTCTTTAATGAACTCTTTCAAGAATTTCTAAAACATTCCAGAGCAATCTGGAAGATGGTATAGAGAGCTGTTGGCAGCACTTTAGAAGAGGGTTAAAGCAGCATTTGTGTGGGTGTGTAGTAACAGGCAAGTAACACAGCAATACAGCTACTACAAACAGAGTTGTACTGTTAAAGAAATTTAGCAAGATGTGCTCATTTTTTGTTTGTCTTGACGTAGAACTGCGTTAACACTGAACCCATAGGCACTGCCCGCTGCGTTAAGCACGTGCTTAACGTATGGAGGCTGCACCCACACGGACACTTAGGCCACAGCTCTAGTCACAGTGCAGGGGTGCACCAGCAGTAAGCAAGAACAAATATTTATGAGGAGCGAAGTTGCTTTTTGCAGCCTGTCATCTAAATCAGCAGCAGACCTGCCTTTACACACACGTGCCCGAAAGCCCTTTGCTGCTGAGCCACGCTTCACGTTTAATGGTGTGCCCAGGGCTGCTGCTGAAACCCAGCTGCAGCCTCAGCATCTCAACATCTTAACGAGAAAAAACTACCCTTGTCTTAGAGACTATGTCACATATCCTGGCAAGTTTACAACAACAAATTTAAAAAATATTTTGCATTTCCTGTTTTTTTGAGACCCGGCAACGAGAAGCGCGCAGCTCTGAACTGCGGCCTGTGGTGAGGCCCTGCACGCGCTGGATCCCGATGTAGCACCTGGGGCCAGTCAGCGGCCACATCGCTGCAAACCCCTTTCTTGTAAGGAATCCCCCAAAATCCTCAAGGTTGCCCAAAGCGAGGTGATGCTTAAGTACTGCTATAGGGGTTATTATGACAGTGAGAGCCCGAGCAGCCATGAGGAGCCCGGGGAGGACGGCTGCTGTGGCCCACTGGATACCAGGGCGATGAGGGAGAGAGCGAGAAGCCCTAAGACGTAACCTGCACTTCAGCTGGCTAGGCTGGATGCTCACGGATGTGATTTATCCAGTTTTTAATTCAGTGAAAGCAGCTAGCCTGATCTAAAAAATCATTCTCGTAACCCAAGCGATATGCCATGTACTGGCTAGAGAAACTAGCAAGGAGAAAGAGCAATTAGCCCAACTTCATTATCCAGGCTGAGGAAAGTGCAAGCGTCAGTAAAAGCAGTAAAAAGCAAACCGTGTGACCGTGTGCTTTAATGCTTACAAAGGGTCATGGTCCTTTCTTCGTAAGTTGCTCAGCACCTCTGCAGACCCTATCAGAAAGCCCAGAGCTACAGCATCACTTCACTCACAGGGAAGCACTAACGCAGCCTGAGCTGGGAGGGAAAGCTGCCGCTTAGTTCACCAGCACCTTTCAGGAGCATCTTCTAGGAGAATATTCACTGGCCTCAGCGCTGGCAAGGTCTGATTCAGTTCCTTTGTGAGGGTCAGAGACCACGGCCCAAGGCAAGGTGGCACCAGGCCACCATTTGCAGCCCACACATGCAGTTTTCAATTTTTCAGTACAATCTCTATAACAACGCTACACCAAAACAACAGTCGATATCCAACCAACTTTACTGTAATATGCAATGATAAAAGAAGTCTTTAAATATCACAGGATATTTAGCGAATAAAATCATTACAGCTCTTTGCGCTACCCTAACTTAAACATGACAGTGCCGCCCAAATGCTGCTTTGAAAGGTGAAGCCACTTTTCCACTCATCACTCAGCCAGCAACAGCCATTTTAATTACGTTGAGAATTTTTTCCCAGATTCTGATGTATTAAATAGTCCCATCTGACTACTAGCCAGTGCCAAATTGAGCTTTGGAATATGCAGCACATTAACCATTGGTTTCACTAGAAGTTGTATCATTTTGTGACTGAATTCAATCCCTTGGAGATGTAGTAAGAAAACCTACCTCTTGCACCAAAAATGGTCTCTGAGCTTTTTTCAGCTATGTCTGCTTACAAAACAAATGTTGTCTTGCATGAGCCCTTTCAAGGGGAAGCCAGATTAGACTCTGGTTCAGACACCAGCAAGAGCAGCATCTGCTGACTTCCAATTGCAAAACCTTTCTGGACTGGGGCAGCAAAGGGTGGTTAGTATTACAGAACATCTGTGGTGTCAACAAGAAGCTATAAAAGAATACAGCTATAAGAGTTAGTGATCAATGACTGAATGTACAATGGTCAAAATGAATTTTGAAAATGACTCTCACATTGCTGAGGCTGACAATTTATTTTTTTTTCAGAGCTGCCTCTTGCACGGTCGACAACACCCACCCCATCGCACAGAATTTGCTAGAATGGTAATTACCAACAAAGAAAAGCCAACTTTGGGGGCCTTTTTTAAAGGCAATTTTCTGAGCCTAACAGCATTTTAATCCACTAAGTGCTGATGGGGAACACACGCTGGCTTTGCATTTAAGCAGACTGTGCAGTTAACAGAGAAGCATTTAAGTGAAGCAGACTGTAAATGACACCCAAACTGCAGGGATTATATGGCAGTTTGCTATCCAGGCAAGGGGATGCCAAAAATTCACGTCCCTCTGCGGGGTGAAGGAGAAGCAGCAGAGTGCACAGCTGATCCTCCCAATTTGCAAGCAGCCACTCTTGGTGGGAATAGCATCCACGTGGTCACATTCATTTGAATGCATTTTAAAGAATAGCTTGGAGTGAGCCTGAGCAAAGGGACAGTTAAGCAGAAGTTTATTTCTTTACTATTTGAGGCTATCTCACATTCCACTACCTCTTTTCTCTACTGTAGCAACAACAGCTGCTATTAAAATGCAAGCAGTTTCCTCATCTCTTCCTTAGCAACCATACCACGGAGAAAATGAGCTCCGGGAGGGTGAAGAAGAGAATTTGGTTTAGTCTCTCCAACTGTCACAAGAGCTTTTCCCACTAGAGGCAAAAGCCATTTATTGATACCCACGCTGTGGTCTCCTCTTTGTGAGAGCAGGATTGAGATCCATCTCCCCGTAGCCAAAGGGGAGGTCTGTGAAGCAAATCCTGAACAGGAAACAAAACCAGGATAGGGAGCAGTTCCTTACTGCAAATCACACGAACGATTCAAGTGGATTTCTTAGCAGCACTGTAGAAATCAGCACATCCTGCTGCAATATGTTTAGATGGGCAGGTGTCTCATGTAATTTTGGCGAATATTTATGAACACTGATGAACTCCTTACCCTGCTCTGCTTGTCCAACAGGGACGATATTCTAGGAGGTTTAACCAAGAAAGCCATACAGCGGCATCAAAGGCAGATCTAGCACAGAGGACTTGAAACCTTTTTTCACAACCACCTTTTCTTTCTTATCTTCTTGAGAGCACAAAAAGTTGTCACAAATGGGAAGAAGAATACAATTCTTAAAAAAAATGGAACAGATCTTTCACCTCTAAAGCCACAACTTTCAAAATATTTCACAGTAGCTGTGCTAGTAATAATCTAGGGATGTAATGTGGGTCATGTAACACTACATTTTTTTTTCATCCAGCACTCCCAGAAGCCTTCAGCTTTCAAATGCCCAGAAACTTTTTAAAGCAGATGGAAAGTATAGAAAAGGGGCGAGTTTGCCATTTCGACTGGGCATATAAAACACAAAGAGAAGGAAGAGAGAAAATTAACTGACTCACACTCAACACAAGAAGGGCTGGTTTCTTGATAAAACCATACTCTTCAAAGTTTCTGCATTTTTTTAGAGCTCAAAGTGTTCTTGAGTAATATAAGATCATTAACATGACATCCAGCTCCCACATGCCTGCTGATGGACTAGATGCATCATCTGTGTGACCGTGTCCCAAAGGACTGGATTGGACTGCTAGAAACAGAACACAGCTACAAGGCAATGCTCCCTTTGAAAGCTTTTGTTGGGAAGTTGCTGTTCGAAGAGAAATATGAAATTGGAATCATTTGTAAGAATGTTTTCAAAGGATGATGGAATACTTGCATGTATTATCTTTTAGTGAGTGCACGTTACGAGACATTAAGTAGCTCTTTCACTGGGGACAGACAAATGCGGATTCTTTGATACAGCTAATTTAGCAGAATCTAAAACCTGCAGAAGAAACTGGTCTCAGAAGAATATGGAATCAGAAGCAAATACACAGCCAAAAGCACAAGGATCTATTTTCATCCTCACACTGCTCAACAGAAAAAAAAAGCTACCTCACCAGGTCATTTCTGAGGCTTCAATATCAAATTTGACACAATGTGGAAATCAAAGTAATGTTTGTATTAAAATGTATCTAGAAGGCAAAGCCACCATTTACTGCAATTTCAGTATTGCAACCACATAACATTACAAAACAGGCAAAAACAGTAGCATGGTCAAAGTGTAACAACATAACATGATCTAACCTCAAGACAGAACAGAATAATTACTCTTGTTTGGTGCTTCTCAAAGGCTCGAGACAGTACTGGGGTTGTAGGGTGGTAAAATGTACAGGTACAAAAGGAAGAACCAGTCCGTAGTCCCAGTAGTTTACAATCTCAGTCTTCAACTTTGCATACAATTGTATGTGTTTATTTCAAGAGTACTGCTCAAATATATGACTCCAAATAGATGCAAAACTTGATTATTACTGCGATCCAAAAGTTATGCTGAATTTTGCACGGTTGTTATTATGTTGGTTTAAAATGAATGCTAGCAGTTGCTGTGCATTTTACAGCATTTGCCTTTACATTCTTCCTTCATAATTTGTTTAAACTCCTGCCATTTCCATTAAACATAAAACGTAGGGGGTTCAATGCAGATTTAATCATTGCTACTTTTAAATGAGATGCAAGCTTTATTTTCTTTAATACTAAAATTTTGAATCAGATAAATGTATTACTGTCAGTACATACATCTTTCTATCTAATGCATAGAAGCCCACTCTTAACAGCCCACACCTAATAGTCCATTTCAGCACTTACAAGCTGTTAAAATGGGACTTCAATAAATTAACCCAGTATTTTTAGTAAGATATGCAACACATGACAGTGTGCAATGAGCTTAACAACTGGAAAAGTTGGTTTTCTTTCTGTGCAAGGTACTGAATCTTATAAAATCCTTTAGTCCCAGAACTACTGGTTAGGTGAAAACCAAGCATGTGAATAGCTAGGCACACATCCACTTCTATGGAATCTGGCTACCATGAGTGATCCAACAAGATGACCTGTAACAAAATACCTAGGTGGAAAGGTCTACCTAAAATTGACACACCAGTATCATGAGACAGTAAATATTAGCTGTAATCAGTGCTTGTTGATGCCATCCATATATCCATTGTTGCTATATGTAGCTGGAAGAGAAGCCTCGCGGGGAAAAAACTGACTTCACAGAGAATTTCCCAACTCCCCTGTAAACTTGAGTCACAGTCTATACTAATTTATACGTTTCCATGAAACAACAAACAAGGAGGAACTAACATTGCCCTTAACCACCTTGCAAAGAAGACCCTAGAAAGAGATTCTCCAAGATAACTTAAGGTGATGTGGCAGATGAGGACAAATGAAGGGAAAAGAAGGAATGGGCAGACACATCCCAACAATCAGATCTACAGCTGTCTACTAATGTGACAGAACAAAAGGCAAGCTGCACAAGGGAAAACATGATTGTGACCTTTGCATTTTTTTCTTGTAAAGATAGAGGTATCTCTGCCGAGAAGAAGAAAGCACTCCAACCTTGTTATTTTCCTTAAAGCTGAGACATCAGAGTTGCTTGAGTGTTTTTTTTCTGAAAAATTATACAGAAGATGAAAGAGACGTATCAGAAGCCTAAGATTTTTTCAGATTATTCAAAACTCTTAGTTCAAGTGATAATGCATGTTTGTGTGTTCCTATTAAACTAAAAAAGTCCCAAGTCTTGAGAGAATGTCAAGACATGTTCATAAAACACAACTGATTAGACACATTTATAATACTAAAATTGATGAGAAAAAGCTTTCCATGCCTCTTTCAGCAGTAAGAGCCACAATCTAATATATTTCCTTTACAGCTCACCTCCCATACTGCAATTCCTGCTACAGCACAGAGCCCCAGTGTACCAACAGCCTCTCAGATCAAGGCCCAGAACTTCCCCAAACATTTCTCAGAGACTGTATCGGCCGGATGATTCAGCCTTCCCCCTACCACAGGGCACCCTCTACAGATAGAAGTTCAGAGCTTCCTTCACAGAAATCATCTAATGGGCAAGATACCACAGAATTTCTGCCCAAACAGCTGGGATCCCTCGACATATGAGCTGTGTTATCTGGTTTTCCACGTAAATGTGGAATAATTCTGTATTTCCGAGACTGTCTCAGATTCTTAACCACCTAAAGAAGTTTAGTTTATTGAAAGCAAATGCAAATTGGAACAAATGTGTTTTCACAAGCGGTAGAAAAAAAGGACTTAGAAGTATGCAGATTCAAATACAAAACCAACATTACTTTGGAAGAAGTAATTAAATGGTTATATAGGGAACTCGGAAAACGGGCCCATATAATTTAAATTAGCTGGTTTGAGCACTTCTCTCCTCCCTTCCGATTTGTGTGGTTGTGCTGACAGTTATTCCACAGGACAAAGGTGGGTTTGCCCAACACACACATCACATACTGCACTTATTCATATATATTTATATATATATATATATATATATATATATATATATATGTGTGTGTGTAATTCACGTTACACACAAAATGCACATCAAATTCCATCAAGCTCAACCGTGATCATACATGTCTACTATTTTTTATTTCCTTTCTTTTTGAATATTCACTTTCTTACAAATGTCTAGAATAGAGATCTGCAGGACACTTTGTATTTTTTTTCGTAAGGAAGATCAACAGCCTTAAACACAAATCAGCCTGCAAGGTTTAACATGCTTCTTCAGTGCCATCATAGCTATAAAAACCTAACTAATATAATTCTGTGCAACAGGTCAACAACCAGCTAACTACAAGAGCCCAGCAGTCAAAACTGGCCTGCCTGACCACTGACTTCAGGCTGGTGGACAAATTCTGCAAATGTTTAAAATGTTGCTGCTGGCTCACTGCTCTACTGAAGGGCACAGAGGAGACTGCCGGCGGCAGCGGGTTCTCCCACACCCAACACACACGCTGGAAGAACTGTTAATAAACGTGGGTTTTTGCTGATATAATGAACAAAAGCTAGTGAAGGGCGGACACATTTCCTTTCTATTGCTCCCTGCAGCAAAGAGGAGCGGAGATAGCTCCGTGGTGACAGTGCTCGCAAACCACTGTAGTTAGTTTTACGGTCACACGTCAGTCCCGAAGACATGATCCTTGTTCTGAGCTGCCTACAGTCAATGTGACAACTATTATTAGCAGCAGTAAAGCAGTCACTCAGTGAGGCGCAAAGGTACTGCTAGCTTAGGAACTGCTTCCAAAATGTCAACTTCCACTTCTGAAAAGGGGCAGTTTGAGATCTGAGCATGGGAAAGGAGGGGAGCTGCAGGCAGGCTTGGAAGGACATCCCCACGTGTGCATCATACAGACAGATGGGACAGCTTCGGAAAGTGAAAGTGAAGAATAAAGCATCAAAAAAAGCCTCACAAAGAGCATTTTGACAGGAACTCCAAAATAAGATTGAGAAGCCCACAAGTGAGACAGGCCGGCTGGGCTGCAAGCCGCTCGCGGCACTGACCAAATGATGTGAAGGGAGCACATGCGGCCTTCACGCTTCTCACGCTGCTGAGAAACTTGCAAGTAACCAAAGCACATAGCCACTACCTCACACAATTACTACAAAAAATAGACAAGTAAACCCGCCAAAAATAAATAACAACAAAAAACCCACAGCTGTATTCTATATCCATTTAATACAAGGGAAATAGTTATCAGCATGAAGCTGGGAAAACTCCACACAGAGAAAGGTGAAAGCGGGTCTCTTCCTTTAGTCAACCGAAGTCACCTGTTAGTTCCCCACACCTTTCAGCTGTGCCACAAATGTTTGTGCCCTGAAAAGTGTTTCAGTGAGGAAGGTTACCAAAAAGATGTTTGGTGTGTCAGCTGGTAGGGTAGAGCAGAGAAGTTTGGGGAAATCCCCTCAGAATGGCAACAGGCCTCAGACACCACAAGCTTCGGCTGGCTTTGGGGATGGAGACCTCATTGTAGGTATGGCCACAACATACCTTGCCCTTACCACAGAGAAAAAAAAAATCAGTATGAACAAATCTTTTGTAAACTTTCAAATAGCTATTTTTTTTTACAAAAGATTTTCTTTATGGCTGCTTACTTTTGAAAGGCTGTATTTAGATGACACTGTCCAGAAAGCCTGGATTTTGCCAATTTTCACCATCAATTCTGGAAGAAATCCATGCCCCAAAGTAGAACATCCTCTTATTATCAACTTTCTTACGTGTTCCTTGCTAGCTTCATCAGACTTAGTTTAACTTCAGATGGAGAACTGCAGACTAGCAAATTCAAATCCGTGTTTCCTTAGAAGAACACTTACTATACCATATAAACTATAAGCCTTCTTCCAGGTCTTCTACAGTCACATCTCACTGAACACAGGGAAAAACCCTGAATGCACTGATCAGCAAACAACATTTTGCAGCTTATTCATAATCCCTGTATTGCAAGGTACTTCAGCTACTGCAGGTTTGCTCTTAAATTGGAAGAGATGTTGCATGCAAGTAAATTTTACATACCACTAGGGCAAAAAACACTGCATACACCTCCACTAGCACAAGTTAGAGAAAGAAAGCCATGAGCTCTGCTTCATGTTATGCCATTTAGCAGATTACGCATCCACTGAGAGGTCTCCTGCAAGAAAAAGACAGAATTTGCCCCATACAGGCTCACTGCATCTTTATGTTTGATAAACCTAAGCTATGTCAGGGGCCATATCCCATTTTCTACTGTAGGCTGCAGAGGTCCTTGCCAAGAAATATGTTGCTTTAACATTTTGAATCAAAATTTATTGATGCAGCAGGTGACAAGATCAGTAATTCAATGCTCAGAAAAGTCTGGATAGATGAGAGTTGGGGCACGAAAGGAAAGATCAAAGCACCAAAGCAGGCACTTATTTGTGTTATAGATATTCTTTAAGTAATTGATCGATGACTTACAGGTGTGACAGAATGCCAAAAAATCTGAGGTGACTAGTGACAGATCTCATAGGTGACAGAAGGACCACAATTAGATTTACACAGGCAGCCTGATGCGGATCTGAAAAGCGTGAGCAATTGTCACTGACCCTTATCTTGTTTGGGAAGGAGAGCCACAGTGACATCTGTCTGGCAAGACCTTGGAACAAGCATGTTAACTCCAGAACTTGTTTCTGGATGCAAAACAAGCAAGCTGAGCTTAAGCATCGTCACAATTTTGTTTTCAGAAAAGCATCTGCTTTCCAACAGCTACCAGCAAGTCTAAGCATCAATTATTTGCTGTTTGAAAGTGTAAATACAGATCTTTTCTTTACAAAATAAGCAACAAATAATTATCAAATAAGCAATAATTACAAAATCATGCCTGCTTTTTCCAATCTTTATTAAAATGTTTCCCAGTTGCTGGGAATATCAATACCCCAGTACCACGGCTGATGAACATGAAGCTCTCAGTTCAACTGCAAAGAAAATTCAGCTGATAGGGCAGCAAAGTACTTACTGCAAATTTTACTTGGTATCATTACTAGTTCAAAGCATTGTCCGCATAAATGCTATTAACAGCTGCACTCATTGCACCACACCCACTTTCTATCCATTTTATTTCTGCATGTGTTGAATCCTTATATCTCCTTGCTCTGGTAAGTCCGAGACCACAACTCCTTCCTTTTAGCATTATTTTGGGCTAAAGAAAGCATTATAAAGACCTTTTTCTGAAAAATGAATTAGATCACAGTGCGGTAAACAAGCTAGCCTCTGCCCCTCTCCTCCTCCTCCCATTCCCAGCATGAAAATAGCCAGGGCTAAAGCAACAGCTGGGGATCATTACGCTGACAGAAATAGTTCAGTAAACTGCAAGAAGGGAAAACATGTCATATCCATAAAAACTGAAAACACATTAGAGCAGCAGGACTAAAAAAATACGTGATTTCAGCTTCACGGGTAACGCTACGAGCCCCTTCCACTGATAAGGACTGACTTCTGAAAGCACTGGCCATTCGGTGATAACCCTTTCCCAAAGGTACCCACACTAGGTACTGCTGTCATAAAGTTCACACATACCCTGAAACACCTCCAGCCTTCACAATCGAATGAGGCACGCTGGGAATTAAGAAAAAAAATAAATAAATTGCTTGTTTACTATCAACTTCAAGCCACTTCACCTTACTATCTCATTATCTTATCTTCATTGCACCTCCTACCTTTTAAATGCAGTGACAATCAGCGTGCCACACATTTGCAGAATTAGTTGCAGCACGAGGCTACAGAGTCTAACTACGTATGCCAGCTGTGTCTGGCTTTGCAACAAGGAAAGCCCTTCAAACAGTCAACACATTTCTATGCCTTTCTGTGCCACAGCACTATTTGCACACATCATTCTGGATTTTGGGGTACACCAGGCCGTAATTCAGAGATGCTTTGGTGAGGTTTTGTGCCCGGTTTCTGCTGCTCCTTACCCATGCATTTGCATGAGGCACCACTCTGCCATCTCCCACAGCAGCTTCAGGTCCGTTCTGAAGCAGCAAGACACCCATCAACCTCTACAGATAAATGACATCCTGCATTTCGGTGACGTGCCTCAGATGCAGATCCTCTTGCTGGGGATCTCCTTGGTGTCCAGAGCTTCCAGGTCCACATGGGCACCTTCTCCTGCCCTCTGCTGGGGGAGGCACAGGCCACCGAGCTGCTTCACCTTCAGGTTGCAGGAGGCGTTATGACAATGAGGCCTAGATCGCTCGTGAAGACAGCTATGCATTAACAAGCACTTGCATGACTCCTGATCTCTTCAAAGTACTGAACAGATATTAATAGTTTAATCAAAGGCTAAGCTAACTCAAATTACCTCACATTTGCTGTGGACCAAGAATGTGCACACAGTTACCACACAGATCAGATGGCATGCAGTAACTTGTTCGTGTCTGGGCCCTGAGACACAAATCTTGGAAAAAGACAGGTGAATTTCACTGGCAGCCTCCGAGTCACATTGAACATTTTTGAAGCAAGGACTTGACAAAAAAAAAAAAAAAAAAGAGCTGAGTTCAAGACTAGCGACTTTGCTCAGAGGTGGTGAGGTTGGAATTTACTTTTGGAAGTATTTACTTCTAAGCTAGACTCATGAATGCTCATCAGCTTTTGGGTAGTTTTCTGAAATTTTCCAGAGCTTGCGATTCCTTCTTCCTATCTTTCCTTAGAGGTTACCATACTGTTGTGTTAAGTGGGCTAGGAACTGCAAACTGAGCTCTGGTATTTGAAAACTCAATCATCCCAAGGCACTCTTTGATAGAAAACATGTTTATGGATTTCTGAATTCTAGGAATTTTACAAATAACTGCCCCCAACACATACTTTGAAAAAAACACGCATACGCCCTTTGACTTCCCCATGTCAAATGAATTTGTGTGTGGAAAGGCTCAGCAGTTCCCGTATTTCATTATGTCAAGCCCCACTTAAAAAACAAAACAAAACACATTAAATCAAATGTAGGGCACCATGTTTTCCAGAGGCAAGAAAACAAGATGACGGCTATTCCAGACAGCCACTTCTCGTAAGATTCATGAAGCAAACAGGAGTGAACATTGCCAGCATAATGCAGACCCCTCTTTATTTGCCTGGCTTTACTAATAGAAGAAAGCAGACTGGCACCCATCACCTGTGCGTGGCAAAAAGTGAGGAAGAGAAGTGGATGAATTCCGGCATGATAAGAAAAGTAGGCTGTCCCATTTTTTGCCGAAAATGAGGTACAACAGTCCTTACAGTTTCATTTAGCTCAGCGGTAAATCCTGACTTCCATTGCTCTTGCAAGGGTACACACGAGTGCATCTGCTCCTCCACTGCCTCTAAGATTTGGCTCTGCAAAATCCGGTGAATGCTACAGCATAAACACAGCAGGAGTCCTGAGAATGCAGAGACTTGAATGGAGCACCAGTGAAACTAACGTGTTTGGTTTTTTTTTTTTCTGACATGAAAGAAACTGGCAGCATCCACTTCTCTTTCCTACCCTTCCTGTTTGGTAGCTGGTAGCAAGTAGCCTTCCCCATTGCATCTGGTATTAGAACATCAGGAATTAGACATGGAGCAGGCTGATGAATGTTGCTAAACCCTGCAGAGCCAACACAGCTTTTTCAATCATATATATTTATGTATATTTATTTATTATGTTTATTTAGAGATATACAAGAACTCAATGGCCTTAATTCGGTTCCACCAGAGATGGCAGCACCTATTTTTCTGTTGATGAAAGTACTACAGAATTGCATTTTCCTCATTCTACAAGTGATGCCACTGTAGAGCTTGTGCTATTTAGTGCCTGTATGAAAGGCATACCCTGGCACATCCAAAAGCAGAGTGCTCACCTTCCACAAGCCTCATGAACGCCTTGCAAATAACAAGTCAGCTGCAAGTTCGGGCTTTTTGTTTTGTTTTCTTTCTTCCTCCAAAGATTGATGTGCTGCAGTTCTTTGCCCCCAGAGCCGACAAAGTAATGTGGGAATACTGCTGACACCAGTGGATTTATGACTGAGTCCCAAATTTTAATTGGAGAGCTATGGCTTCAGTTCTCTTTTCCTTTCCACACTTGCTTGACAAAGAGTATTCCAAGGAAAACAAGCAATGAAAATAGTAATAATTTAAAAATCTAATAAAAAGCTCACTCTTGGTATCTGATAACGGGGCTTGGTATGGGGAATGACAGCAGGGGACAGAACTTTAACAGTTTTCTTTGGCAACCTCAGCAGATCAAAAGCTGCACGAGAGAAAAATCCTCTAAATTCAACTGCTAAAATCATCTTCCACACACTGGCTGTCTTTTGATAACAAACACGGCCTTACTCTATCCGGCTTTCAGTACTCAGCTCGGACCACTCTTTACTTTTCTGTCCAAAATGTCACTGGAAGTTATTTTCCTCTCCCCTCAGATCACGTTACTCACTCTTTAAACCAGCCTTCACCTTACTTCTGAGGCCACTGTGCTCAACACCTTTGTTCACTCCTGCAAGGCCTTACTAAAACTTCACTTGCATTTAGGTGAATCCATTATTTCTGATCAAATATACCTTGTGTGTGTTTGTCACTGGCATTTTGTTATGTTCTGCTATTCTATCCTGTAATTTTTTCCTGCTTGTTGCTATCTATTATGCTGCTCACTGTGCATGAGTCACTGTCTGTACTCATCTTCTTCAGCTCTTCTTCAAATTCATTCTTGCAAGCAACCTCCATATTGTCTTTTCTTCTCATAGAAGAAGCTTTTCTTGTCATAGAAGAAACTCCCTGAAACTTGACCTCTATGTGTCTGCATAATTTTGCAGAAATGACAAATCCCTGTAAGAAATCCCATGTATTCGCAGGGAAACACCATTAACTGAAACAGGATCTTATCCAGATACACACACCCCACTCCTTCCACACTCTGAACAGGAACATAATGAAACTCAAAACGTGATACTCTATCCCCTTCAGGACAGAGCTGCCCCTCCAAAATAAGCCTTTGCACCTTTAATAAATCGGCCTTAAAGCACGGCTTACAAGATCCTTACAGATGTAGAGGAGAAGGAGAAATTTGAACTCCGCAAGTTCCCAAACACAAGTGAAATTGTCCCAAGGAAACTGTCCCTCTGCAAGTCCCTACACACGGGGCTCTGACCTCGTCCTGTGACATGCTTACGAGCGCCCTCAGGAACAACGGGTCAGAGGAGCCAGTGGGAAACCCGAAATCTGGACAACTGCCCGGGTTGGACAGAAAAAGCAAAAGCAGGCAGATTCAATATGCAAGGGAAAGGGAAGAAAAAAAAATAAACAACAACACAAACCCACAAACCAATTACACAGTGCCTAAAAGGAAGAAAGAAAGCAGAGCCTGCTGACCTTCTCGCAAGCTGTGGTATGAATCCTGGTACGGGCTCGAACAGCTCTTCCCTTGCTTTGCCACAGTCTCTGCAAGGGGCACAATCCCGACATAGGCAGGCTGGAGTGTCTTGGCTTTATCCAACATATTAGAGGAAATCCCTGGACCTGAAGGCCGAGTCTGCAACACGGGAGGCGTTCCAGGCTAGCAGAAGGGGTGCTTAATCCTCACGAGAGACCCAGCCACGATCCCTCTTTACCAGGTTTCTGTCACTGCACCAACAGGAAAAAAACTCAGTTTCCTGCTCGATTCCAAGGCTGTGCTTCAACGGGAACCCAGAGGTACGCAAGGCACTGACAGATCCTGACAGCCAGCATCTAAAGATTAAAATCAGCAAGCCTCTTGGCAAAGCTTTTCTTCCTACTACCTCAAAACTCGGACAGACGCTTCGCTGCTTCTGCAAGCGGCTGGAAGCATTCGGGATCCCAGTGTGCAGGGCAGTGCTTATCAACAGATGCGTGGACTTCTTCTCGGAGCCACTGGCAGTGACAGGCAACCTCATTCACCCAAAATAGTGAGCAGTTGGTTCCTCTCCTCACCCTGCAGCCACCTGCCAGACAGGCACTGCCATGTGATGCAGCGCTCCCCTCTCTGCACCTCCCCGCTGGGAGCGCGCCGCGCACAAAGCCAGGAGCTCGCCACCACGCCGCGAGCAGCAGCCTTTTCTTTTCTTTTTTTCCCTTTTAAACCATCAGAAATTGAATTTTGGCTGTGGAGAAAGCTGAACTGGTCAGTGTGGAAACAGATCTTACATGCATTGGTGTGAGACTACACCCAGGCAGCAGCAGGCTGCTGCTGTACAAGCACACAGAGCCGCCTCCTCTTCCCCTAAACCCTTTCTCTTAACCCAGCAGAAACACCTAGCTGGAGACGCCCAGCAGTCCCCAGTCAATAACACTCCTCCGAGCACCAAAATGTCACAATCTGTGCTCGTTTGGAGGCAGCTGTCTCACCAGGAGCTTATTTAATGCACATCATGGCTGGATGTCACCGGGTCGTCAGTCTCTGTATATAGGAACCAGCAGCACGGTGCTGGAATTGGAAGTGGCCAGGGAAGAGCACGCTCCATCCTACCGACAGCCTAGAGGTGCTCACACCAGGACAGCCGGTGGCTTTGCTGTTTCCTGATCTCACAAAGCATGCATTATAACAGGTACAAGGAAGTCTGAGCAAAAAGAAAGAAAAAATAAAATAAAAAAGTTGTCCAATGATGACACACACGTGAAAAGTATTTCAGCATCTTCCCAGAAAAAAAATAATAATTGTAACTGTTGTCGTCCTACAAGCCTGAAGCAAGATAGCCACATGGACATTACAAAAACAAGAAGGTGAATACTCCAAACCCCACCAAAACAGTCTGCACTTCAAGTTCTGCCTCTCTCAAGACCAAAATTTTACAGAGTGAGGCTGGAGTAACAGCCACAAGAAAAAAAAAAAAAAATCTCTTTAATAATGAAGCTGAAATCTTGAAACAAGTGATGCTCAACCAAATCCGGAAAACAACTTTAACTCTGCCATTAGCAGCACCAGAGCAAACAAGCAATCTAACACCTTTTTAAGCTACAAACTAGAAATTAATATACTGAATTTTACGTGTTTATTAAACCATGATCCTAGATTGCAGAAGATATTTCTGAGCTCGTGCAGCCGTGCTCTTCTCGCTTGGAAAAGTTCCACCTTCACTCAGAAAAGAATCCATACTCAAAACCTACCCCGTGCCAGACTGAGTCCTGCTCTTTCTGGTACCACAGTGTCTGGATGGGGGAAACGAAAAGATTCAGCCACAGAGGTCAAAGATTTGCTATTGCCTTGCCAAACGGGGCCTCAGACCCAGCAGTACGGCGCGCAAAGCCTGGCCAGTGGGAGCTGCTGCTCCCTCCAGCCCAGTCACAGCCACCCAGGCGGTGCCCTAACAGCCCTAAGGCATCACCCGAGCTCTGATGAAGCAAACTTTGAGAACTGGAAGAACGGAGGCCCCAAGCAGCTAATAATACATGAAATCTACCATATTGCCAGCTTGGGCGCTCTGATGACTTCACCAACCCTCCGCTGCTGTCACTGACAGCTCCGTCTTGATGAAGATTTGATCCCCTCAATGTCTTTTTGCAGGGCTGCAGATGCGGATGCCGACTTACCTTTCTTTCTTCCTACACAGAAAATAGCTTGGAAAGACAACCACCTGACTGGCTGAATGGCAGCCAGGTAAATCTTGTCTTCCTTCAGCAACATACTCTGTAATTTTGTCCTACGGCGTCAAATTTGTCCTACAGCGTTCCTGAGTGGTCTGAAGGAAGGAGGAATTATCCAAACCAGAAAAGGATGGGCCAGAGGGAGGATGGGAAGGTCTGTCACGGCAGAAGTAAGGCATCCAGCACGCTTCAGCTGCCGAGCTGCTCCGGAGAAGTGGCACCAACCCACTCCAACACACGTCCAATGTTCACTGATTTCTCGTCTCCCCGGCTTTCTCGCTTGGAAAGCATCAAACTCAATTTTCATAACCAGTCCTGGAGACATCTACTGAGCCTTGCATCCTCTGACTTTCAAGTGTGAAATGAGATACAGACCGTGGGTTGTATTCTCCCTCAAGATGCTGCATTGCTATTTCTGCCCTCGCAAGGAAATAAAACGTAACATCAGGTGCACAAACGGCTTGCGAGTGGGCACAGCACGTGGGCATAGCATGCACTACTCTTCTTTGAATGTCAGTTATCTTTACTTACTCACTGTTTTGGAGACATTCACTAACTTTCTTGTAATTTCTCTACCCTCAAAAGCCAAGACAGGAGATAAGCAGCAGCTTTTTCAAAGCCCTGTTTTGTGCTGGAAGAGAAGTGCTGAAGAGCGAAGCGCCCTCCAGTTAAATTCTAACCCTGCCCGGGATATTTGGCCTTTAAAATCCATTTTCCTGCCATTCTCCTGGCCTCCTTAAACCAGTTGTGACATTCACCTGGTCCCCTAATGAGCCAGTTCCACGGACTGGGCAGCCTTACCCGTATGTGGCACCTGGGCTGGTGGCTGGTGAGCAGAGCTGGGAAGGGAGAGAGGAACCAGGAGACTTGACACGCGTTAGACTTTGGATCACTTCAGCTGTCACATGAAACTGACTCATTAGCTTTATCCCCCCCAAAATTAGCGTACTCTTTAAATTAAAATTAATGAGCAGACAGAAAATTTGCTGACAGCTCCCACTTCAAATGTGCATTTTTTAATCCTTTCGCCTCCATTCCTCCCTGCAGCGCAGTGCAGGTCCCCTGCCCTCTTCCCAGAAGACACAGAGCCTGCAAGGATCTGCACGCACACAATTTAGGGATGAAACACAAACAATGTACTGCTAAAAACCGGCAAGCAGCTGCAATAGGTGCTCGCCCAGGCAACGTGAGAAGATCTTAGTCAAGGTTTAAGCCAGATGAACCCTTAGAAAAAAAAGTGTGAGCCCAATATATTTGCAGATCCAGCTCTGATATTTCTAGCAAGCAGACAAAAGCCAGAAAAATAACACACTGCTGCATCTACACCACTGTAAAGCTTTGCTGTCTTATGACTCCACTGATTTTATACTTCCCAATAAATACAGACTTCACACTGACACTTGTGTCGCCTACACCTCCTCTGCTACGGATCCCATTTATTTAATGTGAGCTGGCTTTGGACATTCCCACAATCCCGCCTCCCACCTCCAGTGACCTTCAGGAAGAGGTGGAAACACCAGCCTGGCCTCACTGCACATGCTGGCTCCTCCGGCTCTCGGGAAGAGCCCGAAGCCCACACACTCCGATCTTTTCAACTAGCTGGGGACAGTCAGATGGCACTCCCTGCCGTAAGCATGAGCCGAAGGCAAACCAGCACCCTGCAGGTGTAAGGCAAGGCAAGAGGAGCAGACGTGCCTGGGAAGCTGGATGTTTGCCTCAGCTCCCGAGTGGCTCCCCGGCCCCCCAGCCCACGCTGGGATATACCAGCACCCCCACCTCTGGCGAGTTGGCTGTCATTGAGCTCTAAATACCGTGAGTTGGAAGCGTAAAAATAGCTGCTGCACAGGCTGGAAAACCTATCAGATGATGTCAACTCGCATTTTGAGCCCTCCTCTCCCCCCCCACACTTCCTTTCCTATGTCACTTTCTCATTACCTCACTGTCTCTAATTCTGAAAGTGCTTCTCTCTGCATCTTTCGGCTGCCAAAGTGAACTTTACACAGCGGCTTGAGCCAAATCAACCCCCAGCACATATATAAACTCTGCCACCCACCCCATTCCTTGGGCTTCATCCAAGCCGTCAGTTTGCCTTTCCCTGCAAACATGCACACGGAGCCCGTAATCCCTATCTGCAAACCCCGGGAGCGAGGAGGGGCAGTTTGGTCCCAGGAATGCAGTGCATTAACGCAGCGCCTTATCTGCAGATTAACTCGGCAGATAAGCAGCTTCCAGCCAGCGAGGCAACGATGCTGAGGGCGGTGTGGATCCAGCAGCACTGCCTGACCCCCCCCAGCACCGAGTCACCCAGCGCCGTGCAGACCTGAGGGAGGAGGAGGCAGCAGGGGGAGTCCAAAGCCTTGGCTTTTTTTCCACCTCTCCCCCTGAAACCAAGAGCTCAAAGCGTTTTTGACCAAAGGCCATCTTCAAAGAGCCCGTGGCAAAACTGGTAAAAGGGCAGAAAAAAGAGGAAGGAGGGAGAGGAAGGGATGCAGAGATGTTGGTTCACTTCTCTGCCTCACCTCCTCCCCGCTCCCTCCCAGACCTGCTGCACCTAGGAAACCTGGGGATGATAAAGAGGAGGAAACAGTCAAGAAGTCTACTGTACTCTAGATCATATCGAAACAAAAACATTATGCAGCACATTCTCCTAATATTACTAAATGGAAGTGCTACATTTTTTTTTTTGAGTTTTATTTTCATTTGAAAACCAGTGGAAACTCTTCTATTAATCCCGTGCTCCAGAAAGCTGTACATAAACTCCTTTAGGACAAAACTGTGTTGCCATTGTAGAGATTTCTATTTAAGAGAAGAAACGCAACTAGCAGGTGAATTTCTCTGCTAACGTAGTGGGAGGATCTGCAACAGAAAACTTCAGAGAAGAGGAAAGGAAGAGAGTGGGGGGTTAAGAGAAAGGAGTTTCGCAGCTAGCTTCCAACCAACTGCAAGCCCCTGTGCACATGAGCCCAACAAAGACAAGCAAGTAAATTAAAACCACACATCCAAACACGTTTTATTTGTTATTTTTACCATTTGGGTTGATAAACTCTGGTTAGATGCAAGCACAGTGGGATACCTCATTATAGGGTAAAGTTACCGGCCCTTCTTCACGTTACACCGCCACCACCCCCTGTCACAGAGACCCCAGAGCTGGCTGTGTGATGCTCTCACCCTGTTCCAGTGCAAAGTTAGAAAGATTAGCTCAAATTACCTTCGGTAAGCCAACAAACTCGACAGTGAGAGCTCTCACAACAAGTACGGGGTCTCAAATGTGGGGAGCGGAGCTCCAGTGGAGGAGCCAACTTACAGCTGCTGGCACTGGAACTGCAGAGGGAAGCCCAGGTACTCCTCTACTTCAGGTATTGCTCACCTTGCTCTAACGTCATTAATTTGGACTGGAGGAAGAAAGAACATCAGTTCCCTGCTCTTCTCTATGAGTGAGTTACCCTATAATGAAAAAGTCAAAGGTTTTAAGCCAGAGACCCAGGATTTGACTAAGTTAAAATAGTTCTCGTCAGGTTTCCCACCTACGGTTGGTTCTGCTAATTCACCCACGGGCACCCTAGTGAAGAAGGGATGAAATAAATAAATAAGAAATAAACAAAGCATATGGTTTTGCTCTAGAGAGCAGAAAAAAATTGAAGTTCTAGCTGCCAGACCAAGGGGGTGCTGAGGAGAAGAGAGGGGAAAAGGAAGCAAGGTCTCTGGATTTGTCTTAAAACACAATTTCTTTTTAGGAGGGAAGAACTGGGAAGGGACAGGAGAA
Organism: Anas platyrhynchos; assembly: GCF_047663525.1. Taxonomy (NCBI): domain Eukaryota; kingdom Metazoa; phylum Chordata; class Aves; order Anseriformes; family Anatidae; genus Anas; species Anas platyrhynchos. The sequence continues at coordinate 53,278,040 of NC_092587.1, read as the reverse complement.
AGATACCCTTCCCCTCGTGTTAAGGCATGTCTAGGAGCCTGAGAAGTTATGTCACTGATTCCCATGTCTGTTAAGCAGCAGATAGCCCATATTTCTCCCTCCCACACCCTTTCAGCTTCTGGCAATAAAAGGTTTCTTCCTATCAAACCCCTCTTCTGCACAAAGGGGCTACCTGCAAACGCCTGGAAAATGCAGCCTGTTTTTTAGCTTCCTAAGCAAGAGAGGAAAGAGCCGGGCTGTGCCTGATGTCCTCACACTACTCGCGAAAGGAGAGCAAACCCTTCCCTTGCTTCTCAGTTTATAATAGTAGAATGGGTGCCAGGCAAACTCCTGCTACAGGACTGTGACTTTTGCCCAGAAAACTTCTCCGCACACATCCGATTGCAGTCCCAGAATCTCGGTTTTTATTAAAATGTGTATTTACCCTTGCAGAAGAATGCCCAAACCTGAAACAACTATGCATTAATGGAGGTACAGTTCTACAAAGCCATCATGCCATCCCATTCATATCGGACGTTATTAGCCAAAGTTAATGATTTTAGGTTCCACACACACATACTGCTAACTTTTTCTTTAAAAATGGTTTAAGTGCTTTGTCGTGGTGATAGTCGTGGAGGCTGGGATGAGGGAAAGCAAGAGAGGAAGCTTTGTGATACTGCAAAGCCAGCTCAGTGGCTACTGAAAGCAGTGGTCCTCTTTTCCACTGTCCTGGATGCTCACCTCACCCCACAGTAAAAAATAGCTACTGTCAGGCTTATTGGAGGCAGAATAATTTCATCCTTAGAATGTAAAATTCAGCTCTTGAGTTGCCAAACATCTATAAATCACCTCCAACATTAAATGCTCAAACTCCTTTAGTGCTGCAACTCTGTTACGCCCTGGACGGATGCCATCTCGAGCTTTCGGGGTGACTTCAACACCTGAATGCTTGTTTCCAGTATACAAATGCATAGCACAGCCAGGTTCTAAGCTTTAGGTACAACAGAAAATAAGCTGGAAACAATGTCAAGGTGCACAAATTTACTCTCATGGACTGTACTGGTAGAAAAGTAAAGGGCTTCCAGGATCTAGTACGGACTCAACCCTCTCCAAGCATGCAGAGAATTCAAACCGTAAGGGTATCACAAGGCAGGAATCTCAACAGGGAGACAATAGATTTGGGGTAATTTGTACCTGCATCTCACTCAATTATTCAGCTACTGCTTTGTAGCTGGATAGTACTGCTTACTGAATGAGAAATCCCATTAAAAAGAACCAAAACTCCCCAAATATCAGCCTGTAAGAAACAACAATTTCCCACAGACCATAAAGACAAGAAAGAGCTCCCTTCAGTGAAAGCAAGGGCGAGCCATATTGCTTCTGCAGCTTGGTAGCAGAGCCTAAGTTCACATGTAGAGGGAACTGCCACAAAGCGTACTGTTGTGGTGTTACACCCTAAGCTGAGCTTGCCTGCTTGATGCTCTGCGTCTTTGCCACAAAGACGTTTTCACGTATGTGAGACTACATTTGTATATGTCGATGATACTAACAGCACTGGCACGAGCTTGAGATAGAAAAGCTGTGAGAGCAGTAGGGAAAGTACAGTAAAATACAGCACAGTTGATCTGATGTGTGTTGAAAGGAAGGAGTGGGGGGAAGCAGAGGCACAGGCCTCTTCTGCAAGTAGCATCGCTGCTTTTAAAACAAACCTGATGTCAGATCCAAGAGTTTTGATATTCCCAGCCATGAAAGCAAAAGGAAAAGGCAAGGAACTGGCAGGGTGCATCTTCTTCTGTTGCCCCAGCAAAACCTGCCAAGTCTTACAAGTTTTAATCCAGAACTGGCTTAAAAGCCCTTAAAGGCACGTAGCCTAAATGCTTTCAACTGTGCAGGTAGCTGTGCTTGGAACATTACGTTCCGATTTGGCCTCTGCTTTCTGTTTTGTTTCCTTCTTCCTAAATGTATGAGCTCACCTGGAACGAAACGCACAGAAGCCTTTTCAGTCGCCCTCTTTCCTCAACTGTCTGGCACTCAGTTAGGAATTCGTCACTTCGGTACGAGTTACCAGAATTCATCAGCCAGAACCGCCTATTTATGGAGTTCAGACAATCCAATTACATTAAAACACTCTTTGACTTGATAAATTGGGTTAAAACAGGTAGAGAGATTTACATGTAGCACAGTCTGTGGGTCAGAGCTGGAATTAGAAACCCCAGCATCCTTCTTTGGCTGCCAAATCTATTTTACTAATGCAGATAGAAGACAGGAGCTGCTACACCAGGCCTGAATAAAAGCAAATGAGTTGATGATATAACTGAATAGACAAGCAGGCAACTGAAAAAGCTGTGTTTTTATGTGCTTGCCAGTTCTTATGATCCGACAGGAGTCGGATGCTTGCTCCCAATGCATCTAACAGCTGGCTGAGCAGAAGTCACTTACAAACAAACTCTTTAGAGCAAAAATTATTTTCACAGGATAGACACAGCCATATGCTTCCTTTTGGCTACCACACCACGCTAAGGCCAGAACTGACTATAAACTCTAAACTCTCTCCTATCAGAAAATATTTTTGCCTCAGCAAGACATCAGTTGGGCCAAGCTGTCTTTAAGCTTCAGCTACCATGTGGAGCGCCAGACGTGGCAGACGAGCAGAGCACAGCGGATGTTGTCTCCCCTGCCTCAGTGAAGAAAGGTTTTTAATGCTCTCTGCCATGAGATCCTCCCAGAGAAGCTGACGAAGGATGGGCAGGCAGTGAGGTGGATCAAAAAAGGGTGGATGTCAGTGGCACAAGCCTAGCTGGAGGCCAGTACCGAGCAGAGTTCCCCAGGGGTCAGTACTAGGCCCAGTCCTGTTGAACTTCCCAATTCGGAGGGGCTGTGCGGACTGCATCCTTGGGGATCTCCAAAAGCCACCTGGACGTGGCCCTGGGCAGCCTGCTCTGGGTGGCCCTGCTGGAGCAGGGGGCCTCCAGGTCCCTTCCCACCTCAGCCACCCTGTGACTGACCCAGCAGTTTGCTCACCCAGTCAGCCACCTAACGCCCTCAGAGGAAATACAAAAAAAAATTCTACCATGACAAACCCCATAAGCAGGGAAATGTGCATATTTTTAATATTCTCCAGCGATATCTACAGTGGACCACAAAACTACCTACTTCTAATTTCATGATTTCCTAATTATTTATGTCTATCACCTTATCATGCTTATTCTTCCTTGCTGTCTGATCTCTCTGCTAGACTTAGTGCCCAGCCACTGCAACTCTTTACTGGTCCCATGATCCACTTTTCAGCAGTTTTCTTATCCTACTGATGGCTGCATTGCTTGAAACTCCTTCTCTTCTACCTTATTCAGCTTCACCATTCAGTACACACAGTCTGAGTGATGTTCCACAAGCCAGATGAAAAAATAATCCAGCATCTTGCTCCACTTCTCATCATTCCTTCTTTCTGATGGCTCTGGGTCTCGTAAGAAAGTTCACTGAGCCAGCAGAAAACTTTTTTTTTTGGATGGATTTGTTTTCAACGATGGATTAGACGGCTTGCAAAATCTGCATCTGAGCTAGCTGGAGCTAAGCACTGAGCTGCTGGGGATGAAAAACAGAAGAGTGGAGAAAAGTCGGGCCTCTTCCTGCCCCTTCCATTGGTCACCACAAATCACTGGGGCAGTTCAAGCTGCTTCCTCTAATTTCACCCCCGAGTCAAGCTTTTTTTGCATTTTAGTTTCAACCTCTTCACCAGAGAGTGGCTGAAGCCCTAGACACAGCGCTGCCACATTTCGGACTTGAATACTCTGCAGACAAACATGCAGGCATGTGCTGCGGAGCTTGCCAGAGCACATACAATAAATCCAACGCTCTGGGGACAAGCCAGGATTACTCCTTGTACTACAAGCATATTATATACGCAATTTGCAAAAGCACAGCTCTTTCAGGAGATGTCAGATTTATTACAAGTATATATCGTAAGTATTAGAAGTATGCTGCAGAAACGTGTGGGATTTCTGAATGTCTTCTGCCCTCTCGGTTGCTTGGGTGTAGCTCCAGCGGGGCAGCCAGACATCCGGAAATTTGGTGTTAAAAGAACCCTCATGGTCCAGATGGGGGGGAAAAAAAAAAAAAAGCAGACAGTCTGGGAAAATCAGACATACAGTAGTCATACTCAAGTTTACAGGGAGAGGCAGTACCTCTTGGTAGATCAAACCTCTGGAAACCTGGGTTCCCACCGCAATTTAGGCCCCCTGCTCTCCGCAACCAGCTCACGCTTTAAGGTAAAGTCTAAAAATTCCTATTCTTCAATTTTCTTGTTTTCCAGGCTGTGCTTCCACACGAAAATGCCGTGTTGTATGAATCAAATTATGCACAGCCAGCTTCCTTACCCAAATTAGCAGAGTCTTAAGCATTTATCAGAATTAGGATCTTAGGACAACCTTTCCCCCACACAGCCCTCCCACACTTCTCCCCCACCTCCTCTCCCCTCCTCCCCTAAACCAGTTGCTCACCATTCTTCATTAAAGAACTCATTTTTTCCCTCCTGCTCACTCTGCTAATTATTATCTCCTCCAAACCCTAAAACAAGCTCTGCAATCTCCTGTCCTAATTAAATCAAAGTAAAAGAGCAGTTCACATAAATAACATTTTCAAGATCTGCTTTTAGCTTCTAGATTTTGTCAGCAAAGTTTCCAGCCCTGCCTCAGGGCCAGAAGGTTAAACATTTCTCAATGACGCAGGCTCCCTTAGCGAGAGAGCGACGAGGAAGTGGTCCAAAAAGCCTCCTTCTTCCCAGGCACTAAATCAACAACCACGGCAAACAGCGAGTGCCTCTCTCCGAGGAAAACGGGGAGGAGTGGAGCAGTCTATTACAGGCAGTCGCTGATTCTGCCACCATAATGCAAAAGCCCAGAACAAAGGGGAAGAAAACAAAACAAGAGGGAGAGATTTTGCATGTGGAACATTTAATGGATAGAGCAATCAAAATGTAAAAAACAAAATAAAACAAAAAAACCTTTCAGTTTCTGCAGAACGCTGAATTTCGGTCTGAAATTCCTGTTCTTCTCTGGTCCCATCGGGTTGCCAGTACATTTCTAGGTTAAACTTAAAGATGCTTTGACCTTTAAATGGGCTGCAGTGTTCCTGCCAGAGACCGCATCTCATGTGCTACGCTGCTCCAGGCATGTTCACATGTTGGTCTCTGGATTTTCAAGATAAGATTAGCAGTAGAGGTTTCTCCATAAGGAGCCGACTAAGCGGGATCTTATTCTTACTTAGTTTGAGGTAATATGGGGTCAGCGAAGGCACATGGCAAAGGGGTTTCTGTTGATTTCAGCTTTTAGTGAAATAATTTTGAAGGCTCTGAGCCTTAGGTGTGTTTTGTAATAAGTCAAGTACAAGATACTTTCTGAAGAGCTTAACCAAAAGTTTGGGGGTTTCCATTTTCAGCTGGGGGTAGATGAGTGTGAGATAACTCAAACGAATCAAAACTACTCCCTTTTCAATGGTGCATCATTTATTTTAGTTGACATTCGTGAATGCAAAATCCAGATCTCGAACGTTGAAAGAAAACACAAAGGAAAACCAGCTGTAGAGTATCTCCAACAGGAAAACGAAAAAGAAAACAAAATCATCAAGACCACTTCTCATTACAGACTGATTTAGTCAGCATGTGCTTCCCTGGAAGCTGCAGCTTCTTTATTTGGAATACACTCATTTCTGAGAAAAAACCACCAGGGCAGAGAAAATGGCAGAGGCTACGAAGAACCATAAATACAATTTGTCAACCTACTTCTCGCACAGGATAATTAAATAGGTTCCTAACCTGCTGGGATTCCCACCCTGTGCATAATGCCTACTAAGTGCCATTAACATGGAGAATCTGATTTAAATTAAGCATTGGGATAGAAAGATAGAAAATAGTATTCATCAGGTCACAATAAGAGACACTACCTTAGTTAGCACTTGCCTACTTAAGGATATTGTAAAGTGAGTACAGCTTCTTCCCATAAAACATTCAGTCTGCATTAAGGTTTGCACCAGTTTAAGTACAAAAAAGCTGTTTCAACTAAAAGGCACTAAGATACATATTCATTTAATATAGCAAGTTAGAATATTTTTAACCAAAGGGCAATTCTAGGTCAACTGTTCAGTGTGAGTTGCTGGCAAGGGAGAAATCTAATGCTTTTTTAAAATGGTGTTTGGTAAAACTGTGAAGGACAGGAGAGGACCTTGGTACTTGCAATAGCAAGGGATGGAGCCCTGTGACCCTAAAGGTTAATTCTGCTTCTTTATGACTCCACCTACTTTAAAAAAACGCACACACCACTGGTAAATTCAACAACATTCTTAAAACACACTGCAGTTATGCACAGAAGGGAGCTGTGCCAATGTAATTAACTTAGTTGGGAGGGAAGGAAGGGGAAGAAATATTTCCCCCATTAAGATAAAGACTTTAGTTTCACTTCCATCCGGCATAGCTTGTGTTTGCTTAGTCACAAATGAAAATAAGCTTAGGCCATCACAAGATGACCAGTTGAGGTTTCTCCATGTGAAAAGAGAATTAGAAAAAAGTGTCAGATGCTTCTTGGAAGAGCCCGAAGGTCAGAACAGCAGAGGGTGCTCTAAGTCCAAACTGAGGTGCACCAGCACAGCAACACGGGGCATCCCCATGTGACATTAAATTGTAGGTAACCCAGGGCTTTTGTTGTTGTTGTTTGGTTGTTTTGTTGGTGTTGTTCACTAGGCTTGGGTTTTTTGTTTTTGTTCATTTATGATGCTCTAGGAATTATCTGAGATTGGTAAAAAGCAGAGTGCAAAGGGTTAAAAATATTAAGAATTTGTGTCAGATACCACATGACCTCAGACAAAACCAGAGACATTCCCAAAACCTTAACAGCTCCATGTAATCTCTGTGACTGATCTATACAGCTCTGGGCATACTTTAGAGGCTGCTTCATATCGAAACTTAAAAAATATTTGCTTTTTACGTCCTATGAGCAAAGCACAGACTGGACAGGAATCCAACCATTACAAGAAAGAAAACAATCCCGATCTAAACCCTGATCTGAATTCCTGCCACCAAGCAGGAATAGAAACCTAAGTGCTTTGTTAAATATTAGTCACCTCTTACATGTGAGCAGTGGATAGCAGCAAGGAGCCACAGGTCAGCGGCAGGCAGAGCGGATGTGTCCACGCTGCACTCCTCCAGGCAAGGCGTGTATGGTGCCATCGGCGTTATCAGCTTAGAGATGGAGCACAGCACACGGAAGGTTCATTTATATTCATCATGTAAATGAAAGGGTAGCTTACAGATTACAGTAATGGCAATTAAACATAGCCCGTAATACATAATGCATTAATTTCTCAGCGAGGAATACTCTGCTTAGATTCAAGCTACAGCATATAAACCCTCACTTGAGCTTACGTTTTACACTTCAAACTTTCATTTTGTTTTTAATATCAATTGGTGAATGGTACAAAAAATTTGTAAGCCGACCATAACCAAGTATATAAACTGGAAAGTGATGCACACGTACACACAGACCCCTTGAAGTTGTTTCTTGTCAGCTAATTATTTTAAAATTAAAATGGAGCCATAAGAAGGGTTAGGAATCAAAGCAAGGCAGTGGATATTTGTTTTGTGTCTAGCACATCTTCCCTGTTTTAGGACAAATAGAGCATGTGTGCGTTCATAGAAGGGATAAAGACTAAAATATGCCTTGATGTTTTTTTTTTCCCCTCCCTCTGTCTCAACCTGTAGCGCAACACTCACTGCTAATACAGACAGAGAGCATCTTCAAACCAGCTGGAGGAAAAAAAAATATATATATATTTTAATCAGTAATTTAACAATTCAATAAATGCAAGCTCCAGGTTTTACAGGACTTCCAGCAGGTTCTTGTTTAAACTTAAAGTTGGCAGTAGAAATAGGTACTGCTCAGTTAAATGGTTCTAATGAGTAGTCTTCTACATTATCTTTTTTATTAAAAAATAAAAATGGAAAGCATGCTTTATATATTTAGTTAGTTCCATCCTTTAACCCTGGTTTGACTAACACAATAACCATGGTTTGATTACTCAACAGTTAATCACAGGGATAAAAGGCAGCAAAAGGTTATGTTCAAATCTTTCATGAATGGAATAACTCCGCAACGTTGCAGCTCACAGTTGTGCACTCCTCGCTGCGCGTTAAGAGCCAGCTCAGACCTTTATGCACTTAGTAGCTCTGGCAGAAAAATTTCCATATTTAAAGCTGACTTCAACAACGTCCCATTTGCTGCTTCGGAAAGAATTCCCTCTGCAGGATGACGATGAAGCTCACATAACTCTGTTCAGTCTTTGGATCACATGCAGGGTTCTGGTTGAAAGCCAGCGAAGCGTCACTTTATCGCTACTCAGAATATACACATCTCGGGGAACCTTACCAGCAACCAGGGAACTCTTTACAATCCCCAGGAACTTGCTACCTAGATACAAAAGGTTACGTTTCCAAATACCACGGATTCCAAACAGAAATCAAAAGTTCTATTTTTGAAGTGGTGATGATGCAAACTAGCGAGCCAGTCATGCTCTTCCCTCGCCCCCACCCTCCATCCAAAACCCAAATCCCCATTGCTTTGATTCAAGAATTCACTGAAATCTTGCAATTCCAAACCTAGGGAACAACCAGGAAGAGAATAATATTTTAAGGTCTGCTATTCAAACAAAATGAAATGCAAAGAAAAAAATATGGGGAAAGTTACAATTAAAAAAATTAAAAAACTTTTAATAGTAACTGAAAATAGTAAGAAAAAAAAAAATCCAACAAGTGCTTGGAAAAGACATGATGAAGTTAGAAGTCAGTTAAGTGCATAAATAAGACATTTCCATTACGAATATCAAGAGCCAGCACTGAATTCATACTTCATTTGCAATAGGAAAAAGAAAAAGCCAGCCACAGAAACTGCAGCTCTGCATTTGTCATGCCTCAAAGAGCTGAAAGGGGCACTCCTCCCTTCTCTATGAATTCACAGTCCTGCTGTCCCCCTTCTGCCCATTACATGTGGTTTAGCAGCTGATGTCCCTAAAGCACTTCAACATCGCTACTTCAAAGAGGGAAGAGAAAGAGCCTGGGAGCTGTTTTGAAAGAAAAATGAATGGAATCAGCACCAGTTTGTCCTAAACCGAGTTTACTATATCCCTAATCAGCTACAATAGCTCAAAAACATGCTTTTCCTGGAAATAAGTGACATTTTACGTTTGGTTGAAGAAGACACTAATTTGCAGTGATTATTTCTTTTTATAGTTCAGAACAACCTGCTTCTGGTGTGCATGCCTAGCTTGGTTTTGAAGAGATGCTATCCAATAAACTACCTGTGTTGAGGTGGTCATTTTTCCGTTTTACTCGTAGAAAGAAGATTACAGAGACCATTATTAGTGTGCATTATATTCCAAGACAATGCAAGCCACAGGGTAGTGCCCAGAAACAAACCAAGAGCAATAAATGAAGTTGGAAGTACAGCAAAACGAAACTCATTACTAAAAGTAGCCATTTGGCCAAGGGCGCTACTGCTAATGCCCATTAATTCTGGCAATGCATCGTTAGACTCTGAGTGGCCCTAAGTGGTCATAACTCTTATCCAGCCATGCAACACGTCTGCAGAAGTGATGTGAAATTTGGGTTTTATCTGGCTGATTGCACCTCTACGTGTAGAGCACACACATTTCTGCCCAGTTATCTCCTAGAAGTCATAAGAAGGAACTTGTGAACAGTAACAACTAAGAAAAAAAGAAAGGGAAAAATTATCTTTGAAAGTTCACGTTTGCCATTTAAGCACAAAATCTGCATGTATAAGATCTCTAGTGCTGCCAAAAATACTGAGCTTTTAATATTACTAAATGTACCTTCAGATTTTTATCAAACTGAAAAAAAAACACTGCTTCAGTACACACGACTTTCCCTGGAAGGTTAATTTCAGTGTGAGTACTAAGGAAAAAACCAACAGCAGTAATTCAACTGTTATTCCACATCACTACTATGAACAGTGCGGTCTGTATATGGAAGCTGTTGCAAGGACATGAGATTACACAGACACGTCACTCACCGTCGGTAAAAGATGTCAATCCAATGGAAATTTTCTCTACAATAAGCTTTCCAAACAGGCCAACAGCATACCCAGGGCTGCTGAGATCTCCCTATACCTTTCACAAGTCCCTTCCATGGCTGTTGAAAAACTGTCTCAAGTGTTACTAGATTGTAAATTGTGTCAAAAATAATAATAAAAATTCCTACAGACTTCTTCACCAACCAAAAAAAAAAGAAAGAAAGGAAATAAATATTTGTGACTCATTCCAACTGCCAAGCAGTCTGTGTTACAGAACAAAGCCAGGTCATACCAATAGAGCATTCAGTCTGTATCTTTATCTGAACAGGGATCAACAGCAAAAAAAATTTGCAAGATCTCCATATGGGATGGTTAGGTAATGACAAGAATAAGAAAAAGGCTTCAGGGGAACAAAAAACAGAAAGGGTACATAGGGAGATGAGATTGAGGTAGATAAAGAGAAGGAAACAACAAGCTTTTGGAATCAGCAAATCAAGAAAACAAATGAGTCGGATTCTGGGAGGTTGAAGACAGCAGAAAGTGACTCTTGTAGAAAAAGGACAATTGTGGAGCTCCCACTGCCAAGAGCTCAGTACAGACCTACACATCAGCTTCATTTTCAACAGGATGAAAACATACGTAATGGCACAGAGGGGTTTCCAAAGCCACATTCTTAATTGTCAATCTGGAACTTGGCCTCACACTGCATGACTGCTGCTTGAATGGATGGATTGGTTCTTCAAATTATTTCAGTAGTCCAATGAGACATCAAATACAGCAGTAAAGTTTCTTCTCTTCATGACTTTTTCTGGCTCTACTGTCTTTCTGAAATGCCTTTTCAGCCTCATTTTCACCTACACATTTTCTTCCTCAACCATCATCACCTGAGTTGACTTTTACTCTTCCCTTTTTTGGTCTACTGGGTGGGTTTAATTTTTGTTGTTGCTGTTAACACAACGTGCACCACAAGAATCAAAATCAATTTGTTTCTGCTTCACTTACATTTTGTTCTGAAGAAGCATTCTCTTGGAGGAGTCTTCTACAGCCTGCACTTCATAGGTCAAGCACTCTTAAAGCATGCAGGTCATGAAGCTGTGCTTATTGAATGCTTGGGTGCTCAAGCCTATCAGGATAATTTATTCACACAACTTAGCCCATGATTCTTCTACTTCTCCAAGAGCTGTTGAGATGCAGGTTAAAGCCTGATGAGTTGACTTGTACAATACTTTTCAGCTTCCACCTTTCCAGCAGGGCTTCTGGAGATGAACACGGGGGCCATGAAGCCTTGAAAAGTTAAGTCTTTCTAGATTAGATGACTAGCTCTTAGCAGAAAGGAGATAACAGAAAGGAGATTCGTTTTCCATCTCTAAAAAGCCTCAGGTAGTTTGCCCAACAGACGACTTACCGTAATCAGTCAAACAACAGTAGCAGTCAACAGCAGCTGAAGCTACTAAATTTTTTAAGCAAAATTTTTTTTTAACAATTTGGTCTTGGCATCCAGAAGCCATTCTTCCTTATCTAGAAGCTGGTAATACACTTCCATGATTCAAGGCAAGTCTTTAAGTTTAAGCTTACTGTGTGCACGGTTCCACCCTGTTGTCGTATGTTATTTCCCCACCAGTCTTGTGAACCCATTTCTGTAAACATTCGGGTGCTTATTGCTAAATATTTTCCCAGCAGTAGTTGATCCATGAGAAAAAAGAGCTGCCACTGATGGAAGAGGTGCAATAAATTTGTATCCCTCCTTAGTTAAGCTAAGCTTGCCAGGAAATTGCCTCAACATCGCGAAACGTCACTGCATAATCTAAGCCTAAATTAGCTGACTTCAGCAAAAGCAACGACCGTAGCCACAAAAACAAGATGTATGAATTCTCTGTACTGGGAGAAGCTCTCATCTTAAGAATTAAATGCAAGCCTGAAGAATTTTCATCATTCGGAAGAAAAGACAAACACAGACATAACTAAAGTTTTTTTAATGAAGGTTGTTTCCCTAATTTTGGTAAGTCTTATTTTATTCTTTGAGCTTCCCAGAATATCACGTACAAATCCAGTTACAAGTGCCCTGAAATGTAAATTGCATGGCTCTTTTTTATCTAAAAAGATTAAGGCAATTAGAAAACCTGTTAGAAACTACACATGCTGAGGTAAACATCTTTTTCAGGCCTTCCCATAAAGACCATATCAAGGAAAACAAAATTCACAGACTACCAGAGTACCACTAGAGGAATGATGGACTGTATAGTCTCAAAACACCTCTCCGTAGTATTATGGGTTAGGACAAGAAGCGTGTACTCCGTATCAGATGCACACCTGATGTAAAACCTCTCCAATCTCCTGCCTTTCCAATCTACAACAGGAGGTGGAAGACGTGTTTTGGATCTGTGAAGAGGCGTACAGTATGTCAGAACTACAAAGCAAGGATTGTACAGGGTTCTTTATTGACATGCAATCTTCAAATACTTTACAAAATATAAGACTAAGTTAAGGAAAGCAATGCTGCGCATCCAGAAGAAACACAGATGTTCAGAAAAAATATTAAAACAAAAAACCACATGTATAAAACTATGAAGTTATTGTTTCACTTGTCTCTTTCCAAGTCACTATTTAAGGAAAAGAAGAAGCATTTGCCTTGGAAACAAATCTGTCTTGACACTTTTGGAGTTTTATGTTCTACTTTTCAGGCAACACTCTACAAATGATAGAAGAGTACACAAACGCAAACCCAAAGTCCTAAGCTACTACAAGTCTGCTGTCAGATCTTACCAAGGTTACTCATCCTGTGTTCCCATCCATAAAACAGAGGTCACTCATATGTATACATACTTGTTAAGTTTCACGACTACAGAATGTCCCAAAGCCGCAGATAAAAATGTCCCACATAAGTACACCATACAGTCATTAACAGATAATTTTAACTCTAGCCTGTCTTACACATCAGAAATACAGCTCTGTACGTATCTAGCAGCTAAGCGCAGTATCATAAAAAAGACCACAGCATTTAGGACAAAAATCATATAAACACAATGCCATTTTAATGCCTAAGTCATAAAATAAGTATTAGGAAGCTTCAAAGCATGAGAAGTACTCCTCCCCCACCAAAAAAAAAATAAAAATAAAAAAAAAGCAAAACACAAGAACAATTTAAGCTTTCTCCAAAGTATCAAGAATACATTTAATCGAAAAAATAATTAACAATAAAACTCAAACAACCGCCAACAATGAATAAGCCAAAAGCTAAACAGAAGAATTGCCTTAGAATAAGTCCTAGATTTGCTACGGAACTTCTAATCTTCGTGACACACATTAATTCAACACTGGGGACTACCAAATGAAGAACAGAAAGGTAATTTTACCTCCACTGAAGCTTGAAAGTGATCAGTGTTTAACAGTCAACTAGTACCCATTCAAACGGCACATGAAATCATGACAGCTCTCTGATTTGTCTTTCCTCCAAGTCCCATACCCTCCTGGCACTCCCTGTATAGCTCAGCCACCATAATTTGCTAGCAGAAGTTACCCACGGGATATGTTCGGGGACGATACCTGATTGGAGTGCTGTCATCTGCATTTCTGGTTCCAGCAGCGTCATGCTGATCCTTTTCTCAACAGTTACAATCCCTTAAAGATTCGCTTTACATACAGTATAGATAAAGACAGGCAAAAAAAAAAAAAAAAGAAAAAAAATCCACAAAGACCTATCAACTTTAACCTCGTTCAATATTTGCAAGAAATTCTCATCCTCATGATGAAAACTGTGCCTACTGAGAAAGCTCAGCTTTTCAACATGCAGTTCTCTGCTTATTCACAACAGGCAAGTTGGAACAGCCCAGAATCAAATTACTGCTAGGAGAAAAATGAATACTCCAAGGGGAACGCAAGATGTGTAGTTTGCAGAAGTAAGGTCCGCCCCTTGATGCTCTGCAAGGGGAAGGAAAGGGGGAGGAAGGGGTCGGATATAAGAACTGGCAGTTTTTTCTCCTTTTAAAAGAGGAGGATGACGTCTTGGGTAGACTTTCAAATCCCCTAAGGGGCTCTGCTGATGAGGCAACTTCATTCCAAGGACAAGGAGACCCAGTGTTAACATAAACACGCAGTCATCCTCAGCTTAGAAACAACATGGCCAAAAACACATACATCCTGCCTGTAACATGACCAAAGCCATATACATCCAGCCACTTTTTGCCAATCTTCACCAGTCGTTTGTCTTGCTAATTGTATTGTTTCCCCTAGCCCTTATCAAACCCCATTGCTAGGCACTAAACCTGAGCTACTGTACCAAAGGACTGGAAGATCTTCCAAATAGGTGGTAGCATCTGTTTCTTAAAAAAACAAACACACAAACAAAAGCAAAACACCCTTTCTCCTTCATACTTTCCCCATCCTGGATCACAGCCTCCTTCCAACCTGTCTGCAGGTTAAAAAAAAATTACGCTGTTTCCCAAATTCAGATTCAAAAGGTTGGGGATATTGGATAAAACTTTCAGAGTCAAATATTTCTTGAGATTAACAGATAAAAAAATAGAACCAAGTCTTTCCTCACTAGGTGATTCTAGCTCCCAACAGAAAGGAAATTCAATTTCAGTCTCTGAAGAGTCTCAAGTAATTTGCCCTAAAGATAATTAAATTATCCGAAACTAATTCCAACACCTGTGTCCCCAGAGCAGCTTTCCCTTATTCCCCACCATTCCCAAGATTCATTGTCACTTCTCGTTAGGTCACCTGCAAGTAAGTAACTGCACATTGCTTGCATCAAGCCCAAAAACACATTAAGCCCTGCATCAAAGATAAAGACCAATTTTCGCATTTAAAATCCTTTGGAGCAAGTCCAAATCCTTCCCCCATTGCATCAGTACTCACGAAAGCCAGGAACTGGGTGTGCAAAATGGCTTTTGCACTGATTTCTGAGCCCTCCAAACCTAAGTCCCGTCAGGGTTTCTGTAATACTCGGATGCAAGAGCTCCCCAGCAGCTGCTCGACAGCTGAGAGAGAACACGGCAGGTTTTAGCACCACATCTTCCTTCCCCTCCGCAAACACATCTGGGGCTTCAAAGGAGGCAGCAGAAACTCATTTGGGGACTTTAAACAGCACAGGAAAATCCCTTGCTGTGATGATATTGTAATATTAATCTGATTTCCAAACTCCTTACATCAGTAACGTGTTGTGGAAGGACAAAAATCAGCTCATTTGGCCTTCTGTCATAGTCAAACGCTACCTATGTGGTTTTGGATTCACAACCAGACTTCCAATAAATAGCCAGCCTAAGTGGTAATTCTTGTCCTTATGGAAAGGATCCACAATGGAAAACCGTATCCTGAGAATGTAGGAAACATGACCAAAATGAGTCATTTCAACACCTATTGTGAATATCTGCATTCATCCAGAATGAAGGGAACTGCCCATGTTCAGCAAATGCACGCTTATTTTTCTGGCGATACGTGGAAATACAAAGGGAAGCGGTGTGAGCAAAGAGGAAAAGCACTCTGCTACAGGGCCCAGGAGCATCACGTAGCTCCCTGAAGAAGGCATGTGTGAATTCTCAGTGACTACGGGCAGCAGAAATTTAAGGCATCAAGCAGGACAAACCAAAACAACGTGACTGTACAGAAAGAAGCAAACAAGAAGTGACAAAAAAGCAAACTTTTTAATGTCTAAGGCAAGAAAGCGTGTGACAAGTCTCCACGGATGAGTAAATGTGTCACGTTGTTTTTGGAGAGCCAACTCGCTTCAGATGGCGTCGTATGCACAGCCCTTTGAAAACACGTGGTTTGCCTTGCCACAAAGAAACCTCTTCGTTGACCTGGAACCTCAAGCTGCATTACTGCAGTACGAACGCAGAAGGAAATGTACACAGATAACTGAATATTAATAATATTAGCAGAATGGCAGGGTGTTGGTTGGTTTGTTTTAAAGTTCAGAGGTAACAAGAACTCTTGTAGGCCCATATGACTGCATGCTGCTTATCTGAGATGAAGACGGCACTACCTGATGCCTTCAGCCGGAGATTTCTTCACTACACCTCGTGGTAACGCACTGATTGTAGAGGACAGCTGCAGCCTGCAGAACTAGCTGATAGCATCCTAATATAAACAAATTATAGAAAACTTGACATTTTTCATAAGGAAAGCTGCACATTACAGAAACAGGCCATCACCCAAGCTATGATTCAGTTTGCCAAGTACTAGCAGCGTGTGACTGTTGTGAAATGATGAAAATCTTGTGTGAAGCAGCCACTCACTATTTAAGTAGGACAGAGTCCTGCAGAACGGCGTTCTCCCTCTACAGAATCAGACCTCCTTTCCCCATTACTACCCTTAAAACAGCAAAACCCAAGAGACCTTATTTACATAAGCAAAACAACTGCCCGAATCTGGGTCTGACTTGTTCAGCAAACAGTTTAAATTCTCCCAGAAGTGTTTTATTTAATAACTATCAAATCGTATGTCTACATATTCATCCATCAGCCCTCAACCTTGAAACCTCAAAGGCAAAATGGAGCAAGAAAGTAACTGGAAAGGAGAGACAGAAGAGAGGGATATCACAAGCCAGTGACGGGGAGGGCATTATAATCACGTTAACTTGATGGGGAGCAAACAAAAACTGCGTTGAGAGCTAACTTGTTAAAGCCACCACATTAAAGCTGCCTTTGGCATTACTCCCTCCGGCTCAACTATTCCCCCATCGCTATTTAAAAGTTTGTTTGTTTTAAATATTTTAAGAGATTACCACTTCTCAGTCGTTTAGTAGCTCCCATCAGGAGCAGGCCAGTCACTTCCATCATGCTCTGAATCTCATAGCTCTATCAGAAATTTTCAGACAGCATACTAAATTTATAGTCCCCTGGGACATTAAGTCTCTTAGCACAAATCTATCCAAGATAGACTGGTTGTTTTTATTCTAACAAGCATTCCTCTTACTCACACAAAAGAGAAAACAGGCAGCCTCGCTGGAATGTGTGTGAAGGACAGATCAGAGAAAGCTATATATTTCCTGTCTTTGTTACAATACAGACTTAAGCATCTTTGTCACACATAAATTCTGGATGAGGCAGAAACCATCACTTGGTAATTAACTGCCACTAAGTCACATCATTCCAGAAATCCTCCACACAGCAGAGCAGAAAAGAAAATTGAGCAAACAATTTCAGAATGATTTTGTCAACACAGAGAAAAAAAAGTTTTTTCAGGAATAAAATCAACTCTTGTTGATAAACACAGACGCCCACCTTCAAGTCACAACACGCACTTTTTAAAAGGATAGCTTTGTGTCATTTTATAAAAACACTGATAATGTTTTTAAAGTCACAATAGCAAGAAGACAATTACAACGTTTGCAAAAACATCTTAGTAAGTTATATTTAAAAATAATTTCTGAATCTGACTGCATTCAGTGCAACAATTCAGGATGGGAATGGGCAAGAGGCAGGAGACAGGAACACAAACCCTAACAAAATAATTATAGGAGCAATCACCCACACAATTCTTTAAAGTAAAACCAGGTGCCCTGATACTTCTGTCTTTTGACAGTAAACGAACACAGGCACTAAATTAGCTCCTTAGAATCATTAAAAAAAAGTTCAACACTGCAATTTGTAAATGGCTATAATCTCCAGCAGCTTATGTGGCAATAATTAATCCCATGCTTTGTACAGGATGAGACCTTCACAGCAATGGGAGTACCTTCGAATCCATAAAGCACATGCCTGTTACATGACTTCAAGTCATACTGAAATTCCACACATCCCAGCTAGGCTCCTTACCCCCGGTACATATGTAGGCACTTTGTAGAAGGCAAGCATCCCAGATCAAGTAAACCCCCAAAAACTGACAAGCCGGCACAAGTTTTGTCCAAACCTGTAATCACAAAATGCAACAGTTCATCTGAAAGAATGTTACCCAACCTTAAAGAGGCCTACAGGGAGAAGCAGCAGGCCAGTGGTAGACTTCTAACACCATGTTTTTCATGATCAGTGCACAGAGGTAACTATGAATTCACCTGGGGAATACGGGTCAATATGAGAAGGTCAATAAGCTAGGGAAGTAATTATAATTTAAAATAAAGCTAAACAGAAAGACAATCTTGATTAGAAGTGATCAAACTGCACAAGATTATATATTCATAGCCTGTTACGTTCTCTTTTTTTTCTTTAACCACATTCATCAGAGCCTTGTTGTCAACCTTGCCCTAAGGGTTGGGAAAGCTTATCTTGGCATTTTACTACAGGTGACTAAAAAAATAAAAAGAAATCAAGGTAACTGCTTCAAATGACTCTGTAATGACCTTTTTTGGCCTGTGTTACAAGAATGAGTCAGTCCTGGTAATCTCTCATCATTTAAGAAAGTTGTGGGATCAAGGCCTTGATGAACATAGATTAAAAAAAAAGAAGAAATGGAATGTGAAATTCAGGTAAAAAAAAAATTCACTGTGAGGCAAAAAGGCAAATTAAGTAACTACACTTAAATACTCCATTAAGCTTAATGCCTGCGTAGAGCCTAGTAAAGGCATCAAAATATTTTACTAACACCTTGCCCCATTTGGTTTCCTTGCAGAGAAGTGTCAAAAAAAAATTCTTATCTATCTGTTACGTTCCAGTCCTTCACACACAGGCTTAAAGGCTTTTGTCTCATTTTAATTTAGTATAATTTAATGACAACTATCCAGGCAACATGTTTGAAGTCTTTACACTCATTTAACCAGGGATCTACAAGGATAATGTGCAGCTGGGGTAAGAGGGAAGAACACGAAGTGGAGCCCGAGCCTGAAAAAACACAAAACAAACCAGAAGCCCCCCAGAAACAGCCTGTTGCTGCTCTCCAGTTCTCTACAAGCAGTCAGAAAGAAATTTGTTGTCCTGGGGCATGTGGCAGCATGTGTATACAGCACTGCACTCCCAGTTCTCCCATGGGATACACAATCCATGATGCTTTACATGCCAAAGAAATTTCTAATTTTACCTCAGCTAATAGCTCACATTCCGGAACCACTGCCCGAAGTAACAAATTCAGTGCAGATCCACGTAGTATTTTGCTACAGACATCTACAGATAGGAGAGACCTCCTGGCAGGAAAAGTTACAGAAAGGGTTAAGCAGTAAAGCATAAGGAGTAAGCTGAGCTGTGAGTCAGCAATGCCTGTCTGGAACTGCAAACAGGAGACCCTTTGACACACATCGGCAGCTTCCAGCAAGCCTCTGGTTTTACCATCTCCTCCCCTCCTAGCAGCACTCGTCTCGAGTCTTCCTCATACCTTGAATTCGGCAGATTGTCACAGGAGCAGTTGCACAGCACCAGATAGGCTTCTACAGCCACCCCGGATGGCTGAAATGCTTAAGCAGATTGCCATCTCGACTAACAGATCGTCTCTAAAGGTTGTTTGAAGCTAAAGGCATAGCAACAAAGATGCATCGTGTAAAAAAAAAAAAAAAAAACACTTTAAGAAGCTCAAAAGCTTTCAACAGGTGTGCAGTTTCTTCCCCAAAATAACTTAAAATTTCCCATTTGGGAGAACAAGTTTATCGACTCAAAACACATCAGCTACGTTCCTCAACAACTTGACTTGCTAAACCAAGTCTCCTTTTATGCCACCACAGTTTGCAGATAACCATATTTCAACAGCACTTTTTAGCCCCACAATACTTGAATGTACACACAAGCAGCATATAACGTAACATATTACACCCTGGTAGAAAAAAAAATACACTGTATACATCTGGAGATAAGGTCAGGTAGTCTACACCAGGGACTTTGGACTTTATGCCTTGAGTGAAAAGCTGCACCTCCAGCAGTATAATTCCCACTATTGTGCTGAGCACTGATAAAGCATCAGCTCCGAAGAGACCCACCTAATGAGTCATTTCCGGGAATATCCTCATTTTCTTTGGCAAAAGCTAGGTAGAGGTGCTCCATTTCAGATACTTTTCAAATCCAATTGTATTTTACCTGTTCCAGTCAAGTAGATTGGCAGCCCCCAATGACAGAGCTTCAAGGCTGAGCCCGTAAAAGTAACATTATTTTGACAGACAAAAACCATCTATTTTCTGTAAAGCATTCCTATCATACCATTTTTCAAATCTATTCAAACAACTGAATTACACATAGACTCTAATTTTTCTTTAACAGAGATATTCTTTTCTCTGACCATAACAAATGCTGTTTTGACCCATTTTTATCTATTCAAGGTGCTGCTACAAGGTTCCTTTTTCAAACTAGGCACTCGTAGCAGTTCCAACACTAGCAACCCTTTCCTTGTGGCATCAAGAGTAAACTGTTCCCATTTCCAGACCTTTTGTCATGTCTTGCTCACTACAAAGGGAAGAATCCTGCCTCTTCACAGTGTCACCTCCAGTTGGCCAGCTGTCAGGTTTTGGAAACAGAAGACTTGTATGCTTTTCCCATGCTGCCTTCAAGTCCTCTACCACATTCAAAACTACCTCATCTAATTCTCATTAGAAATACCTCTGTGTCAGCATAGCTATAAAATACCCAAGTCTACCACTAGTTGAGATGTGCTGAGATCAGAGTCCACCATACTAACATTGCATTTCCTTCTCTTTTACTTTCTACTAACCTTTATCTCCATCTGCTGTCTTTTATCTCGTACTTAGAGGACTGCAAACATTAAGGATTATTAGCTTTTTGTTCTGTTTTGCAGATTCCAGCTTCACCATTTTTACGGCCTTTAAAAGCAGAAGGATGGCATAATGTATATGAACAAGAAAACTCTTTATCCTCTTAAAAACAATACTGAAGGTTGAAGCTAATTCTTCCAACTAGCAAAACACTAATACACTTTTCAGGGAAGGGGGCACGCTCAGCTTCTGGAGCTAAAGAGCCAAGCATGTCAAGTGAGGTATCCTTCCAACCCAAAATACTGTCCTACTGTTCATGGATTCGAAATCAGTTCAGCAGACACATTCAGTACTGGCTATAAAGCCACCCCAGCGCTCCCCAGCATTTCCAGTATGCTGCGACACACAACTCTGTATAATGTATGTAATGCAACATATAACACCAGGCATTATAAAGCACGCAGGAGTCAACCATCCTGAGGTCGACAGCATCAAAAGTTGGTAACAAGCAATTCACACTGCAACAATTGCATACAAAGCCCTTCACACTGCCAACAGCCACCAACACATACCCCAGAGGGCAGAGTAATGGAAGATGACCAAAAGGAATTCACAGGCAGAAGCCATCAGTTATCAAACTGTTTTACCAGTCAGTCACAGGATGGTACTGAATACGGAGAGTTTTATGGCAGGCTGGTGATTTTGAGCTTCACACAGTTCACATTCTCCCAACGTCAGAAAATGTCACCGAATCACAGAATCATTTAGGTTGGAAAAGATCTAAGATCATCAAGTCCAATTATTAACCTAGCACTGCCAACTCTATCACTAAACCGTGTCCCTAAGCACATCTACACATCCTTTAAATACCTCCACCAGGGTTAGTGACTCAACCACTTCCCTGGGCAGCCTGCTCCAATGCTTCACAACCCTTCCAGTGAAGAAATTTTTCCTAATATCCAAACTAAACCTCACCTGGTGCCACTCAAAGCCATTTCCCCTTGTCCTAGACTAGTTAATTGTCCAAGCTAGTTGCTTGAGAAAAGAGACCAACTCCCACCCCGCCACAACCTCCTCTGAGGTAGTCGTAGAAAGCGGTTACGTCTTTCCCGAGCCTCCTTTTCTCCAGGCTAAATACCCCACTTCCCTCAGCTGCTCCTCAGACTTGTTCTCCAGACCCTTCACCAGCTTTGTCGCCCTTCTTTGGACGTGCTCCAAATGCACCTCGATGTCCTTCTACTAGTGATGGGCCCAAAACCTAACACAGTATTCAAGGCACAGCCTTACCAAGGGACCCTATATTCTGCCACTACTGTCAGTCAGAAAACAGTTTGAGGGATTCATACAACTCTTCATATACTACCTACAACTTGAGATATACATGCTGGTCATTCTCACTCCAGGATTTTGAAGGCCTACTGGGGTATTTCATTGTTAACTCCAGGTCTTGTCCCTCTTTCTAACAAGTCTGACAGAACTTTTCAGACATCTGCAGTGACAAAGATTATCCACCCCGATAATGTACAGACCAAAGTGTCATAGAAAAATGTACAGATCCTTGATGGCTGTAGTCAGAGGATGAGTTAACACTTCCTTTGATTGCCTCTCGGCCTTGCACAACTTTTGGTCACCACAAGCACATGGATGTTTGCAAGTTGTTTCTGGTATTCATCTACAACAACCTACCTGCGTTTATCACTAGACTCTCTGGAACTTCTACAGCAACATCAGTCACTCCCATCTAACAACGGGAATCGGTTTTGTCAACTCAACATGTACCACACCAACACCGCGATACGTCCCGTAAGCCTACCATTGAAGACGTACTGCATGAGACCCACGTTCGTGGCACCACTTACCATTCTTTCTTTCACTGAGCGGAGGAAGGTTGGGGTTTCGGCCATGATGGAGGCTGAGGGTCAGCTCGGGCTGCAAGGAGAGCTCCTGCAGCTCATTGGCAACAGCTTCGCTCTGCGGGCTGGGGGCCGCCGAAAGGGACACCAGCACCGGCTCATCATCATTTTCGCCAGCCCCTCCTCCGTCCAGCCCATTTCCAGCAATGACGGAAGGGGGCAGGCACACCACGCCGGAGAAATCCACTTTGGCTTTCGTGATGGCAACCTACAAGACAAATAAATAAAAAAATAATAAAAATGGATAAATACCAGTCTTAACCCACACCTCCAGTTCACTATGGCACCTCCATATCCTTGAGAAACAGGCTCTTTAGCACAGTGTTTGTGTTATCGTTCTCAACTGAGACACATCTAGTGATCGAAACTTGCTAAACTCACCAGCTGATAAACTTGCACATGCCTCCAACAGGGTCACCACAGAAACTACTAATAAAACTACAGATTATCATAATTTTCTTCAAAACTTAAGAGAAAGTGATCTCAGCTTTTGGTACTTCATGAACCAAATCTTGAGAATCACCACAAAGTCACCGTACTCCAGCTTCCAGCAAAGTCATCCTATTTAGCATCTTGCTGAACTCCTGATTACTCTTTTTATACCAACAACAGTGTTTTAAGAGGACAACTGTCAATTTGAAATCCAGTCAGGTAAAGTAATCCTTCATACCTAACCTGGAAGGACAGCTGAGTACGAATGAGGATTTTTAAATAATCTAATTTGCATTTCAAAAAATAATTCTCTTGCCCTGTTCTTTCTTTCCCCATCACTACCAGTGACAATGAATGCAAGAAAAATATTATATAAAAAGTACACAGAAAAGTTTTCCTGTCTAAAGCCTTGTCTACCGTAACTGAAGTGTGCAATATATAAGGGGGTTTAATGATTAAACTAACAAGTTGATCTCATTTTTTTGTATTTCCATAGTTCTTTAAAGAATTATTTAAAAGCCAACATTACGTTGAAGTTAAAGTTCTTTTACGTCCAGTAATTTAAACAGAAACAAACCAGCTGGAAGCCTCCAGTGGAATGGTTACTGTGTTAACAGTTAAACAGCAACAGGGAGTACACCAGGACAATCATATTTGGGTTTGATTAATGAAGATGAAAGGTTCCTGCTTCGCAGTATGCTGCTTCTTCACCCAGCCAAAACTCAGAAGACTACCACTATCAACTCCACTGCACCAGAGGCACGTTAAGAAGCAAAAAACTCTCCCAGAGGCTAACCTTCAGCTTCAGGAAGACGGAGGTAGAGCTAGCTGCACAGCAGCTCAGGAAAAAACAGCTGGCAATCTTCCAGAAATCGATCAGAATGTGCAGACTTGGACAAACACCTTTAACAATACTTTTTTTTTTTATTAAGAACTCCCCACTTAACACCCATAGTTAACCTGAATGCGTGTGACAACATTCAACACATTAATAGCTGATAAAGTAGTTCAAATACTCATTTTCCCTGCTTTCATTTCAGTTTCGTACTTCATTTGATTAGTCATGTTTGCTCTGTT
Source organism: Anas platyrhynchos (assembly GCF_047663525.1). NCBI lineage: Eukaryota > Metazoa > Chordata > Aves > Anseriformes > Anatidae > Anas > Anas platyrhynchos. Next base: position 53,254,005 of record NC_092587.1, on the reverse strand, counting down.
GTGCACAGATCAGGATAAGTGGCAGTACATTTGTCTCAAAAACTTGTTCAGTATATACTGAAGGCAGCAATAAGCATTTCTGGCACCAAACACATGCTATTTCATCCCTGCTGTCACACATTCAGTCCCAGGATCCTGTGTCACGATCTGAGGAGAAGCAGGGAAAAGCGTGGAGGAAGAAAAGAAAAGGAAACAAAAGCCACTAACCGAAGCTGGTGCTCGTTAAAACAAAACAAATGAGACTGAGCCAAAGCTTACTGCCATACAAAGTATTTGCTTTTCTTCAGTTACAATTTGGCTAGAATGCGCCTGCCTCCTCCTTGATGGATTTCCTGTCCAAGGCAAACACTGCTCACATCCATTTGAGAGAAAAATTTAACGGTAATCTGCAACAAGGAAAAAAAAAATGGGATTGTGCCCTTCTTCTCTTTGCACTGGATACAAAAAGCCTGGAAACGTGTGCCCTTAAAACACAGATTTCGAATAATAGTTCAGTAAGCTACAGCAATCCTTGCAACAGCTAGAAAGAGTTAAATCATGGCCAACACACTTGGCCCCAGGCCCTGTCCCTGTAGTGATGGGAGGCCTGGGGAAAGGGGCTAAAAGGAAGATTATGTGCTCAGATAGGGGGCTGGCTGGTATGGACCGCTTACACCCATCCTACGGGGGCTAAAGCCTATTTGTTTTCTCAAAGGAGATGCACTGGAGGCATTACACCTTGTCTGGTACCAAATGAGTTCAGTCAGATCATGCAAGAGGACAAGAGGAAGCAGGTCTGAACCCACAGACAGGTGACAGGCATCTAACACCTACCCAGCAAGGATTTAGGATGGCAGGAGGCTCAACCACCATCCCAATCCATCCCAGAAAAGAAAAAGAGGCCCTCCTTCAAGAAGAATTTCAGATGTCTCAAATTCATAAGAGCTGCCTCAGCTAGGAAAATAGGAAATGTATTTAGGAACTTGTAACACGTTGGATTTTCTGTTTAACAGGGATTTGCATGAAGTAGGACAATCACATTTCAAACACCATTTTAACAACAGCACTGTAAAGCAGAATCTGGTTTCCTGATCTAGGTATATCCACGTTAGCCAGTGCATTGAACCCTACACCCTGTATGTAACAGCACAGCACCAAGCAGCAGTAAAAGCAGCCTAACCTGTGCGTCAGTTTAATATGCAACTCTGAGCAGTACCAAACCAACTGGTGTTAATTGATATTGGGGTCATAAAGAGAGTTTCTCTAGCAAATTGGCCAAGAGAACTTCAGCGCAGGCCTCGGATCATCACTGGGGTTGATGCTTGCAGGTTGAAAACTTGCAGGTTTCTTAACTGATGCAGAAGATGTCACAGATGGGAGGTGTCTTCTTAATCCTAGCTGGCATGCCATTCAATGTCTGTCCACATCAAAAGTAACAAAGCTTAAGCACCTCCTGAACATTCATTCTTCCCCTTTCACCACGCCCTCTGTTGTGCCAGCAGAGCTGCTTGTACAGCCACACTGCGAACCGTTACCAGAAAGCTGATTTGGCTGAAATGTCATTTTTCCTGGGTTGTATTTCAGCTGGATCGATTCCTCCATACAAATCACAGGAGCATCAGCACAATACAGGGAAACGCTGCCACAAATTGCAGAAAAAAACAGTCTCACTGCACATCTCAGCCAACGTGGACAACGATTCTATTGCTCCAAGTAGTGCTGCAGCTCGAATGAAACTAAACTGGGATAAATCACTAAATGCGTTAGGAAATCCTACATCCTCCTTCCTCTACATCCCCTCCCATTTCATGCCAGCACAAGGAGCTGCAGTTAAACACAACAAACCACTGAGAAATCTCATCCAGGTGGACAAGCTCCACCTTGGATCACTCCAGATAGATTAGGTCCCTGGTACAGTTTGCCATGCAGCCACACCAACGTTTGTGCCAGCACAACACCGGGAACACATCCTGTTTACACCATTAATACTTCCCAACAACTCACCACTACGTAACGGAAAGAGAACTTTTTTTTCAGAGCAATGCCAAGTTTTAATAAAATTCAAAAAATGCCCACTAAAGAAATGCATCCGGTCCACCAGACTGCAGTAAAAGCTATAATTAGATGGGTTTGATTTCGGTATTTTCAATTAAAAGTCAGATAAGGGTATAAGGGATTAGGAAGATGCTTTGAGGATTTATAGTCATCCATGCCACGTTATTTGGAAATCACAGATCTCCTGTGAAAGACGTGGAATCCTCTTCTGTGACCAAGAGTGGGGCTGCATTTAGTCTTCCCAGACAGTCACAGCACTCCGAGTGTCCCTGCAGAATGATGGGTTGCACCCAGGAATATTTAGAACCCTATTAAAATGTTGCAATGTTTGTTTGCCTGTCGTTTTGGAACAGACCAGAAAGTTTCCCATAAAGAAATGTACCATACCATGAAGATCTTCAAGTGAGTCACGCAGAAGCTGATGGGCAGCCTTAAGAGGAAACACTTCTGCAGCTCCACAAGGGTTTCAGGGTGAGTGCCCCCAAGGATTTGTATCTCTTGCTGGCCAGATAAAAGCTTCCTACCATGGCATTTCTCTGCTTTTGGCCCAGCTGCTTCTGGGACACAAGAGGTTGTGATCCCACAGATGTTCCACAGCAGTAACACCAAATTCAGCAAGCTCTGAGTCTTCCACTGTCCAGCTCCTCGTTTCTGTCTCTTATGGCCACTGCCATAAACCACACCACCATCACCTCAAGCAGCAATGGAGCAACCCAAAGGAGACGTTAGACACTGCACCGAAATACATGAATAAGCTTCACCCCTTTCTGACCTCTGGAGGCATCTAACAAACTTCAATTTCAGACAGACAGAGTCATTTCTGAGCAAGCTACCCACTAGATCAGGTTGCCCAGGGTCTCATTCAACCTGGTCTTCAACACCTCCAGATTGCACCTCCTCCTTGCACTTAGAGTTGTTGAACCTCATTTGGTTCACATTGGCCCACTTTTCAATATACATCCCATTAAAATCGGATATACTGGAATCTATATTGGATCCAATATATCCAAGTATTCAATATTGGATACACATTGGAAAGAGATTATCAAATCTGCAAACTAGAAAGAGTAAATGCTCTTTTGAGGTGCATCCTCTTACCATCCCAACCCCATTATCATAGCAAACACATGGTAAACCTGACTAGTTTACTCCTTGGTGAAAAAATACTCTCACTTGGCATTTATCACGTTACAAATTTACTTACAGAAGCTTCTCGTGGAGCTGCTCACCCAGGATCCCTGAAGGATAGCTCAGAGCCAATGAGGTGAAAAGGCAACACAGACGGGTGCAGCACTGAAACCTGTCTGACCTGCAGTAAGCTCGTTCACGGAGCTACGTGAAAAGAAGACCAGGGGGGTGGCAGGATGGAGAAAAAGGATTAGTTGCCCACCATTTTAGCTCCATTAATCACCCCATCGAGAGGCCAGACAAGCACCCATGTCAGCACAAGGAAGCAACAAAAGCATTCATCCAAGACCGCCCCTTTTGGCGAGAGACAGCTTAGATCAACTGAGCTTTATCGCAAGACCACATCCTCTGGTTAGAGGCTAAATTGGTACTGCCGACAAAAGAAACAGTCCAGCCTGCTCCTTCCTCACCTCCTGTGGGCCAAGGCTGAGCCAGATCAAGGAACTGATCCGGGCTAAATCCGACCTGGTCACACACACACAAACACAAATTGCTGGGTTTGATTTGCATCAGTTCCTGATCTCGTTTGCAACCCAGCCACACAAACAGCACGAGGGAGACTGAGGTACAAGGGAATAAAAAAGATATCAGGATGGCTTCTTAGTGTGACACTGCTGCCCTAAGGTTTTGATATATGGTTTACCTATCCAGCATTCGTGTTGGACATTGACACATGTTCTAGGTCTTCCTGCACTAAATTTTGCTTGACTGTATCAATATTCACACGATCGTGGTATAATTAAGCTTTTGTTCCTGGGTATTTCAATGAACCAAAGAACAGTACCACCTTCCCTAATATCAAGCCTCAATTATCAGAGTAAAACCTCTTAAAAAGGAATTAAAAAAAAAGTAAAAATCAAAGAGGCACAGAAAAAGAGGAAAATGCACGTCAAAATTCCCAAATCAAGCAAGGACACCTCTCTAAACAGCTTTCCCTTGTTTGCATTTTGGGGGCCAGGTTGCCAGGGTAATGCCAATTTCCTACCAATTTAAGAATTGCTTGGCAACCTCCAGCAGTTACCAGCAACAGCCCGTGAGTGCAGCTGTGCTATTTCCAGCAGACAGGTTTTTCTACTCTAAATTTAAGAGCACCCTTCTGCTAAATAACCATGCCAGCTGAGGTCCTCTGGCCAACAGAAGAGGCAATCTGGGGCGAAGTGGCTTTAAGTGGATCGTCTTTGAAATGAATGGGAAGAGAGGAAGACAATGGTATGTCATGCCCAAAGGAAACCGTTTCCCCCCAGGTCATCACAAATCAAAAGAAAAGCTCAGGACAACTCAGGCTTGCAGCAGATGGAAGTGGCAGCATCACATTAGCTTGAGAGGTTGTAAGGATCAGAGTGAAACCACAGTTAGGTATTCTTTTTCTCTTTAGATATCAAAGAAAAGTCACCATCAGGAGAAACTTAAAGGTTGTATAAAAAAAAATAGCTTCCTGTCTGTAAGCTGAAACTGTGCAACAAATATTGGCAGAATTACTCCTCCACTTAACCCAGAGATGAACTGATGGCTCTGTCCCCGAAGTCTATGCAGCACAGTAAACAACAATGCCAGTGTCACAAAGACTGTACCAGACAATGCATCAGTGTGCTCCTCGGGAACCTTGAGTTAAGGAGCAAAACTGCACAGACCACTGAAGAGAGCTGATCTTACATTATGGTGTTTTATTTCAATGCATATGCTGCACATAATTTGCCTTCTGCAAAATGGATTGGGCAGCTTACTTCACTTTCACAGTAATCAGGATGGGGGGAGGCAACAACAGGCAAAATAAATGAATTTCTCCTGGATTAGAAGCAGTGAATTGAATGCATGAACTGTCTGGTTCACCATTATTGCAAGTTACTATCCTACAACATCTCTTCTAAAAATCCAATGTTTGCAACACTCGAACCAAGATGCTGGTAAGAAACAGATAGGTGCAAATTCCTGAGCCAGAGAATCTGATCTGTGTGTGCTCAGTGCAGTACCCTGCCAGTAAGTGCTGCCATCTCTGAAGCATCCCCAGGAGCTACCGCCTCCAGCAAATCCATCAGCACAAGAGGCAGCAGGCATGCTCGGGCCAGCAAGAAAACAACAGAAATCTTATCAGACAAAAGGCATGAGCATCTGTATAGAGATGTTAGGACTTGAGGGGGAAAAGTTCCAAAGAACACAACTAAAGCAAAGCACTCAACACCATTAATTTCTGCTGTTGAGAAGTCCACGTAGACAAATACAGCCTCCCACATGACTTTAAAGACCACTCATCAAGAGCCATATTTCTCATGCCGTAAGTTTTTTCTTCATGAGATACTAGCAGTCATTTTACTCGGGCCAGAAGTGATAGAAAGCCTTTGAGAGGTTTTGAACAATCTTTTTAAAATATCCATTTCTTAAAACCACAACTTGCAGGCCAAGAAATGTAGTTTTGCATTCCAGATATTTAAGAAATACTTGTCATGATTCAATGTACATTTGGAGGAACTTTGTGGCTTTCAAGCTCATGAAACTCTGGGTACACAAAGGAACAGATAATATCAGAGCTAGTTCTGAGAATCACCGTGATATTTATAATGATATTTATGATTGTTTACAATAAACAACCCTTGCTCCAAAAAAAAGTGAATTCCCCACCTATTTCTGAAGTTCTTAAGCCCAAAGCATGAACAAGGCAATTCTAATTTCAAGGGACAACGAGCCCTGAACCAGAGAAATACTCTACAGGCACATAATTCTATCCTACCTCACGGTGCGTTGAATTAATCGCCTAGCTGGGGAGATTAAAGATAGCTGCTGAAGAAATAACAATTTTCACTGAAGTTCAAAGAACAAAAAGGAGCAAAAAAGACACAATGTTCAGTTCTCCTGGGTCTGTGGGTATACCGGTATATTTTAGGCCTTTGACGTGATACAGCTCAACTTTATAGCTCAAAGGAGAACCCAGCCTCCTCCTCCTGAGCTATTCTGCTGCTTCTCTTTTGAGGGTGTACAAAAGATTAGACGGAGAGGCGCAGGTCAGACAACTAACTCTGCAAAAAATTGGAAGCCATTTTGTGCAAGAATCAGTCAGCTCCATGGATTTGCCCTTTGGCTGCACAATCACCAGCTCTGATGCAAAGGAAAAAGCCGGGGAGCACAGCTGCCTGGAGGTTTGACCAGCCTTTGCAACAGCAGCTCGCTGAAAGATCAGCTGAACTGTAATGTCAAAGAGCACACTTAAACATCCAGCAGCAGTGCCAACTTAAGCAGTCTGCTACACATTCCCACTCTCATACCTTCCTCATTGTGAAACGAGCATAAATCTTACGGAGACAACATGTACTGGACCAGATGAAAAATAATCGAGCAAAAACCGCTTCTTTCCAGGAGGATCTGTTCCCCAGAGTGGCTCACCATGGCCACAAAAAAACCTATGCCAGCACAACAGAGGGAGCAAGCTGTTTAAAGCTTGCACGGGTGCCAAAGAAATGCATGATGAACTATAGTGTATTCACAACAGGATTGTTCTATGCCTGTTTTTCACCACCTTCTGTCCGACTTCCTTGCAATTGTCATCTGGTGCATTTTTTAAAGTTTCCTGCATGTAGGAGGCAAAGCATTCCTTCCCCCCCCAAAGGGGCAAGCAGATGAAGCAATGGATTCGATCCAGCCAGCACTAAAGGCATGTGGCAACAGATGCCAACAATCAATGGCAGCAAGGAGGCTGCAGCAAACTAGAAAAGGGAATGCTGATGGTCTGCAGCCAGATGTGAGCTTCAGCTCAGGAATTCATGGCAGAAAAGCTGAGGGGATGAGGAAGAACGAAGGAGTTCACATTGAAGGGCAGATCTGGAAGAAAAAGTCCTTGGACAAGAGGAGAGTAGAAATAAAAACTTCCCAAGAAACAATATGCTTTCAACCAGAAGATTTGAACTTTGGGACAGGGACTCACAGATCTAGGGCATAGCAGAGCAGTGACTTGGGCTAGGAAGGTGACAACTCAGGGAACTAATGTAGCCTTTAAAAAATTTTTAAGGGAAAAAAAAAAGGAAAAGAATGGTGTCACAGCACAAGTATTCATCTCAGCACAAAGCAGCAGACAACTGCGGAACTTAAAACTATCTGAAGGAGTTTATGGTTAGATCTTTTTTTAGCATCTCACTTTTGTGAGTAAAGGGGTGGTTTTACATTTTGCCTAATGCAGCGTGATCATAGGTTATGATTCAGAATATATCTATATCTATATCTATGGACCTCCATTCTCTGCTCTCACCTCAGTTTTAAATTAAATTCCCACCGTCTGGGCTTCAAATCCAGTGACTGCAGCCACAGAGCAAGTCAGCTCAGCACACTGTTTCTTGATGGAAAGCTACACCTTGAAAAATGCTTGCTGTCCACCATACTAACTATCCCAAACCTACAACTACAGATTCATTAGACAAGGTACCAAAAAAAAAAAACAAAAAAAACAACAGAGGAATGGGGCCCACTGAAAAGTGACAGCTTTCAGTTACCCCATGTTAAGCCTAGTGTGAAACCAAAGCTTGAAATGGAGACTGCAAGTTTTCTGATCCCAGCCACATTCTTTAGTCATGACAGTATGAGGCTGTCTACAAAACTTAGACCAATCTGAATTGACTTTGTTTCTCCTCCCCATCAATAGACACCGGGTGTGGAAACCAAATTTCTCTGAATTTACTGGCACCTCCCAACGCAGCAAGTGGCAGGACATCCGTTTAAGTGGAAGCCCAGCAATTGAGACCGAGTTACCAGATCTTCTGTTCCCTTTTTGCCCTGTGAGAGCTGACTTCCCACCCCTTAGCATTCCCCACTACTGAAAAATAGATAAGAATTTTCTTCAGTGATTCATACGGGAGCACGTATCAATACCACTGTCTTGTCTAAGCTAAACAGTTTATTGAAAAGCATTTAGCACTCAAGAGGTGCTTCCTGACACATAAATCTAATGAACGTGGGTAACGTGGCAGGGTGATGGTGATGGGGAATACTGCTACTGCTGCTGTACTTGGCCAATTCAAAGAAAAACAAACTCAACCTCCAGTATGGAAAAAAACAGACCAACGTTTTCTTTCTTTGAAGCAACAATACTAAGAGCCAGCAGAGGAAGGACAGCTGAAACAGGACTTGAGTTCTGGTGCTGCAGTAGATTAAAACATTTTTCTATTATTTACTGTGAGACTCAGGCTGGGACTACAAATAATGTCTGAATATATCATCTTCTCTTTTGGGCACTACTGTATCGTGCTAATCTCAGTTACATCTTGGCAGACATTACAGTTTTACTGTATGTAAAACAATTGCAATTGTCTGCCTTTATATACTCGAATAAATCAGGCTAGCTATACAAGTACCATAAAAAAACGTGCAGGCAAAACACTGAGAAAAGTTTGCAACACAGCACAAGCTCGTTTGTGATAAACTTGACTAATTGCTAGGCAATAATGGAAAGGGCACAAGAGTACGTTTACGCTCTACACTACCAAGTCCTTACCCGACTGCTGTCACACCTCCTACCAGCACCACTGCAAAGCACTCCCTTCGGTATGCTGCTAACCCTCATGTTTAGTGACCATGAGTGATTTTCAGTTCAGCACATACAAACAAAAGGTGCAGAGTGAAGGTAGCAAAGAGAACACAACACATACCTTACTCACAGCTCCCACGGACAAACCCAGCTCACTTCCATGCCAGCAGCTCTCTCCCCAGTCACTGAAAGGGAAAACAGGACACATGCTCAGGGATCTTCAAAAAACAACCACCACAGCCCATTCTCTCCTTTAAGAGTAAAGGAGCAAGTCCTACACCTAGGTTTCCTCTTTTTTTTTTTCTCTCCATTATCTTTAATTACTTTGGCACACGCGGCGGAAGTTGGACTGAAAATAAAGGCTGCCACGCTGGAATATACATACCCACGCTGCTTCCAGGGCACAACTTCTACTTTAGGACCATTGGCTTGTCAGTTCTGAAGAATGCATTGTTTGAGATTTACCAAGCCATAATACTCACCGAATGATACACTCAACCTTCCCATCCCTGTACTGAAATAATTCTTAAACATTAGATGCTAGAAGTTGGAGACTGTTATGACTAGTTTATTAAACCACGTTTTACATCCAAAGAAAAACAGGGAAAGGTTAAAAAAAAAAAGAAAAAGTAGACTGATTTGCCAAGACTGCAATGGGAATCCTATAGGAGGCAGGTGGGGAGAGGGAAGCATCCCACACACTTTAAAAACCCCTAGGTGCAGAGTAACACAACCATTTCTCTTTGCAATACAGTTTTAACAGACGTGCACAGCTGTAGTTGTGTAGAAAATAATTACTTCAGAGGCTCTGGAAAACCTCTCTCAAACAGGAATATAAAGGGTCGGAAATTGATTTGGAGCTGTCATACTTCTACTTCTGCAGGCCACATTCAAAGAACAAATCACGTGGAGGTTTTAATACAGAATTTCCATTCCATTTTCCCCTCTGGGTTTTTCAGACTTCAGGGCCTCCAAGACACCAGCAGCACTCTGTGGGCACACAGAAGTGCAGCCGGGATGCTGACATCCTGTCAGTAAGAAAACAAACAAAACCCAGGAACCTCCCCAAATACAAACTTGAGAATGAATGAACGGGCTTAGGACACGAGCCTTGACATAGCTGGGGTGAGGAAAGTGAGGGAAGAGCTGAATATGACACCAACATCTGACGGGATGAGACCAATTTCACCAGTTAGACTGGGGAAAGAATGACCACAGATGCTCAGAAGGTCAGAGCATCACAAAATTTGAAGGAGCTCACTGATACAGGTAACTAACTGCACATCCGCTTGGTCAACCCTCATCCAATTAACAATCTGTAGGAGAAGGGATTTACAAAACTGATACAAATAAATCTTAGATTTCCTAAAAAGTAAGGACAAAAATGCCTTGGTTTTAAAACCTCAAGAAGTCAAGGGAAGTCTTCTATAAGGATAGGAAACAACTGCCTGATGAAAAATGCTTTTTCATGTAATTTTGCTGGAGCATTCTTCAGACAGCAGTAAGCACATAGCATCAAAATTTAGATACTGAATGTTGGCTTGTGTGGCAGCTTTTATTTCTTTTTAATCACAGACTGTAAGTGCATGAGTTAAATTCATCTATGTATTAAATCTTTACTCCAGGTTTTTGGTATTGTTTGGTTTGAATGGGGTTTATTTATTTATTAATGGAGACCCAGGTACCCTGAAAAGACTTTTCCTACGTGAAGGTGTGGCCAAGTTAAGAGATGGGTTTCATTTGAAGATTTCTGCTGGCTGGTCCCTAACTGTGTATCACACAAGCACACAACGTTCATCTTTCTTCCTCTACTAGGAAGTAGTTTTATTCCAGATATCCTGGACAATAAAAGGCCAACTATAAAACTTCCAGCTCTATTTGTCAAGGAAGTCCCTCCTCAATGCTAGCAGGTGGTTAAAGCATTGCAACACGCAATTGCCTGTTTAGTCATCAGAACCCTACTCGGGCTGTACACTGGCTTGCCACGGGCACGGACAGTCAGCAATCTTTTTTTCTAACGTGTGCGCCATTCAGGTAAGAGATGCTGCAGGTATAATTGCTCTGTTGTTACCCTTATCCAGTCATCCCCTGAAATTTCAATCCAGCTTAAATCAGCACGTCCAACTTTACCAAAACTTCCCAAGACCGCCTTACAACCACAATGGCAAGGTGAGCACCTCACTGCTCCTTCTCCACTGCAGCCAGCGAGCAAAGATTAACCTGATAACTGAGGTATTTTCTGGCAAAATTCCCCAGTTAAGCTGCTTTAGCTGTTCTTTGCTCCTAGCGCAATGAAAACACTCCTCCAGCCCTCCTTCTTCCTCTGACTAGTCAACGCAGGAAAATTCGACCGTCCTAGATTTTCGGAAGAAAAAACAGTGTCATCTCTGAGAAATGCAGAAGTCTCATCTCGCTGATAAACTCCTCCATCCAATGGAAATGTTTACATGCCAGTGTTTACACGTTCAAGCCAAATGGCTGCGATTCCAGTGATTACCATGGCTTATTGCCTTCGCTGGTGACTGGGGGAGCTGGAGCACGTCTGAACAGCACGCAGCCACCCCGGCACGATCCGCGAGCCTGCTCTGAACACGGCAGCGCAGAGCTCACAGCACGTCTTTAGCAGCCACGCTGCCTCTCAGACGGAGGCTTTCAAAAGGGTCAAGCTCGAGGTGTTGCCATAAAGCATGCCTGACTGGGTGGGAGAGGGAGAATTTAGAGAGAAGTGAGGGTTTTAGAGTTACGTTAGGGTTAACATTAACCTGGCCCTACTGTCTGCTCAGAGAAACCTCTCTCCCAGGTTTGAAACCATAATAAACTAAGTCCAACTTACCCAACAGAATAGAAATAGAAATAAAAGCTGCCATTACATTTTCTTGGGAAACTTCTTGTACTGTTACAAGATCAGAAGAGAGGACAAAACCAAAAATAATATATTTTTTAAGGATATCATCCAAGTAGAGCACTTCAGTGCTTCTCCAGCAGCTTCCTGACAAAGGAAGGGAAAGTTCCCCGGCAGGAGACAGAAAGTGAATCCCGTCCGAATTTAGCTCGGCTCTGTACCTTCACACTTATAAACAGTTGCAGAAAGAATGAGTTCATCATAACATGGGTATGGCTGTGTGTAAAGGATGATCTCATTTGAGTAAAGCTAAACAGGGTGTCAACTGCATGGATCAATCGTGCAGTGAAAACATACCCTGAGCGTCTCTGCTTAGCCACGGATGGGGCAGAACTCAAGGAAATGCATCTCCCTACCGTGAAGGGACTCTGAAGACAAGGTGCACTCCGCACATCTCTTTGCCTCGCTGGAGGGTAGGAAAATGAAGAATTTTCTGCACTGCTTTACGCCAGCAGCTCCAGTCTGTGACACACAAATGCTTGGGTATGCACCCACGGCGAGCACAGGCGACAGCAGCAGCAGTTCCTGAGCGTGTCCAGGAGCAAATTCTTACTTCCCTGAGTTGGGAACCTGCTGGGAGGCAGCCCCCGCCGCTCAGCTGTTGGCAAATAACGTGCCGGTGCACGCAGCAGCAGCCACCATGCTCCTTGTGCTCCACAAAAACCCTGCTTTTCTGGATGGGCAGGGCCAAAAGGAGCTGAAAGAAGGAGCACAGCTTCATGAAGAAGGATAAGTAGAAGTAGTTGACACGCTAGTGTGTGGTGGGAGAGCAAAGGCAAAGAGATGGCACGAGGTTAAGGCACAAAAGGAAACCCCCAATTAGAAGCTCAGCCTTCAGCTTGCCAGATTTGAGAGGACTCGTGACTGTGCGTTAAATTTCACGTCCATGCGGAGATGCTATCGATGTGGCAGCGTGCCTACATCCAAAATACTTCTTCACACCAGAAACTGCACACCGCCAAGAGAAAAGGGGAGAGGAAGGGGGCAAGGACTGCCGCAGAAGCTGAATTCATCGCTTCGACTCATTAAATATAAAGCATCATTTAGACAACTGCAGCACCTTGCGCGGTGACAAGCTCAGATTTAACTGCATGGAAAATAAGGATCAGAAACAGAAAAGGCTCGCAGAAAATTGAGCTCCGGCGAGCGGCATTGTTTCTTAATGTCTGCAACCGCTGGATCAGATTGATGGCAGGCTCCTGTGCAAGCTGCACGCACGGTTTGCCCTCCACAAGGACGAGCTGCGCTTCAACATCCCAGCGCCCCGACCGCCCGCCGTGACAAACCTAAACCTGGGAACGCAAACCGTCCTCCCCCCGATGCCATCCGCTTCCCCTGAAGGAGCCACTCAGCCGTGTTTGCACTCCATAAAGCACTCGGAGGAGGGGAGGTAAAACGCACACACCAACCTCCCGTTATCTCCCTGGAGCGCCCGGGGAGCGTTTGACAAAGGAACCGGAGGCTGGGAATTGACACAGCCCCGTCCATCGCATCCATCTGATGCACGTGCGTAAAAGAGGACTCACAGGGGCAGTTTTAGGCTCCAAAAAATGCTCCTTTCAGCCCCAGCACTTACCGAGCAGCTTCTGCGCTCCCTCCCCTCTGCTCCATTTACGCCTTCCTTCTCCCCTCCCCTAGCTTTCATTTTGGGGCTGGGGGCAGAGCAGAAAGCACAGAGATTAAAAATCAGGTTCCCAACCCCGCAGACACCGTCCCTGCCGAGGTGACAGCACACGATGGAAAAAAATAATAATAAAAAAAAGCAGATGGGAATACGAGCTCTTCGAGACAGCCCCAATACTAAAAGAAACGTCTGCGTAACCACATCCTCTGCCTTCAGTCTCAGCTCAGCAATGTGTCCAGCAGGAAATAATTACATTTGGCTTTCCCAGAGTAGGTGTTTGACGGTTTCAGACTGCTGAACAGTTGCTTTTTTTCTGCTTCCTCTTCAACAGTTTCTCAGGAAAAAGACACTGACCCTCAGGACACGGCTGATAACAATTCTTTAAAGGCACAGCCTTGCGTAACTGCAGGAGGATGCGCTAATCCTTACCTCTTTTTAAGCAGAAGAAATTAAGTGTTCTCTTCAAAAGGAATCTTACTCATAACTCTGAGTTACCAGAAGTAAACAGATAACGAGACAGGCAGATTATGTCATCCCGAGCACAGGAAGGCCGGCTGAGTGTACCCAGTGAAGACAGAAGACCGGGAATTACTACCAATTGTGCTTTTGGGGTAAAAACCTCGCACATTCCAAATGAGCACAACAATTAATCTTGTGATAACGTTCTGGCACGTGCCAGGAACGGATCTGCTCTTACTCTAACACCCAAAGCTTTTTGCTCCAAGCCTCCCCTGTATCTAGTAACAGTCCCCTTCTTCCCAACCCAACATTTATACCACAGAGCAGGGGAATCATGTTGAAGGAAATCCAGTAGGGCTTTTTTTTGTTTGTTTTTCTTAAATTACGGGCTATTTTGATTGCCCGAAGGTACATTTCACCTGGAGATTCCAAGGTGAAAGGCTCTACAAAAAGCAACGCTGCTTCACCATCACAAGCAAGCGTTTCTCCCCAAACCCAAGAGTTTCCCCTAATTTCATATTGAAGGGGAAGAAAAGTTAGCACTCTATGAGCGTGCTTTTGGGCAGCTGCCGTATCCTCTTAGCCCCACGTTAAAACATCTTCTGCACTCCCTCCCTTTGCGTTTTATTTCGTGATCCTCTTGCTGCCTACGGACTTTTGCGTTTGGTTGTCGGTGTTTTCTTTTCCCCGCGCGCTCGTATCAGAGCGGGGACGTTTCAGCCTCGGCTGAATGGAAACGAAAGCTGCCTCTGCAGCTGCAGGAATCAGCCCACAAAGCACCACTTACGCTTCGTACGGAGCGGTGCGGTGCCCAAGGAGCCCCACCTGGCAGTATTTCACTCTGTTTTCCTCAATTCACGTTTGGGATCTAAATTACGAGCGAGGCAAGTTAATGTCTGCTGATTAGGGAGAGCAAATTCATCCACTTGTGAAAAACTTACGGCATTTACTGAGCCTCCCTCTCCCTTCAGCAGAAAGCCCAGATCTAAAGAACAGAAAAGGAGCTCGCAGTCAGCTTCGGATCACAGCCTTATGTTTAAATCTATTATTAGCCTCGATTTAATCACAACTATTAGCTCACTGCTATAACGACTGCAGCGAATGACAACGAACGGGTACCCCCTCATTTCCTATCCAGAAGCAACCAAACTATTTTTAGAAAGGCTGATGAAGTCCCGAAGGCACCGCACAGCCGGCAGCGCTACGGGACGGATCTCGGCGGTGTCTTTCCTGAAACCTGCTGATGTTTTCTGTGCGAGCAGCCAGGTACGCTGTGAAATCGGTGTTGGAAGCGTGCATTTACCTGGCAGTAAAACCAACACACGTGCTGGAAGCCTCTGTCCTGTAAGTGCACTCAGGCAGGGTTAGCTCACCTTGCGTGTCACACGCAAATTTAAAGGGGGAATTGCAGCCGAGCTTGCTCAAGGCCTGAGCTAGAATCGACTGGATGGACACGTTTGGCCCCAAATACCCACGTTTTACATTCTCTGAACGCTCAGAGCCGCGTCTTCGGGTCTTACCAAGAAATCAAAGCTGCGTTTCGGCTTCCCAGACCCCGCCAAGCAGCTACAGCCTCGCCCCGCAGCACGTTAAGACCTCAAAACCTACTTACCGCCCAGCGAAGGCGACCGTGCCCCTCCAGGAGCCAGCCCCTGGCGCTGGGGGGGTGGCCAGGACAGCAAAAGGGCACAGAGCCCGACCAGGACCCCAAACCCCAAACCCACTGGGGGCATCCCCACCCCATGGGACACTGCTGGGGCGGGGGGGTCCCAGCAGGGGGGGGCACCTGGGCAGCAATAAGGGCTTGGGGGGCCCTATAGAGGGTGTGGGGGCCCTATAGAGGTGATAGGGGCCCTATAGAGGGGGTAGGCGCCCTATAGAGGGGTGGGGACCCTATAGTGGGGGGTGGGCGCCCTATAGAGGGGCTCGGGGGCCCCGCAGCGAGCGGGGCCATACAAAGGGCCGCCCCCCCGGCACCCCCCCGCCCCTCACCTTTATTTTGGGCTAAAACCCAGCCTGGCAGGGGCCGTGAGCCGCTTGAAGGGGGGGGGAGGAACCCCCGTCACCGCCCCCGCGCGTGAAAATCGGGGCGAAACCCACCAGAACCGGGCAAAGCCAACACAAAACCCTACAATTATTCATTTTTTGCCCCGCTGGGGGTGCTGGGGGGGGGTGAGGCGTCCCCTTCCCCCCCCCCCGCCCCCCGGTGCCGCGGCCCCGCACTCACCGCTCACGGCTCCATCGCGGCCCGGCCCCGCCCGCCCCTGCCGGAGCCCCCCCCCCGCGGGCAGCCCGGCCTCGCGCCGCCGCCCGGCGCCTCGCAACCGCGGAAGCGCCCGCCCCCCGCCGCCCGGCCTGCGCCCGCCTCCGCCAATCAGCGCGGAGAGGGGAGGGTGAGCGACAGGGCGGGAGACCAATGAGAAGGGAGAACACGGGGAAGCTAACGGGCCCGAGGCAGGGCGAAAGGGAAGGGGGGCGGGGATGGAGGGGTGAGTGACAGGCGTGAGGGCCAATGGGGAGGAGGGGGTGATGTCATTGGGGAGGGGAGGGTGAGGCGCGGTGGGGAAGGGAGGGGGCTGCTCTTAAAGGGACAGCGCCGCCATGAGAGGGGGGATCAAAATGGGGGCAGAGCCAAGCGGGGAACAAAAAAATGGGGAGGGGGGGGACAAAAGGGGGGCACCTCCGCGCCCCGAGGGTGCAGCAGTGGGGCAGTGGGGGCGAGGCAGCCCCTCGTGGTCCCCTCCAGTTGGCAGAGGCACGGGGGGGCGTGATATAACCGTGATATAACCATGATATAACCGTGATATATCCATGATATAACCACGATATATCCGTGATATATCCGTGATATAACCATGATATATCCGTGATATATCCATGATATATCCATGATATATCCATGAAATAACCGTGATATATCCATGATATAACCGTGATATAACCGTGATATATCCGTGATATATCCATGATATATCCGTGATATAACCATGATATATCCATGATATATCCGTGATATATCCGTGATATATCCATGATATAACCGTGATACATACATGATATAACCGTGATATAACCATGATATATCCATGATATAACCATGATATATCCATGATATAACTGTGATATAACCGTGATACATCCATGATATAACCGTGATATATCCATGATATAACCATGATATATCCGTGATATATCCATGATATATCCATGATATAACCGTGATATAACCATGATATAACCGCGCAGCAATGCATGTGAAGTACGCAGGAAAAAATCTCCACCCTCATGTAACCCCTCGCCATGCTCCTTGGCAGGGTTAGCCCTCCTGAGGCAGCTGGGCGAAAGAGGAAAGCCCAAAATGTGCACCGTTCCCATGGGCGGTGGTGCTTCTGGGAGCCCCAGGTTGAATGACAAGCCAGGCACATTTACCTGCCTTCTCCTCTGTGTTCCCCAAGAACAGCACGTCAGGGGGCTGAGAGAAATGCCCCTAGCAGATGACAAAGTCTGGTTGTCTGGTTGAGTTACCAACAGTGGTGCCTTGCTTGTTCTTGAAATCATTTGCTCAGGATCCACGTTAATGGGTCTGTTTACAGCACGGGGAGAAATGATGTGCCCAAATGCGTGCCACAAACTGATGGCAGAGCTCACAGCCATGCCAGGATTTCATATTCACAAGCCACTCGCCTAGCCATATCCTCCTTCAAGAGATGAACATTTAAAAGATGGAAATCGTTCCCTTCATTTCTGCGATTAGGTTTCATTACTTTATTAACGCCTCTGCTGATTTACCTCCTCTACATGCTACTGATTGCTTTCAGTATCTACTACTGCAGATTTCCAAGGGTATTTACAGACCTTGATAAACATACAGTGGAGAAAAACAGAAAGAAATATGCTTGCCCATAAAAGCTTACTGTTTTCAGCAGGAATAATCAAAAGTGAAGGATGCGTATTACATGTAAGCCGTATTTCGTTTTAGTTTGGAAGGCCCGTTTGTTATTTTCGGTAGCTTTCAGTTTTCTTAAAATTCATAATGAATGAACTAAATTCATATTTTATGAACATAGGAGTAAGAACAGTCTGTGCTATTTGTTAGGGAAGCACATCAAGTATATTAAATGTCTCCCATTTGATTTAATGCTAGATGAACGTTTACATTCAGCAAAGAAAACAGCAGTGAAGTATAACAGAATGCAGCAGAACCCAACCTAGCGCAGTTCTCAACTCAGCTGCAGAATCAGAAAATCAAGTTACTTTTGGGTGCTTACCATGAGCAACTGGGCTCGGAGTCTTGCACAGAAATGTTTTGATTTTCCAGGCTTGATGTCTTAGTCATCACTGACAGTTTTGCATTTAGATTTCATTTCTCTTTAAAGAAAAGCACAAGGAGTGCAGAAAAAAAAAAAAGCACCAAAAGAGAACAAAGCTAAAAGGTGTCCCTAAGAGTGTTTCTAAAGATAAAGGTCTTAAAATGGCTCAACACTCAGCTTAACAGTAAAGCCTGAATGGCCTTCAGCCATTTAAAGATGACTCTGCGTAAAACCGTAAGCTATTAAAGAAACCTCAATGACCCAACAACTCGGAACGTGCCTAAGAATATTTATTGTCTCGCCTTGTGCTGGTGGACAAGTTAAATAGGAGAGATCCTGGTGGGCACAGCGAGCTGATCCAGCTTAAAATATATACATAACCAATTTTGCAATGAATGAGTTCTGTGAGCTTCACTACTGAGTGGTTACACGCATCTTAGCAGCTCAGCAGATCCCAAATTTTCCAGAGGTTTGCATGGGCCACAAAATGGGCGCCATGGCCAGGCTCCTGCAAGACACTGACCTGGGCTGCAAGGGAAGCCACCTCTGTGGTGTTTTTCCCCCAACAGCTCTGGCAAGATGCACACAGAGAGCTTCTGCTGGGCCAGAATTGCCTGCATCAAGGCCAGATGAGCTCTTGTGCCAGACAGTACCGCCAGTCACTCGATCACAGGAGCTCGGAAGATCTCTGCATGGCCTCCTGCCAGAGCCTACAGAGCCCACGTTTCTCTCTCAGGCTGCTTGGGCAGAGGTTGACGAGGAGGGTGAGCCTGCAGGGATGGGCAGGGAGATGAAGAGGAGGGTGCAGAAGAAGGTACTGGAGTTCAAGTACATGTATTAGGGCGCAGAGGAGGAGGAGTGGGCTGTGGAGGCTGGAGACGGGGCTCCTACTGGAGAGCAGAGTCCTGCTGTGTTTACACTGCTGTGTGTTGTAAAACTAGGAGGGGATGGTATGTTCTCAGTCGTGTTTAATCACGTCCTGACAAGCAAGAATAAGAGGCGATGGGAGGAAACATCTGACATGATTCCTTGCCTTCAGAGAGGCCAGCCACACGCACATTTTTTACTGAATCATGTTCTTCGCATGGTGTCATTCTCATTTTCCACGTCCTGCACATCAATTGCTGATTGCTGTCCTGTAATTCCCGTGGTACAAATGCATTTTGAGAAAAAAAGAGAGGACATAAACCTCTTAGAGAAGTAGTTTGATGCCCATGTTCAAAGCATTACAGACAACCATTTCTTCTATCGCAGTAAGGATTTTCTGTTTGAAGTGGGTCAGCCGTTTCAGTTTGGTAAACACCAAGGTATGTCTGTTAATGTCTGCCTTTCTCCTTTTCAAAATAAAAATAGAAAAAGGGATTTGGTGTGGTCAAATGCTCAGAGAAATAGTAACATATAGGAAAGGGAGGGCAAAAGCGATTGAATTTTTGGAAGATTTGAAAGGAAAGATCATTTTCTTTCTGGCAAATGGTAAACACAAGAATTTCTGGTTAAAAAAAAAATGTTTGAGGAAGTGGTAAGTGCATGTAAAAAAGTGTGTGGAATGGTATCAGAGTTCAACTGTAATAATTGCAGTGTCTTCTGTCAAAGAAGACATAAATTATTAACTTAAGGCCCTGGCTTCCAGGTTGTCCATGCAGGTAGGAAAGCCTTCGCCGTAGCGAGCATGGTGCTTCACAGACTCCTTGACTCAAAAGCGCCGTGATCAAAATGCGCTGTGGTTCCCAAGAAAAGTTGAAGGTTGCCCACAATCTTTCGGGCCGAAAGGATGGGGACACCAACTCGCTCGAGAAGATCTGGGGTTATTGCAGTATTTTACTGCTTCCCACAGATGGAGCCACACTCACGATGTCCAGCTGCGGTGACTCACTGGCAATGCACGCCGCGTCCCCAGACCTGGGAGCAGAGCTGCAGCAGGAGGGCTTCATGCCGAGTGTGCCTCCCAGCCCCATTTCCTGCCCACTGCCCCAGGCTGACTCCCTAATTCTGTTTCCCAGCCTCCCAGGTCTGTTCCCACAGCACTGCAATAGGCACAGGAAATCGCTAACCCTATGCTGGCCTTCCCGTGCAGCTCGAGGCGACGTGTTCTTCAGATGTTACCGATATCACCTTCCTGACTGCACAGTGTGTGAAAATTTGGGCTGTTGGTCCGCTCAGAATGACTGGATAAGGCATTAGAAGAAAGCTTAGAAAACATGGTTATCACAGAATCACCTAGGTTGGAAAAGACCTTCAAGATCACCAAGCCCAACCATCAGCCTCACCTGAGTCCCATCACAAACCCATGTCCCTCAGTGCCACGTCCACACGTCTCTTGAACACCTCCAGGCATGGGGACCCCACCACTTCCCTGGGCAGCCCATTCCAGTGGGCTCTCTGGGAAGAAATTATTCCTAATATCAAATCTAAATCTCCCCTGGGATAACTTGAGGCTGTTTCCTCGTGTCCTAGTTTTGGAGGCTTTTTCCCTCCACTGCCGCATCCTGATATTGGGCAAAGCTTTGACCTACCAGGTCTGATGACTGTGGCCTGGTGTTGTTACCTTGCGTTGGACTTGAGGCAATTTACTGTACAGAGAGAGTACCCTTTTGCCAGGCTTTTAATGTTTAAACGAGACAGCAAAACAGATGATTTTCTAAAAAGTATGTTAAATTTGTTTGGACCAGGCTTGTTATCCTGCTATTCGTTGTTCAGATCTGATCTCAGTGGCGCACGTTGAATATTTCTATCTCCTTACCACAAACCAACTGCCCTGCCTGGCATCTCCAAAACCCTCTGCAGTCAGGGCAGGCTCTGTTAGGATAATGTTCAGCCTTCCAGTCTTAATGTCGGGATTTACAATTGTGATGATGAACATTTTAAAATGTGCTTTAAAATATATATTAAAAGCAGCGGAGGGGAAAGCTCTGGAGAGAAATCAGAGTATTCTGATTTATGTCTGGGAAAAGAGGAATTAAATGAAAGGAAAAACGAGCGAGTGCCAATGCCATGTGGGGAATGCAGCCTCTCAGGCCTGATTTTCCTACGGAATAACAAATCCAGGAAAAAAAAAAAAAAAAAAAAAAGAAAAAAAAGAAAAAAAAAAAAGAGGCTAGAACAAGGGAATCAGGACTGAAGTTCACTTCTAAAGAGAGCACAGACCAACTCTTGCTCTCTGGTGCACTGCAGCTGCCTCCCAGTTTCTCTGCCCCTATGCAACGTTGCAGCTGAGCAGGTGAAGCCGCTTGAATTTGCTCCCAAGGAAAGCCATCCTGGTGGGGCAGAGCTGCCAAGGGCTCTTCTAAATGCTGGCAAGGCAGCGAGCGAAGGGCTCTCAGCCAGGGCTCACCCGATGGCAGCCACGTAAACCAGAGATCTGCCTGCAGGGGGTTAATTAACACCGGGGGCTGCTCAGTGTCTTGGATGCTGATCCTCTGCAGCCCCTTCTGCTTGGAGGGAGCCATTTATCAGAGGCAGGGTTAAACACCCGTCTCATTAGAAGGCCTGGTGAGAAAGCGCTCCCTGCAGAGCCGATTTCTGCAGAAATGTGCCTGGTGCCAGTACATAACGTCAGCTCTGCCCGGGATATCCTGGGGATCTCAGCTCGTCAGGCATTCAAAGGGAGCAAAACAGAAAAGCAGAAAATAATAAAGACTGTGAAGGTGTTGCACGAGTTGCTGCTTACTCCTGTCCTGCATGAGGACTCGGCAAACCTGAAAGGTGGCACACTGTAAAAATGGATAACAGGAGAAGGGTTTTTGGCAGAGTAATGTTATGTGTGTGCGGGAAATGTATTTATTGCAGAGTAATGTTATTTGTGAGAGTTTCACAGACTGTCAGGGACAGCAAGTCAGCTTAAGTCTTAAACAGGATTATAGTGAAAAAAAAAAAAAAAGGATAATTAGAGGATCTTGCTTTTATTATCTCTTTCATGTTTGAGGGATAAAATTCCAATAGCTTCGGGGTGTACAGCAACCTCAGAAAGCCCATGACTAGAAGTAACTTCTTGTGTGGGCAAATTATCCCATTCTTCTCTTGAACTTTTCCGGGTGTAATCTTCCACTGCTTTCTATCACAGATTGAGCAGTAGCCTGCAGGGGTGTTAATTTCTGCGAGTTCATTACTGCTGAGGTGCCTTAGTAAAGGCACGAGCTGGAATTGGAAAGGCTGCTGTCAGGCCACTTTCATTGGCAGAAAAACAGAGTGTGATGGATGTAGATAGGGGTATACCAACCAAGATTTTTTTTTTTCCAGTGCTTGATTCCATCCCAAATATAAAAATAAATATTACATCTGTATTTTTTTGACTACATTTCTGTTTTCCCAGCAACCCAGTATTTGGAGCAGCTGTCTCACCTGGTATCTTGGGCATTGTCCTGGACGCTGTCTGCATCCCTATTGCCCTTTCTGCTGTAGTGAATAAATCCAGCTTCCTCTGGTGCCACCATGTCCCAGACATCTTCCTTCTCAGACTTTCCATAGTGATTTTGCCAGGAGACAGGGAGCGAGCCAAAGATTGGAAGTATTTGCTCTAAGGGGGAGGGGGGGTATCCTGTGTTGGGTACAGGTGCCTCAAGTCCAGGAAAGCCTTAAGGGGTATTTAATTTTCCCTGCTGAATCCATGCTTGAAAACATCTGAAATGTATAACTTGGTACAATGACAACTATGGAAGGGAATGAGTTGATTAGTCATGAAACTTTGGAGAACCTAAATGTCAAGGAAGGAGGAGTGGCTGTGATGGTACTAGTGAGATAGCCAGGAGTACTGAAACGAACTCGAGAAAAGAAAAATTTTGGCTCAATACAAGGAACAAAAATATAAGCTAAATAAAGCAGCCTAAAATAAGTAACTGCATAAAGCCTAAGAAACCAAACAAAAACCTTTCCTCCAAGCAGTTATTTTGAAAGAGGAAAAGTACCAGCTACCACCAGTGCTCTACAAGCGTGAAGCTTGTTGTGGATTTTTTTATATGGGAGCCACTTGAAAAAATATGGTGATGGTGGCTGCCTACCAGGGAAAGAGCCAACAATAATCTTTGCTTGATCAGACTAATCCCCAAAAGGGAGGCACTGAACCCCCTCAGAAGCAGTAAATTACAATCAAACAGGAACCTGGCATGTGTGGTACGTGACGCATCTAGTGGCACACTCTTCTGCTGGGCATTGCGCGTAGAGGGCAGACACATCATCGTTTGCTGTTTCTAAAATAATAAGCCTATAAAAAGAACTTCTTCCAGTTATGGAGACAAATAAACTTGACAACAGTGATTTGTCTTATTACAGAACTGATGCTATTTTTCTCTTTTTCTGTTTCCTCCTTTCCCTGGTGAGCTTTGAGTTCAGATAAAAGTGATTGTCTGATGCGGGCAAGAGCTGGGCACAGATGAGAGGCCTGAAACTGAGAAAATATCACACCAAGGATGCCCTCTCTTCACTGCAGTGTTCCTGGGGTTTAGAGGATGTGACCTCCTCCAAGAAGAGGAAATGGTAAAACTTCAGATACAAGCAGAAATAGTCTTAAATTTATGCACCATGATAGAAAATTGTAGCAGTAGCTAAGCCAAATGTTTAAGCACATGGAAAATTGAAGCCTGGTGAATGGCTGAAAGCAAAGATCAAAGTCAATCTTTATGGGTAGACCTTCCTCTTTCTACTGTACAATAAAGGTTGTTAAGCAAAGGCTGGGGAGATCTGTACATACAGCTGAAATCAGGGCTCGGAGACGTGCCTGGGCTTTGTGTGCAAGAGCAGCTCCCTAGCGGTCCCAGACATGCCAGGGATGCTCAGGTGGAGACATGAAATGGCAAAGTGCCCAGGGGAGGCTTTCAGTCTTCTTTCTTGCATTGCCACCAAGTCCTGCGTCTTCTTCTTCCTCCCAAGCCCCATCCTTCTCTCTGTTGGGACCTTCTTCTCCCAGAGTTTCTACCACCAATTTTGTTTGCCTACACCTCCATGTGGGGGAGGCAGAAGCCCTATGTCCTCTCTGAGCACCCACCTCTGCTGTTGCTGCTGGTGATGGCACCCACGCTTCAGTGCTTAAAAACACCTGAATGTTATCACCTTTCCCAAATAATAATATCTCGATAAAAATAACGGATTTTCCATCCTGCTCAGTGGCTTTATTTCTCTGTCTGGGTGGGAGAGCTCTGGACAGAAATCTGAGGCCATCGTCTCCTGATCCAAGCTCCCCAGCAGCGAGAGCAGCTGGTGAAAGCTTGGAGCGGTGAAAGATGGAGTTTCCATGGGCAAGGCAGCAAAGAGCAACAGGGGAACAGCCACTGCATGGGATTTCACTGGTAAATTCACCTTGTGAATACCAAACCTCCCAGAAGCGGGCGGCATTCACAGCGTTACTCACTGCCAAAACCTCTCCTCAAGTCACAGCCACATCCCATTTCTGTCACGGTTCTGCTTCCTTTTACACAGCTTTGGGGCTTCCTCAGCCCTGCTTACTCACCCAGTAATAGGTGAAATAGGTTGATGCGTGTGGGTGTTCTTTTTTTTAAGTCCCCCAGGGCTGAATCCATAGCCCTGAAGGAGGCGGGCCGAACCCCAGGCAGATGGGCCTGCTGCAAGGCCAGAAGTAGCGAGAGGTCCTCACACTGCACCTAAAAAGCAGGGGGCACAGCAAAAGCATGACTGAAAGTCTTTGTGGGGCAGAGAAACAGCAAACTGGGCCTCAAACACACCGTGTCTCTCTCAGACTGGGTTTAATGCTGTGCTGGCAGCTGCTGGTGGCTGTGGCCTCTCCCACAGCCCCGACATGGCTGGGCCTTGCCTCGCTGGAGCGGGCGCACCTCCAAGAGACCATAACGAAGTTCAGTCCCCATGGTCCCAGCCATTTATAGCTTTTCCAGTCTGCAGGTAGAAAGTTTTGGTTTGCAGATGGAGTATAAACCAGGTGGCATCTGGTGATGCCACAGATGAAGAAAAACCACCAAGGGGACCCTCGAGCAGCACCCATCACATCCATGCGCCCTCAGGAACCGCTGCCCTGTGGACCTGCACCAGCCCCTGGAAGACCTTGTGGCAGTGGAGGTGCTTGGCTCCATGGCCAGCGTGTATTTTTATGTCCTTTATTTTTACATGTTCATATTTTTATCCTCTGCTACGCAACCTTCTTTTTTTTGCTTTCATACTGCTGTAAGAATTAGTACAAATTAATTACTCTTAAAAGGCATAGGAATATTGCTGTCATCTGTCCTAGAACTCAGCCTTCCCCCCAAACTCTTATTGCAAGAGATGAAGCTGTTTAGAAATCTGTGGCTATGATTAATACCAGACGGAGGGCATTTTGAGCGAGAGTGCTAAGCAAAGAACAAACGGGAAATTCTGTGGGAAATCAGCTTCACTGTTGTTGTTAAGAAAAAAAAAAAAAGATGATTTAAACAACTGTTTGACTTCATCAGTGACGATATCTTAATTAACAATTAAAAAAGAAAACAAAGCCTGACAAAGTCCCTCTGCTATCTTCCAGCTGCTCTGAGGGGCTTTGACTGCCCAAAGTTGTGCCAAGCGACTTTCTCTCCCTTCTGCCAGAGCCTGTGCACAGCTCTGGGTTTCCAGATCCCTGGGAATAGCATTTCTTGGATGAAACCTGCCTTTGCTGGAGTTTGGCAGGCACAGTGGGTCCTGCTAAAACTGCTGCCAGGAGGAGCTGAGCATTAACACTTAAACCTTAAAGAGGGGGAGAAAAGGAGAAAGGGAGCAGGGAAACAGTGGCATGATGAAGGGGAGAAGCAGGAGAGCAGCAAGCCAGGCTGCCAGTGCCCGGAGCAGGACTTCCAAGGGACATCGTGGGCTGTCCCCTGCTGCCATGCCCTGCACAGCACCTCCACTTCCCTCCTAGAAGGATATGGCAGCACCAGGGGGCCCAGCTTGTTCTCACCGAGCACCGTGGCTGAGGGCTGTCGTCTTTGGTTTTGTGCCACATCACCTTGCTGCGGTTGTCAAGGGACAGTGAAGCTGCTCATGGGGGAATGGACTGGTGAGGGGATGGATAAGCACAGGACTTCTGTGAAGGTTTGATCACCAGGTCATGATGCCGGCAGATATTTTATGATGTGTGGGACCTGTAAAAGTCCCTCTTGTGCAAACAGAGCGAAGGAAAATCCCTGCGGGTGCAGGCTGGCGTGGGCAGGAATAACAGTGAGCTCTCACACCCATCAGCCACCACTCACACACGCTCAGGATGAAGAGTAAGGCTGCTGGTAGCCCCTCGTGGACGTGGCCTTTATGGGAGTTAAGGAACAGGGCAGCTTCAACCTGGCCGCAGGAGGGGGCTCTCCCGTTCCCGCAATCCCACGCTTAGGAAATTAATTTAGCAATTGACTGCTCCCAAACACCTTCCCATGGGAACAAACATGTCGAGATTTCTTTCCTCTGATATCATTCGGGAACCTCACAGGGGACAGAGCTCCACCCAAGATGCCCTGAAGGCGTTTTATGAAACCCTGGCCACGCATAAGTCCTTAGCGTAAAGGAGAACGTGCAGGGGCCCAGGGGGCTGCTCCTCCGTGCCTCTGTGCACTTACAGGGACATAGCGAGTGATGTAATTAGGGATATTTCAATCACCCAGCATGAACCTTGCAGCAGTTATCTACGTGTGCTGCTTAGCTACAAGGGCGGCAACCTTGCCGTCTGATTTCAACCCAGAGACCTGCCTAGGAAGGGATCCAGAACAAGAGCTCCTTGTTTTGACTGAAAGTATGTTCAAGTTGCACTCCAGAAGACCCGCTTCAGAATCAGATTAAACCTGGAAAAAATCAACACTGATCCCACAACTTCCTTCCAGCAGCATCACGGAGTATGGTTGGAGCCATCTGGTATTTTTCACCCAACAGCCTGAATTTCACCAGCCCAGCTGTCAGTCTGGATGAGAGTCCCAGGTCATAGGATGGTTTGGGTTGGAAGGGACCTTCAAAACCACCTGGTTCCAACCCCCTGCCATGGGCAGGGACACCTCCCACCAGACCATGTTGCCCAAAGCTGCATCCAGCCTGGCCTTGAACACCTCCAGGGATGGGGCATCCACAACTACTTCATTTTTGTGTTTTAGAAGAAGCTGGAAATTTACTTTCCTTTTGCTTTCTGACGTGTGTGAAGGTTCAGAAGCCAACCACCAACCATATACTGAATTTTTCTAGTTTCTGGCTTTGCCCCCACCGTTGGGGTCAAGCATGGAAGGAGGCAGAGGAGGAGATGATGCCTGGCCCTAGAGACCGCAAGGAGATGGAAGCTGCTCACATGAGTGTGCAGAAACCAGTCCAGGCTCACCCGCTGGCCTCCTGGCAGGGCCCTTCCTCTCCTTCTTGAGTGCATCTTCCCCGCGGGCCAGGACCTCCCCGCCACACATCCCGCTTGGCTCGTGAAAGACCGATGTGACTCCCTTGAGCACTGCGATCGTCCAGATAAGGCAGACCACAAGCAAAATGCCAAAGTATTTTTAGCTCGCATCCTATTTTTTGCTCTGTCCACGACGAACGAGGACAAGGGGGAAGATTCCTCATTCCCCACCAGATTACAAATCCTCTGCTGAGAAGCGAAGCCAACTGACTCCCCTGGCCCCAACCTCACAACTTGAGTGAAAAGCGGGGAGGAAAAACCAACCCCGTCTTGCACAGACCCCCCTGCCATTGAGAAGGAAACTATTTTTCCTCTGTTTGCATTTTATCTCCTTTTCTGTGTGCTGCTAATTGTATCTGATTGACACAAGGGGAAACAAACCCAGGAGCTTTGGGTTCACATCTGAAAGCATTTAAAGCTCAAGGCTGCCACCACCTAGCGTGGCAAAAAGGGGTTGTGCAGCGAGGGCAGGAAGAGGGGGGGAGCCTTGGCTTCCTTTTCTGTTTGCAGATTTTTAAATGAAGGATACTGGAGAGCACAATAATAAAGCACTGGCCCTGCAGAGGCTGCCATCCTTTCTGCCAGATCTGCTCTCAGTGGAAGAGCTGGTGAGCAGATCTCCTTCAGCAAACCCTTTCCGGGATGAATGATGGGAAGGGATTCCACTACCAAAACGAGCCGTGGGCAAGCTCAAACCATACTACTCCCCATTCCTCGCACTGCACGGCTCCATCCCGCAGCAGCCACCGCTGCAAGGACGGACAGAAAGCACAAATTCATCCCAGGAGGCTGCCTCACCCGGGGGACAGTCCTCAGGAGGAAGGCAGCTTCTGTGGTCCCCTGGGCTTTTGTGTCATTTCACATGTTATGGGAAGAGTGAGGTTGCAACAGGGAGATAAAAGGCTGTCTGATCATGTAAAAAAAAAATATTAAAACCCTAAACCTTTTGTACATTACCTGCTGTAATCTGGTGAATCTCAAAAGCAGAGAACTGCAGGATCAAAGTGGTTTTTGATTCCTGGTCACAAGGCAAACCTAGGAGAAATAAGCCTGAGGAAAGGAAGAGAAGTGTTTTGTATGCAAGGAGTCGCTCTAAGGCTTAGGACTGCATGGGCACGTGCACAAGGGAAGATGATGAGAAAAATCCATCAAATTAGTTTTCTCCCATCAGCATTCATGAAAGGCAGCACTTTCTAACAGCTTGACACCAGCACGCCACCGTCAGTCCTCAAGGACGTTAGAAGAAGGAGAAACTTTCAGACAACAGAGGGAAAGGTGGGATTTTTTGTACAAAAGGGCAACTCCGTGCCTCTTGATGTGCCACCACTGAGCTGAGCTAAGGGGACACTTATGTGGGGCCCCACTGCATCTCTAATCCACCCAGGCAGGCTGAAATCTCCTATCAATCACAGACTTAGACCCGCGTGGCCAAGCCAAGAATCTTAAAGCGACAATTTGCAGCAAGGAAGCCACGGGGAAGCCCGCCAAAGCGCTCAGCATTTGTCTCTCGTTCCACATAAATCTCACCGCGAAGAAAACTGCGTGCTCCATATCTGGACGTGAGGGTACAGCAGAGATTAGCTGCTGCTAAGAATAAAAGCAGCACCCGCAGGGCGGGCAGCTGGGTGACAAGCGCTGAGGATCGCAGCTCTGCTGGTGTAAGCGGATCCCCGGGTGAGCTCAGACAGACGGGGTTTCCTCCGATACGCTGGGGCTGATCCACAGCACCCAAACACGCAGGTGTGGATTCGAGGACTATTGTGTGTAGATGCCTCCAAGTCCAGCATCTGTGCACCCAGCATTGCAGGTTGATCTCGAAACACTGTGAGGGTTTTCCCACTGTTAAAACCTGATGCTGACACCTTTTAACTCACTGCACATCTGGGAGCATCTGGTAAAGATCTCTTGCCCTCTCCATCACTTGTACATCTCCAGCGCTGCTGGTGGTGGTGGCAGACTGTTATCTCGTTGAGCTTTCTGCTCTAGACCACCCCAAGTTACTGCTCGTCCCTCCTCCTGCAATAACGGGGTCTGCTGTGGGTTGGACCCTGCAAACACCGCAGCTTTATTTGTGTGACTGACCTGACCCCTCTCCATACCACGGAAACGTGCTTTGATGCCCTGAAAGCAAGAGAGGCTTCTGCTCGGAGTGACAGCAGCTGCAGGAAACAGAGAGCTTCGTTAGGCAAAGGGCAGCCCCCCTTAAGTGCAAAGCAGCCCTCGGAGACAGAGAGTTCAGCCTTTTGGATGAGGTAGTTAAATAACTCTGAGAACATAACTGGTTTTATACATCCTGTCTCCCCATCCAACTGTGCTTTAAATCATATCGATTAAAAAAAAAAAAAAGGCATAAAACCCAACACATGAGCGATGCTAGCTCCCCAGGTCCCACACCTCCTGCCGTGCACTTAGTGGTTGGGAAATGGGAGCATCGATGGCCATCGCCGCATTTTTCAGCTGACCCCATGGCCTGAGTATCCCTGTCTTGCAGGTTCACCTGCTTTTCTAGGGATGGATCACGTTTGCCTGCCTTTACTGCAGGAGCAGGGTCAGCACTCCCCTTCTCCTTCCTCAGCAGACGAGCACGGAGATGCGCAATGGAAAGATTAATCTGTACCAGCAGCTTTGTCCAAAAGGAATGGAGCGTGCTGCGCTGCAGGCTAAGCTCATTTTTCCTCCCACAGGATGGATGTCAGCTTTCAGGTTTTAATAACTTTCTTTGGTTTAGCCAGCTAACTGTGCAGAGGAACGAATCCCTCCCGCAGCACAGCGCAGCCAGCTCAGAAACAGACAAAACCATTTAGCAGCGCTCAGCAATTCACCGATGCTATTTAGGATGAAGAGCAGACATTACACGTTATCAGCTCCTAACCTCTGTGCTGGGAATCAATAGTTAAGAGAGAGAAGGCCTGTAAGAACTAGCAGGTCACACGTCCTCCTGGGTTGCAACTATTAAGTAGCATTAAAAGAAGCTGAAACGTGTTAAACGCCATCCTACTATTATTTGTACAGGCAAACAATCAATGTAATGATAAGAGGAAGGGTCTAGAATATAAATAGGAGTAAAATTTATCCTGGACATCACAGATAGCTGAGGAGCCACTTGTTTTGCGATCTTGTCTTTTTGGGCTAGGTGCAGAAAGGAAGGGATGGGGATTAAATTTAAATCCCCTAAATTAAGCCAAAAAAGAATGATAATTACCCGTGTTGGCTGCGACAGATTTTGCTGCTGTCCTTCGTTAATGATCCCCCCCTTCTTCATTCCCTCAAAAACAGCATTAAAAAAAAAAAAGTTTGTTTTTCACTTCGAGATGAAGATATTTTATGCTCTCCAAAAGCAAACGGACAACATTTTTGGCTGGAACACGCAGTCAGCCGCTGGACACACGAGGGAAATGCAGGCGCTGGCAGCAGCCGGCCCTGCCTCGAGGCTTTCACTGCAAGCACTCGAGCTCACAGCTCCCCGTGCCACAACACACTCCTGTCACAGTGCATGCCTGAACTGTGTCAATTGAGTCACTTCTGTCTAAAGAATGTTTGTTATTTAAAACTGTAAAAACTGTAGAATTATTATATTTCAGCTTTGCTTCTGGATGGTATTTATCTGCCATGGGTGACTTAAGAACAAGAATTAGGAATAGCGTTGTGCGTAGCCTTCTCTAATAAATGATGCTTCTTTAATGTCAGTGATATTCACATATGCCTTTGAAGGCAGAAATAATTTTAGCAACTCTAACAGAAATGTCATCATCTGTTCAATCTACGCCTGAGAAAACTTCAGCGAAGGTACCACCTGTCACATGAACTTTTACCTGTGGGTTAAACAACTGAACAACCCCTCACCCATCTCTTGTTTGGCTCAGTCACAGGAGGTTAAGCAGGCTTTCAGTGAATTCAGCCTAATGTCCAAATACTACAGAATGCAGGAGCAAAAATGTTTTAAATACCACAGATCAGTCAAAAAAAAAAAAAAAAAAGAGATTGAAGACAATCCTGACTTCACTCACTCGTTTTCATCCCTTTATGAAACTTGCAGCGGGTCAGGAGAGATGAGCAGAGCTTAGTGCTAAATTTCTATTCCACATTTAATGGTTGCAAAGACACAGCAGAGGTCAGAATACCTCTCTATGCAGTTGGTTTGTACTTGGCTTTCTTGCAAAGGTGACAGATACTGTTTTATTCCTTTGAAACCACACTGTCTAGTAGGCAAATTTTTTTGGGCTAGGGACCAAGCAAGCATTTACTTTCTTCTTAGAAGTACAGCAATCAGAAAAATCATTCTGTATTTGTAGGACTTGCTGCTTCATTCCACACAGACCAAAAAAAGTCTGTGGGCACTGAGTTAAAGCTTCTAGCAGCCACGTAGATTTCAGCTAAAGTGGCATCAGAAACACTTGATGCATTTGCGTAAAGCAGACAGCCTTTCAGCTTCCTTGCAATTATTCTGAGAGCAAGAATTTCACTGATAGTATACAGTTATCAGAAGCCATACTGACAACTGAGAATTTCTTATTAAAAATAGAAAAACAGACTTCAATCTGGCTTTCCATAGGATAACTCATTTCAGTCAGCAGAATATTTTCACTGAAATTCTCAGGATTGTGATTGCTTCTTCTCCACCAGTGAGGTCTACATACTCTCATGAAATTTCATGTCATTTATCCAAGTTTAATTACGTCTCATTGTGCTTTTTCATACCACTAGATGTCACATGTAAATCCTATTTGGGCTGAAAAGCACCAAGCATTGCAGGAAGTCCATTTTTCTGGTGTACTTATGCTCCCAATACTTTGAAAAGCAAAAATCAGTTTAAAGGTTTATATTCTTGATCAAAAGATAGCTTTTTTTTCCCCCCACCTGTGGAAATACATACCAATTCCATAATTAGAATTGATCCAGTTGAGACAAAAAAGGTGCCGTTTAGCAGTTCAGCCATGCTGCATTCCTGCAGCACTTGATTCTCTCAGATGTTCTTTGTGTTAAACTGCCATGGAATTTCTCAATACTTCAAATATAAAACTGTACTTCAGAACAATCCTGCTGCAGATTTAATGACAGCGAGCAGGATTTATTTGGATTTTATGGCCAAGGACTACTGAACAAAACTATGCAAAAAGAACATATGCACTTATTTTAGCTGGGACAATAGTTACGACCTTTATGCTTTATGGTCAGGAAGGCATCTGGAAAGATTAGTGGAAGAACAATTAAATGGCATTTTTGAGAAGGCACACCGCTGATGAAGCACAGGGTACTGCTTCCTGCCTGCACGAGAACGTGGCATGAATTCACATACCCTCAACAAGGAACTGGAATACAGAGCCTGATCTATTTCTGAGTAGGGAGTCCTCTTCTTGAAACGGTGTGAGGTAGCATGAAGAGAAAGCAGGAGGTTACATTCCCCCTTTCTAACCAGTATCTGCACTGAAACTTTGCTAGGTGGGT
This sequence comes from Anas platyrhynchos, assembly GCF_047663525.1. Classification (NCBI taxonomy): domain Eukaryota; kingdom Metazoa; phylum Chordata; class Aves; order Anseriformes; family Anatidae; genus Anas; species Anas platyrhynchos. The sequence goes on along the minus strand of NC_092587.1, from coordinate 53,221,209 downwards.
TCTAGAAGGCACCGGGCCTACTCACGGCTATCGTCACTCTAGCAGTTCAGAAATCTCACCACCAGGTATTTGGGAGAACACCCCAGCATCCTGTGCCACAAACATGTATTTGAAGTTGAAAAAAAAAAGTTGCAAAAATCTTGCTCTTCATTATTTTAATGAATCACAAATCAAGTGACAAAAACAAACAGAGCGCGAGGAGATTAACATGAAACCAGCCCCACCAGCTGTTGACAGAAGGTAAAGACAGAATAATAGTTAAGGATAATTCAAGGGAAAACAAGGAAGTTAAGCATCGTAAGAGATACTCATTCTCACCAAGAACATCAGCCAAATCATATGGCAATTAAAATTTCATTTCAAGTGTTTCAAGAAGGTCTCTGCTTTGTTTCTTAACACAGTGAGTCCACAGAAGAGCGGGGACTGGGCTATCCCCAAAGTCATGGCAACAAGTCCTACAGAACGTATTCTACATTTCTCCCAATAATGGAGATGGCTAAAAAGAAAACAGAAATAAAGAGAAAGTGAGGACCCTTTACTACCCAGTGTGGTCTCAGAAATGGAATGTGTCTTCCCAGAGCCCAAAATCTTTGGCGTAGGTTCCTTTCTCAATGTCTGCGTGAATGCTTTAATCCCATGACCGTGAAGGTTGCAGCAGTCAGTTTCTCATAGACTAGAATCATTAGGGCAGCAGTAAGGACTGTCTGCAGGAGCTTTGCTTCAAGGCCTTTGTAGAGTCCCATTAATCCAAACCGCCTAAAAATAAAAAAATAATAAAAAAAAAAAAAAAAACAAACACGTGTAAATAGCTTTCTATAAGTAAATTGGTACACTAGGCAGAATGAATACAAGTTAATGACAACTGTAAGTATCTTAAATTCCTTCCAGATCTTGAGTCACAGTTATGCTTCAAAGTATTTTAAAGATAAACTTCTAGAAGAAACTTGCTTCTTTTTAAGGTCAGAGGTGAATGAATACATATCCTAGAAACCAAGTCCTGTTGAGATTTTTAAGAAAACTTGTTTTTGTGTACTTTTACAGTATATTACAAAAAAGAAACACACACACACAAAACAAGATGGATCAAATGGCAAGTCCAAGGTGGGGGCAAAAAGAAACAAGAGTCAGATCCAGCAACGGTTTCAACATATTAGCAATATTCAAGTCTTCTATATCATGCTAGAAAAAAAAAACAGAAGGCTCACCTCACTCTCTCCCGAAGAAGGTAAAAAACATTTTTAAGACTGCCTAGTGTTCGGTTCTCTGGGTTCAACCTATGGCGTCCAAACTGGAAAAAGAGGAAGAAATGACATTTTGTTATACTATTTCCTCATGCTACTAGGCAGAGAACCCAATACATAGGTAAGAAATTGCAAAGCCTATCCTAAACTTCTTTTAACATTTTCTAGGCTGTACTAGCAATCAAAGATTAAGTGAGGCCAAAACTCAGGTTACTCAGTTTTACACAGCAAGCATTAAAGCAGCATGTGCTACAATGAAGTCTTTTGTTTTTAAGATGGATTCTAAGAAAATGAATGGTGGTTGGCTTTTTGTTGTTTTGCAGAAGATTTCAGGATCTCAAAAATTGAGTCTGCAGAGTCTTAGTACAGATAGGAAATTTGAAGCTAGTTCCTTCTGGCTTGTACAGCTTGCATTTAATAAAAATTCAAAGCTTCATGCATCTGCAAACCACTATTTCATTGAGATTGCATAAGCGAATCCAAAATTTATCTGCCCATCACCAGTCTTTGAGGAAAACACCTGGCCTGAATTCTTTTACTCAGCATGTCTGCATATCCCCAGACTGTTTTCAAGCAAGCGTGCTAGCTGCTGCTGTAATTCTAAGGCTCAGGGTTAAGCTGGCAGTTTCAGCAGCTCCTTTTCTGTCACTCATTGAAACTCTTACCTGGTGCAGGTCAATAGCACTGTCAGCAAGCTGTAACCATGAATTATTAATGCACAGTGGTTGTCACACTTGTATTTATGCACAGATAGCTTTTGAAGTCTGTATCATGCTTCTGTGCTATGAAAGGTGAACTGGGATGAGTCTTACTCAGGCAACTGCTGATTCTTAGGTGTAAGAAATTACCACTGACAGCATGTAGAGAATACAAGCAGATTTAGGTAAGTTGGTAAGTTGGAAATAATAAGAAAATGCCAGGTTTACACACACCCCTTTGCTAAATGTCTTAAGATACAGCAGCAACAGAACACTCATAGAAATCACCCTTTACTAAGCAAATACACGCTCACAAACAATGATTTTGTCATCAGCAACTAACTGATTTCATATTGATAAATCAAGGTTAAGGACTTTTTTTCAAAGGCTGACAGCTGTCTGTTCCCTCTCCCCCCCAAAATGCTAACTAGGTTCCAGGCTACAATGCCAGCCACTGCCCGGATTACTCATAGGTTTCCAAATAACACCAGGATTAGGTGTTTTCTTCTCACCGCTTCTCCACCATGACATTACTCTGTTGTACTGCAAACAGAGCTTCATCAGTGGAAAAAGAAGTTAATTTCTCCCTAGGATGTCAATACTCCATCAGTTACTGGGGAAGATTTCCCAAAGGGACTAGCATTCTCTCACTAAAGAAATTAGGCATGAGTTTTAAAGGGAGATTCTGCAACCCAGGATTACTAAGAACATGAACCCTATTGGTATTTCCCAAGTGGGAATTTAACCTATCCACTGTTTACTGACAGGCTAAAGAAGCAGTTTCAGTGAATAAGGAGTGACAGCAGGGCCATGTATTTTTAATGACTGGAAGGGAGACAGACGTACCAAACTGCAAGGCTGGAAGCTGCCTAGCACTATCAGTTACACACGGTAACTGCTCATTATGTGGAAACGAGGAAGAGAGCTCTTCCAAGAGGTGGAAAGCAAAGGTGTAGACACTTCACTACAAAGAACCCTAATGACTTTGAAAGAACAGTTTCGAGACATTTAAGATTAAAAAGAAAAAAGTCCCGTACTTCTACTTGGAGGACACAACTTAATTTTTATGTACAAGACTTTATGAATTGTATCAGGCTTGTATTAGTTTGTGTAAAGCTGAAAAATTGTTTCAAAAGCCCAACTATGCAAAGTATACCCCTTGCAGAATGTTATTTCTGAAAATATCAAACCTTTGTTCATAAACTATATTTTTTTGAACATCACTTAGTCTGAGTGATAAAAACATCAGCAAAGAAAACAAAGCTAGCTTTAAAACAGAAAAAAAAGTATGAAGTAGTACAAGCTTGAACTGGGCAGCCCAGGTACTGTAGATGTATGTGAAGTGACAGATGCACGTTTGTGCTGTTCTTACTAAAATTGTTCAGGGTTTCTGGCTATCGCTTCTTTTACAGAGCAAAGGGGAAGACGTTTCCTGCAGTAACTGCAGAACTAGAGCTAGAATCCTTGTATTTCCCATCATCACAGGGAAAGGATGGATGGCACAAAGATGTAGTACACAGGCCACTTTATTTCACCATGGGCCACTGTGAGAAATGTCCCCCCCCACCAGGACACCGATGGTGAGGCTGTGCTCTGCCAGAAAGAGAACTCATTACTGCCCAGGCACGGCAGCAGGAACCTAGCTGACTTAGGCTGAGAGATGCAGCTGGTTACTGCATTAAACCATCAGCACAACTTACCAGGGCTGCCTTAATTTTGAAGAACACTGCCACCAAAAGTCAGAAGGATTTTGTTCTGAAAGCCACTGGGAGCCAAATACAACATGAAGTAATAATCACAAGATTGTAGCTATTTCCACTGCATCCATGGGAAGGAGTGAGGGTTAAAGCTGTTCACATACCCCATGGAAACTGCAGTGCTGTGCAATGCTGAAGCTAACACGGAGCACTGGGGCTTTCCTGCCAGTTCTCCTTCATGGCAGCGGCAAACCCATCACAAATTAAGAACAGACCAATGCTGCAACTTATCCAAACAAAGCTAAATTTGCTTAAATGTTTTCTGTACCTATCACTTCAATAATAAAAGCCTGTGTTACTTAGTTTAACTCCAGAGACGTGCCCAGTCTCTTAAAACAGGTTAAGACATCGAATGAGGGCACTGGCTAAGCAGATCATCAGAAGTTGAGAAAAATTCAGAAAAAAATGACTGACAAAATTTAATTTCTAACACATGGATGCCATGGTGTGCACCAGCAGGGTGGTGAAGTAAAAAGGAACAGACACCGATAGAAGCTGTGCAGACACAAAAGGTTTTCAGGGTTGTAACAACACATGGTAAATCTATTCAAGTCCCATTGGTTTGAAATAAAACACCCAAGCTTTTTACAGGCCATGAAAAATCAAAATACATTTAGTCTGCTCAAGTTAGAGAGAAGATTAGAACTAAACTAATGGAAAATTGGCAAGAATTTTTTTTTTTTTTTTTTGTGATGAGCAACTAATAACAAAAGTCCCCTATTAGGCTAGCCTGAAAAGCGATACCTTTAACACGGAGGGCTCACTTTCAAGAATTCGGCTACCTCTCCAAATTTACACAGCCTTTAAAACATGTAATGGCCTTACCACACATGCAAGTTAGAGCTTCTCCTTACTTAGGAAAATAGCGTCACACTTCTCGTGGAAACATTTATTAATGTTTAATGGTTATGTGACTAACATGAAAAAATATAAAATAGATTTTAAAACATTGAAATTAAACTACAACTCTTGCTTACGTACGGTCAGGTTCACGCACTGCCCTTTCCCTTTGTTCTGTTACAATATTATTACTGTATGGGCACATACTGAAGCATTAACGTATTAACATAACATTATCCAGCACACATACAACTTGCAAGTGAGAATAAATGCAAGTGTTTCCATTACCACTACAATTAGCTTACAAGGCTTGGCAAGTGGTTAAAGATATTATTTATGAGGCAGGTCAGCTTCCCTATCACATTCCAGAATCACATTCTGGCTATTGACGAGGTCAGGCCAGAATAAAACGAAACCCATGAACAGAACTTTTTTTGGATTTACCCTAGGTCATCTGGAAACAAATTGGGCTTCGAGGATTTAATTTTAATTTCCTACTTAACACATTTTCTATTTATATTCAAAGAAGTAAAATTGTACTCTTCAGTGCCTAGAAGCAGGATGGTGCATCAGCTGCTGGGAGATGCTGTACTGATGCATTCTGGCATCTCTCCTCCTAGCCTCTTGAAACAAATTGCTTCAGTAACGCCAAGTTGTGTTAGAATGCATCAGGAGGGCATCAAAGGAAAGAGGTGTCTTTGCCAACGACCTGTACCACACAAAGGGGCTCCCAAAAATAGGGGTTCGTGAACACAAAGAGCAAAAAGACACATGAAGAGGCCTTGCAATATACAGAACAAGTCAGAGGCTGTTACCCTGGAATAAAACGAGGACTTACCCGCAGAATTGACTGCACTGTTTGCAGAGGATAAGTGAGGGTGGTGGCAACTGCTTTGGCTATTGCACCGATGACAAAAACATCCAAAGAGGTGAGCTGTTCAATATATAAAGAGCACAAAGCACCACATTAGTCAGTTACCTGTACGTGTCTGGGGATTCTGTGCTGTCACCTGCTGCCAGGTTATCCAAGTACGCTTGGCATCAAAATTTCATGAAGCATTTGGGTTTTCTTGTTTTTAAGAGTCAGAACTATAGTTCAACCAAGCTACTTTCCTACAATTAAATTACACTTTAAATTTTTACCTGCTCACAAGCTTTTGGAATTCTCATTTGCTCACTCTAACTAGGTTATTGAAATACAGTGCAGATAATGCCAGCTAAATCAAACCCAAAGCACTGAGAGTAGACATAAGATAAGGGAAGTGGCATTAAAACATGCCATCAATTCTCAACTATTTCAGGCTTTGCAATATTTAAACTAAGTCACACAACACACACTTGTGGAAAGGTGATGGATTGAAAGACTCCTTGACCACGATTCTATAATCCTGAGACACAGCCACTCTGCTATCAGGCAGAATTTTAGCCTTGATGACGCAGGCTAAAAATCTCATTCCCCTATTAGCTAAGGACACCCGTTGGAACCGCACCCCACCTCCAAAACCCACAATGTTCCATGATGCACCAAAGGCATTGTTATAGCCTAAACTCTGACCGCCTATTTCAGTGTAACAATGTAACAGCTCACCTCAGCAGGAATTAATTACTGAAAATTAGCAGATGCCCATATCAGAACATTTATTAAATTGCCAAAATATGTTGATTCCAATCAGAAATATATGCAATCAATATACTTGATTTACTGGAGACAGGGTAACAGGGTGAGTGTAAGTACCTACTTATAAAACAGATACATTAGAATTTAAACCCCCCTAATTTAAATCATGAGCTGCAAACGATTCTAAGCAAATGTGGACATGAAGTGCAGTTTTATTTTTAAAGGAAGAGGAGTTCACATAGTAATAACTTCCTTAGGGAAATGAAAGATTCACATCTCATTTGGCATCATAATCATGTACCTTTATCAAAAATACACATTTGAAAAACAAACAAATAAAAAAGAAACCCACACAAAATACTGACACCTCAAAAACCCAAGAACCTAAACCAAACCTACATTTCTAAATTTCCTGATGTAATTAACACATGTCAAAGAACCTGTCTTATAACAGAGAATGGCCATCACCTGGCCTGGAAACATACTTACTTCCACCTGTCTTTTCAAAAGCTTCCGTTTAAAGCCTTCATAAAACATGAACTGTATAGCAGGATTGAAGACCAGCAGCAAAGAGGGAAAGGTACCATTCCATAAAGCTAAGACTCCTTCATCTCGTATTATCTGATGAAAGGCATCTGAGAAGAAAGATGGAAAAATCTTTAGAGTTTTGAGTACAAAATTATGAAATATAGAAGATGGGTAAAGTTATATTTAAAGGCTGATATTCAAACTGTATAAAAACCCACTGCAATCTTCTGTGTGACACTGTTCTTCTTCCATTCTAATCTAATGCAGAAGGGAAAAACTGTGATAAAGACGGTATCCTCACACCACCACTGATGTAAATAAAGCTTGCTTTCCATGCAGATGCCCTGCTCTTCTTAGTCCAAGCTCAGAATCACTATTAGTTTTCTTAACCCTCTTCAAAACTGCTTTTTATTTTTTAAAGTATTATTATTAAAGTGCAAGACAGCCTGAATGTGTGGGTGGTTAAGAGATGATGGTCAGTAAAATTCTAATTTGCAAATTGTCTGTCCAAAATCAGACTCCCAGCTACCACATCACCAGGCTCACTACTACTGCAGGTTTTCTGTAAGATGATCTGGACCTTTGCAAAAGGTCTTTGCGTCACAGGTGTGCAAACTACAAACTCTAAATTACCATCAGAGGTGGCAAAGCCCAGTTTCGTGTCAAACTCAATTACTGCAAAGTGACAGTGAAGCACAGAGATTCCACGATGAAATCTACATGTACAAATAAAAGTCTGATCTTCAGAGCCTTTGATACCATATTTAATTTAAGTAACTCTTTGGTTACTTTAACAGATGCTTACCTATTATGCCTTTATAATTGGTTGGTACAATGTCTTCATTTCTAAATTTTGCTCCCTGCAGCTTCAGCCGTGTGTTCACTACCCAGAGAGGAGTGGTCAAGAGTACATTCGCTACACCTAATGCAAACACAGGACAAAGAAAATCAGCAAGAACCAGAAGATGGCAAGGGTTTTCTTATCCCCTTTTACCCTAATTCACACATCACTGAAGTTACTGTTAGGAAGAGAGGGAAAAAAAACAGTGAGTCAGTAATTTGTAATATGCTACTTCAGGTATTCCCCCCGATCTTGTTGTGAATTAGACCAGCAGCACACTGCATGCAGCAGAAGGTAATCTTCTATTCCTCCCCATAACTCAAAATAACCCACTGAATTTGAGCACATTGAAGGAATCTTTAGTGAACTTGTTACTTTGCTGCATAGTACCTCGCACTGGAACACGGGGTACTCTACTTGTTTGTGCCCTACTTCACTCCATGACGTAGAGGAGGCTGCCTGCCTACTTTTAAACAGAAAACACAAAGTGATAAGGGTAGAAGGAGAGATCTAGGGGAGATCAAAACAGAGAGATGTATGCAGTTTAATTAGCAGAAAAGAAATCCTACACTGCCGAAAGAATAAGAAAACTTAGTTTTTTAGATACGCTAAGTACACCTACGGTGGACAACACTGGATTCTCCAAATATCTGAAGACTTTGAAATGGCAATGGGGTTACAAGCAGTAACAAACCCCAACAGTAAAGCTGGAAAGCTATCAGAAATTTGTATGGGGGAAGAAATATAGACAAAGATACATAAGGTTGCAACAAAAAGGTAGTTTAGAACTGTATTTTGCAATAACAGGGAGAAGGATTAAGTAACACTACTTCTACAATCACCTAGTACACCTCTTCCCAGTTCAGTAATGAATGAGAGTTACTTTGAACTACCAATGTAAAAACAAGCTCCTGATCTTTCTTTCTTACAACTATTTCCGCATTACGAAAACTAGCTACTACTTGTACTTTGGTCCCTTTGTGTGGACACTGAGTTACAGACTGAATTACTGCATTATATTGAGATGAACACGCTACATCACTATCAAAAACAGTAAACCTGAAAAAGGTGAAACTTTACTACCTATGTTATGTCTGGTTTTTGTTATTGTTGCTGTTTTTGTTTTGTTTTCCCCTTGAAGTGGGTGGAGAGAGTTCAGAAAAACAGAATATAAACCTAACTATCACAGAATGGCTGAGTTTCGAAGGGACCTCTGAAGGTTTTCTGGTCCAATGCCCCTGCTCAAGCAGAGATACCCAGAGCAAGCTGCCCAGGACCACGTCCAGGCAGCTTTTGGAGATCTCCAAGGAGGGAGCCTCTACAGCTTTTCTGGGCACCTTGTACCACTGCTCCATCACCTGCACAGTGAAAAAATATTTCCTGATATCGAGGGAACCTCCTGTGTCCCAGCTTGTGCCCATTGCCTCTTGTCCTGGCACGGGGTACCACTGACAAGAGCCTGCCTCCATCCTTTCTGCACCCTCCCTTCAGGTATTTATAGACACAGGTAAGACTCCCCTCAGCGTCCTCCACTCCAGGCTGAACGGTCCCAGCTCTCTCAGCCCTCCCTCACAGGAGAGATGCTCCAGTCCCGTCATCATCTTTAGGACTCTGCTGGACAACTGCTCCTCCTGGTTTTGTGTCACCTGGTAACATGCTGAGAGCACACTTTGCTCCATCATCTAGACAACCTCACTGGCTGTCCATCCAGACCACATCGGCAGGATGCCTAGGAGGATCTCATGGGGAACAGAAACTGAAACTATGCCTCAGTGTCCTTCATAAGGACTATACACAGCTCTCAGGTTTTGAGCAACATCCAGCACCATAAAAGTCAAGCTACATTAATCTCTTTTAACCAAAGTCAGCACAAATCCACTATGGAACAAAGGGTTAAAACCCAACAGGTTAGAGTCCAATCTACTCGTAGGTTTTCATGCTGACTCAGTTAAAGGTGAAGTCATAAAACTTTATTTTCCAGACTGGAAAGGAAATGGTTTGGACTTTCTTTTTTTTCGTTGCCCCCCCCCCCCTTTTTTTTTTTTGTTTGTTATTTTTCCAATCTGTATTTGCTACCAGTAGAAGGAATGAGAGATGGATACGGAGAATCAGTGAACACTCTAAGTGGATTCTTTCAATTTACACCAGAAATTATTCCACAGGGATATCCACTACTGACGTTGAAGACAGCCTAGTCATTTAACTGACAAGCTACCAGCCTAATTCCTGCAGCCTTTGATCCAGAATGATCTTTGAAAGCTTACTCCACTGATGAAGCCAACTTAACAATTTCCTTCCTTACTTTCCCCCAACTACTGCACCTGCGCTGGAAGTACAAGGACCTAGCTAAAAATAAACAAAAATCCCCCCAGTTCACAGGCTTTTCAGTATGATCAAATGAGTAATTGCTCCTGCAGAACTGTACTGGCAAACACAGGCACACACTGGTAATTTTTCACACTGGATTTCCTAGAAAAGGAACTAGTATCACCATTTCTTCAAAGAAGTCACTGTAGCATCCACATGAGAGGAAGGGATGAAAAAGAACAGATAGGTCCTCCTGTACACGCTATCTGGGGGCTTACTGTCCCTTTCAGGTGACCCAGAAAGAAATCTAAAAGCTGGCCTCCGAATCCTTACTCTAACAACTCTCAGATCCTCATCAAAAATATTTTGGAATTGTCATATATCTTTCCCTCTGAAAAAAAAAACAAAAACAAAAACCAAAAAACAACAAAACTTACCTCTCCCTGCTACTTCTCTTCAAGACCTAAAAGGTGATATCTAGATACCATGGCAAACAATACCCCAGGCACAAATAAAATACAAGGCTGAAACAGCACCATGCTTTCTGCCAGAACTGACAACGGGAACAGCTTATGCACATGCTTATTGTGAGCTGGGGAGGACATGGAAGAGCAATGAGAGCTGTACAACAACACAGGTCTGCCTACAGGGGCTGTCTATCACGGCAAGCTGGGACAGAGTTTATTTTCTTCATAGAGGCTCACACAATGCTGTGGTTTGGATTTTTGATGAAAACACCGGTGATAACACACTGAAGTTTTTAGTTGTTACAGAGCAGTGTTCACACTGAGCCACAGACTTCGCTATTTCTCGTGCTGCCTGACAGCAAGGGGGCTGGGGGTGCAGCTGGAGTTGGGAGGGGACACAGCCAGGACAGCTGAGGCTGCCCAGAGGGATATCCCATGCCATACAGCACCATGCTCAGCAATAAAGCTAGGGTAAAGAAGCAGAAAGGGAGGGATGTTTGGAGTGATGGCATTTGTCTTCCCCAGAAACCATGCCGCGTGCTGAGCCCTGCTTTTCTGGAAATGGCAGAGCACCTGCCTGCTGATGGGAAGTGGTAAATGAATTCCTTGTTTAACTTTGCTTACACACATGACTTTTGCTTTACCTAGTAAACTGTCTTTATCTCAACCCATGAGTTCTCATGCTTTTACCTCCCTGATTCTCTCCCCCATTCCACCCTGGGAGAGTGGACAAGTGAGCAGCTGTGTGGTGCCGAGCTGTCTGCTGAGGCTAAACCACAACACAGGAGCAGGCACTGAGCATGACCTCCAACGGACTTCATAAAGAAGAATGTTAGTTAAAAATCTAAATTTCACCAGAAATGTATTTTCAGTATATTCCATTACCTGCAACAACCCCAAGAACCAAGTCTTTTCCAGTGGTTGAATGCTGACCTTTGACCCAGAGAGCTTTAAGACTATTAAATGTGTAGAAATAAACAAAATTGGAGCAGCAGAGGCTGGAGATAACAGGGAACCATCCTCGATATGGTGCCAGCCTGATGGAAAGAAAAAAGTCAAAGTAAGGAAAACGTCATGGTAAGGAACAGCAAAGCATTTATGTGATCAGGCTGATTTTACACGCTGAAGGTCCCAGAGATGCAACACTGGATACTACGTACAATACTAACTAGGTATGTCCTTATCATTAATGGAATGATAAACCATAAACCATACTAAAATCCTGATTATACCATAAGAATTAAGCCATTAAGCACTCACCAAAAAAAATAAATAAATAAATCAAGACCAGTTTTATTGAAAAGGAGATGCAGAGGTAGAATACCTTTACAGTGATTAGCCTGGTGCTCACTCACACCAGAAGCATGTATTACACCACTGTATTTGTTCTCTATCCACATCCAGCAATGAACTCCAATCATTTAGGGCACAAATATGCTCAAATTGTATATGTTAACATACAAACTGATACAGTCGCTTCAAGTCACACATTGAAACATGCACACTTAGACACCAAGAAGTAACCCTTATCCTTGCTGAGAATGAGAGATGTCAGCCCAATAGAAAAGGTAACAACCTAGTAAGGAGATGTTCACTTCTCCAAGGACAGAAAATAACACTTCACATAGCTGGGGAAGCAGAGAGAAAGGGCAAAAAAATGAAATAAAAAAAGAAAAAAAATAATAAGAACACTAGGCCTTCAATATAAAATCGAACTGACAAACAACTAGAGCAAGGGAAAAAACGTGTCTGGGTTCCTACATTAATTTTAAAGATGGAAGACTAACTACTGAAATTAATATATTCCACCAAGGAGATTTTTCCTAAGGATGCAACCTGGGGCATGAGGTATGCAGGTGGGAGGAATTTCTAGTAAGTGCCTCGCAGTAAAGTCTAGAGCAAAACATTCAAGCAAGTGAGGAAAAAACTTTACCTACTTAAATTTAACTAGATTAATCACAGATGAAAAAGTGAATAGGCAAATCTACCCTTACAATTCAGAGTAATTTTTCAGGTGCTGTCATTGTTTGTGTAGCTTGATTTAAGAACGATCTCCTAACAATCAATTAGCAAAGCTCCCTTCTGTGACAGGCCTGATGAGCCTGTAAGAACAGGGACACCTTAGCAGCTGACCTGCATCCCCAGCATGTCCTGCAGTACATCCCAAAAGGATAGCAATGTGCATCTTCATTGAAGCTGCACAGGCCAGGAAGAGAAGAGCAGAAGAAATCTCCTTAAAGAAGAGCCTCCAGGATTACTGATTGTTGGAGTTCATGAAAATACTGGGAATACAGGGAAAAAAAAAAAAAAGAGTATCCCCAAGATGGAGACCACAAAGGCTGCAAGGCTGGTAAATGCAGCATCTGACTGTTCTTGTGATGCAAACACCAGGTTTTCATCTTTAGGTGCTCCAAGTGCTTCTCTCAAATGTAGCTGGAGATATACCACATTGTTAGGACTGCTTCTGAAGTTACAGGTGTCACTGATTACACAGCTGCGGTTAAAAACTAACTGTGCGTACTGTTAGTCATCAGCAGAACAGTTTTTGCATCACCTATTTCTTCGGTGCTGGAAAAGAAAGGAAGAAACACCCCCTGCGGACCATGTCTTCTGAATTTGAGCTATTTTTGATGATTTTCAAGCAAAATATCTTGCAGTACATAACTGAGACAAAAAGTATGATTTTGGTGACTCAAGTTGTCAGTGTTAGTATTGGTCATTCATGAACAAATATTTCTGAACATAAAAACTAATTTTGTGTTCCAAAGTGCATCTTTGAGATGAACTCAGTGTCCCCCAGTGAACACCCTTCGTATCACCCAGAAAAGAATGAAAGTGCGGTGAAGAAAGCAAAGGTGCTTAAAAAACTTCTGCAGAAGATGCAATCCATTAGCTAAACCTATTTGCTTTACATCACATCTAGGTGAGAGAAGCACTCTCAGAAAAGCACGCTATGAGACAAGACTCCACAAACTAAGGCCAACAACAACACGTTGATCTCACATTGCAATGCTTTGCTTGTTTTGTTGTTGTTGTTTGTTTTTGCTGGTTGGTTTCAGCTGGGTGTGTGCGTTACTCCAGACATCCCTAAAACTAGTTTATTCATGGCTTATCCACGTCTTCCAATAATCTTTGGAGGAAACAAGGTTTCCTTCTTGCCAGAATTACTGACTTTTGTTTCACAGAAGGAAGATGCCCACTTCTGCAGTCTCTCCAATTCCCAATTTCTTAATTGAAGTTTCTTTGCCATCCTCATGTGACAAATATAATGCAGAAATGTGAACAGGAGAGCACTGACTGACTGAGTGGTTTTTGTGCATACAACTGCCAATTGCTCAAGTTCAAAGGTGTCAAAAAAAATATTGGCCAAGCTAAACTTTTGTCAGCTTTAAAAGTCCTGGAAGCTCCAGTGCACTTAAGTGAATCCCTAGAACTCTAAAGAAAATATTTGTAATGAGGACACACGTACAACTATTTTTCTGCCCAGTACAGACGGTGAGCAAATACTGAAACACAACGTTGCTGTAAGTTAAATACTTTTCCATAGACCTTGAATCTCATTAGCACAAAGAATCACTTGTTTCTTTCCACATGCTTAAGAGAAGAAACTTCCATCTGGGAAATGTGTCCCAATTCTCCCGTTCAAAGTGGCTCAGCTGCCCCACAGTCTCATCTTGGTTATGAGAAATGGACACACCCAGGAATTAGGACAGACAAAGCTGGTTTATCAGGTACATGAAGGCACATTTGTGTACAAGCCTGCATTTCTGAAGAGACACAGCCACCTCGCTAATGGAGGCACAGTTACATTGCTAAACAGCTTGATTGCATAATGTACTCAAGAAAGTTAATCCAAATTAACTGAAGATGATCACATCGGATTACGCAAGTCACATCACTTATGTGGGGACACTTTGAATTAAAGGAAAAATCTGTCCACACAGATACAGGCTAACTATTCCACTTTAAAAAGAAAATTCAGATTAGTTCTAGAGCTTGCCTACATTAATACTAGAGGAAAATTAATAACTACTCACAAGCCTTCTTCTTTGATTATTTCCAGTAGGACTGCTGGTGTTGTCTTCGACTTCCTCTTCTCATCCACTGGAAAACAGAAGAATTGAATTTTTAGATTATTCTGATTTTTAGTACTCATTTTTAATTCCTTAGCCTTCCTACTCTGAACATACCCCAGAACAGCGTATTTCTTCTTCCTTGTAGGGGACGCACATTCTCTGTTTCTGCAGAAATTCCAAAAAGCACATTTCTACTTTCATTGCTAGGTAAGGCTACTTGTCACTGGTGCTCTTCCCCAGACTAGCAGGTTCTTTTGGGCACCAAAGTATCTGCCGTTACCAATTCCTAACCTTAGAGCTGTGACATGAGCTGAATGTAGGTAAGAGACTAGGACTGGGCCACCCATCTGCTCTCAAAATCACTCCTTGCACTCCAGAGCAGCTCTACAAGCAGAGCCACCTCTTGCAGTTAATCTGCAAATAGCTAAGCCTTAGCAAAACACTGTCTTTCCCTGTGTTGAAGGCTGTTCAAGAGCCGTATGGCACCAACTTCTCAACCACCTATTTCTGACCACCTGGCTGATGATCTCCCTCTAGCTCTTAATTAACGCTTTAATTGCAGTCCTAGAGTGTCTGGTGATTCTGTGACTTTTGATTAGGAGATAAAGCATTAGAACAAAGTCTATACTCTGAATTTTTGTAAAATCAGTCAGATGATTCTGCTTCAAGTTCTGTCCCTTTAATCCATTCTCAGGAGTAATTCTGGACTAGTTTTTCGTGATACTGCCCCTGCGGTGTGAAGTGTTCTCAGCAGCCAAAACCACCACCACCACCCCACGAATGTAATACTGCATAATCTCACCTCTTTCTTTTCTCAGGATAAGACAACCTTTTAGAAACCAAATCTGGCCACAGATCACACGGGCTTTCCAGATAATTAAAAGGTTGCCCAATACTTTCAAAAGGGAGAATTACCTTTGGCTGGAAAAATGGTGTTAGTGATTTAAAGGTGTTGCACAAGGCAGATTCTTGGTCATGCAAGATAGGTCCCCTGCAACCACCCTCACAAATGCCCAAGAGAAAAAAAATGAAATGCCACAGTACAAAGAAACTTGAGTTCTGACACTTACCCTGAAGTCTAAGCCTAGCTGTGTCCAAAGGAAAAAATACTGTCATCGCTGTCACGCTGCCCTGAAAAACAAAATAAACTGGCTAAATAGTGCATCAGCTGCTAATTCACATGCCTGACAAACCCTCTGGTAGCCCTTTTCTTCTCACCTGGAAACTTGAGTATAAAGGGGATAAACTCCACATGTAAGAACATTGAATTGAAGTGTTTTTTTGGTCCCAGGCTTGCAAACAAGTTCTTTCACTTACTAATTATTAGATCAAGCTAAAACTAAAACCATGAGAAGCTTTTTGTTCAAAGAGAAAGTTTTTGAAGCCTGTGAGCAGATAAAGTGAGCATCAGGAGACAAACATCACACTAACTCTCACAGCCTCTGTGCTCTGTTGCTGGTGAAGGGGAAAGAATGACACAAGCAATGCTGTCTTACAGTAACATTGCTTTGACTTAAGAGAAAAAAACAACAGTTGCTCATTAAAAAGAAAGAAATAGGATAATTATTTCAGGACTTAATCTAGCATTGTACTAGATTTCAGTTGAGGCAATTAAGACCCACCTACAAAGTACGTCCGCATTAATATTGCACAGCTTTTGGAAAAGATATCCAACTGAAAAGGAACTTGGCTTGCTGCAAACTTGTTAACACTCCCCAGTAATACTAAATGCATTAAGTGGCTGCTAAAGCCATGGGAAGCTTCCATTAGCAGCCATACAGAATTAAGCGGTGGGAAGGTCTCACTACTCAGCATGTAAAGGTTGCAGCCTTCCCCTTTCATTTCGCTGCTGCTCCAGCATAACTGGGTGCATTTTATCCTGTTTCCATCTTCTCAAAGTGAGATTCAGCCTGAATCCTGCTCTCAGGGCAACCCACCACACAGCAACAAACATGTGCTGAAATCAGAAAGCAGAAATGGGGAAGATGGGGTAGAGGCAGGCAGGACAAATGGTAGGCACTTCACCTACACTTACAATGTCCACGAAGCTACAGCTCAACAGAATGTCATGAGATAATTCGGCTGATGAACAGATCGTGGCCAACAAAAGATAGCTTATACCCTCTCCCCCTCCTTTAGCTAAATTGAAGAAAATAAACTAAGAGAAGCAGAGTGATTTCCTTCCTGGGTTTGTAAACACAGCTCAGCTGTGTGGCCTGAAGGACGCCAAAAGCATCACATGGAAGGGACCGGATCTCATGGCTAGGGGTAAGGGAAGGGCAGAAATGAGCAGGCCCAGCCCTTTTCCCAGCAGGAGATCCTTTCGAGATGGACTCAGGCACCTTTCTGAATCACAGCCGAGGCTGACAGGGCAAGTAACTCATTGCTGCTTGCGGGTACGTGCAATAAAGCGCACAGCCTTGTGCTGCTGAACAGGGGAGGCTTCACATCTGCCTTCCCACCACCCTCCCGCTGGTGCCGAAGCCAGGCTGTTTGCCAGCTCAAGTCACACTGTCACCAAATAATCTCCACAACAGGTACGAACTGGCTGAAGCAACCCCAGCTCTCGGTAAACCGTACTTCAACCCCTGCCGCCTCCATTCTGATGGCATAGCTATTTGGGTAGCTATGCGACGATGCGGCCAAGGAAGCTAATCTGGCCAAAGAAGCACTTTTTGGCTAGGCTGCTTTTTTAGTTGGATCAGTTCCCCGATCAGCATCGCTGCAGCACCACACAAACAACTGGCAGCGACCAAGAGGTGACAGTGAGTGGCCAGGACAAGCCGCCTGGGGTGACTTCACTGCCATGCAGGTCTGCATGGTCACAGCTGGCAGTTTGCTGGCTTAAAGAAAACACAAGTAAAATGTTGTCCACCAACATTCAGAGTTGCTTAATTACTGCCATAATACTTCTATAAAATTGCCATTCCCGTAGCTTTTGAAACATGAAGGTTGCTTTAGAGCTATATGCAGAGATGAAGAATACCTGTATAATCAAAGTCAACATGAAATCAAGCTTTTTTTTTCCTGCTCACATTAATTAGTCTCAGACTCGCCTAGGTAGCCTAGCAGCTTTATGAATTTTCACCAAATTAGAAGAGAGACAGAAGTGATGGTGTTGTGATCTGACATGCTCTTCTGATTCATTACTTCAGCACAGTTCATAGGATTTTTGTTGTGTTTTTTTTTTTTTTAAAATTCTTGCATCACATCCCCATTCCACCCCTCACCAGCGTGCCTTACGCTAATTTAAGCAGAAGGTGAGACGACATCAGAACAATTAGTAGCTGTGTCAAAGATCTTGACAAAATCCACGTGTTCCTGCAGTAAACAGAAATCTCAAGGTGGATGAACGTATCGGTATTATAACAAAATAAAAATCAAGGTATCTAGCACAAGGCAGCTGCCCTGGTTTTGGAAAAAGGTCTGTAAGGCGCATGTGGGTATCAGTAGCAGCGGGTGGAAGCCCCAAGGGAACAGGAGTCCAGGAGGTCCAACAGCCCCGTGCTCCTTCCCTGTCAAACCACTGCCGCTCAGGTGCCAGCATCTCCAAATACGAAACAGAAAGCTCATGAACTTACCGTCACCAGGGGAGCTGAGGTACCATTTTATTACCATTTTATGCTGCTCTAAGTTCACGGCCAGGTGTATAAACCCGGCTGGTGTGGCACAGCCTGATGCCAGGGGGCTGTACGGGCGCGGGCAGCCCGTTTGGGAGTTCCCTTTCTCAAAACTGGCAACAAAACCCGCGTTACCTCAGCTGCTTCAACGAGCAGACCTAAACCACCTGGAAGAGCAGGCACCAACCCCACATTTATTTATGATGAGGACAAAACGACCTCAAGCGCCTTCTCCTGCTTCCCCCGGCGGGCCGCTTTACCAGCGGCTCCTATTGTTCCACCGCATTTAGCGACCTCCACCCCACAGGAGCCGCCCTGAGGACTGGGATTAGGAGCAGAGCTTTTGCCCTGCCTGGTGCTCAGCAGCCTGAACGCCCCACAGCCTGCCCGACACCCGCCGGCAGCAGCCACGGGCAGGGCGCGGGGTCACCCCCGGAGCGCTCCCCGCTCACTTCCAGCCGTCCCTCCCGTATCTCCTCCACCACGAAGCCCCCTCCCCAGCCCCGGCCGCCCGCCGCTCACCAGGGCCCCGGACACGGCGTGGACCAGGCTCTCGTAGGAGGCGACGGAGGCCATGGCCGCGGCCGCGGCGCGCTCCGGCTGCGAGGCGCTGCCGGCGGGGATGGCGGCGCTGCCCGCGGCCGCCCCCGGCCCCGCCATGGCGCCCGCCTCCCCCGCTCCCCGCCGCCGGGCAGGGCCCGGCCCTCCCGCCGCCTCCGCGCATGCGCCGCGCCTCAGCCCGGCGCTGAGGGGGCTTTGAGGGATTTTTAAATTTATTTTTTTTTTTTTTTTTCTCGGTGCCTCACGGCGGCTGTCAGAATGTGCCCAGTCACCGCCCTGCTTCTCCTGCCGTTTCTGCAGCGCTGCAGGGCGTTCGCGTCACGCCTGGCTGTGAGGGCCGGGGACTGGTAAAAAAGGCTCTGGACCGTGGGGGCTGGCTAAGAGCCTGTGGAGGAAATAAGGGAATTCCTCGCTTTGTACAAGCACTGTTTGTGTCTCTTCCCCCGTCCCCCTCCTCACACATCGTATGCTGTTGTGT
This sequence comes from Anas platyrhynchos, assembly GCF_047663525.1. Lineage (NCBI taxonomy): Eukaryota > Metazoa > Chordata > Aves > Anseriformes > Anatidae > Anas > Anas platyrhynchos. The sequence continues at coordinate 53,202,177 of NC_092587.1, read as the reverse complement.
TTTTTTTTGGTACACTTCCCCCGTTTGACCACCACACAGCGGGATATGCCACTCCATTCGAGGAAGGCATTGCTTTAACAGGTTATCCATTGGTCTTCATACACCATGGGTCTTTATTTATCCGTCTGTGAGGAAAATGCCATCTTCTGGGAAGGAGGGGAGGCTATGCAAAGCAAGCTGGTCTGCTTGAGGCAAGCATCACCCTTCCAGCACTAACCTCTCTGTGCTCAGCAGGTAGGTGCCAACACCAGCACCTTAACATGCCACACAGCTGTTCGTTCATTTATACGAGGCGAACACCACAGAAAAAGTTCTTTTTTTCTTAAAAATAAGACTGCCACACATATACAAAAAATTCAGGCTTTAATTTAGAATTAAATTGTACGCATTTCACCAGCCATCTCCTGTCATGAAAGCACGAGGGAGTTCTACAAAAACAAGGAGCATTTATACAGTCACTTTGCTCTATAAAAGTGCATATTTTTGGCATGAACTCCTCCAGCAGGACAAATTCACTTCCACCACTGTTCTTCTTTGCAATTGTGGCCCTAGCTGTGCAGAGGGAAGCTTTAAGTAAGAGGCAGCTTGCACTACAGATTGAATTTCCATTCAGAGGATTTGGGCACAAATTTACATATTATTATTATGCTGTAGTGGCCATTACTGAAAGGTTGTAGTAGCTTTTGGTAGTTTTATACCTGCAGTCAAGGGTCAGAGCCCTGTTGCATAGTGTGTGTGTGTGTTTGAGCAACCTGTCTCTCTCTGTTTCAACTGCTGCTCCAAGGGAGAAGAGGAAATGTCAGGACAGATGCTGGTTGTTATTGTATTACTTAAGTGAGCGCCATTGTGTGGTAATGGGGAGAATGCAGGGCTTGGGGCCTGTCTTCTAATTTGCCAGTTTGTATTTTTTTTTTTGAAAAGTGCTCTCACTTCACTGTTGGACCGTGAATAAAAGAGGCTTGCCAAAGTGACTTGTTTTTCCTTCCATCAGATGGGCAGCAGCCAGACTGTCTCAAAGGTGGACAAGACTGGGCAGAGTGATGTTAGGCCAGAGGCACAGTGGGTCAATTAATGAGTCTTAAAAAGCCACGTGAAGGCAAAACCATGTGGTGCAAACAGACATATCCGCTGGCCATTTGCAACGAGTTGTAGTTCCAAAAAAGCTGTCTTTTAACACCGTGTTTTCTCGTTACATTCAGGGCATCTGCATAAAGCCAGTGTAAGCCAAACTCAGGCATAAGTCCTGCTGTGAGATGTAGAAGTAAGCAACGTTGTTCTGGGGGCTGGTAGCAGCTGCTGTCTGCACAGAATCCTTCACCCAAAAGGACAGGAGGTAAGGGACTTAGCCAGGAGGAGCTTGGAGCCAGGTCAGCTTTGGCATCCACCTTCCTGTGGGACATGTGGTGCTCCTGACTGGAACTGGCGTTTGGATTCGGGTCCCCTTGGAAAACCCACAGGGCGTCTAGTCTGGGGGACCCTGCAGTGCTTTCGTGATCGTAGGGCAAGGGGGGTTGCTGCAGCAGTGGTAGAAGGCCAGAGGGTTGTTGGCTTTCATCAGCTGCGGTGTGGTCTGCAAGTGGCTGGTGCCAGGGCAGAGGTGGGCTGGAGTACTCAGGCAAGAGGGCGATTCGCTAGGAAAATGGAAGTGTTTTCTCCTGATGTCTAGAGAAAGGTGTCTCGTGAAACTTGCAGCGCTTTGCAGAGGTGGGCTTCAGCCACAGTTTATACGTGGTAGAGTGAGGGTAGCGCTAGAGAAAAGTGATTCTGGGATCCCAAAGAGCTGAAGAAGAAAAATGCAGCTTCTGCTTGAATGCAGAAATCACTGTGTTGAGCACTACAGGGCGAATCATAGGAGTGCAGTAGCGTGATATAAGCAAATGCAAGTACAGGGGAAGTGAGAACATTTATAAGGTAACGACAAAAAAAAAAATAAAAAATAGATGAGGTGGTGGCTGGCTGATCTGTGCTATGGAGCAACAAAGAAATTCAGGTGACTGTGGTATGCAAATAGTCGATCACCTTGTGAATCAGGCTTAGGGAAGTTGCTGCCTTCTGGTGTGGTCCTCACGAACAGGAGCTTAGCGAAGGAAGCTTTGTCTCACGGCCACCGCTGGCTGGAGGATCCATTGGATGTAAGTACTGAGGACCGCCCTGTAAACCTGAGTCTTCATAACTAAGTTGTTAACTTAGTCTTACTAATGAAGTGCTATTACTGTACCTGTCTTTGTACAAATATGCTTCTGAGCTGAATATTCTAGATGGATGGTCTCAGACAGCTTGAGATCTGCTTTTCAATAATGAAGTGTATTTGCAGAAGGCGTTGTGACTCTTTCTGTGAAGTGGCTGACAAAGTTGTGCACCTTTTGTGGTTGCACATATTTAAGTACGTTAACTTACAAAAAAATAAAACTTTATTTCTTTATGCATAAATATTTCAGTGGCAACAAGGAATACAAGTTTCTACTAGCTGTAAAAAGAAAGCACCGAGGACTACAGGATTAGGGGCAGCAGTTTACCTTGGAATTTCTTCCTGAAGGACAGCAAGAGAAGCAGTCAGATGGTAACCGTAGTTTGTACAGAACAAAGGTACTCAAAGACGAGGTACTGTTTGTGAGCTGTGAAATAGCAAGGAGGTGAGAAATAAACCAGGTTGTAGTAAAGGGAAATCTGTTATTAAAATCTTTAGTTTCCTAAAGCTCATGTTCATACTTTGAAGGCTAAGAGTTTCTAGAAATTCATTTGTATTGTGTAGTCACAAAGAAAAGCGTAATAGCAGAAGATTGGATCAGCCCCCTTAAAAACAGAGCAGTGTTTAAAGTAGGAAAATTACTTTTTTAAAGTGGGCCAAAGGAACAAGTTATGAGGAAGTTACCAGAACTAGATGTGAAAATATCAAGGTATTACATTGACAATGAAGTGGCAGCTACCAGCCGCAATACCTCGAATTAGAGAGAACCTGTGCTGACGGTCAGCCGTTGATATCTACCATCTGAAAAAGGAAAGCACCAAGTGCCATCTGCGCTTTCCCATTTCAGGTAAAAAATAATAAAGCCTGTTGCTAATAGTTTGTAAGGAAGAATGAGCACAACTGCTCTTAAAAAAAAAAAATTGCTTTTCATTGTTGTTATACCAAAATGAAAGTGCATGAGCAAAAATAGATTTTCAAAGCCATTTGTAAAGCACGACATCTTTTGCTTTAGTCTCTTAGGTGAAAATGTCTCAAACTAGAAGAAAATAAAAGTCAAAACGGAGATGAATTCTGAGCCTCTTTGGCGGGAAAAACAGAGGACAACCAGGAAGTGCATCGGAACAGATGGTAGGCATTTATCAAGAGCCTGGGAAAGAAAACAAACAGCAAGGCACCAAAACTTGGGTTTGATACTTTGTTAATCTATGGAAAACTAAAAGTGGCTGGGGAATGTTTGGTCATCTAGTAAGGCTGCTGAAGTAGCATGAGAGGAGATGAATAATGGCAAATGCAAGGAATTTAAACTGAAAATCATTTCAGCCTCTCCTGCTCTCCCTGGACCTAAGTGAAACGTGTGGGGAAAACTCCGTGGCGTCCAGAGGTTCAACCAAAATACGTTCGAGTGCTTAAGAGGAAGAAACGCAGGCACATGTGTACTGAAGAAATAGGCTTTTGATGTGTTTATAATTGCAATACTTCCTTCTGTAATATGCCGGTCTTCCCATGGTCTTATAGTTATATAGTTATAGTCTTCTTCACTGACCTTGGTGCCTGCAGGGCCGTTCCTCTCCCCTCCTTCAGGAGGTGCTCCAGGTGCTTCTTCACTGACCTTGGTGCCTGCAGGGCCGTTCCTCTCCCCTCCTTCTTCAGGAGGTGCTCCAGGTGCTTCTTCACTGACCTTGGTGCCTGCAGGGCCGTTCCTCTCCCCTCCTTCTTCAGGAGGTGCTCCAGGTGCTTCTTCACTGACCTTGGTGCCTGCAGGGATGTTCCTCTCCCCTCCTTCTTCAGGAGGTGCTCCAGGTGCTTCTTCACTGACCTTGGTGCCTGCAGGGCCGTTCCTCTCCCCTCCTTCTTCAGGAGGTGCTCCAGGTGCTTCTTCACTGACCTTGGCGCCTGCAGGGCCGTTCCTCACTCCTCTCACTCCCAGCTGCTGTGTAGCAGTGCTTTTTTTCCCCATCTTAAATCTGCTCTCACAGAGGCGAAAACAACACCGCTTGTTGGTTCGGCTCTAGCCAGCAGCGGGGCCCTTACCTGACATGGGGCAGCTTCTAGATTCTTCTCTTAGATTTTATTCTATTCTTCTAGATTCTATGCTTCTAGAAGCTTCTAGATTCTTCTGATTCTTCTCATAGAAGACTCTAGAAGAACGTTGCTACTAAGCAACATGTTTTAATATAAATCTATGCTTTGTACCTATGTAAGACAGACCAGCAGCAGATAACCCAACAATTCCCGTATTCCAAAAATCAACTGAATTTATTGGAGCATACAGAGCTCGTGAAGCTGTCCAAGAAAAACAGTGGAAATGCTACAAATGTTTGAACCGAACGTGTCTCTGTAAGAATTCTGTAAGAGAATCTTACAGAATTCTGTAAGAGAAGGAAGAAAACCTGGAACCCACCTATAAAAAGCTTCACGAAGACAGGGCCTTGGGTGTTCCCAGAAACTGCAAATTGGGCTGTAAGACGCGCAGGTGGAGCTCACTGAAGGACAGAAGGCCCAAGGCCTCTGTTTCCTCCAAGCCCTCATTTCTACCTGAAAGCCTAGAAGAAAGCACCAAGTTAAGCAACTACAGACGCATTCTCCATACGTGAACTAGACCTTTGTAATTTCTCATTCGGAGAATTTCAGTTTTGTAGGTGGTTGTACAAGGAGGTAGCAGATCTTTAGAAAGCTGACAAATCTTAACAGGTTTTCTTGGGCCTGCCCACACCTCAGGACAAGGCATGAGGATGCTGCTAATGACTCCAGAGGGGCGAATTCCCTGTCTCTGTACTGCCTTACCTTAGCAAATAAAGGACAAATACTGACCTTAAAGCAATTTTACCTTGCTACTGCTCTCCTAACGCTAAAACAATGTACAGAAAAAAATAGAAATGTACTTTTTACCTCATAAACATACTTCATTAGAGAATGGAAATGTGAAGAATGATTACTTTCAAAAGTACTTTTTGAATCTGTTGCAAAACTTGTGATAAACTGGATCATACTGCCATACATCATGGAATAAAGCAACTACAGATTAACAGGAACGGTTTGAACACAATAAATGGCACAATGATAATACAAACTTGGCGAGACCAGATTTAACTATAAGACCATGGGAAGACCGGCATATTACAGAAGGAAGTATTGCAATTATAAACACATCAAAAGCCTATTTCTTCAGTACACATGTGCCTGCGTTTCTTCCTCTTAAGCACTCGAACGTATTTTGGTTGAACCTCTGGACGCCACGGAGTTTTCCCCACACGTTTCACTTAGGTCCAGGGAGAGCAGGAGAGGCTGAAACGATTTTCAGTTTAAATTCCTTGCATTTGCCATTATTCATCTCCTCTCATGCTACTTCAGCAGCCTTACTAGATGACCAAACATTCCCCAGCCACTTTTAGTTTTCCATAGATTAACAAAGTATCAAACCCAAGTTTTGGTGCCTTGCTGTTTGTTTTCTTTCCCAGGCTCTTGATAAATGCCTACCATCTGTTCCGATGCACTTCCTGGTTGTCCTCTGTTTTTCCCGCCAAAGAGGCTCAGAATTCATCTCCGTTTTGACTTTTATTTTCTTCTAGTTTGAGACATTTTCACCTAAGAGACTAAAGCAAAAGATGTCGTGCTTTACAAATGGCTTTGAAAATCTATTTTTGCTCATGCACTTTCATTTTGGTATAACAACAATGAAAAGCAATTTTTTTTTTTTAAGAGCAGTTGTGCTCATTCTTCCTTACAAACTATTAGCAACAGGCTTTATTATTTTTTACCTGAAATGGGAAAGCGCAGATGGCACTTGGTGCTTTCCTTTTTCAGATGGTAGATATCAACGGCTGACCGTCAGCACAGGTTCTCTCTAATTCGAGGTATTGCGGCTGGTAGCTGCCACTTCATTGTCAATGTAATACCTTGATATTTTCACATCTAGTTCTGGTAACTTCCTCATAACTTGTTCCTTTGGCCCGCTTTAAAAAAGTAATTTTCCTACTTTAAACACTGCTCTGTTTTTAAGGGGGCTGACCCAATCTTCTGCTATTACGCTTTTCTTTGTGACTACACAATACAAATGAATTTCTAGAAACTCTTAGCCTTCAAAGTATGAACATGAGCTTTAGGAAACTAAAGATTTTAATAACAGATTTCCCTTTACTACAACCTGGTTTATTTCTCACCTCCTTGCTATTTCACAGCTCACAAACAGTACCTCGTCTTTGAGTACCTTTGTTCTGTACAAACTACGGTTACCATCTGACTGCTTCTCTTGCTGTCCTTCAGGAAGAAATTCCAAGGTAAACTGCTGCCCCTAATCCTGTAGTCCTCGGTGCTTTCTTTTTACAGCTAATAGAAACTTGTATTCCTTGTTGCCACTGAAATATTTATGCATAAAGAAATAAAGTTTTATTTTTTGTAAGTTAACGTACTTAAATATGTGCAACCACAAAAGGTGCACAACTTTGTCAGCCACTTCACAGAAAGAGTCACAACGCCTTCTGCAAATACACTTCATTATTGAAAAGCAGATCTCAAGCTGTCTGAGACCATCCATCTAGAATATTCAGCTCAGAAGCATATTTGTACAAAGACAGGTACAGTAATAGCACTTCATTAGTAAGACTAAGTTAACAACTTAGTTATGAAGACTCAGGTTTACAGGGCGGTCCTCAGTACTTACATCCAATGGATCCTCCAGCCAGCGGTGGCCGTGAGACAAAGCTTCCTTCGCTAAGCTCGTGTTCGTGAGGACCACACCAGAAGGCAGCAACTTCCCTAAGCCTGATTCACACGGTGATCGACTATTTGCATACCACAGTCACCTGAATTTCTTTGTTGCTCCATAGCACAGATCAGCCAGCCACCACCTCATCTATTTTTTATTTTTTTTTTTGTCGTTACCTTATAAATGTTCTCACTTCCCCTGTACTTGCATTTGCTTATGTCACGCTACTGCACTCCTATGACTCGCCCTGTAGTGCTCAACACAGTGATTTCTGCATTCAAGCAGAAGCTGCATTTTTCTTCTTCAGCTCTTTGGGATCCCAGAATCACTTTTCTCTAGCGCTACCCTCACTCTACCACGTATAAACTGTGGCTGAAGCCCACCTCTGCAAAGCGCTGCAAGTTTCACGAGACACCTTTCTCTAGACATCAGGAGAAAACACTTCCATTTTCCTAGCGAATCGCCCTCTTGCCTGAGTACTCCAGCCCACCTCTGCCCTGGCACCAGCCACTTGCAGACCACACCGCAGCTGATGAAAGCCAACAACCCTCTGGCCTTCTACCACTGCTGCAGCAACCCCCCTTGCCCTACGATCACGAAAGCACTGCAGGGTCCCCCAGACTAGACGCCCTGTGGGTTTTCCAAGGGGACCCGAATCCAAATGCCAGTTCCAGTCAGGAGCACCACATGTCCCACAGGAAGGTGGATGCCAAAGCTGACCTGGCTCCAAGCTCCTCCTGGCTAAGTCCCTTACCTCCTGTCCTTTTGGGTGAAGGATTCTGTGCAGACAGCAGCTGCTACCAGCCCCCAGAACAACGTTGCTTACTTCTACATCTCACAGCAGGACTTATGCCTGAGTTTGGCTTACACTGGCTTTATGCAGATGCCCTGAATGTAACGAGAAAACACGGTGTTAAATGACAGCTTTTTTGGAACTACAACTCATTGCAAATAGCCAGCAGATACGTCTTTGTACCACACGGTTTTGCCTTCACGTGGCTTTTTAAGACTCATTTTTTTGACCCACTCTGCCTCTGGCCTAACATTGCTCTGCCCAGTCTTGTCCACCTTTGAGACAGTCTGGCTGCTGCCCATCTGACGAAAGGAAAAACAAGTCACTTTGGCAAGCCTCTTTTATTCACGGTCCAACAGTGAAGTGAGAGCACTTTTCAAAAAAAAAAAAAAAAATACAAACTGGCATGTTAGAAGACAGGCACCAAGCCCTACATTCTCCCCATTACCACACAATGGTGCTCACTTAAGTAGTACAATAACAACCAGCATCTGTTCTGACATTTCCTATTCTCCCTTGGAGCAGCAGTTGAAACAGAGAGAGACAAGTCACTCAAATACACACACACACTATGCAACAGGGCTCTGACCCTTGACTGCAGGTATATAATTCCATCCTCTGGCAGAGCAGGTCATCTAACCTGTGGCACTTGAGAACCCAAACAGCGCAGCACATGGCTTGCTTCTAACGACAAAAACGCCCACCTGAACACGGGTCGGCACCTCAGACACCAGGATGTGCTGGCCGAACGGCTCAGACACACTTGCAGCTCAACTGTTTTCAGAGTCAAGTCATCAGCTAAGCTGATTACTGCTGCTGTATTTACAAGCCCAATCCCTACTCCGTGCTGCAATGGAAGCAATTAACCTGAAGGAGCTGCCCTTAAGTCCTGGAGCAAGCACGGAACCCAACAGTTACACAACAGTCATTCAGCTACTCGTATCCCAAAATAGGAGCTATTATTTTTGCTCTTCTCTGGTGCAGTTAACTTTCTACACTCACACGTCTGTTCAAACCAGTTTAGCAGCTTAGACATTAATTGGGCAACTTGGGGAACTGAATTAAGTCCAGAGATCTCTCCAGTTAGCTCACCAGATAGCATTAAAAGCAAAACAAAACAGAACCCACACACGAGAAGTCGTAGGACGTGCATTCCCAGAGACAAGAATTCAGCTAGCTTGCTAAAGCTAACACTAAAAAATGGTTAGAACGTTTTGCTAGGGTCAGTCAGCTCTGAATAAGGATAATTGATGTGTAAGCAAGCAGGCAGGACGCAGAGAACAATTTCCACTAGCTGGGGTAGCTTCCAACTTTTGACTAGTCATTGGTAGACAAACACAGGCAGCTAAGAGGGAGTAAGAGGAAACTGTTGGGAATGAATCTTTTAAGATTAATTCATGCACAGCACAGATGCACCAGCCTGAATGAAGCAGAAGCTGGGTTTCAGCCTATACTGAGGGGTGACCTACTTCAGGTGTCTCCCCTTGGGAAGAGGAGATCAGAATATGACCAAACACCAGGCACAAAGAAACACTCTATCATAGCTCGCGTTCACCTGCTCATGAAGACAAGCCCTTAAGCACTTAGTTCTGATTTAAATCACAAGGTATATATACACTTCAATTGAAGCATTCCCACATTTAACTTCAGCAAAATAAGTTTATCAGAAAGTTACACAAACCCAAAAAGCTTTATTTTTCAAAACCATACTTTATTTTTAAAGGCTACTAGAAGTATTCAGAACTATATTTCTTAAGCAAAAAGATTCACATTTCATTCTGCAGGGTCATTAATATGAGAAAAAGCATTTGGGGGGTTATTTTTTGCAATTGTTTTTGAGTTCCTACACCAATCCACATTTTTAATTAAAAGTGGTAACAGTTATGGCTTTAGATACAGAATTACAAAAGGTAACACGTGAAGGTTGTGACTCAAGAAGGAAACAGACAATTATGATAATTTTTCCACGAAAAGGTAACATTTTAGCTAAGACAAACAGAGGCAACAATGGTCTTTATGGGAGACAAATCCACTGAAGATCAGCAGCACAGAAACTGCTTGAAGGATACCCATGCTGTTAATTCACAAGTGTTAGAAGAACATTCTGTCTGCTCCAATTACCTCACCTTTTCCTCTGTATTCTATGCCTCAAAAACATGGAAGTTTGAGACCACAACAGCCCCACTCTCCCCCTTTTTTTTTTATTTTTTAAGAAAGGGATACAACATAAGATGGAAGACTATGGTATGTGGTGGAGGAAGAGCCACCATCTCTAAACAGACAGCAGGACTTTGGCCAATACATTTTATCTGTAAGCACGTAAGGACTCAAACCGATTCAGAACCCAGAGCTGCAATTTTGTTGGGTATTCTTCCCATCACTGATTTTTAACTCTGTGTTTACTTGTTCTGGATGGCTTGCATGCAGTGAGACAGAGGTAGTGATGGGAACAAGATTCCTTCCCTCAAGTTTCCAAATAAATGAAACCTGGTAAGCATGCCCCAAGGAAGGGCAAATGCAACCAGCGAGGACCTGCCAACTGGGAAAGGCCAAGAGCATGAGTACAGACATTAAGCTGCTCTCCCATACCCAGGACTGATTTAAAAAAAAAAGTTACGTGAAGGTGCTGGACAAGAATTGAGCAAGTAACAAAACCTCTGTGGCCTCCACAATATGTACTTCATGCCAGGTTGTGCAAAGGATAGGACAGAACCTTCGCTGCACAGTTGTGGTGATCAAAATACAACATTATTTGCAGTACTGCCAGAAGTTCCAGTGTGTAACTAGCTAGCATGGTTACATTGATCGTTTTAATAGCTATATAGTCAGTCACTCATTTAAAAAAAATAAAGACGTGTTTTCAGAGAACTCCTTTATCCAGTTAATTCTTCAGACTTGTCCCACCTTTGCTACTTGTGACTAGGCCAACATTTCTGTCCTAACTGGATTAAGACAGACTTCAACTGTTAAGCTTCCTTCCTTTTGGTTCACTGAGGAAAAATAACTAAAAACAACAAAAAACCCACCACCACCACCCCAAAAAGAGAGGGTTTTACTTTATGCTCCTGGAATACTACAATCTCTCACAGGAGCTTTCACTCAAAGGAAACTGTCTTAATACTTACAATAAAAGGTTGCAACTCTTTGACAAGGAGGCATGGTTGAAACTAGGTCACCTGAATATAATTTGAGTGCTATGAACCAATCACTGAATAAAGTCAACACGTGGGGCTAGAGAGCAGTTCTCCTTAGAACACCCCATTTCTCTTCTTGAGAAGATCAGAGGTACAATGGTTTGTTTTATTGCAACACTGGTTAGCCAAATCAATCCTTCCCATCCAGATATGATTTTTATGAACCAGGGATTTTATGGTTTACTGCCAAATTTGGCAGACAATTTACTGATGAGATTCATGACCTTGGGATTGTTCTGGTACTTGGACATATTTGCTGGATTCTGGGCAACATCTTGGAATGCAACCATAACTTCTGGATCCTGCAGGACAACAGAAAAAGCAAACAATTAGGGCATTTAAACAAGAAGTCTACAAAAGTTACTGCTTCTGTGGTTCCAACACAACCACTTGTCTTGCTCTGCTTTTAACATGGCAAGTCTAAACCAGAGTTAATAAATAAAGGTCTCCTAAAGAATACTCAAGGATGCAGTGTATGCTGGTAATGCTGTATCAGAAAACACCAGAGCCATTACTGGACTTGTTACAGTGAAAGTATGATGTGTGAGAAAAGGGAGAGTTTTTTTTGCCTAGAAAAGAAGCTAGCAAATGTAGCCACAACTACTGAATTATTTTTGTTCAAGTATCTTCAAATGCATCTTGAAGGAGGGAACAGAAGCTCTGTATGTGTATCAAGCATGGCAATGTAATTATCCCCCCCCATGCAATAGCTGCTACTCATTCCTTTCACCCCTTTTCCTACTAGCAGCAGAAACTTTAACCTGCTGGACTGTGAACAGATGATTTGGCAATATTTGGCTTTTTAAAATGCATCTGATTCTCAGTCATTCTCCACCTCCTCTGGGAAGTCACAACTGGAAGAGAATCTTCTGTCTCTCATCACAGTGCTGCACTGCACTTAATAAACACATTCACATATATATTAAAGAAGTTTGGTGTTCTTTTGACCAGTGTCACCTTCCCCACCCAGTATGAGAAGTGCTAATACTTTTTTCTGTATTTCTAGTACACCTTTAGCCTCTGTTGAATTAGAATTATTTTTACTCATTTCACATGAGTGTGTTCTGAACAATGTCCTTCAATAAATCCACATGGGCTGATTTTATATCTCAGCCTGGGAAAACATTTCCATGATAGCAACTTCTGCATGAAAGACTCAAGTTTTCTTTAGTCCAGCAAAAACACAAGCAGCTTATTATGTCCAGTATATAACTGTAATTTCATCTCTTGTTCTTTCTTGCACATTTAAGTAGTTTCACTAAAGGACACAACCTTCCCTAGACTCCTATTCTATTGCTATCGCAAAATTATTATTTGGAAACCATCAAAACCCAAGTGGTGTCCGCAGAGCTGTCTGTGCTACAATAATACCACCACATATCTGTTGTAGCACCAGACACAGACAAAAGCTGCTTAACAAGTCTGGTCCAAAAGTTGCATTTAGTAGGTGTGTGCTGCAATGAAATCACCCACATGGTTCAGTCATGTTTTTATACATGTTGGGAACTGAAAGAGTCAAGACTTATCTTTTGTTAGATGGAATTACAAGCGTGTTATCTCCCTTTTCAAAAAGGATCTGCAAAGTCTTATGAAAACTAGGACAGTAAAGTTTAGTAATCAGGCATTGGATATATTTCCTTCACTTTACAGGATTCGTATGAAAACAGATGGCTTTCACAAACCCAAACTTCCCAAGCTGCTGAATTCAAAATAGGCTAGAAGACTATCAAGACCATGCTATATTGTTAAATCTGTCTTTCCACCTGCATATGAATAAACAGTAACTTCTGTAAATACATCCATAAGCAGCCATATCTAATTCTTTGGTTGCTTCTACAGAAGGTAAGCTCAATTTGAAAGCATAACCAGTTAACTTGGGCATGCTTCAATGTAAGCTCAAGGTGAGCAGTCTCAAAGGTGAGGAGTTAACAGTCACAAACTCAGAAGAGATTTAACCTCAGTACTACAGTTTCAGCAGTAACTCACCATGAAAAGCCCCTACACATGGTCAGCTGAAGTAACACCTTAAGATTAATGACTTGGGACAGACTAGGGTGAATCCTTATCTTTTTTTTTTTCAAAACCTCATAAACAGCATCAGTAACAGCTATCAGTTACCATCATCCTTAAACACAACCCATAGTTGCACTGAGCAGCAGCAAGTCAAGCAGTAAAAACTCCTGGCTTTTAAGACTCTATCCTGCACTACTGATACAGAGAGGCTAATATAGGCAGACATTTCAGGAAAAGAAGGTAGTGCAGACACATAGGTCAAGTGTTAAATAAATCACAGCTAAATTTAAAGTCTGTGCAAAAGTCGATGGGACGCTCAAGGCTTAGCTAACAGGTTCTGCAAAAAACACTGCCAACACATGTTCTTACAACAGAGTACTATAGTATTTCAGGGTATCCATAATCAGCATGCAACGGAGCCTTTTTAAAGGCATGTGGCAAGCACTTAACATTTAATTGCACTTCAAAGCTGCTTTCAGCAACTCCCATTTCAAAGGCCTGTACCACAGCATAAATGAGCCAGGTAATGAATGCAACTGCATTTTTCTGTTTGTTTGTTTTTTGTTTTGTATGGTTTGGATCCAAGACAACATTGCTGCCATAGCAGCTCAGGTAAAAGGTGCATTTCCAAACACCAGCAACCACTAAACTAGGGTAACCCATAAACTTTGGCATAGCAAGTGATGCCTTTTTAAGGATTTCAGGGCATACCAAGTAACAGTCCCTCGTGATGCTTTTATTAAAAGGCTATCATAGCTGCTCAATGACCTGAGAACATCACATAACTCTAGTTTAACCAGAGCAATTCAGAAAAAAACACAGCAACATGCTTTTATATGGGACCACATTAGCATGCAAATACAACTACACAGCTCACTTTTTGCCTAGCCAACCTAATGCTGTCAGATGCGTTCTACTTAATCTGCTAGAATACATTTCTTGTGTAAAACTAGTCATGACACTTAGCAATTAAATAATTGAGCTACTAATCAAGCCCACTGGGGAAGTAGAGTTTCTGAGCATGAATTCAGAAAGTGCCGGATGTAGAACTATACTGATACTATTTTGCCTCTGGCAAAAAACACTTGGGCAATTCTCCTCTCAACATTACTGCAATATATTGCATTGCAACTATATTAACAGTAATTTGCGCATAATTATCTCACCACGATGTGTACACATTCAAAAAGGAGCAACTGAAGTATACTGTGTACAAAATAACTGTTCAAGAGACTCAAAAAAAGATAAACTCCTCACAGCATACAGTTTTGTCTCTTGTATGCAAGTACCGGGTGGGGGAAGGAGGGAGACACAACATGACATCTTTAATTAAGTTCCTGTCAATCTGACAAATAGCTAACAGATTCCAGACTGTTTGGTGCCACACATGCACAGAAAGAAAATTTCACAACAGAAATAAGCAAGCACTCCCCACCGCTCTCCAGAAGGTCACATCTTTCTTCCCTCAGCTCACAGGAGCTGTTCCTCCCTCATTCCGAGCATTTAGCTTTGATTTTAATCAAATACTCACCTGCATGGCCGCCAGGACTTCTGGATCACTGAGAATCTCATTGAGACCTGGCATACCTGCCATTCCTGGCATACCTCCAGGCATAGCCCCAGGAAATCCACCTGCAAACACAAGACACAAGAATGCATGAGAAAAAACATTTAATTCAGCTATACAGGAGCTCACTGACAGAGACCAAAACGTCCTTGCTTTGCCACACCTCCAACACCTTGTCTTCCACAAAGCTACAGCTGCTCCACTGAATGCAAAGCAGGGGCATTGGTTTTCTGTGTGTGAGGACCTGCATCTTATTTCATACATATTTTTAACCCAATGAAATAGGAGGCTTGTAATTAGTGTGAGTGCCTAGCACCTTATACACAAATGCAGTGATTTTCTCATCAACTTAAATCAGGTACATCCCAAGTGTAAGAAACAGATTTTTGAGTGCCTGAGGTGAACAACTCAGGACTTACTACTGCTGCTTTGCTTTTGCCCTAGGCTCATTCCAACTTCAGCTGGAACTTCAATTGTTTCTCCCCAACTCGTTATACTCAAAAATAATATGAAAACGCCGATCCTCATGGAGCTGTTGTTTCTCCCCAACTTATTATATTCAAAAATAACACAAAGGCTACTCCTCGTGGAACTGTTCAAAAACTGCACTGCCTCCTTTGAGAAATCATCCTCTTCAACAATAGCTTCCAAATATCAGTTTTCCCTAACACTCAACCAATTTTCAGCCTTAAAACTATTGTTCTTAAGCAAGACAGCTCCAAGCCACACTGAGTAGTTTATAAAACATTTTATATTATTTTTTCAGCAAATATTAAGCAAACACTGCATCTTTGTTTTCTCAGCCCTAAACCCTTTCACTCTGAGTGAAAAATCCTTTCACCCTCTCAATACTGACTCATCATCTATTTACTACCCAGCAACTACCCAGCTGTTTGAGAGAAAGAATCTGATCCTCTTCCCACTACTGCTCCAACAGTTACTTGGAGACAAGTTTTAAACTTCTTAAGAACATTTTTTTCTCTCTCAGTCTTGCGAAGAAATACTATGAACTGTGGTTATAATATGACATATGGAAAAAAACACACAGTCACTTCTATCTCAAGTAAGAAATAAATGGTGCTTGAAAATACACACCTGGGAAGCCACCTGGGAAACCACCAAATTGAGCTCCTCCTGCCTGTCGCCTTGCTTCTTCCTCCTATAACGGAAAGCACATCATTCCACACAAAGCAATGGAACTGCAGCCTGTTTTCTACTGATCAACTGGTTTCAGGAAGAGAAATAGCTGAGACTGCTTCATGGAAGTAGGCTATGGCAATAAGCAAATGTGGTTTTGTATGTAGTGCAGTACTTCAGACAAGAAATAGTGGTCTATACTTACTTTGGTACGTTTCTTTGGATAAGTTATGCAGAGTGTGTTTTTACTAAGCATGAACTGAATGATCAGTTTTAGCCCATTAACTTTTACAAAACACTCCCACCCATAACACATGCTGTAAAAATATATTAATAAAGCTGAGAAAAAAAAGTCAATGCTGTCAGGAAGTGAAGAAGAAAAGCAAAGGTTTATTTTGAAATTAAAAGCTCCTACTTTGGGAGACACGGAGACATGAGTATTAAGTTAAAACTATTCTTGTATGGTCAAACAGTAACTGAATTCTTGAAATTGTTGGATTAGTAGAGATACCAGAACCTGTCTTTGTCATAAACAACAGATGCGGTACAAGGCCTTAATCTCCAGTATTCATTATTGGTCAAGTAACACAGACAGAAAATATCACCCTAAAATATAAGATTTAAAATCAATTTTCCTGTGCAATTAATTAAAAAAAAAAAAAAAAAACTATGTCACTCTCCACATTATTAATGTCAAGGCTTAAATAATCACCCTTTGTGCTCTCTCATGCTCCTCTCGTGCCTTCTTCACTCTTTCCATCCTTTCCTTGATTTCTTTTTCTTCGCGCTTCCGTTCATATTTTCGGCGATGTTCTGCAATTTTCTGAGCCTGTTACAATAAATAGCAGCATTTCAGGTACGTTCTAGTACACCACATAACGTATTTCAATATAAAACACACGTAAGTGTAACCAACTGTTTTACCAGCTCTTAAAAGTAAGATTTGAGTTCACATCCTAAAAGCCCCCTTATTTCAGGGCGTACATGCTATTTCCTCTCTACCACAGTCCGTTATTAACGTATACTAGGCCCTTGCAGGATTCACCAGACCCAGGCACTCTAGTCTAGTACCTTCTTCCCGTACAGCTCCAGGACTTACACCACACTTAGAACTTAAACACATTGTTCCACATTCCTTCCTGCTTTTATGCTGAAATACCATTTTTTCCAGGGCTAACACCAAAGAATTGCCCATGGAGAATGGAATTTTCCCTGGTACAATAACAGGAAGCATAACTCCCCCTGCACAGACAGACCTGTTAGTCAGAGCTTTTGCTGTTCCAGATGCCTTGGCAGCATACACAACTGGACTCAAGCAGACCAAAGAAAAGCTGAACCAAAGCAAGAGATGGCAGATGGGGAGCAAGTATCTTCCTATCTTCTCAAAGGTATCAACTCTGCAGCCCCCATGGAGGAGACTAACAACAAACTCCCTAAGATTCCTCAATCAGGAATCACTTTAATAATAAAACGCTAACTGCAGCATTATTTTCCTGAAGCCACAACGTATTCTTATATAACACCGCAAAACAAAAGGTTTGTAATTTTACAAATTGCAGAGCTTTAATACCATACATGACAAGTACCCTGTGACATTCCCATAAATAAATAAATAAATAAATATATATATATATATATATATATATATAAAAAAATAAATCGAGGTCCAGGAACAGAAATACTATTACAAATTACAGCTATAAGCCTCTCTTACACACAGATACTCTTCTGTTCTGCAGCTTCAGCTTCCTTCACAGCGTATTTACCTGCTGTGACATGGGGGTCCTCCATGGGCTGCAAGGAGATAACCTGCTTCACCATGGTCCTCTCCACAGACTGCATGGAGATCTCTGCTCCAGCAGCTGGAGCACCTCCTCCTCCCTTCCTTCTTCACTGACCTTGGTGTCCACAGGATTGTTTCTCTCACCTCTCCCCCTCCTCACTCCTTTCACAAGCTGTCACACAGCATTTTTTTTTTTAAAGCCCTTTCTTAAATTTGTCATCACAGAAGTGCAACAGACTCAGCTTTAACCAGCAGCAGGTCTGTTTTGGAGCTGGCTGGAACTGGCTCTGCCCACCACAGGAGCAGCTCCTGGTCTCTTCCCACCGAGGCCACCCCTACAGCCCCTCAGCCCCACCCTCCTGCAAACCTTGCCACATAAACCCAACAGAATGCAGGAGTTGCGATATGTAATCCGTGAATGCCTTTACAGGAATATTTAAGACATGAAAAAACAGCCTACTACCAAGTCTTGCATGTGTTACACAGATGTTCTTCATCGGAACGATACTGCGGTGAACCACCTGAGAAAAGCTGAAGCCCAGTCTCACAGAGATTATGCTGCCCTCATGGGGTGGACTAATGAAAGTAACACAGCCAAGAATACTTTGTAAAACACGATTAGGAGGAAGCTATGATCAGTTTGGAAACATTTTGGGAGAAAAAAAAATCCAGAACAGCAAGAGAACACTGTGATAACAAAACGTTTTTAGCCTAGATTCTAAAATGCTTGGTGAACTTCAACTATTTCAGATTTTTCAATTAAGAAGGAAGGTATTGTTTCATAGTTCAGTTATATGAGACCTAATTTGTAAACAGAGCCATAAACAGCTGTGATTGAAGACACAGAAGCATTTATAAACTCAGTTTGAAGTGTCAGATGAATGCTGATGCTGACACGTGGACATTCCTATGTCACAATGAATATCACAAGAATTTCAAAGACACCTCTAAAACAAATAGGAGAGGGACTTCCATTATCCTTTCCCACTTACTCTTGGTTGCACCTCCTTCAGCATGGCACTAGCATCTTCATCATAATCCAGTTTACAGGCTAATGCAAGATCATGAGCAGCCTCCTCCCAGTGACCCAGAAGTCTGGAATTCAGAAGAAAAAAGCAAATTGAACTCTAGGTATCGCTCAGGGTATGTATAACCATGTATCATCCAATATTTTTTCTGCAGCTATGGAGACTTCTAGAAGTTTCAAGTTAATAATCACAGTGTTTTCTGTAACACGTGATTTATAATGCTATAAAGGATATTTGCTTGCTTCTTCTATACCTCCATAGTAATTGTTGCATTAGGTAAAAATCAAGAAGAACTAAATCAGCTACTGTCATTCTTTGCTACAAACAAGAACAGTCTACCAGGGAGAAGGTACCCTGCCTATAAACATGCGAAGCACACTAATAAACGTTCTGCGTCACCAGGTGAACACTCGGTGTGAAACTACAAGGTCAGTGTTCTGTACAACTCTACCCCACTGCTAAATCAAGCTTACATGCGCCTGGTTTACTCAGCACTTACACATCCCAGGTAACTGCCTGCATCAGGTCTTAGTTGAAGAGGTCATAAAAGCTACTGTGCAGCACTACTTCTTTATTCATTAAGACAAACTTGTGATAATCAAAGGTTTAAGTGAATGATAAGGGGTCAAAGCACTTCAGATGACTGACAGGGCATTAATCCAGACTACGCTGCAACTTTCTCATTCTTAGGCTTCATGCTGTTTATTAAAATTGTAGCCCTTATTTAATAAACACTGTTCAGAGTAATTCATGTATTAATTAGGAGTTCTATTAACGCTTACTCCTTCCACTTTTATACAGAGTGAAGGAAGCATCCCCTTATTTCTTTGGCTGATGTATTTTCATTTCAGAAATAATTTAACTACAGTTAGGGGGAAATCCTGCTGACATAGTGCAATTTAAATAATTATACTGTTCACTTAATACCACTCTTCATTTCAACAATTGGTTCCCTTAATAACTGGACAGTTTAATTTGCTACGTAAAAGAGCTCTAGGATCCTATGGAATAAAGGCAGCAGAGAAATACTTAGAATTATAACTGAGCCAAGCAACAAACAGAAGAGCACCCCAAAATAAAACCCACTCTATTCTAGAGCTTACAATCTTTAGCAAATGATTAAAAAATGCTTTACAGAATGACAGTAAGTCATTGGAAGATGGCTTATCAAGGAGAGGAGAAAAAATAAGAGTGCAGAAGGATTATTCTTAAGTCACCATCAATAAATCACCATCGCCCTTTTTTCTTCTAATCCATATACTTAGCATAATGGTTTCTAGGCTCAAAAGCACTGCTCTCACATACAAGACAGACACTTCACAGAAAAACGGAGCAAAGAAAAGTATAGAAAAAGTTGTTCCCTCCCGAGTTAAGTAAAGAGAGTTATCAAGAATGTTTGCAGTTCATTACCTATGCGCTTTCCCCCTCCATTTGTAGGTCTGTGCCGAGTCAGGATTAATCTTGATGGCTCTGTCACAATCTCTAATGGCAGCGTTTGGCTTCTGTAGTTTCACAAAAACACTGCAGGAACAAGAACATTTATTGTACATGTTAAAATGCCAAGTTACTAACTTAAGATGGAAATAATTTTTGATGACTAACAGGCGAGCTAATGAGATACATTTGAAAAGCTGAGTTCAAAAGAGATTTTGTAGTGATAACAGTGCCAGTGAAATTTAGTTTTCCCCCGATGCTATGTGAATCATTAGCAAAAAGTGCAAGCATTCAACATTCAGACTCGAGCCTTGCCTAGAAGAACAACTTTAATGCATAAGGAAAGGATAAGTGCAAAAAGCAGTTTGATTTCACAGTTTGCGGTCTATAGCCAATGGCAACTAACAAGTTTAACAAAATTAAGCTAGTATTACATGTTCCATGTTACATTGTCTTTAAAGTAACAGTAAGGGAAATAAAGCACTAATTATCACACTGAGGTTCTACCATTTTCATGCCCTCCTAGCCCCTGTAACGGGGGTCCTTGGATTTATAGCACCGTATTTCAGCTGCTTTCACAGCCTGTTCCTTAAGCTCCTCCATACGGAGAAGTCAACAAGCACAAAATCAAAGACAGCAATCAAGAAAGTAATCAAAATATAACATCATCACACTGATGTCTAAATCCACACTGGACCTCAGCTTGAATACTCTGTGAAATGTTGGTTCTGCTCCTCCATCTCAAAGATGGGTAGTAGAACTGAGAAAGGTCCCAAGAAATGCAACATCTTTAAAGCAGAGCTGCTCCCTCCTATAAAGGGAAACAGGTTAGAACCCTATAGCCTGGTACAGAAAACATCCAGAAACAAACCAAGAAACCACCAGAACTTAAGTCTATAAAAATCACAAGTAGTAGGGGGAACAACAAGGAATCTTTAGCAACTGACAGTTCTTTTACATACAAGAACCACCAGACAAAGGAAACAATGGTAGCAAAGGCAAAAGAAAGGATCACATCCTTCATTTAGTTAAGATTTCAAAAACCCTTGCTGCAGAGCAAATGTGAATTCTTATTTGTTCAGTGGGAGACTCAATAAAATCGTACCAAGACAAAGAAACAATAACTCTTGATGTTTAGCACGTTAAGTATAAAGGCATAGTTTTAAGTAAGTAAGCCTATGAGTTGTGAACCAAAGGCTGAAAAAACATGAGAGGTGACTATCATCTCAGTTCCCTTTTTCATATACTACTGGTTCATAGATACCTGAGATTGTCAACTACCAAGAGAAACTGAATGCTGGATGATGTGGGCTGTTTAAGCTCACCTGATACAACTGCTCTCTGTGTTAGGACTTGGACTATCCTTCAGAAGACTACTCATTATCAGACATGGCCATTGCCAGATGACAAGTTGTTAGGACAAGTAGTTAAAAAAAACAAACAAAAAACAGAACATGCAGCACATGGAGAGCTGCTGGCTTTGGATTCTGAAGTAACGCAATCACTGGCTTGCTGTATTTGCTACTACACTTTAATGACACATGAGCATGCACTATATTGATAATTTCAGGGGACCCTACCAAAGAGGGAACTCATTTCAAATGGATACAAAAGGCAAATACAAAAGGCATTAATCAAACAAAGGCTTGATTCCAGTTTGGGTCTGTAAATTGTGAAACTGTCTTTCCCACCAGTGCTGGGCCAAGAGAAGCCTATCCTAATGTTAAGGGTCTGGCTGTGAATGAAGGATTAGCTGGGATTTTCATTTTCTGTGTAAAGCAAGTTTTTTTGTTATTAATTGCTATCAAGAGCTTTTTGCTTTTGAAAATAGCAGAGTCGGAAAAAAAAAACAACAAAAACTGTACAAACCCAAAAAGTTAGCCTGATCCCCTCTCAGTTAAGGCTAATAACTGCAAGTTTTGCAATATACAAGCTTATCTAATTATTAGGGCTGTATGTCTAAGAGGTTCAGGTATTTCATACTTCATCTCTGTATGAAACACTGGAAAACATTCCTGAATTGGCCGAGTATTCAGTAGTCAAGATACTCCAAGTAAGAACATCTGCCCTTTTACATTTACTCAGAGGAGAAAAAAAAGGTGTCAGCAATTACAGAGTGCCTGTAACTTCATCATTAAAGCTTGTTATAAAACAAGAATAAATTCACACATTCTCCTAGTAACAAACACATGGACATCTCAAGGAACTATCCCAAACCTACACCTCACCAATGAGAGATGCTCCAATGCTGCTGGCGGTCTTAGAATATTGATAAACACAAAACAAAAACAAAGAAACAAACCCTTAAGCAACAAAAAACAAAACCTGAGTCCACCAGTGACAGGTGGATTACTCACAGCACTTCACTACTCACAGCTGTTACACTTTAAGTTTTACAATAACCTAGTATACTGTTTATTCATGTCTGTAAAAGAGGAAATGGAGGTCAATTTTAAACTTCTCCTGATGCTTACACTTCTCATTGCTAAAAAATCCCAGCCCTGAGAAGATACTGCACCATAAGAGGTTTTTAAAATGTTAACTATGATCACAACAATACCAAAAACTAGAGTACTGAGGTACACAAACAGTGTACACACAAAAACTAGGATATAGCACGTACAAAAGAAGCAGCCATTTACCAGTGAGGTGTAGTAGAACAAAAGAACTAAAAGACACTGAGCAATCACGTGGAAGTCATCAAAATTGAACAGAATGAACTTTCTTACTATAAAGATGATCTACTGAACTATCAACTCATCCATGCTTAGTGACTTGTTTTTGTGCAAAAAGTAAAGGAAAAAAAATCCATGGGAACTCGTGTTTCTCTAACACGCACATTCCTGGCCTTCCACAAGATTTAGGAAGATAAACGTTGGTGCATCATAGACAAGGACAAATCAAATTTGACATTATGCCCTCATTAACTCATTATCTGCAGTCTGGTAAATGTAATTTGAAATAAGGCTGATGTTGAATATTAGGTACATTCTGCTCAAACATAGGAGCGCTGAACAGAAAGAAATCTGCTTCTTTCTGTCAAGAAATACAGTTAGCAGGCACAACAGGGAGGGAATTTACCTAATCCATTTAACTTTTTAACTAGACAGGACATAATCCTAGAAGAAACTTCAAATGTTTCAGGCATTTGTGATCCAACATTATTCTAATTCAACACACAACAAGGCATAAACTACCACAATGTATTTTAGTACAGAATTTTGTTATTTGATCTACTATCAAGGCCCTTTAGATGGCTGCTTCCACAAATCCCATTAATCACACACAGGAGAAAATGTACAAAGTGTACTTTTCTTTCCCTTCCCTCTCCTTTTAAATTTACGCAGATCTTGCCAGCGTAATTTAAGCTCTTTAAGGGAGTAACAGGCAGAAACATAAATCACTAGTTTCTGATGACTCACCTTGCCCTCTTGGCATACAAGATGGCCAAACAAGGATTCAGCTTGATAGCATCTGTGAACAAGTCGACAGCCTTCTGAAGTTCACCTGAAAATGAGTACCAGTAAAGTTTCCATCATTAGGAAATGATTTCATCCAAGTTGCCAAGCCTGCCTTATCTTAAATGGAAGATGATCAACAAAAGAAAATCCAATTTGCAACATTATTGACGTATAAACTCCAAAAGGAGCCCTGGAGGGTTGGGGAGGGGAACTTTTCCAAGTTAAATTTGTCCAGTTGACTTCATATGCAATCACGTAGGAAGCACACAGCTTTTCACTGCATTAAGACAAACCACTAGAGACACTAATCACAGTACGTAGGGAAGTACTGTAACAGTCAGTTTATAATTAAGATGCTGCAGTACTTCCCCCAGCGATAGCCACATGGGGAAGACAGTTCTTTAAAAAGCCTTTATATGCTAGCTAGTTTTGGATATCCAAGAAGGTCCAAGATACTTCATGTTTGTTTCTTTTTTGGCACCAAATATTATGCCCTTTAATATATACTAGAAAACAACTAAAAAATATTACCTTCACTTAGAGCGTTGATAGCTTCCATCTTCTTTTCATTAGCTTGATCCATCATCTCTTCCGTTACCTAAGAAAATAAGCAAACAAAATGACACACACACACAGACAAAACCCAAACGCTAGAGCCCAGGCCAGAAGGACCACCAAAGACAGCACCAAAGGCGGCAGCTGCAGTTTTCTGTCTCTAGAATCCTTTGTTTAATTTAGGTTTAAATCAAAGTACTAAAACTATGATCTTTTTTGCTTTCATTTTGGAGACACTAGTCACTGTTATTTTAGCTGCAAAAGGCTCTCTTGAGTGTTCAACTCAGCCAAACAGCACTCAGGAGAGAGTTCAAATACCTTTTGGTAGTTGAATTGCGTTAGATTTCTACAGATCTAGTTTTCGTGTGCATTTTAATATTTTTGCTGTTGTTGTTTTTGTTTTCTGACCTTATTTTTCCTCACTCAACTTTTTGGTGGACTACTCTTGACAAAGAAAAGATTGTTGTTTTAAACCAGCAAGTGTTCCATTCAGGTCAAAGAGATCCAGAACTGCAGATGGGTACCTAGCTATGTAGTCCAAATTTCCCCCTCAGCTGCTATTCTCGACTAAATTCAAAACCTCTCTCCTTTCCTACTGCCAGAGCCATTGAAGGTATTGTGCTTACCTCCACGTTTTCATCTCCCATTTCTTGAGGGGCATCATTATCTGGTTCAATCACTCCTTCATTGTCAATTTCTGAGGGAAAAGCAAAAAGCAACTTCAGACTCCATCCACAAACAGAGATTTCTAGACTCACATTTTAACTGTGATATGCCATCTATTTTCCACACCTAAGTCACTCTCTTCACTTTCTGGCTCAGGAGATTTAACTGGCTCCTCTGGCTGTTCTTCTGCTTTGCCCTGAAAGAGAAATGTATTTGTAAGCGCACACTATTTCTGACTGATATGCTACTCCCAATCTAATAAAGAGCAATGCATCAGAAAATACAAAATGAATCTGCAAAGCATATGACTGCTCTGCAGCTGAACAGTTATTTTTAAGACAATTCTCCTTTCCTTTTTTCCTCCTCTGAGATTAAGTCTGTCACACACACACACAAATAATTCAGAACCCAAATCTTTACTCATGAACTTATATTATTGGTAAAGCCTGTCCTTCAAACTGTATAATTCAATGACCAAACACAATGATCCAGATAATACATACTTTAGAACCAGTGTTGCAACGAATACTAGCTAGCCACTGCAATCTTCCTGCCCTCCCCGACGCATTCTCTGGATGAAAAATTCTCTCCATCTAGTACTATTAAGCTAGGGTCCTTCACAAGGAAGGATAAGCTAGCATCAATGACTAAAATATTTCTTTATCTGTCAAGGTCAGAGATCTTTGCTACTTATACATACTTAGAATAATTTCCCATGTTTTCCTATCAACTTTTAATTACTTCTACTTTCCTCCGAACCCCACCACTTAGCACACCCTCCATTGTCACAGACACAAGCTGTTTGCCTTCCCGTTCAATGTCGCAGACTATACTCACTACTTACACACAATTGCCCCAGAGTTCTAGTCAGCCAGTATTGCAAGCAACCACTGTCTTGTTAAATGCAAAATAAAATCTCTTCTGCTTTTTCCAAGAATAATTTCAAGCTTGGAAAAATCCCGCTATACACATCTATAAGACTAATTTATTGTCTCCCTTAAAACAATAAGAAACAAACAACCCACACCCACCTCTTCCACAATGCTGTCATAAAAAGTTGACAATTTAACCGTTCACTTCATTACTTATTGTGCTTGCAGTACTTCTTGTCATGCAGAGATTATAATTTGAGCCACTAATGACAGCAGAAATGGTCTATAAACAGACCATGAGAACATTAAAAAAATAGAAACTCGAGTGTTTGCCATTTGCATTGCTGAGAACATCAGGCATTCAGGATGAAGGAAATGGAGCATGGTAACAATTGAAACAAACTGGAAAGCCATCTGTAACAAATCACTGTCTATGACACCCAATGGGTAGGCTTCAGACTGAACTGTCAAAATTATTCACCCCAGTGTATTCACCCACACTATTTGAGTGAAGTTTGATGGTAATTTTTGTTTCTCTCTTCATACCCAATAACATTTGGACTCTACAAAAGTTATCTTGCAGTTACAAAATTCTTTATACCTCACCTTACTTGTCTCATCTGTGGAGGTGCTGGCTGGAGCAGGTGGTATTGTGCCTCCCATGCTTTTCAACAAAACACAGAAGAGAAAAAAGAAAACAGTAAGATTATCAAAATAGTGGCCCATATTTTATTGATTCAAATCCTGCTGATAGTCTCAGCTTTCTGTTATGACAGAAAACATGATGATCCAATTCACTGTAAAAGCAGTAAAAATAGCACATGGCGTTCATGATTTCACAATGTAACATAACACACATTGACTCTTTCACCTAAAACTGCACTGTAACTTGTACTCAAGTGCATGACACATCACCCCCATCCATCCTTTTTCACAAGGAAAAGTTGCCTTTTTAGCAGAAACTGATTTTTTCCCTTAAAACGTAAGTTTTATTTCAAGTCCAAAATAGATAGTATTATAGCTATTACTGAAACTAGAATTGTTTTTGAAACAGAGTTCAAACAAGCTAACAGAACCACAATAGTCTAAAAAATGTCTGTTATCCTGATTTTTTTGGGGTCTAAAATGCTTATATAATTAACAGAAATGCTGTTCTCTATGCAGCATTTTTTTCTGCGTTGCAATATCCATGCCTTTTCACTGTAAGTTGAAGAGCACTTGTGCTTTCACTACACGTTTAAAAGCATTCTCTGTATAGCCAGCATTCTCTCAATATAGAATAAACTTCTATATTCTATCAACTTTGGGTAGCAGCCAGGAAGAAGTGCAGGCTGAATTCTCCAGCTGTTTCATGTAGCATCTAATCATATCTAATGGCAGGCTGCCACAAGGACTACCATTCCCATCCATTCTCTGCCCCACTTTCTCATCTACAGATAGATTTCAATTGCTCTGCCCCTACATGCTCCAAAAGGAGAAAAACAACAACAAAAAAACCCCACAACAATAAAAACGACGACACTTGAGTCCATCAACTCAGTCTCAGCCAAGTCACTGACCACACAACTGGTTCGACGTGATGCAGGGGAGAAGGGAAGGAAGTGGGCAAATAGGCAGGAGAAACTGGAAGGGCCCAGGAGTGTTTGCTTCCAGGAATGACTGCAACCCAAAACCACACAATTTGCAGAGAAGGAAGGGGAGGTGGCAGGACTCACAGGTCCTGGCACACTATGCTACTTCTAGTCTACATCAGGAGAGATATCAAGAAAAAAAATATCACAAGTTTTTTTTTTAAAAGGCATCTTCTGAAGCTATTAGAAAATCTACACACGTCCCTGGTATGTTGATACTGCTTTAGCTATGTTATACTCCAAGGACTGAACAACGCCAGGCTGATAAATCATTAGAGAGCTAAGCAAAAAATACTGCATGCATAGTAACTGCCCCTCCTAATTTTTACCCTTGCAGGCTGCCAGTCAGGCATGCAACTCTCCACACTTCTGTAAAAATCAAGAAATTTTCATCCTAGCTTCCTGAACAGGCAGTTCAAGAAAAGTTGGCCATAACTGCAGAAAGAAAAAGAAATGGGAGCTGTCTAGGGGAGCCTTGGAACTTCTCTTCTGCTGCACATCCAAAAAGCCTGCAGGACTCAAGTTTCAGAGCAATTCTAAATAATTGGTCTTGAGGTCAGCTTGTTTTTAAGTCTGGCACCTTGTTCAAGGCTGAAATCACCTGGTCAGTCTTCTCTGCTCTCTTCACATCCCAAAAGGCACCCTTTCCAAAGCTTAAAACAGTCTATGAGATATGTGTATGCATGTTAAACATGTACACTTATATACATGCCTTTTACATGCCTTTTTTTTTTTTTTACATGCATATATATTTATGCTATTTCACGAACAACTGAGGCTAAACAGTTTTATTCATAGTCCTTGAAAATTCTAAAGCAAGTTCCTCTAAAATCCTTCCTTAAAACAGTAGATGGTTACAATGGTTAAATGCATGGTAAGGATATGCAAAGTTTGCATATTTTATTTAACCTCAATACTATACAGATACACAGGATACTCTTGGAGAAAAATGCAAGTTTTTCAGGAGGCAAAGCTCAGGAGAAACTGAGTTGCAGCTCAGGAGAAACCGAGCTGTACAAATTGTGCACAACAACATTTGGAATCGAGTCTTTTGCTGAACCAGTTGTGCAATCCTGGTGACAACTCCTGGGAAGCCATCAGGACTCCATTGCAACAGGGACTCCAGACTTCTGCTGATCACGGTGACGAGAAGCGCTGCTGCTATGACTTGTTGGGAGAACTGCAGCTGTCACTTCTGCATCCACTTTTGGCACTCACAGCAAAGTTGCCTTTACAGACTAACAACAGGGTCAAAATCTACTTGAACGAAACAATAAGAACAACAACAAAACAGGCAGAAAGCCTGGTATGTGAATGAGGGGTTCTGTGCTTTACTTTTCACTAATACCATTGTTTCTTTTTTTAAGCACATTCCCCTTAATGGCTTATTTTGTACCAATTCATGTCAAAACATTTTTATTTGCATGCAATTCCAAAAAAAAAAAAAGTGACTTGAATAAAAGGGATGTCAAACTCCCTTGCAAACATTACCATGCAGCAGCAAATGCTTTCCACGCAGCTAGGCAAAATAAAGGCCAGCAGATAAGTGCGTGAAAGCAGCAGAGATGATCTAAGGCTTCTGATGCAACACTAGCAGCTAGCCAGAAATCAAGCTGACTTATTAATTAAGCTGAAATTCGCTCCGACTCTACTAGTGGCTAGCATCATTTTGAAACGCTGACTAAATTTCGTTGGAAACGTTAGCTTTGAAACAAAACTCAGCTCAGAATTTTGGTCGCCGAAACGTAAGAACGGGTTTCAGTGCCTTTTACTCACTGCTCTGAAACCATTTGCAACCCCACCTGGGTGATTACACCTCTGAGTTTTGGGCTCAGATGAGCCTGATGGATGGGATAAATCACTCAGGCGCTGCAGGTCCAGGGGAGGCTGTGGGATGGGATGAAACCCACCGGGTTCCCCCCCACCTGAGGCCAGGCTGGGCTGAGCTCCACGCAGCTCCCCGAGAAGGCGCAGCCCTGGTGGCTGCACGCCCCGTCCCGCCCCACACAGCCCGGAGGGGGCCGGGACCCCCCCAGCTGCCACATTTTGACGTGAAAAACCAAATCCTGACGGGAAAAACGCCCCCAAATCCCGGCTGCGGGCACGCAACTCCCCCAAACACCTGAGGAAAATCCCCTGGGGACCTGAGGGAGAGGAAGAACTTCGCGGGGAGGGGGTGGACGAGGCGCCCCGCTCGTTAACCGTCGGTTAACGGCTGAGCAGCCCTGAAGCAGCCGTGAAGCGGCCACCCCCCCTCAGCCCTCCCCTCACCCTCCCGCCCCCGGGGAGCCCGGGGTCCTGTCCCCGCACCTCTCGAGCCACTCTCGGAGGAAGGCGAGCTCCTCGCTGTGCAGCAGGGCCGGGTTCTGCTTGCAGAGCCTGACGAAGGCCCGCAGCTCGCTCAGCTTGCGCGAGTCCATGGCGGCGGCGCGGCGGGAGCGAGCAGGCG
Source organism: Anas platyrhynchos (assembly GCF_047663525.1). Taxonomy (NCBI): domain Eukaryota; kingdom Metazoa; phylum Chordata; class Aves; order Anseriformes; family Anatidae; genus Anas; species Anas platyrhynchos. Next base: position 53,172,701 of record NC_092587.1, on the reverse strand, counting down.
GGATGGCGGCCGCGGGCACGAGCGCACGAGCACGCGCCCACTCCCCGTGCCGGCCACTGCGCGGCGCCGCGGGACCCCTCAGCCCGCCGCCAGGCCCCGCCCCCCTCACACGAGCCCCCGCCCCCTCCGCGAGCCCAACCCCGCCCCCTTCTCCGTCGACCAAGCCCGCGCGGCGGGCGGAACGTTCTAGAAGCGGGGTGGCCGTTCAACGGCCGGCGGCCGCCCTGAGGCGCAGCGCGGCGCCTCAGGGCGGCCGCCGTCGCCGCGCTGCTCCTCGCTGCCTGCCCTCCTGTGGCAGCGCCGCTCGCCGGGCGCCCTTCGTGTGGGCTCCTCAGGCAATGCGGGGCCGCCCGTCGGCGGTGTGACGGTGCCGCGACGCGGCGGGGAAGGCCCCGTGGTGGGCGGGCAGGGGGCGGGCGGGTGGCGGAGCCCCGCGCTGGTGCCGGCCCTCGGCCATGCGGAGGCTCCTGTGGGCGGCGGTGAGGGGCTGGCGCGGCTCCCCAGGTCAGAGGGTCCTCGATGGGGAGCACCCCCAGCCCCTGCCGCCGGCCTCGGGCGCTGAGGAGGGTGGGGAGGGGGTGAAGGGGAGGATGGCTCCGGGCCCGGCCCCCTGGGACGTGGCCCTGGGCCCGCCGGGGGAACGGGTTGTGTGGAAAATAAAGCACCACGTTGGAAAGCTGCCCCAGGTGTTGAGGGTGTCGCTTTATTGAGTGCCTGTTGTGGTCCCTCAACTCGCTGCCTGCTTGGGGGGCTGGAGGGGGGTGGAGTCTCTGCAAAACCTCTCGTTTTCTGTCATTAAAACTGTAAATAGCCCTCCCTGCCTGCAGCCCCAGACTGTTACTTCCATCAATCATCACGCAGTGAATGCTTTATGCTGTGCCTATCACTTGCCCCGTGTAAGTAATCCCCAATTAGTGGCTAGGCAGCTCACACAACTCCCAAGGCGTACAGTTCTGCCACAGACCCACGTCCCATCGCCCTGAGAGGCAGGCAGCTGCTCAGCTCACGTCCGTGCTTTATGCTTGCTTCTGCTACTGAAAAGTTGATTATCATTTGCGCTGAGAATCCAGGACTATCTACGCCATGGCAGCATGAATTGGTTTTGTAGTAGGCACGTGGCAAGTGACATGAAAGACAGCGTCTGAAGCATCAGCTGTTTGATGTTAGAAAACCCACTATCATCTCCCTCCATGTGCTAGATAATTTGCAGCTAGGCGTCAGCAATTCTTCAGCTGTGAAAGAAAGCTGTGTGACTGAGAAATCCAAAGTCGGTGCAGTTTGTGACACCAGTATTTAACTGCAGCTTTTGTCTTGCTGCGTGCTCCCCCAGCTCCCAAATTCTCTTTAAAAACTGCCTGCTTTGGCTGCACGAGTGGAAAGTGGGAGTGGAAATGGGATACACAGCAACACTGCTGAGGAACCGTTTTCAACTTGGCCGCTGCTCCCGTCAAGTTAAATACAGGAACAAGGAACCTCAAGCATCCTTCATACAGGAACAAAATATCTGCAACTTGGTGACGTATTAGTGGCGTTATTACTAACAAAAGGACTGTAGAGGCCTTGAAAATTCCCCAGTTGTTCCACGTTCACAGAACACATTCATGTTCAGAGCGGTCTTTGAAGGTGTAGTCAAGAAACAGCGATACGCAGGTGGAAAGGATCACTTCGAGCCCTCTGCTGCTTGAGGGAAGCAGGGGGTGGGGATGGTGCTGGGTGCATCTTCTGCACAAAGAGCAGGCATGTGCATGTAACACCGCTTTCTGTTTTCTTGCTGAATTGCCAGGTTTAATTGTCATTACGCTAATTTCCTTCAATCCGTTTTACAAATATTTGGTCGTTAGTTGAGTTGTGTGCATGTTGTTTTGTAAGCTCACAAGGCATGCAACAAATTCAAAAGTTGAGGCATATTTTGTGATACAAGGTGAATGAATGCTACAAAGAGTAAGATGACTGGAGTGTAATTCTGCAGTTTGCTGCCTGGAAAGATCTTTTACATTGACACAGTGCGTCTCTTTTCCTCTAGTTTGCAAGTCATGTGCGCTCCGAAGATTTTCCATCCAGCCCGCCCAGCAGAAGAAGATTCCAAACCGGTATTTGGGCCAGCCCAGCCCCTTCACACACCCACACCTTCTCAAACCAGGTTAGGTTCATGCTCAGTATCAGCCCATCACTGACATTTTGTCTTTTCTCTGCTTTTCTGAGATGTCTAGGACAGAGCATTGATCCGTTGCGTCATACAGGTGTCCATGATTTCAGATGCTCACGATTACCTTCAGTAGGCAGTAATTATATCTTTATATTATATTTAACTTCCTTGTCTGAGGTGATACTGATTCCAAAAACAGGCTTTGCATGTTAGCTTTCTACCTTCTCATCAGAGTGCTTGTCATCACTGACTTAAGTGCTGTACATCTTTCATGGCAGCAGCAACTTGTGAGCTCATTGTCCTGCAAATAGTATGTTTTATATGAAAAAGGGAGAATTCTTTGTGTAAGCAGAAATAACCAGAATAATTCATATCCAATGTCTTGTGAGTCACAAAACAAAGGCCCCTATTCGTGAAGGGAGACTGGGGAGAGACTTACTGAGAGCTGGTCACCACTTGTCTAAAGAACGTCCTCTTCAGAAGACTGTTCAAACTGTGAGAAAGAGAAGAAAAAGAGACAAGTCTCTATGAAAAGGTAGCAATAAAACAGATGGTGAGGTTGTGCACATTTATGAAATAGTGAAAATGAGTTTGTAGATACGAGGTGACAGTGATAACATTTTTTTCAATTGAAAATAAAAATGTATTCTTGAATATGTCCAGGAAAATATTCTGAGTTTGTGTTCTTTTTTCATAGGTATGTATACAGAGAGAACAGATGAGTATATAACCATATACTTAGATGTTTAGTTGTAGGATAATTCAGGTCAGAAGGGCCCTCAGGACATTACCAGGTCCACTCTACTCAAAGCAGAGCTAACTTCAATATTAGATCAGGTTGCTCAAGGCACCGATGAACAGTTCCCACTAAATGAGACACTTTGAAAGTACTCAGAACTGAAATACCAGAGAAGAACCCTGGCTGTTCATAGTAATTTTCCTTTTAATAAAGGAGTGTTGTTTTCCTTAAAATAATATGACATTGATTTATTGTAATTATTGTTTTTAAAAGAAAATGTCTTTAAGGCAAAGAGAATTCCACACCTCTCAATTGGAAGGAAACCTCCTTCTAAACTTGACTGGACTGTTTGCAGTAGTTAGCTGGCTGGCATGTAGTGGAGGCTAGGAAATTTGTAGCGTAATATTGCAGAAATGTGGGATCAGATTCCACTAAAACCGTTTCTGTGTTCTATGGCATTTGTAGATCTACAGATAAAAATAAATAAATAAATTACTTTTACACCAAATACCAAGGTGTAAAGTGTACTGCAAACAAAATGTGTTTTCTTTAAACTCTTTTGTCAGAGAAAAACATTCTGCATAAAACTTTATTTCCCACCCCACTTCTGCGAGAATCCATTTACAAGTCATTTTTTTTTCTAGAATTGTCAGTATGTTAAATAACATGAAACTAGATGATAACAGTATGAAAATTTAATCCATGCTAAAATAAGATATTAGCCAAAGCACCGATTAAGGCTCATGCATTGATTTATAGCATAGGTAAGGAGTCTCACATTTTAAAAAATACATACTTAGTCCGTTGTTGGTTGTTTTTTTTGACTTCAGTCTTGTTTTGGTGAGTCTTTCGATGGCTGTACTTCATGCGCTTTGTAACTGGAGCAATATGAAACATACCTTCATCTAAAATATGATTTGTTTAGTTAGAGTCTTTGGAAATATAGTACTTAGCTTTGGAAAAATCCAAATTGTTAATTACCGAGAGCAGCTGCATCTTCCCTGGAGAAGATTCCTTCCTTTAATCAAAGGTTCTGATGCCAGCCTGCAGGTCATGGTTTCTTTCTGCTTGGAATCCTGTGACTGGTTGTACTCTGCAGAGACAACCTCTGTGTTTCTGAATCACCTCCCAGTAACAGTCTGCCCCTTAGAGCTTAGAACTAGTTACTTTATGAGTTGACTTAGCGTGTATTTGAACAGACATTTGGGCTTTATCTGAGGAGATCTGTGCTCAGCCTGAGGAGGTAATCTTCTGTTCAATGTCCAGATGCCATAAAAAAGAACCATCAGTTTTCAGCAGCCAAAGTTCAGTTTGCCTTGTCCCTTCCCCATTTTTCCGTATCTATCTGAAATTTGTTTCTTCCAAAGTTTTATTCACTGAATGTTCTGGATTGTCTAAATCTACCAGGTTCTGTGATTTCTGCCTTTGCACAGAAACATATAACAGAAAATCTGGCTTCTGTTTAAAACAAGTCTCTTGCTTTGCATGATGGTGGAGCAGAATGAGCGAGGATGTGCTGTAGGGATGGGAGCTGAAGTGGTGTAGGAGACAGTGATGGAAAGACTAATTGTGGAAAGGGCCACAATGAAGCCATGTGTCTGAAAGGCATCAGGAAGGAGTCAGGAAACAGGCATTGCGATTAGTAAAATATCACGAGTGCCTTGAATTTCTTGGTCTGATTTGGTTTTTGTTCACAGGGGAGGTAACCCCGGGATTGTCACAGGTGGAATATGCTCTTCGCCGACACAAACTGATGGCATTGATCCAGAAGGAAGCCCAGGACTGTGAAGGAGTGGACCACACAGTGATTCTGCTATCAAATCCCACGTACTACATGAGCAATGACATCCCCTACGTTTTCCACCAGGACACTAACTTCCTGTACCTCTGCGGCTTCCAGGAGCCGGACAGCATCCTGGTGCTGCAGAGCCTTCCTGACAAAGCACTGCCCTCCCACAAGGCCATCCTCTTTGTGCCCCGGAGAGATCCGAGACGAGAGCTGTGGGACGGGCCCAGGTCAGGCACAGATGGGGCTGTTGCTCTCACAGGAGTAGATGAAGCTTACACTATAGAGGAGTTCAGGCACTTGGTGGCCAAGCTGAAAGGTAACAGAAAATGGAGGGGGGATGAGGTGAGAAATGGGTTGAAGGGTCTGAGCATCGTAACAGTTCTGGGACGTAGCTGGGTACTAACTAGGTGAAGCATCTCCCTTGAATACCCAGTTGGGGAGCCTGTATTGCTGCTAGTGCCTGTGGAAAAGAGGAGGGTTTCCTGTAGGTGCTTTAAGATACTCTGTCCTTGTTGACTGACTGTAGAAAAGTTGCAGGATCTTAAGTTAGGCATCTAACTTAGACATCTATAGCTTGCCACAGTGAATTTCCCACCTTTTGTCCCACATAGTCCCAGTAAGAATAATTGTTAATGGAGAGGTCTGCACAAGTAGGAGGCTTGTTCTGCTGTTTCTGCCAATTCTGTATTTCATCTGTTCATAGAAAATTTCATTTAGGCTGGCATCTTCCATGTACATTACATTTACTTTGTAATCCCAGTGAGGTGATGCAAAACGGCTTCTCTGACAGGTTCTGTCTGTGCTGTGTGAGCAGTTGTCTTGTCACTGCATATCGGATTCCTCTATGAAAAATCGAGTATTAAGCCATCTCGTTTTCTCAAAGCATTCTTGAATACACTGAGCCTAGCTGTGCCCCATCTTTATTACAGAACCAAATATTTGTTAGCTTCTTGAGAGATAATAATGGAAACATACTTTTGAAAATAATAGTTTTACCTCCACTCAAAACCTCTTGAGTACCCATGTGGATGCTGGTGAAAAGTAAGGAATATAATAAACAAGACAACCCGGCAGGCCATGTTACTGTTTTAGGTGTGTCTTTTTGCTGATGGAGCCAGAACCAGATGAAGCATGGGAAACTTAAAGGAATTTTGTTCATAATAGACTCTGAAAAATGATCCATCACAAGATCTTGTTACTCCCCTCACCTTTGTTAGCTAGCTATTGAGGTATTCTTGAAACACAAACATTACTGTTCTTTAGATGTGTTCTTGTGCATCCTACGTCACCATGTAGCCTCAATACTTACAACCCAGGGTGAATTTGTATGTATTATGAAATGAAGCTGGAAGCTTATGACAATATAAAAAGGGCAAGAGCTTGGGGGATTACACAGACTAGTGAGTGCTGGAGTCTTAAATTCTGTCTCTGATTCTAGGTATTTTGTTTCAAAGAAAGATATATTGAAAATAAAGGCACAGAAAGGGCAACAAGAATGATCATAAATATGGATTCTCTATGAGATACACGCTAGACAAACTTGCTCTGCTTGAAACAGAAAACAATATGTAAGGTGTGAGAGGTGTGTGGTTATAGAAAGCACAAAGAGGGTGAGTAGGAATGATTAGTCACTATTTTACGCTAGCTACAATCAAAAGGGAACACTGAATGAAATGGTCAGGTGGCAGGTTTTCACATCTTTTAAGTTTTAAACTGTAGATCATTCATGAGAGGTTTGGAGCATCACAAGTATAAATGGAGTCAAAAGTTTTTAGTTCCTTGAAAAGCAGTTACTCAGTTATGAAGGTGGAGCATTGACGTGAAGAAACCAAAAGCAAGGAGGATGTGATAGGAGAAATAATTATCCACTAATACCCTGTTTCTTAGAGACGTTTTGTGAGCACCTGCTAATGGTTACTGTCACCAAAGATAGAGGGCCGAGGTGGGCCTCAGCTGTGACTCTGTGTGGCTTTTCTACTCATTCCCACTTAAAATGCTCCTGTGGGGCAATGTGGGTGTGAGCTCCTAAATAAATTTTCACACTGGTAAATGCGCTTGTCCTCAGTAAGTTCATCTCCTCTAAATGGCTGAAATAAGCAGTTGTTCCCCAAAGATATTTTGAAGCATGGTTGATAACGACCGTGATTCCGTGCAGTGGGTGACGTGCCTTACAGCATCAGAGGGGACAGGCTAAATGAGAGAATGATTCAGAGTGTGCGCCACTGCAATGCGGCGGCTTGCTTACCTCTACAAGTGCGGCTTTGATACACAAATCCTAAATTAATCCATACAAGATCAGTGCTGATCACAAAACCCAGTATTTGCATACAAGTGGGGATTTGTCAAATCTTACATGTTATGCATTGCTAATTTTCCAGGTTTTGAAGAGAGCTCTATTCTTCTGTGAAAGGATATATATGGCCTGTAAATGCAGATTCAAAGGAAATTATCTTCTCAAATGTAGCAACAGGTCTAGTTTAGGAGGAATGATTTTGTTCAGTATGGAGAGGAAATAGGGAGGAAATTTCTAAATTTATCTTCTTCTGCGTCAGCTTTTATTTTGTATTCCAGGTGAGTCAAGCATGGTGTGGTACGACTTGACTAAACCAGTGCATAAAGAGCTGCACTCTGACTATATGCAGCCCCTGGCTGAGATAAAAGCTCGCAGCAAAAATCATATCCAGGGCGTCCGACGTCTAGTGCAAAACCTTCGGCTGATCAAATCTCCTGCAGAGATTGAAAGGATGAAGATAGCTGGACGGGTGACAGCAGAGGTACGCAGTTGTGTTCAAAATGAACTGCTCCCAAAATAAACCAATGCATTCCTTTAAATTAGAAAGGGGAGAGGGGTGGTGATAGGGTGAGGTAGGTTGGAAGGATAAGGTCTAATCTTAGTTACTGAGCTGCTGTCTCTCAGCTATTGGCTGAGCTCAGCTCCCTCCACATGACAAGGAGAAATAGGAAGACTGTTTGGACCACTTGCTTCTCTCAATTAATGGAACTTCTTTCAATTAGTGTAAGCCAAGATGAGCCAGCAGCTGTTAGACTGTTTTAAAGTACTATATATTCCGGAATAGGGGTTGCCCTATACTCTCTCCCCAACTTCCACTCTCTTTATGACATTTTCTTCCCCATTTATCCCATTGTTTTCAAGGAATCAGCTCATTTTAGGCATTCCCCAAAAGAGAACGGATAACAAAAAAGAATTTCTCTCCAGTTCAGGCTCCTTTACTAAATGAAAGGCCCTGCTTTTTTTGTAGGCTTTCATAGAGACAATGTTTGCCAGCAAATCTCTGGTGGATGAAGCCTTTCTGTATGCAAAGGTGAGTATGTCGTTGTTGGGAGTGAGATAGAAGGACCAGATGATTTTTATTCTTCCAGGAAACTAGGAATGTCAGATCTCCCTATGATGTGCCTCCCACTGTAGCATATTTCTCCTTCACCCAACTCTCACATCTCCTTAGACTCCCTGGACTCTCCTCAAACTGGAACTGCAGTCTTCTTTGGATGACTCCTTTGACCTAAGTCAGTGTCTGCAGCAGATTGTTTTCGAGTGTGCTGGGAGATGTCAAAAGATTCTGAATTTGGGATCTATAATAATAAAAACGATCTTCCACCCCTATGGATATATATCTTGTACCATGTAGCCATACTAGATTCTTACTCTCACGTATGGACTGGTCCCAGTGTTCAGTGTTCTGACACTGAGGATAAAATATTCTTCCTGGAGGTCTTTTTTGTTTGTTATCTTTATTTCCAAGGAGCAGTGAAGTTGAAGCCAAAGCTCCAGAAAGGGTTAATGTGCCTTTAAAGGCATAAAAAAGAGAAGTGTTTGTTTGTTTTAAAGTAACTGAAAAGTAAGGCTGTTCTCTAGCCCCTTTGAATATGCTGGCCTAATTCTTCAGAGCACCTTGAGGCACAAAGTAATTCTGCCAGTGATGGCGGGAAGCTACTGAGTGAAGATTTGATTTAAGGAGTACACAGTTGGTGTGGGGGAAGTTGCAATGTGGGAGAAAAAGCAAACAAAAAAACATGGGAGAAGATTGAGGAGGACTGAAGAGAAGGGTTAAAGGGAGACAAAATTTAACTGATTCCGGAATAGTTGTAAAAGAGAGGTTGGCTGCGGCTGTGTTTGGGTGAGCTGTGAGCATATCTCATGGACAAGAGTTCAAAGTGTGCCTTATCTAAGCAGTCTGATTGCTCTGGAGAAATACTAGCCTAATAAATGGAAAATCCTGAGCTTGAACATAAGATTTCAGTAGAGTTTTTGTTTGTTTATTTTTACCATTTCCACTTACCCTGAGTTAGAATTTGGATCTTCCTCTCCTTGCTGAACATACAAAGAGACTATGGACATATCTGCAAGAAAAATAACTTGCTGTAGATTAGATGACAATTCATACAACAGATAATAGTTGGGAAAAGTAGTAAGATACTTTTATGTTGCAATTATCTGCTATTTGCTTAATACAGTGTTGTGAGATTAGAGAAGTTACTTCTTTAAGGTGTGTGATATTGTTAACCATGTAAATCAAATGCAGCCTGTTTTCTACTGTCCATTTTACAGACTATCACCAAGGCAATGGTGATAAAAAAAGCTGGAGCTGCGTGGAAGAACAAAAAAAAAAAAAGCAAACTTTCAATTACTGAAGAAGTTCTTCCTAGCTGGGTGGTTGTTTGTCTCAATGACTGTGCGTTACCATTTTAGTGAACGTTCTTACTTTTGTGCACATTCTCACCTTCCACATCTGGAGAGGGGCGTATCTAATTAATGTATAACTTGTCAGCAGCTGTGGGGTCTGCTTTTGTGGCAGCTTTCAGAGTAAGGTCATCATGGGGAATTCTTTAGCAGTACTCCTCCCACCCTTACTTGAAGGAACGTATCAGTTGTCAAAGTTTATCTGCTATTGATATCTTTTTCTAATGCATTTAACTACAAAACCTGCTAAACAATCAGAGATAGTTATGATCTTATTCTATAAAACAATTGTATTGTACAAAATATAAGGAGGTGTAACAACTATTTGTAAAGCCTCCGCCTCTTGACTGTAGCCTCTCACTGCACTGGATTACCACAACTGTCTTTAAGCAATGTAGGCACCTCTCAGTTACAAAACAAACACTGATTTGCTTTGCACATTTGCTAAGGAATCACATAAGGAATTGCAGTGAGATGCGTATTTGAGGAACATCAGCAGGATTTGACCCTCAATTTTTACATAGATGGGCCTGTGCTGACATGGCAATGAGCAGTATGTCTAATGTGTAAAGAAAATGATTTTAATTTAAATGGATTTTACAGCTCAATTTTTCACTCTTCTTCAGGATAGTAAAATCTACCTTACTACATATAGGAATCCTGAAGTGCTCTGTCCCACATGTTTTTGCTAATTATAGAGAAGATCTGTTAGTGATATGTTAGTAATATATTGAGGATATAGAGAGGCTTTATAGACATAAGTTTATTCATTTTGATGCTTTCGTCTGCTTCATCACTGAAGGAAGGTAAAAATCTTGAACTTTGGGGGAAAAGAAAAAGAAAAAGATTTACTTATTTATTGCTCAGAGATGCAGCTAGCACATGTTTTCTTAACCTTCTTATTGGACGGGGTCTTAAAAGTATATAATGCTGCAAGTATGCAGGTAGTCTGTAATTTTAAAAGACAACAGCAAAACACACCTGTTGTCTTGCTGGCATTTAGGATCTTAGTCAATTTGCAATGTTGTATGGCAACTAAGAGCATTACTTTGTAGCAGAGCAAATCCTCACATTGATTTATGGCAACATCATGAATGTTTGATACTGTATTGAACAACTTGCACCATGGAGAGCTTCCATGAGATTGGATGCAGGTTTAAAACCCCCTCTTGAAAAGTGGATAGCTCTGTATTATTTCCTCCAGAGTTCTGGGAAAACTTCTAGGCTGTTTTCATGTAATGAATTCACTCTGCAATGTCACTTTGTGTCATACAAAGTAAGAAAAGACTTGTGGGACGTGATTTATAATAGCCCCAGGGCAAGTAATCAGCAGCGCTAACTGTTTTCTCCTCTCTGAATCTGTTTTCCAGTTTGAATTTGAGTGCCGGGCTCGTGGTGCTGATATCTTGGCCTACCCCCCTGTTGTAGCTGGTGGCAATAGATCAAACACTTTGCACTATGTGAAGAACAATCAGCTCATCAAGGTAAACCATATGCTGTCCAGTTACTTTAAATGCGTTTCTGGGACACGCTGTCCCCATATGCATCCCCATGCTGATCTCCATTTTGGCTGAGCAGATCAAAACACTTCAATGTTTTTAAGTTAGCAGGGGAAAGGAATTCTCCCTGGTAAGCTTTACTATCAGTGACAGATTAACTTCACTCCTTCTAGTCTCTTTCTCTCCTCTTTGCACTTGCTGCTGTATTTTCTGCAGAGTGCAAGGACTTGAAAATGAGCTTCCAAATTCTTCATTTAGCAAGCATGGCTGCTCCTGCACCATGTTTCTGTCCTGTAGTGTGCAGTGCTGGGTGAATTGGCAGCCTCACAGAAGAGAGGGACCGCTGCAGCAGAGAGAGTTACAGCACTCCGGGGGCCTTCTGCTGCCACTTGCATTGTTTGGCCTTGCTTTGCAACCTAAGGTGCAAAAATGCCTTCCTCCTCTGGCTAAGCTGAAATGCATTCCAGACTCCATGTAGGCCAACAAAGCAGGGAAGAGGAACAAGGAAGGAAAGGACTAGCATTAAATCTTGAGAGAGGTGAATTAAATAGTTGTAGGTAAATTAATGAATCTGCCTTATTTTGAAGATTCATACTATTGAACTGAACCCTTTCCAGCTCTCCTGATAAAACAACTCTAGATTCAGAGAAGTATTCTGAGAAGCAGTGTAACCCCACTGCTGTATTCACAATTTTCATCTCAGTGGAGCATATTTTCCCTTCATGTTAATATAGGAGGAAATTTTTCCTGCTAGCATTGTCTTGTTTTGAAGCTGGCATGTAAGCAGACCTTGAAATGATCTGCAGGGACACACATACAAAAGATATGACAGGCTGTTTGGGGCAGAAAGAAGCTTTGTTGTACTGTCATCCAAGGTCAGGCATGCACATGTAACTCCAGCTGCTCCTCTTAAAGTTGTTCTGTTAGATACTGTCACTTGCTCTTTCTAAACAGGTAAGTAGGAGGTTAAACACACAAACTTGACTCTTCCTTTGTGAGCTGCCTCTTACAGATCTTGTTGCCAAATAGGCTGACAAGGTATCTGATTTGGAAGGAATCTAAAGGTTTCATATGGCCAGGTGTGTACAGTCCACTGCTTAGTAGACTCCTCTTTAAAAAAAGAGAAAAAGCTGCGTAACATAAGAAGGCACTCACCAAACAATGAAACCACAGGCTGGACTCCTTTAGCCAGTAAATTGTTACTCAGCTTGTTTAATTGCTTGGACAAGGACAGGTGCTACAATTTCATATTTTACTTAAATAATTGAACCAGCTATTTTGAAAAAGTTGAAAATAGAGTTTAAATGGATAGCTAATGGCTTATATGTGTGATAGTGAGACAATCTCACTGCTCGTTTATCTACGTTGTGAGTGTGTGTGGCACTTAACTGCACATAATGATAGTAGCACTGGAAGCAATGCAAGCCATCCGCTTCTGGTTTTCCCTTAATGCACTAGAATTATTTTTTGTCATGCCACATTGTGGCTGCTGGCACAGTCTGATCTATGGAATGAATCTCTATAAAAGGTCTTGAATTACATGCAGTGTAAATCCGTAGAGAATTTAATCCAATGTTTGTACAGTTCTGATTGCTCCAGTTGTTGCTAGCCCCTTCAAGGAGGGAAAGCAAGGCACTGGTTTTATTCCTGGCACTTTCTCTTTTTTTGCATTGTTTTCTAGAAAATGGGCAGTCAGTGATTTGATTGACATGGAGTTTCACATCTCCAAAAGTCCATTTTTCATTACCAGGTAGATTCAGAAGTATATTTGAGAGCAGTCAAGAAGGTCCCAGTAGAGAAAAAAGGTGGTACAAACTATTCAGTAGTGCTTTTACAGCAGACATACACTGCCAGAGGTTATTTTGCTGAGTCTTGTGACAAGACTAAATTTCTTACTTGTTAGTGATCATGGTGGTAACTCAAAAAAACTTATTTTATTGCAAAACACTTCTGTCTCAGTCACTGAGACATTTCACTAGTGAAAGGAGTCACTGGCACAATTTACTGGAAGAGAAACCGTCCAACTGGAGTAGTCTATTTATAAACAGTAGCACCTGGGGTGTTGTTCTGCAAAAGGGATTCACATCTCTGCAGCTGCTTTGCAAGAATAACTGTATAACTTCCTTTCTTGCTCTCACACAGAGAAATCAATTCAGTTAATAGCGACTGATCCACACAGCATTTTTTCATGTTGTTCTGCAGGATGGTGAACTGGTCTTGCTAGACGGTGGATGTGAGTCTTCCTGCTACGTAAGTGACATCACACGAACCTGGCCCGTCAATGGAAGGTATTGCTGCAATGAGGCTGTTTTGAAGGAATATGAGAAGCTCTTAAATAATTCACAGTTTGAATGTGTGTGTGTGTGATCTGTTTCTGAATAGTTTGAACAGGTCCCATTCTGTGTATTTTCAGAGTAATCAAATTGCATAAATGAATCTGGCAGTATGAGAAGTTACATTCCCCGAGGCTTCATTCATTACTGCATGAATATTTGGGATCACTGCTATTTTCACTATTATGGTATATCTTAAGTGCAGAGGGGGCTCTTGTGCATTCAGCTGCTGCTAACCCTGGTTGTGTGTAGGGGAACAGGAATTTAGTTTACAATTGCATGACTTTGCCAGTTGTGAATTTGCTGGTATGGTGTTGCTCACTGCGCCATGTGGTTGCGTGTTTGATTCCTGCATGTTTTAGCTCAAGTGTGTTATTTTTCCAGCAGTAGCATTGCCTTGATTTGCTTTGGGGTTAAGAAGTCAACCAGAAACCCTGCCTCTACCCAATGTGATGCCTTGTCTGGCATTTCAAATAAGAAGGCAGTTACTTTCCTTTCTGACTTTCCTTGTTCCATCACTGAACTGAATCTGGCCCTAAAACAGCTTCTGGATCTCTATCCAGAAGAGATATTGTGAGATACTGACTTAATTGTTAGAAAAAATTTGGTCCTTTTCTCAATGTTTTTCAGGTTCACCAAACCTCAAGCAGAACTATACCAGGCTGTCCTGGACATCCAGAAGTCCTGTCTGAGCCTCTGCTCCCCAGGTGTGAGTCTGGAACATATCTACAGCCTCATGCTGAGCCTTATTGGACAGAAACTGAAAGATTTGGGGATCCTAAAGAGCAGTGTCACTGAGAGCCAATTCTTCAAGGTACTTGAAGGTTTTTTAATCCAGCTTCTCCCCGCTAGGCCTGACTATTGCATCCGTAGGCTATATTACTGGCTTTAGTTTGGATCAGGAGCGTGCTTTTGAAGTCAATCTTTTAATTGCCCCTATTTAATATGCTTTAATTAATGTCGTGGCCTGGTCTCAGCACAGAACTGGATTTTTTTCAGATGAGGCTAAACTCGGAAGTTGCGTTTCAACCCCTGATGGGCATTCAGCCCACAATTTGATCTGAAGTAACATCTCAGTCTTACACGTGCATCGTGTGGATGTTATCCCCTTGGCACTTACTATTTCACTCTGCAGATCCATTCCCGCTGGCCTGCACGACATATTAATGTAGATATACTTTAGAATACAGGCAGTCTGAAGGGACCTATAGAAATGTTGGCACTAGTGCAGAAGTCTGTGTCAAGGGCTGACAGCAGGTAATTAGTCATAGTTTCGTGCTTTAAAATAGCCTAAATTTGCAGTTCTACCAAAAGGTGCAGCCCATTTTCCCAGTCTTTCCACCTGCTGCCTCTTCTGCACCTCTTTGTGTCACTGCTGGGATTCACGGAACGACCTGGGGAACAGACTGGGGAACTGCTCTGCCACAGAGCTGAACCTGCAGACAAGACAGGACTGTTTGGCAGTTGGAAAAGTTCACCTGGTCCCGTTCACTGCAAACCGGCGTGATTGCTGATGCTGATATGAGAAGGCTGGCAGGAACCAGGTGGCAGAACTATCCCTTTGGCAGCAGTACAGATTTCTGCCAGATTTAATTGTCCTGCAGTGTCAGTGCAATAACAGCACATGTTCTCGGCCCTGACCGGAGGCTCCCATGCCGCTTTCTCTCGGCAGGCGGCAGCACAGCCAGATGAGATCAGCGGCTGCAGCTCAGTCCCCAGTGAATGTGAGGAGCGTGGGGCAGAGGAGGAATTAGCTCTTTGATTCCCCCTGACACACAGCTCCTCTGGAGGGAGGGGATTGGGATGATGCAAGGGGAGGCAGTAACAGTGTCCAGCAGAGGTGGGTTAAAATCCTGCTGTAGCTGCTGAGTGAAATTGGCACAGCACCCTCTCTGTCGTGCATAGGAGGCTGCTTCATCACATCACACAGCAGCTGGTACGGCTGCTGCCAGTTGTCAGGGTCAAATGATGGGAGCAACACAGGGCTTGGATGTGTAAGGGATGGAAAGGGTCGGGGCAGCAGAGTTCAGTGAGCCAAAAACTGAGGTCTTGCCTGTCCTGCTGAGGTAGTGATGTGCTCGGGCTGTTCTTGTCAGGGAGGAGGAAAGGCAGTTCGCAACATGCTCAGAACAGCCAGCTGGTACAATTAGGTTTTGAGGGCCCTCCAGTTCTGATACCTGGAAGACCCAGTGACCTAGTCATTGCAGTGAGACTGCTTGCTAAGCACAGAACTCTGCTCTCTCTCCTCTCCAGTCTTTTGCATCAGAACAACGGGTTGGCCTGTGTTTAACTACCTCCGTAACACTTGTTTTGTCTTCTGCTAGGCTGTTCGAAAGTACTGCCCGCATCATGTGGGCCATTACCTGGGCATGGATGTTCATGATACCCCAGATATATCCCGATCGCTCCCCCTCCAGCCAGGCATGGTGATAACCATTGAACCAGGTAAAAAAATGTACAGTCAGTGGTGGACTTTTGTCCAGGTAACCCTGAGGATAACAGTATTGCATTGAATATTTAGTTGGTCCCTTAGACCAAAGCATTCAGGTCCTTTCTTGCTGAAATTAGGAATGATTACAGGGTTAGAAAATGTTAACTTAATCCTCTCCCAAAGTCATTACAGTATTAGAAAACCATATTTCCCTCCCAGACATAGCCAAGCTAACAAGCTGTGGGAGTTAACTCTCAGAAAGTGTCTGTGCAGCATAAGGCAGAGCAGACTCAGACTGTTAGCATTTGACCCTCAGCAGCACAGGTGAATTGCAGGGCAGAGAAGCAGAGTAAACTCACTTGTGTTGTGGTCTGCGTGACTGTGACTAAACTACTACCAGTCACTGGTAGCGTAAGTCTCGTGAACCCTGCAGCCTGCAATTACAGGCATTCACAACTTGTCTTTGCAAACTAGGCATTTCACGATGAATCTTTATTTCTCGTCATTGGATTTGGAGCTGTCAGCTGAAAACTGGTATTTAATGCTCGGCTCTTCTCTCTTTCTATTCAGAACACTGTTAAAATCATCATTGTGAGCATTGAGAGCAAGAAATGCAGAAGGACCAGCTGTAGTTGTGGAAGTTTTAATCGACATGCTAGCATCTGTAGGCACTGAGAGAGACTTTCCTTTCTTTTTCTACCAGCTGCTGTGATTGAAGGAAAGAGAGCAGCTTCCCTTATTAAACTTCTTCAGGGTCCAACTTCTGTTATATTGCTGAAAGTCTGACCCTGTTCTCATGGCAGTGCAGTGAGGGAAAGATGTTGTTCTGGAGAGTGTGGCATGTTTTAATTCCCTTTTTAATTCCTTCAGGCCTTTATATCCCTGAAGATGACATGAATGCCCCGGAGAGGTTTCGTGGCATTGGTGTGCGCATTGAGGATGATGTTGTGATAGCAGAAGATTCGCCTCTCATCTTGTCTGCTGACTGTCCCAAGGAGATCTACGACATCGAGCAGATTTGTGGCCGCAGCTCGTGATGACCCTCCTCTGCCTCTTGCATCCTTCTTGGGGGGCGCACGCCTCCAGGGATGCAGATCTCTGTGACTGGCTGTACTTGTCGAGTGATGGAAGGTGTGGACTGCTGATGGCTATTCCCAAACCTGAGGCTGGGAAGTAGAATGCAAGAGGCTTAGGCACCGAGGGCTGAAAAGCAAAGCAATCTTTTCTGTGTGCATTTTCCTTCCAATTTCCTTCTAGCTGTTGTAGGACATGGGGGTGAATTCATCCCTCCAATATGTGGATCCATCAGTTCTGGTGCCCTTGGATGGATTTTGTGAGTGCCAGCACCAGGGCTTTTGCCTGGTCCCTCTACGTATGCATAGGTGCAACTGCTGAGGGCCCTTTAGCGGTAGTTTCACACCAGTCAGTTTTTTAAAACTTTGAAAAATGCTGTTTTGAGGCAATAAGGCTGTGTCAGACACCTTTGACTGTATAGAGCCCTGGAAGAAGGGAGTTTGGTAGTCAGGAAAATGGGTTTGGTTGGGAGGTAGTTATACCTGAAGCCTTTGCAGAATGCTTTTAGTATTCTAAGGGTAAGGACGTGCTTGGACCCTGTTAAAGAAGATGCAAAATGGGCCAACAACAGGGAAAAACATCTCATCTGGTCCTTCAGCTATTTGAAGTGTTTGGTAAGTTTAGAGTGTACTAGTAGGGCTCAGGAGGTTGTACACACCCTTGTACACACCCATTCTTGCTGTCTTCCACATTCCCTTTTTTTATCCCAAATCTCCATTCCAGGCTCCTGTTTGGAGCCCACCACTGCCCTGGGAAGCTGGGGCCACGTTGGGTGTGCTGGGCTCCACTGGGAAGCTGCTGGTTGTCACCCAAACGTGAGATGTTCGATTCTGGGACAGTCATGGCACCTTTCTGGTTTATGCTGTAAGTGCCAGCAACTTCAGCGGTGCATTTTTCAAGAGACTGCAGTATGACAAGTCACAAGTCTTTTTACAGCTTTTGTGAAATAATTCTGCTTTTCAGAACACCGAGGGCATAATCACTGCTGCCTTTTGGGTTTTGCCAAGTGTCAGTAGGTAATGCTATGTGATTATATTTTTTGAGGCAGCTGCAAACGTGAATTGTGGCCAGGACGGATGAGGAGTAAAGAGACTTGTCTTTTGTCAACATCAACCTACAACTCAAGCCATTGTATGCCATAGTAAATATACCTACTTGGGGCAAATGTGGTGTCTGTGTATTTCCTGAAGATATTTTGACAATCAGTTGTTAAACATGAGAAAATTGCCTCTAATCGATGTATCTCCTGTTATTTCTGCTTACTTCTGCTTCATATAATCTTTTTTCTGATTGTAGCTTTCAGTATTTTTCCTCTCGGTTTTTTATTCTCTTCTCTTCCAATATTGACTCACTTTGACACACCATATCACTGCTTCCTAATGCCTGCTTTCCTTTCTCATCAATGGCATTGTCTCTTCCCTTTTTTGCCCTAATTCCCCACGGTAGATGTAGGGGATGATAATCAGGGTTCTTGAGTTTGACTTCTGGCTTTGTTGCTGTGTAGCATCTAGCAAAATCTGCTTTTTTTTTTTTTTTTCCTTTTCTTTCTGCTTCATTTCACTCAGTGAAGGCCAGCCAGCCAGTGTCACGCAGCTCCCATTGCTTTTAATGGGAGCTGGGTGTGTCCACCAGCATGTGAATTTGGCACTTGAAAGGCAGCCAAGACACGCTGTAATTTTGTTTTTTAAACACGATGAAAAGTGAATGTTTTTACAGAGTTTCATGTATCAAGTTTCACCTAGCGAAGAGAATCTGCTAATCTCAGACATTTTTTTTAGATGCCCATGCGTTACAGTGAGAAGCACAGTGTAAATTGTTAGATGGAAGGCCTGTCAAGCATGGACACAGATCTGACTATTACTTTTAATGTTCTTTGGATTTGTAACACGTTTGTTGTTCCAATTACACACGTTAGAACCATATCAACAAGGAAAAATCTTGGATTTTTGAACTTTGTAAGCAGCTTAAAAAAGCATTAACCTGGGCGCTACATGTGTCTGCTGATCAGCACATCTGCCCAGGTACTTAACTGCAGAGTTAATGGTTATACTTACTGTAAATAAGCCTTTGGAATACATATAAAAAATTATTTTTAAAATAAATCATTTTCTAGAAAGTCATTTATTGGGCCATGAAGTTGCATGGCTGTTGAATTGATATAAGCACTTCCAGGAAAGGCATTATTTTTCAGGGAGATTTATAAATTATCTTGTACATTGTCAACTACAGGCACTCACTACTTCTTTCAGGAAAATCCTGCAGCTTGCACACACCAGTAGATTTTAGGAATGTTGAGGATGAATATTTTTGTCAGTAAAGAAGTGTTTGTGACTCTGCTGGAGGAGTAATGGGTCTGCTAGGACTGTTGTGCCCTGACATGCAAAGTGTATCTGATGTAGGCTGTGAATTGCTGGAGCAATCGAAGTTTCTCTATTTTTTTCAGAGTGTTTAGCCGTTTCTTCTGCATAAACTGCTGCAAATGTTTTGAATCTGTTGCTCCGCGAGAGTCCATTTTGCAGAATGTATTAAATTTGAGTTTTACCAACCTACATTTTTGAAGGCTTTTTCTCAGTTGCTGCAGAAGTGGACGGTCAGAGTGTCGTCTGGTACCTACGCGCATGATGCAGCATCCCTTGAATGCAACCAAATCCGTGAACGTTTCACACGTCCTTCACCAAGAAACTAGTCTAAAGAATTCCTCCTCTGACTGCCTGTAACAGTGATGTACCTCCCAGATCTCCGTTCCCATACTGCCGGATTTCCAACCCGTCCGCCACTGCAGAGGTTCCTCACTCCCACCACTTGGGTGCAGGAGCAGCTCTCGGTGGCTGCTCGAGTTGTCGGCTCGATGAGGGTGAATCCATTTCCTAACCCTTGCTGCCGAATCCTCTTCGCTGGCTCGTAGGAGCTCGAGTATGTGTACCTTAAGGCATCTTTCCTTGGGCTTCTTGAGCCAGCAGAAACTGAGGTATATGCAAGTGCATTTGGGGAGAGATTTTACGGAACTACGGCACGGGCCTTAAGGGAATCAGAGAATGAGATAAAATTTTCACATCAGAGCCAGCCATCCCCATGGAGAAGCTGCTTGGCTTTCAGAGGAAGCCCAGGAGGCTTTTCTTGGCTTTCCCTTTTCATACTCTACCAGAGGCCTGCTCTGCTTTGCAGGTAACTAGTTGGTAGTAAAGTCCTGCTGTTAAAGTACAGCCTGAGCAGAGACATTAATTTGCAGATAGGCTTCTGTCATCAACGTGGAAATTTGGCATTTAACGCAGTTTGGCATTCAATCTCTGTTATCTGTGAAAAAATACAGTATGTCTTTTCTAAAATTGCACTTGATATTTTGCAAAGCAACGTGATGGTCTGGGAAGGAGGAGCAAACCAAGGGGGCACGTAAAAGGGAATGGAGATGGAGGCTTCTGGGAACGTAGAGCGCAAAAGAGAAGATTCAGGAGGAGGGCGTAATTTGGAGCCAGGGGGATGTGTGCAGGTGGATGTAACAGCAAGGAGACAACATCCAGGTGTAAAAAGGATATTCGGTACCTTCCCAGAGCAGCACCATAGCTGAGAAACTGGTTATGCTAGCCGGGAGACCCTGATTGATTTGTCCTACTCGAGGGGGGAGGAAAGGAGTCAGATTGTATTGATGAACTTGGTCTTAACAGCTAGTTTAATTATTTCTTTTAAAAATCAATAGAATTATCCTATAAGAAAGTTTCCTGCAGTTTCATGTTATTGATCATGTGTCATATTTTAAGTAATGTGCAGGGGGAAAAGTACGTTTCTAGGCAAAATCTTCATTATGATGGAGGGAGCAAGGCTGAGGTTACATACTCTTACGCTACCCAAATTGCTACTATGGAAATTTAGTAATTACTCCCAGAAGAATTTCTATAAAGCAGAAAGAGTTAAGGTTAAACTTAGAAAAAATCCATACGAGATAAATGACCAAAATACTTTAATTATGATGAGATGCTTAGTACTTTGTGTAATTGGATAATGACACTCTGCACTGCAATAAATTGATGGGTTTGGATTTCTTTTGAAGTGAGTTGTCTAGAAACATATATGGGCATCTTTCATCAGTGCACAGACCTAAACTGTGTTGCAGTTTCTGATGGTACTTGTGCTCCCTACACACATGCTCAGCCTCTAAAATCTTCATTAAAAATCATGGGTTTGGGCAACACTGGCTCCAGGAGTGGGTTGGACTTATAAAATTAATCCTGTTTCCTTTTAAAGCAGAATTTGTACCAGAAATGGACAGTGAGGCTCAGTTTCTCCCTTCAGTTCCTTTTGCCTTCTCACTTTGTCACCTGCTCACTTTCTCACCTGCTTGTTTCTCCAGAGCACCACCAAAATCTGGCTAACCAAAACCAGACTCTTCAGAAGACGGGCAGAAGGGAACGAGGAAAAATTGCCAGGTCTTCCATGTGTGTCACCTTCTCTTGCTGTCTCATACCACACAGGCCTTCTGAACTACCACGAGCGAGTTATCCATTAACGGTGGCAAAGAAAAAACAGTTCCTGTCTGGGTAGGCCTTGATGGCCAGAGCTGTGAGTGAAAAAAAAGTTAAAAAAAAAAGTTGGTTGTAGATCCAGGAATGAGAATGGTTAGGGTTTAAATTGTTCCCTTTATTTGGTTGTTGAAGAAACAAATAGCCCTACAGGATTGAGTGAGCTCCTGTTTTTGGAGTTCCTGTTTTTTTGAGCTCCTGTTTTTGGAGCTCCTTGGTCTCAGACGTGCTGTTGGGCCAGGACACACGGTATCTGAAGCTCTGCATTGGTTTTCTCCTGCGGAGACCAAGAAGAATCTGTGTTGTTGATTTTTAAGGAACTTTAGTTCTCATGGTCCAGGCAGGAATTTCATGGCAGCAGAATCTGGAAACACTCAGCCTGTTGTTTATCGATCAGGTACTGAGAGAAGTTGGGAGTCCAGTAAAAACTGGTTGAAATGCAATTCCTTCCAGGGAAAAAGGTTCACTGTCTTTGGTTGTTTGTCTTTATCAGTAAATGTGGCCAATATGAACAATATTGTGTGAGGGAGAGAGTCTCAGCTTCTTTTTATTCCTCGGCAGAACAAAGCTTCTGCCTCTTATGTGCGCTTCTGAGAGATTATTGTGAAATGGGATGGGCCACTGATCCAAGTCAAAATGAAGCAGCCTGACTCTTCTACCAGGAAATACTTAGCAGGTGTCAGGTAATTTCGTACTGTGTGAATCCTTCACATGATAAAGGTAGTGCTTTGAGTTTGGGGAAAGTGTACCCTGTTTCTTCCAGTCTGATATGCACATAGAGCACAGCACATGATGTTGGGTTTGCCTGTGGGAGACAAAGCCGATACCTCTGCAATGACCAGTGTTACATCTCGGTTGTGGCCATGGAGGGGACACCGTAAATCATTCAAATAAAGTCCATCTGTAATTAGCATAGGAGGGGTGGGTTTTTAAGCTTTGTCAGTGCAGATCTCATTCCAGACTACAAAAACTGGTGTTTCTGATGCTGCCTGTGAACACCCTTTCTTACCACCTCTTCACACACTGACTATTTCTACACAGTGGCCCAGGTGAGGTTCATCATTTGTGCTGGTATGCCCGTGCTGTTGTCCCAATGTGTCATCAGGATCCAGTTTTGGTCTAATAACTGCTTAACATCTGTACCGTTGCCTCTTTGACAGAAGTTTGATACGGCATCTGGGACCAGGACAGTTCCCATCCTGGGCCCGAAGCTGCTGTGGAGCTGGGTCTGGCTGACTCCTCACGCACCATGCACGTTCCCTCAGCCCAGCCACGCACGCCTTCTTGATCTTGGACAGGCAGAAGGAGACCCAGCCCTACGAACAGCTCTGAAATCTCCACTCCTCTCATCCGCAGGCAGCTGCCCCTGTCACCAAGGCCTTACAACTCCGTCTGTCCCCCCAACTGTCCCTCCGGGCTCAGAGCTGCCCATCTGCAGCCAAACGAGCCGTAGCCCCCAGCTCGTTGCACTGCCCGATTGCCTGTTGCCAGATTCCACGAGGTCCCGACAAGGTCCCTCTGATGCACTGCAGATAAATCTGGTACGTATATCGCTTCCTAATTTATGCTTTACCCTGCTCTTTTTTTTTCCAGGAGGTGAGCTTTTTAGCAGCTACATGGGTGTTACTGTGGTGACTGTAACCAGGCAAAAACATACAGTTCGCGTTGAGACGGTTCTACATTTGTGGACTTGGATACGATTAGGAGATTTCTAAAGGCATGCTGTATTTTTTTGCCCTTCCCTGCAGAACAGAGAGAGGTTTCTAATGAATTTTCAGTTATAAAGTGGAAATGTATGATTCATCTTCAAAAGCATGTGTGTATTAGTTTATATATAAACACACACATATTATGAACACAAATGTTGTGCCTTTTAGCTACTTAAAGATTTTGAAGAGCTTTTCACCGAGCATAATTAAGATTGTTTAGATGTTTTGACTCTGTGTTCCTTTACGCTTTATGTGGATTTCTTGTAAAATTTAATTTTAACTTAGATTGTCCAAGGTTTATAATTCTTGGGGTTTGAATAATTACATTATCTCTGTAATATATTGTACTGTAAATCACCGCCACGTAGCCTTTACATTGCCTCCATCTTCATGTTGTTTGTTTTTTTTCCTATTGTATAATGTAATTTCCCTGGTGTATGAGGCTTCTGAGGAGACAGCTCTCTGTGATTCGCACCTGGTGAGTGCCTTTCCAAAAAAACGCGAGAGTGTGTTGTCTGAAAGAAGTGATTATTACTCTTGAAACCCAGAACTATGCGAGTTTTGAACCCAATTAACTTGGTTATTTAGAGAAATGAAATAGAACAAATGGAGCAATTAATGAAAAAGAGGATTGTAGTGCAAACCTAAATTCTTAATATAGTGATAACTGCATATTAATCTCAGCAATTAGATATGAGCTGCTATTTTCCTCCAGTGTGCAACTCTGTCTGAAACTGTAGTGAATGTTAATAATATACTATAAAACTGATAATCTGTTTCTCTAAGATCATTTAAGAAAAAAAGGACCAAATGCTGCGTTTCTTAAGGATTCCATTTTTAGTGTCTTATAAGCTAACAGAGGACTGGCATGAAAATCCTCTATCATACAGCCCATTTTCAGTCAACAGAATCACAGAATGAAAGGGTAGGAGGCACACTTTGATCGGGTAGTTCAAGTGCCTTCCTATTACAACTGTTGCATTTTACCTGTTTAATTTAGTGCCTGGTAGCTCATGTGTGACTACAGCAGATCCCTCTGTAAGGCATCAAGCCTTGATCTGGACACTGATCAAGTGTCCAGAAGGGAGAGGAAAAAATTATTTCGTTCACTCTTCTGTTCCAGCTGTGAACCACCCCTATCATTAAAAATCTATGCAACTTTTTTTGGGACTCCACAAGGGGCATTATAGGGAGGATAAGCAGCAATTTAATTTGTTTAATGAAGAGCCTAGATACCCATTCTGAGTTCACTGTAGGCTTGACAGGGGAACTGTGGCTGTACTTTCAAAACAATGCCTGCAACTCTGAATTTTGCCTCTTCTTTTTTTTATTCTTTTCCCCTAGTACAAAACATAATCTTCATGTGTTCAAAAATTAAATGTAAAGTTACAAAAGAGGCTGCACTGTGGCTCCTCTGGTTTGCTTCCATACTGCATTGGGGCTTGCCCTTCCTTTTGCCATCCTATGTTTGTTCCAGTAAAATAAGCGATTGGGAGGGACACGAGCATGGTCCAGAGCTTATCCAGGTCTGCCATTTGTTTCCTGAACGACCTGTCTGTACAGATCTCAGACAGCTCATGCCAACACAAAGTAAAAGGAAAACCCAGTCCTGAAGTGTAAGTGTGAGGGAGAGAGCTGAGTATGCCGTGAGTCGACCTTGCCTTTTCAGTTGCGTTCTGAGCTTGGGATTTGATGTTTCAGGAAAGACTTGGCGTTGTCTGTGTTCTCTTACATTTGATCACTCTAACTTCCCCAACAGCAAAGGTTGCTCTCTGAAACCCTCAATATCCATTTGCTGTTCTTCCTTCACATTTGAAATCAAGCAGGCACAATATAAATTTCATGTACCTCCAACTTTTTTCATTCCACTTGGTAAACTTGTATTGATCCAGCTAAAACATTTAATAGGTACCAGGCGCACAGTGCTAGGAGATGTTTTCACATTTCCCATTATGTGATATTTTTCAGCACGGTACATCCGTTTGCGTTGGAAAACTTGCTTCATATTGCATGCTGGAAGGTATGAATGCCACTGAGTGTAGTAAAAGGAGGGGTGACCTCTTAGAGGATCCATAAGCTGGATTTGCTATGGAAAAAGTCTGGAGAGGGCCTGGAGGAGACTGACGCAGGCAGCCACTCCCAGCCCTGAGCACTGACCAGGAGGATGCCCCTCCACGAGAGCTTTATTCCTCGCCTGGAGGAGAAGGGTGTGAGCCCATGAGCACCCAGCTGTGCTCAGCACCGCGAGCTTTGCATGCTTCCCCTTCAATTCAAATAGGGTGAGGTGGAAGCATACCTATCTTCCTCTTTTCTGTAATTAATCTGAGAGAAGAGACCACATGGTGCAGCAGTTGCAGACTGAACATGCAGTGGTGGTGAGTCTCTATTGCTTATTTCGAACCCATTATTTCCTCTCTCTTTTCAAGTCAGCTGTATCGTTATTTTGCTCTTGGTGAGCTTTGCTCCATTTTGATTTTTACTCTATTCAGGCTTTTCCATGCAGTCTCTCATACACCTGCTTGTGCAACAAAGTATTAGTTCATTTTATCTGGAGGCAGCTGAACTGATGATAAACAAACTGTTTCAGAAAGTTTTTAGTGGACAGCAGTGTCAAGAAATAACAATTTGCATTATCTTCTTTATTATGTTTATTACTTCTTCTAAATAATGTTATTTAGCTGACAAATAGCAAACAGAGGCATTCTTGGAATTTATGTTTGTTGCAGTTATTATATCCTCTTCCCCCAGCTTCTAAATTGTTACATAAGTTAAAAGATTAAATACATTTTTGGAATATAAAGATCTGGGCAAGACTGAAGATGATTCCTATTTCTAGCTTTTTTATTCAAAGAACATATTTATTTAAAAAAAAAAAAAAGAGTAAATTTTTAATTAGGAAATGAACTGATTTAGAAATGTTATAAATATGAATTGTAATTCATTTTGTAACTGTTTAATATACAAAAAGTTTTAACGTACCTTCTTCAGTGCTCCCAGGTGTGAATACTCCTGAGTAGACAATTGAGATTAGACAGGTCTCGAAGTAAACTGGCATGTTCCAGCCTCTGACTTGAAGTACGATATTGTATACTCTTGCATATCATTCCCTCAGCTGGTCTTCATAAAACGGCCAGCTGAAGTATTGCTGAGCCTATGGAAATAGGAGCAAGTGTTTCCAGAGCTATCCCAGCAATGTTTTGCTTGTTAGGATGGGACTTCTGCTTCTGTGGATTCCAGCCTTGATGGAAGTGACTGATGTTCTCTGCCACACTCTAATGAGTATTTAAAACATTACGTATTAATGATGTGTTCGGATTATGGACAAAATTCCTCCCAACTGATCTGGCTGCTCCTTTCCTCTAAGGACTGTTCCCCGTGTGACTGCTGCTCTATTAATTGGATGTGGCAAGACTACCAGCTCTATGAGCTTGTGTGTGGAGCCAGAAAGAAACTTCCTGCCTGTGAAAGTCGGGTTTGTTATGGAAATCTGTAGGAATGTGCTAGCACTAATGGCAGAAGCCACAATTCCCTTTTTAATTAAAATACTCGATGTTATAATAAAGAGATGATTACTTCACTTATTCTGCGATTTTAGCTTAAAAATAAACTAGCACAATGCTTTTATCTTGATGTACGCATTGTTTGTGGAGAAACACTTCATCTGCTCCTTGTGTTGGGAGTTTGTATCTTATTGGGAAAAAAAAGGACTTGAAAGGTTTGACCCTTGACTGCTTCCCAGCAGTTTTCTGTGCATTGTAACAGCTAAATCAAAAACTGTTGCTCTTTTTTCACACTACTCCACTGATAATCTGGAACACAAAATGTCCCTACTCGAGAGTCAACCACAACATACACATACACACGCTGCCTTGTGCACCTTGTCTCTTCTAACGTTTCCGAGATCATTGCAGTATCTCCGGTACATCTGAATGAAGCATGGATTTTCAAAATTTGCATCTGTACAAAAACAAAGACAAAAGAACTTAGTCTAAATGAGTTAGTCAAGGGCAGGATGGAGGGCTATCATGTGCAGAACGCTGCATGGCCACAACATTTGGAGAATGGAAATGAAATTGTACTGCTCGTGCTCTGGCTGCATGGCTTAAACCATGTAGTGGTATGTAGCAGGTAGGACAGAGGACTTACCTTTGTCCCAGAGATGAACATCCTTGAGCACGTGTATGTATAGTTTGGCAACTTAAGCCTGTGAAGCAGGGACAGAGAACAAATTTCACCCTTGCAAATTGGTATCCATCTGTTATTCCTGGAAATCTGTATATATATTTTTTTGATTTGCAGGGGGCAGGTTTCTACAAGATTCCCTGGTGGTGGTTACATTAGCATTTTATATGCTGCTCATTAAAACTCTTGAGCTTTCGTGGCTCTCAGTATTAGTTTTTTAATATGCTACACTTCATATTGGCTTTTATTGCTGCTTTATTTATTTATCTATTTACTTATGTGGCTTCTCAGCTGTTAGGAATGTGGTCTACGCTTGTTTGAGGCTTTTCCTGTCTGTGCACAAAACCTGCTATTGATGTCTTTTTTTTTTTTTTTTCTTGCATATTTTAACACTCTGAGAGTGTTAAAGCTAAGAGCTAACCTTGTCTGTATTTGTCATGCAGATCAATTATTCTACACTGCAAACCCAAATCTCATATTACAGATGGAAACCAAGAACCCTTCTTAGACAGTTACTGGAATTCTCTTCTACCTCTGTACCATATTTCGGCTATACCACAGCTACAGAAATTCATAGCTGAATTGTCTAAATAAATCATTCTTAGCAAATAATGCCTCTTATTCAAAGGACACATGCAAACAATTCCCAGCCAAATGTTACTTATTGGCTTCTAAGTTCATGTGCTTTTTGAAGTGATCCCAATATCACTCTTCTCTTCTGGGCATCTGAACTTGTTTAAAGCAACATGTGGTTTCTCACCCTTCTATAAGAAAAAGGCAATTTCTAAATAGGGTGAAGAAAAATGTCATTTAAAGAAAAGCGTGTTTTATTTTAAGGAGTACATTCATGTTTGTGACGGCAGCTTTACTCAACAGAGAGAGAATTTTCTAGATAAAAAGGTCTTTCTTAGCAGTTGTTCTACATAAATTGGTATGGACAATTCAGACAGTTTTAATAACTCCGTATAAGACACTGAGAGGAGCAAAGCTTACATTTTCACAAGGCTTGTGAAGAAAAGATGTGCTTTCTCGTGCATTAATATATTTCATCAGAATTCCTGGGAAGCCATCCAGCTATACATAGTAAATATTTCGCATACCAATAAAGTGATTCCTCAGCAATTCAACCTCTCAGCACAAATGAGATTTAATTTATGATGAATATCTGCACCTGTTAAACAGTGAAATAGGCTTCTGACATAAGTGATACTTTTGCACTGCTATTTATCTAAATTTTAAAAAGGTCCTCTCCAGACTGTAATCTTTTAAATATTATAATTTCAAAAGCATTCACAGGCTTGAATTTTGAACTTTAACGTTGAAGAGAGAAGGCTTGTGATTTTTGAGCTAAAGTGTGTATATATATATATATATATGCAAGACTAAGATGAGCACCATCAAGGGATGCCATAAAATGTGCCTATTACCGAATTAGGTATTTGTTTTGTATATCTAATGATAAAATCGATGCCCAGCTCCATCAGAGGAGAGGTCCATCAACCTCTGTCTTTCTAGTATTCAATCAAGATTGAATTTGCAAGCTTTGAGGGAGAGAAATGTTTTTCCATCTTTTGAAGATCCATACTATACTAATTCAAACAGCTTTTTACACAGGGTTGCACCAGTTCACTCAAGCGCTGCTTTCAATATCTTTTCATTAAATCGATGCAAAAGGTTGTGTTGACCTTTTAAATATATATTTAAATCTGATCAGTGGAGCTTAAATCAATTAGGAACTGATTTTTAGCAAACTCTTAAGGCAAATAAGTGTGTCCACACGGGTTCCTCAGCTGTTCAACGAATTGAAGTGAAATCCAATTTAAATTAAGCAGCTGCAAACAAACCGCTGTTGTGCTGTGTGTGTGAATCCCAAATGTGCCCTCAAAGTTGTTTCTTTCAAACTTTCTCTTTAACTTGAAAGAGAACCCGAGGGAGATGTGGTGAGCTGAGAGCATTCCACACAGCCCGGGCAGGAATGAAGGGGTGACTAAACACGGCTGCAAAGAGCTTCCAAGCGAACATCCAGTGTTGAGCTGAAAGTGGCATGCCAACCTTTTCCTTACTGTCAAACGGCCATCTGTTTTCTGCTCTTCTCTCTCGGCAGCTCTTAACTGCAGCGAGTAAGTCTGGTGGCATCAGGACACCACCGCTCACCAGACTCCACCAGGAGGAGGTCGTCTCCATCCTGCAGCTAAAAACATCTGAAGAGAGTTTAAAGGAAATCCTTCCCCAGTACAATCAGCTCACGCTTGCTGGGAACTGGGACGTGTGGGATACCCAGCCTTTAGCTTGCCTTCACAGCAGCCCCGGTGTTTTCATGGAGCAGATTATTCCTCTCTCCTAAAGCATCACCAAAGACTTTTGCAGGGCTGCAGAGAAGCCCCTTGGTCTTCAAACCCCTTTTTTCTACAGGGGAATTGCAGACATTTTGATCTTACAGTATAAAAAGGAAGAGATGCAAAATGAACTGCACTCCGTAATGATTCTCAATGCACGTAAGATGGAATGAAATGTGCTTGTGGAAGGGACAGATTACCTGATAATTTCTGTACGCCAATAAACCCGCAACCTGGGTTTTGACGATTAAATTTAAAGAAGTAAAATACACATACAATAAAAAAGACAGCAAGGGAGAAAGGAGTAAATAGAAAGAAATAGCAAGGCAAACTGAGGGAAAGCTAGTTCAGCATAGGCAACTACCTTAATTATTAATCAGCTAGCATAAGAATGAGTTCCACTCATGAGCTTCTGGGGGCTACTGGTCCCTCAACCTCCCCCACCCAGATAAATTATCATCCACTCAATTTTCCCCTGTCCTAAAACTGGACAAGGAGAAACAGTTTTCCTTCTACTCTCCATAATGTTTTAATTAACTGAGTTTCGCTATATGAAAGATGAGTTAGGAGGAATCTTCCTGAGCTGCAGGATCCTTTCTAACCAAAGGCTGCTATTCAGTGGGGTTTTGAAGAAGCTTTCTTTGCTAGTCCAACCTCCAGCATGAGAAATGTATGTAAATGCAGGTACTTTGTCCCACTTCATGTGACCAGAGGAAGGTAGGAGAACAGGGCACTGGTTTTATGACTCCAGGGAATTAAAAGGGTCTGGTATGTGACGGTTTGTATGCACGTGGTGTTGTCAGGCCTCTGGCCTCTTCTTTTCCCAGCTTCCCTGATTCCTCAGAATTACTTATCAGATTCCCATTCAGACCTGTGCAACCAGTTATCTCGAATGATCGCAGACACACAAAAAAGAGGGATATGGGATGTGAGTGAACTTGAATATAAGGATCTTCCTTGATGATAAACTAACGAGTATTTCTATACAATGAGGTAAAGGAGTCATCTCCTTGACAGCTGTAGTAAACTCTGGGCCAATACAGAACTTCCTGTGTGTCTCATTAAAGCCTCCCTGAAGCTCTTGCATCATGTCCTGTCCTTCTTTTTCTTAACTCATATTGAAACAGCAGATAGGTGGGAAAGTATTCCTTCAGCCAAATATGGCTTTTTCCTTTCTTTGCAGGAATTGGGAGGGATCCTCTATTATTTTTATTTTTTGAAAAAGGACAAATGGGGGGTGGCAAATGCAAAGCTGTGGCTTGAAGCTTCTCACCTCCTTTTAAACAGCATCACTCCACACTGACCCTGTGGAGGAAGCTCCCAGACCACCCTTGCTGATAATATTTTTCTCTGATTTTATTGCTTATTCCCTCTCTGTGGCTGTGCCATATTCAAGACTGTCGAGAGTAGTTGTAGATAAGAATATGTGTAAACAGTGTTTCAGTGTCTCCCACACACCAGTCTGGAACTGCCTCTCCTCATGTTACCAAGCGTTCATGGATTTCCCAAATCAGTAGGAGTTCATTGATTTATATGTAGGCAAGCGTGTGTTACTACTTTGGCTACTCCTGTGGTTTTTCCTTGCTACTATTAATTAGTTTGCTAGTTTTTACATTGTTGCTTACTTGCAGTAGTAGATGCATATAACTACTTGAATTGAGCTATCATAACATTCTCTCTCTTTTTTTTTCTTTTTTCTTTTTTGTTTTTTGTTTTAATCCTCACTAAATGGATAAAAGGTGCTTTGTAAACTTTGCCTAAGCAACGAGGGACATCCAGACTATGATCCGGTGCTCAAATGATCAAATCATCTAGGTTGGAAAAGACCCGTAAGATCACCAAAACCAACATCACCCAACACGACCAAGTCTGCCACGAAAACACGTCCCTAGGTGCCACATCCACACGTTTCTAATTCCTCCAGGGACAGCAACTCCACCACTTCCCTGGGCAGCCCATTCCAGTGCTTAACCACCCCTTCCTGAAAATTCTTCCTGACACCTAATCTAAACCTTTCCTGAGGATGGAGAGCATCGAGGGGCAGGAGGAATGGGTCCAAAACCTTTCTTTGGAATCTGCCCAACATCCTCACCGTCGTGCACGGGGACCCTTCTATCCTGGTGATGTTTCTCTGCAGCAGCTGATGGTCAGGCATGGGGTGGGGGGTGAGGAGCCCACCGTGAGGACGGGTTTATTTGCTGAGCCTGGAACCACGCTCCCTGCTGCTCTTTTTCATGTGTGGGGAAAGGCTGTTTGCAGTAAATTGGGCACAGTCATTAAGTACCATGGCTTTTGCAAGCATCTGGTAGCCTGCAGGCTGGTTTTGAGTCATGACGGTTGGATGTTATTTTATCTGCAAGTTATCAAGCAGCTTGAGGTGAAACACCATGAGAAAGGAAGAGCAGCAATTAGTCACCATCCCATGAAAGGCTGCAACCTGCTCCCTTCTCTAAATTTCATCTGTTCTTCTTAGCTGGATTACCGGGGGTAGGAGGCTCCGTTTCTCTCCTGAGGTTTTAGTACTGGATTGCAAAGCCAGTGGTACTACACGGGGGTATAACATGACCATCATCTGGAAAACATGCACAGAGGCAGGGGGGCTGGGTTTATGCATAAACCAACCATAGTCTGGTCCAAAAATCTATGGGGTATATTGCTTAATCTACCCCATCTCTGTTCTTTGAATTCAGCTTTATTTTACCAAGCACTCTGGATTAGCGGGTCATGCTACAGAGCCTTGGTGGGAGGTTGTTTGCTCACTTCATGAACTTTGAGAAGTTTTGAGGCAACATGGAAAGACTGTAGGTTCAATTTTGTCCCAATCAACATTTGTGAATGCTGTCTGTTTGGGCCTCTACAAAAGCACATGGTGCTAGAAATCCCAACTTAGTCAAATCAAATGTTTTTAGTGGCATCAGCAGCTGGAGGGCAGACAGCCAGGCCCACAGATATTTAAAAAGTAATAAAATGTGCTTGACTTCCACTCCTCGGTTTGCAACCACTGAAGAGAAATGAGTCTCATATACCAGGTAATTCCTACTTAGGGCACTACCAAAAACACACCTTAAGCACTGAGAAGGTGAAGGCGAAGCACAGGAATGCAACAGCAAAAGTATTTTATAACAGTAAACTTGAGGTTTGTAAGCACTTAGTGGAGGACTGCCTCCCCCTATTCCCTGCGCTTTGCTCCTGACTGACTTGGAAGGCCCAGCCCTGCTCTCATGAGCATGGTTAGGGAAAGGTGTTGCTCTAAAGAGGGTTTCAAAGTATTTAAATTCTGCTTTCTGTCAGAATATTTTCATTCCTGAGGGTGACCTGAGGGGCCCAGAGAGACCCCATAGGCCCCTCGGTGTGCGTGCCGAGGCTGACAGAGTGGTAAAGGCTGAGGCAGCGGGGACAGGAGAGCAACATTTTCTGTCAGCATTTAACTTAAAATTCAGTTAATTTGGGGGGAGTTCCTCTCTGTTCTGTGTGGATCTCTCTGCTGTGGTACACTGGTGGGTTAAGTGTTGTTGGTACAGCCCCCAGGCCCCTGCCTGGCACCTGTATAGGGGCAGCTGTGGGAGCCAGGCCTGTAAGCGGCTGCCCGTCACAAATGGTTCCCCAGTGGTCCATGTGGAAAAAGACCAAGGGCTCGTGTATGGGGGCATCATTCTGCCAATAAACCCCTTGTAGGGAAATGGTGGTGGCTGCAGGGAAAAAAAATAAGGCAGAGACAACCACAGGACCATAAAGGAGAAGGACAATGACCGAAATAACAGGCACAGCGTTCGGAAGGTAACTGCACTGAAGCCATGAGGCTGTTGGTGCCCTGCCTTCTGGAACAGTTTGTGACGACTGGGAGAAGGAGTTTGCCCCGTTTTAATCGGGAGTAACCGCACTCAGAGCAGTTGTCATCTGCCACCTCGTCTGCCTGCCTCCCTGCCTTTTCGGCTTGGCAGTCTCCTCATTTTCCCCTGCGCGTCCCGGTGCTTTGAGAAACGAGCCCCTCTTCAGGGCATCCCCGGCCATGGGGGCTGCGTTTCTCTTGCTGTTGGTGCTCCTCAAAGCTGCAGCTGCCGCCACCTCCCCACCACACAGCCTGAAGGGGGGAAAAACGGGTCTGAGGGGGTGCGCTAGGGGCAGGAAACCACAGGTGGCACCGCCACCAGCACCCAAGGCGTTACTCCAGGTAGGCAGCAGCAGGCTCAGACCTTCCTGCTGCGGACTGGGCAGTGCCGCCACCGGTTTCGTGCTGTGAGGCACACGGAGGCCTGACGCAGCTGCCAGTGTCAGTGTTATGTGCACATAAACGTGTGTTGGTAAATAGTCACTAAATAAGCAGAGGGAGAGGGATTCCGTCATTTTATTCCACATCGCTTGGTGTCTTGTGGTGGTTTTTTGGGCTCGTTTTCTTCATGGCCAGGGCTCTAGTGAGTTGAGGGGACGTTAATGTGTATTCGGGGCTGAAATGTGCGTTTTTATTAAAAATCTCGCTTTGAACAGAGCTGCTTCACTGAGGAGCCCTCACAGAGGAGCCACCTCCCCCCAGCACCCCCCCCGACCCTTTCCAGGGCTCTGTTCCTTTAATGCCTGGCCCCGCCCCTCCCCTCCCCCACCGGCTCCAGGCGCGGCCCCGCCCCTCGCGTTGCGCAACCCCCGCGGGGGGGGGGGGCGATGAGGTAACGGCGCTGGGGAGGGGGGGCGCGGCCCCGCCCTGCGCGGCGCCTTTAAGAGCCCGGGTCACGTGACCCCAGCTCCCGGCCTGCCCTGGGCGCCGGGCCCCTCCCGCACCTGTTGGGGGCGGGGCTTGGCGGGAGCCCCGCCCCCTCCTCTCCCCCCCTCCCGCACCACCCCCCCTTCCCCTTTCCGCCGCGCATGCGCGCTGCGCGGCAGGGCCGGATCGCGCATCCAAAATGGCGGCCGCGATGGACGTGGACACCCCCAGCGGCACCAACAGCGGCGCGGGCAAGAAACGCTTCGAAGTGAAGAAAGTGAGGCCCGGCGGGGCGGGGCGCGGCGCGGCGAGCCCGGGGGGGCCGGTCCCGGTCCCGGTCCCGGTCCCGCTGGCACTGAGCGGGGCGGGGGCGGCTCCGCGCTGCCCTCCCGGAGCCGGCCGCCCGGCCGCACGGCGGAGGGGCGGGGCTTGCGGGGAGCTTGGCGTGCGTCCCAGCCAATGGCCTTCGAGCGCGGAGGGGAGCCGACCAATCAGCGGGCGCGGGCCGGTCCTGTCAGCGCCCGCCCGGCCGCTCCTGTCAGAGGCGGGGGTGGGGGCCGTGGGGTCGGGGCGCGCTGCGCTGCGCCGCGCCTCAGCTGGCCCCGGGGCTGGGATCATGGCGAGGCGATAAGGGTGCGCGATAAGGGCCGCTTACAGCCGTGCTGGTACTGGCCCGGTGGCCCTCAGCAGCTCTTGGGAGTCTGCGTGCCTCCTCCTTCAGAATCCACAGGTTGTGGGAAGGAGGAGGAACGCTGACATGGAAATAGAGCGCACTACAAAAAATATACGGCAGTGCAGGCAATAGGGTCAGGGACTGGAAACGTAGGAAGAAGCAAAACACACAGACTACTTAGGCGGTAAATGAAGGCCATCACGTCTACCAACATACCATTGGGTTGTGTTGAACATTGAAGGCAAACCCATCTGTGTTGGGAATTTACAGAAGACACAACTCTGGATTTTTCTAGGGAGGAGGCAGGAATAAAACGGCGCTATATTTCTCCGCATAGCTGGCGTTAACAATCTCATTCTGAATCGGTTTGCTAAAATTGCCACGGAATTCTTTAGCCAACCCATCCGCTGAGGTAGCATGGAACAGAGGGATTCCTCTCTTCATCTGTATTTTATCTTTGAAAGGTTTATTTGGCAGCACTTTCAGATTTTTTTATTTTTGCAAAAGAGATGGGTCAGGAGTCAGTGAGGGGCAAAGTCAGCGATGATTCTGGTTGTTGGCCCCAGCTGTTACTGGAAGAACTGGTGCAAGTAACAGAAATTCCTCGTAACAAAATGGCATCCGAATTGGCCTTTCTCCAAAGCACTGTCCTTTCCATCACAGCTGAGGATGTGGCACAAGGAACGTCCATGTCTACACATCTTGAATAAAAATGCAGATGCTTGCGATTGTTTGACAAAAAATAAAAAGGGGGTGACTGAGGGAGGTACCTGATTCTGAAGCTGTGTCCGAGAGGTATGTGTGAAGGCAGTGTACCACTGCTGTCCAGCAACGCTTCTCAACTGATGAGAAAGAATTACTCTGGAGATAAATGATTTTTTAAAATATCCCAGCGTTTCCATTTCAGAAATAAATGGGATCTTGAGGAAGTACATGAACTGTCATATGCTATAAATTGAGTGAAAATTATGTTTTTCTTTTGCTTCTTTTTTCCCCCCTCTCTAGTGGAATGCAGTAGCTCTTTGGGCATGGGACATTGTGGTTGACAACTGTGCCATTTGCAGAAACCATATTATGGATCTATGTAAGTATACAGTGGGGAAGAGAGCTGACAGTTCAGACATATACATGATGCACAGCTGAAATTTCCACTGTTCAGGTTATATTTCAGTAAATCCAGCTTTCAGCTC
Organism: Anas platyrhynchos; assembly: GCF_047663525.1. Classification (NCBI taxonomy): domain Eukaryota; kingdom Metazoa; phylum Chordata; class Aves; order Anseriformes; family Anatidae; genus Anas; species Anas platyrhynchos. Next base: position 53,136,691 of record NC_092587.1, on the reverse strand, counting down.
AGAAATAAGTCTTTGCAGAGCAAATACTAAGCACTATTTTACATAAGGCTGAAGTTCTGTAATCTCTTTTTTGTGACTGTACTGTTCTTCCCTTACCCTTCTCTTCTAAAGAATAGAATCACTTGGTACTGTATCTGCAGAAGAGCTGATGGTGCTGAGTGTGTTTTGAATGCAAGCAAACAGAAGGAAAGGAAGTGATAATAAAGAGCCAGTAGGAAGTCAAATTATTTAGGGTCGACAGGTATTGCTCACAAAGAGAGGCGTTAGAGGTTAGGGCTGTGGGCGTTGGGACAGGTATCAACTTTTTGATGGCAACCATTAGGAATAAATCTTGTGCTGCTTTCTGTGTCCCACTGGCCAGGAAAGGCTCAAACCAGTGACTTTTTTTGACTACTTGTTCTACAAAAGCTCCCTTAGTTAGTTTGTGTTATACCATAGGGAATTTTATGACTACCTAGAAAATGAACTGGTTGTTTACAAACAGGATAATCAAATATTAAAACTGAAGACCAAGTATTGCTACTACTGATTTGATTTTTTTTTTGACAGTTCACTTAAAAAAAAACATGCTTGCTGTGTTGGAAAATAAAGTGATAATAGGATTAAGTACAAACATTTCTATTGTGAAACAGGTGTGCATATACAAAGTCACTGGTTTTAGTCCCGTTAAGGATTGGTAATAAATACAAAACCAATTTTTTTTCACTCAAAAATTTGGCAGGATATTACTTACACAATAACTGTCCACTTTTTTTTCAGTAGCAAGGGCCAAAATACCTTTCAATATACCCCAAACAGAAATTTGTCAGTGTTACTAAAATTATAGGACTGTGGGACCCCAGAAAGCAAGAGCTATGATGTCTGAGAAAGGCTAGGCACGATTCCGTTGTGATAGCTTTGTTAATGTAACAAAACTCAGCACAGGTAATGGTAACGCTGTCTATAAGCCTATATGAAACCAAAAAAAAAAGTTTATAGTAGCGATTGGTGAGAGATGCACCTGATTTCACATTATAATTAAACATTTGTTACAGAACTACTTTCAGAAGTTTTTATTGTGTTTTGTTTTATAAAATAAAAAAGAAAGCACACTAACACAGGGCTGAAACTAGGTTAAGCAAGTTGACTTCTTTGTTTTGGGACAGTTGTGTTTGTATTTTGAGCCAGCTACTTCCTATCCACCCCTCACTTTATTCTTGGTTATTAGAAAGGGAATGATGACACTAAAAACAAGTGATAATAATGATATTGAAATACACCAAATTCCTTTGGCATAAAAATGTACTTTAAAAGTACCTCTAACCTGTACCACACTGGAAAATAGTTGAGGTTGACACTGACTTCAGCTTAGTCTCTCACGTTTATGATTTATTAGAGAGGAGAAAGCTGGAAAGAGTGTAGACAGATGTTACTTTTTCAGTAGTGAATTTATTTTGTTGAAAGTACATAGGTAGGTTATGGAAAAACAGCAAAGGAAAAGCAGATGGGTAACGTAGGGTTTTTTCTTTTTCCTTTTTTTCCAATCTTTTTTTGAGTTGTTCAAGCATAACGCGTTATTAGTTAGGGTATGAGCAACATTATGAAAAGCCTGAACTGCAAATGGTGGACCAAAATTGACAGTATACAGAGTAGAAAGGGTATCTAAATTGGTGTTCCGAGATCAGTGTTGGCTCTGGATTTACTTACTTCCTTGTTACAGGTCATTAATGATGTTAAGCAACGCTTTAATTAGATTTTCAAACATAAGATGTGAAGAGATTGGAAATTGAGGAAAAATTGCTAGAACGTACAGGGAAGAACAACAGAAGGCTCAGTTTGATAAAATGCAGGGTACAAATGCCTCCCTCGCCTAGTGATGAAGGGAAACCTTAAAAGGGCAAACATGAAAAGAGTGATAAGTACCGCCAGCCACGCTAATGGAGGATTGTTAACATTATGAATCCAACATCTAAAACTGGGATGTAACGATGTTAAGGTTTCATGCAGCCCTCCCAGTGCATGTACATTATGACTTGGTTGTTGGTAATATGGACAAAGGATTCCCCTGACCCTCAATACGGTTTATTTTCAGCACACAGAAGGGATGAGCAGACTTTCAGTGTTCTGTTTTTGTTCTTTTCTGGAAGGACCCACTTCCTCTTTAGATTTTATGTAAGCAGTGCTCCTGATTTCTTCAAAAGTTTGCTCTTTGGTGCTATCATTGCAGCGTGGCAAGCTGAGTGTTAGGAAACTCTGTGGTTGGGTTACCTTCTCATCTGAAATGTGGAATGCAGTCTTGTAAGCTGACCAGTGTACTTTTGAACCGTATAAAATGTGCCATCCAAATAGTGGTCCTTTTCTTTGGTAGTAAAATGCAAAGTATGAATTCAATGGTCTGGTTTCACAAGGATGGACAAATTGGTTAGAATCCAAAGCAGAATCTCAGGATGCTTAACAGGTTAGTTGATCTTGGCTTTCTGAGAAGAACAGAACAGAACTAAGTATATAAAGTTTGCTAAGTCATGTATATATAGTTTGCTAAGTCATAAGTGAGCGTGGAAAGTGATAGCTGTGTACAAATATTTTGGGAGTGTGATTCTAAGAGGAAATGCTGACTGTCACACAAGGGGCTATAAGTAGAAGGAATCATGACAATATGACAGGAGGAATTTAGGGTAAGTATTTGGAAAAACCTGCAGATAATTCTTAAGAAATGGGGAAAATTGCAAGGGGAAAGTTCTGAAAACCATCTGAAGTTTGAAAAACGGAATTGGAGAACTCAGTCAATATTTTGTAAGTAAGAAATGTACAAGTTTTCTTGCCTGTTTTTGTTGTTGTTTTTCTGCCTCTGGTTTAAAGCAGTGTGTGCTGCCAGCCAAGGTATGTGCGTTTTGTTCTGTTCTTCCCAGTGAGTCAGTGCCTTCAGAGCATCTCTTTGCCCCTTGCTTTCTAAGGTTAAAGGGAACCCGTACCATGGTTGCCCTGGCTCAAGGAGAAGCCATTTTGAAGAGCTCTGTCATCGAATTCAGCAGTGGGCTGTTGCTGCAGGAGGCGTGTGCTTGACTTCTGATACCTGCCACTGTGACTACCTACATGTAAATCTCGGGGTACTTGGGTTACAAACCTTCAGGAGGTTTCTGCAACAGGAGAAGTCCATGGAGAGGGATGGTTCCCAAGAGATGCTGAGATTCAGAAGTTGCCATTATGCAATATGCGTTGCTCTAACTCCCAGTGTTGGAACACTTCCATTGTCTCTTTCACATTTATTTACAGGTAGCTCGAGTTTTAGCTCCAGATACTCTGCCAAAAGCAAGGCAAAAGAAGAGGAGTTCAGTATTCCTCCAGTGCCTGTTACTGTCTCTCTTTCATCGCTTCTTTTGGGGCAGCAGCCAGAAAATAGCTCATCTTTCTTCCATAGCCAGAATCATCAGCTTTCATTTTCTGCTGCGGGCTGTCCATTTGTATGGTTGCATAGTTGATATCTTGTCCCTTTTTGAAATTAGGATAGTGGGAGTCCGGGAAGTGCTTCAGCTTTCGGGATTTCTTTTTTTGGCAGCTGAAGGTAGCAGTGCCAGCAGAAGTCTCCAGCCTGTTTGATGGGGGAGTTAAATCTGGCTGCCTTGTTGGGAGGGCCTTACATCACCGTGAGAGAACTCCTCTTCAGCTATTTCTGCAAAAGTTCATCTGTCCTCTTAAGCTTTTGGGACTGTTTTATTTTGGACTGCACTTGTTGGTCAGCATGTGACACTTAAATGAATTCTGGTCGTGCTCCTCTCCCTTACCTAAACTGTCTGTCTTCCCCCTCATTCACACTCAAAACATGGGATCCTTTAAAGCCTGGAAAAAAATAATCTGGGTTGTGATCCACAGGGCCCAGCTAACAGGTTTGGACCACATAGGGAATAAAAAGGCAAAGCGACATAAGAATGGGCTAGATGGATTTCAGATCTAATATGCCCAATATCCTGTCTCCAGCAGGGAAAGAGAAGAAACAAAATAAGGATACCGTGTGCTGCAATATTTCTCTGGCTTTCGTAGACTTCTGCAGTAAAAGGTTGCTTGCCAGTTGACTTTTTTTTTTTTCTTCAAATGGATTTCCTCTCCATCTTTCACTACTCATCTTTTCATCATTTTCTGCTAATGTACAGACTTGGGCCAAGTATTTCAAACTAACATATGTAGGATAGGCAGTAGGACCACAAGTCTGTATCACAGGAACAGTGAGATTTCTGCAGCAAATTGTAAACAGGTGCACGTTTCACCAAAGTGATTGAGGCTCTTCAAGGTTCTTGAACGCCTTCCATTTTCTTAATCAGATTTAGTTTTATTGCTGCATGTGTTGACGGCTGAAGGCATGAAGTCATCAGACTTTTCAGCTGTACTTTTCAGCTGAACTGGTTTTGTTCTCTTCTGCGGGCTGGCCAAGGACTGAGCTTTGGACCTTCTGTTGTATATCGTATCGAGATGTAAAACGTCATTAACAGAGGTTCATTCAAACCGTGCTGAGCAGTTGTTGCTACTGAGCTTCCTTAGACCTGAGTCTTGCTGTGAGTAACTTCCCGTGACCGAGGTTAACCCATCTCCGTTGCATGTCATGAGAAGTTGGCTTTTCTCTAACTTGGTTCATCTCCACAGCTGAAAGGGAATACAAAACGGAGGAAGGGATAAATAGGACGGAAAAAATAAAGATCATGTTTTTCAGCTGAACCTGTGGGGCATGAAGTTTTTTGAATTCTTAATTTGTGAATCAGATTCCTTTTCCTCAGAGCATGTTTGAGCAAACGAAACGCAAACAGCGAATTGGAGCTCGTTCAGACGTTATCTTTGCCAGGAAAAAAAGATCTGCAAAAAAAAGAAAGTAACAAGCCCATGTATCAAATCCTAAGCTGATCGTCTATCAGCACGCCTTCTTAAACCATTTTGGCTTGACTTTTAAAGGAAGCATCCTTTAGCAGAAAGCTAGATTAAATCGTTGGTCACAGGTTGGTGCTGCTGCCTGTGGAGGAGCTGGAAGTGTTTTCTTATTCTTCGGAAATTTCTTCCTGAGCTGGACCAGAAGTAAATTGTTCAAGCTCTAGAACAGAGAATCAGGTTGTTGGATTTATTTTCCTAGAGCAGTTCTTCCTTCCTCGGTCTCTTACCCATGCCACCTGAGACAAAACGTAAAACCTAACCCAAAGCAGTCTCTATCCTTTTTGGGGTCATCCCACATACTCATCTGTCAGGTACAAAAAGTTCAAAAGACACATTTTAAACTTTTTTTTTTCCTTTGTTGTTTTTGGTGGTATACTTACCTGTCACAAGACCATGGGAAGGAGCCAGACAAAGCCCATCATTATGTGAGCAAATTAATTTGTAAATGTAACTAACGGTACCAAACGTCTGACAAGATGAATGAATTTATATTCCGAGAAACCTGGATAAGAAATTTCAATAAACTTTTCTTCAAAGCTCTGCTGTGACTGATAATCAGAACAGATGCATTAAAACACAAGGGGAACCAAATAAAAATATTTATCCTTCAAATTTGGAAAACAGACACATGCCGCTGGTGGATGAGCTAAGTACTGCTGCCATCTGGAACTTTGGAATATTAAAAATGTAGAGGAAGAAGGGAAGTGAGATGAAATATGTTTTGATCTAATAATTTTATAAAAACGGTATGCATGAAAGCAACTGCTCTTGCCACTTTTTGATGTAATAAATGCAACAAAACTTTCTGATATAATAAATGCAATTACAACCCTGTTGTAATGAAGGATACTAGTGGTTGGTGTTGCATGTACATCTTTTTCTCCTGTGTTTATGTGTTTAATTTTTGTTTCCACAGGCATAGAATGTCAAGCAAACCAAGCATCAGCTACCTCTGAAGAGTGCACAGTTGCATGGGGCGTCTGCAATGTAAGGGAAACTCTTTGGTTGCTGAGCTCACGTGCAGTGATGTTACCCCTTTTTCTCTTGACTTGGGACAAAGCTAGTTCTCTAAAATGTTTCAGATAATCCACTAGAAAAAAAAAACATCACACACACAACTTTAAACACTGTCTGTTTAGTAGTGTGTGTAAAGGAGAGAGAAGGGGGGAAAAAAATGAATGAGAGTTTGAGAGGTGTATGAGGAGGACACAGAAGAGAAGGGAAGAAAGGACGCCTTTACCTATATTTCTGGAAGCAGAACAGATCTTTAATTTTGAGCAGGATTTTCCTGGTCAAGGTCCTGCGTAGGGGCCATGCCTCTTAATTTTTTTCTTTCCAGATAATAGAATTACTCGTATGTCACCATGCTTGATTTGTCTTTATGCAGGCTGATTCAAGGAATCCATATGGGGTAATTAGGTGATTTGCTTTCCCTTTTGGAGGCAGACCAAATTGGTTCTAGTGTATAATCTCCAGTTCTTCGTTTGTGGCCATAAATGCTCCTTTGTACATGGTCCCAGTAGTATGTGAACTCAAACCTGCCTGCCTCTTAGCTAGCCTGGACCTGAGCTCGAAGACATATTTTCCATAATGGAATAACTCCCTGTTCACCCATCCTATCCTCCCTGTGCTGTGGGATCAAGTTACAGTGAGATAATGCTGAAATAGGATTATAAATGTACCAATTCCCTCTGTAAAGGACAAGAGCAAATTTTGAATCATATGAGAATATTCTGGTGACAAAATGAAGATTTCTGCCTGTAAAAGTTACCACGAATGGGACCTTGGCTTTGAGTAGCTATTTGGGGTGTGGAAGAGGGTGTCTGTGCTAGGCACAGAACAGAGATTTTATTTTTTTCTTTCTAATTTTGTAAGTTCATTTTTATTCAAGTGTTAGTTTGTCCAGAAGATTGTTGGAGAGCGGCAGTGTGTACACATGTATGGTCCTTGCTACTCGCTGTGAAACCCTCTTTCTTGTCTTTCTGATGCTGCTGCTTATCAGCATCTGCTCTGCCAATTTTAGCAGCCGCTAAACTCCGCGCTTTCTCCTTCATCAGAAGTCAGTTGCTTGCTGCTGCGTGTGCTGTGAAACGGGCTGCCTGCTGCCATTTCACTCCTTTCATTTCTCTCTGAAAATGCAGACCGGTTCCTTGGTTTTCCCAATGAGCTGGAGGATCCATCCTCCCCGCCTTTGTCTGCAGACGCTTGCTGCTCTTTTCTTACCGCGATGCTTTCTGTGGTAGTTTGCACATCGAGCTCTGTTAGCGTGTTCTGAAATAATGTGGTTTGTGTTTTCTCTTCCAGCATGCTTTCCACTTCCACTGCATCTCTCGCTGGCTCAAAACTCGCCAAGTATGTCCGCTGGACAACAGGGAATGGGAGTTCCAAAAGTAGGTATCCTGCAGAGATTTGGAGATGAAAAATCTAATTGCCCTCCTGCTAATAGAAAGTAATGATGTCATTTATGAGGGTAATCTTGTGGTTGTGGGTCCGAGGGCATAGCTGCTGTTGGGAAAGGGTTTTTTCTTTTCCACCTTGCTGTATAGTGACCTTCCCTTAGTCCCATGGTGGTGAGGAGCTCTGAAGGAAGCCCAAGTAGCTGTGGGGTACATGGGAGTTGTTAGAAAGTAGTGATTCCTATCGACCTCCTCTGTAAAGAACAGAGAGCAGAGGAGAAATGGAATTCACTGACAGTGGAGCCTCAGGTGAATGTAATACTGCTGCATGAGCTGTTTGGGCTTAGAAAATGACCTGAATTTAGCTTCTGTTTCGAAGCATTTATACCAAAATGTCAGAAGTCTTGTTGAGGCCCTCTGCATTGTGACAATTTGGTTTGTAACTCTAATAGGATCAAAGATTAATACAGCTCTTTCCTGGCATCTTGAACGTAGGTGTCCACATAGCCACTGCCACAGCCTTGACCCATTTATTCGTGATTTATACTTTCTTTTTATTTTGTATTCTTTGGAGGTCTCTTGTTAGACTAAGAATGGGAAACACACGGGTGTTTTTTTGAGGGGTGATTGTATGTTGGCAGTGGGTAGTAAGCTCGTCACCTGCTTCGTTTATCCCTATCCTGTGCCATTTATCTCTTAACTGTGGGTTCATGTTCTTTTTTTCCTTCCCCCTTTTTTAAAGCATATTAATTCTAACTAGAGGCCAGATTAAAACAAAGCAGAACATAATAAAACTCTTCAGGATTCTCTTTTTATTAAAAAAAGCATTAACCTATTGTATACTTGCAGGTACGGACACTAGAGATGGTCGTCACGCTTCTTACGTCATCACCCTCAGTTGTTCGTGTCCCTCTGGGTTTGTCCTAGCAACTTGAAAAATCAGCAGTGAATGCCATGTAACCCGAACTCCTCCCTGTTGTGTACCATTGAATAAAATCTTGCCGGAGCCTCCCGTCTGAGTGTGCCCTCCTTTCATGAGCGGAAAGTCGGTGAACGAGGAAGGAGGATTATCTGTAGACTTCAGCCAGGGAACCCTTAAGCTGGGCAGCTCCTCCTGTCAGCGTGCCCAGCTCCTGACTGCGGGTTTGGTCTTTCCCCCACGTGACTCAGAACCACGCCTCTGGCCCGCTGAAGTCAGCATCGAGCTGGGCGCGGGGCATGCCTGGCTGAGTAATTTATGCAAATGGCATTTCTGGTGGACCTGCTTCTTGCGGCTGGGCTGAAATGGTGATCTGTACAGTTAGGGGTTGTGTCACTGTTAGAAGTTATTCTCTCTTGCTTCGGCTCTCTAGTTTGACTAAACCAGCTCCCCTGCAGAGGAACAATTCAGTACCTGTTTGCAGTTCCATCTGTTGAGCCTGGGAGATAGTAACTAGACGTTAAGATTTTTTTTATCAGTGGTCTTAAAGCACTTCTGTGTGTCAGGTGCAAGCAAACCTGGGAAATTCACCCGATAGATTGACTGCAGAGCTGCAAATAAGTGATGTATGAACAGACTCATGCTGGGTTGGCTTTTTACTGGTATTTTCCCAACCCACAGCTCTTACGGGCCAGATGTTGTGACTGGAAACTGCACCGTGTTTTGTTCGGTATCTGCTGTGCCAACCGGTGTCCTCTTCGCTGCATCAAAATTTTGGCTCCCATCTTGACAGCCTCAGCAGATGCCAGGGATTCGAACAAGGTCAGAGGAATCCTTCCTGCTACGAAAGGCTGTGTCCCTTCACGTCCGCAGCAGTAATAATGATAAATTTCTTGTGTTATTTGTGATGTTACCTTTTCATCCACACGTTTTTCCTCGCTATTGAGAATGGGACATCTGATGGCTGATGTTAAACGTTAATGTACTACAGCCATAGGGAAAGGATCGTCATCGATGGAAGCAGAACTTGCAGGTTTTTCGGTAATTGCTGGAGCTTTCTTTAACCTGCGGCAAGCAAATATCGGGATGATTTTACCAGCTGTTGTCAGCGCTCTGAAATGATAGGGTTTACTGGTTTTCACCCTGAAGAAGAAAATGGAACGAGCAGAATCAGGGGAGTTTTATCGCTAGACAGCTTATTTACACGGTTCAGCGGGCACAAAGCTCATTCTGAATTCACAAGGTAGTTTTGGTGGGGGGACAGGAGCGGAGCAGAAGAGGGGAAAGATGATCTCAGTGGTGGTCAAAGCATTCACCCAGGTGGCGGGATAGGCAGCGAAATGCTGTTCCCAGGGATTTGAACTCCCACCTGAATGTCCCATCCAGGCATTTCCCTCTCCTTTCTGCCTTTCCAGCTGCTGCAGGTCAACACATCCCTGCCACTGGTTCACCTGCGGTGAAGCTCTGGGCTCTGTGGTGACCTGAGGCAGCTCCGGCACGTGGCTGTGCTGTTTTTGGTAGCGTGCATTAAGGTTGCGTTTGGGGGGAGAGGGAAAAGCTTCGGTGAGCAATCTCAGCAGCTGTGGGGAGCGTAAAGTGAAGGGAAGGGGGATCTGCTTTGTCCCAGGGCACACAGAGCCCTGATACATGGCTCTTGCTCCGACTCGCACCGCTCTGCACTGGCTTTGGCAGCATGGCCCCATCCCTGCAGGTGGTGGGAGGGGGAAGGCCCCCTCGTCCCCGCTGTCCTTTTTCCCTAAAGCAACCGTCGCTGCCACTCACCCAGGGCAGTGCCGTTTGCCTGCTCTGTAAATGGAGAACGTGTCTGGATCGTGAACCCAGCATAAAATCAGGAGGAGGCGGTGGTTTGAACTGCACGGGGCTGCAGCTGTCCAGCTGAGGGGAAAACAAATCGCCGATGGGCCTGCAGCAGAGCAGGGATGTTGCTGTCCTGCTGCTTTCCCCAACGTCGCCGGCTGCGGTGCTGAGCGGGCCCCGCGGGGAGGGCTTGGGGCATGCCGCTGCGGCCAGACAGCAGCTTCCTTTCCCATCCTGTGGGGAGGAGGCAATGAACTTCAGATGCTGCCCGGCATCGGCAGTGCCTGCTGCACCGCGTCCCTGGCTGCTAATTCATAAAAGTGTCTGAATCAGGTGCCGGGATGGTGTAGTCCCTGCTAGGCACCCACAGAAGTAGGAGGGGAGCACATGCACGTGAGAGAAGTACATGAGAAGTATGTGAAGAAGTACAGGACTCCCAGCAGCACGTATCCCTTGTGGAGGAGCCCTGGGAGCTGCTCTGACTGCAGCGTGGTGGTGGGACCCCAAAGACTCGTGTGATACGGGGAGGGGAGGCAGGAGCAGCCTCCTGCACCCGTGTGCCCTGCATCAGGGCAGAGGATGGCAGTGAAACCACTTCCCCGACTGACGGCTGCTGTGGTTCATTCCCATCGCTAAAAATGAGCAAAGAGACTGGGCGAGAAGATAACGTGAAGAGGACAGAGGCAGAGACCAAGACACTGCTCTCGTCAGCGAGCTGATGTCCTGGCAAGCAGAGGCTCCTCCCTGGGAAGGCTGGCACGGCCCCTGCTGCTCCGCCTTGCTCTGGGCACTGGTGCCCCAGGTTTGCTTTCGCCTGGGTGGAAGCTGTCTCACCTTGGAGCTCCCCAGGCCACGGCTGGGGAGAAGCAGAGGAGGTGGCACTGCTGAGGGTGGTTTCCTACAGCAGGTTCCAGGGGGTGAAGGGGCTGAGGAGCATGTCTGTGACGAAGTTTCCCTCTTCTCCCTGCCTTGCTTACCCCATTATTTTCCTCCCCACAAAAAAAAACTGTGGGAAGAGCAGGCTCTTTTCTGCTTTTGCTTTTACTTTCCCACCACCACACACTTTATCTAACTTCATTTTCTTCCCCTACGCAACAGGTTTTGCAGTGAGCCTGTTTTGCTTTCCACGGGGCATCTCAGGCGCTTCCCTGTGCTGCTCACCCCCTCCACCACCACCACGCCGCCCCCATCTTCCACTCTCCCCCTCTCTGATCTGGTTCCCGTGTAGGTCCTGAGGAACGGTCGGTGTCCTTCCACACTCTGCAGCCTGAGGGAGGGTTGGTGGGAAGATTTTTATCTCGCCTGGGCCAAACTTTTAACCGATGCCAGAAGTCAAGCTACAAGTTACCAGAAGGTCTCTTTGGTGTCTCCACCACTTACCCCCTCCACGAGGGTAGGCTGTCTGCCTGTTGTCCCACCTTTTTGAGGCCTGTATTTACCCACTCCCAGACCTGCAGCAGCCTGTGGTTTGCCTGTTTGCTGCCTTTTCCACATCTCTGTCACCTGCTTTCTCATTCCTCACACGCAAGGTGAGTCCTGGCCTCAGCGCATAAGCCAGGAGGAGGCCCAGCAGTTGCCTTTCAAAAGCCACCAGGGGTACCCCTGGTGTATGTAGGTGCTGGGGAAGGGGATTAAAGGAGGCCTTCTCCAGAGGCACAGCCTGATTATTCCCCTTTTCATCCTTCCTCCGTGTCCTAAAAGACATCAGCTACAACGCAAACCCAAAAAGGCATTCGTCTCCCATCCGCTTGTTGAGAGGCGGCATTTCCTTGGAGCGTTTTCCTCCTCGCAGTAGCATCGGATGCATGGGAATGAATCATGTTGACATTTTAGACAAGAAACATTACGATTTTTTTTAATGCAAAGCCTCTTTTTTACTCTTTGGGTCCCTCCCTCTCCCCCCCCTCACCCCCGAATTTCAGTATTGTGGCTTTTTTGCTGGGTGTGTGTTTGCCACAATGCAGCTAGCAGCTGCAGCCCTTTCTATAAAAGTTCAGCTTCGTGCAGTTCCGGGGCGTAAGGCGCTGCATTGCTCACCAAATCCTTCACTCGCCCTGGGGTTTGGGGTGAGGGGAGAGAGGTGGCTTCGGGTGCCAGGCTCGGGCACCCCCTGCTCCTCACCAGGAGAGCGGCAATCACCTCCCTGCCAGCCACCAGCTCAGCGCAGGCTGAGGAGGCAGGAGCAAAGGAGGCAGGAGTGAGACACCACAGCCTCCTTCAGGCACTTTAGGAACACAGAGGAGGAGGTTTATGGCAGATCTTGTTGTATCCATGCAAAATCTTTTTGAAAGGGCTGGGGTAAAGGTGGATCCCCACCGGTGTGCTGGACATCACCGTCAGGAGGGTGAAATACGGGAGGTCTGTGTTGGCCTTGCCTCAGTTTTTGAGAATTTCCCAGACCTTGTCCCCATCCCCTCCTGCTGTCTGCTATGAACAGGGGCCTCTTCTCCAGTCAGTCACCTGCTGTTGATAAGCAGCAGACTCTTTATTTATTTAGTTTTTGTGGTCCATACGCTACCTGCCTCTAAAACCTGAGCCTGACACCCAGAAGTGCTCCTACTGCTGATGGAGAAACAGAACCCATCCTTATTCTGCTCCTATCTCACATACAGCATAAAAACATCCCCAAAACTGTTTTTCTGCAACCGCTGTGTGGTATCTCTGCCCTGGGTTGCACCTCACCTGCACGGCCTGTCCTGTTCAGAGCTGGAGGCCTCTGAGGGGGAAGATGGTATCCAGGAGAGGGGACACGGCAAATCCTCAAACTCCCAAGCAGCAGCAGCAGCATTATTTGTGCTGAAAACCAACGTCAGAGCTGCAACCATTGCTCGTTTTGTGGCTGTTCCCTCAGTGCAGTGCTGCAGGCTGCGCTGGCAGAACAGAGCCACGGGTGCTGACAGCGGCCTCCTTACACCCAGGGCTGCTGCCGCTGCTGGAGACCCATCTTCTGAAGCACCAAAAGCACCTCCCGGAAAATCATGTGGCCTCGTTTTTTTCCCTCCTTTCCCACTTGCCTCTTCCAGGATCACCACGATTTTTGCCTCATTCCCTTGTGCTCGCTGGTGGCTCAGTGTACGAGCAGCCTGCGCTGGATGGGAGGCACCTGAAGTCGCGGGTTGCTGATATTCCTGGGGCGAGGAGGGTGACCTCAGCCCAGCTCCTCTCTGCTGCCCATAAATCACATTAGAGTATATCAAAGCCCTGAGCTGTCAGCGCTACCTAGATGTAAATACTATAATTATCCTAGGTAAAATTAACAGTTTATCAGACTTCCTGTGTTGAATCTTTTTATTACAGGCTGCTTTTTTTTTTTTTTTTTTTTTTTTTTTTTTTTTTTTCCCTAACACAGATTTGATTTGCCACAGACCTTATGTGACACAGGATTATAAATCTCTGGGTTTCAAACACTACCTGACATCACGAGCTATTGCAGCAGCTACTTGGCAACCTCTCAGAAGCTTATTTTGCTGAGGAGAAGGCCCTTTTTTTCCTGGCTGCCCTAAAATTTGCAGGTCCCTTTCAGAAAAAGCTTTACCTATGTGGCGATGCTGGATCTGTACCAAGGTTCTGAGGGACCCAGGCGGAGATGTAACCCCACTAAGGTGGAGGAATGAGGCTGAAGAGCACCTGGTGTGGTGCCCGTGCTGGGTGTGGGCTCCAGCCTTCCTCATCCCTGGCCCAGCAGAAGGTGGCAGCTTCATGTGGTGAGCCCAAAGACCTCCCCAGCCCATCCCAACACACACACACACATCTTTGTGCCGTGGTAGGAAACGAGCAGCGTTATTGCTTTTGTCCCAGCGGAGCCTGGAGCCGCGGGTTGGTCTCAGATGTTTTTCCTCCCTCTGACTCTCAGCCTGCTTGGTGTATTTCCAGCAGCTCTTCTCCTGCTGAAGGTGATTCAGAAAATGAAACATGACAAAACAAAACTCATTTTAATAGCCTGTCTTGGCCAAGACAAACTAGGGATATAGCTGTGTTATTATCGTGAGCTGGAACGCAAAGCTATTTACTTCATTAGCAGGAACGACAACAAAATAACAACCCATAATGTTGGCAAGGGCAGAGCCAGATCTAAAACATTGCATACAAAATAGAAAAAGATCTGGAATAAATTCCTTGATCCAGATCTATTTTTTTTTTTTTTCTTGGACAAAGTAGGCTCAGAAAGCTCCAACTGCTTGTGAAAGGCTCTGTGGAAAGTGCATTTTTATGCGGTGTCTGCCTGTGGAGAGCTGGACCTTCCACATCCCGAGGAGATGCCACCAGTCAAGAGCTGGGGGACATTGAATGCTGACACTACGACATGGGAACGCTTGAAAGCTGGAGGCTGAGCGAGAACAGAGTTGAAACTGCCAACCGAGGAGGGTTTACACCGTAAGCAGACTCTGGGCCTGGAACTAGGACTGGTCCTGAGCTTGTGCTTTCATTCCCACCACAGCAGAAGCAGAGCTGAGCAGCTGCATGGGGCAGTAAGCGCGAGTAGGCTGAATTCCTTATCACAGGGCTAATGTATTTGGGTTGCTTTTTTGTTCGGGTTTTCATTTCTGATTTTGGGTGGGCTCTCAACACAATTTCCAGAAGCCTTGTCACTGATTATGGATAACTTCTTTCAGCATTTCGATTCAGGGGTGGATCTGTAGCAGCTCCTCCAGCAATGTGGACGTGCAGGGGTTGCCCTGTCTGGAGAGGACATCTCATCATGAAGAACAAAACATTAGGATAGAAAGGAGAAAGATCTGCAGTAAATTCTGTTTATCTTTGAAAGAGGAACAGAGTGTTTATCTGGTCTTAACAGCATTGTGTCCTTCAGTTTTGTTCCAAATTTTCCATCTATCTTGGGCTATCTTTTGCATTTTAAGTAGATCCAGCTGTCCCTAAATCCCCCACGAACATACCTGAAAACAACATTTACCGTACCTACAACATCTAAGATGCCTTCTTGTTCTTCCTCAGTCCAGTACAGAAGCCTTCTAAAGCAGCCCATCAAACAGTCCTCCACAAGAGGAGCCCGTCCCTCTGTGGGATTTAGATTTTCTTTCTGTTTGCTGGGTACTTGGTTCAAATGCCCTGTCCCACACCTCCCCATCTCACCAGCCGTGCCACCGCTTGCTTCCTGCACACCTGCAGGCACTGACAGAGGAGCCCAACGTGCTGTGCTGAGCAGGCCATGGCTGCTGGAGGTGTCCAAGGACCTCGTGGACCTTCAGCTACCGGCATGGAGAGTGTCCAAATGGGCATCACGGCGTGCCAGGCTGTTCATGCCTGGGGAAATGGCTCACCTGTGAAGTGATGGGTGCTCCCATCTGGCCAGCTGCAGAAATACTGCCCTGATCTCACGTAGCTATACGTGCTTCCTCCGAGCCAGCCGTGTTCATGCCAAAGCTAGGAGGAGATAGAAAGCTGGCAGAGCTGTGCTGGCTTCATTCTATACTTGGGTTATTTCCATCATTTATTTTTCCTCGCACCTCTGCTTTGGGTCCAGCTGCAGGATGAGGGTATTTATTTAGAGGTCATCGCTTGAAGAAGACAAGGTAATGGATGTGCACCAGAATGGACGTGCCTTGAGATATTTAGTCCACACGTGTCTGACATCAAATGGTGGTCAAAGGAGGAGAATGGAAATAGGTAACAACAAGTAACAAAAAGGTTCTGCCTTTTTGAAAACATCGTGTGAAGCAAGGTGAGCTGAAGTCTCAGAAACACCCATGCTTTCTCGTTCTGACTCTGTGGTCTCTTCACTTGGTCGGCCTCACCCTCAGCCTCGGCTTTTTCACGTGCAGACCTGAGAAGGTAACGTGAACAACCCCGGCAGCACGGGGTCAGACACGATTACTCAGAGCCTACGGTGCTCGGGAGGGAAGTGCAACGCAAGCACTTCTATTATTTGTGGTAAACACGTACGGGAATTATTTAAGGCTCGTGTGTTCGGGTCGCTTTCTAAGGTTGGTTTAAAAAAAGTCAGTCTTTGGTGGTGATTTCTTTAAAAGAAGAGCAAAGGCAGGGCAGTTTCTGCAGTGAGTCACGGCGAGATCAGAAGCCATTTATCGGTGGCTTCCCGTCGGCAGCTGCCTGTCCCGAGCAGCCTCTTCCCGACCCGCTGGATGCCCCTGGGCAGCTGCCCGCTGCTGGTGGCAGCATCCAGCATCCCCCATGCACCACCCAAGCTGCTCACCTGCCACAGATGAGTCCCTTTGCACATGTCTTTTTTCCTCCCCAAAATGTACTTTTTTTTTTTTTTTTTTAATGGATTACCCGGAATGTAAGAGAGATTTATGCTGGGTCTCGGGTGTGAGCTCCTCTTTTAACAAATTGTGCTGTTTGGATGTAAGGAAAACCAAAAATCAATTTGCTTTATGCTCTATACCCATCCCCTCCTTCTCCTCACGCGCTGTCAGAAACACTGACTGAATTAATTGCAGGAACATCAGGCACCAGAGGGGTAGGGAAAAAAAATTCAAAGCCTTGTAGTACAACGGTAGCAGCGTTTTGTGTTCTCTGGGGTTTTCACTTGCAGCACTGCTGCATCCCGGTTTTAGCTGCGCAGAATTTAATGCCCATTTTTCTTTTGCTAATTCCATCGCAGGGAAGTGTGTTTGACATTTGCAAAAAAAGCTCAGAGGCCTCAGTGCTCCTCGAGTCTTGGTTAGGAGCAGGGGCACGGAATGATTTCCGACTTTGCTTTGTGAAGAAACCAGGGGCTTTTCTTTTTCTTGCTTTCTCCCCTCTGGTGCTGGTTGAACAGAGAGGCACTATCCATCCGTGCCAAGGTCCCAGCTCCTGGAGTGAGGGGATGAAATCAAAATTTGTTTGCTCTATTTCTGATAAATTGAACTTCCAGTCTTTCATCAGACCGAGAGGAAATGTGAAAATATCACCAAGAAGATGTCTGCTCGAGTCCGTGGAGTGCTGGAGCTCTAGCTCCAAAGAGACACGTGCTGCACCGTGCATCTCAAGCGAGGCTTATCAGGAGGGTTTCTCCTCCTGGTTGGAGAAGACCGTGTCTGGAAAGCAGGTCACCAGCCCATGAGTGCGATGGAAACATGGGAGCCCTGATTCTGTGATTGTGAGATCTTCTCCGTAGGGATAACCTCAACTTAGAGCAGGTCAGAGTCTGGACTTGTCAGTCCTTGGGGCTGCTGGAAAGATCGCTAGGGACAGGCAGCCCAGTGGCAGGCATTTTTCAGCTCTGAGCAAGGAGCCCTTTCTGACAAAAACACAGCAAGCAGTTAGCAGAGTCCAGCTTATTCATTTTGCCATCGGTGTGTGCTCCCTCCTGCATGGAAGGATTTCCCTGTTCTCCCCGGGGCATTTGCAAACCCCCGTACCACAACGGGGGATGATTCAGGCATGTCTGTAATAGAGGAACTCTCTCTGGATCCTGCTGCTTTAAATTATTCACTTCCTCTTATCATTTTTTTTTTTTCCTTCCTTGAGCAAGTGAAAGTACTTTGCCTGTTCTTGCGAGATAGGCTGTGCCCACTCTTTTCCCAGGATGGGTGCTGGGACCGGGAGAAAGCAGACTCACGGTTTTACTACCAGCGCAAACACAAAGTGAGACACTTTGCAAAGGTGTGTGTCCCGGGAAACGCTCGAGACAACAAAACAGTTCTGGGGCTCGGTGTCTCGGCAGCCAGCACCGGTCCGGGCTGAGTCATGCTGGAGCTGTCACAACCCCAGGTGGCTGCTGTGGCAGTGACCGGGTGCCCTCACAATACCTTCACTGCGGCCTCTCCCATCGCCCTGCTGGCACCAGCAGCAGAGGTGATGCAGAGGCACCAGAGCTTTGCTCTTCCTGTGGACGGACAATCTGAATAGACTGGAGGGACTCCTGGCTCTCTAGGGGAGCTCCAGGTCACACAGCCTGTGCAATTTTGTGGCAGCAGCACTTGCCACTGCTGAAAACTGCCATTCCTGAGAGACACAGAGGCATTCAAAGACCCTAAAGGAAATAAATTTAAGTAATATGGGCTGTGGGGTCAGCCTTGCTCAGCAAAGCACACAAACAAGGACCATGGGGTTGCTGTGAGGGTAGGGTTGAGCTTGAGAGGCACCTGAAAATCCCAGCAAGTTTGGCAAGCTGTTCAGGAGTCCACAGAGTGTTTCAGAGGAGTTGAGCCAAGAGATTCACTCAAGGACCAGACTGCAACATCCCAGTTTATCCCTGCTATGTCCTGATCCCAAAAGCGACCCCAGAAATGGCACAGTAAGGAACCAAACACGCCCATCATAGAGGTTCCCCACTAGCAGCCATCTGCACATTAACTTATTAAAACTGGGTCCTTAAGCAAAGGTGAGTGAGCAGAAAATTGTTGTTTTTATAGTTGGAGATGGGCTATTTGTAAGAAGAAAGGAAAAAAAAATCAGCAATGCGATAATTCATTGTTTTGTCCTGAATTCAACTGCTGTTCTGTCAACTCCTTCAGAAGAAAATAAAGTATAAACAGGGATTTTCGAACCGACTCCTTTTCTCTGTAGCGGAGGACAAGGGCAGTGCTGAGCCAACACACTGAGCTCTGCCCCAGGACCGTGGGCGGCTTGGTGCTTCCAGTATGGCATCCTGGATTGCAACGCTGCCCAAAAAGCAAGGACTTCAACACTTCTCATATTTACAGCCCTTCGAATATCCCACATCTCTGGGAACTCACAATACTCTGTGCTCACTTACAACTTTTGTTCTTCCTATAAAGAGGAAAAATGAAAATGATGCTCAGAGCTCAGCTCTGAACAGAAACAGGGGCTGGCTTCGGGATAAGAGGACATCTAAGCCTGCATGCATGTATTTTTATGTGAAATGCTGTGTTTTAACCTATGCTTTTTTCCCAAAGAGCCCTATTGTTAGTCCCTATACAGCCATCAGCCCCTTGGCCGAGGAGCAGGATGGTGCTGAGCAGAAGCCAATGGTGGAGCAATGGCCTGGGAGCTGGATTTTGGTTGTTTTATTTTTTTGTTTCCTGGATGCTGAATGAAGCAGCCCTTCTGTGAACAGCCGTTGTTTACATTCTTCCAAACAAAAGTTGGGATTTCCTCTGATGCTAGCAGCCTTGTCACTGGTGTGTGCAGTCAGCCAGGCTCTTGGAAAGGATTTTTAATAATGTCTGAGCCAACGTGAGCATGCTCAGCGCTTGCAGGAACAGCCTCACAAAAGCCAAAGCCGTGCCACTGGGACAGGGAGGAGACTTCTCATCACTGTTGAGCTTTCTTGTTTAGAGAAGCCAAGTATCAGGCCCTGCTCCCTGCAAACCTCAGGCCAAGGGCTGGCCCTCATTCACATTTTCAAAGCACCTACTGATATCCCTCGACTCAGAGGAGCAGCTGAAGTGTGGGGCGAAATCAACCCAAGCATTTTAGACCAGGCCTGTTTATCCCAGGCATCTGGCCAGGTTTTCCACACTCGTATTTGTGCTGTATTGTAACTTAAGGAGGTTTCTTTTCATCTGAGAGTCGCTGTGCCATTTGAGGATTTTATTTCTTTTTTCACTGTGAGGATTAGGTGAACACAGAAGTCCTTTACACGTGGATTCTAGCAAACAGGTTCCTGACGTTTTGGATTTGTCCAGAAAATTGAAAGGTTTCTCAAAACCTGCTGTTGCAGTGCCTAGGAAACCCTTTGCCTTTTAAGCACATTTATTTAAGAATTCCACCGTGTTCCAGAAGACCACATCCAAGAGCATTGTGCCCTCCTCTGCCAATGAAAATGTTAGGAAATCCAAAAAGAAAGTTGTTTATTTTGACTGTCCAGAGCAAATGAACTCTAAACACAGCTAAAAATACATATGGCTCCCCCATAAGCCTTATTTTCTGTATTTGAAGGCATTCTGAGCAGAGTTCGGTTTTCCTCCCAGATAATTTCTCTTGATTTCACTTCTTCATTTCCATTATTAGTTACCTGTAGCTCTTATTAAACTCCACGCTGACTGACATGTTTTGCTCACTGCAAATCTCAGGCTTCCAGGGAAAGCCCCGAGTCTTCAGCCCAGCAGCTTTTCTCCTGCCTGCACCTGGATGCGAAAGCCGGGAATGCAGCAAAGGTACACGGAGATATTTCACTGTCTTTGAAACCAAACACTGTTAAACGTACTGTTTGACTGTTAAATGCAGCGAATACAAAAGAATTACTAAGATTCGTCGGAGTTTAACAGCTTTGCACTTGCTAATGTGCTGGAAAGGAGGAACATTTGTGGGTGTGTGGAGGGTAGTGCCAGTGCCACGGCTGGGGTCAGCTGGAGGAACGTGCAGAAGGCAGGAGGAAAACCTCTCTGCAAGAAGCAGAAACCCTCGTCAGGGACAGGTGGAGAAGGATTCGGATGCAATTTTATGATCCTTTGTTAAAATAGTCATCAGATTGTAAATGCCAAGAGCTGGTAGGTAAGAGCATGAACTTCGTTGTGAGGAGCTACTGTAGGGTTTGAAATGTTGCTCCGTGGTGAATAAGCACCTGCAGGTGAGCAAAGAGGAGTGGAGTTACCATGTGCATGCTCTGAGGCTTCACCCTTTTTGTTTCTCCTCTCCTTTTCCCTTTGGTTCAGCTGGGGAACATCAGGGGAGGATCTCCCACAGCCACCTCCGGCTCAGCTCCTGGCACCAGGGCCAAAATGGCAGAAAGCTGAAGCCCCTTGTGGTCCCCTGTCCTGGGGTGCATGGTGGGTGCCGTGTGTCCCCCAGGAATCAGGGAACAGGATCACTCCTCGCGCTGCCACCTGCCACCAGGTGATGATGAGCAATTTGGTGTTATCTGCAGCCATCCCAAGGGGCAAAGAGATTTGTCTCTCTCTCTCCCTGATGTTCTCTAAGGGCACTGTGACAATGACACAAACTTGATAAGAAATTGATGAAAAGTCTCTTGTAATCGTTAAAAAATTAACGAAGGCAACCGCGGACCACAAAGGTTTCTGGAAGTTTGCCTTTGCAGTGCATCGCTTCCTTCTTACATACAAAACCACCTCCGAGCGATTTGAGTTAAAATCAGTAAAAAACATAAAAGCTGCAGGATCGCTTCTGATGGAAATAGATGGACAACAAACCGACGGTGAAGCTGCATCCAGTCGCCATAGCGACAGGACTTCCAAAAGGATGCAGAGAGCAGCACCGGCGTCCGCAGCAAACCGAGGAGCACGAGCGGCCCGAAATGGGGGCTGGGGCTGCCTGCTGCAGGGAGCCGTGTGGGGACAGGCTGGGGGCTGCACGGGCAGGGTCCCCCTTGATGGTCCCCTCGGTCAAAGAGAAATTGGGCTGACGTGGGGACTGCAGATCTCTGCAGGGGACCCTTCAGAGATGTGGCCGTAGCAGAGCTGCAAGTCCCCTGGGTTGACCATGAGCGCTGGGGAGGCAACTTCGGTGCCAAAACGTGTCTTTGCCATCTCTAATTTCTGTTTGAGTAAGCCCAGAAGAACTTTAGAAAATGTATTTAAAAATGGGCAGAGGCCAGAAGGAACCAGCTTGGCTCTTCACCTCCTCCCCTGTCACACAACAATTAAAAAGGGGGGGATGGCCACCCCTGTACCCAGTATAGGGCACAGCTCACAGAGGACTTCATCTCACTTCGTGATAAGAAAATGATCACAGAAAAGTATTGCTCTGCTACTCAATTAAGAGCAAATACTATTGATAAATAATGTCAATAAAGTCAAAGTGCTTCATACTTTTTTATTATCGATCTTCAGTGAAAATATTGCTGCCAAGCAGACAACTAACACAGGGACTGAGACGTAAGCCCAGAATAAAGAATTGGCTGAAGAGCACCTGGATGAGCTAAATGCTTTCAGATTCACTCTGCAGGAGGAATTTCATCCAGCAATGATGGACATTATCTCACGTTATCTCATGGTGGTTAACTTGGGGAATTTTGGGGGGACATGGCAGAGCACCCAAAGATTAAAAAAGGGCAAAAGAGTGGAATAGGGAAGAAAATCCGAGCCAAGGGAAATGCAGGCCAGTCAGTTTAACTTCAACTCTCAGGAAAAAAAGAAAAAGAAAAAAGAAGAAAACAAACAAACAAAAAAAGGAACAAATAATCTATTTATTTGTAAACTTATATAGGTAGCAACAAGAGGTGAAACAGGCAGCTTGGGTTTGTCAACAGCAAGCCCCGCCAACCTTACTGGATTGTCTTCTAAAAGAGAAGAGCAGGCTCCGTGGGTAAAGGAGAAGCTCCAGACATGGCACAGATCAACTGCATTAAGACTTCGGCATGATTTCAAGTGATGCTCCCCTAAACCAGGCAGGGAAACTCGTTGGATGAAACTAGCAGAGGACAGGTGGCAAAACCTTGCACTATTTCAGTCTATGGCAGTGGTATGCTATCAACACAAAAGGCTGTACTGAGTGAGGGGCAGTCAGGATCTGGCCCAGGTACAGAACCGCTCACTGGTTTAATATAAATTAGCTGCCTGACGGAAGAAAGATGAGGTTTGTTAAATCCACAGATGACCTGAAGCTGTATCAGGCTGCATGTAACACAGATAACTGTCCGGAAAAATAATGTAAAAGAGGCTTTATACAATAAAATAAGACATTCAAATTTGGGGTATGCTTACTAATAACATCTTGGAAAGACTGAATATACATATAGATGAGATCAGTCAAAATCCTTAGCTACATATCACCCTAAATCAGGAAATTGCTTTCTACCAGAGCACTGTGGAGAGCTCGCCTCCTGATTTGTGCTGTCTCTGCAAAAGGGGAACCAAGGCATCTTTTATTTTACATTTTTATTTATTTATTTATTTTATTTTGAAGGCCCCTATTTTGCCTTAGGTGCACTATAACTCACATTAGTGACAAAGAAATGTGAAAAGCCTTCTCTGCATTACCCGCAAGCCTGGAGCCTCCATCAGCTGGGAATTCAAAGACATTTTGAACTTTGCCTGGACTGGCGTTTGCAGCAAGAAAACGGGCCCAGTCTAGGGCTGATCCTGAGAAAACTTTATTGGTCAAACACACCAGCCATATAGCCTGAACCTGAGGCTGACTGTAATAGAAATTACACCTATGCAAAAGATAGCAATGTGGAAAATACTGTTCTCAGTGTCATCCATTCCCCAAAACAAAAACACCAGCATCATGTCTCTATCTTGCACTGGATAACCCATGCAGAGGAAGACAAACTGGACTTGAGGGAAGGCTCTCGTCATGATGCATGGGCTGATAAGGGACTGCATCAGACGCCAAGCTGAGCACCCAGAGGAAGCCTCCAGTGCATCTCTCAACAAAACAAAGTTCAGAAATAAGCCTAAAGTTTAAGGAAGAGTCATTACAGGAAAGGTGCTGTGGAGATACCTGTCTCGTTACTTCACAAAACAGAGCTAAAATAAGATTACTGCATGATGTGGGTTGTGCGTCTTGGCAAAGAATCCAAGCAGGAGTGGAGGCCACATCTCCCCGGTGCCTATATCCTTCCCAGTCTACATTCTTCAATGGCAGGGTCACTGCATCCACTGAAAAGTGACTCAGCCTCCTTCTTGAAGTGTCCCTAGATGAGATTAAATCTGAGTGATGTCTCCAGTGACAACTTCACAAATCACTTTGATAGGCAGATATTTAATTTGGCGATCAGATCATTTGAAACTATTGATTTACTAATTCAATCTTAATCACGATCTTGGTGTGTTGATTTCATTGGTCCACATTCAATTAGCTTAGTAAGACTAATGAACTATTTTAGCGATATCTTTGCTCAGGTGTGCCTTCATCTGCTCATCCTTGTTAATCAAACCTGAAAAGAATATGCAAGGCAGGTCTACCCTATCGAATAGAGGTCACAAACCTGCGAGCAGCAGTTAATTTGGGTGAGGCCCATGCAGGCAGCTCAGCTCTGCAGCTCTCGAGTCTCCGCACACCCTGTGAATGAAGTCACCTCCCAGCAGGTTTGGTCTCCAGCATCCCCCAAAGACCCCCTGTTGTACTGTTGCATGAGGGCTGCAGAGGGCTTTGTCTTGAAAGCGGTCAAACTTTTCGAGGACATCCTTCTCCACAGTGCACTGAGGAGAGGGCAGGGTATCCTGGGCTCCATGTTTGGTGATTTATTCTCCCTTAGCCTTCCCTTGAAAGCATGCAGAGCTCTGTATTGAAGTCCTTAGGGATCAATGGGGTGGGTACCGCAAGCACAGCAAGTCTTGATGGACTTCATGCAAGACAGCTGGGTGCTGGAAGGAGTGCAGCAGCCGAAGTCCCACCAAAAGGCTCTCCATGGGCTATCTGTAGATGAGCAATTGGAAATTTTGAGCAGAAGGGCTGAGGCCCCATGCGTGGTGCAGGATGGGAGCAGAAGGAAAGAGAAGGAATTAGGGCTGATGCCTTCAAAGCTGGGCCAGCCGCCCTGGACCCGCCACACCATGATGGCAGGGACCATCACACCATGGCTATGGGACGCAGCTTTCCCAACTGTGCAGTTAGTTATTTGTGTTTGTTACGGACATTGCTATCTGTCAGCTTTGCGAGGAGGCCAGACGATACAGCCCAAACTTTGTGCTGGCTTAAAAAATTATAAACAAGCGACTCATTTATTTATTTATTTCAACCGGGAAAGCTGTTAGGGGCCTGGTTTGAAGCCAATTTAAGTCGTTGGCAGGATTCAACTGGGCTTTGTTTCCAGGCTCACGGAAGCCTCTTTTAAAACCGTTCCTCTGCTCGTAAACCAGGACTGGTCCCTGTCGGATTTTAATCGCTCCTTCCCAGGCCAGGCGCTGGGACGGGGACATGACGGATTGCCGTCGGCACAGGCAGCCGCCGCCTCGGCCACGCACCGCCCGTGCATTGCTGCCATGTGAGCCGTGGCCGCTTCCAGCGCGGGCTGCTGGCAGGCGCCGCATCGGGAGCCATGCAGCCCCGGGGAGGGAGGGGTTTGGTGGCTGGGCTGGGATCGCTGCCGACATCCATTTCCAGATCGGGAGGAAGGGCTCAAGCCATTTTAGGCATTTTCTTGGACTTCCTGCCCGTCTTTTAATTAAAACACCCAGAAGGGAGCCGCGCGCCCTTCACCCCGAGGCCTCAGCCCTCGGCTCAGCCCCTCTGCATGGGAACGGGCCTGGCGTGGCCTCATCCCGGCACACCTGCACCTCCCCTCCCGTCAGCTCCTCTGCAAAGGGGCAGGCAGCCACCTCAGCCAAAACAATTTTAAAAGGATTTTCCTGAAAGGGACTAAATGTGCTGGGATGGCTCCTGGCACCCGCCGCCCCGACACACAGCAGCTGAGACCCAGTTTCTTTTACGGGGCCCACACAGTTGTACAAAGCGTTTACTCCCTGCTTCCAACGTGTGAGGCAGTGAAAAGCTAAACTGAACTTCCCAGCATTTTATGATTGTGTGCATCTCACTTCACACTTTATTTCCTTGGAGCTGGTTCTTAAACAGCAACAAACTGGCAATCATATAAATATTGACAACTGAGTAGATCAACCTTCAAATTACTTTTCTGATGACCAGGAAGAGCCCTCTGCATTCCCCCCAGTGTCACCTGCATGTTTCTTCAGCTATAGTGAAAGACAAAATGCTTCATCTTTGTCTGCTGAAAACCACATCAAGAAGTTTGCTGAGATTTGCTGTGGGACATGATTTAGGGCAATTTTTCTTCTCTCAGAATCACTAAAACTTCCTATCTTCAGTGCTTGTTTTTCTTCACGTCCACTAACATCCCACACCTAGGCTGCTGGAGTCCACCACATGGCACCTACCACATGGTGTCCACCGTAACATAACACCATCGGGGTTTGATCCCTTTTTCTGAGGCTCCCTAGTCTCTTGTGTGAGAAGGTCAGAGGATGCTAACAATTTGGCTTAGTGATAACAGAAAGCTCAAGGCCGCCTGGCATCGGCATCACTGCCAGGAGAGAATGAGAGAAAAAAACTTCACAGATGTTGAAACGTGAGGATTCAAGACGGACCTTCTGGGAAGACAAGTGATAAAGCCAAATAAATTAGGAAGGTAAGGAACTGATGATTAACCCTATTGTTTTACACAGAGGTGTTGCATTAGAGTCACCTGGCTTTTGGTGTTTGTGGTTAATTATTGACTTTTATCTGTGTGTGGAAAGAAAGCATGAAGGCATTGCCTTTTTTGGGAAGCCAAAAAGCCAAGGAAGTACAAGACCACTTTATAAAAAATGAAGAAAGAAAAAAAGGAAAAAAAAGGAAAAAGAAAAAAAGAGAATAAAAAAAGGAAAAAGAAAAAAAACTATATTTCCTGTGGATTTTTTTTTCTTCCCATGGCAACTGTAAAAACAGCTCAGATTGTGTTGATTAGCTCCGTGTATTATCCCATACACGAGCTCAGTGTATTATCCCATGTATGGTCCCGTTAGCTCTGTCTGAAGGCCAATACCCTCTGTACAGAAAACCTTTCTATTCAGTACGTTTCTCTGTTGAAGAGTAAATGCCTTCCTGACCTCAATGAAAGAATCACTTTATATCTCAGAGCATGTAAAGTAATAAATCAGAAAAATGTTCCTTTTCCTTCTTTACATTTTGATTGCAAACATCAAACAATACATTGCAGTTCAGTGTATAGAAGAATATTGTCGCACATAAAAAAGTGAATTAAAGAAGGACCACTAAAACAAACAAACAAACAAACAACAAAAAAAAACAGCCAAGAAAGGGAAGGTATAACAGAAATAATTGTATTTTGTTGTTTATAAGCATGTGTGGACAGAGGATTTATATCTGTGGGACAATTTGGGAACAAACAGAAAAAGTTTGGGTTTTAAGCTCAGCAGATTTCAAAGCACACTGTTTATACCTTCTGCAGTACAATAAAGCTTATCAAGAACTTTCCCATTGGATACCAGAGTCAAAAGCAGTAAGAGGAATGTAACAGTGTGCTTCCTCTGATCATTACTATAGCTGTAATTCTTTCAACACAGATTTCCCATATTAGCTCGAGCTCCACGGCACAATGACCATTTTCAGTACATCACTGTAAATATAGTCAGAAATTTGCCACCACTTCACCCTCTGTGAGCTCAAAGCCCATGGAAATTCAAGGGCTCTTAATTAAAAATATTACGTTTTCGCTCTAGAACCTCTTGCTTTTGTCCCTGTAACATAGTGGGATTAATCAACTGCTGATGCAAATGCATTAATTTCAGTGTGATTTCATTAAGAAGACAAGAAAGAGCAGTCTCACAGAAACAGTGGCACCTAGATTTTTATTTAATGATCCTGATGTGCTTTATGGAAGAGGGGAAGCAAAGCATCACCTCCCCGTTGGAGAGAGCTGAGCCACGGGAGTGAAAGAAAGTGATTTGTCAACGATGGGACAAGGTGCAGGTCTCCTGGTGCTGTTTCAGATTTGTGCCTTTGACGTGGAACAGAATATGAAAACAATGCATAAAGATAAATACATTTCAGAGTGTGAGATCATCTCTAAATCACCAGATCTCAAGCTGCGGTGTTTCTTACACCGAGCCTACCTCTGCCCCTCTGCTAAATGCAGTGGTCAGCACTGTCTGCTTTTTCTTTTCGCTCTTGCGAGGGGGGACGGTATGGCATGTTTGTTAGGACCATAATGTTGCTTTTCCTAATGAAATGAAGTGTTTTGGAGAACTTCTTTTAAGCAAAAACATGTGTTCCGGGGAGGAAACATTCTTCTGGTAAACAGCTGAGCCCTTAATATTTAGCAACATAACTCCGTGTTTGCAGCTATTGAAAGCTGTGTGACTAAGGAAGCCTGCGTTTCTGGGGCTGAGGACTGCAAGCATTTTGCTCGTTGTCAGCTAGCCAGCCCTTTCTTTTATGTATACACTAGCTGCAAGAACCAGCTATTGGATGGTTACTTCTTATGGTTTTAATAAAATTTGTATCGTATCAAAATGCCGCTGGGTTTCAACGTTGACACTGCACTGAGCAATGCTCTCCACTCAGGCACAGCTGGCTCTCGCTTTCCAGAAATATTGCTGCGCCCTGGCATTATTTGCAAAAATTGCAGCCCTAAATCATTTCCTCGCCCCTCCAACCTGCACCGAGAGGGACCCTCCACACGCAGCTCCTCTCCTTCATTGGAAGCAGGGGTCATTCCTCCCCGCTCCCCCCAGGAGAGGTGCTGCATGAGCAAGGACCTGCAGTGGTTCGAGGCAGCTGAGGGGTAGGACAAATTACCTGCCAGACACAGGCATCAGCAATGGAGAGTTCAGGAAAAAAAATATAAAGCAGCTCAGAAGTGCAGTAAGGAACAGGGATAAGAAGGCAGGAGCACCCCAAGCCCCCACAGGTGGGAAAGATGCTGTGTGCTGGTGATGCTGGGACATCCAGTTCTGGGCACTCCGCTGCCTCCCGCAGTGCGAGGGGATGTTATCTTGTTCCCATAGCCCTCAAAACAGCTGGGCATGCTTACCATTTTCAACAACGACCAACTAAGGCCAAACAAGATCCCATGATAAAAGTTCAAGGCCTCGCATTCCTCTTCTTATTGCTTTCCTGAGCGGGTTCTTATTTTAATCAGACTTATGGTACTTTCATCCAGTTATCTCAAAGCACATAACAACCATTATAATTGCTGGCAATAATGAGCTAATTAATTCTTCTGGGTATTGTTTTTCAAGGGATAAATACAACTATCCTTAGTATGGGGATGGGGAAGCAGAGGTAAGAAGGAGAAGTAGTTGTCCTTGGGTAAATAGCTTTGTTTTCTTTTTCCTAGCTTCTTTCTTTCCTGGTTTTATTCACGTAGATCTATGTTTGTTTGGCTTTATTACTTTTAGGATAGTTTATGTTTTATTATTGTTTTCCAGTAATTTTAAATGTTATCATTTTGGCAGGTGACATTTACCAACAGTTGGTTGTGTACGTATTGAGGTTTGTTTAAGAAAACTGCAATGTTTTTAGAAAAACGAACAGATGAAGTTTTCCTAAATTTATTTTAATCCTTTTTTTTTTTTTTTTTTTTGTCCCAGAAAATAAAATACAGGTAGTTTCTCATGCTGATTGTTTTCTATTTGTTTTCAATATACTTTAGTCCCTACTGCAGAAAGCTAACTGAATATGACTTTCTAACGTGTAAAGAATTCTCCTGGTTGTGAATTCTCCTCATATACCAGAGGTATAGATTTCCTAGCATATTGGTTAATATAATTCATGTTAAAAATATGTGTGCTGGTTTGGCAGCGCTCACCAAGGGTGCGTGTTTTCCACCTTTCAGACGGGACAGGTACGCTTCTCTGAAGCTGTCCTAAGGCAGCGCAGAGATGTCACACACACAAGAAAGGGCTTGATTTTGGTTTTCTCCCAGCTTCCTCTAGCACTTAACTAACCCAACTCATCCATCCGACACTCTGGAGCAGCAAAAAGTTGGTCAGCACCGGGCAGGCTTTTAGGGGCGGGCAGGGGTTTGTGCGGACTCCTCGCTGTGCTTATAACGCTGGTGCTCGCTCCTCACTGAGGGGTGGGCTAAGGGCTTGTGGAGAGCCTGAGAACCTTTATACGGGCTTTATTCCAGTCAGCTTTTAATTCTGAGGAGACTTTAGAAAAATAAATTAAAATTAGGCTCAGCTGTGGGTTAAAATACATAAATGCAGCGCTCCACAGGCAAGGTGGGGGTGAGGTTTAGCCGTTAGCCCCAGCAGTGTTCGCCTTGGGCCCCCTCCTCCCACCGCTGGCCGTTGCGGGGCTCCCCCCCGCCTCCCCCCTCCCTCCCGGTGCCTCCCGCAGCCCAGCCCGGCCGCGGCGGCAGCCGGAGCGAGCAGGGAGCCGGGATATTTTTCAGGGTGCGCTTCCCCTTTAAGAGGCGGGGCCGCGCACAGTTTGCGGAAGCGCTCCGCTAACGCCCTGCTTCCCATTGGCCGCCGGCGGGCTCGTGACGCCGGCTGGGCGGCTCCCCCCTCCCTCCCCTCCCTCCCCGCGTTCCATTGTGTGCGCCAGCGCCCGCCAGGCCCCGCCCCCTTTCCTCGGGCCACGCCCCCTTTTCCTCCCCCCCCCCCTTCCTCCCCTCCCCTCCCTTCCCCCCCCCCCCCCCCCTCTTGGCTCACTTCCGGCCGCCGCCGCCGCCGCTGGCTGCCCGGGGAGGGCGGTGCGGAGCGGAGCGGAGCGGCTGGGAGCAGAGCGGGGCGCAGCGCAGCGCAGCACAACAGCCGCCATTTTGGTTGTGTGCGGCCGAGGCGCGGAGCCGCCGGAGCCGCGCCGGACGGGGCGAGCCGAGGGGGGGGCGGGCAGCGCACAGCGCACACAGACACGGCCCGGCCGGCAGCGCGCCCGCTACGCCTCTCTTTTATTTTTATTTTTTATTATTTTTTTCTCTCTCTTTTTTTCCCCTTTTTATTTTTTTTATTTTTAATTTTTTTTTTTAATTTTTATTTTTTTTTTTTTCTCTCTCCTCTCCCGGCGCCCCCCGGCTCCGCCACACACGCCCCGGCGGCAGCAGCAGCAGCAGCAGCGGCGGCAGCGCCAGGCAGGGGCAGTAGGGAGCCTGCGCTCGGCCCCCGCGCTGCCCGCCCCACCCCCCCCGCCGGCCATTTAACCCACCCCGCGGCCAGGCCCCCGCCCTCCTCCTCCTCCTTTTTTTTTTTATTTTTTTTATTTTTTAAAAATTTTTCAATTTTTCACTTTATTATTTTACATTTTACCCCCCCTCCCGGCTCTTCCTTTCCGAGGGGTCTCTGAGCCTTACCCCCCCCCCCCTCCCTCCCTGCCACCAACCTCTTGGCTTTCCTCCCCCGGCCCCTGGCCGAGGCGAGGTGCGGGTCCCCCCCCACCCCCGAGGAGGAGGGGGGCGGCTTCTCTCTCTCCCCGCTGCCCCCATCTCGGGGAGCGGAGCCGAGCCCAGCCGAGCCGCCGGGGCTCGCCACCATCCCGGGAGGGGGGAAGGTAGGCAGCGAGGGGGGGAGGGGCCGGCGCCTTCCTCCTCCTCCTCCTCCTCCTGCCGTGGGCTCGGCCCCTGCGCCTCCTGCGCCCGAGGGGGGGGCAGCCCGCTCCTGAGAGAAAAGAGGAAGGGGGAAAGGAGCGGAGCGGGGAGGTGGTGGAGGAGGGGGGGGGGGGGGCAGCGAGGGGTGTCGGAGCCCGCCCCCCACCTTCCCAGCCCGCGATCGGCGCTGCCTCCAGCAGGACAACAACCCCTCCTCCTCCTCCTCCTCCTTCCCTGCACAACAAGATGTGAAGCGGAGACTCCTGGGACTTATCCTCAGCCTCCTCATCCTTACGGCTCCCCTTTCTGCAGCCATTTAGCGACGGGCGAGGGAAGGAGCGAGTGGAGCTGGGGACCCCGCGCCCGCTCGGCCTCTCGCCCCGCCGCCTCCCCCCCGGGTATTTTTCAGCAGGGTGGTGTCGGAGGGGGAAGGAGCCGCTGCTAGAGGACGGTGAGCTGCTTTTTTTCTTTTTTCCTCCTCCTCTCCCCTCCTTCGCCCGCCTCCTTGTGGCGATGAGGAGGAGGAGGACGGCGCCGAGGAGGAAGAGGCTGATGGCGGCGGTGAGGAGGCAGCAGGAGGAGGAGACCCCCCGGAGGATGAAGATGATGATGGTGGCGGCGGCGAGGAAGCACCAGCAGCACAACAGCCGGGATTAATTTCACCGAGGGAAGAAGGAGAAGAAGAAGAAGAAGAAAAAAAAAAAATCGAACCACCAGCCTCAATTTTTTTTTTTTAATTTTATTTTTTATTTTTATTTTTTTTTTTTTTCGGCGGGGGCTCTTCCCATCTCGGCTCAGCCCTCTCGCCTTGGGGGGGCAGAGGCCTCTTGCTCCCACCCTCGCCCCGCTTCTCCGCTGCCGCCCTCCCGGAGCCCGAGGGGCAGAAAAAGGGGAACTTGGCCCCCCCCCAGCCGGATCCTCCCCGCTCCCTTCTCGTCGGCATTGTTGTGCTGCGGCTTCAGCCGGGGGCCCGAGGAGAAGCTGAAGGTCTCGGGGCTCCCCCCCTGCGTCTCTCTGCTCGGAGTGATTGTCTAAAAAAGAATTAAAAATGGCCGAGAATGTGGTGGAGCCGGGCCCGCCTTCAGCCAAGCGGCCTAAACTCTCCTCACCGGCGCTCTCCGTGTCCGCCAGCGACGGCACAGGTCAGTCTCGGGGGCCCGGGCCCTCAGCCTCTGGATGCCACAATTGCTGCCCTCCTCTCCCCTCTCCTGCCCCAAATCTTCCCCCCTGCCTTTGGCAGAAGCCGAACTTGCGCCTGCCTTCGGCCTTTCTCGGGGCTTTGCTCCCCTTCCAGCCCCGTTTGAACCCGTTCGCGTTTCATACCGGGCCCTTGGGATGTTCCTGCCTCCTGTTTGTCTTTATTTTTTGAGGGGGGGAGAAGTGTTGGAAGGCAAAGCTGGTCAGTTTATTGTGCTTTTGATCAATTGCAGATAACAGTTTGTCATTTTCGTGGCTTTCACAATAGTTATTACAGAGCTCCTTGCGAAGCCCGTGCCTTTAGCACTATTTCGTCTTTCTGCAACTGGATTTAAAGATGCCGGTTTCGTGCACTTTATTGTTGAATTTGTGTGTACGCTTGTACGTACACAGGTACAGGTCTTGGTTCTTATTTTGCATATATACAAGTTTTTTTCACAGCTTGTTCAGAAACGAGATTTTTCTCTGCTGTTTCCCCCCCCCTCGCATTCAGCCTGGTTATTTGATGTATTTTTACAATTCTTCTTGCTCTTCTTTGCAGAAGAATATCTAAAAATCATTTTTTTTGTTGTTGTTCTCTTTCAAATAAACCATCGGCTTGGGGAAAAGAGAGCCAAAACCAAAATCCAGATTGCAAGTTTTGGGCCTAAGGTTCCTCAAGACTTAGAAACAAAATGTTATTTCACCTCATTTGCATTAAGAATCAATATGGAGTGCAGTTCGTTTTGCATCTCTCATTTCTTTGCTGTGAGACTAAAATGTCTGAAATTGCCCTGTGAACTTGGGGTTTGGGAGGATAAAGGGGCTTCTCTGCAGTCCTGCAAAGGTCTTTGGTGATGCTGTGAAGGCAGGCTGGAGGTTGGAAAATGTAGGTGTCCCAACCAGTAGTGAATCTGAGCTGGTTGTACTGGGAGGGGAGATGGAGGACCACAGGGCTGTTGAGCTTTTTCATGCTTCTGGTGAAGCAAAGCTCATTTCTTATCATTTTGCTACGAGACTACTTGGTTACCTGTCCCCCAGGAGTTTCTTTAGGCTCACTTTAGATCTTCTTAAGCCTACAGAGTGTGCCTACAGATGGAGGCAGCCTCCTTCTGCTAGAGTCTGGTGAGTGGTGGTGTCCTGATGCCACCAGCCTTGTTTGCTGCAGTTAGAGCTGCCAAGAAGAAGGAAGAGTTCAAAAAAATAAAGTAAAATGGCTGGTCACTTGACAGTAGACAGCAGGTTTCAGTATCCAGTTTTTGTCTGAGCAGTGGGTGTGATTCTGCTTGGAATCATCTTCACAAACTTGATTTTTGCCTTCTGTTCTTGGCGGATGACGTATTAGCTCTGAAAAGTTGGTATGTAACTTTCAGAGCATTGTAGGTACAGGCAGTGGGATCAGTATAATGTTGCAAGTGGAGGCCCCAACTCTCCTTAATAGCAACAGGTCTCCACGAAGAGAGCAGAAGGCTGAAGAAGCTGCTCTTTAGCTGGAGCTAGTTGTTTTTTTATGCTACACTTGGAAACCAGTGCCTAACGGTAGTAACCATTTTTTTTTTTTACTTTGCCTGGGCAGCGGTGATCTTGTTCTATTTATGGAGGTGAAATAAAATGCTTTTGAGGGAAGTCTCAATACCTGAAAGCATGAAAACTGAAGGCTTATTTTGGTTGAGATATATGGACGCATCAAAGTTGAGGTGTTTAAGATCAAGTCAGGCTTGGATAATGTGAATCTATCTCAGTTGAACAGGTGCAGATTTTCACAGAATATTTAGTTTATTTTCATAGTTAGCTTGCTGAGCAGCTTCATAAATGAGCTTTGTATATTTGTGGTCAGTTTCAGAGAGATTCAGGTGTGACAGCACACAAAATGGAATAAATTTTTTCAGTCATTGAGATCGTCGTCACCTGGTAGCGGTGCAGAGGTCTCTAAGTGCTGCAAATGCTTCATGTATGCTACAGAAAACTGTTGAAGGATTTTTACTCTTAAGGACTTCTTGTTGACAATTCCTTGCCTGCATTTGGGACACTTCCACGTACCTGTTTTTCTAATTGAATAAAATAAACCCCGCCGAGCTGATAAACGTATTTTAAGGGCTGGGTTTTTCAGTTGCTGCTTGAATGGCACATTTTTCTCTCGCTTCTACTGTTGTGGGAAACATTTTTAACCTATCTGCTCTTGAAATTTGCTTTGAAATAGCGCAAGCAACTTTCACACTAGAGAACTGGTATTGTCCCCCCTCCTGTGCTAATGATAGGAAATCAGAAAGGTGGTGGGTGCTGATGTAGCTTCTGCAGGGATCTTTTTAAACTTGGCGTTAGATTCACACTATCCATGTGGAGGGAGAGAGGTAAGAAACTTGCAATGTTAAGGAAACTTTTCCCAGCACATGTATGTAGCAGATCTCTCAGTGTGTTTCTCTTGCTGTTACCTTTTTGACTGAGTTCTTAGCATGAAACACTGTTTTAGCTTGTTAGATACCTGAAAGTAATGGCTGGCTCCAGTTAACTTATTCCCAAACTTGCAGGTGTTAGGAGTATCTATACTGGACACTAAGTTGAGTCTCTAATTCACCCATGTTTTTATTGTAGACCTGGATGAAGCTGATGTTCTGGGTTTGGAATATACTAAACTCAATTAGATTAAAAAAATAATGGCAGTTATGTGTGAATTTTGTTCAGATATGAATACCTGTACAGTAGGGTCACCTTTTATTGGTACAGTATTCTTAGTATAGCATGTGAATTCGTGATCCTGTGCTAGCAGCTTTTCTGTACTGGTGTGATACTGATGGAAATATCGATAGAAATGGAAACCTTGTTGTGGCATGTTGCATCCAGCCTCAGAAGCCTTTTTTTAAGCACTGTATTAGCAGATTTGTTGTATACGCTAGTTTGTTTCTGTCACTATAGCAGAATAATTTCAGCGCATCCTGGAAAATTATCTCCTTGAGTAAGTGAGCGGAAGCCTTTCATAGAGATACGTTTTTAGCTGGGTACTTTAAACCAGTGATTTTATTTTGGGCATTTTATTTCCGAGCCCCTCAATTTTTCCTGCAGCGATGCAGGTGGGCTGCAGTTGCCGCATACAGATTCCTACATGGTTTGTGTAGACCCACGTGTGCTGGTGGGGTGAGTTTAGTCGCCTTTTATGATTTCTTTTACAAATCGTCTTCATCCCCCCGCCCTTAGAAATGACCTGTGTTCTGTGGACTAGGAGAACTTTTTGACTGTGGGTTCTGAGCTGCTCTTTGAGCAAGGAATAAAGCTGGAATATGCTCTGTGCACTAGCGTGGCTGGGTGGTATCATGTCTTTTGGTTGCTAGATCCTAAAATAGGATTTTAAGTGCTTAGTGTTTCTGGCTTGCCCTACCATTGGAAGTCACTTTTCTACAATTAGTTGATACGAGTGTTAGATTAGAGATCGCTCTGTGTTTGTGATATGTGCCTTAAGTTCCTTCAGTTTATCGTGTCCAGAAGTTTTGTTTTTCTGAGGAGTAGCACATCTCCAGTCTGTTTCAGTACCCATCTTATATAAAACTAGCATGTTCTTTTCTTTTTTTTTTTCCCACTACTTCTGACCTTTAAAACTTTACTCCTCTTTACATCAAAGTTCTAAATCTTGTTTTTTTTTTTTTTTTTTTTTTTAAATCTCATCTGGAGTGGTACAGTTTTTGACTGATTCTCATCTGTCACTCGTTCCAAGTGTTATCAGGCTGCTTCTTTGCTTGAAATGAATCTTAATCTTGTCTCACTGCCTCTTCCAGAGGCACTTATAAGGTTTTCAACACTGTTTCCAGTCTGCTATGGAAGTTTTTTTCTTAGAGCTTGTATATACATTCTTTCAAATACTTTTTACAAGTCTGTTTTCTGACTAACATTTAAGACCAAGTCGCTAGCCACGTTCAATTTGCAGCCATCAGTTAAATATTTCTATCCCTTCTTGTTGAGAGTCGCTTTTGAACTTTTTTCCAAGTATTTTGTCATCATATAAGATGCATTAAAATAGGGTTTATTGGGTGACATAGTGTACGTCAAGCGCTGCAATGGATGAACTTCCAAGCCAACAGCGGACGCTGCATTTGCCCGTGATGGCAAACGGGTATCTCTGCCTTGGAGTTCCCTAGGTTGTCCAAGAAACATCTTGTTAGGAGTAAGATGTTTCAAATACCTGGCAAACTGATCATTCTCATGGTGCTGTGTAACTTTTAGAAGAAAGTCTTACAGGCTTTTGATCCTTCTAGACCTCCAAATTGCTACACCTCTGTTTCTTTCGCTGCTTTGAGTGGGTTGTGCGTGTTGGACATCGGTATGTACTTCCTTTGCACAGGGTTGGAAAGGAAATCTGCTTGTAAAGAAATAGCACTGCAACTCAGGGACCATCCGTACTGTGATGCAAAACTGAATTTTGAGCGCTTACTTACGAATAAAAACCTTTGAGACTAGAAAATGAGTTTAGAGTTGCAGTTTAAAAGCACAAATTCACTTGATATTGCAGGTGAAAAGCTTTTGTTGCTGAGTTTGGGAGTACAAATCCTAGAGTTGGGAATATAAATCCTAGATTCAACAAACAAAAAACACAAACACCACAAAAAAACAAACAAAAAATACTGATTTTTTTGTATCTCTTCCCAACATTTCCAGAGCAGCATTAGGATTTAGTATAGGTCAGTTCTGTATTTGCAGAACAAGCAATGTTTATCTGGGGAGGGTGTAGCAGAGTTGAGGGCTTGATGTATGCTTTTGGAGAATGTGCATTTCATGAGATCCTGGCGATTAATGCAGAACTTTTGCTGTAGAATTTTTTTTTTTGTATCTTTATAACTTGGACAAGGTGACTTTATTACTAGATTTTAATTTGATGCGATTTATTGGATATTTTTTCCATTTTCTTCCTAGGCTGCTGGATTTTTATTTTTTCTCTGCTGTCACCTCAGTGTCTCACTTAGGCTGTTCCTGCTAAAGCAGCTGCTATACTTGTTCTAACACTAATGATATTACTTTAACCTTTCTCATCACCCTAACTAGTGCCCCCTCTGAGAGGGTTTGGCCAGGAGTCCCTTAGATTTGACAAATGGAGTAGTTTTGCTGCGCAGTTTTCACTGACAGATAAACAGTACACACCTGCCTCCAAGGATATGGATTTTTCTCTTTACTTAAACTGTAGCAGCAGGCTGAAGCAAGATACATCTGTCCCTGCATGTGGTTGTACAAAACATCTGTAGTTACATTGAATTTGTAGGGGTTTCTTGTAGGATATATCTTAGGGCGATTCATAGAAATCCTCTCCCTGGCTGGTAAGTGATGGATCTGACAAACTGGTTTTGTTGTCTTCCTAAATATCAACGTGTTTCCTTAAAATGGGTTGGCATATTAAAGTATTGCAAAAACAGAACTGAATAAAGTTCTGAAAAAAGTTCTAAGTTCTGCGAACACATGATGAGTTGTTTTTAACTTCAAGCACACTTATCTTACATAACTTTTTTTGAAGAAAATTAGTAAAAAAAAAAAAAAATGTTCTGTGCTCCAGTCCTAAGTAACTCCTGGCTTAGTTGGCTGTCAGCTGTGCTTACAGGAAGGCGTGGGTATGAAGTTGTGGTCCTAACCTGGATTTTCACAGGAAAAGTAAAAGTTTGGGTACAGGATCTTCAGAAACGGTGCAGGTGATTTTCTGTGACCAGTGATTGCAAGATGGGGTGGAGACACTTGTTGCTCTCTTCCAGCTGATGGTGCAGAACAGCTCTGCGCTGCGCCTATCCCTGCATCTCCGTAAGAAGCAAGTAGGAATTGGAACCGTGTCTGTCTGCTTGCGGAGGCACGAGTGCAAGGAGAGGCATGGTGGTAGGAGAGGCACGGTGATTCTTCTACAGAGGCTTTCCGAAGACAAATGAGTTACTGGTTCTTGCGTTGTGGAGCTCCCAGAAACAAGCGAATAGATAATCTCTCTTAAAACGTACTCTTACTGTGTTAATGAACAAAAAGAATCTAATGTTAGAGTTCATGTAAGTAAAATTCTGGCAAGGTGCTGGCATATGGCTTACTGAAGTTAAACTGCTGAACTAATATTCCTGGATGTCATTTTAGGAGCTCTGGTAGGCTACCGGTTCAAGAAGTCTGATTTGTTGACTTCTATATAGATAATTTAACATTTCTTTTCCGTTTTTACTTGGGAGTATTCAGAAAATTCACTTTGCTTTTTGGTGATCTTATATACAGTATGTGTTACTTCGAAGTTGGTGTGAACTTGGCAGTGCAGTGAGCTTCATTCTTTTCTTGAAACTGATTTGTAATCGCTTCTGAAATTGATGTGGTCTGTCTGGGGACACAGCTGTGTTCCCTTCCTATCTGTGTGCACCCATGTTTTTGCCTGCTAGCGTAGCAAACCAGAAACTTCCCAAAGCTGCAGATGGATAAGGCACTTTCAGCTTTCTGGACTTCTGTGGTCCATCATTTATCAGGCTCCCAACTGAAATCCCATTCTTACTACTTAGTGCTCTCACAGACCAGCAGTAGGTAACTTAACGTGGTCTTGGGGGAATTTCAGCGGCATCCCAAGGCAGGGTACTGTTGGGAATAAGAACACCAATCGGGAGACTTTAAAGTTAAAAGCAGCACAAGGAAATTTATGCAAATAACATGTTCACAAGTAAATGATTAACTGTGTGACTTCAGCATGTTGGAATTACAATGGCAAAATTTCATCTTGTTCAGGTCAGCAGCGGCAGCAAGACTGGGACCTTTGTTACATAAAAGTGTGAATAGGCTGTGCAGGAAGAACTTCCACCTTAAGTAACGTCTCTTCCGTGTGATCGTACTCCTTCCATTTTCCTAGAGCAAAATCTATATTTCAGAATCATAAATCTTCTCAATTTTTTTCAGTGGTGAACTGCAGTCATCTGTATCTCTCTTTAGTGCTTCTTAAAGAGCTCTGAATGAGAGAGAAAACAGTTTGTTGTAAATGCAGTTCGCTCCTGAAGCGGCAAACCCCACTTGAACCAGAGTGCACAAGAACTGGTCTTTCTGTTGCTAGCAGCTTGGTATGAGTTAAACTTGCAGATTATTTTCCTGAACAAATCTGGGACTTTTTTTTTTTTTTTTAAGAAGGAGTTGATGTGTTTGACGCAGTGTTTGAGTAGAGATTAGGATAGCTTCAAAAAAAAAGTTGAAGGAAGAGTGCGGTCCTCCAATAGCCTTTGGTAGAAGTTGAGCAACGAGTGGTTGCTGCTTTAGAGTGATTTTTTTTTATGCTTGCAAAATTCTGATGTTTATACTCGGTTGTTAGAACTAATGCTGAAATCACGTGCATTCGAGATGAGGAATTAGATCAACGGGCTGTTTTTAAAGGTCCATGCCTGAAGTTGTGCGCTAGCGTGATGTGCAAACATGTTTTGTGCCTGGCCTTCTGCTGTCTGCCGGGGGCTCTGAGCTCCCTCTCAGAATGAGTAGCGTGCCTCCGTTTTCAGCTGTGTTTTCTGCTAGTATTGTTTGTGGTCTGTCTTCAAGTTATCAAGTTTCTTGATGTGGTGAGCAAATTCAGGTCTTCTCTGGATTAGCAGGAAGGAAGGAGGAGGCAGTGCTTCCCCACTTTCTTGCAGAGAGCAGAATTAAAAATAGTCTGATGCTGAAGACCTTGTTAGCGGAGCGCCGTAATGCAGAACAAGGATTCACTCCTGCTTATGCAAGAGCAACTGAGAAGACCTGCGTCACGCTGCCACTTCGGCAGCATGTCGTTGTAAGGCTTACACAGGGGCTGATGGCCTAGGGTCGTGGCGGCAGCGAATCTCGACCTTAAATTTCTCTGGCTGATGCCCGAGTGTTTCCTCTTCTGCCTTGCATCGAGCTAATAGATTAATTAAAACTAACTGCACGGTTTCAGGTGGGGAAAATGGCTTGGCAGAGCTCTTGTTACCGTTGGGTAATTGTGGCTTCACAGAGCATCTATGCGAAAAGCCTCCTCGTTAAAGGGCTTTAATCGTAAGAGTAAATCTGTTCTCCAAAATACAGCAAAACTCTCTCACGCCCACTTGGTAGGAATCTTGAGAGTTTTGCCTCTTTCTTAGCATGCTTTTTCCCCGCTGCAATTGCCTGAACATGACTGGCTTAATTTTCTGCCATTGCAGATGCCGTGGGAATCGATGATTTTCTTTTAGTAGCACTTTGTTACATATCTGTACTTCACCTTTGCTCCTGTGTTTTCACAGGTGCCTGAGAGTTGTCTTGTGAGGATGTGGCTCCTTGTCCTGTTCTGCCTTTTTTTTTTTTTTTTAAAGGGTATTTTAGGGCTTGTAATGCTGGTGCTTGACTGCAGACTTGAGTAGCTGGTTACTCTGGGGTATTGGTTGTATCCTCTGGGCATTTTCTCTGTTAACATCTAAGCCCTGTTCGATCCTGGATAGCTTTGATGCCACTGTTGTGGGGAAGATGCTGAGCTCAGCAGCTCGTTGTTGGGCTCTGTCTGAAAGCACAGTGAAGGTATCCTGTTTTCTGTGTAGTCCAGCATCACCTGCAGCTCCTGTCAACCCTGTCACTTGCCTATGTTGTGTTCAGTGTCCTGTATTAAGCCTTATCCCCTTATTTCATTGTGCACTTAACAGCTGTGGTGCATATATTTGATGCACTGATACGTTCCTGGAGCCCAGAAATGCTTGTGCAAAGAGGTGGCTGTTTGGCAGCTTTCTACCTTGCTGTCTGTGTTCAGAGCATAACGTAAGAGGTGCAGGGACAGGAACTGGAAGTCTCACACCTACCAAAAAGCTCAGCACCGAGGTAAGCGCAGGAGTCAGCTCTTGTCTTTCTTACGTGACTGGCATGAAGGGTTCTCCAGGCACTGCTGTTCACACGTGCTTCAGATACACCAACTCCTCCTCTGCTCCAGTTTCGTGGCTGATCAGGCAGTGCACACGAGAATAAAGTGTTCTGGGCAATTTTGTAGTACATAAGCAAGTTTTTAGGCTGCAATGAATAACGTCAGCTTTCTGTTGGTTAGAACCAGGTAATCTTCGTTTTGATAGAAATTCGTGTTTTGTTCCAAAAGGGGAGTAGAGGTCTGTCTTAAGCCAGAAATGAGAAAACTATGAGGCTAGAAAGCATGCAAGAGAAACTAGCATGTGCAATTTGAAACCCACGTGTGAATTTATTTGCTCGTTAGTCAGCATTGGATATATTCTCCCTGCATTGTAAGCATTTTTTGTCAGAAATCTCTACCTTGCCTTGCGTGCTCTGACAACGGTTATCACTGGGGCCACCAGGAGCTCTTGCAGTAAAACTAGCTTGAAATACACATTTGTGACTCATCTGGAATCTGATTGCTTGATAGGGCACTGATTTCTTAATCACTTGAGAGTTTTGATGGCCCTCTCTGAGTCTGTACTGATTTCAAGGCTTTGCTGGTGTTTCCCACCCAGGCCAGCAGTCTACTTGCATCTTGCAGATCAGGCGCCATCAAAGGCAAGTTACTAAGAAGGCAGAGGGTTGTAGGGTCCAAAACTGAGAACAGAATTCACGGTAGACAAGGAAAGCTAACGCACCAGTTTTTTGAGGTGGCTTCCTTGCAGTTCAGGGTGAAGTTCCACTTACTTGATCCAGTCTGACTGGACTGCGGTGGAAAGACAGACCTGCTCCATCTGCTCTCTTCTGACCCACCTTCTTGTGGCAGATCCGACAGCCATGGTGAGCTGGGCCAGCTTCTGGGCTACAAGATAGACCTGTGCAAAGGTTCCCTGGTGGTACAGTTCCTAAGGACAACTAGTGCATGCTTCTGCATACACTAATAATACCATTAATAGCATGATGTGGAATCTGTGTCGCTGTACCGGGATCAAGATCTAGTTTTAACGCTTGCTGCTGGATGTTTCTGATGAGCTCTTGGGTCAGTTAGTGGCCTTCTGCTCTGGGAATCAGGTAGACAAACCCTTGCAGTGCTAATTTGTCTCCTTCCACTTCCCACGAAGAAACTTTGCTTTCTTAGAAATCTTCCTTCTTAACGCAAAAGATGGCAAGGCGAGCTGTGCGTTCAGTGTACTGGAAAGTCACTCCGTTCTCTGGATATTTATCATCTCTGCCTTAAGCTATTCCGTTGGCTCTC
Organism: Anas platyrhynchos; assembly: GCF_047663525.1. Lineage (NCBI taxonomy): Eukaryota > Metazoa > Chordata > Aves > Anseriformes > Anatidae > Anas > Anas platyrhynchos. Next base: position 53,094,578 of record NC_092587.1, on the reverse strand, counting down.
GTGTGAATGTATTTGCCATTATTTTCATGTAGTCTGAGCTGTCTGGCCTAGCTCTGTCAGTGTTTGGATTGGCCATAGGGAGGTCTCTTACAGTGGGCTTTAGGGTGTGCAGAGTACGTAGAGGGCTGTGAAACGGATTGGAGCTCTTGCTGTATGCACACAAAGTCCTATTGTTCTGTAGGGTCTTCTGAGACTGGTCGTGTTTCAGTCTCGTACCTGAAATCTTCTGCCTCCTGGCAGCCGACTAGGAGTGGGATTTCATAGTTGACCAGACAACAGAACCTTTTTCTGGTTTTGTTGATTTTTAATCTGCTGGCTGGAGAAGACTTGAAAGTTTTTTGTTTTTTTTTTTAAATCTTTTCTAAAAGGTGAGGAAGGCAAACTTGCACCTGAGTGATGCTTCACTGGTATTAATGGCTTTTGATTTTGCCTTGTAGGTGCTAGGAATCATTTATGGTGTCTTCTGCATCTTCTCTTGGATTGACGGTCTTAGCGTGTTAGTGCTGAGCAGCTCTGGTTGCTTGTACCAGGATATTCGAGGTGGACTTGACGGAGTGAGCTTTGCAGCTGGAAGTGTCCCCGTGTTTGTCCAGAAGGAATGCTGAAAGAATGAGGTCTTCATAGAAGCAGATTAATATTTTATTGGGAAGAAAGATGAGCAAATCTTTCAGTCTTTCAAAATAAGAATTGCACTGCTCTTTGGTAGCATTGTATCTGAAATCATTTGAACAAATCTGAGTAAATATTGGGTGATAGTTTGAAAAAACAAGTAGCTCAGATGATCGTTCAGATCATTCAGATGATCACTGACCGTTTTCCAGGTGGTTTTGTGAACGGCTTTATATGCAGGGGTCTGGTCTCAGCAGAGGCAAAGTGGGGATTTTTGTTTTGAGACTGGCCATGTCCTGGAACCTGCATTTGTTTAAGCAGTTCTTGTCCATCTGCAGCCAGTCACAAAACTGCCTTCTGAGCATCTTTGCTGGAACAAATGTTTCCCAGTTCAGAGACGGGAGGTTGCTGTGCTCTTCCAGTATGGTTTTGCTGTAGGTATGGGGTCTGTGTTGGACACTTAAGTTTTCAGTTCATCTAGGAGAAGTCTTTCTAGACAGCAGATGAGCTTGAGAATTGCTGGTTTTACTTTTCACTCCCTGAGTTGTGAGATCTTTGTCAGGTTGTTTTGCCAGAGTGTTTTCTGAATTACAGTGTTTCAATGCTTGTCTGTTTAAAGACATCCTAACAGGCACCTTAAAATGCTCATTTGGAAGCATCTTAGTTTGCCTGTTGAAGCCATTTTAAACTGTCATGTAGTATTTTTTTTGATGGCTTTCTTCATTATCTTGATCTTGAGGGTCTTTCCTACTGTGGCTTTTCCCATGTGCATCAATATTCAATTCTTAGTTTTGGGGAGGGAGGTATGTTTTGAGGTACGTGTACCAGCCCCAAACTCTAAATTCATTATTTTAAATGTAGAACTTGGGCAAAACTTTATTCTTCTGCTTCTTCCCTCACTTCTGAATCTTCAACAAGTATCAATCATGTTGAAAAGTGCTGGAGATGTAATTGAAAGATGAATCCTTAGTATCTACTGCAAAACATAACTTTTGGCACAAGGTTTCCTTTAAAATCAGCTAGCCCATTCTTTATTAATAGTCTAAAGCATGGTTATTTGGAAACTCATTCTTCTTCTGGTGCTTTACATTAGTGAATAGTACATAAATGATGTTCTGAGATCTCTTGGTATACCTGCATTCTTCTCAACCTTATATCATATGCTTAGAATTCTTAAAAGTCCCGATCTTTTAACAGTTAGGAAATTGCGTTTTATAAAAAACAAATAACACAACTTCTCTATTAGTACTGGAATTCAGCTGCTTGGCAACTTATGGTATTGTGTGAAACATTTTGAATAGATTTCTGATGCTGATCAGCTTTTCTGACTTACGTGTGGTTTAACTGTACTCTCTTCCATCAATATTTAGAACAAGTCATCTTGCCAACCTCTGTAAAATTCAGTATAATTGGCGCTTCCTTTTTTGCAATTGCTGAAATGAGTAGTATTTTAAGTCATCGTCTAGATCTGAAGGTTTTGAAAATGACCTTTCTGGCAGAAGTGATGCTGCACTACTCTAAAAGTTAAGATAAAATAAATCATTTACTGTGTATTCTCAAATTCTAAATACTGAGTTTTATAGCCTGGCTGTTGCAAGTGGCTACGTCACACAATAGCTTGGCTTTGAGCCACAAATTTTCTAGATTATTTTTGTTTTAGCTACTATAGATGAAATATGCAGATCAAGGTGCATGCTACTTCTGCAGACATAAAACGTTTTGTTGGCTTGATCAAATTCATGGCACTATGTAATAAGATTTTGCCATTTGGTTACTTTGGAGATTACTCTGGGTTTTTGTTCAAGAGAAAAAAAAACCTCTTGAATTTTTTTTTCCCAATCCTAATGTTTTTTCACAACCTCATGGCCAGGAGGGTTACTGAAATTGTTTTCTGACTATGCTTGTTGTGGGGAAAATACTGCCTATTCCATGAAGTTCAATTTAATTTTGCAGTTCTGTGCTGGGAATGACTGGATGTGGAAAATTAAAACAAAACCAACCACCACCAAACAAGAAGAAAGCTGCTATTTTTTTTTTTTTTTTGTAAATAGCAAGCATTTTCTGAAAACCATATTACTATGTTAGTTCTCTTCTGGAAGTGACACTTCAGTGAAAGTCAAAAATCAAAAGACAGTATTTCCCATCAATCTTTTAACTCTTCTTAATAGTTGTCTAATTCCATTGGTGAATTATGAGATTTTAATACATTTTTTTCCTCCTTCCCCTTTGAATTTCACAAGCTGGGAGATTACATTCTTAGATACCCAGTGATATTTCAGCATATACTGTTGTAGAAAAGTGACATAGAATGGTTTCCTCCAAATAGTACTTTGTAAGGTTTAGAAATTGTTTATGATAACGAATTGGGATGGTTTTCACTAATGACTGATAGAGGAATTCTGCTGGAAAAGTGAAATTTTAATGGTTAAATAAATGGAAATTGATAAACAAGATTCCTCAAGACATATTGCTGATTGCACTGACCCCATGTAACATTTTTGTTTTTCAGATTTTGGATCGCTCTTTGATCTGGAGCACGACTTGCCAGATGAACTGATCAGCTCCACCGAACTGGGACTCAGCAATGGCGGTGACATTAATCAGCTGCAGACCAGCCTTGGCCTGGCACAAGATGCTGCCTCTAAACACAAGCAGCTGTCCGAACTCTTACGGGCTGGTAGCTCCCCAAACCTCAACATGGGGGTTGGTGGCCCTGGCCAGGGCATGGCCGCTCAAACGCAACAGAACAGCCCTGGGATGGGGATGTTGAACAGCATGGTGAAAAGCCCCATGGCGCAGGCTGGGCTGACTTCTCCCAGCATGGCCATGGCTCAGAGCGGCCCGAACCAGGGTCCTTCAGCCCAGTCTGCAGCAGGAATGATGCCAACAGTAAACAGTCCAGTTAACCAGCCTGGCATGGGAATGAACACGGGGATGAATGCTGGCATGAATCCGGGGATGTTGGCAGCAGGCAACGGGCAGGGGATGATGCAGGGGCAAGTCATGAACGGTTCGATTGGAGCAGGCAGAGGGCGACCTAATATGCCCTACCCGAACCCAGGAATGGCAAGTGCTGGCAACTTGTTGGCTGAGACGCTGCAACAAGGCTCTCCGCAGATGGGAGGGCAGGCTGCACTGAGGGGGCCACAGCCTGGAGCCATGAACAAGGTAAGCAAGGCAAGCTGGGCTTGATTTATCTTCCTTCTTGGCATTTATTTTGTGAGGCAGATCCCTCTGCAGTAAGGATTCTGTAGAACAGGGTTCCTCTGCAGTAGGAAAACTGTAGAATAGGGGTTTTGTCTCTTTACCCCAGGATCCAATACTCTTAATTGTTTATATAATGTTGAAATTTAAGTGATTGGAGGCAAAAGTTGGGTCTTGCTCAACAAGCAAGAGTATTTCTAGATTAACCATCTTTTTTTCTTTTAAGTCCTGTGAGAGTATAGGTTATCAACAACATGGAAAACTTGGTAGCATTTAGTCTTTTATGCCTTTGTCCACAAATGTGTTTTCCCATCTAATGTGGTGAGTGTGATGGGAATGTTTCAGGATGTTTTAGAAGTTTGGAACTTCTCTGTGTGACACTTAGAACATTTTTTGTCTGAGGTGTGTTATGTATTGGGTTATGCTGGAGCAGATGAGAAGAAGGAAAATGCAGGTCTGAATGAACTGATGCGTAGTGTGTAAGATGTACATTGCCCTTGAGAAATACTTGAGTTATTGGTGAAAGAATTTGTGTAAATGCCCAAAGACAAGGGTAGGGTAGTTAAAGACTATTGGCATCCAGTTCTAGGTTTAAAATTCATAAAGGTTTTGTCTCTTGGAGGGTAAATCAGAAAGCAGAAAAAGGTTTTCTGTTGGTGGGGGACTTACATGTGCTTTTATAATTCAGGAGATTAGAATAAAGTTGTTGTAGGTTGCTCTGAAAAGATGAGAGAAGAGTGGTTTAAGTTACAAGGAGGTGTTCATGATAAAGACAAGTAGCTTTTCTAGAGTAGGGAAACAGATGAGTGTTTCATATCAGGTTTTGGTGTTTTGATAAAAAGCCTGGAAAATATCTAAGTATTTCAGCTCACTTCAGGTGGATTTTTTGTGTTTATTGGTTAATGAGTGGAAACTTTTTTTCTAAGGTGCTTTATAACACCTGAATAGATTCATCCTGGAGTGACCAAAATCAGTCTGCTTGGAGGGCTTGTAATTATAACTAACACAGCCTGTAAACATACTTGAAACGAGTGAAAATCAGTGCTGTGTCAATGATTTTTCTATGCTTGTACGTATTAAGTAAAATGATGTTAGTGTAGTGTCTTGTGACCATTATTAATTACAAGCTTTTTTGGTCTTAGCTGGTTGCTTGGGCTCAGTGTGCTGCTAACCATGGTCCCGGTATGTTTGGCTAGGGATGAGTTGATGTTGCAACCTGTTCATATCAAATATTCTTGCCCGATAAATAAGATGTTGCAAAGTCAGATTGCTACAGTAGAAAAATCTGTACACAGTTCAGATTGGTAAGAAATAAGTAGCTACTTGGAGGTATTCTTGTATTGGAATTAGATAATTCGTTGCTTATTGGCTCCGAAAAAAATTACTTTGGTGCTCAGAAAGCTGTATGCAGAGGGCAGAAATCGATGCGTTGAGAGTTTGGTGAAATGCCACATTGTCATCCTCAAACCTAAAGTAAGGTTTTAAATTTTTAAACAAACAAAAATCCTCCTCTTACCTGGGAGAAATAAAGGCCACAAATTGAGGTTTTGGCTTTTGACGCAGTTCAAAACTAAATCATCTTCCTGGCGTTCTCAAACTCCGGAGTGTGCTGAGTATCTAAAATAAGCAGCGTTTTGTGCTTTCTGGGAACCTCCCCACCGAACAGAGAACTTCTGCTTTTTAGCTCATAATCCCAGACTGGTTTAAAAATGAAAACCAAAACTTTGAGCTCTTTACGCGTCGAGAGAAAAGCCTCGAGCCCGGCGGGGTGAGCGTAGCGGGCGCAGCCCGCGCGGAGCAGTTCAAACTGCCGGATGCGCAGGAAGGGTCTGAAATGGAGGCTGAAATTCCAGAACGTCTTCCATTGGTTTGGCTGCTGGCAGGCAGCCTGCCTTTCGCTTCGTGCAGCCGAGTGAGCAGGAGCTGACAACAGGCATGTCTGACCGTTTTCTCCCTCCACCCATCTGCTTTTGTTCCCCCCCCCCACCTACAAATCCTCAAAAAGCAGAGGAAAACAGAGGACCCTGAGCAGTTGTTTGCAAAAGGCGGCTTTTTTTTTTTTTTTTAATTGGTAAATTTAGCCCTGTGTTGCTGCGAACGTGGGAGTTTGTGTAATAACTTTCGGGCGCTTCCTTCATCGCTGCAGAAACGTGCATTATTCAAGAGCTGTCCTTTGGCAGGAGGGGGAAAAGAGCAAAGCAGGCGCTTCGGTTCTGTTAACTGCGTCGGGTTGGCTTGCCAAAGTCAGCCTCTTCAGGTGAAGTGAGGGTTGCCTCTGTGAATTGGCTTTCAGTAAAACAGATGTGTTGTCAGCCATGGTTTTTACAGGCGAATAGCTTATGTTTGCTGGCATGTGAGCTAATTGGGAAGGAGGATGTTATGCTCTCCTAATAGCAGAGATGAGCTCCGAGCGGGTATTCCGTTTGTACAGTAAAACTGCCCGTGTTTCTGCTTTGTTCTGTAGTCCCATGGAGTTGCTGAAGCATTTTCTTTCTCTCCTCCTGAAAGATGGGCTGGCAGCAGTGGAATGCTTGATTTGCACATTAGGCACAGAGTTCCCCAATCTCTTAGCTGTGAAAGTTACTTTTTTAAGCCTGGAGATCCCAAATGTCTGCGTCACTGACTGGTTTGGGGTCACCAGGTGGGCATAAATTGGGATCGTGGTATCCTGCCACTTGTCTTGGGGTCCAATCCTGTTATGTGTGATACAGGCAGTCACTGAGATGGGAAGAAGCAATTGTCTGCAAACCATCGCTGTACCAGTTACATGACATTGTATCGAGGAGCTAATGCAGGCTTGAAACTCACCTGGTCATTTAAAATAATAATTTGAATATAGTTTTCTGATCCACTTCATGCTGGCTGACTGCAGAGCGAGCCCTGATATTAGGGAGGGGACGTGTTAAAGGAGAGGGTGGTGCTGCTCCGAGCAGGGTGTGGGCCCTGCTCTGGTACCAGAGTCAGCTTAAAAATACCTGTGGAGGTTTAGCCTAAAAGGAAATTCTGGAGAGGGGAGGAATTGTAACAAATTTAGCTTTCTTGAATAGCTTTTTGTTTTCTGTGTGCTTGCTGGTGTGCATGTGAAGTGTAACGGGAATGTCTGTCCTCTTAAAATAGAGTTTTGGAAACTGTTTGTAATGCTTTGATTCTTTCAGCATTTAAACATTTTTCAGGCTTCTTATTTCACTGGCTGGCCTTACAGCTTTGGCTAATTTAAGTGTAAACAGCGAATTCAAGCTCCACAGTAAGTTAAGAACAAATTTGTGTTCCCTGTCTTGAACCATTCTTCATTTGGAAACCCATATATATAGTTAAAACCTTCCTGTGGCTCTTCAGCTCTTCTGCTGGATTTTGCCTGGAGTTCCCAGGTTTTTGGGAACTTGTTAGAGGGGGAGAGGATTTTGCATACGAGTTGGTGGCTGTATTTCCGTGATCTTACAGCGGAGAAATTCACCTGACCTTCAGGTCATGTAGCTGGAGTATCCTGCTGATCCCAGAAGTGCTCTGGTACTCGATGAAACGGACATGAAGGCAATTCAGATTAGCAGGGAAATTACAGCCTTTGCTATGTGATTATTTCACTCTCGTGAAATCACTTCAAACATTTAGAGCTCCAGTGTTAATTTTGTCATTTGGCCTATTGTCTACTGTGAATATACGGAGTTCTGCTATTGTAATGGGGACACTGTTGTGCTTTACCACTGCTTAGCACTTCTGTTAAGAAAAATAAGTTGTAATGTTTTACAAATATGAACATAATTTAGATTTTCCGTACCTTCCTTTAAATAAGGCAGTAAGAAATGTCCAAGTCTTGTTCAAAATTGCAGAATTTTAAAGTGATGATACCCTCAAATAGTAAATTTAGGTAAGGGAAATGAGAAAAAGCTTGCTTGTTAGTGTTAGCACGTTCAGTGTAACGTTCATTCCACGTTATAAAGCAACCAAGAACACTGACCTTCTACATATCGCTTTCAAGAAGCATTGGATTCAACACGTGGGTCTGTCCATGGTGTTTAGATTCCATGCCCCAAGTGTGCCATGCGATCGAGCACTAAGCCATTGAAAGTGTGGCTGCACATTGTGGTCCTGAGGTGAACCAAGGTGTGAAAAATGGGTAATTGCTCACTTTATCCCAGCGCAGGGGAGGAATGTGTCTGGGGGAGAAAGGGAGCAGTAAGGACTTGTTTCTGGGGTGGGTAGGGGAGTTTCTTGCAGGGATGACAGTGCAGTAATGCTTGTCTTGCAGTACGTATCTTAAATGTAATGTGGTCAAATGCAAAGAATCTTTAGCAGGCCTTGCAAAGAATGCAGCAGGTATCACGGGCACAGGTTTGTTGTTGCCAAATTCCAGAAGAGAACTGCTAAAACTGCCTTCCTGCTTTAGGGAAGTTAATTTCTACCCCTGGACACGTGTACGTGGAAAGATCGCCTTCATGTAGCCTTCACCTAGTGCATGTACTGCACTTACCTCAACAGAGAGGCACGGCTGATGCTGCAAACATTGGATTATTTGGACCAATCTTCTCATATCTTCATTCTGTTTCTTCCTTACAATTAGCTTTGCAAATCTTCAAATCGGTCACAGTTGCTGATACGTAGCTGGCTTCCGAATACCAAGCTCTGAAAGCAACTGCCTCACTGACAGAGCAACAGTAGCAAATTTGGCATGTCTGCATGCACAGCTCCAACAGGTATGCCTCCTCTGGTAGGGGCTGTGCTTATGGCACCAACAGTAAAACGAGAGGCAGAGTTGTTGGTTGCTTGACTGTCATCCAAGCTGAAGCTGCATCTGTTTGGTGGCATGAGAACAAAGCAGTGGGGAGTTTCCTGTACCCCTGGAGTTGCCCTGCTCCGGCTGGGGAGGGGGGACAGGAAAATTGAGCGGAGTTGTTTTCAGCTCGCTGTGGCAGGAAGAAGCATTTGAGGTTGTCACCTATTAGCCATGTGTTGTCATCCTTCATTGCCCTTTATTTCTCTTCTCCTTTACTGTGATGTGCCTTTGTCTGCTCTTCTTCATGTGCAAGTCCTTGTGTACGTGATAAAAGGAACTCGAGGCTCTGAGGTGAGGAGGAAAACAGCAGATGGGGGGGAATGAAGAAGAAAATGGAAAGAGCAGTGGAAGGAGCGAGCAGAAGTTGTACTCACTGCCTCTGAGCTGTGACTCGGCCATGTAGGGTTTTGCGTGGTATTTCAGATGAAGCCGTAGACCTAAATGGCACTGATACCACCCTTCCTTGGCTGGTGCTTCTGCACTTGATGGTGTATTTACCCCTCACGCCCAGCAGGTCACTAATTTGGTGAACTGTATGTCAGTCTTTCTGGTCATTTCCAACAGATGAACTTAAGCACTCTTCTGAGGTGCTGCTTGCACGTGGCTTTTAGGGTCAGTTTGCTGTGCCTGCTGTCTGTCCTGGTCAGTGCTTTGCTGGTATTCGCTGCCTCTGTGGGCCGGGACAGGATCACTGGGGTCAGCTGGGCTGAGTGGGGCACATGGTCTGCTGCCAGCTCCCAGAGGATGGGGTGGGGGCAGAAGGTCCCCTTTGGGGGGTAGGTGATGGTTCTCGGCCCTAGGGAGAGTGCATTTCTGCCATGCAGGTGACCTTACTGAGGGGCTGATTTTGTACCCCAAACAATGTTAATGGCTCAGCTCACGCTGAAGAAAGCATCAGAGATATCGGTGCTTTGTCAGCCTGAGCTGCACATCTGAAAAAGCCAGGGGCTTCACCTAAAACTCGTATCTAGCCGTACTGTTGTGGGTACAAAGGTTGACTGGCACGGTCAAACCTCGTCCCTGTGTTTCATCAGAAAGCTTTGCTTGCCAGTGACATAGCAGAGGTGCTTTGGGAAGTCCGGGTTTGTCTTACACCCCTTGCCAGGACAGAGCTGGCTCATCAGGCCACGCTCATTCTGAGGCCTTGGCTATCAACATAAGTCCCAACTTGCTGAAGGTGAGCAAATTGATTTCTTTTTTTCTCCCCATGACATCAGGGTGTGAAAATGTGCCTTCAACCTAATCTGAATTGGCTGCTTAGTTTTTCTTAAGGCTGGTAGCAGTGTGTACTCTGGTAACAGCTAACTATGAACGCGAATTCAATTAACTTAAAACTTTGCTTAGAAATGTCCATTCTTTGAGATGTTCCCAATTTCAACCTTTCTGGAACCAGAGATCAGGCTGTCTTTCCAGGAAAACCCACCTTGTTTGCCTAAGGAAGTAATTCCCACTGTCAGTCCTCCACTGACCTGTTGGTCAATTCGAGGCAGCAGTGACAGTGGGAAAAGTCTCCCCAAAGTTATCAGTGCGTTTGGCTCTCAAGATTTTTTTCTTCTCCATCCAACTTGCACAGAAGAGAGACCTTACTGGTCTTCTGCGTGGAGGCAGGAAGGCCTGAAGTCTTACTACCTGCCTCATTTCTGGCAGCAGCTACAGGACTGATCTCCGTGTGCGTATTCCTCGTAGCGGAGACATGACAGAGGCAGTGCCGAGCGGGACAAAGGAAGTGTTTTTAGTTCCTCCTCGTTGCGCAATTTGTCTGCCACACGGAGAGGCCTTTTCATTACTCTCCGGTGAATTACTGCTGTGTAATCGTGGTTATCGCGTGTGGGGCAAGAGATGGGGGTTGTCCCCAGGGAAATTCATTTAGATATCGAAAGTGGCAGAGCTGTCAGCGAGGTTTCTGCCCCGTTTCCTGTAGCATAGGTTTGATCCTGCTTTATTTATAAATGAAGCTGAAGGCCTTTGGAAAGGATTGGCAGAAGTTACAGCCTGAGGAAGGAAAACTTCTGGCTAATCACAAGTAATCTCTGGACTTGGGGATTGCTTTTCTGTGTACATTGGAGAGGCTCGGTGAGGAGCAGCACCAGGGTGCTTCTGCTACAGGAAGAGCGTTTGAGGGCAAGTAGAGGAGTGATAGGAAGGAGACCTGTGTTAGCAGCTTGTGTATGCTTTTCTGGATCCAGGAAAATGCCCAAACTTGAACCAAAAAATGTCAAATAGACTGAACGTTGAGTCAAGTGCTAATCTGAACTGAAGCACACAGCTCTTTCAAGTATTTTTGGGCTTTATTTTTGTGAGTTATGGCTCCTTGAGGATCCTGACTGAGTAATGGTGAGAGCCTGGTAATCTGAACAAAAATCTCAAATATTCCTGGTCCTCTATCACTGGTTGTTTTGGTCTTAGAGGCCCAAATTTTCCATGAAAAATAGATGGGAATCAAATGGAACAAGCTAAAGAAGAAATGATTTCATTGGCACGGTTGATGGATCCTAACTGTTCCTCGGATTTTGGAGTGCTCCAGGGCACCAAACCACAGATTCTGGTGTGTTAAAACTGTTGAATATGCAAAGGGGGGATGCACAGTGCAGAAAGCAACGTATAGCCTGTACATATAGCCTGTGCGAAACACGAATCTACTTCCCCTATAAATGAATGGTTCAATAGCTTCGTGTTGTTAGCAGCGTTCCTGCTGTCTCCTTTGACCTTGAGTACTGCTCGCTGCAAACCAGTTCCTGTGTCTGGGTGATCACGGTGTTACCTGTGCCTGTTCTCTTGAACTGAAACTGGGGTGTGCTGCACGTGCAGTCCTCTGGAGGGGAGCTGTGGGAGTGCTGACAGCTGGGTAGGAGGTATTTGGGATAAGCCCTGCTGATATGGATGAAGGGGGCATTTGTCCCCAGGTGGACTGTACACAGATGCAGGGAGCAGAATTCTTCTTCCAGACTCGCGTTATGTAGTCCATGGTGCAGAGTTGTGACTGAGAAAGCTGGAATGAGAAACGTGTTGAATGAATTCTTTATAATAAAGAAAGAATCAGGCTAGTTCTGACCAGACTTGTCCTCAAGGTTGATAAATTGGTCTTACTCTGTTTCTAGGATCCCTGAGGTAGAGGAGTTAATGTGTGGTGGATGTGGATACCTACACAAGAAGGGGAGCATGTGGATCAGAATTGCATTGCAGTCGTTTCATGGCTGTAATCATTCTCGCTTCTCTGAAGTGTTCATTTGCCTTTTGAATTGCGAGCTACGTTATCTTACTTGAACATCTTGCCATTTTAATTCCTAGATGGGAATGATGAGCAATCCCAGTCCTTATGGTCAGCCATACAGTCAGAATACTGGGCAGCAGATCGGAGCCAGTAGTCTTGGACCTCAGATGCAGAATAAAGCCGGACTGCAAAATAGCCTCCCGCAGTTCCCAATGGACAAGAAGCCAGTGCCTGGGGCAGGAATGCCGAACATGGTAAGTAGAATGAAAAATGTCCCCAGTAAATGTTGTAGCAGTGTGCAGTGCTCAGATGTTGCCCTGTTAAAGGTCTTGCAGCTGTCATACCCAGTGTGAATTCATGCTCTGTATCAACATGCAGTGCGCTTCAACTCCTGAAAGGGCTGGTGTGGAAAAGAGGGCTGGGCTGTTGCTCCCTCTTTTCATAAGGTGCACCTCTGCTCTTCACCCTTCAAACCCTGTTAGCAGAGGAAATGAAAAGGAGCTCCTTATCCAAAGTGACCTTTGCTCTCCAGTCCCATCCCTGCTCTTGGTTCCTTGGGTCTCAGTGTGAAATCACCTTGAGGGTTGTTTTCCTGCTGCTACTCACTGATGCTTTTGGGAGAGAGAAGCAGCTCTCAAACATATCACGTGCGATAGTGCCTCGAAGCCCCAGTTGTGTGTGTTATTGTGCTCTTACATGAACACGTGCAATGCTCCTGACGTTGCTGTAGTAGCCCTGTCACTCCCCCTGGCCCTCCAGCACTGTTACAGCAGCAGGGCATGAAGAAGGGGGAGGTGAGTGGTGGCCCAAGCTTATAAATGACGAGCATTAACATTAGACTCCCCAGCCTGAGTTTAGCACTAGTGCCTAATGTTCTAGGAGAGCAACAGCTGAATGTGTTTCCCTCATTATTCTGAAAGTTTAAATTGATTGGGGGAAGACATACAGCATTGTCTTACTTTTGTGCATATATGTTCTTGTTTGTGAAACAAAATCGCTCTTCTGAATATAGCTTGTGTTTCTCACTGCTTCAAATTTTACATTGATTTTTTCTGCTTCCTTGGGGTTCAGTTTCTTGATCTTAGTAACTTGCTAAAAAAAAATGCTTTGAGGTAACTTTTGTGCCTTAGATAGAGCCCATGGGGTTAAGATATCCAATTTATTATTTTTTTTTAAGTTGATTATGAAACACCAGAATCCTAATGCAACCCATTGGTTGTATGAACCACTAAAGAAGCAGCCAGAACTTGCAGATCAGTATCTCAGCTGTCAAACTGGTGTTCAGTGCAGACCGTATGACTCTTGCAGTTGAGTTACTACCCTGCTGGGTCTAGGAATGAAACGTGCTTGCTATCTCAGTTGTCTTTTGGGCAAAAAAGACTAAAATTGCAAAAAAGACAGAGTGATACTGGAGCACAGAAGAACCATGAGGGGACTGAGTAACTGGTAAAGCCTCCTTGTCAAATGAAAGGTTAGTATAGGTATTGAAGGGCTATGGAAGAACTGGGGTTTAGGAATCATCGAATCGCAGAATGGTTTGGGTTGGAAGGGACCTTGAGCACCATCTGGTTCCACCCCCCTGCCATGTGCAGGGACAACTCTCACCAGCCCAGGTTGCCCGAAGCCCCATCCAGCCTGGCCTTGAGCACTTCCAGGGATGGGGCAACCACAGCTTGTCTGGGCAGCCTGTGCCAGGGCCTCATCATTCTCATAGTAAATAACTTCTTGCTAATGTCTAAGTTAAATTACCCCTTTTTAATTTAAAACCAGTATGCAGGTAGTTGAGCTCTTTAATAAAAAAAAAAAAAAAAAAAGAAATCTTCAGAAACATTCCCTAAAACCTTCAGTGAATGAAGAGTCCGTTAGAAACAGAAGGCTGCTGAACTGAAATGAGACAAGTGACACAGAGTCCCTCTTCTTTGTGAGTGCTTCTCACATTTCACTCGCAAGAAACACAAAAGTCTGAAGACATAAACAGAAGTATGGAAGAAGTAGTAGGTGTTGCCGTACTTGACATTACTTCTCTGGCCTGCGTTATGCTGAAGTTGTGCTGCTTCTCCTACAGAGACTGGCAGATCCTTTTTCTGAATGTGTGTGTGCGAGTTTCCTAATGGCAAAAGGTTCCCAAACTTCCCCTTCATTATCCTTTTCTAGGAGTCCCACAGGAGGGGAAAAACTATCCATTTTAAAAGGTGCTTTCTTCCACTAATGTAAGAATTGGGGATACGGTTCCCTAGCCTCTAAAATGAGGTGATCATCTGAGGTTGAAGTGCTGTTAATATTTTTCTGGTTGGACTAGCACCACAAATTACTTGTGAGCATGTGCAAAGTTAAATTCTGCCAGTCCTCGATAAGGCGAGAGCTAGAAATAGGAGGGTGTGGTGTGGGGAAGACTTTGTGGTTGGCAAGAGAAGTGCTGCCCACGCTGTTGTTGAGGGGTTGTTTAAAATGGGTCATCCAGAGGTGCAGATAGATGGGATATTCCCTTGGTTACACAGCGTAGTGATTCTTCATTGATTTATTTTTTGGTGTTCACATGCTAAATAGATGATTCTTAAATAGATTTATTTCTGGGCATTTCTTTTCTGCCTCCTCCAGGGCCAGCAACAGGCTCCCCAAGTTCAGCAAGCTGGGATGGGGCCAGCAGCATCACAAGGAATGGGGTCTGGAGCCCCAACAGCGGATCCGGAAAAACGCAAGCTCATCCAGCAGCAATTAGTTCTCCTCTTACATGCTCACAAGTGTCAGCGGCGAGAGCAGGCCAACGGTGAGGTGCGACAGTGCAACCTCCCTCATTGCCGAACCATGAAGAATGTCCTGAACCACATGACACATTGTCAGGCTGGCAAATCCTGCCAGGGTAAGTGAAGGAGTGGTGATATAGATGTCAACCTTTGCAAGACCAAAAAGGCTCCTAGTAAGAGAGAACAAGTGGGCAGCTTAGGAAATGGATTTTTTATTTTTTAAATTGTCTGTCCCCTTAGGAATGTGTATGGTAAACTTCTGAGTCTTAAAGTTTAGCCAAGTTAAGGCAAGATAACAAAGAAATGAATTAAGATGTTTTGCTCAGCTTTGTAACTCACTGCTAGGCCTTTTGGATGCTGCCTTCTGCTGAGGGCAGACACAAAGGAGGAGTCTGCTGGCAGGAATCTGTATCCCCTAAAAAGAAGGGAGAAGTCTCAAGCAATAGGTAGCCAGGAGTTAAGCTGCTTCTGGCACCGGTGAACTCTTCAGTCTATCCTAATAGCCAAAGAAAATGTGTGTTATCTTCTTGTTACCATCCCTCGTCAGGGTTGTGCCAGTGGCTGGCATGGTAATTGTTTGATTCCATCTGTCTGGTCCCTGATGTGCATGGTGTTGTCCTCTGAGCTAGGCTTGGATGCGTGACATGGAGCTTCCAAGCAAGCTTTAATTGAGCCAATAGTATTTGAAGGAGTCTAGCTATATTTTCAGGGTTAGTTAGTACCGAACTACTTAAAGTAATCCTTTACTGAACTGTGATATAGATGCGTGTTCCAAGAGTGTTTGCTCCCTACCTGGGTTGTATTGACCACGTTGAGATGCTGGCAGTAGTTTGTAAAGGTTTTCCTTTCCTTTCCCGTCCCTTTCTCAGTGGCACACTGCGCGTCTTCCCGACAAATCATCTCGCACTGGAAGAACTGTACGAGACATGACTGTCCTGTGTGTTTGCCTCTCAAAAATGCTGGAGACAAAAGAAACCAACAATGTAAGTCTGCTACAAATTCCCCTGTATTAGATAAACCATGAAATTTGTGTTAGGAGTTGAACTTGCTTGCACCCAGGTGGGTAATGGTGATGCTCTTGGACCTGGAAATGTGTAATAGGATTTTCCTCTTGCTTTGTCGTGGCAGAATATTTTTCTGTCTCTGGTAGCTAGATTTCTAACTTCCAAATCAAAATCTATTGGATTTTCCTAGCAGGAGAGTGGTAAGGGTGAACAATAAACAGTACTCTCAACTAATTGATTTGCTTTTCTCTACCACCTCTTTGAGCTGACGAGCTTCTGGAGACAGACATGCGTATGCAAAGATGGTTGTGCCATTTCAGTCCTGATGATCTCTGTTCTGTCTTCATCCTCTGACTGCGTTATGTTTCTTTCCCACCTCCCTTTTCTGTCCCTATGCGTTTTCCTGCCAAAACTTGCAAGATTTGTTATCATGTTACCTGTATACTTTGGGCTCTTCTCATGACCACGGTGAGCTGGGATATTCATGTTTTAAGAAAACAATAATAAAATGAAAAACCATGACAGTGGCTGTTGAAGAGCTAGACCGTGCTGTCTTTAACCTCTGTGACCTAGGTGCCTCTGTTCTCAGTTTCGAGCGAACAGATGTCCTAAATATTTAGTGTGGGTTTCCTCAGCAGCTTGAAGGGAAAACAGCATATTCCTGGAATGACTGGTTGGATCAAAATTTGTCTCTGTTTCATGACAGCTTTTCCAAACCTGGCCTCTTATCTGCGTAGTCCTAGAAGGTGGTGGTGCTTTTGAATAGCCAGTCATCTCTTTTTCCCTGTTTTTATGGATCTCTGGCTGCCTTCTGTTGTCTTTACTAACTTTTGGCATGTTTCTTCCAGCACTGCTGGGCGGAGCTGCCGTAGGACTTGCAAATACTGGCTCGGTTGGTGTGGGGCAGCAGACAACGCCCAGCATAAGCACTACCAGTCAGATAGACCCCAGCTCCATCGAGAGAGCCTACGCAGCCCTTGGACTGACCTATCAAGGGAACCAGATGCAGACACAGGCTCAGGCTCAAGTGAAGAATCAGCAACAAGGACAGCAACCCCAAGGCCTGCGCCCTATGAATCCCATAAGTAAGTAGATCTGTCAGTTAAAACACAAATTACAGGCAACTTTCTATGCTATATCTGATGCAAATTTTCTTACCTGATACCTGAAGACAGATAGTTCAGATATCTGAATACAGATACAGATAGACCTGGGATATCAGGCTGCTCAGTGCAATAGGGAACGTTAGAGGACCGAAATGCCTTCCCTTACAAAATTTTTCTGTGAAAAGTGTTTTCTTTGGAGGGAAAAAGTATTTTGGGGGATAAAGGTTTTCCAAATAACTTTATTCTAATGTTGTTTTTTAGCTTCATTATTGTACTGTTGTGCCAGTTCCAGGAGGTTTGGGAGTTTTTAATTGGAAATGCACGCATCAAAATGCTTGTGTTTAAGCGTGCTTTCCTTGTCACTCAGACTGTAGCATTTTACAGTTGTATCTCAGATGTGTAATGCTTCTTCTAAAAATTTGTGAAGTAGTACATACAAACCAGCTCTCTGAATCTTGTCTTGTGGACTCATGTAACTGTAAGCTGTGTGGCTTATTGCAAAATCACAGAAGACATGAGAATTTTAATGTGAAGAGTTTAATTGTACCCTGGCTGTCATTGGTGTCCAATCAAGTAACCCTTAATCATCAAATCCGATGCTGATAGTTTGAGATTACATCAGAGGAATTTTTTTCACCCTCAGCTCTTAGCTTGAGTTGCTTAAGCAGTGCTGGTTTTTAATTGAAAAGTGGAAATATGGGCTGGTAGGCATTTAACCCATGCTTGTATGGGATTGTAGTGCTCCAGCCTATATGCTCTGTGACAAACTCTTGAATGAAATGAGTGCTGTGTTAGCGCAGGATTGCCAGTGGGAAGGACTGAGAGATTGCCAAGGAAAGTAAGCAGCTGGTTGCAGGCTGCAGTTCTGATGTGCTGTTTCTGCACAAAAGAACATCGTATTCCTGAGTTACTCAGGAGAAGACTGATAAGCAAAGAAGACTTGTTAATGAGATGACTGATCCTCGTAGGTCACATATGTCTTGTATACTGCTGCAACATTGCCTTCAGTGTGAAAAGAGAGCCTGGTCTTAAAACAGGAAGATAAAAGATGATTTTCTGCTGTATGTTAGTGCTTTACAAATGAATGAATTTCTAGAAGGTCCAAAATGTTATGGTAAGGGGCTTAGGAGTTTGAAAGAGATGTAATCAGTTTTTTGAAGTGGTTCTCTGCTTCCTTTCTTCAAAAAAATGAGACAATTTGGCCTGTGACTTCTTAATTGGGCATTCCTTGTAGCACTGATTCAAAAAAAAAAAAAAGCTAAAGAGATGGGGTTGAAAGGTTCTTGGAGAGTGAAGAACTGGTGCTTAATGGAGAAAGGACAACCATGGAGAATGTGGACGTTTGACTTGTTTCATTGTTAGGAGTGGAAATTAGAAAGCTGAGGTAGGAATCAGCTTATGGACTGACTGCATGCCACCTAGTTTAGAAGAAATACTGGGATTTGGTGAGGACTCTGGTTTTGAAGAGATGCAGTCCTCCAAACATTAAATAAATCATTTTGGGCAGTTGAAAAGGGAGAGGTGAGGCAAGGGTTTACAGTTGTCTTCTATACCAGCTTGTTCTCAGATGGTGTAAAAGTGAATTTGTGGATAAAAGTGATTAGGCTAGGGGGGCTTCAGAGAGCTGTATGAAGGGGCTGTTAAACAACTGACTAGGAGATTAGAGGTATATATTAGACTTGCTTAACTTAGTTTCAGTGGATTTCTCTGGTACACAGTGTCTAATTTTGCTTGAAGTATGAATTCTGTAGGATTCGGATGTCTTAAATACATGCAAAGCCTTGTAATGGGTTTCATGCTACTCAACTTCACAAAGTGATCTATTCAGAAGTTCTGGGCAGATATACACCGCATTTCTCATCATTATTGGAGTCTTAACTGCAGTGTGTAGGCACTTCTTACGGTGCTTGAGATCTGCCATGATGCAGAAAATGAGACGTTGGTACATAAATTACTAGCACTTCTTCCTGCAAAGGTTTGTCGGATTTTCCTCCTTTTTAGCACGAACACAGGAGTTAGCTGTAGGTTCCCTGAGTGTGGAATGAGTGAGAGGGGATCTTGCCAGATGTAGTTGTAGCTGATGCTTTGTTTTCAAAGCCTTTGAATATCTATCCTAAGCCTCTGAATCACAGAAAAAACTTCTAAGCAAACAACAGAATTGGTTTGTAATGCTGGACCTTTAGAGGGTCACAGGAAAGGACACGGGTACATAACATGGCAGCAAATGTAAATGGCTTGTTTGAGAAGTTCAGGAAGGTGTGCAGAACAGTAATACTGTGTGCTGCTTCACCTTGAGGTCACCAACGTTGTGCCTCAGACTTTAATTTGGTAAAAGGAAGGGATAAGTGGTAAAGAGAGCAGACAGTAATTAAACTCCTTCCACAAAAATCAAAGTACTTGAAAGTCTAGACCCTTGTTACTGCTGAGCAATTGCTGTTCTTGCTTAGTAATTAAGCTGGTTGTTTTATACTTATGTTTTCTAGGTGCAAATCCAATGGGAGTGAATGGAGGAGTAGGGGTTCAAACCCCCAGCCTGCTGCCTGACTCAATGTTGCATTCAACCATGAATTCCCAAAAGTAAGTTGAATAAATTTTTGCAACCCAGTGTTTTGTTCAGCTGCAAATGCTGATGATTGCCTGTAGTAAATGAGATGAAGGCGATGGGAGTAAGGGTTTGCACGCTTGTGCCGAGAGGGGCTGAGCAGATCCTTGCTGCTAAGGACAATTGGCAAGGAAGCCGTGTAGTTGGGATATCTCAGTTCGTATCCTTTCTAGAGGTCTTGGTGTCCACTTGAACTTTGGCACTTGGTGCTTGCAAACTGATTTTCTTAGGCCATCGAGGCTATAGATGTTATCTGGATTAGTATCTGGGCAGATCTGAAGCACTGGTGCGTTTGCTGATTAGGATGGCATACCACGAACTTGCCGTTGCTCCACAGTGGGAGTAAGGGGTGAGTTGTTCGCTGAGGTGTAAAAGTGATCCTTATGCTTAAGTCTCATGGCACTTCTTGAATAAACAGTGGGGTAAATTCCAGTGATTGTTATCTCTCCCTTTTGGATTTTCTAGCTTTTGTTCCAGTTTTCCAAATCCTTGGGTAGCACAGCGTGTACTCTTTCATGGTCCTCTTTAATCCTGCGAGGGATGCGTTGTTTTGGTGTCTGTGCAGCTATTTCTGCACAGTTTGTCCATTGATTAAGGAATGGCTGAACTAGCACTTTGTGCTAACATTAGTCAAAAAGAGGCTATGACTGTAAGATGACTAAGCTTGGGCTGGACTTCCACCCTCAAATTCTTACTTTGTTTTGAAGCTCCATGATGAGTGAAAGCGCCAACGTTGCCAGTTTGGGGCCTATGCCAACAGCTCAACCATCCAATACTGGAATCCGAAAGCAGTGGCATGAAGACATTACTCAGGATCTCCGAAATCATCTTGTTCATAAACTGTGAGTAGCTAGCAACAAAACTAAGGGGCCAGAGTGTGAGTTTTGTGAGGGTTGGTGAGAAGGGAAAGCAGAAGCCTGTCAGAGGTGCTCCTACTTTCCTTGTTCATGGAGCTGCACGTACTGCTCCAGGGCTGTCGTACTGGAAGTGTTCCACTCTGTACTTGGGCCATCAGCATGATGTGAGTGTTGACCTGGGAGTGGTAGCAGTGCCTCAGCCTGTTGGAAGATCTGCTTGCTGCTTTGGGTTGGTGCTGAGGCCCTGGTTTGGAGACAACCTAATAGCTTGTGTGCTTTTTCCTTCAGAGTCCAAGCCATATTTCCTACTCCTGACCCTGCAGCACTGAAGGATCGACGGATGGAGAATCTGGTGGCATATGCTCGGAAGGTGGAAGGCGACATGTATGAATCGGCAAATAGCAGGGTGAGATACTGTCCTCTGTCATCATTTGCACATCTCTGAGCCTCCTTGGCAGTGATTGGGGAGGAGGAGGAGTGGATGCACAGATGAGCCTCCCAGGCTGAGGAAGAGCATGTGCCAGGGCTGCTGGTGTCTGCCTGGTGTGCTGGGACTCGGGGTGGTGCCTGTGGTGTTGTGCTGTGCTTGAGACTTGCTGGGGTCTTGCAAAGGCAGCACAAAGCTTCATGACAGTACCTGCAAAAGGAAGAGCTTCTTTCCCCTTTCTTCCCTCACCCCCTCGATTGATTTGATTACTTTGATTACTGTGACCCGCTGCCTTTACTTAATGCATCTCCTTTCCTGACTTGTGCTCCTCCCCTGCAGGCAGAGTACTATCACCTGCTAGCTGAGAAGATCTATAAGATTCAGAAGGAGTTGGAGGAAAAGCGAAGAACCAGGCTGCAGAAGCAGAACATGATACCAAATGCACCAGGCATGCCACAGGCTCCCATGAATCAAGGGCCCAACATGGGACAGCCTCAGCCAGGAATGTCTGCAAGTAAGAACAGCTGGATTACTTACTACTTGGTGCAGTGTGATTGTGTACTGTCTTTATGGTAGACTGAGCATTTTGCCCTCATCGTTTCACAGATACCTGGCTTACTCAAAGTTAAACTCAGCTTTCTCATCTTCAGAAATATTTGCCAAGTCTTTGCCTTGCTTATCTATTAATTGATGGCCATAGGTTATATAAAATCTTTTAGTCTTGTTAGCAAATTGAAATATCCTAAACCTTTTTTACACTTGTTTTGATTGTTTTGAGGTTGGAGGGAATGGAGACCAAGTTGTGCTCTTAACACTGGAGAACTTCAGTCTCATCACATTCACCTCTAAAAGAAATCGATTTGAAGAGAACCCCACTTACTGCAGAATAAATATATTTTATAATGCTTAGTTGTGTGGTGTTTAAAATGATCGTCACTATTACTGTTGTTGCTAAGCAGAGTCTGATAATTGAAGTGCTTCTCCTACTTGCATTTATGCCCTTGAAAGTGCAGATAGTGCTTATTCTGTGCCACATTTGTATTTTGGACAAATGGCATTTCCAGCATGCAGTGAAAACTGGATTCCTATTTTTTTCCCATGTAGCTGTCTTCCGTTACACAGTAGCTTGAATTGACCCTCCTACTGCTGAACAGATTATTATTAGATTCCTTTCTACCCAGGCATTTGTATAATTAGAAGAAAAATGATTTTTGGAGAGAACCTAATGATCAAAACTATAATGCTGCTAGAGTGTAATGTTTCTTTACAGCATTAGAAAGTGATGAGGCTTTGCCAGATATCTAATATTTTTGCTTGAGTAACAGGGTACACACAGATAACTATTTCTTGCAGGTGATATTTGCCCTTAAAAATGGGTAGGGATATCTGCTGATGCTTTTTTCAAATTAAGTGCTGTAGATCATTAACATACAGGATTTTAACCTGTACATTTCTCTAAAGTTTCTCTAAATGGCATTGTGTACTGTGAGTTAACTATACAGGAGAGGTAATATTTTTAAATATTTCAACTAAAATCTACTTCAGGGTGACTTGTCTGTGATTCTGGACTGACAGCTCTAGAGACTGAAATAGTCTTTCTTAAATCTAAATGCAACAGCTCTGCAAGCATGATAGAGATCTGCCCTTCCCCCCATATGACTCTCCTGAGAGTTTCCTTCTCAGAAGGATTTTCTCCTTGATTTATTCAGTCCTGCTTGTTCTTAGTTACTTCACAGATAAGAAATGAGTTAAGACATCTAATGGGAACAGATGTATAGCTGTCAATGACACTAATATGTTATCTTAAGAAGATAGTGTCAAAATTGGAATTAGCAATTGAGGAGGCAAAAAACTTCCCTTTCTTTTTCCGAGCACTGCATAATGATCCAGTAGTTTCAGCATTATTCTACAAGAAGCTTAATCTGTGTTTTCTTTTAAATATAAATGTATCTTGGTAAATCCAGTCCTGGGTCTTTTTGTGCTTGAAGTCAGAACTGGATATGCTGAGATGCATTACCAAGATGCAAGAGAGGCCTTTAAGATTAGTACTGTGAATTTATTTGCTGTAACTTCTGTAGAAGGTTGGCTTTCAGCAGTGGATGTGACATGAGGGTGGTTTTTCACATATGTCAGTATCTCAGAATTCAGAGCTTTGATAAATACTTTGAGCCATATAGTTCTCGTAGTGTTTTCAATCTAGAAGTGCAGTAACGGCATAGAATGGTCTGTAGAAGTTTTTGTGGTCTGGAATGCTCATGAGCAGCTGAGTTTCTCATTGTACTTTGGTAACATACTTCCTATCTGTCCTCAATTTCCAAAAACCTGTCTCTAAGTCAGAACGCTTTCCCCAATGGGATACGCTCATATTTCCAGGGAGACTTGTGTTTTTTTGTTCCACGATTCAGGGACTTAAAATAAGAGTGTTTAGAATTACTGGAAAGTGCCAGTGCATTTTTTTGTACGTGGATTTAAGTGTGTAATTTTTATTAACATGGTTGGTGGATAAAACCTGGTGGTCTCTACATGTCATAATCTTATTCCAATGTCTTTTTTTCCAGATGGTCCCCTTCCCGACCCAACGCTGATACGTGCCAATGTGCCAAACCAGATGATGAACCGCATGCAGGCACAGCCAGGTAAATACTGGAAGAAAACATGCTCCTGTGATTGTAAAGGAATCTTGCAGTTAGGCAGCTCTTGCTGCAGCCCTTGTTTCACCTGCTCTTTTCCCATTTGTTCAAGAAGAGATTTTAATACTTTATAATACATACATAATGGTGTTTCGTGATCTTGGGAATTTGAGCTGCTTGTTAGCTGCTTGCTTTGTTAAATGAAGAACTTTATGCTTTTGGAAGTTCTGTTTGTGTGAACAGAGGACGGTGGGGGGACAGTTGGACATGGTGGGCCTAGTCAGCTTAGATGAAGATGTCTCTGTAGCTGAGGGAGGATGGTGAGAACTACTGCTTTGAAGGAAGGGGTGGGACCCTGTTACATGTACAAGAAGTATTGTAGCCAACATAAAAGGCACTTAAGGAAGTGAAGATTTACTGTCTCAAATTAAAGTGAATTTCTAATAATTAAGGTAATGCAAGCTTTCTGAAGCTATATGTGGAAGCAAGTCTGTTGGGAAAAAATAAGAGTCTGTTCTGAAGGAGTATGGTATCGATGTCACTATCACTTGATATTTCAAATTGTTCAATGTAATTGGTCGATGGGCGGAGATATTTCCATTACTGTGTTGCATACTTAAAAACTAATTAAAAAAAAATAACCAGGAAGAAACTAACAGCGTTTCTTCTGTAAATCTTGAATGGTATCCTAATGAAAATTCAGGCCTTTGCTCATAAGGTTTTTTTTTTTGGCACAAATGTGCAGGAATGAATCAATTTGGCCAGATGAACATGCAGCTGTCACCGATGGGACCCCGGCAAACCCCTCCTCTTCAGCACCCTGGACAGCTAAGCCAGGCTGGGGCCATGAACCAGGTCAGTGCACGCTTCCTTTGGCCAGGGCACCGAGCTCGCGGGATTGCCGCCCTTGGCTGTGCTGCCCTTAACACAGGCAAAGGAAATTGAATAAAATTCAAACACTCCCTGTGTACTGCAGACACTTCTCTTGCATCCCCACTAAAAGATTTACTTGCTCTGTGGTCAGCCTTAGATCTTGGTGAATAAAAAAAAAGTGATTCCATTCAGTGAAAACTAAGTTTAAGTGGGGTTTGGAGGCTGTCGAACTCCTGAAACAAGGAACAAACCTAAGCCGTGGTCCCAGACTGAAATCAGTATCCTGTTCCTTAACAGACAGGGGAAATGATCATAATTTGTTTTTTGAAAGGAGCTATAGCAGGTTTTCTGTATTGTATTCTACATATAAGTGGCAAGCATCCATTTCTGCAACAAGAAAAATGTTTTTTTGTAAAATGTTAAAGGCACGTGCACGTTGTGTGAAGTGGGTTTTTCTTTTCCAACAGATGGGATTTCCTTCACGTATGCAACAGCCAGGAGTTGGCCAACCTTCTGGTCAGAATCAGTTTCTGCAACAGAACCCATTCCCTGCTGCTTCTCCAGGAATGAATGCAGCGAGCATGCCTATGGCTCAGCCTGGCAATCAGACACCAGTTTCTCAAGTAAGCTTGTGATTTTTGGAAGTGGCTTCAGTGGGCTCTATCTCACATATGGGTTTCATCGTTCAAGTTTGTAGTAACGGAGAAGAACTTGTTTTCTTAAGATGCTGCTGGAGTTACAGTCAACTGAATTCATGTATTGAGACTCAGCATTTTCTTGGCTGTAGTGCTGGTAATGGCAGGGGTGAAATGTTATTGGCTTGTTCTCAGGCTTAAGTTTAAGTGGCAGGATTTTTAAGATTGTTTTTCTGGAGCAAGGAAGGAATTGTTATTCAGCATATAGTAAAGCATTTCTTGCTTAACAGCAGAGCCTGAGAAATTAAGAGATGCTGAAAGAGTAAGTCACATAAAGGCATGTTCATCCAGGACCACCAAATGTGTGTTGTTGGCTTTGGGGAACAGGAGGGTTGTCGCTACTAAAGATCTGACCTTACAGTCTAGCAGTTTCCTTTCTGTCCTTTCCCTCTCCATTTTCAGCAAGAACCTTTCAGGCCAGGAAGAAGTAGGGAACGTCAGTTTGCTTCTCGTTGATGGTTCTTCCTAGTTTGCAGGCAAGATTATTGTGGAGTGACAGCTCTTTTTTTTTTTCCTTGACCAATACATTTATTTATAATCTCAGTGCAGTTACAGCTGTACTTCTGATGATAAATTCAGTTTCTAGTCTTGGGGGTGGAGGGTGTGGGCACACTAAGTATATTTGAATCCTTTTTTTTCCACTGTGGTGCATTGCCCCTTATTGAGGATGTACATATTGACGTTTTTAGAAAGAAATGTTTTGTGAACTGGAAGTGTAGGTGTTCTGTTCTTAAGATACATTGAGTATGAGTTGCTCAGTTGAAACTTCTGTTTTAGAGGTGAATAAACCAGCAAACGGCTTTATGTTCTATGTTCATGTGGAGCAAAATAAATTGCCCAGTTCTCCTCTTGAACCAGTCTAAAAAAAGTTTATCGCTTTAAAAAGTGCGCCAGTAACGGTGGGAAAGCTGCCATTTAACAGCAACTTCTCTCCTTTTCTGTTCCAAGTCGTTACAAATGTGTACTTGTTCTCCCATAGGCACAAATGACCAGCTCTTCCTGTCCTGTGAATTCTCCTGCGATGGCTCCGGGTTCTCAAGGGAGCCACATTCACTGCCCACCCCTTCCACAGCCTCCCATGCACAGAAATTCTCCTTCTCCAGTACCTAGTCGAACCCCAACACCTCACCACACGCCCCCGGGCTTGGGATCACAGCAACAGCAGGCGGCAGCAGCAGCCACCACTGCCCCCACCCCTACTCCTCAGGCGATGCCACCTGGGCCGCAGTCGCAAACTATGCACCCTGCTCAAAGGCAGACTCCGACACCTCCACAGGCACAGCTGCCTCCACAGGTCCAGCCTCCAGTTCCCGTTACCCCCTCTGCAGAGCAACAGCAGCAGCCCCTGTCACAGCAGAGCACGACCGCGTCTGTTCCCACACCAACAGCACCGCTGCAGCCTCAGCACCCCACAACACCTGTAAGGAACTGTTTTAATGGTGCATATGGGCAAGTGTAAGGTTTAGGTTTTTAGTTAATGTTTATTTTTGTGTGACTCTGGAAGTAGCTCTCGGGAGGCTTAATATTAAAAAAAAAAAAAAAAAAATTGCATTTGGGAAGTAACATTTTTGCCTCAAGATGAGTCTATAAGTCACCTGGTGATTCCACAGAAGTATTTTTCATGCATATTTAGAAACTTGCAGTGAAGCAGGCATGAGCCCTTCAGTTATAGCTACGTACACACAGTGATGGTGTACAGTGAGGAACAATATGAAATTATCTATGTGCTAGTTCTTCCAGTGCATGTCTTTCTGTAGCTGGAGTTGTGTAGCAACATGTACTTCAGGTTAATCAAGCAGAATTACTAGAGTGCATTTAAACTTGGTGGAAATAAAGTATAGGTGAAAGGTAGATTAGAGCAAAGAAAAATAATAAGTTCACTAGAAGCCTATTTGTAATGTGTGTTTTTTCCTCCTCAGCTTTCACAACCAGCCGTAAGCATTGATGGGCAGGTATCCAACCCCCCATCCACCAGCAGCACAGAAGTGAACTCTCAGCAGACTGCTCCAGAGCAGCAGCAGCCACCTTTGCAGGAAGTGAAAATGGATATTAAAACAGATGAGGGGGAGCCAGAACAAACAGAGCTGCAAATGGAGGAGAAATCTGAAGTGAGTTTCTTGGTCTGTTGTTGGGTAGAATATCTTCATCTAGTGCTGTTAGATGCTCTGTCTCCATAAAAGAGATTCCTCCTAGAGTTCAGTGGGGGCTGTGGATGCTATCTGCTGCTCTTGTGATTGTCATCTTCCCTCCCTCTTCTTAAAGTAGGGTCTCTGTTTTGTGGTTGTATATGACAGGCTGCTTTACTAGTCCATGACAACTTGTCAGTGAGGACAACAAGGAGCGTGGCTGCCAGCACTGTCGTCCTTCCTGCAATTGCAGTGCAGGACAGACTGTCAAACCTGTGTGAGGAGCAGGATGAATGCCCCTGGGTCTGCTTGCAGCTCAGAATTGTTCAACAGTTTATCACTGCTACTACAGTAGTGTTTAAATATATGTTCTAGCATATCTAATCAAGTTTTAGGCAGGTAACAACTACAAAGTAGACAGCCCTCTTCCTGGGGAAGATTGGTGAGCAAGACAGCAGAGAAATTTAAAGGACAGAAACATGGCTGGATGACTCTGCAGGCAGCTGTGACAGGCTGTAATCTAATTTTCAGGTTAAAGTAGAACCAGTTGTGGAAGAATGTAAACCAGACCCAATGGAACAAGAAGAGAAGAAAACAGAAGTGAAGACTGAAATACCAGAGGGGGAAGAAAGACCTACTACTCCAGCTACTCAGTCTTCTCCAGCAGCAGGACAGTCTAAGAAAAAAAGTAAGCGGGAATGCTGACTGAAATTCATCTGCCTAGAGAAATCTTGAGAAAGGGGTTGGGGCAGATGGAGACCGAGCTTTCTTCAGTGGTGATCAGTAGACTTATATGAATTGGTTTTGTGGCTTTTTTTTGTGGCCATTTCTTGGACAAAAATGCCTAATATGTCAACTTGTAATTGCTTTTGGTCAAGTTCTTAAGGCGTTAGTATTAAACATTAAGCATTAGTAAAATGGTCCATACAACAGAGATGGGAGAGACTTTTCTCTGTTATTCCTGTAAATTCCTGGAACATCAGAGAGGGACCATATTTAAAATGTAAAATTAGCTGTTAAATTTAATGGTGTCTTCCTATTTTGAAACAAGATCCTCTTAAATGTTTTGGCAGTTTCCTTATGTCCAGGTGATCATTTTAATGTCCTACTCAGAACTTAGTGTTGAGAGGATAAACAACCCAAGTTAAGTATCTTGTATGCGTTGAGTTGTCTGTAGTCTTTTCACACACCACATTTTCCCAGCAGGTTTCTTCCCTACAGACATTTTTATCTTTCTAACATTGATTGTTTTTCAAAAGTTTTCAAGCCAGAAGAGTTGCGGCAGGCACTTATGCCAACACTGGAGGCACTTTACCGTCAGGATCCAGAGTCTCTTCCATTTCGACAGCCTGTGGATCCCCAGCTACTAGGAATTCCTGTGAGTTTCTTAGCAAGATATTTTCCTGGCTTTAACCCAGAACTGCTACGCTATGACATATCTACTTGAGAACAGCTTAGTCTGTCTTGTTGCCATTTTTGTGTTGATGTGTTTGAAGAGGTTTAACTTAGTGGAACATATGATGTTTGAGTTAGGAAAGTTTTGTTTTTTCAAAGGTTCATTTGGTTCTGTGTTCCTTTTGATAAATAAGCAGGTGGACCATCCAATGAAGTGATTACCACCAGTTCCCACTGCTGCGGGGGGATTCTTTTATATATGTTCCTTCACATTGTGATGCTTCTATCAATGAGAAGCACCTGTAGAATTCAGAGCTTTGAGTATGTAGGAAACTAAGTGGATTAAGACCACTTGAAAATAAAATTATCAATGATTAAGTTATTAGCAAAGAAGAGACTACTCAACTTGTTTTTCTTTAGGCTGAATTTTCTGCTTGCTTTAGAGTTGTCTCTGGAAGAAATTAGTATTCTTTAAGGGGTCTGTGTTTAAACTTTCCAGATTGACCACACAAAGTTTATTATC
This sequence comes from Anas platyrhynchos, assembly GCF_047663525.1. Lineage (NCBI taxonomy): Eukaryota > Metazoa > Chordata > Aves > Anseriformes > Anatidae > Anas > Anas platyrhynchos. The sequence goes on along the minus strand of NC_092587.1, from coordinate 53,065,801 downwards.
TGCCCACATGTGTACAAAGAATTCCTACTTAAGTCATTTGGGCAACATTTGTCTGAAAGATTTCTTTTGATTGGATGGCTTTATTCAGTTTTAATTTTCTGCAAAATTGCAAGACCTGTGTTTTAGGCAGGCATAAGTCTTTCTAATGTTCTTGAGCAAGCTTTCAGTTAGGCTGTCATATTTGGAGGACTTTTACAGGACTGCTTGTCTTAATATTGTTTGGGGGGGATTGGAAAAAGGCATTTGTTAGATGAAAGATTTGTAGGAGGAGACATGACATCTTTTATCACCTTAATAAAATTACTGGGTTTTGTTATTAAATTAGCTGGCCTATTTAAAAAAAAAAAACAAAAACCAAACCACCACACAGGTTCTTTATGCTAATGTTCTTATGTATATCCTCAGAATCACAGTGGCTGCAAAAACCACTGCCATTTCCTTCTTTCTGTAAGCCTTGTTTTGCTGACTAAAAGTAGTGGCTTTATTTCATCGAGAGTAGATGAGTGATGGAGCCTGCGAAATACAGGAATAATGAAAAGGAAGCGCTAGGGAATGATATGGTGTTGCTTAGACTTCAATGTATGTCACAAGCAGCTTGACAGGCAAGTCAGGGAGGAACCTGTTTTTCTTGCTGTGTCCCAGAAGAATTTATATGCTGAGAATGCCTCTGCTGTCATTTCACAACGTAGTTCTGGAGTAGTATTTTGATATGCTACTTGTTCTTTCAGGATTACTTTGACATAGTGAAGAACCCCATGGACCTCTCTACTATAAAGAGGAAGCTGGATACAGGGCAGTATCAGGAACCATGGCAATATGTAGATGACATCTGGCTCATGTTCAATAACGCCTGGCTCTATAACCGCAAAACTTCCCGGGTATATAAGTACTGTTCAAAACTGGCAGAGGTGTTTGAGCAAGAAATTGACCCAGTTATGCAGAGCCTTGGTTACTGCTGTGGAAGAAAGGTAAGGAAAAGTCATTCTTGTTCTTGTTTTTTACTCTGCTGCTTGTTTTCTGACACTGAGGAGGAAAAACACAGCACTTGCAGCTGTTAGCAACTATGGTGTTTCAGAAATTATGAAAGCTTACCAGGATTCACTAATCTTAAGTGATCTGGTTTTAAGTTTTTAATGCATCTTCCAATTCTATCTGTTGCTTAAATCATATATTTGTATATAAGCCCTTGGGGGGCTGCAGGGGAAGAGTCAGTTACTGAAAGCTTATGTTGATTTCGTTTAGTGCTAACCAGTTCATAATTACAAATGAAACAGATGTTACTGCACAAATGCTCTCAATTTCAGTGTGTATTGAGACTGTTGCACTTCCACTCTCCTGTTTTGTTATGCTCTCCATGTTTGGAGAAGAGCTAACCTGAGAATAACAGCCTACTGAATGTTTCTTATGACTCTTTGTAGTCTTGCCGTACTGTGAGATCTGTGCACAGAATAACGTGGTCATGGGTGGTGTCTGGGTCATGCTTGCTTGCGATGGAGAGCAAGTGACGATGTATGAGCACTAAGATGACCCCTTCCTCTTTGCAGTTGGAGTTCTCGCCACAGACTCTGTGTTGCTATGGCAAACAGCTATGCACAATCCCTCGAGATGCCACTTACTACAGTTACCAGAACAGGTAAGGAAAACTCACTTGGTGCAGTTTTGTGCATGCTGCAATCAATCTGTCAAAGGCATGCATGTATATATACATACACCCTCTTTATATGTGTACACCTTCGTGTTACAAGAAAAAAGTTGCTGGAAGCGCCCTTGAATAGTTTACCTTGTGTGCTAGTGATTTCTTTTTGCAAAAGTGCACTGTAGTCTATGCTTTTCTGCTTGCAATAATGTGTGATGTCTTAATAAATTATCCTGCAGTTAATTAAATATCATATATACTAGTTTGTTGTCTTTGCTTGCTACCATGCAGCAGTATTTTTCATGGGGAAAAAAACACATACAGCAAGTATGTTATGTTCATAATACATATCATACTTGGCAAGTTTTTGTTTTTCTTGCAATTTTAACTGAAGAACAAATATATTTTTGTGGTGCAAATCTTCAATGAAGTTTTTTATATTCGGATACTAAGTAGATTGCTTGCTTTTTCTCCATAAGTAAGGGAGCTGTCTTCACAGGCTTTTAGCAGCTTTGTAAAGAGCTGTTAGTTCTACAGCTCTTAACTAATGTTTTTGACCTCCAGTTTATTGAAGTAATTAAGCCTAATCTTATTTCTAAGGAAAGATTTCTTGCTAGGCTTCTCTTTGCCAACTGAGGGATTGAGGCAGGAAGAAACAGACTTTGACACTCTCGTATCCCCATGCCTATTGCCAGAGTGCACCTGCTAGAAAAGGGATGGTTACCTCCAAATTATATTTCTTCCATCCATTTAGATCCTGCTCTGTTCTAACACCATTCAAAAACAGCAACAAGGAAAACAGATTTTCACCTGAAAGTCAAGATTTTGCAAGAATTATAAATTTCTCAAGCACTTGGTTAGGTAGAAGCAACCAAAGAGCTGTAACAGATATACCTGAACCTTTTTAGGCTTCGTAAAGTTTTACAGCAGTGAATGGAGGTTTTTAGGAATGAAGAAGGGAAATTGTTTGTAATTTGAGTTTGCAGAGTCCCATAACTTCTGTATTCTAAAAGTCCAAAATTACAATAAGCTCTGTATTACGTATCAGTATTTTCTATTTACATTTATCTATGATCAAACACTTGATGGACCAAAAGACAAGTATTCCAAAGTCTGGCATGCTTTACCTGCTTTCAAACATCAGAATGGAACGTTAACATGTGCACATGGGACTTATTTGTATATAACAATACACACACGTACGTGTCTATCCGTAGACTGAAGTGCACAATCCCTGAAGTACTGTTCTGTGCATCACCTCAGACGAAGGCTGGGAGAGAGGGTTGAGACCTGTTCCTCTTAGCTTAACAGCTGCTGTAGTGTTGGTTTGTGTAGCTTTACAATAAGCTGTTGTAACTGTTTTTAGATGCCTTGTGCACTCAATTAATGTGCTTTAGTAATAGAGAGGCCACAGTTTCAGAACACTTCTGAAGGCTGGGGTAGAATCTTGAATTAACCACTGTTTTTTTTCCAAATGTAAATGACACTAAATGAAACCTTTCTGTGATGCTTACTGTACTGATACTTGCGCTGTTCTGTGCTCAGATTGGGCTGTAGAAGAGCTGTGTATGTGTGGATAATTTTAGAGGTTTAGTTAATATATAGTTTGACAGTTCTATAATTGTCTGAAAGATTTTGAGGAGAGGTTGTTTTATTCTTTAAGATTCTGGTGTTTAGCTTCCCCTTTCAACTGGGAGAGAATCCTGTGGCCTTTCAGCATTTATTCATTGAAGATGGAAGGTTTATCCTTCTTCCATTGATGTCCTATAGATCCTCCTGCCAACAGAACTGCTATGCTGATTTCTACATCAGCATAGCAGTTCTTCCTTCTTTCTGCTCTTCCCCTCTTTCATTTTAATTCTTTGCTATGTGTGGCATGGATTATTAAAATGAAGAGGGTATGGGTATACTAAAATGGAATACTCGTTTAATTTGCTTTAATCATTTGCTGCTTGAGAACCCGTTTGAGAGATTTATTGCTAATCTGTGCTTTGCCTTGGCTTTCTGCTTTGTGTTGTCTTGTCCTGCTTCCATGTTCTTGTTTTTGTCCTGCAAACCCCCATTTCTTTGTCTGTTTGTGTATCTTCTCCTTCGTGCTTGTCGTTGTCTGCACTTGGCTTTGATTGCGCAAAAAACCCACCCAAACAAACAAAACCAAAAACCAAAACCAAAACAAAACCAACCAAACACAATGTGGGGCCCATAAATCTGCATCATTGAATATCCTTGCCGCCGTTGATGACCTGCTCTCTGCTCCTGTCCCTTCCTTGGCCTGCTGTGATTGGTGGCTCCATTGCTTGGCTTGGGCTGTGTTGTGTGGACGGAGCAGTTCACCCAAATATGGCCTTCTTGCTGACAGGTATCATTTCTGTGAGAAGTGCTTCAACGAAATCCAAGGGGAGAGCGTTTCTCTGGGAGATGACCCTTCACAACCTCAAACGTAAGTTACTCGTGTCTGCTTGGATTATGCATTCATGAACCGTGTCATGGTCTAAAGTGCGTCCTTGAAGGGAGAGGGGGAGAGGGAGTTCAGTTTTTGGTGACCCTATTTCTAGGCCAGTATAGGGAGGACCAGATATTTTTAGTAAAAGCCTGGGCTTGTGCTGTAAATTTCTTCTTTAAAATCTTGACTGGCTCAACTGTTGGTGAGGAGAAATTGCAACTATAGAGCTAGAGAGAAAAAGCAGAGAATCACTATTTTTCTGACAAAAACATCAAAGTATTTGAATGTAGAAAAGAACCATGACTACAGGCAGGTAGGTGACAGATGTAGCTTGAAGTAGTTGAATGTAACATTCTGCTTATAGGCTGGCTATTCATCCTTCAGCTTGCTTTTCATCTAAATCAGAAGCAGGCAACCTCCTTTTTGCCATTCAAATATTTCAGTGTTGGAGTGCCATCTGCCTATGAGAAATCTGTGCAGTTGTTGAACCAATAATGGCAAAAGGCTGTGGATGGGTTTCCTTGCATCTTCCATGGTGGTAGGAACTTGTTTGGACAGTCATCTGTTCCACTGTGCCTTTCTCATACCTCCCCCAAAAATCTTGAATCAGTTTTGGGAGACTAAGGAAGCCCTTGTGGGACAGCTAAGCGCCAAGCGGTTATTCTGAAGGCTTCGAGTTGTTAAGATGTTAAAGAAAGCTATTCTGGGGAAGGACCTTCCAAGAACTCTGCAGATAGAAACAAGTGGGGAACTTGAAAGTCTAAAGCGAAGGGGAGAGTTGTCAAAGTCAGTAACTGGGCAGATTGAGGTGACTTTTGCTGGAAGTAGAAGCTGTCTTCAGCAGCACATCAATGAATTTTGGTCACGCTTACATATGTATTTAGAGCAATTGTGGGAGAATCTACTAGGGCTTGAGCAGGTATAAGTGTATCTGCTGCTCTGGAAGGAAAAATAAATAGTTCTTGTGCTGGTCAGTGTAATGGGCCAGGCCCCTGCGAATAGTATGGATTGCTACTCTGCTAGAAGCAAAGACAAGATTTAATCAATATTGTTCAATTTTATTAGTATGATATCTGGGATATGAGGTAATTACACATGAGAAAAGCAAGTATATAGGTACATTGAGGTCTATGTAAGTAAATATCAAACGTGTATACAAAATTTTGCCTAGCTGCTGAGAGAACACAGCCTGTCTGGTAGGCATAAGTTGGCACAGCTCATCACAAACATTTGAGTCAGGGTAGGAGGCAGCATAGAGTGCTTTTCAATTGTTATGCGACATTTGGAAATACAGGTGCTAGCAACAAATTTAATTTTTAGTAATTAAATGAACCATTGCTTTCAAGCAAATAACGGTGAGAAGGTACTTCCAGTTCATAATGTACTTTGTTTTTGTAGTTGCTTTAAATATTTGGCTGTTATGTAATGAAAATGGACACTATAAGCTGCACATAAGCAGCAAGTATACTTTTAAACACTCGTTCTCCTACTTAAAGGCTTTCTCTCAGGACCTCATTCTGATGGGGCAGAGAGATCTTGCTCCCTTCCTCTGTTACAGTAATGTGTAGTTAAAATGAAGGAAAGCAAAAAAAAAAAAAAAAAAGCTTAGAAACATATGTCAGGTCTTATTAGAACACTTCGGTGACTAGAGCTACAGTTTGGAGTAACTGGAAATTCTGCAGAATAAACGCTGAAATAAAAGGATTGGAAGGTTAATGCAAGTTGGTGTGACACAGACTCAGCCCTTCTTAGGGAGGCATGTATCAATTGTCTCATGTTATCCAGCATCTCCTTAAGGTAAATTCTCAGGGATCTGGGTATTCTTGTTATGAATGTTCTGGACTACTTTGAATTACACTGGTGTAAAAGATACCTGGGACCATACCGTCAAAAAGACAAAATTTCTAGACCTGCAAAGGACTTTTTAAAGGAAGGTAAACCTAAAGTGCAAAGTGATGGCTGGGTTGAGGTTGGAGTGTTTGGAAGCTTAAATTTCTCCTTTGAAGTTAATCTAGGAGGAAGGCTAGAGGAATCTGAAAGAAAAGATCCTTTTTCAGTAATGAAAGATAATTGGAATTCTCTGCCTTCAGAATATCAGAGGCATATCAAATGGTCCTTTCACTATGAGAGACTGATCAAGCTTCTCCAGAACTTGAACCACCTATTTACTATTTATCCTTGGGTAAAACTGAATAAGGGAGCAATGTGGGTCTTCACAAGCTATTGTGCTACAGAGAATTTTCTTTTTCCAGTGGGCAGAGTCAAGTGTGGCATATATTTTGATTGTCAATCACTTTGAGCAATAAGATACCCTTCTTTGTAGTGCTAGTGAGTGTTTAAAAAAAAAATCTGCTTGCAGGTGTTGTCTTGGTGTGTGGACGTGTGTGTGGTATGGCATGAATATATGCTGTCTTGTGTTAAAACTGAGTTTTATTGCCTGTTTTTCCATAGCACGATAAACAAAGAACAGTTTTCGAAAAGGAAAAACGATACACTGGACCCTGAACTGTAAGTAATGCTGTCACATCTTGAATGATCCTCATTTCATCATAGCTCTTTTGTTAAAGACATGTTATTCACTACTAGCTTTGTTTTTCATCATCGTCCAAACTTCGTGTAGCTCTGTTCGTTAACCGGCAGGGGCTGCTAAACAAGCAGCATATCTGCCATTCTGTCTTGAGTACCCAAACTACCACAGCTGTACTTAAGAAAAATGTAAAGCTGTATGTATGGCCTGAAATTAGTGCATTTTGTTGTCTTTAATGTAGATCCAGCAAAAGAATGAATGCAGATAACTAAATTTGAAATGCTGCTGCAGCAAGTGCATGTCTGAGAACTGATTTGGGTCATTTGGCAGTAGCTTTTTTGGTGCTGTTGGCTCCTCTAGTTGTCATATTTCACAGGCAGCTGTAGTAGAAGGAAAAGATCTGTTAAATTTGAATTATTTGGTTCTTCTGTACTGCTCTAGAAGCAGAACTGTAAGCATTCAGTAAAGATGGTGGTGACTCAGCTGCTTTTCTTTGTATTTCTGATGGTTTTTTTTTTTTGAAGCCACTTTGAGCTCCTTCGTTATACACCTGTGCTGCTACTCTGAAAATGCTATCCTCATTCTCGAATGAGTAGCAGGGATATTTATTCTTCCCACACTATTCTTGTAAAGGGCATAAAGGCCAGCCAATTCTTTCTTCTATTTTGCGAGGGCTGTGGGAAGGAGAAAATAGGAACTTGATTCATAACTTGTCTTTCCATTTGTTATAGTGGAGATGCAGCCTAACACTAACATACAAGCCTAACCTACAGTATGATACCATGTGCCCTACATAAATGACAACTATTCATTTTAAGTCTGACTTAGAAGCAGTTGTATTCAAAAGGAGTCAGATTGTCCTGATACATGAAATAACCTTAGCTATTTAGGAAACCTATATTCACCAACATCTGTGACCTAAACAGCATGACTTAGCTCTGAGCTGTCCTTAAATCTCCGGAATTCTGAAAAATGCCCTTGACTATTGTTAGTGTTTTTCTCTTTCCCACCTTTCTGCAGTAGATGTGCAATGTTCCCCAGGCTTCAAGCACAGTGGGGCAACTAACAACCCACGGTTTCTCCTGGTTCCTTGCTTCTGATGGCTGTGAATCAATTTTCTTTATTGTAGCAGCAACAAGCAGTTCACAGGTTTGAGTCTTAGAAGGGTTTCACTAATTAAAAAAAAAAAAAAAAGTAGATGGCAGTAAGGCAAGCAAATGGTGTAACGTGTCCCTGCATAGCCTACCTGCAGATCTGTAATGCATTCTGGAGGCTGTTCTCAGCGTAGGTATCCTCTATGATAAATAGAATCGAGAACCTTAAATACTAGAACTGTTTTATTAAAGTACTACAGAATGCAGAAACAACTAATGGTACTACTAATCTTGCTTCCCTGCCACCTTTTTTTTTTCTTTCTACAGGTTTGTTGAATGTATAGAGTGTGGAAGAAAAATGCACCAGATCTGTGTTCTTCATAATGAGATAATCTGGCCTTCTGGGTGAGGAATTTCTCCTTAAGTAGAGTATGAGATAGATTTATTGGAGTTAGTGCATGTCTAAAGATGTCTAATAAAACCCTGTCTAATGGAAAAAGTTGCATATCCACCTGAAAAACTTAAAGAATACATACGGTAACCTCAGATTTGGAAATCATGTCTTACTATTTCGTGTGAAGTTTTCTAACATTCTGTATGTAGAAGGCCTATCAGCCTTATCCTTCAGCCTTTTATGTTTAAAGGTACTTCTGCTTTGTGAAAAGATGTTCTTAGTTTGAAACAATTTCATACCAATTTATTTTCTGCACAATTCAGATTGCTTTGTCATCTTCAAATTTTGTAACCGCTGAAGTATTTTAAGATGAATTCCCCTTCTTGACCCCCTGATCAGATGAAATTGAAAAGCAGCGTAGCTGTCTTTAAATACTGAGTAGCTGTTGATCAAAATATGCTGTCTTTTATTGCTTTAATATCCCTTTAAAGAAACTTAAACATTGTATGTAGAGAAAGATCTATAGGGAGAGTTGAGATGATTCCTTCCTGATGAGAGCTCTTTAACTTTTACCATTTTGTTATCATTCACATTTCTGCAGAAAAGGTAGATACACTGTAACAGAAATAATTTGCAAATCTTTTTATAAGCTACAATGTACTGAAGTTTTGTTTTTTTTTAATAAGGAGGGGAAGAAGGAAAGAAAAAGATTGGCCTCTAGCCAACTTGTATTTTTTCTTAACAGTTTGAGACTGTTTAACGTAAAGTATTCCTGGAACAATTGGTGTCAGACCTGCCAGTAAAGATGCTGTTTCCTGGGCTGAAGCTTGCAGGTTGTGGCAGAGTTGTACACAGGCGGTGTACCTCTTGGATCCTGTACCGCAGCTGTTTTTGCTGGCACTATTCTCTGTGCTGTCTGTTAGTTCAATTTTCGGTTAAGGTATTTTCCAGACCTTACCTGGTGAAAGATTTTGTCTCCAATAAGATGCTAAGGAAATTGTGGTCTGATTTGGAGTGTTTTTCACTTTACCATATTTCTGCTTCAGTTTTGTCTGTGATGGCTGCCTAAAGAAAACAGGACGAACCAGGAAAGAGAACAAATTCTCTGCTAAAAGTAAGTTTCTGATGACATTTGCACAAGCAATCTTAAATACTTTAAGAGTGGGGAAGAATTGGCTTTATGCTCATTTTACATTTCAGTCTTTGAGTTAGGTGGAGGACACTTTCTTGAACATCTGTTCTGTGGTCTTCAAAATGTCTGCATTCTCAGGTGCTGCCTTTTGGTTAATAGTCTGTGGTACAGGATTTATGTACTATTTTAAAGCACTGCTAGTGCACGATCCATGGTATTTTTATCTGTTACAGGGTTAATAGGAGCTGATTTGAAGGCACTATATGGAACAGAGACAGCAATCACACAAGTTTCCACCTAGACAAAACAAGTCTTTAGAAAGCTGCTTAGCTTAGTGTACATAAAATAGTAAATATTTACTATAGCTGCTCAAAAAAAAATAATTTCCAGTCAACCAGTATGTTTGGAGATTCAAATCTAACTTAACAGCAGTGTTATGCAGGTACTTAAGTTGCTGCTTTGGAAAATGAGGAAGGAGTTTGTCCAAGACTGTAAATTGTCTTGAAATTTGGGGTGGGGCTAGGGGGTGGACTGATAGACTTAGCACTCAGTCAAAAATTTCTCTTCAGCATTTCTCATGAAATGGAAAGCAAACCAAAAGTTTCAATACAGGTGTTACCACCTAAGTTTTCTTTCTAGCAACCTGTATCTGTTGCCAGACATACATACTGCGTACATGGTGATGCTGGATGTATACGCTGTATACTTCGCTAAGAAGGTCTTAAATTGAAAAATGGAAGAGCCGAGTGACAGATCTGTAACCTCTGTCAGAAGTAGTGGGCAGCAGTGAGACGGGCCTTGTTATACCACAAATCTTTGAACTCCCTTTCAGCTTTAGGTTTTGTCAGCTAACTCCATGCTTGTGCTTCTGTCTGCATTTTGTTTGAAGAAACTTCTGAACAACCTGTTATTTGCAGACAGTGATTTAGTAGTTCTTTATCAAAATGGATTCTTTGGGAAGTAAAGAGATTAACTTGACTAGTGTGACTTAAAGACAGAATATACTTCTAAGTGCAACATCTTGTCTCGTCTAAGCTACATCTGAGAGCAGTGTTTGTAATCCAGTTTAAGTAATTAGAAGCTTCTATTCAAGAAGAACCTTAAGTGATTGACTTTAAAGACAGATAGGAACTGGGTTGAGATGCAGATTGTTTCTTTGTTTGAATGTCTAAACCATAAGCGTGCCTGTAGGTGAAAGGCAGCTCATCTTTATCCAGAAGGGGTCGCGTTCAAAGATAATGCTTTCATTTATAGTAACGTACTGCATGTGTTGAGTCACTTTTCATTTCTCACCTGAAGAGAGAAATCACATTTGAACACTTTGGTTTTGTATATATTCAGAGATGGTGTCTTCTTCCTGCAGGGTTACCGGCTACAAGACTTGGTACCTTCTTGGAGAACAGAGTCAATGACTTCCTAAGGCGACAGAATCACCCGGAGGCAGGAGAGGTTACAGTTAGGGTGGTACATGCGTCTGACAAAACTGTCGAAGTGAAGCCAGGAATGAAAGCAAGGTATGTTCTATCTGCTTCTAGGTTTGATCTGTTTTGAGGAGGAGGTGGGAGGGAAAACTATTTGAATTTGCTTGTATGTTACTATAAAGAAAAAATACTGATGGATTCAAAACCTCGCTACCAACCAGTTCTTGACAAACAGGTACTACGGGAGCATATTAGTTCTGATGAGTGTTGTCTTTTTCATAGCACAAAGTGGATGTGTTATATTTGAGTAGTCTGTAAGCATTTAAATGTAAAATTACCCTAAAATTACACTTGTTGTCTTTACATGCTGATACGTATTCTCTAATATGTGGATGCATTTGGAATTCCCTTTTTACCTTCTAATGTGCAGATTTGTAGACAACGGAGAGATGGCGGAGTCTTTCCCTTATCGAACAAAAGCGCTTTTTGCCTTCGAGGAGATTGATGGTGTAGACTTGTGCTTCTTTGGGATGCATGTGCAGGAATACGGCTCAGACTGTCCCCCACCCAATCAAAGGTGAGTAGCTGCATGAAATCTGATTTTGTTTTGGTAATGTTTCAATTAGGTAAAGCTTCTGAGGTTCTGTATAGAGCTTCAGCCTTGCATATCTGAAGAATGTTATTTGTGTTAGCTTCTAGAAACAAAATAGCTTCTGGAGGGGATATTTAGTTAAAATAACTTATTACTGGGGTTGTTGGCTGTCAGACTGACTTCAGGATCAGCTGTCAGTATTCTAAGGAGAGGGATTGGATGGCTCTACAGAGAGGAGGCAAAGATATCAAAAACTGGTACGTTAGGATTAGTGACTTTATATTGGAAGACTTTATATTAGAAGATTATATTGGATGCTTCAAATATATGAAATGTGAATAAATTTCTAGAACTAACTTAAAATCTTTGCTTCTCATCATGCCCTCTTTTTTTCTAGGCGAGTGTATATATCTTACCTCGACAGTGTTCATTTCTTCCGCCCTAAATGCTTGAGGACTGCTGTCTATCACGAAATACTAATTGGATATCTAGAATATGTCAAGAAATTAGGGTAAGCCTTTTTAATGTTTTCTGTGCAGATTTATGCTAGATAAATCTGCATAATCTTTATGTTCTTAGTGCAAATTAAGTTACTTCATCTTATTGTGCAGAATTCGGTGTTTAAATATCAACCAGTGATAGAATAAACTGGTAACACCTGTTTACAAGTGAGAAGACAAAAAAATGGATTTACAGGTATTTCAGGAGAGGCTTGTTTCACATATTCTAGGTATAAAAAGCATTTCCAGACTGTTTTAAGTCTAGGTAGAAAAAGTTAACCTTGTATGGACAACAAAATTTGGCTGGCCTTGTTGATTGATTGTACAGTCCTTGTGAAACGCCACTGCTTTAATCAGGTCATTCCTTTGGACTGGCAAGTAAGTTCTTATCCATGTTAGTTTATGAGGAGAGAGGTAAGTGTCTTGTCTGCACTGATTAACAGCTGTGCAAGGCTACTGAGAAACCTCTTAGAGAAGGAGGAGTTCAAATTGTGAGGAACTGGAAAGGTAGAGGAAGAGGACAGTATACATGGGACAGCACCAAAGAACAGAATATACATGCAACAGCACAAAAACCACCACAGAACAAAACACCACAGAGCACGTTAAGGAGAGAGAAGGGTGGAAATTAAATGACTGATAACTGAAGTAGGAAAGGCAGTGAGGTAAACATCAGTCTATTGTTAAGGGTATCTGGTATAGTTTGGCAGAGTTATTCATGAAGAAATTCTTAGGGATTGTTTAGGGTAATTGAGAAAAAATGAGGGAGTCAGAACAGAGGGGTGGATGGTACTGTACTGTCTACAGTACCTCAGAGAGATGTTACATTCACCTATGATGAATATATACACTTCGAAGGCATATATTAGACTTCTTTCCTGATGTTTTGTTATATATTTTCTGACCTGTGAGTCTGAAAAACTTATGTGTAGAGCTCAAGGCTCAGTTTTACTTAATGCTGTTCTGTGCTAATGGGTAACATCAGGTTCTCATTTTGGGAAAACAATATTGGTCACGCAATATCATCTCTCCATTCTCAGGCAGAAGGAATGACAACTGGCTGCAGTTCCCAGGGTTTGGGTAGGGTTCTGCAGAACTGTTTCTCAACGCACCAAGGATGGTTATTTTTCTCTAACTTGAGATCTGATTATTGCTCCTACTGGAGTTCTTTTTAAAAACTAATAAAGAAGAACTGAGGATGAAGAAATGATCTTCATGGCATTATAGTCTCTGCAGCTGCTACTATTTGGATGTCATCTGTCTTCATAGTGCTTATGATTGTATACCCAACAGAATAGGTTGATAGCGACTGTGTTTTGTTTATTTCCAGATATAATTGTGAAACCTTTAAAAACTGATTTTCAAAATTAAAAAGAATCTACGGTAGAAAAATGAAGTGTGTTTAAGTAATTGTGTTTCTTAAATGTTGCTAGGTAATGAATGATTAGTGTCTCATAGAAAAAGCATTCTGCATTTTCCTACTATAAAATACCTCGTCTCCGTATTTCTTGTTAGTTAATTGGCAGGTGGTAACTGCGGGTCTGCATTAGGCTTTGTTTTTTTTTTTTTTTACCTTGACTTAAAAACATGCGCATTGGATATGAGCTCCTCTGTATATAGTGCTAAATCTCTTAAAAAAAAAAAATATATATATATATAAAAATAATTAATGGAAAGGTGTTAATGTTATCTGTGTGAATGGAGCTGGAATGAACACTGGAATTGAGATCTTGGAGAGCTACGTGTATAATTACTGTACTTCTGGTAATAGCAGCCAAGTTTGTGGGAGCTCCATCTGGTGGCAGAGAGGGAAGCAAGCTCTATTAACTATCATCAGAGCCCACATGTACTCTTTTTGTCTAACGATGCTAGGTATACTACTGGACATATCTGGGCATGCCCACCAAGTGAAGGAGATGACTACATCTTCCACTGTCATCCTCCTGACCAAAAGATACCCAAACCCAAACGACTGCAAGAGTGGTACAAGAAGATGTTGGACAAGTCTGTGTCAGAGCGCATTGTCCACGATTACAAGGTTTGTTAAGTGCATGTTTGTGTTGTGGGAGGGTTTTGACCAGTCTCATCTTCATTTTTTTTTTCTTTGCCTTATGCATTGTCTGATTCTGGGAGTGTACTACATCAGTTTTAAGGGAATTGAGCACTAAAAGCTTAGAGTTAACCTGTCCTATTCAAAGCATGTAGCTTCTGAAATCAATTCTAATGGGAGATTTAAAATGACTACCTGGAATAAACTAAATTTGTGAGCAATGCTAACAAATAATGCTCACAAATAAGGATCTAATTTTTACGATGTAAAGAATTTATGTAATCTCTGGTTTTCCTGTGTTAAGATTTCAGGGTTAGGCTGCTGACAAAGTTGGGAATAGGTAAAATCTTTGGAATTACCAGCTAGTGTAGAGAGGTCAGTGATTATAGATATTAGTGCCTTTTTATCATGTATTGAAAATTATCTTTACTCACTTGATTTGTAATAGTGGTAACCAGATGTTGTTTTCTTTTTTCAGGATATATTTAAGCAGGCGACAGAAGACCGTTTAACAAGTGCAAAAGAGCTACCTTACTTTGAAGGGGATTTCTGGCCGAATGTTCTAGAGGAGAGTATTAAGGAACTCGAGCAAGAGGAAGAAGAACGGAAGAGAGAAGAGAACACTAGTAATGAAAGCACGGATGTAAGAATGCTTCCATTATTTCATGATCTAAAGTAAAAGTTGTGATTACCTATAGTCATTTGAATATTTAAAAACAAAAACAAAAACAACAACAACAACAACAACACAAAACACTGCTAGGCTATTTGCATGGCTGGCTTTTTCACCTTTTGCTGTAATGGAAAATTCAAATTTACGTTTTATAAATTAACAGTTTGGTAGAATATCAGCTACATTTCTATTAGCAGTGGCTGTTCATATGGCTATAAACCTAACTAATTACCAAAGTCAATTAAAGTGAAACAACTGTTAGTTGAATATTTTGCTGCTGAAATGCAATTATCCATGTTCATGCTGCAAGCTCATCCTGGCTTGGAAGCTTCTTCCTTAAGCTTTAGCTTCTGGACAGTGTCTCTCCTTTCCAACCTAGATGTTACAACAGTGATCTTAGCAGAACACTTGGAGAAAGCAAGACAGCTGTGATTTAGTGATTTACTCAACTGAGGGTTTTGTTTTTTAAGTGGGAAGCTTTACAGTATTGAGGATGTAAAGCACAAAATCCTATTGAATTGTTGTGGGACTACCTAAACTACAGATTTTTTTTGCTAGTATCTTGTGCAATTTTTTTTAGGAGAACATGCAAAAAATATCCTCTTGCATTCCACACAGAACAAAAAAGCTATACCTCTTCAAAAATAAATTTGAAAATGAGCAGATGTGGAATTCATACATTTGTCCTTGCTTTGTTGAGCTCTTTGTGGAAGAGGTAGTGAAAAGTTAGTAATCCTACTCACACAGTAGAACTTACTAGTTAACTCTTGTTTAAATGCTGCTGCTTCCTCATCTTATGATATTTGAATTTTGTTCTGGTTTAGAGTCAGCGTTCTCCTAAAAGATTTCTGCATCAAAAAGTTAATTTAATGTTGCAGGAGAACCACATGTTCTACTTGTGCTGCTCTTTGCAACACCTCCTGTCAAGGCTTTTGAATAAACTAAGTTTGAGCCATCTGGGAATTAGGCAACTTGATACTGAATTTGCAATAACTAACAAATAGTTACTTGGGGAGGCATCATTTTGGTTTTTTTTCCCCACTTGGCATAGTTGCAGGTTCACATCTCTCTCATCTATCAGAAACCAGTGTTGAGGAATCTGACCTAGCTGTGTGTGTGATGCTTCTCAGTGCCTATGTTGATCTTTCACAGCAGTTTGGCCCAAAAACTCATGGTGGGGAAAGCCTGCAGCATATTGCTGTTCAACCTTTGTTACTAAAAATAAATTGAACTTGTTATTTACCCCAGATTTCAATGAAATCTGAGGCAATAATAATCTGTAGACTCTAATTAAGTGATAATCATTCATGTTCACTGGAAATTTCCATCATGATAAAGTTATTTTAAGCTTAGCTAAAAGCTTTTTTGAATTAAGAATTGCTTTGATTCTTGACTGTCATATGCTCGAGTGTTTTGAGAGGCCCTCTCAGGAGCACAGAGAGTAAACTGTTCATTGGTATTTGATTATAACTGAAATGAAGCTGACCTGTTTTAACTGTTGCACCTTCCTCCTATCACATCCTCATTAGAAATGATATTGCTAAGGCCTTTTGAACTTGGAAGAAAAACTTCATATAAAAATCAGTTTAATATTATACAGTTAAGAACTGTTGGACAGAGGGGTGTAACAAGGTAAATCTACGTGATTAAGTCTCTTATCTACAGTTAGTGTAATATCAGTTCTGCTTTTTTTAGTTTTAAAATGCAGCGAGGGCCATTTGCTGAACCCATTTGTGATTATTCAGGTTCTTCAGCATTCAGCTATCAGAGACAAACAACTTCCGATAAATATTGTTTAGTGTTCTTTATCCCTCCTAAGCATTTATGCTTTTAGTGCTTTTGGAGCTATGCATTGTTGATCTTGTTATCTTATGGAGTGATTCCAGTGGAATTAATGTAATCTTAACTTCCTTTCAGGGGACACCATGGTAAGTGTCTTTGGAGTGAATTACTGTGAGTTTTAGTCCTGCAATTATAAGAGGTGTGAAAGTAATAAAATGTTGATGTGGTGTAACTTAGATACATGACATAAAATGCCTTTAAAATTGCCAGGTGAGCAAGGGAGACAGCAAAAATGCCAAAAAGAAGAACAACAAGAAGACAAGTAAGAACAAGAGCAGTTTGAGTCGTGGCAATAAGAAGAAGCCTGGCATGCCCAATGTGTCCAATGACCTCTCCCAGAAGCTGTATGCCACTATGGAGAAACACAAGGAGGTAAGAGCTGATAGAATGAGAAATATAGCTTGTACTTAAGTACGCAAGTGTACAAAAACTTAGTACTTTCAACAGATCAGTGTGCTGTAAATCATACAGGTATGGCTGGGGAATTGGGTGGCCCACCAGACAAAGGTACCAGTAAGTCAGGGCGTTCTTTGCTATGAGGGCAGTGGGGTTAATTCAACTGTGCACGTGTGGAAGGAACTTCCTAGCAGTAAAACTGTTGTAGCCATCCAGACTGTTAGTCTGTTCAGTCCAGCACACGTTACCTAATGCTTCTGAAGGTGAGCTTGCAGTGTACCTGGAGGTTTGAAATTTCCCAGTCTTTACAAAACATACCACCTTAGCAGCACATCATTTGAGTGTTAGCTGGACCTGGAATTGTGCACTCTGTGTAATGTAGTTTGGTGAAGAAAACATCTTGTTAAATCTGGCATTAACTCTTTTTTTTCTTTGATTCTTAGGTCTTTTTTGTCATCCGTCTCATTGCTGGCCCTGCAGCCAACTCCCTGCCTGCCATCGTTGAGCCTGACCCACTCATTCCATGCGACCTGATGGACGGGCGCGATGCTTTCCTAACCCTTGCTAGAGACAAGCACCTGGAGTTCTCCTCACTACGAAGGGCTCAGTGGTCGACCATGTGCATGCTGGTGGAGCTGCATACGCAGAGCCAAGACCGCTTTGTTTACACCTGCAATGAGTGCAAGCATCATGTGGAGACCAGATGGCACTGCACTGTTTGTGAGGTATGCTTGGTGAAGGTTTCCCTACTCGTGTGCCTGTATCTCTGTGCCCAGAGTGCTCTTCAACTAATTTCACAATATTAACTAATGAAAAAGATCTCTACAGCTCATCTTCTGGTAGTTAGAAAAGAGAGGAAATGTTTTCTGTATCAGATAATGCTATTAGTTGACTACTTGATATGATTTTTGTCTCCTACTTTAATGCTGTGAAGAACTAAAATAGCAGAATGGTGTTTCCCGTAGTTCATTTAAGGTACCGCTGCTTAAGCAGCTGGAAACTGTAGCGATTGCTTGAGTTGTAATAGTGGGCTTACTTGATTCTTCTGAAGTGCAATTCATCCTTCCTTCCTCCAGAGTCAGAGTGGTGCTGCGATATTTCTCTGAATAGGGTTCTTCATCAGCTTACCATTACAGAGATTTTGTTGTGCTATAAAACAGATTCCTGTACTTGTGTGACTATTCTGCTAAACTGTTGTCGGTCTGTAGTAGCAAACAGCATACTTGTCCTAGACGTGTTTGCAATACCCAGGGTGTTTGAAGACGAAGCCCAGTGGCCTGTGTCAATGCTGTGTCCTCCAGAAGCTGGAATAATCTCGAATCTGGCTTAATTTAATTTTGTAGCCTGCTGGAATTAAATGACTACCTTGGATTCAGTTCTGAAAATCCCTAGTTAAAATTTGATGCTCTCATTTTGCAATATGTACTGGAAAATGAATTCCAAATTTCCTATGGATTAATGAATCCTGAGGACTTGGATCTTCTTAAAATCAGTTACTGAGCCCAGATTCTTTGGCTGTTGTTTTCACAGAATGTAAATGCTGTTCTATTCTTCTGTCAGTACACTTTGCAGTTTAACTCACTTGGAAATGCAGCTTTCATTCTGCTTTCTTTGAAAATTGGTCAAGATTGAGAGAAAACGTACTCCTTTTGAAGAGGCAGTAGATGGGCAGCTGTTTGTTCCTTGCCTCTCTCTTCTCTTTTTTTTTTTAATCAGGAAAGAGAGGGATTTTTCCAGCCCAGCTGAATCACGTGTGACTTACTAACCCAGAGCAAACTTGTTTTTCAAGCTATTTGTGTAAATTTCAGACACCCTTACACCCATGCGCTTTCTCTGGCAATAATTTGGGTTTATTCCTCTCTGCTACCTCAACGTAGCCTGAAAAAGTAAATTTTTCCCTCAAGCAACAATTTGCCTGGAAGGAGCAGTCTGGGAGCAACTTGTTGGGGTAGCATGGCATTTATTTTATTGTATGGAGTTACGGGATCACTGATAACTCTGCCTTCGTTGTCTTTCCAGGATTACGACCTGTGCATCACCTGCTATAACACTAAGAATCACGACCACAAGATGGAGAAATTAGGCCTTGGTCTAGATGACGAGAGCAACAACCAGCAGACTGCAACCACGCAGAGCCCTGGTGATTCGCGTCGCCTGAGCATCCAGCGCTGCATCCAGTCTCTGGTCCATGCCTGCCAGTGCCGCAATGCCAACTGCTCGCTGCCGTCCTGTCAGAAGATGAAACGGGTTGTCCAGCACACCAAAGGCTGCAAACGCAAAACCAATGGCGGGTGCCCCATCTGCAAGCAACTCATTGCTCTCTGCTGCTACCACGCAAAGCACTGCCAGGAGAACAAGTGCCCGGTGCCCTTCTGCCTCAACATCAAACACAAGCTGCGGCAGCAGCAGCTTCAGCACCGCTTGCAACAGGCGCAGATGCTCCGAAGGAGGATGGCGAGCATGCAGCGGACCGGTGTGGTGGGCCAGCAGCAGGGGTTGCCCTCGCCCACACCAGCCACCCCGACGACTCCGACGGGCCAGCAGCCCCCGACGCCGCAAACCCCGCAGCCCCAGCCTCCGCCGCAGCCCGCCTCGCAGCCTCAGCCCGCGCCTCCCAACAGTATGCCGCCCTACTCCATGCCGAGAACTCAGCCCCCCAGCGCTGTGTCCCAGGGCAAGGCAGGCGGCCAGGTGACTCCTCCGACTCCACCCCAGCCACCTCAGCCGCCGGTTCAGGGGCCTCCTCCAGCAGCGGTGGAAATGGCCATGCAGATCCAGCGGGCGGCGGAGACCCAGCGGCAGATGGCCCAGGTTCAGATTTTCCAGAGGCCGATTCAGCACCAGATGCCCCAGATGCCGCCGATGGGAATGAACCCTCCGCAGATAGCCAGAGGTCCCGGTGGCCATATAGATCAAGGCATGGGGCCGGCAGGAATCCAGCAGCAGCCGCCGTGGGTGCAGGGGGGCTTACCCCAAGCTCAGCTGCAGCCGGGGATGCAGAGGCCATCCATGATGTCCGTGGCCCAGCCGGGTCAGCCGATGAATATGGCACCTCAGCCAGGGATGGGTCAGGTCCCCGGCGCCGCTCAGCCCAAACAACCACCTCTGCCCCAGGCAGCCTTACAAAACCTCCTGCGGACTCTCAGGTCTCCCAGCTCACCCATGCAGCAGCAGCAGGTGCTCAACATCCTTCACTCCAACCCTCAGCTGCTGGCCGCTTTCATCAAGCAGCGGGCCGCCAAGTACGCGGGCTCGCAGAACCCCCAGGGGATGCCGGGGCAGCCCGGGATGCCCCAGGGGCAGCCGGGGCTCCAGCCGCAGCAGGCCATGCAAGGGCAGCAGGCGGGGGTGCACCCCAACCCGGCCATGCAGAACATGAACCCCATGCAGGCGGGCGTGCAGAGGCCCAGCATGCCGCAGCAGCAGCCGCAGCAGCAGCCGCAGCAGGCCATGGCCGGGATGAATCCTCAGGCGCAGCAGATGAACATGAATCACTCGGGGATGGCTCCCCAGTTCCGCGACCTCCTGATGAGGCGGCACCAGATGATCGAGCAGCAGCGCCAGCAGCAGCAGCAAGGAGCGGGACCCGCGCTGGGGCCGGGGATGGCCAACCACAACCAGTTCCAGCAGCCGCAGGGCGTGGGGTACCCCCAGCAGCAGCAGCAGCAGCAACAGCAGCAGCGAATGCAGCACCACATGCAGCAGATGCAGCAAGGAAACATGGGACAGATAAGCCAGCTCCCCCAGGCGATGAGTGCAGAGACAGGAGCCAGTTTGCAGCAGGCTTTCCAGCAGAGGCTGCTTCAGCAGCAGATGGGGTCCCCAGCTCAGCCCAATCCTATGAGCCCCCAACAGCACATGCTCCCCACGCAGGCCCAGTCCCCACACCTCCAGGGCCAGCAGCTCCCTTCATCGCTCACCAACCAAGTGCGTTCTCCGCAGCCTGTACCCTCGCCGCGGCCCCAGTCCCAGCCCCCCCATTCCAGCCCGTCCCCCCGGATGCAACCTCAGCCTTCTCCACACCACGTCTCCCCGCAGACCAGCTCCCCACATCCAGGACTGGTAGCTGCCCAGGCTAACCCCATGGATCAAGGGCACTTTGCCAGCCCGGACCAGAGTGCAATGCTTTCCCAGCTTGCTAGCAATCCCGGCATGGCAGGCCTCCATGGTACAAGCGCCACGGAACTGGGGCTCAGCTCCGAGAACTCAGACTTGAATTCAAACCTTTCACAGAGTACACTAGACATACACTAGACACGTTGTAGCATTTTGGGAGCAAAAAAAGAAAAAAAAAAAAAGAAAAAAAGAAAAAAAACTTATTTTCTCAAGACTTTTTGTACTGAAGACAAATTTTTTTGAATCTTTCTTAGCTAAAACAACATTTTTCCCTGGACACATCTGAACTCTGCAGCAGTAGTTTGTGGTTTTAAAAACAAACCAACAACGAACCTGAGGGACAGTAGAGTACAAAGAATATATTTTTGTTATGGCTGGAATCATAACCAGTCCTTTTTCTTGTTTTTTTTTTTTTTTTTTTCCTCGTGTGCGTTGGGGAGGTCAGGGGAAGAGGGTGATCTTTTGGCTGTTCACCAAAGGACACCCTACTCATGCCTCCAATAGGTTTTATTTTTTTTTAAATTAATGAAAATATGTAATATTGATAGTTATTATTTACTGAGGCAGATGGTAAACATTTTCCCTATTCTGGTTTTTCTTCATGTCACTGCAAAAAAACAACAACAGAAACATTTTAAAGACAACAACACAGGAGAAACTATTCCTAAAACCGGAGGACAAAAGGGGTTAATGTTGCTTTAAAAATACATTACATATATAAATATATATATATTAAAGTAAATACCGATCTTTTCCTCTTTGGTTGGAAATATGTCAATTCTTTGAAAAATGTAAAAATATTAAATAACTCAGTCCCCTCCTGAAGTCTACTTTTGTCCTCCAAGAATTTTCTATACAAGAGTCTGAGCTTAAAAAAAACTTCAAGTATTAAAATAATTTGTACATGTAGAGAGAAAACAACATTTTTGCAAATACACAGGGGCAGCTGCCAAATGGATGTAGTATATATATTGTGGTTTCTGTTTTCTTGAAAGAATTTTTTCGTTATTTTTACATCTAACAAAAGAAAAAAAAATAAAAAAGAGGGTAAGAAACAATTCCAATGGGATGATTTTAACCTGAGAAAGTCCCTGGGGTTTCTTCTTTATGCTTGCTTTCTCTCTCTCTCTCCCATGCCCTTTTCCCACCCTCTTCCACCTTCTGTAAAACTTGAAAATAGAAAGCAAAAAACCCTCAGCTGTTGTAAATCATGCAATTAAAGTTGATTACTTATAAATACGAACTTTCGATCACTGTATAGACTGTTAAAAATTGATTTCTTATTACCTATTGTTAAATAAACTGTGTGAGACAGAACGCCTGTTTTTAATGTTTCCCTTCGCTCCAACATGTGTTGCTTGTTCATAAACTGGCGGGGTGGCCGACTTTGTGCTGCTTCCCGTGTTTGCTGTTGAGAAGTTGGAGAGCTATTTAATGTATATGACTGTTTTAAAATGCAAATCTATAATAAGGGACGTGGAGTGACGATTAGTCTTATAAATGGACGCTTTGGGTACAACTCTGCATTCGCGTTTGTTCGTGGCATGTATTTTACCAAAGAACCGAGGTCTGACCTCAACAGTTGTGCCAGTCAGCTGCGCCGCACCCTGCTCAGCCAGGCTGGGAGCAGCTGATGTTCAAAGGACCTATTTTCCATTTGGAGATGAGAACTATTGTTTGGATATGTGACATTAAAAGATCCTATTTCACTTGGAATACATTGTACAACTTTTGGCACCAAGGTGGGGGCGTGAGGTAAGCTTGTGTGGGTGTCCCCATAGGCACTGCGCTGGGACAGCTGGCAGTAACGTCTGCAGGTCAGGCACCTCCGTCTTGTTTTGGGGTTTTCCTGCACAGAAATGCTTCAGCTGGGGCGTGCGTGTGTAATAACCCCAGTTGTGTGCAACTGCCTGCACGTGGTGTTAATCCTGTCATGTCAAAGTCGTGTGTTGTGTAGTGGGTCCCTTGCAGGCTTCCCAAAACACTCAGCTGGGTGCAGAGGGAGTAACTTGTGCACCTGGGAGACCTGGGTCCAGGTCTGGAAGTCTGGTGTGGCGTGAGCATTGCTGTGTCCACCGAGCCCCGGCAAATGGTGTGAGCAAGCTGCCCTCAGGGGAAAAAGGGCTGGCGGAAGATAGAGGAAGCTGGATGGATGGGAGCCGCAGCCAAGCATTGACCAAGAGCAATGGTGTCTTGCAAAGTGGACAGATGTTTGAGGCTGTTAGAAAATGGGAATAAAATGCGTGGTATTTGGGTATAAACACCAGTAGATCGATTGTCCTGTGGATAGAAAGGTGTAGTTGATAGCAAAAAGCCTTCAGCAGGATGGTGGAAAGTCCTTGGAAGGCTCAGAGAAAAAAACAACAGCCCTGTGCTTTGGCATTCTCCCATGAGGGCACGGCCAGCTCTGCACCAAGCCCCTGAAGCCCCCAGTTCCTGCATCTGCAGTGGGAGGCACTGAGAGAAGCAAACACAAAGCCCCGTGTTGAAGGCCAGGACAGTGGAGTGGGATGGTTGACCCTTGGGTTCTCCATTTTAGACGAAGTTTTCCTCTTCCCCACACCTATGCAGAGCCTCATTTTACTTTCAGCCTTGGGCCTTGTTAGGCTGTAGCACAAATAAAAACCCTTTTTGACTAGACAAGTATAAAGTGTACCCGGCTTTCTGGCATGTGTTTGCTTTTTGTATATCCCAACTTACAGGCTTGAATGCAAGCAAACTTTTCCGATGTTAGCACAAAAAAAAAAAAAATCTGGTTTGAATTTGTCCCAGCCTGCATAGCAGCATCTGGCCCTTGCTAAAGTGGGGAAGCCTCAAGACCTGGCAGAGCAGGTTTGATTCAAAGAGCCACAAATCTTCCAAACTTGAACATCTACGCAGTGACTTGCTGAAGCATCACCAAGACGTTTCATGTGACAGCACAGCTGCTCTGTCCCTATTCGTAGATGCAGTTTGTGAGCCAAGTTCAAATGTTTTATTGAGGTGGTGTGGATGATCGGGGACTTTGGATTTGCGTGGGGTTCCTTCCCCCTTCACTGCTCTGCTTTCCCTGATCCCAGCAGAGAACCAGAACCCACCAGCTGAGCCAACGCCGCAGCTGACTGGGGAAAGGGTAGGGCTCCAGCATGGCAGTAGGTTGTTAGCCACTTGGTCCAGCAAAAAGAACTCCTACACAAAGTTAAGAATTAATCACCAATTAGTGTTGAAAAGTTTTAGCAATACAAAGATTTATTGTCCAGCTACAATGTTACTAAGGCTTAAAGTAAAACTGCATGCAGTTCAGGGATGTCTGCACCAACTTTCTAGTGTCTGCCCCTTCCACTGCCACTTCCAGTCCTAAAGCTGATGACTGAAGTTGCAAATGGGGCAAGCTCACAGTGAGTTTGTCAGGGAAGGAGTATAGTGTTCATGGTTTCTCCTTCAGTTATGGGATCAGCTGTAAAACAACACCAAATACTGTTCTCACTGGTTCACTTTTCCACATTATATGCACATTTGCTGTTTATGGAGTGTTTTCTGCATGTTGCATGCTTCTTATATCTAAAACTGGTTCTACCTAGCTCCCAGTTGCTCCAGTGATTTGGTTACTGGTGCCTTGCAATAGCACTGGGCAGTGGCATCCTGCGACTGTGGCTGCACCGCCTCCCTTGTTCTAGCATCATAGATCCTCCACTCAGCACAGCGACTCATTGCAGAATCACAGAACGGCTGAGGTGGGCAGGCACCTATGGAGATCGTCCAGCCCACCTCTGTGCTCAAAGCAGGGTCATCAAGACCAGGTTGTACTGGGATGTGTCCAAAGGAGTATCTCCAGGAGGTGCTATGGCCTTTCCAGGTAACCTGGTCCAGTGCTTGACCACCCTCACAGGAACTAAAGTTTCTTATGTTTAAACAGAATTTCCTTTGTTTCAGTTTGTGCCCACTGCTTCTTGTCCTGTTCCCAGGCACCACCGAGGAGAATCTGGCTCCATTATCTTTCCTTCCCCCATCAGGTAATTATCCACACTGGTAAGATCCCCCTGAGATTTCTCCAGGTTGAACAGTCCCATCTTTTCCTTGTGAGGGGCATGCTTCAGTCTCATAATCATCTTCATGGTCCTTTCAAGTGTGCTCTCTCCAATAGCTCCGTGTCTCTCTTGTATTGGGGAGCCCAGAAATGGACATAGGGGTGGCCTCACCAGTGCAGAGTTAGTGGTGAAAAATCACCCCCCTTGATCTGCTGGCAATGCTCTTCACCACAAGGGCAAGTTGTTTGGCACATTGTTCAACTTGGTGTCCCCCACGACCTCCAGGTCCTTTTCTGCAAAGCTACTTTCAACCGAATCAACTTCCAGCATGCGCTGGTGCCTGGGGTTGTTCCTCCCCGGGGGCAGGACTTTGCACTTCTTGCTGATCCACAGGAGATTCTTGTCAGCCCATTTCTCTAGCCTGTCCAGGTCCCTCTGGATGGGAGCACAGCCCTCTGGTGTCTCAGCTGCTCCTCCCAGTTTTGTGTCTGCAGGCTTGCTGAGGCTGCACTCTGCCCCGTCATTGAGGTCACTAATGAAAATGTCTAACAGTACCGGCCCCAGTACCGACCCCTGGATACACTGCTAGTGACTTGCTTCTGCTGGGCTTTGTGCCGGTGATCCCAAGCCTTCAATTCACCTCACTGTCTATCTATCTAGTCCATGCTTCCTCGTTTTTTCAGGGTGTTGTCAAGGACAATGTTAACAGCCTTATAAGTCCAAAATAAACAACATGCGCTGCTCTCCTCTCACTCGCCAAGTCAGTCACCTCATCCCAGAAGGTTGCCTAGGCGTGATTACCCTGTAATCCATGCTGACTGGCCTCAGTCACCTTGTCCTTACTGTGTCTGGAGATGGTTTCTGGAAGAATTCCTGTTACCTTACCGGGGACTGAGGTGAGGCTGACTGGCATGTGGTTCCCCAGATCCTCCTTTGAGGCAGGACTCTCATTTGCTCTGTTCTGCTCCTCAGGAACTTCCCCCATTCACCATAACCTTTCAAAGACGGCAAAGATTGGCCTTGCAATGTCATCAGCCAGCTCCCTCAGCACTCAGGGATGCAATCATCAAGTCTCACAGACTAATGCGTGTCTAGTTTGTTTAAATGTTCCTGAACTGGATCCTACTTCACTGACAGAAGTGAAGATGGTGCTCTAAACATTCCCAGCAGGTTCAGGCAGCTGCAATTGCTGATGACAAAGAACTTCAGAGAGACACCCAGATGTGCTGACTTCCCAGAAAAGCCGAGAGATTTCCCTACAACGCTGTCCTCCCAGAACTGCCTTATTTTCACTTTTGCTTTCCTTGTTACGCTTGGGTTGGGCCCCCTTCTGCCGTGTTTTGTTGTTGCCAGGATCTCTCCTTTCAAAGCCATGCTGCAACATCCACCAGCCAAATTAGTCTGTCCTGTCCTCACTTGATTGTCAGTTGTCCCATCCCTCACCTGCTGTTCCTAGTTTAAAGCTCTGCTCCCCAGGTTGGGCAGCTTAGCAAAGATGCTTTTACTACCTCCCTGGTCGTGTGGATCCAATCTCTTCATGGTAGCCTTTGATCCTTGAAGAGTTTCCCACGGTCATAAAAGCTAAATCTCTGGTGTGCCGCTGCATTGTTGCTCCCCCTCAAGCAGAAGACCCTATAATTATGGCTACTGCATCCAGAGCCATGAAGCTGTACTTGATATGCTCGAGATCTACCCTGGAGATCTGCAGGTGGAGCAGAAGACATCTTCTTGGTGCCAGAAGTCACGAGCTTCCAGCCTTCTTTACCATGGGAGTCTCTGTGTTCCCAACTCAATGGGCACAGACTTCAGCGAAGACAAACTTCGGAAAGTGACGGGTCTCCAAGAAGATGCCATCACGAGCCAGCCTCAGCCAGAGTGAGAAGCCATGAACGCTGCCGTTGGCCCGAGCCTTGCAAAGCTGCATCCTTACCCAGGAGAGCTCAGTTTGGGTGGAGGCTTGGATTTACAAGAAGAGCTATTCCAGGGGCTGCTGGAAGCCGTGCCCCATGGCCTGTTACTGCCTTGAACGCCTCCTGTGCTTGCTGCTGTGCAAAGCCCTGCGTTAGCAACGCTCTGGGTGCTGCGCTCTAGGCCCAGCAGTTAACGGGCCTCTCGCTAGGACCTGCTGTCTGTCACAAAAATAAATAAACAGCAAGTGTATGGAAGCTAAAACAATGTTGGTAGCAGCCACCTGCTCGTTAGACAACTGCTGTTACAGCCAAATGAGCTACAGCACGGCTCTGGGCAGGCCAAGACGAGTCCAGACAGAGCCTGGCAGGGCCTGAGTTACTCACACAGTGCAGGGCTTGTGGGCTCCTGAAGGCAGCGGCAGCACCACGGCGAGGCTGACACGCACAATGTGGCAGTGCCAGCCATTCCAGCTCCTGCTGCCTTTTCCTGTGCTTCTTCCAGTGCTTGATACACATCCAGCTCCTGTGCAAGAAACTCAACCTTCTCCTTCCGAGACGGTCTTTTTACATACACCATGTCCTTGACCGTGCTGTTCCCAATTCCAGCCAAACCCAAGGTCTCTGGCCCAGCATCTCCAGAGAGTGGCCTATCCTGCCGTGCGTTAGAAGCATCTGCTCCTAATGACTGCTTCTTCCCAAGTGTGCAAAGAGGCCTCCTACCTTTAAAATGAGCTTTTCTTTGAAGAACATTGATACATCTTTGATACATTGTCCTGACCAGGAATATTTGGTTTTAGAAGCCCTCTTAGTGGCTGCCTTTGTACAACACAACCCTTCATAACTGTCACGTTGCACAAGGATCCGTTTTCTCTCTGTGCTTGTCAAAATAGATCACATGCTATAGATCCTGACCTGAGACAGAGCCTAGACTGGCCCCTGAAAGTGTGAGAGCACACCAGGCTGCACCTGCAGTGCTTTCAGCAGCATCTATTTCTGAGCCACTGTCAAAAAGCCATGGGGCTGCTCCGTCAGCCTTACCAGGCATTTATTTGCCTGCCACTGGTGTTTGCCTGAGCCGACTTTGATCTGACACTTCGTTTAGAAAAACAGGGGCTTGATGATTGCCTTAAGTTGCCTTAGTTGCACTTCCTTAGAGCGGGGTCTTGCCTGTAACCCCTCCGGAGGGATTGTGCACACAGGGGACGTTCGAGAAGGAAACCTGTTTCTGTAACCGGTGCTGATGGGCAATGAGCCATGGTTCCCGTCTCTGCTCCATGTTGTAGGGAGTGCGGTGGATTTGGAGGGGTGGAAGTATTACCGTTGGCACCTGAGCTATCTTTGAAGCCCTTCATAGCTCCTGGTGAAGCTGGGGTGGCTCTAGCACCTTGGCTGGGAGATGACACCTGGCAAGTGATGTAGCAGGTCCAGGAGAGGGTGACTGCAACACAGCAGTGGTAGCCTGGACCCCATTTTCTGCTCGTAGCAACCCTAATTCCTGAAGCTGAAGGGCCTTCAGGCATTTCCTTTTCTTGTGCTTTCTTGCAATTGCAGTGAGAGTGAAGAGCAGCAGACAGAGAATCCTGTGTTCTTCCTGTGTGAGTGGGTCAGTAACTTCATGTTTCTCTAAGGAAAACTTTTGGGGCAGGTATCTTGGAGATCCTTTTTGTTTGTTTGGTTGGTTGGTTTATTTTTTGTTTTGTTTTGTTTTTTAATTCACCCATTATAACACATGTTGCTCCTGGGCTGTGAACCATGTGCTGTGTCTTTTCTGAAAAGGTGTTATAGGGGCATGTGAAGGAGACAAAAAAAACCTCATCCCTACATAACTCATGCAGCCTGCTTGGTTTATGGAGCAGCACATTTTCTTTTCTGCTGGAGGAAGATCTGAAAGGTTCCTCTGAGGGACGGAGAGCTGGCAACAGGTTGTAGGTGAGGCATCAGCTACTGAGCGTGGTGCTGGATCAGTGCTGTGCTGAGACAAGGAATTTCATTTGCTTCGAGCACAGTCGCATTACATCTCTGTCCAGTCAAAGATTGGGACTTGCTTTTTCGGTTGGTGTCCCAACTGGCTTCCAGCCTGTGGTGTATGCTGACTCACACAAACCCACAGGTAAGACAAGTCTTTGTCCTTACTTGGCACTGCTGCTGAAACCCGCAGCACACACTGCCCAGCCCAGCTGAGTTTCTCTGCAGCCTGTGAGGAGACACGAGCTAATCCACTTGGGCTCCTCCTGAGTGTCAGCAGGAGCCACCCTGCAGCCTCAGCCGCCTTGTGCAAGCCCGGAGCCAGCAATTAAGTAGCAGGTGAGACTAGCATTAATGTCCTGTTGGATCACACATGGACAGCAGGAGTTCAATACTGCCCTTCTTAATGGTCTGCAGATGGTGATGGTGCATGCGACAGAGGCACCAAAGTACCCAGCCCTGTGATGTCACTTTTTAAAAAAAAAGACTCAGATGTGGTGGTGGGGAAATGAGGCTGAATGTAAATGCCTCCCTGCCCCACGACTCTTGAGAGAGGATGTTCCTGTTCAGAAATAAGCATCTGTGCATGGCCTTGGCACCTACAGTTACTGCACTGCTTGTTTCTCTGTTGATCAGACTAAAAACAGGTGTCTATGGCACTTTTGTTCTCTGTTTTGAAGGGGAATTCAGGAACTTGTTCTCTGCATCCAACCTGTCATGATCAACTATGCAATAAAACAAGTGCCTTGTTTTAAAATGGATTCTTCCTTGGAATATGCATTGCTGTGCGATGATGGAGGCTTCTATAGGCCATTCTCTGGTACTCATGATGCTTACAAAAGCAGTGGCTTCTTCTTTTATGTCAGTCCTCTTCTGGAACTGTCTGTGCATGTCCTGGGTCAATGGAAACGTATGTGTTCCTTTAAAGAGAGCTGTATTTTTCTGAGACCCAACTTCTTACAAAGGGTTTGTTTATCTTGCCTTTCAATGTTTAATTTCTTCATGAAGTTCTTTGTGCTGGAGGTTGCACTGAATTGCAGCTCAGTGTTCCCAGATGTATGTAAATATCTGAGACAAATTTAAAGGATCAAGGACATGCTGTGAAGACTGATTCTTTTGCTGCAATGACCACGCTGAGGATGTATGTCACCTGCCTAAGAAAACGGCTCCCTCCTCTTCGTGCCATGGCCTCTGCGCAGCTTCGGCAGATGCACCTTCCCCTTGCCTTCATTTCCAAACACACTGGAGCACACCACACCACACCCTGCACTGTTATACATAGTCGAGCAGGAATCTATATAGCTTCAGGGGGATGATTTTTGTGTGTTGTATGGCTGCAGTGTGTTGCAGGTGGCAAGGGAGTGAGACTAACACATTTCCCTTCCCCGTTAGACTAGGTTCTAGACATTAGGTTCTTCTTACAGAAGCACAGAGCTGGTTCTCTCGCAATTCAGTAGGCTCTGATGGATTAAGGGAGAATGAAATTTATTCAAATCCGTATTGTTGTTCAGGATCAGAATAGGGCAGGGAGTTAAAATCAGAAGGCTTATTTTCAGATTGACTTTGTGGGGTTTTCCCCTTTTCTTCTGGAGTGTGGCACTGAAATGAGCTCCTGACTCAATGTCTCTCTGGTGAGCAGAGGTTTGGGAGCCATGCAACAGACACCTCACCAAGCCTGGTGACTGCAAGCCAGGGCGGCCTAAGGCCTGAGGTAAAACCTGCGTCTAACAGCAAGCAATCATGCTGCCATGGCTTGTAACCACATTCACTGGCTGGATTAGTGCTGCCAAAAGTTAGAAGCCCAAAATAATGTGTTAAAAAATAACAGATCTCAAGTGCTCTTCTGTTTGCTCACTGTCCAAGCTTGTACTGGAGGATTTCAAGCCTTTTTTCCATCACCTGGGCCCAATTCACAGAATCACAGAATCACAGAATGTTAGGCATTGGAAGGGACCTTGAAAGATCATCTAGTCCAGTCCCCCGCGTAGAGGAGAAACACCCAGATCAGGTCACAGAGGAACACATCCAGACAGGTTTTGAATGTCTCCAGAGAAGGAGACTCCACAACCTCTCTGGGCAGCCTGTTCCAATGCTCTGTCACCCTCACGGTTAAGAAGTTTCTTCTCACATTTAAGTGGAACCTCCTGTGTTCCAGCTTGCACCCTTTGTCCCTTGTCTTATCATTAGATGTCGCTGAGAAGAGCCTCGCTCCATCTTCCTGACACTCAACCCTTACATATTTATAAACATTAATAAGATCACCCCTCAGTCTCCTCTTCTCCAAGCTAAAGAGACCCAGCTCCCTCAGCCTTTCCTCATAAGGGAGATGCTCCACTCCCTTAATCATCCTTGTGGCTCTGTGCTGAAGTCTCTCAAACAGTTCCCTGCTGTCACCACAAGGAGAGAGCGCTCTTAACTGTGACTTAAGAAAGCACTTGTAAAAGGGTTTCTGCCTTGGTAAACTGTATGTAATGCACCAGGCCATATGGATGTTGTGGTGTCTCATCATCTGCTGTTGGCTGGACATACTGTTCCTTCAGACTGCCCCTTCTGCTGGGGAAGGTGACCTGGCAAGAGGCGGTGATGGCACTATCATAGAATGGTTGTGGTTGAAAAAGACCTCCAAGATCATCTTGAAGCCAGGGATAGAAGACTAGGGCTTAATCAAATTAATGACTTCTAAATAAAACAATCGTAATTATTAAAGCCAGGAATGGAAGAATGCGGGCTCACTTAATTGCATTAAAATAGATATCGCTGAGTGTCTTTGCTTACTACTATGCAAATTAACTGAAACAAGGAGTCTCGGGGCCCCTCACAGAGGATGTTTCCTGACAAAATGGGGAACCTGTCTCACAAACCAGATGAGATTGACTTTGTGGTCTGGACAAGAGCCAAGGAGCAGCTGAATCTGTACAAAGGCAGGGGGTCAGCTAGTGGTGATGAAGAAGAGTTATCAGCCTTCATCCCCACTAACCCCCGATGACCACCAGCAGAAGGCACTGTGCAAATGCAGATGGGAGGAGTTTATAGAAAGGACTTCTTGGAGCTAATTGTAATACAAAGTGGGGATAGGTTATGCATATGTGTAGGCATATTGGGAAGCCTGATGCATCTGTAACTCTTTACTGCATATAACCAAAGCAAGTTGCCGTGTTAGGGTGCGTATGCCTTTGGGAGCTATCTCACATGTGCCCGGCACCAAAATAAACCACGTACCTACTTTATTACTCATGTGCTTGGAGTTGTAGAGTTCTTCCACGAATCAATCTAGTCCAATCTTTAACCTAATACTTACAAGTCCACTGCTAAGCCATACTACTAAGTTCTACGCTATCCTCCCAGGCTTGTGGAGGAATCAAACAGGTAGCGCAGCTCAGCACTGAAAGGCAAATTTAGTGGTGGAGATGGGGGGTATAAATACTTAAAACTGAAGGATTTATCTCCCAGATGGTTAAATCTTTGGGGGTTTAAATCTCCTACATCTAAGAAGGCTGTTACGTGTTCACACGTAAGGTAGGACGCGCTGTCAATTAAAAAAATGTCATGGCCAAGCAGGTGGCATTGCCTTTGCCAAGGAAGGTTCTGCCAGAGGATCCTGAATCAGTAAGGGAAACACCGGCTGCTTCCACACAGGAAGTTTTAAAACTGTGTACATTCAGGGCCTGCTGCCAAAACGTGACACTCCCAAGAATGCAATTGCTCGCAGGCACCCACGATGGCCGCACAGATGATGGTCTCCATTTCCCTCTCCCGGCAGAGCTGGGCAGGCTGTTCCCCGCCTCTGGGTCTGCAGCACGGAGGGGTCGGGGGGCACCCGGCTCAGCGGGGCGGATGCTGCCTCCCCTGCTCACCTCAGAGCAGATCAGTGAGGGAGCGGCACTTTTTTCCCCAGTAACCCCTCCCAAGCTATCTACCCGCCCTACCGGAAACGTCCCTGTGCTCTTACAGTTTCTTGCTTTTTCTCGGTTTTATTTCCCAGGAGGTTCTGTTGGTGCTTCCCTCAGTAAGCTGCGGCTGCCTGGGTTGCCATGTTCCCCTGCACCTCCAGCCAGGGGCCAGAAGGCTCTCTCCCATCTGGGGCCAGCTGCAAGCCCTGGCATGAGCAGGTCACTCCGGTTATGCGCGATGAACTTGCTCATAAATTGTGAGTAGCTAATAACAAAATCCTCAGTCTGTCAGATGATTTGCTTGCTGCTTTGTGTTGCCATCCCTTTGTGTTGGTGCTGAGGCCCTGGTGAAGCCAGGGATAGAAGAATGGGGGCTTGCTTATGTTGTGGTTCCGCTCGAGTGGGCAGCCGAGCTCCACCACAGCCGCTCTCTCACTCCCCCTCCTCAAAGAGGAATGGGGAGAAAATATGTGAAAAGGGCTCAAGGATTGAGATAAGGATGAGAAAATCACACAATAATTGTTGTAACGGGCAAAACAGACTCAGCATAAGAAGACAGATAGTAAGATTTATTGCTCATTACTAACAAGCTAGAGAAGTGAGAAACAAAGAAAAGAAACCAAAAGCACCTTCCCCCCCCATCCACCCTCTTCCACCTCCTCCCCCCGAGCGGTGCAGGGGAACAGAGGAATGGGGGTTATGGTCAGTCTACAGCACTTCATCTCCGCCACTCCTTCTCGGTCACTCTCGTCCCCTGTGCTGTGGGGTCCCTCCCACGGGATGCAGTCCTTGATGAACTGATCCGGCGTGGGCTTCCCACAGGCAGCAGCTCTTCCAGAGCTGCTCCAGATATGGGTCCGTACCATGGGGTTTATCCCTCAGGAGAAAACTGCTCCAACTGGCTCCCCCATGGGCAGCAGCTCCTGCCAGGTCACCTGCTCCTGCGTGGTCTCCTCTCCACGGGCTACAGGTCCGGCCCGCAATCTGCTCCGGCAGGGGTCTTCCACAGGCGGCAGCCTCCATTGGTGCAGGGCCACCTGCTCCACTGTGGTCTCCTCCACGGGCTGCAGCATGGAACACTGCTCCACCGTGGTACTCCATGGGCTGCAGGGGGACATCCTGCTTCACCATGGTCCTCACCACAGGCCGCAGGGGACTTCTGCTCCGGCGCCTGGAGCACCTCTCCCCCTCCTTCTACACTGACCTTGGCACCTGCAAGGCTGTTTTCTCACTCCCTTGACTCTCCCGGCTGCTGTGTGGCGCAGCGTTTTTTTCCTGTCTTAAATATGCTCTCACAGAGGCGCAAAACAACATCGCTTATTGGCTCAGATCTGGAAAACAATGGGGCCCTTCCCAAACATGGGGCAGCTTCTAGATCTTTCTCACAGAAACCACCCCTATGGCCCCCTGCTACCAAAACCTTACCACATAAACCCACTACATTATTAAAGCGAGGAATGGAAGAATGGGGGCTCACTTAATTGCATTAAAATAGATATCGCTGAGTGTCTTTGCTTACTAATGTGCAAATAAGACAAAACAAGGAGTCTCGGGGCCCCTCACAGAGGTTTTCCTGACAAAATGGGGAACCTGTCTCAAAAAACATATGAGATTGACCTTGTGGTTTGGACAAGACCCAAGGAACAGCTGAATCTGTACAAAGGCAGGGGGTCAGCTAGTGGTGATGAAGAAGAGTTATCAGCCTTCATCCCCACTAACCCCCGATGACCACCAGCAGAAGGCACTGTGCAAGCGCAGATGGGAGGAGTTTATAGAAAGGACTTCTTGGAGCTAATTGTAATACAAAGTGGGGATAGGTTATGCATATGTGTAGGCATATTGGGAAACCTGATGCATCTGTAACTCTTTACTGCATGTAACCAAATCAAGTTGCCGTGTTAGGGTGCGCATGCCTTT
The DNA here is from genome assembly GCF_047663525.1 of Anas platyrhynchos. Classification (NCBI taxonomy): domain Eukaryota; kingdom Metazoa; phylum Chordata; class Aves; order Anseriformes; family Anatidae; genus Anas; species Anas platyrhynchos. The sequence continues at coordinate 53,031,296 of NC_092587.1, read as the reverse complement.
GGGAGCTATCTCACATGTGCCCGGCACCGAAATAAACCGCTACCTACTTTATAACTAATTTGCTTTGATTTGTAGAATTCTTCCATGAATCACTGGTTCGGAGACAACCTAATAGCTTGTGTGCTTTTTCTTCAGCGTCCTAGCCATATTGCCTATTCGTGACCCTGCAGCACTGAAGGATCGACGGATGGAGCAGCTGGTGGCATACGCTCGGAAGGTGGAAGGTGACATGTATGAATTGGCAAATAGCAGGGTGAGATACTGTCCTCTGTCATCATTTGCACATCTCTGAGCCCCCTTGGCAGTGACTGGGGAGGAGGAGGAGTGGATGCACAGATAAGCCTCCCAGGCTGAGGAAGAGCATGTGCCAGGGCTGCTGGCGTCAGCGTGGTGTGCTGGGACTCGGGGTGGTGCCTGTGGTGTTGTGCTGTGCTTGAGACTTGCTGGGGTCTTGCAAAGGCAGCACAAAGCTTCATGACAGTACCTGTGAAGGAAGAGCTTCTTTCCCCTTTCTTCCCTCACCCCCTCGATTGATTTGATTACTTTGATTACTGTGACCCGCTGCCTTTACTTAATGCATCTCCTTTCCTGACTTGTGCTCCTCCCCTGCAGGCAGAGTACTATCAGCTGCTAGCTGAGAGGATCTATAAGTTTCAGAAGGAGTTGGAGGAAAAGCGAAGAATCAGGCTGCAGAAGCAAAACATGATACCAAATGCACCAGGCATGCCACAGGCTCCCATGAATCAAGGGCCCAACATGGGACAGCCTCAGCCAGGAATGTCTGCGAGTAAGAACAGCTGGATTACTTACTACTTGGTGCAGCATGACTGTGTACTGTCTTTCCTATATACTCTTGAGCATTTTGCCCACATCGTTTCACAGATACTTGGCTCAGAGAAGAATTTAGGAAAATTATTAGAGAAGGAGATAGGAAAAGTGAAGTCTAATCTAAATTTTGGGGCTTGGTTTCTTGAGATTATCTGTACTGTTACATCCTTAAAGACAGCAACTAGCTTTACAAAGATGCAGTGTTGTTGAGACAGTGAGAGGCAGTACCAGACATGCAAGGTAGGCTTCTACCATCTGACTTTACGGTCATCTGTCCATTATATGATAATAGATACAGGACCCTGGTTCAGGAAACATGAATGTAGATGTAAGGAAGCCAAATTAGAAGGGGTGGTTCTTCAGTGCGTTCTGATTGAGAAATGCGTATGAAGCTTCTTGGCCAGAAAGCTGGCCCCATACAAGGATAGCTGGAGCAACACTATAGCTGCACATATAGCTCATCTGCCTCACTCTGGGATGGTGCTGAGGCCAGAAGAAGATGTGTGGAGGACTGGGATGAGTGCCTGGAAGGTGCTACTCTTCTGGGGAGGCTCAGAGTGCTGGAGAGCGGTCAGGCTGGAGCACACTCACTCCTCTCCCCAAGGACGTGGACTTGTGCACATTACCGCTTGACACGTGGCAACTGTGAGCGTGAGACATTACAAGTAATGTTGCATAAAAACCTATTATTGTTAAAGAAAATAGAAATATTCCTTAGTCAATTTAAATCTGATTCAAATTAAAATGAAACTATTTAAATACAATTATTTTTCAAAAAGTTTTATGAAGAAGAGCAACAAGATACAAACAGCTATGGGATGGGGACTATCTTTAAGCCTGTCCTGTGTCCATACAAGACTCATTTTTACTTGGGCTTTCAGGGCTTTCAGCCTTGAGTCAGCCTGTCCATGACCTGAGGGAGCAGTGCTGCTTGTTCAGCTCTGGGAAGCAGGGGCTACACACCAGCAATAGCTCCTAACATGTTGCATGAAAAAAAATTACTGCAGTAGAAAGATTTAATGAAGTTTTAATTTGGTATTGGTGTCTTATCTGGAACCATCTTTTTTTGTCTGTCATACATTACACTGTCTTCTAGCAGTACTTGCAGGAGAATAGCAGGCTTTATGATTTAGTTTGTTATCAACTGCGTTGTTTAAATACTGTAAAAGCAATTTTCTCTTTCTTAACAGCCCCGGAGGATTGTTTTGGAAACCTGAACCTGGAGGACCCCACACGCTACTGAAATTTGCCAATCAAGTTGCACACATTAGGCTCTGCAAGCTCGCCACCACCATACCTCTGTAACTCCAGAGGGTGTAGCTTTTGCATGGAAGAGAATCAGTGCTAGAGATATGGAGAGAGACTTGTTTCTTTCCTTTTCTTGACAGTGAGCTGGGATAAGGGATGTTTTTAGCAGTATGACTAAGACCACAGTGCTTCTCCACAGGGAAAAAATAACCCAAAGGGGCAGACTCGTACTATGAAGAAGCTATGCTATAAACGCACACAAGCTTTAAAATAAATCGCACCGCTTTTTACCAACGATCTGTTTATGTCTGAAATCTCTGAGACAGAGTGCTCGTCCCCCCCCCCTCACGCCTCTCCCCTTGCCGCCATTTCCCTGCCGCCCGCCGTCATGGCGGCGCCCCCGGGGCCTACAGTGCCCATGGCGCCCCGCGGCGGGGCCGAGCCCCGGGGCTCTCCAGCTCCATTTTCTCCGCCCGCTGCCACTCAGAGCCGCGGCCGGGGGAGGGAGGTGCTCCGTGAGGCGGGCTGGCGGCCATGGAGCAGGAGCGGGAGCGGGAGGGGAACGGGGAGGTGAGCGGCGGGACGGGGACGGGGATGGGGATGGGGGGGAACGGGGGGGGCTCCCGCTGCTGCAGGAGGGGCTCTGAGGCGCCGGGGTGCGGGGCGCGGGGCCGGGCGGCAGCGCTGGGTCCATGCGGGCTGGAGGGGGGTGAGGCCGCAGGGAGGGCTGCGGAGGAGGCGGGGGGGCTTTTGTGAGGCTGCCGAGGGGTTGTAGGGCGCCAGGAGCGCTGGTTTTGGGGGTGGGCTCGGGGGAGAGAGGTTAAAGGGTGGGGAGCCCGCGGTGGGGTGGTGTGGGAGGCAGGCGGCGTGCAGGGGGTGCGGGCTCATGGCGCTGCTCGTGTCTCTGATAAGGCTCCCGAGCCACCGAGCAGAGGGGATTCACCGCTGCGAGGTGAGGGGCCCGCTGCTGAGCCTTTGGTGTTGGCTGCTTGGATGAGCGGCCGTCCCCTGGCGCCTCTCCATGCGGTTCTGGTCTGCCTTCCCGTGCCCTCTCCCCGTGCTGCTGCTGGCTTCTTGCTGCTCGTTTCACACAGAATCCTCTAGGTTGGAAGAGATCTCCAAGATCACCCAGTCCAACCTCTGACCTACCACTAACCAGTCCTACGCTAACCCATATCACTGAGCTCTACATCTAAACGTCTTCTAAAGACCTCCAGGGATGGTGGCTCAACCACTTCCCTGGGCAGCCCGTTTCAGTGCCTAACAACCCTTTTGGTAAAAAAGTTTTTCAATGGCTAACGCCTTTTCCCAGCTTCTTATGCTCTTATTTCCAGCCTGGTTCAAGATTTTCCTAGTCTGAGGAACAGTCACTGGGCTCCTGTTCCTCCCCTTCTGTCCCTGCCTCTCTGCTCTCTTGCTGTAGCAGGGTGGGACCTGTCCCTGGCTGGCTGCAGTAGTGTGAGGAGCTGGTGAAGCTGTCTAGGTGTAGAGACATCTGGTTGTACGGAAAGGCTGGAAGGACGCAGTCTCCTGCGTTTTGGTATAAAACGTCTGGTTTAAAATCAGACTGGTTCTTCTGTCAGGTGGTGTCTTCCTTATGCCACAAGACCTCATCTTTGGAGCGGACGGAGGAGGAAGGTGAGGAGGAAGAGGAAGAGGACGACTTGGACATCTTTGGGGGTTACGACAGCTTCCGGAGCTACAACAGCAGCGTGGGCAGCGACAGCAGCTCCTGCCTGGATGAGTCCAGCGATGATGAGGTGGTGGACCGGGAGGCTGGAGAGCTGCCGACCTCCCCTGTGCACCAGCCACACGCGGGGCGGATCACAGAGGGCAGCGGCTCTGAGCCAGGTACTGCACTGCCTGCCTGTTCTCCTGTGCGAGATGGAAAGAATGAGGGCTGAGGGAGGCTGAAATGCATGGGACTTTGTCCTGAACGTGCTCTGGGAGCAGAATCAGACTGGGACAACGTTTTTTGGGTTACATGGGGGAGCTGCCATGTGTAATATGGGGTACCTGGCCTTAGCTCTGTCCTTGTAGTGCGTCAGCCCTGCCAACTGCTCACACCTTTCTGCTTTCCCTCTCAGCTGTGTGCGAGATGTGTGGCATTGTGGGAACCAGGGAGGCTTTCTTCTCCAAGACCAAACGTTTCTGCAGTGTCTCCTGCTCCAGAAGCTACTCCTCGAACTCCAAGAAGGCCAGCATCCTGGCCAGGCTGCAGGTGAGTCGAAATCCTTCCTCTGTCTCTGCTGATGGAGCAGGATGTCCAGGTGTGCTGGGGGTGGGTGGCTGCTGTCCAGTGAGATCACAGCCTGCCGTTACCAGTGGTTTGCTATTTCTGCTCAACGTCCCTAGAGAAAGCACACCAGCTGAGAGGTGCTGCCTCCTAGAAGCTGGGGAAGAAGATAATTTACTTGCTGCCACTTCTTGTGCCTGCGAGCATTAATAAAAATGGTAGTCACTCGGAAATCCCCCCTGGGAAGAGGTGCATCCTCTGCTTGCCAGTTGCAGGAGCTGGCTTCCTCTCCCCTCCTGTACCACTGATGTTCCTTCTTTTGTAGGGGAAACCGCCAACAAAGAAAGCGAAAGTCCTGCACAAGGCAGCCTGGTCGGCCAAGATCGGGGCCTTCCTCCATTCGCAGGGCACAGGGCAGCTGGCAGATGGGACGCTGACGGGCCAGGATGGTGAGTGCAGGCAAGGTGTGAGGAGGTGCAGCTGCAAGAGCCACAGGGATGAGGACATGTGGAGGGCTCTAAGTGTGAGCTCTGTGGTCCCAGTCCCACCAGGTGCTGGCTTACAGGCTCCCTGCTGCTCCCAGCTGATTGCTGCCCCCATGCCCACTGGGGTTGTATTTAACTCGAGTTGTTCACGGGTGGGTTTTAGGGACAGCCAGTCCCTGCAGCGGGCGGAGCAGCCCCTGCGTGCTGGGGCAGAGTGCTGAGTCCCAGAGCAGGGCCCAGCGTGGCTGTGCGCTGGAGTCCAGGGGTAGCTGAGTGCTCTGTGCCTTTTACTAACCTCCTCACCTGACTTTCCTCTCTTGTGTCTGCTCATAGCACTTGTCCTGGGCTTTGACTGGGGAAAGTACCTGCAGGAGCACGGCTTCAAGGCAGCTCCAGTCAGCTGCTTCAAACACGTGAGTCCTTCTTGGCTGTGCCACGCGGTGTGCGTGGGACACATTGCATGCACGGGGCTCCCCCGTGCTCCTCTGACTGGTGGGGAGAGACCGGGGAGAGGGGTTTGGAGCTGCAGGGAAGGAAGCTGGGGTTTCCTCACAGCTAAGAAAGGGAGTCCATGAGTTTTGGGGGAGGAAGCAGAGGCAGATTTGGTAAAAACACTGCCAGTGGTTATAGGCAAGGGCTGGGGGCAGGATTAGGTGTGACTGAGGTGGGCAGGAGACAGATCCCTGCTGCCTGCACAGTTCATGTGGGTGAGCACAGCGCAGGGTGGGGCGCAGGGAGGAACTCGTCCAGGCCTGGCAGCAGCTGCCCCTCCAACAGCTCTGCTTCCTCTGGGACTGACTGCACTGGTGAGCCCTGTGGGCTGAGGAGCCAAGGCAGAGAAATGGAAGGAGGGCAGGTTTTAGGTGTTATAGTAGCTCTATCCTCTCTGCGTGTTATGAACAAATTTTGGATTATAGGACAGCTGGCAATGAAACAGAGCAACACTGAACTACAGTGTTGTGCCTTTTGGGATCCTCAGTGAACACCCCAAAGAGATGTTTGGCATGGTTCGGTTGCTGCTGGCAGATACGGGAGGGGCAGAGCATGCCAGTCTGCGTCTAAGGTAATGTTCTGTCAGTGTCCCTCTCCCATTGTGGCTGCCTCACCCCCTCAGGTGCCGCTCTTCGATCAGTGGGATGATGTGGTGAAAGGAATGAAGGTGGAAGTGCTGAACAGCGACGCCGTGCTCCCCAGCCGAGTGTACTGGATCGCGTCCGTCATCCAGACCGTAGGTACGCCTCCGGCACAGCTCCCGGCCAGCTGCTGAGGGAACCTGCAGAGAGCAGAGCAGAGCTGCTCAAGTGAAGCCTCAGAGAATCACGGAATCATTAAGGCTGGAAAAGCCCTCCAAGATCATCTGGTCCAACTGCTCCCCTCCCACCAGTGTCACCCACTAACCCGTGTCCCCAAGCACCACGTCCAACCTTTCATTAAACGCCCCCAGGGACGGTGATTCCACCACCTCCCTGGGTAACCCATCCCAACGCCTGACTGCTCTTTCTGAGCAGAAATGCCTCCTCATTTCCAGCCTGAATCTCCCCTGGCACAACTTGGGGCCATTCCCTCTAGTCCTATTGCTCATTACGTGTGAGAAGAGGCCAACTTCCAACTCCCCACAGCTTCCTTTCAGGCAGTTGTAGAAAACAATGAGGTCTCTCCTGAGCCTTCTCTTCTCCAGACTAAACACCCTCAGTTCCCTCAGCTTCTCCTCACAGGACTTGTGCTCCAGGCCCTTCACCAGCTGCACAGCCCTTCTCTGGACATGGCAGTTCTGCTGCCAGAATGGTTGGAGAAGCTCTGATAACCTGTGCAGAGCTCTGAAGGCCATGCTGTAGGGAATAAGCCTGTGGTACCCGACAGAAGAGAAATTCTTGGTCTCTAACGCCTTTCTCTGGTTGTCTGCTCTGTCCTGGCAGGGTACAGGGCCCTCCTGCGGTACGAGGGCTTTGAGAACGATGCCGGCCATGACTTCTGGTGCAATTTGGGCACGGTGGATATTCATCCCATCGGCTGGTGTGCCATCAACAGCAAAATCCTGGTACCACCACAAAGTGAGTGGGGGGTGAGGGAGGTCAGCACGTTGGCTCAGTGCCGTGGCTGTTCCTCCTGCTGACCCACACAGAGGTTGTTGGGCTTCAGCTTTGGGGGAACTTCTTGGTCCTACATCCCAGATGGTGCTTCTGAGCAAAACAATGGCTCCAGCCCTTGCTCAGCTAGCGGTTAGGAGGGGGATGCTAATTTAGCAGAATTCTGGCAAGCAGATGTGCTTGGTGTGACTCACGTGTTTGCTGTAACACCACAACTCGAGATGAGTGGAGCTGTATGTCCGCTTGGCACAGTCCCTCCTGGAGCGGTGATGTGGGGACAAGCCTGCAGAACAGTGTCCACCTGAGAGCAGGTGCAGGACTGGAGCGTGAAGAAGGCCTTTTAATGCAGATGGGCTCAGAGATGGGGCGGGGGAAGGTGTAGGGCAGTCCCTTGGTCCTAAAGATGTGCTCTCTCCCTCTGCGTGTCCAGGTATTCATGCCAAGTACACTGACTGGAGAAGCTACCTCATGAAGAAGCTGGTGGGAGCCAGGACCATCCCAGTGGATTTCCACATCAAGGTAAGTGTGAGAAGCTGTTGCTCTGTGGAAATAAAGCCGAGACGTATGTGGGGAACACTTCTGGTCTGGTTCTGACCTGTGCAATGCCCGTGTACCTCCTTCAGCCCCCGTGCCCTGGCAGCACAACTTCTCCTTTGGGGCCCTGGTGGTTTTACCTTGCTGGGCAGCTGAACTGCACCACCACTGCTCTCACTCCCCCTCCTCAGAAGAGGAGGGGAAGAAGAAAAGGAAAAAAGAACTCACGGGTTGAGAAAATGATAATTTAATTAAAGGAAAAGTAATTATTAAGGGAAAATTATTATTAAGGGAAAAATAAATGAACTAAAGGGAAAAGGAAAGTGGGAGAGGGAAATAAAAGGGGAGGGAAAACAAGCAAAGACCATATGGAAGCACAGAGAGAGAGGAAAGAAACTACTCTGTACTTCCCACCAATGAGTGATGCTTGACCCAGAGGGGCACCGGTACCTTCAATGTGCGTGGGAGCACCTGTGCTGGTGCCCTTGATAGCTTCTGTTTTCTTCGTTACTTCTCTGGAAGCTGAAAGATTGTTTGACTGCTGTGTGTTCCTGGGTCTCAGCTTGTAGCTGAGAGCTCGTGCCATGGAAGGGAGGTGCTAGAGGGAGATGTTGTCGGGATGTTTCTCCTCCCAGCATCCCACTCCCACTTAATGAGCAGAAGCGGTGGGGATGGGGACCTTCCCTCTGAACTTCTGGGGTCAGGTGTTGGCTGGTTTGGGTGGTCTGTTTTGAGCAGTGGCTTGGTTTCACAGCATTCTGGGACCCCAGTGCCAAAATGTCAGGTGTTCTATAAACACCTCTGTCTATTTGTGGGTGCGTAGGGCTAGGCTGCTACCAACAAACTGCAGGTCTCCAAAAATCAGCCAGACTGCAGGCAGCGGCTCATTGAGCCTGCATCTTTGGGTCAGTCTGTACAGGATCTCTAGCACTGAAGCTGGCAGGTCATCACATTGCTCAACCTTTGAACACAGTAAAAATGTGAAAGGTGTCCTGTGTGGGGCTGGCAGCCCCCTGTCCTCCCTGATGAACTCACTCCCACGTGTCCCCTCCCAGAGGTGTCTCCCAGCCAGTTTGGGGCCGTGCAAGGCTGTGTGGGGGGAAAGCTGTTCTCTGAAGTCTCTGGGAAGGAAGACACGGGGTGGGATTGATCTCGCCTCCTCTGCTTGTTGTTGCCAGATGGCGGAGAGCATGAAGTACCCGTTCCGGCAGGGCATGAGGGTGGAGGTGGTGGACAAGAACCACGTGTCCCGGACGCGCATGGCGGTGGTGGACACGGTCATCGGGGGCCGGCTGCGACTCCTCTACGAGGACGGGGACAGCGACGATGACTTCTGGTGCCACATGTGGAGCCCTCTCATCCATCCCGTGGGCTGGTCACGGCGAGTGGGCCACAGCATGAAGAAGATAGGTAGGGGTCAGGCCACCACACACATCTGCTGGCTTGCTGCCTGGGTCCTGCTGTTAACGCTGGACTCAACGTGCTGGGAAGACGTGATGGATAAGGTCCGTGCAGCCACGTCTGCCACTTTTCCATCTAGGTAGATAAAAGGTTGGGACAGGGGATTGTAGGGTTTCTTACAGGTAGTCTGTCCCCATGCTGTGCGAATGCAAAATCTGCAATGTCATGTTAGCTTTCTGAGAAAATTCATCCTGGTTTCTGTAAGACCAGATGCCACCATGTGTGTTTTTCCAGAGACCGTTTTTCTTGGTTTTGTTTTTTTTTTCCTTCTGGACTTAGACTCAAGCCCCGTTGATGCTTTGATTTGTGTCTCCCTTGCTGCCTGTCCCTGGTGATAACAGCTGCATTTTGGGGTGCTACCACTAGTGCTCAGGAAGACTGGGTGTTTGCTTTTGAGCAAGCCCTGTATCACAGTTCATGTTACAGGAAGATGTAGGGGGATGGAGCTGTTCTTATTACCCATCTCTGATTTGATTCTTCTACAGCTGTTAGATTCTCAACAGATAATTATGTTTTCTTACTGTGGTTGCTGTAGGTTTCTCAATTCTCTTTCCCCTCTTCCATTCCTCACAGAAGAAAAGCGCAGTGACATGGCAAACCATCCCACCTTCCGGAAGATTTACTGTGACGCTGTCCCGTACCTGTTTAAAAAGGTAAGACAAGTCTCGCTTTCTGCGGTGGCCACAGCGAAGGAAGCAGTGGTGGTTTCCTTTGTCCCCCTTCCAGCTATAGGGCAATAAGGTATTTGGGGTGTCAAGGCTGTAGTTGGCCAGGGGAAAAGGCAGAATAAAAAGATTAAAGAACTAGAAGACAGCATCAGATTGAAGGGCTCAATTTAAGGGCTCCAATCCTTGGAGCTTTGAGCAGGAGAGGCAAGGAGATTGCTTGGGAGAGACCAGGTGAGACCTAGGGCTGGATCATACTGGTAGGGACTGAGATCAAGAGGTTTTACTGCAGCTGTGACTGGCCAGAGCCCTGGCAGGAGCTTGCTGGCACAGAGACAGTGCTGCACTGGCTGCCTCTGTGTAGTTTTCTTCTTTCCTTTCCCCTCCTGACTTGGGCTGAGCCAAGTAAAGAAGCCCTGATCCTGTCTGTAGGGGGGCAGTTGATGTTGGGATGGGGCTGTCCCATGCCCCTGGCAGTACTGAGGTGCCGGACTCTCCCGTAGGTACGGGCTGTCTATGCCGAAGGCGGATGGTTTGAAGAAGGCATGAAACTGGAAGCCATCGACCCTCTGAATTTGGGCAACATTTGTGTGGCCACGGTTTGCAAGGTGAGTTTGGGGCAGGGGGAAGGAGGTGCTCTGGCTTCACCTGAGACATCACAGCCTCTAGGTTTGGTCTCTAATGCGCTCTGGTTCTTGGAGTGCATACAGGGAGGCATCCGTAGCATCCTTCTGGAGGAGAGAAAGGGCTGTGGGACTTTATGGGCAGCACTCATGGGTTTGGGAAGCTGAGGAGGGTTGCACCTCTGATCTCTCCTGATGAGGTGGTGGAGAGCTCTGCTCCTGTGCCTGAGTTGGAAAGCACATTTCTCTGCCACGTTTCCTCTGTGAGGTGCTTTGCGTCTCCTGGAGCAGAGCACTGTCCTGGACTTCCTTGCTCTCTCAAGAAGCTCTCAGAGAACCCAAGAGTGGACTTTGATGTGTGGGGTTTGGCAAGGGAGTGCCAGGAAAGCTTTCTGTCTGGCAAATGTTACTTTTCGCCAGCGCTTGGAGCTGCAGCGAGGTTGGGGCAGGCGTGCCTGTCGTGTTTGGTAGGTACAAATTGCCAGCAAGTGACAGGAAGGGACAAGTCTTGCTGCTGTAGGAAGAGGCAGTTCTGAAGGCAGTGCCCTTCCCTTCAGCCCAGTAACAAACTGGTTGGTAACAACCTGACTGGTGTAGAGGCTCTGGGCTGCCAGGAGTCTGGTTGTGAGGGAGAGCAGCGCTCCTGCCTGCTTAGAGCTGAGCCTTTTGCACAAAGCCATTAGTGTTAATTGCAGCCCTGCAGTAGTTGCTGCTTTGGGGTTTAGCTTGCGCTGGCTGACGTAGCACGAGAAGCTACCACACATCCTGGAGCAGTTAATGTTGCATTTTGCTATCTAGTGGCAACAGTGATCTAGCTGTGGGAGCTCTTGGGGGAATCTGTTGAAAGGAGAGACTTTAGAGCAAGTGAAGCTCTTCATTTATGCCCCTCACCTCCTGTCTTAGGTCCTCTTGGATGGATATCTCATGATCAGCATTGACGGAGCCACATCTGACGACGGCTCGGACTGGTTCTGCTATCACGCTTCCTCCCACGCCATCTTCCCTGTCAACTTCTGTCAGAAGAACAGCATTGATCTGACCCCTCCGAAAGGTGAGATTTGGGCTGTGGTCTAGGGTACCAACCTGCACGGAAGCTGCTGGATGGGCTTTTCTGAGAAGCGTGAGGTTCAGGTGAAGCAAAACCACGAGGTCCCACCCTGCCTGCTTTGGGGGGAGATAGGGCTGGCTGGGGAGAAAGCCAGGCCCTCTGAGCTCTGCTGGTAAACCAAGCTGTGGTACTTTGTGGATTGAAGTTACATCTCCTGAGGCCATTAACGTTGGTCAGGATGAGTGGGAGAGGTGTACAATCCCCAAACTGAATAAATCCCTTTGTGAAAGGGCAAGGAGGGATGAGCAGAGCTATTGCTACGTGACTCAGTCATTACAAGTAGCAGGAGTCACCACTTCTCTTCTTGCACGAATAAATCTGAGACAGAAGGATTGCATCTCGAGATTTTTTTGCAGAAAAATCAGAGTGGATTTTACTGCTTCATCCGGCCATACCACAAAAGGCCTGCTCTGAAGTTCTTTGTTGCAGCACTTCGTGCAGTGCTGTTCTGTCCACTTTGACGTTGCTTCTAGTGGGAGAAAGATTGGTTTTAGTGGTTTGCTTTCAACATGCTTCTTCCTGCTAGTTCCTTCTCCTCACCTTTCTCTGTGGTCTGGATGTGTGACTGACATGGGCGTTCAGTGCTGCATCTTGCACAACTTCCCTGTTTGCCCACTGGAGGGGGTTGCTGGACTGCTGTGGAGTCTCTGCCTTAGATTGAAGTCCAAAACTAGGCCGAACGTGCCAGTTAATGAAACTGCTTTGGAAGCAGTTGCAGTGGTTCCTTCTTGCCCGTTCTGCCTTTTCCCTCAGCTGGTCTGCCCAGTGACTGCCTTTTTCCTTCTGACCAATTCTTCCTCCTGCAGGGCAAGATGCAAAGACCTTCAACTGGGAAACTTACCTGGAAAAGACTAAATCAAGACCTGTTCCAGCACGGCTCTTCAACACAGTGAGTGCTGCCTGGGAGAAGAGATGTGTAGGGATGTTTGCAGTCAGCTAGGTGGAGCACAAGAGCCCTGGCTGTCAGCGTGGCTGAGGTTGGAAGGGACCTCTGGAGGTCTTCTTGTCCAAACCCCCTGCTCAAGCAGGTTGTACAGGACTGTGTCCAGACAGCTTTCCCAAATCCCCAAGAAGGGAAGCTCCCCAGCCTTTCTCAACCTGTGCCAGTGCTCAGCTGCCTGCACAGTGAAGTGTTTCCTGCTCGGGTGGAACCTCCTGAGTGTTCCAGTTTGTGCCCATTGCCTCTTGTCCTGTCACTGGGCACCACTGACAAGAGCCTGGCCCCACCCTGTTTGCACCTGCCCTATAGATACCCCCCAGGTATTTATAGACCTGGATAAGATCACCCTGAGCCTTCTCTTCTCCAGGCTGAGCAGTCCTGACTCTTTCAGCCTTTCCTCACACCAGAGATGCTCTAATCCCTTCATCATCTTCATGACTCTTTGCTGGATTCTCTCCAGTACACCCATGTCCTTGTACTGGGGTGCCCAGAACTGGACCCAGTGCTCCAGGTGCAGCCTTACCAGTGCTGAGTGGAGGAGAAGAATCACTTCTCTCTACCTGCTGGCAACGTGCTTCCTAATGCAGCTCAGAATACTGTTAACATACTTTGCCCCACGGGTGCATTGCTGGCTCATGTTCAACTTGGTGTCTACCAGGACCCCCAGGTCCTTTTTTTGCAAGGCTGCTTTCCACCCAGTCAGTCTCTTGCATGTGCTGGTGCCTGGGGTTGTTCCTCCCCAGGGGCAGGACTTTGCACTTCCCCGTGCTGAACTTCGCGAGGTTCTTCTCAGCCCATTTCTGCAGCCTGTCCAGGTCCCTCTGGACGGCAGCACGATCCCCTGCTGTGTCAGCTGCTCCTCCCAGTTTTGTGTCATCGGTGAACTTGCTGAGAGCACTGCCTTGTCATCCAAATCCTTAATGAAGATGTCGGACAGGGCTGCTGTCTGCTTCCAGTCAGCACTTCTGAGGAGATCTCCAAGTAAATCCCATGTCTGGCTGCTCAGGGCAAGCACCATCACACCTTGGTGGATGTCGTGATGTCTCTGAACCTGCAATTTTGCGGTGTTCCCTGGTGCTCCAGGCTCTTGGTGGGTTCTGCACCACCTGATACCTGTGGTCATGCTGCTGTTTGGGTGGAAGTAGTCTGGTTGGCATCAGAAAAACTGCAGCAGCAGTGAGCCTGTGCTTGTCTTTAGGATTTTTCCAGCGCTGCCTCAGGCTCTGGGTTTGATCAGGTGTCTCTTAACTGCTGCGTGCTGCTCCCCCAGTTCAGGCTCTGTTTTCTAAAGGCTGGGCTGAGATTCTCTAGGGACGCAGCTGGCCTTGGATCCGTTCAGATGTCCCCTCCTGCTGTAAGCTGGCTGGAGGCGCATCGAAGTGGCTTGAGTTTGGGCTTTTTCTGTCTGCTTGCTGGAAGTAAGCCTGTAGCTGTTCCAGGGTGCTGCCGTCTGGATGCAGGTTTGGACTGGCTGCAATTGCCTTGGGTTTTCCTCTTTTTATCTTTTACGCACCCAGGACTGCCCAAACCATGGCTTCAAGGCAGGCATGAAGGTGGAAGCGGTGGACCTGATGGAGCCGCGGCTCATCTGCGTGGCCACGGTGAAGCGCGTCGTGCACCGCCTGCTCAGCATCCACTTCGACGGCTGGGACAGCGAGTACGACCAGTGGGTGGACTGCGAGTCTCCAGACATCTATCCCGTGGGGTGGTGCGAGCTGACGGGCTACCAGCTCCAACCCCCCGTCGTTCCAGGTGAGCTCAAGCTAGAGGCAAAGGGGGCCTTCCTCCTTCGCCATCAGCGGCTCCTCCTTTTGGGGCCTCGTGTGGAGGAGAAGCTTGCTGGCTTGGTCTGTGCTGGCTGCCACCAGTCCTCCTCTGCCGCCACACAGCCTCGCAGCTGGTAGAGGGGGGAGTCTGTGGCAGGGAGAAAACAGGCTGAGGTTTGAGGTTGGCTCAGGTTTCCCTCTACTCCCTCACCCGCACGCCAACAAAACTGCTCCTGCTGAAGTTGGGTAGGGTTCCAGGCGGTCCTGACCCCGCACAGTTCCCTCTTACTAAGCACACCGCAGCCTCGGCCGGGTCGCAGGGGCAGCTTGGCCCCTGCTCCCTTTTCTTATCAGTTCTCTGACTCAGCCTGTAAAAGGTAAGAGCATCCCTCTCTCAAGAGTTTGTTCCTTTCCTGGTCACGGGGAGGCCATTGCCTCACCTGTAGATGTTCTCCTTGTCCCAGGCAACGAATCTTGTTTCTCCACTGTCCCTGGCAAGTCTGTACGGGGCCTCTCTCCCCTGTGCTGGGGGAGCACAGGACAGCGACCGCGCTCCAGCCTTGCTTTTCCTCCAGCTGGTTGTCTCGGGAAGAGGGCAATGACTCGGGGGGACGGGTGTATCTTGTTTCTCGCTTTTGTCACTTCATCCCAGTTACCTACTGGTTATGGGACTTGGCTTTCGTTTCCCTCTCGTCTCTATGACAGAGCCCACAGCTCCAGCGAAGGCCAAGGAGGTGCCCAAGAAGAGGAAGAAACCCTATGGAAAGAAGAGTGAGTGATGTTTGATTAGCGCCCTCCCGCTCGCTCGCAGGCTGGGCCCAGTTAGAGGAACCCTGTCTATGATCAGGAGCAGGAGAGAGAGAGGCCTTGTCTTGCTGTGGATGCTCTGAGTCAGCTGTGGGTTTGACAGCTCAGCTTCATCCTTCTTAATCACCCCCGTTCCCCAAGGGCAGAGAGCTGTGTGTGTGGGAAGGATCTGTCTTGCAGTCTGTTCTGTCGGCCGAGGCGTAGATGGCGCTTGCTTCCAGGCGTGAGGTGTGCTGCTTTCCCCACTGTGTCCGTGGTCAGAGGGAGATTCTTCCTTGCGGCTGGAGGGTAGTGGGCGAGCAACCCCGGCTGCTGTGTGCTGAGGGAGAGAAAGCCTCGAGGTGGCTGAGGAGGCGAGCTGTGGGGCTGGACCGTGTTGCTGTTTCATCCTGTCGTTGTTGTCGTCAGTGTTGCAGTCGCTGTGGCGAATCGTGTAGGCGGGCAAGGGATTCCTTCCTGGGGGGTAGAGGGGAAGGGACGTCTAAAGAATATAAAAGGCATTCAACCTAAATAAAAGCATCAGCTAAAACGGAGAATATTAATGCTACAGTGTCCGTGCCTTGGAGCCACCGTGCCCAGTTTTTAGGGCTAGACCCAGACAGGTAAGCAAAGCTCTTAACTGACTCCAGCAGGACCAGCTCCTTGGAACTTAAGCACGCGCTGAAGTGCCTTGGGTTTAATGAAGGACAACACAGAGGAGCATGTTTTGAGACGATCGATCTAGTTTTCCTTCAGTAGGTGATTTTCTTGGGGTAACCAGTTGGCAGCTAATGACCATGTAGCTTGCTGGTCAGTTGTGCTGGTCCCTGGCATATGGCTTCTCGGTGGAGCAGGGGTGCTGGTTTTCCAGGGGAAAGGAACTCACTTTTCCCTATGCTGTTATCTCCTTTTTTTTTTTTTTTTTTTTTAAAAGGAAAAAAGTTACCTGCTAAAACCCGCCCGATCAAGCAGACCGTCAAGAAGCCTTCTGTCTCGAGGACGAAACGAGAAGCAAAAGCTGCCATCAAGGTTTTGACAGAGCCACCACCCGATGAGAGTAAGGGACTGAGTTACTCAACCCTATAGCCCTGTACAGCTCTTGTGTACACCCTATATGTCCCTGACAAGCTGTGCTTTGTCCTTCCTCGCTCCTCCAGAGGCAGAGACTCTGCTGCTTTAGAGCTGAAAGAGCAAAAAAGCCTTAGCCTGCTTTCTCTGGGAAGGTTCTCCTCCTAGGAGGCTCAATGGCATCACTGTAGCGGGATGTCTTGATCCTGCTGCTGCCTGCTGAGGGCCTGGCTGCCCTACTGAGCAGGCTGGGGTTGGGGGAGGTTGTTGGGAAGGAGATGGATGTGTCAGAGGTGTTTGTCACGTCCTGCTCCCTCTAAGGGCTGTCACAGCGTGTCAGCACTGCCCATGGTGCTGAGCACCAAGGGATGTGGTGACCAGAAGAGCATCTGGTGGCTGGGTCACCTGCCCGGCCTGGCAGGTACTGGGGAAGGGGGTGGGTGAGGTGCTTTGTGTGCACGGGAATGGAGCCTGACAAAGGTTCCAGTTACTCATAAAGGTTTAATTTCGCCTTTGTGTGGACCCAGGCAGGTAGAAGATGGACCGCACTGACTTTTCCTCTATTTATGCTCCTCTCCTTCCCGTCTCTTGCTAGTCATTGCCGTGCAGGTGAAAGAAGAAACCATTGACCCCTCGCTGCCGGAGTTTGAAGCCACTGAGCTTCCCGTTCCCATCAGCAGCATAAAGGAAGAGGTGACGGACTGATCCTGGGGTATCCCGCAGCAGCCTGTGCTTCATCTCGTGGCTCTTTGGGGAAGGCAAAGGGAAGCAGAAGACCGAAAGGGCCTTCCCTTTTTGAGGCAGCATCACAACTCTGCTTCTTTGTTGTGCAAGCAGATCGCCCCCAGACTTGGAACTAAGCCCTAGGATGTGGACTCCAGAAGAGCCACAGGCTCGCTGAGGGGCGTGACTGGGGGGCTGCTGGGGTTGTGTGTGCCCGGCACCAGAGGCACCTCTCTGAGCAGAAGCCCCTGACGGGAAAGAGGCTGCCAGAGCATGAAGGGGCAGTCTGGGTTCTTGGCCGTGGCTGGAGGAGGTGACCTGTAGTCCGAGATGGTGTGTGCAGGTCGCGTGCATCAGGGAGTCGGCTGCTCTCGTAGGATATCTGTGCTGTGCTCCCTGGCCTTGGCCGTACAACCTCTGAGAAAGTCAGGACAGCAAGAGTGGAAAGAGGTGCGAAGTTGGAAAGGGATGATGATGCCTCTGGAGGAAGCAAGAGAACTTTGTGTGTCATCGTTTCCTCCTTTTGAACCCAGAACTGCGGATTATGTGGTGCACAGTTTGAAATTTTTATTTTTTAATACTCGTACTGTAAATTTGAGCAATGACCTGTGAAATAAACTAAGGAAGAAGTCACATGCTTGTGTGCTGTTTTCTGGTTCACCAAAATACCAGGGCTAACTAAAAGGGGGAGGAAAAGAGAACTTGGAAAGGTCGATGTGGCAGCAGTGGCAAGAGTCTTAAATGTGGGTTGACGTTTGTTCCTGTGAGCTTTCTGCAGGTGAGTGCCTCGCCTGTCCTTGCCACTCTGGGCCTCGTCGTGCCGCAGTGCACGTGTCTTGTCAAATGCTACAGGAAAATGACGGCTGCTGGTGACTGCACCTTGGTCACGAAATGGCTGCCTTGGCCCTGCTCTCAAGTTCCCAGCCCAAAACAGTTCATGTTTTGCATTGTGGGTCAGGGGGAGGAAAAAAAAATTTGGCAAGCTAACAAGCACTAACAAGCAAACAGGTGGAAGAGACTGGGAGTAATTAAGTCGTCTTTTGCCCTTATAAAGAGGCAAATGGAGGCTTTAACTGGAGGGGGAAGAAAAGTTTGGGGATAGCAGTGAAATACAAGTGGGAAAGTGGTGGAGGGTCCATACCAAACCTGGTGAGACCTGGGCTGTTGTGGCTCACCCTTAGGGGGGGGCCTGGGCTCCTGAGGGAACCTCTGCTTCAAGGAGAGGAGTCAGGAAATGAGTGGGGTGTTTAAAAGGCAGGTCCTGGGGCTTCCCCGCCTGCCTGCCTGCCCCTGCCTGAGGCTCACCAGCTTGCAGTAGATGGCTTAAGGCAGGAGGATCCTGTTCTAGGGCAAAACCAGAGTTTTCTCTCTTCCCCCCTCCCTCTTGGGTGCCACCTTTTCCCCAGCACTGGGAAGCAGCTGGGCTTTTAGGGCCACTTGTCTTTACAGGAAGACGATTTCCAACTTTGGCTTTCTTCTTCCTCTTTTTTTTTGCTCTAAATGTTCCATGCCTCAAATGATCGTTTAAGGGATATAAGCATTTACTTACCAAAGCCTTCCCACTCTGAAGAAAATTCACGCTTTAAGAAGATGGATGACAATGTGGCCTTTTTTTTTGCCATTAAGGTCATTTTCTTTTTTCTTTTATATATATATACATATATATATATATATATATTTAACAGGCTCTGTACTAATTTTCCTCACAGAATGACTAACAGAAATACATGGATGACCAACAGAAATATGACCCTGGTGCACCTTTTGTAGTTAATTAATTAGGTCAACTCTAACCACTAAGCCCCTTGTCAGGCTATTTCTATTAGAGATAAGGAGCGATTGACCTTAAAACTGAAGCCAGGTAGGTGAGCCTGTTCCACAAGGTCTTTCTTACATTGATTCTAAGCTCCCTTCCCAGCCCTTAAAATAAATAAATAAAAAAAATCTCAGAAGCTCGAGTGCACGCAGGTAAGCTTGACTTTGAAGAAAGTTCTTAAGCAATTGTTAAGATTGAACAACAGGCTGTGTGAAAAAGTTGCCTTAAAGTGAAGTCAAATTTTGCCTTATAAGTAGAAACGGATTAGGACAGGTCGGTCCCAGGTTGATTGGTCAGTCCCAGGTCTTTTTAACCCTAAATGGTCAAACTGAAGAATTTCTAGTCAATAACAGTGGCTGAAAAAAATCTGGATGAAGGCAGTGTGATTTAACACACAACACTAGGAATATTTCGAACAACTCCTTTGTATGATTACTTGAGAGGACAATATAAGAACGGAGCAGTCTGAAGATTTTTAACTTCCTAAACAAGGCAAACTAGAAGTGATATTAGAAGAGAATAATAAAATTCCTGCACTAGGAGACATTTTTTTGGAAAAACTATAAATAGAAATCCTCATACAGCCGTCTGACTCACTGATTTGTCATCAAACATTTACATGATTAGATTATGGTTTATTCAGGAATAGGCTTCTGGAGTCCATAAGACCCTCAGAAACCACTGGAACTTTTCTGAACTGTGAAAGAGGCACACCTACCTCTTTTTATCGTTAATAGGCACTTGCATGTCTAATTTGTCTTGTACTGTACTGAAATTTCAGTGCTAAGAGTGGCAAAGCATAAAAACTACTTAACTATATTTTGGAAAAAAAAAAAGTTCTAAGTCTGGTCTGGTAACTCAACAAAACTCTAAATTCTCAGCTTCTGAGTAACAGATTCAGCCTGATCCCACAGGCTGCATTTCATTCCCTTGATTAGCAGAGCTCGAGAGCACTTCTTGGCTGGCAA
This sequence comes from Anas platyrhynchos, assembly GCF_047663525.1. NCBI lineage: Eukaryota > Metazoa > Chordata > Aves > Anseriformes > Anatidae > Anas > Anas platyrhynchos. Next base: position 53,011,954 of record NC_092587.1, on the reverse strand, counting down.
GTTAAGTCACTGTGAAGCAAACTTTGTGTTCTGACTCATAAATGTTCTTTGCAAATATCATTAACAGGCATTGGAATAAATCCCACCTTTGGCTTTTCATTGCATTTTTAACCCCCCAGAAGGATTGAATGGACCAAGATATTTTTTACGTGTTACTGGTTGTTTGATGTGTATAATTTCCTGTGGGACACAACTGTCATACTGTATCTGATCAGCTCTTCTGAAGAAATTTAGAAAACATGTATAGCCTAGAAAGGTTAGCTTTTGATATGTCTTTTTGCTTTGTGATGCAAGACAACTGTAAATCTGCTGATTTGGAAAAGTAGGAGACGCGTTCCATGGGCAACACCACTTACAGCACATACTAAGTTTAGAAGCCTAATGATGTCAAACACAATCAAGCTATATAATGAAAGCAATTAAAGGTGAATGTTGTAGGTCTCACAGATTGGTAGACCTTATTAAATAGATTTAGGTTACTGCCTGCTTCATTATCTTCCATATGATAATGGGTAAGTCATACGGAAGAAAATAGAATTCTGTTTAAAACACCCTCTTCATACATATCCAACAATAACTTTGCGATTTCTGGGTAATACAGAATGAGGTATTTGTATAAATAAGTACCATAATTAGTATTTCTTTAATGGAGAAAATGTCAAGTAGTAAATGGAGAAAAAAAAAAAAAAGATAATCTTGAAAATAAGCCACCAGTTTTGTTCTGGAGTTATGAATTTCATAAATTTCCTGCCAGGATTTTATTTTTGTAGTACTCATTTTTACTTATGAGTGGGTGGCTCTGAAGATGAACAGCTGAAACAATTTAACTGAGAGCCTTGAGCTGGAAATTACAAATGTAAACTCTGAAAGAGGTTCATAGGGAGCCAGAGTTCAGCAGAAGTGCTGCTTTGACACACAAGCCCTTTGAATTCTGGATAATCGAGGCTTCTGTCTGTGGTGTTTCTTTTCCTTTCTAAAGGAAAGATTAAGAAAAAAAATCACATGGTAGCTACCTGCCGGTCAGGTCCCTCACTTGCCTCCGATGGTGTAATTATTCAGATGAATTGGCTTTGTTATCCTGTGCAGTAAAGAAGAAAGGGTTAGCATCAGTCGTGGGTGGTGCTATGTTGTGTGCTCAAGTTGCATGAGTGTAATGTGAAAATCTCAGTCCTAATCAGTAACCAAAAATAAAAACACACACGCAAAATGGTACTGTTAGATAAACAGATGCGGATCATAAGACTGTAGACCACCCTGGTGATACTGAGCATATTGGCCTGGTGCTAAACTAAATGAAAGAGGATGTATCAGAGCTAGGGCAGCTATCAAATAAATGCTCTGTTATCACATACGGCTGCTGGTGTATACAAAACCAGCTCAGTACTAGCAAACATGAGTGGGTGACACTCATGGGAACAAACTGCCTTTTGTTATCCATCTCCTTTTAAAGAATTGCACTGAAATAGACTTTTATTTACTAACATTATAGTTCATGTTAAACACGTGAACTGAAAATGCACTCAAATTAATAGCTGTTTTTTTAACTTTTTTTTTTTTTTTTTTTTTTTTTTTTTTTTTTTTGTACAACCAGAAGAGTATTTCTTAAGCAATCTGAAAACAATTCAGTACATTTGAGTTCTTTAAATTTGCAGTGTGCTTTTTGATGAGCATTTGAGCAGTGGCCGAGAACATGTAGGCCAGTAGTGTATTTATCAGTTGTGCTTGGCCTTGGACAGCATTTCTGTTCTGTTAGAGAGAAGAAGGCTGCTACCACAAAACCTTTCAAAACCTTATATTAACATTTTTTTGCAAAGCCACAAGCTGAAGTTCAGAACACCTGAAACATGTTTGTAAAGAAATTCAGCATGGCCTGTTCCATGACAAACAGCTCCTGGAAGTGCACAGGACAGAGCAGACCTTGAGCAGGGAAGTGCAATTCCACTTCAGGTGGTGCTGGAGCAGGAGACACAGTCCCAGGCGCACATAATACATTTCAATTGTTAACAGCGATTTGGATCAGTGTAAAGGCAATCAAAGTAAGAGTTCTGTATATTTCAACCATTAATGTTTTCTCAGCGCTGAATTTTTCCTTCTATATATCCAGTCCTGTTATGTCCCGTGACTTGTTAATTTAAATAAAGCCTCTATTGCCTGAGACAGGTTGTCTTAATAAGTATTGTAATAATGCATTACGTGTTGGAATACTTATGCATTGCCCTGCATGCATTGTGTAACTTTTTATTCCTGAAACTAAAACACTTGCAATTACAGATTGAGTTTGTATTTTCGCACATCACTTACCAATACCCATGTAATATCTATTAAAACTTCCTGACTCCCAGACAAGAAATAGAACAGAATTTTGGAGTCAAGCTTCCTGTAGAAGACACTGAGCTGTGTAAGCAGAAGGCTGGATTCCTGTCACACTTGATGTATTCTGATGCTTTTTCACTTCATGTTATTTAATACAGCTGTTTTTAGGGAAAGTGATGGATCTCCCATCTAGTTTGTGATTGAATTTTCTTGCCTTCAATTATTTGTCAATTGCACTAAATGCTTGCAGAAGTACAAAACAGTTAATATGATAGCTGAGAAGTCCTTTGTCGCCATGGTTATCCTCACACAGCTGTGAATAGGGTGGAAAGAAGGGGAAAATGGTATATCAGAAAGCACCATGAATGTAAAAACAGCAGGAAGACAGAAAGCCAAGCAGACAGGTATCTCAGCTTGTAGCACTATCTTATTTGTAGTCTAAAAGGCAGTGGCCCCTGGTAACTTTTAACTAGGGAAGAAAAGAAACTCAGGATCGTGGCTTGAAACCTGTAGATGGAGGGCACAATGATCACCATGCAGCTGTATAGAACTGGTGGTTAATAACTCTCAGATTTTACCAATTGCTCTGAAACAAAAACAAAAACACCACCATCAACAAAATTTCAAGGGAAATTACTGTCAAGGCAGCATTTTATAGAGGAAGAAACAAAAACATAGAGTTTAAATGACTTGCAAGCAGCTCCATGGTAAACATTGGTCCCCTGAGTCCTATTAACTGTTTGTTATACTACTGACACTGCTGTGCCTTGTCTAAATAATGCCAAAACTCAACTCTTTCAGAAGACAAGAGCCAAAATGTACCTGGAATAAAAAAAAAAAAAAAAAAAAAAAAAAGGAAGATTAAGACAGGTTCTGTATAACTGAAGAGGTAAAATTTGATCATGAGCAATTCATGCATGTCATATGGAGGTTTCTGTTTTTAGCTTCAGATGTGTAAGGATTATGGGAAGTGGAACTGACATCTCTTTGCTTTAATAGTAAGTTTGTGACAGAGAACAAAATTTCATGTTTGTATAGCTTGTTAGATTGAAGTTATACTAGAGAAGTTATACTATATGGATTTATTATTTTTATTTTTATTTATTTTTTAATTAATTCATATATTTTACCATCCTTTTGTTCAGTCAGACTGATTACTGAAATGTAAAGAAATGTGTATAATTGGAATTATTTCCCATACCTGGGGTTCTTGAATCTGAGGACTTTTAATACTGGTAATACCCATAACTAAGTAGGTAGTGATTGTCCAGAAAACCACCCTCTACTTGTCCTGTAAAAGATAACTTATGCATGCATGCATGCTGCTAGCTCTCGGAGGGAAGATGATTTGGTATTCATCACTTTTTCTAGTTTTCAAATGTAAATTATGGAATGATCAAATTAGACTCAAAAAATATCCATAATAATTTCACCTTCTTTATAACTTTTTTTTTTCCTTACCATTTAAAATGTAGTTCAGGCTGTTCAGGGATTGTGTAGCTTATGGTGTCTTGATTGTTTGTATGGGTATTAATACTGAAACTTTTGATATTTGATTGTGGTCAATTATTAAGCAGAAATTAACAAACTTTTCTATTTATTTTATTCATGATGTTTTACCTAATGTCACTTCTGTGTTAGTACCAGAATGAGGAGACAGGTTTTTATCTCTTGTTTTCCAGATTTACCTACACTTAAAACAAATGGAAAGACGAGATTTGGTAGCGGACCACAAATGGTGTAAAAAATGACTCATTACTGTTGTTGGGAAAACAGAATCCCATGATTTCATTTTTCATTAAATATATTACCTGTCCAGAAAATTGGTTGACTTTGGGGGAAATGAATTTTCTAGAAGATGCTATCTGGCTTCTCCAGTTGTTACAAGGCAGGATTTTTTTTTTTTTTTTTTTTTTTTTTGTATTAAATCATAGTGTTCTCTAGTGGGAGAGCCATACTTCAGAGTGCCTCTTTAAAAGAAAAGAGACATTTTAAAATACCAAAAAAAAAAAAAAGTATTAACTACATCTGAAAATATTTTTCTGATGTTTATGAGATCATGTACAATTTTGATGTGAGATGAAAAACAAATGCATATCAAAAGAAAGAAGAAAGCTTTTACTCAAATATTTATTTTTATAATATTTATTTAAAATATTTATTTTATTTTCACCTGGCACAAGTCTAAAGAAATGGACATTGGTTTTGCTTGCCTAATACTCCCTCAGTCCAAGAAGTCAATCTTTGGACTCTGGTTTCTAGAGACCATTATGCATGGGCACTACAATTCAAATGTGCTGTTTGGGTTTAACAGCCGATAAAGCAATTTGTTTTGATGTAGCCTATAAGACTTGGCTCTAAAATTCTAACAAATTCCCCACCTCACATTAGATCCTGCTCTCTGTAATGGGTATTTGCATATTCCATATAAATATTCATGAATTTGGTCCTCACAAAAGCTGAGGTAAAAAATATAGGGCTTAAGAGAAGTCCACTAGAGATTTAGACATTCAAAATAAATGGGAAACGTACTCTCTGTTATTAAATTACACAGTTATAATATAAATTGTATATATAATTCCAAGTACATACACAGGATAATTGAGCAAGAACCAGCTGAAGGCTCTTAAGATTTATAAATAAACCAGATATTCCAGTGAACAGAAATAAACCTCCCAGAGTTTTTACTGAGAATTAAATACTGAAGATCCACTATTGTGCACAATTTAAAACACATACCTAGAAGTCATTCACCACTTTCCCTTAACAAGAGAAAGCAAATATTTGAACAAGCAGAGTGCATGTTGAAATTCTTTCCTTTGACCCTGGAAAAGCAGAACTGTATAGATACTTTGAGTAAACTTCAGGTTGCTTGGAGAAAAGAAAACAATAGGACATCAAGGATAAGGCAAATGACCAGGTTTTAATCTGGGGTGTTTGCCTCATTGATTTCCACTTGTTTGATACTTATTTGACAGAGAACATTTTTTTTTTCCTGCCCTTTTTTTTTTTTTTTTTTTTTTTTCAGATCCAGAGAGCTTACTTAAGTAGACTATCTGATGTCCTTCCTCATTGCCCTTTGCCTTGTGTTTCTCCTTAAAGTGTGGAAAGTAGGTATAAGCATTCATGAAACAGTTTTATTCATTATAGACTAGTATAAAAGGCTATAGAAGATGAAATTAATAAAACAAACAAACAAACAAAAAACAGTATCTTGAAGGTGGGCATGCAGCCTCATCTCTATTATAATAATGACTTTTGGCCTCTAACTTTAGTGAGTATAAATTTTTACTCTGCAGTCTAAAATGCACTGAGCTTTTCTGGAATTGTATTTCTATGGGTGAAAACATAAGTGTCTGGCAGCACCATAAGAGAGAGAGGTGGACCTGAATGCATAATGGAATATATTTGGAAATACAGTTTTTCTACTTGCTTATCAGTAAGTTTTTCTGCTACTTGTAATGATTCTTTGGACTGAATCCATACCTATTTTTTCGTATTTACATTCTTACGGAATCCTGTGACATGCTTATTTGCAGTATGAGCTATAGAAAAAGCTACTTCTGGAGTTTATTACTGATGTTATTTGGGGCAATCTGAGCTACTATTTCTTCCCAAAGCTGCTGTGAAATTTCATCCATTCTCTGCCAGTCTGAGCTGCTCAAGACTGGGATCATTCCAGACATCCACAGAATTGTTTGCTATACAGCTAAAGATGAACTCTCATTCTTAAAAATACAGCACACATTAATAAATGACAGTTGTAATGAAGTACATTATTGACTTTGCACTTAGTCAACTTAGGTGATCGTTTCTGTTTTGCTTGCAAGGTAATTCTGCAGCTGAACTTAAACAGCACATTCTCACAATGTTTGAACTTAGCTTTCCTTGTCATGTAATTAATATAGTTATGTAGTGGAAGAAGGATCATGAAATACGTCACAAATACTAAGTATGAAGTTCAACAAGGCCAAGTGCCGGGTCCTGCACCTGGGGCGCAATAACCCCAAGCAGAGCTACAGGCTGGGAGAGGAGTGGTTGGAGAGCTGCCAGGCAGAGAAGGACCTGGGAGTGATGGTGGACAGTTGGCTGAATATGAGCCAGCAGTGTGCTCAGGTGGCCAAGAAGGCCAACGGCATCCTGGCTTGCATAAGAAACAGTGTGACCAGCAGGGCTAGGGAGGTGATCGTCCCCCTGTACTCGGCTCTGGTAAGGCCGCACCTCGAGTACTGTGTTCAGTTTTGGGCCCCTCGCTACAAGAAGGACATCGAGGTGCTTGAGAGGGTCCAGAGAAGGGCGACGAAGCTGGTGAGGGGCCTGGAGAACAAGTCCTACGAGGAGCGGCTGAAGGAGCTGGGCTTGTTCAGCCTGGAGAAGAGGAGGCTCAGGGGCGACCTTATCGCTCTCTACAGATACCTCAAAGGAGGCTGTAGTGAGGTGGGGGTTGGTCTGTTCTCCCATGTGACTGGTGACAGGACGAGGGGGAATGGGCTTAAGTTGCACCAGGGGAGTTTTAGGTTAGATGTTAGGAAGAACTTCTTTACCGAAAGGGTTGTTAGATATTGGAACAGGCTGCCCAGGGAAGTGGTGGAGTCACCATCCCTGGAAGTCTTTAAAAGACGTTTAGATGTAGAGCTTAGGGATATGGTTTAGTGGGGACTGTTAGCGTTAGGTCAGAGGTTGGACTCGATGATCTTGAGGTCTCTTCCAACCTAGAAATTCTGTGATTCTGTGAATGCTGACTACTTTTTAACAACAGTGCTTGCGCTTGTGGTCATTCTGATGTGGTGATCTGGAAAACAGTGGTAGAGGCATATAAAAGAAACAGGAATAGGTTTGGAAAAAACAGCAATTTTTATTCATGTAGAGGTGATCAATAACCTGCTATTTCAGGAACCTGGGGAGCTTGAGGACATGGATTACATCAAAATCAAAGTTCAATGCCAATCTTTATAAAATTACATCATCTAGTTTGTAAGCTAAAACCACAACAGCAGGAATTCAAAGCAGTAGCTAAAATGCTACCTGTCCCCCATAAAGTTTACCACAGATCCCGTTTTTTTGTTTTTGTTGCTGTTAGGTTGTTTTGTTGTTGTCGTTGCTGTTTTAAGAAGATCCCCATAATCTCTCTGGTTTTGTTTCTCTCATTTTCAAAGTCTTCTTAGAACTTGAAAGTATAAAAGTTAATTGCCCAGAAGAATTTTATCAAAACTGTCTGAACATTTGACTCAGATTTAGCAGGGTCTCATGTAAGTACAACTACTCAAATGAATAAAGCTAAGCACATGACCAAGAAGGTGTCTGAAACTACACTTACATCTCTAAAAATATGAATGAAATACAGGTCGTCCTGAACTGTAGGACGTCCTCGGGGAGGAATCAAATGATAACGTCAGTAATAATTGATACTAAAATTGCATTTTCATCCCATAAGATCTCTAGGTCATGTTATGCCTCATTCCCACCTGGGTTGAGTCACAGGCACATGTCTAATTGAAGAGTTCTGTCCAAATATGTATTTTTTCAAGCCACATCTTAATTATTTTCTGTGTGATCATTCTGTGCAAGATTTTTGGTGCATTTCAAGTAAAGCTGTGATATGTTTTAGATTCTAAGATGACTAGAAAACTGGAAAAATAATTTTATGCATTTATGTACATAAGAAGGTGCCTACTTTCATCACCTTGTAGGAAAATGGAAAAGGTTTTTTTTTGATTTAAAGTTAATTCTGTGGACTACTGCATGTTGTAGAAAATCACCTGTCTCTATTCCTCAGACATTAATGGCATGTAGGACTTTGAAACTTATTCAGTCTTCTTCTTTGGGAGAGATGCTGCCTAAGAGTTGGACAAAAGGTGGTATAGAACCTTAGCAAAGTGATTTAACTTATGTCCTAATTCTTTTAATTCTTTTGCAGTTCTGATCTGTGCTTCTGAAAGGACTCTCGAACTGCAGTTTGAATTAACAAGGTTTGAAGGTCTTGTACGCTAGGATGGTCAAATCATTTCAGATACAAGAAATATAATACTTCATAATATTTTTTCTGCTAATCTTTTTTTTCAACATATATATAATCTTCAAGCATGCATGCCTTGCTTGAAAGGATACAGTTGTGGAAAATGTTATTTTTTCAAGCAAAAGAAAGTCTTCAGATAAATTATGTTATAATGGCAGAATTACCTATGCCAAGATTCGTAGTTTGTCAATTACATCTATGCCTAGAAACATTGTTTTACAATGAAGTCTGCAGCTACAAGGGTAATTGCTACACACGTCACTAGATATCATTTCAAAATTCTGTGTTGAATGTGAGTTTTGGGGGCATCAACATTTGCAAAAAAAAAAGAAAAAAATCCTTAGAGGGAAAATTCAACAGCTCAGAAATCTGCTATAATGGCATTTCTAAGTGAATCTTAAATTACTAGCATACAATTGGAGAGCTTGCAATCCCTTCTTTGCCCTTCAAATATCAGTATGGGCCGTGAGTAGTTTAATTAATGAAGTATATTCCATAGACACTCATTGGAAACATTCCTTTAGGAAACAGGTATTAGTATGTTACCTAAAATAGGAATTTAGTGCACTTCGTGTTCAGATTAAATACATTTGTCTCTGGTGTATTATTTCTAGTAGGCCATATAATAAAAATGAATAACAGAGCGCTTACTGTTGAAATACTAACTCCTTTGCCAAGTGCTTATGCCTTGATATTAAACATATATAACGGGCAGAGGGGAAACATGGTTAGCATTGCTTTTCAACACCATAAGAAATATTAGGCATCACCAGACACTACCCATGAGGTGTTTAAATCTAGGGATCCTTCTTTCAGTGTTAGCATCTACAACTAACACATTACAGAATGCACATAATTAATATTTCAGGTAGTCTGTCCTTGGTAGTTTTATTTGCAGTAGAAAAAAGGGAGATATTGTTCTGGCTTACGGTTTGTTATCACCACTCAGAGGCTGGCTACATCCAAGTGCTACAGGCTTCTTGTAAACCATATGAGCATCAAAGTGTTGATGATCTGAAGAATGTTGCTTGTAAAGTAATTAATAAGAAAGGTTACTCCTTGAGAGTGGATATAATGTACAGCTCTAACAACCTGATTTGGAGAGAATGGGCTTCCCACATTGTGCAGAGGCAATTGCAGGTTCACCGGCAGTGCACCACAGGTAGGGAGGTCATTGCACAGCCACGTGGTAGGCTTACATAGGTCTAAGACCTGTTCATTAGGTCTGAACAGGTGTCCCCAAAGGGGAAAAAAACATATTTCCATGTTTCTGTAACTGCTTTCAGTCAGAATTTTCAGTCACAAGGAGGCTAGTCATCTTAAAAGTAGGAAGTACAAGATAAAACTCTGGGAATATTTTTGAACTCTAAGAGCAACTATGCGTTATCCACGAAGCAGCGTTCTACAGGCACATTTGTACAACATGTGCCATACTACCAGGCACTCAGCAGCAGTGCCTCATTTCAGGCTGTCAGGGGGTCACAGTGTTTACAACCTCCATAAGCTGTTCATACTTTTTTTTTTTTTTTCTTTCCCTCCCTCCCTTTTTCCTTTCCTTCCTCTCTCCCTCCCTCCCTGCCAAGTGTATTTTTGATTTTCCAGCTTTGTAGGCAAGCTGTAGGGAAATTTTCATTTGTCCACTTAGTCCTGTAGGTGTTTCAGGATTCTGGAGAAGATGAACTTATTATAAATGAGTCTCTGATGCCAACTTGCTACATCAGTGCTGTGTTACTACAGCCCTGCTTGGAAGCAGAACAAGCTGAGCTGTGGTGCAGTGTGGGGCAGGTAGTTCACACAGCGCTGGTCGGTGCCAATGGCTCCTGCAAGCCATGGGAAACTGTCAGAGTTTACTTTACCAGTAATGTGACACACCATTATGATCTCATTGTATCAATTCCACAGTACTCAGGTAACAGATGCCTATGTCAACTATGAGTACAAAATGTATCTTCTTTGAATTACAGAGTTCCTCTTAACCATGTAACATTTTTTGTAATGTGATTGCCAGAAGAAATTTCCTGAGAGACTTACAGTGGATAGACCTATTAAAGCACTAAAATAATTTCATAAGACACAAGACATGTCTCTGAAGCCGGTGTATGTCTTAGCTGACTTGTGCATTACAATATTCTGAAACACTACCATTGAAACTTAGGAAGGGTTTCTAAATATATGCCAAGATGTGCCAAACAAAAGATCCACTACAAATGATGGAGGTCTTCTGGAATATGGAACAGACTTCTTTTTTGTGGTATTAATAACATGTCTTATTTTTTCATAGGCAGTTTTTCTCAAAGTACGAGTGTATTTCAAAATAAATACTGAGGAGTATTGTGGCTATATATCATGCAAGTCATTAAGCCAAACATAATTTCAGTTTCTCTGTCTCTCTTTTTCTGTTTTCAGTTTCTCTCTGATTATATTTATAGTAAATTCTTCTCCATTCATGCCATAGTATATTATGTCATATAGTAAATATGTAATGTAATAGTATATTATGTCATGTAGTAAATTCCTCTCCAGTCATGCTGTTACATTCTGCTACCTCAGGCTTAGATAGTCCTTGTACAGACATACGAATGTAATAGCTTAAGGAACAGTTGTGGAGTTTTGAGTGCAGTATTCAAGGAGACAAAGCTTAGCAGTGGTCTTCATTTATTAATTTATTATTTGTGGATAGGGTTTAGGAGCTGGCATTAGATTTAGGACACGGTATTTGATGTGATGATGATTTGCAACCATGACTTAGTTTCCTCAGGGAAAGAAAAAAAATGTAAAGCAGAAAAATCTTCAAATTGCAACTGGAAAAGAATTTCACAAGGAGAAAAAGCATCTGGACGTGGAAAAAACGGGCAACACCTGCGCCAAGCGCTCAGGAACCCGGACTGCCTGTGGTTTTGAAGGAAAGGGTAACACCTCCAGGGTTCGTCTCCTTTCCACAACGGAGCTGTGGAGCCTGCCCTCGCCTGTGCCCTTCCCTCACCTAGCGGCCACCGCACGCCCACGGGGCCCCGGACCCGGCCACCAGGGCGGAGGGCGGCGGTGCCAGACCCCGACCCCGACCCCGAGATGGCGGCGGGGCCGGACCCCCGAGATGGCGGCCGGCCCACCCCGGCCCGGCCCGGCCCGGCCCCAGGGGGCGCAGCCCGGGCCGCCCGCCCCCGCTCGGCGGGGCTCCAAGCTCCGTGCTCCGCTCCGCTTGCCGAGGGCAGCCGGCGGCCGGGGCCGGTCTCGGTGGAGCCGCCGCCATCCGAGGGGGTTCCCGAGGGCTGTGGGAGCCCCGCGGGGGCCGCGCACCATGGGGCTGGTGGGCAGGCTGGCGGCGGGCACCAGATGGGGCTGGTGGCTGCGGCTGCCCCGCTCGGGGAGCCGGGTGCCGGGCCGCGCCGCCTGCTGCCGGGCGCCGGGCGACTACGAGGCGGTGTTTAGGGCCTCGGTGGCCGAGCCCGAGAAGGTTTGGGGAGCGGCCGCCGCGCTGATCCGCTGGGACAAGCCCTGGGACCGGGCACTGCAGAGCCGCGGCCCCGGGAGCGCCGCCTGGTGAGTGCCGGCCGGGGGCAGCGGGGGTCGGGTGGGTGCTCGGGGCAGCGAGCCCGCTGCCCTGCTGTAGGGGTGGGACAGTTTAATGGGAATGATTAACGATGGAAATCCGGACGGGTGAGGGGGGGGACTTGGGGTGGGTCTGGGTGCCCTGTGTGTGAGCCTGATGCTCCCCGTGCGCCCGCTTTGGGTTGCTGTCAGTGCTGGGGATCTGGCATCAGGGGGATGGAAGATGTGCCTGTGGGAACGCAGAGGTGGTGGCTTGCAGTTCTTTAACTTTAGAAATGGGCTGAGTAGGTCATCGCTTCGAGGGCACGGTAAGGTAATGTTTAGCAAAAGCGTTAGCAGCAGCCTGGTATGCGCATCCACGTGGGGAGCGGTGACTGCTCAGGCAGAACGGACATCCTTACAAAATTCAGGAAAAGATTTTCGGTGCTTCTTCGAAGGCAATTTGCCTGGTAAAGTTTTGTCATGACCGCCGTCATCTCTTTTTTCAGCAAATTGACATCGTTCTCTTTGAACTTTTCTCAAAGAGAAGCTTATCCAGGATAAAAACGGCAAGGCAGGACAGCGGGTGTCTTTGGTGCATTGATGTTCTTTGTCTTTTTAATATTTTTCTGTGATTTTAATTTAAAAATACTAAGCATTCTCAAAATATAATTAAAACAAAACAAAACTCATCACTCAAACCTGTCAGAGACAGAACCAGCAGTGTGGAAACTTTCTTATTGGTGTCTGTGATTGCTGTGTGGCAGCTCTCACAGTGACAATTTGTTTTATCTCTTAAGCTGAATGTTAAGCAGCACCCAGCCAGCATAAATCCCTTTAAGTCATCGTGGCTATATAACAGTCAGGAGGCTTCAAGTGGATTGATAAGGAGACCTGTGGTCCACTGACCTTGGGTTTTTAGGTCATGGCACTGGTTAGAAGTAGGATTGCCTGCACCATTAAGGACCACTGAGGCTCCTTGGCATTCCTGAACAAAGTAACGAAAAAGTAAGGATAGTTACTTTTTAAAAGTTAAGGGATAAGAATCTGATACACACTAGCAAGCATGGTTTTTCTATCAGATCCTGTCAAACAAGTGTAATTTGATTTGATGAGTGCGATAAGCTTGCTGGCTGCAATTGATGTGGTTTTGTCTTTTTAAAGCATTTTGGCTTCTTAGATGAAGTTATTTGGGCTTATGACAGGAATAGCTGGATGAAGTTTCATACGCTGAGGTCAGATTTATCTTCCAGTGGTCTTTCCTGACCTTCTGTCCCCCTGGCATCTTTACCCCTCTGTGGATGCAGATTGCCACAGACTGAATTTATCTTATGAGTGTGTGCAAGTAGGAGGGAAGGTGTAAGCAAGATGGAGCCAGGCTCTTTCCAGTGGTACCCTGCGCCAGGACAAGAGGCAGTGGGCACCTTCTGAGAGATCTTCAGAAGCCTCCTGGACATGGTCATGGGCAACCTGCTCAAGAAGGTTGCTCTAGGGAAACTTTCCAACCTCAACCATTCTGCGATTTGGTGCGATTATACATGGATGCAAGTCTCTGAAGACTCAGCATCAGGCCCTAATTATTGTTTGATTGTCAGGGGTCTGTTGCTATGTTGTGGATAATAAAGCTTCAAGTAATTCAAATTTGTTTAATGCTCTTAATGTGCAATGTACTTTTTTTTTTTTTTAATTTAAGTTCATGTTAAGAGATACCAGGCTGTGTAGTGTTTGGAGATACTGGTGATACTGGTGGTAAGAGATATTGGTGCAGTGTTTTGCTGCCTCTGAAGTCCCAGATGATTACCACTATTCTGTGTGCCTAGCAGAACAAAAGACAGATAAACCTTTTGAGGAAAAGACTAAATTTAAGAAAGAAAGAAGGTACAGGAGGCGATTTCAGAACATGTTCTGAACAAACAGGAAGCACTTTATGAAAACCTTAAAATAGTGTTAAGAAATTCATGTCTGTGCATCTTGAGTTGGAAAATGTGTTGGAGACATATTGTTAGGTCAATTAACAAGCATTCTTTATTTTCAGTGTCATTGTGTTGATTGCCAAACCTGAGACTGGCAGAAACAGACACTTTATGTATGTTTTCTGGTCCCGTTTACTTCACCTGAACAAGGTTGTTAACATATCTGAAACTTCAGTTTATAGGACAAATCCAATTTCTGCCTTTCTAAGTACTAGAAAAGCATAAAAAATGTGCAGCATGCCCTAGTGCGCTTTCTTTAGTCTCTTCTATTGGAAATACCAGTATTATATCAGTGGGATGCAAAATGCTGTCCAAAAGGTATGCAATCAGTGCCACTGTCGTCTGGCTCTTTTGATCATCTCAAGGCACCATTGGCCATTCTGACCTGCATCAGTGGCTGGTACGGGTGAAAAAATAATGAGAATAGCAAATAAGAATGAGTAGTCAAGGAAAGGGTGAAGGAACTGAAATTGTTTGGTGGAGACGAGTAAAAGGAGACATGTTTTGAAATACATCAATTTTGGCTACAAAGCTCGAGGAGAAATTCAAGTCTGCTTTGAAGTGGTCAGAAAATAGGGATCTTAAATTGCGACAGGAGAGATGTTAATTTTAGACCTTAGAAATAAAAAAATCTTTCTAATATTAGTGGTAGTGAAACACTTGAACATATTATTTGGGGATCTTGTGGAATCCTGATTAGGAAGGTTAAGCAATTTTTTTGTTAGGAATGATAGAAACGTTTTCTTTCCTAACTAATGCAGGTAGAGGGCAATTTTGCAAGCTGTGTTCTTCATGACTCTAAGACATAAACATTATGTGAGATCACCTTTGAGCTTCAGGAATGTTACCCTGTTTGCTATACAAGTATTACTGACACTTTAAAGAAATGTGGCTGGATCAGTTAATGTACCTTTATCTTAAAATATCTAATACTGTAGTGGTTTTGTTTAACGCTACATTCAACTTCTGTTCTGACTTCATCTAAACAATTAAAAAAAAATCCCGTTGATTCCTGGGAATTCAGGCTGGAGAAAGTGCTTGTGCATGGCATTACAGGAATTAGCGATACACTTTTTTTTCTTTTTTTTTCTTTTTTTTTACATTTAAAGTACAAAATAATTGTACTGTGTTTTTTTCTTTTTGCATACGTGCTGAGTTTATTCAGAACATTTACCATCCTTCATTTTTCTTCTTAATTATCTTTGCCTCAGAGCCCCACTGAGTGAAACTAAAAATTGTCTCTGAACACAGCTATTTGATTTTGAAGATAGCAGATATTGTCGGAAATTACAACGTAATTTTAGAATATTTGAATTTAGGCTTAATTATGTATTGCCTTCATCATGATTATACTTATTTTGTTACTAGCAAGTTGGCTGTTGACAAATCTGAAAAAAAATCTGAATGCAGTAAAAACCATTTTGGTGCCACAGATAGTAGATGTTAAGCTGTATGTAAGCAGAGTCCTGCTATGGAGGACCTGTAGGAGAGTGTGAGCAGTGCTTCCTTGCCTCTTCTACTTCCCCTTGAAGATTCAGTTGTTTTAAAGAACGGTTAAAGAAAAGCCAGTGCCTGTTCTTGAGATCCCTGGTTGTGCAACAAGAGCAGCTCTGCCAGACCTGCAGGAGATGGGAGGTGCTGGCCCCAGACCAGGGAGTCAGGAATTCCTGCTGACAGCTGGAGGTGGCTTTAAAGGGGCTAAGGGCGTCGGTAACCACACAGAAATTGTTACAGGGATGTGTTATTGGATGAAAGTTACACGTCCTGTGGATTACCAAAGGCTACTGCTGTCAGGGATGTACAGGAAAAAAGACTTGCCAAAAAGGTAGATATTGGCAGAACATTAGCTTAAAAAGTTGCTGTGAAGCAAGCTGTTTTGGTATTATAACCACATTTAAATTCTGCTGTGATTTTGGCAGGAGGAACCCTGCTATTTTTCTTCCACAGTAGCATCAGTGGATAGGAGACGAACTCTTCCAAGACACTGGTGGTAAACTGAATCCTGTTTCTTTTATGTATTGGAGTTATTACTGTTCACTCTTTTTGTTTCTCTTTTTTCTCCTCCTCTGCTCCATTTGTTTACTGTTATTCCTTTCCCAGCCTTAGGAAATGAGCCTAAAGAAAAGATCTTCAGGCTGGAATTTGGTCCATAAGCATTATTGAGATAAATGTCTGGTTAGCAACAGATTAGCATTTTACAGCCCTGCTGATGGCAAGATTCACTTGCAACTCTTACAAACATCCTGCAGATCCATCTCATATCTTTCTGCAGTTTAGTGGAATATTTTATTTTCAGTTCTAGATCTCTTTTTTTAAATTAATGTCCTTATTCCAGGGTTGGGGCCTGTTTTAATGCTGCTGTTGCTTTCCAGCTAAAGCTTATTCAAGCAAATTAATGTTCTTCAGAGATACTCATCTCTTTGGCAAAAAGATGAACATGCAAAAAGTTGTAGCAGCCCTGGGCAGTTCTTCAAAGCCAGGTGTTTTTTAATTTGTCAGCCAAAATGGGGTATTCCAGCACGTTTGTGAGTGACAAGTAGAGAAGCAAGAGACTTGTACTTGTGTCCGCCGTAGGTGTCTCGCTGCTTGCTGTGCTCCCTCCCTCCCTCTGACCTGGGCACCAGAGCTCTCAGTGTAGAGCGCTGGGTTTTGCTTCAGCCTGCAGTCACGTTTTTTTTTGGGGGGGGCTTGTTTGCAAGCACTAGTTAAAAAAAGTCTTTGATAATGTTGATCTTGCTACATAAGTTAATGGGAATCCAAGCTCTGCCACTCACTCATGCTTCCACCATTCTTAAATAGCGATGTGTGGTAACCCAGATACTGTGCTCTGCTGTTCCGTTGTTCACGTCGTCCTACAGAGATATGATATAAAAATCAGTGAATGACCTAAGCCTACACAGCTTTTATGACAATAATACAGAGTTTATCTGTATTACTTGAAGCAACTGACAAGCCTTTATTATTCATATAGTTCTTTTATGGGAAAAGGTTTATAGCACAGAATGTTTTTTTTTTTTTTTGCTTTCTTGTTTTCCCACCTTCTCCCTATTAATGGCATTGTAAAGGAGACACAGGAAAGGTTGCTACATCCTAACATCCTAATTGGTTTTGCTTTAATAATTGCAATTCTTTGACAATAGGGACTATTCAATGGCCTGTGTTCATATGGATATATGAATAATACATCAAATATCCTAATTTAGAGCAATCCTATCAAACAAATTTATAGGGTTTTATGACCGTTGGTGTCAGTTTCATTTAGATACAGATGCATGTATGCTTAACTGTTACTGCCAAGATGTGATTAAGAACATTTGGAGTCCTGAACCCACTCTTCTTAAAAGATAAGTTTACATGCCAGTACAAAGTGTAATAAGATATTTTCATAATGTCAAAATTATTTTACGTGAATGTATGTCTTGTTCCCTGAAACTGTAGCTATAAAAATCAGAATGATTGATGCAAAGTAAGTTAAATCAAGACCCAGTTTAGCATATTCTTTGGCATATTCTTTGTTAAGTCAATTAAGGTGTAAGTACTTTACTTCTTTTACTTATCTTGGTTTATGTAGCTTTTTAAGTAAATTGTGGGGTTATAGAATAAAAAATGACTCCCTGAACGGACTGTAAACTATTATGGACGATGCTTCAATTGCACGCTCTCATTCCTTAAAAGAAAAAACAATAACAATCAACCCTGTCGTAGTCATTTGACATTAGTCATTGGCTGTAATGTACTTTCAACTTCTTTTTTAGGTTTGTAGGTGGAGAGCTGAACATTTGTTACAATGCTGTAGATCGTCATGTTGAGAATGGACGAGGAGACCACGTTGCCATTATTTATGACAGTCCTGTAACAAATACCAAAGAGAAAATAACATATAAGGAACTTCTTGAACAGGTACGTTTGAGAATAACCTTGTTACTGGAAATAGATTGGAAATACTGCACAGCAGGTAGATATTAGGGAGGCAGAAGTGGTCTGCCTTGCTAGTTTCTAGTTTATTCCTTTTGCTGTGCTCAGTATTGATCTATAAGCTTCACTGCTTTTATCTGATAATAGAGCATCTAAGAAGTTTTGGTCTTCCTTTAATTACCTTTTTTTTTTTTTTTCTTTTTTCTGCAGTTGGTTATTTTTTGTCCTGGTCAGTTAAATTCTGAACTTTTCTTTCTTGATTTCTCTCTCTCCACCCCCCCCCCCCCCCGCCCCGTCTCCTAACAGTTCTTATTTCCTATATGAAAGGTAAAGCAAAATATTAGTCTAGCCACTCGGCACTGAGTTGCTACAAAGAACAACAGTGCTGTTGTAGTAATAATGAAGGTGCACGCCTTGGCTATTGCTGCAGATAATGGAGTGTAAAAACAAATGCCCAATGAACAGGAAGCAGGTCCAGGCCGAGCTGCGTCACATGCCTGGTGGAGGCTATAGCGAGGGTGCTGATGGCCTGCACTAGCACTCCGTTTGGGAAGCCCGTGGATTTCAACTGTCAGCTGGGGTGGCCAACGCAGCTTGCCCCTTGCTGGGGTGGCGAATGCCCAGTTCAACATCAGCCCCGAGTGCCAGGCTCTCCGTGTGCCGCCATCAGCAGGTCTCATGCTACTCCTCTGTGCCAATAATTTGGCAGCCTCATTACCTGACGCTGTCATTTACCAAAGGTCAGCTGCTGATGCCACCCTCAACCAGGCCCAACCCATGCCGATTGCTATAATTGGTACTTAAATTGAATTTCCTGTTCAAATGCTGTATTTTAACTTTGTTTGCTCTGCTTTTCTGTTCTAGTTGTATATAGCAGTTGCACTTAACACTGAACACAAAGAAATTTTGAAGTCAGATTCCTCTTCTTGCTTAATGAATTTCAGACTGCAAGATGCATTAAAGTGGTTGGAACACACTCATTGTGCTGCAGATACATGTAATGCAAACCTACGTTTAAAATGTTAAATGAAGTTCACAATACACTAGTTTGGTGTGTGAGGTTTGTATTCCATTGTTGGAAGAAAAGAATAATCATGCAGACACAAAGACTGATACATCTCTGCTGTACCATACCTTGTAAGAAAAATATAGAAAATATTTACTCCTCACCAGTTTTTTGTTGATTTACCAAGTCCAAAACTGAACTTTAAGGTTATCATGAAGTATGCTGGAGCTAAAACCACTATTTCAGTGTTTTAAGAAATCAGGCAGCTTTAAAAGGGCACAGCTTCTTGTCTATTTTTTTTTTTAATCTCTATATGTTTATGTCTTTATATGTCTATGTCTATATGTCTTTATGTCTTTATGTTTATCTATAAATAAATTGTAATTATATGCAATTTTATTTGTCATGTACCGTATATAAATGTATATGTATAAATGAAAAAAGTATATATATGTAAATACCTATTCATTTATTTTAATGAATACATCATTTTGATGTAAATGATCTTCTGTGGGCTTCCTCTGCAGAAATTTCCTCTAAACAGCACTTGAAAAGTAGCCTTAGTTCACTTTTTAGTGTGGATGTTGGTGTCTCCCACGTGACTGGTGACAGGACGAGGGGGAATGGGCTTAAGTTGCGCCAGGGGAGTTTTAGGTTAGATGTTAGGAAGAACTTCTTTACTGAAAGGGTTGTTAGGCACTGGAACAGGCTGCCCAGGGAGGTGGTGGAGTCACCATCCCTGGAAGTCTTCAAAAGACGTTTAGATGTAGAGCTTAGGGATATGGTTTAGTGGGGACTGTTAGCGTTAGGTCAGAGGTTGGACTCGATGATCTTGAGGTCTCTTCCAACCTAGAAATTCTGTGTGATTCTGTGTGTGTGTGTCTCCTAAGTTTGTGTATCTGTGTTTTCTGTAAGCACATTAAACATGTAATCTTGGTGCTAGCTGAGTCCTATCTTAATATTGTGTTTGAATTCTGTACAGTTTGTTATTCTCCTTAATCAAAAGAGCATATGATCGTGAAAGGCAGGGTTTGGGATGAATAACTTCCCATTTGCATCTTTCTAGTCCACTCTTGTGGAATAAATTTAACTTGGTTCATCTGGTAACTGTTGAATACCAGGTAACAAACAAACCCACAGAAAATTGCAGGCACAATTGCAGGCTGAAAATTGCAGACACATGGGCGGGTGTGTTTTGTGTCACAGATCTCGTAAAGACCAGAACAATTTTGGGAAAAGGCTTACTAAACCACTATGAAGCATGCCTTATTGTGTTTGGCTCACATCCCGCTGCCATTACTTGTTGCTGTGTTCTCGGTCTGCTCAATGTAAGCCAAAAGTACTGTATGCTGGAGTTTTGAAATAGACTTTCACTGATTTGCATGCTTCATTACCGACTGGTATGAGTGTAGACCAGACGTATGAACAAAGTTGACAAATAGGCTTAGTAATACTCCAGAGGCCAAAGAAACCTTTTGCTTCCTTTCTGGGGTTCCTTTCCCAGTTTAAAATAGCCTTCAATGGGAATCCAAGTGCAGACTGTAGTTTGAACTATACCCATCCGATGAATGTTTGTAGCCTGCCAGGCCAATAAGCTGTTATTTCACTGAGAATGTCTTCTCAGAGAGGCTGCCTGTTCAAAATATCTCTACAAGAGATCAGGGTTTGAGGCGATGCATTTCTTTCTGGCTTTTGGTAGTAAAAGAAGATTTGATAGGTGGATTAACTAAAAGTTATGTGGAATAACTGTGGGTCGCAGGATGGGAAGATGCAGAATTACGTAGCAGGTTGGATCATTTGTCCAAGGATCAAACACATGGTAAGGATGAAAAAAATGACCTAGCTGCTTGGCTGGGGATAATACAACTCCTTAGGGAGGGTGGGATAGCTTGAGCTATGTCCTCAGGAAGCCTGTTGCTTTCAGATTACCTCTATCCTTTTTACTCATTGCACTGCTGTTCAGATCTAAGAGCTACAACAATGCTGCAATTTTAAGGTTAAGCACTGCTAAACTGTAAATAATTGAGAGAAATGTTGGAAGCTTGTGGATGTTTAGTGTCCAACCTGTGAGGAACAATTTTTTTTATTTTTTTTTTAATTTTTTCAGAATTGGAGTAGAAGGACAACTTCAGCAATTTATTGATACAAATAATGAAAAGATCTGTCTGTGCTGATACTCTGTGCAACTATATTTGAAAAGTCTTGTGACTCTTAAAGTGAATTTTTAACATAGTGTATATGATTGCATTGTATTAATTATATGGTGTTACAGATGGAATGCTGCAAATGTGGAGAGTAGGGCTCTGACGAAACTGATGACATGACAGTCTTCCAGAATGTACCTATTGGATTTATTTTACTGATGCCTCTTACAGGCTTTTAAATGTGGATTACATAATTGAACTGCTTACAGTGAAATGGGGATGTAGCTGTAAGCTTTGTGAATACCTTGAGATAGTCTCTAATTCCAGTAGTGAGATGCCAGGAAAAGATAAGGGAGACATGAATTCTTTTAGAAATGTTACTGAATCTCTGTAGTGTTAGGGAAAAATACATATACCCAGGGGAGAAAAAAAAAAAAAAAAGAGAGAGAGAGAGAAAACAATGGCTTCTGTTCATTTAAAAACACTTTCTGTTTGGAAAGTGTTGGAAAGTACTGCCATTTTCAGGTTAAGAGGAAGGTTGTTAGGTGGGTGAAAATACCTCTGTGTTTACATTACTGGGTTATTTTCGTAGGCTGCCTCCCTTGCTAAAAAAAAATAATACAAAAATCTCAAGAATTTGAATGATGTATTATTTGCAGTTGTTGACACTTGACAGATATTGTACATGAAAACAATATGATTTCTCTTGGTCATTATTTCAGAAATGATGCACAGTTAATGTGCTGGATTCAGTGCTGTAATAAATAATTTCTAAGTGCAAAAACCTGACAGGATTACTAAAATCCAGACCTCCTTCCCCCCAAGCTGAGTCTCTGACAGCACTGAATGTTACAAAAATATGAATGAGAGAGAAGGGCTTCAGGGTTATCAGCACTGGATTGTGATGTAATTTCTTTGTTAGGATGTTTTTTTTTTTTTTTTTAATTTCCGTAATTACCCACCCTAAAGGCATCTCCTTCTGAAATAGCTGTATTAGGAATTGTCAGGTTGTATTTATGTGTCTGTCTGTCTGTCTGTCTTGCACTGCATTTATCTCCTGTATATATATGACTGAAGAATCACCCAGGTTGTTTTGCTTCTAGTAGTCTTTCTCATTCTACGTGCTTTACTCCATCTTCTTTCTTTGCCTTCTGCCTTGTAAAACGGACAAGTGCTTCTTAGCCAGAAATAATGACTTTCATTTCAAGATATTCATTCTTAGAAGTGCTATAAAATCAAAACTAGAATACAGAAAGAAAATCCTACAGAGACTGACAATCAAACTGTTTATTCTCTTTGTCTAGTAAAGCAAAATTCCATTGCTAGAACTATGTATTAGACTTTTTGTTCAATGCTGTTTTTCATTATCCTATTTAAATTTCAAAATTCATTCTTCAATAGATGTCCTAGAAAGATTTAACTATGATGTACAAGAGTAGCTCTTCAAAAATATCAATATTAGTATTCTGGAAAGGATGAGACTAATCAGGAATTTATGAAGAGTGTTGCCTTGGGTTTCTCACGTTCCACAGAAAAGACTTCCAAGTCACCTTAGAAATCTGAAGTGGCAGGAACTTGATCTACCTTGACATAAGTGTTACTACTCCCTTGACTTAGGTGTTACACTGCAGCATGTCAACATCAGTGATACCTGCAGTAATGTAGAATTTGGTGCAGTATTGGCAGAGCAAAGCAAAGCCGTGCTGAATTAATTGCTGAGGCTCCCGACGTTTCCCCTATATGTGGTTTGCAGGTTTTACTTTGCAATAGGTTTAGTTTGATCCTTTGAAACAAATGCCCCATAATTCACTTCACAGCTGTCAGAATGTAGCTGTTCCACAAATCTCTGCTTCCTTGACTTGCGGATGCCTTTAGGAAATGCCATGCTTTTCTTTGATTTGTCTCACTGCTGCTTGATTACTCTCCCCACACTGAATGGACGTTGTTCAAATAAGCATGTAAGGGGAATAGGTGCTGTAGGAATTTTGCAGAATACTATTGTCTATCACTTACAACTAGTTGAAATTTCTTCCATGGCAAATGCGTGTCTGGAACTCATCTCTTCTGCAGAGTGGATGCTGTGGCATTGCTTCTGATCAAATGTGAAATCCATGCCATGCTGGTGACCCTTAGAGAATCCCCATCTCATCCCAGGCCCTTCTAGCAGGCACACGCTCCACAGCTGGTCTCCCAGACCAGGAAGGAAGATGGGCCTGTATCTGTGCCCAGGACCCTGTATCTGTATCACAGTACCCAGCTTTCCCTCAATCCAAAGAGGATTTGTGTCAAAGACTTGACACTGGTGAGACCCACACTGTTCAGCACAGTCAGGTTTGGAATTTAATTTTTGAGCATTTGGAGTGGAATTTCTGCTTTAGTATTTTCTAAACAGAATTCTTGTGGCATGGACCAAAACTGAACTGTATTTTAAACCACTGGGGACAGCTGGCTGATTTACTTCAGAACCACACTACTTCTCCAAACCTGAACTGTTAATACAGATACAGTGTTTGTTTGGTGGCAGGGTAAAAACAAAACTGCTCACTAAGGCTTGCATTTGACATAAGTGTAATTTAAGTCACAGAATCACAGAATCACAGAATTTCTAGGTTGGAAGAGACCTCAAGATCATCGAGTCCAACCTCTAACCTAACACTAACAGTCCCCACTAAACCATATCCCTAAGCTCTACATCTAAACGTCTTTTGAAGATTTCCAGGGATGGTGACTCCACCACCTCCCTGGGCAGCCCGTTCCAGTGCCTAACAACCCTTTCAGTAAAGAAATTCTTCCTAACATCTAACCTAAAACTCCCCTGGCGTAACTTTAGCCCATTCCCCCTCGTCCTGTCACCAGGCACATGGGAGAACAAGTCCAGATCTTCAAATCTGAAAACCTACTTTGGCCTCCTGTTATATCACTTTGTCTCAAGTCATTTTATTACTGAAGTGTCAAATATATTAAGGCAATAAAGCAGTCTTAAACTTTGAAGAAGAGCAGAGAAATAGCATGTTCGTAGGAAAATAGCAACTGTAAAATCTTGAGTGATAAAGTATGCTGTCTTAATGTAAACCATAAATGACTGCACACTAACAAACTGGTAGGTTTCATGGCTTTTAACAGTTCAATGAAATGTCACTACTCACACTATTTTTTCCTCCCTTTTAGGAAGAAGGATTGCTTGAATGTTTCAGGGTTTCCACATCAATCTTAAGGGCAATGTAAACCTGCTTTATGATGTTCCACAATCTTCCAAAAAGTTGCAGATGGAGACAGTGTTTTATTCTGTAGAGCAAATGCTCACTGGCTGTCAGAAGGGTAAAGGAAAAAAAAAAGGAAAATTGTAGCTACCCACATATTGTATTGGGTTAATGTCTCTGGTGACATTGAACTCTGCAGAGTGGGAGGGTTAAGTACAAACAAGTAACTAGTGAGCTTGTCTGGAAGATGTGGTTTCTGCCTGCAACATGCTACGTATATTCTGCTTTAAGTAAAATTTATGCATGGTAGATTTCAAGAAAACTTCCTTCAGTATATGCAGTTCTCTTCACTGTCTCCCTCGTACAGCCAAGTACCAAAGTTATGTAGCTCCTATACAGGCACTGGGAGTCTTCCATTACAAAATTACTAATTATGATCTTTAAATGATGCCTTTTTCATCCACAGGCAAACATTGCCTTTTTTCAGCATCAGTAATAATTATAAAAATAAAAATGAACGTGTTGTCCATTGTGTTTATTATTTATTGCTTACTATTCTTACTATTACTTATATAGGATATAGATTTACTCATTAAATATTATTTTTGTTTTCTCTGTCCTTTTTGTCTACGTGCTGCTTGAGAGTCTCACAAGCAGCAAATATGAAGATTAGGTTTTTAAATTCTTTGAGATCAGTTGATATTTTCTCTCTGTTAAAATGAGTTTTCAGATTTTATTATTTTCACAGTGGGAAGTACACAAAAGGAATTTACCTTTGTAAGCAGAGTTGTTGTTCATACCTACAGTTATGTTCACTGATCTTACCTAGAAATGACTAAATGCTGGTGGTATGGCTATAAATTGTAGTTGTATAGATGTTGATTTGAGCCATGTTGATCTGTGTTTGTACTTGATAGCACATTGGTAGGTAATAATAGGTCTAAAATTAAAAGATATTTTCTTCTGGTAATCAGTAACATTTAATGTGAGAGGTCTGTTATGAATGAGTTGCATACGTTAGTTTATGTATGTTTGCAGCTTGGTATGCTGATGACTTTGCCGTATAAACATATTCTTTGTCTTGTGGCTGAAAATAACAGCAGGGATTTATGCAGTGTTTATGAAAGAGGGAAACTGTTCTTACCTTCTCATGCAAGCCATGCCTGGGGCTCCTGTGTTTCCATTTTCTTAAATCCTCAGGTGGAGGTGTAGTACATGGTTTGATTGTGGATGAGCTGTGTAGTTAATACAAACACAGCTCAGGTCTGTCTGGAGCTCTTGGGTGTTACTGCCTCATGTTGCAGAAAGTCTGGATGTGTGGTCCCACTGAAGAGAGAAGCAGTGAAGTAATGCCATGCCACTCTGCAGTGCATGCATGGGCTGTGTTCCAGGACTGGATGCTATTGCCCCACGTTTTCTTGAGTGCAATAGCAGAAAGCACCTAAATGCCTGCAAATTAATGAAAGTAACATTGCCATTAGGATTTGAAATATTAAACTGGGATAAAGTAATTCTTTAAATAGAGAAAATGCAAATTTGATAAACAATATAAATGGGAGCAAAACATTTCATAGCTGATCTACAGCTGTAGCTAAGCTGTAGCTTAGCTACACCGCTAAGTGCATCCTTGAAAAATAAGGTTCTTTCCTCCATTCCTATTTACACAAGAGTGGCATAGGCTTTCCCATAGCTTGCATTGTTTGCTAGGTCACTGCAAACATCTCTTTTTGCTTCGGAGGCTTGGAAGTGGTTAGTTTCCATTCTACAGGCAACATCCCCCTGCTGCTCTCAGGAGTTTGTCTCCCCTTTCCTTTCTTAGTCTGATAGAAACCAAAAGGAAGAGTCTTTCACAAGACTCAACTTTACTTAAAACCTAACCTATGTGATAAAGAGAATAAATAAGGAATAACAGAGTGTAGGTAAGGTGTGACATACTCATATATGAGTAGATTCACATAGCATTGATAGCGAAAGAAATCAGAATCTCAAAATTTCTATTACCGTGGTATTTTCTAGTGAATGGCGACCTGTCAAAGAAAAGTGTTTTACTAGTGTGGATAAGAAGAATTCCCCTGCAAAACAGAGCAAATCCTTTGCTCTGAACTTAGATTTATATGTGTATTTAGCCGTCCCAAGAACTTCTAAGAGAATTGAACATTTTAGTCTTATCATTAGTGTAGGACCATTCAAACAAAACATGAGCTCTTGTTACTTCTGGTTGGACTGTAATAATGCTTGTGGAAATCTCCAGCTTGTGACATCCTGGGATGTTTCTACTTCTGTCCTGTTTTGTAATAGCTTTTTAGTCTACCTTGTGTCCACCTAGTCTGCAGTTTTTCCCATTAACCTATTGACCAGTGTTATGTACGCAATTAAGTTGTACCTCTTCTACTTACACTCACAGAATCAGAGAGTGCCTGAGGTTGGAAGGGACCTCTGCAGGTTATCTTGTCCAACTCTCCTGCTTAAGCAGGCTTCCCAGAGCAGGTTACCTCTCTAAACTGTGATGTTTATTAAAAAAATTAAATGAGGTTGACAGGTTTAGATATTATCTGAGTGTCGCACAACCATCAGCCTCTTGAACTCCAGAAACCTCTGACAGGTAAGTTAATTTGTTTACTCTTGGGGAATTGGTAATTTGATTTTCCTTCAGAAGATGCCATATTCCATGCTGCTACAAGTGCACAGCACTTGTCACAGGCTTCCCAGTTCACTTGCTAAAAGAACTTACTAGGCACTGTCCTGGTGTGCTAATGAAATAGTACATTATCACAAAAGTAGTATTGACTATACACTCTTGAGGTAGTGAATATTTACCTCACAATGATATGGATGGCTGACATTGCTTCTGAGCTTCTAGATTTGTTTGCCAGTTCTTTTTTCCCATACACAGTCTATCTTCAGGCTTTTACATACAAGAAATTTGAAAATGAGAGGAGAAATGTTTTCTTAAATCTAACTGTGTTTCTTTGAATTTGTACCTGCATTTGGCTCAGGGTATAAGATTTCTTAAATTCTGAGAAGTTTACAGCACTGCACTGGAGAAAATTGGAGAGCTTAATTTACATTGATTTGTGTTTCAAATGTAGGTAGAACAGAAGTTGTGTTATAAAATGCCCTGCTTATGTATATTAAAAAAAAAAAAAGTAAATTTGAGAAATGTAAGTGAGCTGGATAAAAGAACGCATGGTTAGAGCGGCATTTAAAATTTGCAAAACTTTGCTATTGATTTTTGCTATAATATTATAATAATACGCATCAATCCGCATTCATTTTATATAAAAAGGTGTATTACAGTGTTTCAAAAAATATAAATTCTCCAAAATTTATTGAACCTTGATTGCATTGTTCATCAACTTTCTTTATCTTACTGGCTTGTTTTCATAACGTCCTGCATCTACTGATTATGTGAAGGTTATTTTTCATGGGGCAACATCAGATTTGGATAAATTTTTAATATGTTCTAAATGTTTTGTCAGTACAGGTGTCCAAGTTAGCCGATGTCATGGTCAGGCATGGTGTGAAGAAAGGAGATCGTGTTGTCATCTACATGCCCATGATTCCACAGACAGTATACTGTATGCTGGCTTGTGCAAGAATAGGAGCCATCCATAGCCTGATTTTTGGTGGATTTGCCTCTAAAGAGCTTGCTGTTCGCATTGATCATGCAAAGGTAATACATATTTAGAACAACAAATGCCATTGCCTTAGTTATTTAAACCAATGTCAAAAACATTTTTTTCCCCTGAAAGGATAACAACATTTCCTTTTGTGTGGCATATGGTCTCAATTTGCTTGTAACACCTAAACTGAAATGTGAACTTATTACTTGTGTGCTAAGGGTTGTATTTGTGTATCTGCCATTTAAGTACAGTTTTTTATTTCTTTAAAAAAATCATGATTATTTAACATACTGTTGTCTGTTTAGACTGACTGACAAAAAAAGAAGAAAGTCTCTACTAAGCATCACCTTAAAATTTTGGTGTCTCACCCAGCATTTTTCTCAAGTGTCAACAATCTACATTATGCCAAGCCTCAGTGACTTCATTGGTTTACCTGATGTTTGTATATGTTAAGTAATAAGTTTTTCAGCTATATTTACTTCATCTAATTTGTACAAGAATCAGCGCAAACAGTGAGCTAACTGCCTTAAATTAATGGCTCCGTAGAGAACACAGGCAATAGAGGTGAATGCTTTAAAGGCTTCCGAGTTAGGTGCAAGTTAAACATGTTTATGAAACATTATGTAAGTCTTTTTAAGTGAAAATGCATATAATACTTCAATAACCAGCTCAGTAGCTTTCATTGGTATATTAAGAGCTTGCGTATGTATATGTATACAGTGGTTATACTGGAAGTTTCTGTTCTTGTTTTCTATCAATGAACAAAACTCTCTGACATCTTGATCAGTTGCTTGGATCATTCAGACCCTCTGCAGTAGCCATAATCACTGAATCATGTTGGCTAGACTTAGAAGCCTTAGCTTAGAAGAAATGTTATACAGGGTAAAGTCTGCAGGATTTGTGGAACTTTTACTGAGATTTTTGTGTGCAGAAGTGCTCTTCAGATCCCTAAAGTTTGAATTTTATGAATATCTGTAAATTGAAAGCACTTCTTTTAAAAAGTTGAATGCATTTCCCCTTTCCTGCCACCCCTGTTTGGCGTTCTAACAAAGCAGAAGTTAATAGAATAGCTGAAGTGCTTTGTTTATTTATGAAAAATAGCTGGAAGGAGACTAAGGGCAGGTTGAGTTTTTCCATGTCTTTTTTCCCGTTCCCTGACTTTTTGAAAAGCTGTAAAAATTAATTTTTACTCATAGAAGTTTTTGATTAGGGAAAAGTGATAGATTAGATTTTGATAAGAAAAAATAAACGTGAAAGTTGAAAATGAAAGTTGTTTCAATATGAATCATCTAGCATGTTTACTTTTAGAGTATTTTGCAATTGTTAACTACTTAATCCCAGTAGACCTTCTCAGAGGGACAAAAAGAGACAGCACTGTAATAGTCTTTGCGTCATGCATTAAAAGGAAAACAGAGAAAGTTTAAACTATTTACTCAAGGTCATGAAGCACGTCATTTTAATGGCTAGCTATAGAATTACTACCTGCAGGCCATGGATTAAATCTTAATTTATGTTGCCTTTTTTTCCTTTAAAAGGCAGAGCTAAATATTTAGTTTTATTTTTTGATCCATATGATATATAATGAAAGTGTAAGAAAAGAGGAGAGGCACACTAAATTTCAAGCCTTTCCCCTCTTATGCAGTATTGTAAAACTTCCTTGATAAGTGAATTGCATGCTACTAGATTATCTTCAAGATATGAGTATAAGTAGCTGTGATAGAAAGTGTTTTCCTGAACTCAGATATTAATTGAAGCAGTCTCAGCCCCCTCCTCCTCCCCCCCCCAAGTATTTGTATTAGGCTTTTGTATGAATTAGGTACTGCAGTACAGGGCCTAATTTTGGAAAAAATAACTAGAAAGAGTTAAAGACATGGAATAGAAAGCTGGCTTCGAGGTGCTTTTTCAGAAGAAAGGTTGAACTTCAAGTTTTGCCAGAAGACCTAAATAACAGATACTTTCTAGTGACTATGAAAAACTACATATACTTTAACAACTTGCCTTAGTTTAACTTGAATTTTAATAGGTTTAATTTCTACTCTTGCCAGGTATTGGCAGTGTTATAGACTTTCTGTGGTGAATTGTGATGAAGCGATACAGTGTATGAGAAGAGGCATTTCTTCAAATCTTTTATTTCATCTGAATTTGAGAATATGTAGTTTTCAATATCAAAACAGTAGATACTTTTGAAGAACATTAATTATATTTTGAGAAATTAACATGACATTTGTTCATTTGTTTTGCACTTTATCTTAATAAACTAGGAAAGCAGAGAAGGATGTTTTAAGAACAGTGCTTCTGTGTTTATTAAATAAGGCAGTTGCTATGCCTTTGACAAACAGATTTTTTTTTTTATTGGAATCACAATAATTATATAGCAATTCTAGAGGCCTTTTTAGACTTTAAGTCCAAACCCTGCAAAATAAATAAGAGTAATGTTTTTTTTTCAGACACGATTTTTGAAAGCTCTTCAGGTTAAAGCAGAATTACGATTTGCACAACAGTTCTTTGAAATGCAAAATATAAGAGACACCCAAGTTATTCAAAACTATCTTTTATGATCTTCCATTGAGGTCAGAAATACTGTATTCCTCGCTTATTTACTATTGACACAGTCAGGGATTTTAATAAGGCATCCTTGAAAAAAATAAGTTAATATTTTGCAATAGTTAATTCTGAGCAAGACATATTTCCTGTGCACAGATGTGACTATAAATGGTTACACCTACTTGTCATAATGCGGCACATACGGGACCATGGAGTGATTAGAAGCAGCCAGCATGGGTTTATGAAGGGCAGGTCCTGCCTGACTAACTTGGTCTCCTTCTAAGATAAGATGATCTACTTAGTAGATGAGGGAAAAGCGGGAAGGGCTATATATGTTGTTTATCTTGATTTTAGTGAGGCATTTGATGCCATTTTTCATAGTATTCTCCCCGAGAAATGCAGCTCAGGTGTACAGTTTGCTGGGTGAAGAATTGTCTGGGGAGTCACAGTGAATGGAGTTCTGTCCAGATGGTGGCTGGTCACCAGTAGCGTTCCCAGGGCTCAGTATTGGGGCCAGTTTTGTTTAATGTTTTTATCAATGTGGATGAGGGAACTGAGTGCAACTTTTGTAAGTTGTAGGTGACACCAAGTTAGGCAGGAGCATTGATCTGCTTGAGTGTAGGAAGGCTCTGCAGAGGGATCTGGATAGTCTGAACTGGTGGGCTGAGTCCAGTCACAGGATACTCAACAAGGCTAAGTGCTGGGTCCCGCACTTGGGTCATAACAACCCCAAGCAGTGGTTTAGGCTGGGGGCAGAGTGGCTGGGAAGTTGCCTGGCAGAAAAGGACCTGGGAGTGCTGGCTGACAGCCGGCTGAATGTGAGCCATCATTTGGCCCAGGTGGCCATGAAGGTCAATAGCATCCTGGCCTGCATCAGAAATAGTGTGGCCAGCAGGACTGGGGAAGAGATTTTTTTCCTTCGCATTTGGCATTGGTGGCACCGTGCCTTAAGTACTGTGTTCGGTTCTGGGCCCCTCACTACAAGAAGAACATTGAGGTTCTGGAGTGTGTGTAGAGAAAAGCAATGATGCTGGTGAAGGGACTAGAAAAAAAGGCTTATGAGGAGCAGCTGAGGGAACTGGGGTTGTTGAGTTTGGAGAAGAGGAGGCTGAGGGGAGACCTCATTGCTACAACTGCCTGAAAGAAGGTTGCAGTGAGGAGGGTGTTGATCTCTTTTCACAGATGACAAGTAGTAGGATGCAAGGAAAGGGCCTCAAGTGGAGTTAGGGGAGATTTAGATCGGATATTAGGAAGAATTTTTTCATGGAGAGGGTGGTTATGTGTTGTAACGGGCTGCCCAGGAAAGTGGTGGAGTCCCAGTCCCTGAAGGTATTTAAGAGACATGTGGGTGTGGCATTAAGGGACATGGTTTAGTGATGGGACTCAGTAGGTCAGGTTGATGGTCAGGTTGGACTTGGTGGTCTTGAAGGTCTTTTCTTGGTGGTCTTGAAAGTCTTTTCCAGCCTAGATGATTCCATGATTAAGACTGCGGGCTCATCTGCTAAAACTTAATTGCCTTATAATATTTGCAGTTCTGTCTTGACTTGAAGCACTGTTTTTTTATTTTTTTTTTTGTAATATATTTTTAGAAATGTATTATAGATTAGAATACAGTAATATACAAGTATCTTGCTCTTTATTTTTTACTTGTATGGTATGATACTGGTCTCTGTGTACAGCAATGTATAATACCTGACGGAAATAAATGTGCAT
Organism: Anas platyrhynchos; assembly: GCF_047663525.1. Classification (NCBI taxonomy): domain Eukaryota; kingdom Metazoa; phylum Chordata; class Aves; order Anseriformes; family Anatidae; genus Anas; species Anas platyrhynchos. The sequence goes on along the minus strand of NC_092587.1, from coordinate 52,979,979 downwards.
GGCTCATATAACTACATAGTCAGAGCAGTACCAATGCAATGAAAGTGCAAGAAATATGAGGACAGGCTTGTGATCAGTTGTGTGGCTGGGGCAAGAAATGGAAAGAGCTTTGTGTGTTGGTTGAGTGCTTGAGTGCAGGATCTCTCCATAAATGTCTTAATGACTGTACTGACATTTTATACCTAAAGCTTGCCTGTGTTCAGTTTGAGCTTTTTGCAGCTTTCTGAGTTGGCCCACTAAAAGCATTAGTTGCTTCTTCTAAACCTTGCCTTGCATGCTGCTAGACACTATGGAAGAATTTGTAGAAGGAGCCTTTACAGTAGAATAAAATTGTTGGTCTAGTACTAATGGACCTTGCTTTATCTCACTTCTACTTCTTCATATTTTTTTTTTCTACAGCTCACTATCTCTGGCATTCCTTCCCCAGCAAACCTCAGAACTTCTCTGCTTTTCCATCATACTAGTTGTATTTCTATGTAATCTATCATGCAGGACTACATGGAGCCATGGAAGAGGTGGGAAACGGGTGTATAAAAGCAATATGGGAGTGGAGGTGCAGGGGAAATAATATCAGTAGACAGAGAGGTAAAACACTAGAAACAACTAGTTTTGAACCTTTGATTTGCACAGAGTGATTCATGATGCTTACAAGCAATAACCCTCACTTGGGAAATACATCACCTTAGCCAATGTAGTACTGGCTATATTTGTATTTCCTTGCTGCTTACAAAGTAGTTTATGAGCAGAGGGGACACATTTTACATATGACTGTAAAACTGAAACTGGCAACAGTCATTCATTGTAACAATTGAATACAAACAAGTTAATAACATATTAATTATATCTAATTCCAGGGTAGCCTCCTGATGAATTTTCAATTTAGCTGTATTGTATCATCTTTTATCAAAATTGCTGCATCCCAAAAGGGAAAGATGACAAATGCTGAAATTTTAAAGCTCATCAGAAACCTTCATTTTGAGTACAAACTGATTATCAAACTTCCCTGAATGGCAGATCTATACAGGAAACATTTTGTTATTCTTTGAAATAATTTTAAGAATAAATTGTAAAAAACAATCTGTACTTTCTTTGCAATCTTAATGAAATCTTAACTGTGGCATTGTTGTTTGTGCCTACCTAATGAGATATATGCTGATGCATACGTTTACTAAACTAGCTGGATAAGAGTGAGGAAAGCAAGGAGATTGAAGGCTCATTCTTCTGTAATTAAAATGTGTTCTAATATATAGTTTCTTTGGTGCTATCCTTTCCTGAAATACAAGAAATACAAATTACTGATCTTGGGATATAAATCAAAATCATTTGTATGCAGTGAAGTGACTTTTTTGCCATAGGAAATCTTGGATCAGCATCTTACTGAGATTGATTTAATGAAAAATGTAATGGAAAATCTGGAAATCTTCTATATCCACATTGGGAAATAGAAATTATTCTAAAAACCAAACAAAGAAACAAAAACAAAAACAACAACAAAAAAGCAAGCAAACAAAGAAAAAAATACAACAAACAAACAAAAAAACAACAAAGCAGAACTACAGTAATTTGATTTTAATGGGATTTGCATCCTGAATCCTGCAACCATCACTTGAAAGACTCTAGCTTAAATTCCCTCATGTGCTTTACAATTTTCGCTTATTCTTTTCTGGTATTTCTAGTTTCTTGTCATCTCTTGCTTGTTTTCTTTTTCCTCTTTCCCCCTCTTACCCTCCCGTGTCATTTAATTGCAGGCTGAGAAAGAGCCACCAAAGTGCTATAGCTTTGTTCAAGTGTTCAAACATAATTAGGAAGCAGGCTGACTAGGACAGATGATTGTTGACATCGTTGTAGAGCTTTTCCTTAGTGGAGGGCTACATGGAGATGGGGTTTTCTGTCTGATCAGTAAATTTTGTACAATTTACAAGTACTTAATGTTGTTGCTCAAATTTGTTTGAAAATGCTGAAGAGTGTCAGAGTTACTAGAGTGCTGCAGAACAAAAAACAGATGCATGGACAGCAAGATCACACAGGCTTTGTTTCCTTAGAAACTGATCTAACCTCTGGTTCTAATTATATGAAGATAGATTTTCTATACTGAGCTTCATTGACCAACTAATTGCATGGAAAACAGGTTACATATACATATACATATTAGGTTACATATACTTTATAAAAATACATTGCAAATGTATATATCAACAGTCTAACTTCTTCATTTTAGCCCAAACTTATTGTAACAGCAAGTTTTGGAGTTGAACCGAAAAGGAAAGTGGAATATATATCACTCCTAGAAGGAGCACTTGCAAGGGTACAGAACAAACCTGAGAAAGTTCTCATTTACAGGCGACCTAACTTGGTGAGTGTACAGTTGCAGTGCCTTATTGTTAACTTTCAGATATATATTTAGTCCATATGTCTTCTCTGTTCTACAAGTAATTTTTTTTTTAAATGTATCTGTTCTAGTTTGGTTTTGTATTTTATGGGGAAAACTTAAATGCATAATATTTACATAGTAAATAGAACTACTCCTACTGTACAGAAAATTGAATAGTATGTTTTTTTGACCTATTTACATTTTATTCCAACCATTTTTCTTTGAACTTTTTTTTTTTTTTTTTTTTTTTTTGATGGGCAGGGACATGTTCCTCTTGCCCCAGGCCGCGATCTCGACTGGGAAGAAGAGCTTTCAAAAGCACAACATTATAAGTGTGTCTCTGTTCCTTCAGACCATCCGCTTTATATTCTGTATACTTCTGGAACAACAGGCTTGCCCAAGGTAAAGGACTACCTGTAGTCTAACTGTTTGTAACCTATTTGCAGTTCCACTTGAGGAAAATATTTAATTAAAAAGGTTGAAAATGTTTACTGGAGCTCACTGCTATAAATGATTAGCATTGCTAGAAATGCTTTAAACTCATTTATTCATATTTTTCTACTTCAAAGTCCTGGAGTAAATTGTGTTTGTTTATTTAAATAGTAGTACAAAAATATACTTCATTTAACCCAAAATATTCATACAATAAAAGCTTGTGAGGATAGTAGAATGTCTTCCATCCATGAATATCTTCTGTACTTTAACTATTTTGAGATGAGCATAGGGTAGTCCTTTAATGGCAAGATTAGTTAATATATCACTTCTACAATAGCATTTATTGCTGAATAGACTTTGCTTATTCATTATTTACATATTAGCTAATCTTCTCATAGATGAGATGTAATGAATGACATTACAGATTAAATGGAACTAGGAATCTTCTAAAGGCTTGTGTTGCTGAACAGTTCTGAGACTATAAATCCCATGAAAATGAAAGTTAAGATTGAGTAAGGCTGTAAATCAACATAGGGCATTCTTTGGAAATGTTTGTGTCAATTAGTCTTAAGGATCTGTTTTTAAAAGATCTTATTTTAAAAGCAAACTCTTTGTGTTTGCTTGGTTCTTACAATTCTTTTATGAAGAGTAGTTCGATCTGAATGTAGTTTACCAGCAGTGATCTCACTATCACAAATTCGGAGCCAGTATCACACTGGTATGACTTAGATTTAAGTGTTCATGCAAGTAAAATTGTTCAGTTGTGATATCTCCATAACAAAACTTCTGTTAATCTCAGAGTGGAGACTGAGTTAGAGACTGAGACTAACGAAGGCAAACAGCTTTCTGAAATTCACAAAGCATTAGTTAACCATTCTCTGTTGTGGCAATCTCCATTTTAATGAGCTACCGTGTCTCAGTGGTGCCCAGGTTCTTGGACAAGGTCTGAAATAATGCATGCAGAAAGAGAGAGTAATTCACCCCAGTTATTTTAGGCATCGGCTATTCCACAGGTGCCCCTTTTTCTCTATTGATACTGGGATTCAGGGAGCCTAGACAATAAGTGTAAAATATGACTAACATTTAGATGGATAAAATGAATTAAGGATTTATTCTCTTATATTTTTGTCAGCATAAGTTGACTTAAAACTTGTATCTGATTTGAATGAGACAACTTCAGTCTTTGTTAGTTGTCTTCTGGAAACTGTTGTCATAGGACTTGGGTTTTTCTTTTTTTTTTTTTTTCTCCCCAACATTACTTCAGTTGGAACATTAGCAGAAGCATATACTTGTAAGAAAGGATCCTTTTATTAAATGAGGAGTATTGGAAATGGATAACTTTAAGTCTGTTACTGCTAAAAATTCAAAATTTAATTGAAGACAGGCATATTATTGCATGCTTTAAATGGTCTTAAATGTTTAAATTTTCTTATTTAGGGTGTTATCAGACCAACAGGTGGCTATGCAGTAATGCTGAACTGGACAATGTCAGCTGTATATGGACTCAAACCTGGTGAGGTAATTCTGTTTAAATGTTGTATAATTTCTTTTTGAACTTGTCTTAAAAAAAGCGCACACAACAATATTCTTATTTTTTTTATTTCATTTTAGGTGTGGTGGGCAGCTTCTGATTTAGGCTGGGTAGTTGGCCATTCCTACATTTGCTATGGGCCTCTCCTTCATGGGAACCCTACAGTTTTGTATGAGGTAAATGTGTACTACCAACAATGACGTTTTTGCAGTAAGTGCAATGTGGAATTAGGGTATTACTTCTTCTTTCAGATTTTTCTTCTCAGGTTGTTTCAAAATTATTTTAATTGAATTCATCAAACCTGGCCTCTTCCAGTACTGGCTCATAGTACAAATCTAGTTTGTGAGCCACTTCCAGTGACTTCATGGGCAGCCTGAGTAGCACACAAAGAAGTTTGCCCTCCTGTCTGATGACTGCAGTGGAGAGTAAAAGCTGAGTACTACAGATTCCAGCGCTGATTCTTGGATCAGCATCAAGGCAGAAGACGGTGCCTGAGCTAGAGTTACAGTGGAGAGTCTGGGCTGTAAATTAGCACTGTCCTGGTTTTGGCTGGGATAGAGGTAATTTCCTTCCTAGTAGCTGGTATGGTGGTGTGTTTTGGATTTAGTATGAGAGTAATGTTGATAACGCTCTGATGTTCTGTTGCAGAGCAATGCTTAGGCTTATTCAAGGACTTTTCAATTTCTTGTGCTGCCCTGCCAGTGAAAAGGCTGGGTGTACACGAGAAGCTGCTGTGTGAACCGTGTCTGTGACACTGGATGAGCTCATATTCATGTTTCATGTTACTGTTTCCCATGATATTAAGTTTATTTTTGTCAGTGTGCGTAGAAAGAAGATTGGTAATCTCTCATAAAACAGCAGATTATGCCCAGCTGACACCTGTGTATGTTGCTTTGTGCTTTTGTTTATAATTTTTGTAATGGAAAAATGTGAAATAAGAAACAAAGTGCAATGTTTAAAAGCATAGCAAACTTTGAGGTCTTAAAAATGCAGTATGGACTTTGGTCTCATCTTTGTGGTTCTACTGATTTCTTCCCTTCACTGAAATACGCCAGGTAAAGTGTTAAGCTGTTGTATGAAACAGAAAATGATCTCTTGTTAGGGTATTTTTCTTCCACATGTTGTGATCTGTAAGGTCTGAGGCAAATAACAGTTTTTTTAGTGTCTAGACCTTGAATTGATTTTTTCAATAATCTCTCAGGAAAGCAGGCCTGCAAAACAAGTATTTTTATTAAATATTAAACTACACAGAGTAATAACATTTTTTTTTTCCCTAAACAGCTAAGTCATAGAGAATCTCACATTAATATTTCCAGCCAGTGACTGCAGCAACTGGAGGAAACTTAAACAAATTGCTATTCTTAATTTCAAACCCAGTTTCCCTCCAGGAAAGATGAAGTTTACTGACTTCCTTAATGCATCAGCATTCAGCATGAAAGCTTGAAGTGAATGCATTATTTTCCTGTGAAGATGACAAACAGTCTGGACACTCCTTTTAGCATTATGGGGTGACAGAAGAGACTACTGTGAGCAAGCTTTGGCTCTGAAAAATAAACTAAAGTTAAAATTTTGCACACAGATATATTCAGTATCCAGTTTTCACCTGCATTTTTCTGAGGTGGAGAGGTGAAGAAGAGCAGTCTGTGTTTTGCACACAATGTCCCACAAGATTCCATTTGTCCTTCCCCTTTTAGGTGGTAATGATCTTTGTTATTACACCTATATGCTATATAAAAACTGTAAAGTCTTTGGAAATTTAGTATCCTTAAGCAAAAATCTGTTACTTATTTTGACTTTGTCCTGTTTTCTGGAAATGAAGGCTTAAAATGGCCATCCCTGCAGGCTATATTTAAATACTAACATGTCATCCCTCAAGCTTGTACCTACTTTTCCAGCAAAAAAAATCTGATATACAGTCTCTACACAAGCTAGAAATCTTTGTTTATTACTTCACTTGGATTTACTCAGATAGTGTAGATCTTCTGTGCAAAGTTAAGAGATAGACAAGCAAACAAATTGTGGGGAATGCTAGCAACACTGGTGCTAGCATTTAATATTACTCCCTGTAAGTAAGGTATATGTTACTGACTAAAATACCATTTCCTCAGGCAAACAGTAGGAGAAAAGGGGACAGATAATCTTACGTCCCTTCTGATGCTGCTCATTGTGCAGCATTGTAAAATAAAATCTCTTCATTATTGCTGCTGCTAAACATAAATATGTTCACATGAGAATCTGCTGCTTCACTGTAAAATTTGGCCTTCCTCTTTGGCCCTGGTAGCCTGGGCCAAGAGGAAGCTGTCTACAGACAGGCTCCTCTGTTAGGATTAGCTGGCAAAGTTTGTCCTGCAGCCAAGGGTTATGTGCAACATAACACAGCCTTTAGGGCCAAATTTTATGTGCAGCACAGCACAGGCCTGCACCTCCTCAGGTCAACTGTTAAATGGATTGCTAACTTTGTGATGTGCAATAGTCTTCCAGTGAGATCGTTTCTGGTTTAGGAGTACGTGAAGGAGTAAACCGTTGATTTTTTTGACCAAAGACTTTGTAGACTCAATTCTTACTTACATGTGTATGAATTTGAGAAATCTCAGCATATGCTGCTAGGAGCTGGTGCTTTCAGTGTCAGTGTGTGTCATGCATGTGCATTCTCCTGTGCAGGTTTACCTTGATATGTCTATCAAGGTAAACATAAATGCCATGTAAATATACCTATATAGATACTAATCGCTTTTCTCACCCTTGTGTTCGTGTTCTTTACATTTCTAAGTGTATTAATTATCCAGAGTTTTCAGATGATTTGTTCATCTATTCCATCCACTAGTCAGGTTTTTTTTAATTTTCTATTTAGAAATCTAGTTTATGAATAATATCTACTTTTAGGCTCCTTTTCTTTTTAATTAAGAAATTTTGGAGGCAGTGAACACACAACATATTTGGAGTGTATTGACACTAAATGTGCGAGCTCAGATGAAGTTTGGAAAAGAAATAAATTAAGCACTTTTCTGTGTTGATTTTTTGATTTGGACAATTTACCTGATGTTGTGTACCTTCCAAACCCCATCTTGATCTTTATTTCATTTGCAGGTGCTCAGTGTAGTTCTGGTATACAGTTTTGGGGGCTTCAGTGGCTTAAGGATCTCTACAAGTAATTAAACAGAGAATTCAGTAATAAATGTCTTTCATTAGAAAAACAAAGAAAATAGAGTAAAGAAAAAAGAAATAGTTGTTCTTTTCAAGTTTAATTCTTTTATAAAGTAGTTCCATTTTCTACTATGGAAAAGAAACAACATACAATGGTTTCCCAGTGGACCAATAGAATTTTAAGACTGGGGACCACCATGATTGACTTTTCTCATATTCTGAATAACATGGATCAAAAACTTTAGGTGGTAGCAGAAGTACACATTTATAGAATCAAATATCGTGTTAGTTTGAGTATTAAATTATTATACTCCAATTAATGTTTAAGCACATAATAGATGTTAATTGGATTCTTTATTCCAATGGGATTAACTCATCACCACCGCTCCAGTTAAGTAGAAGAGGAAAGTGGTGTGGGTAAATGACATTTTCCCAGACATAAGGAAAAGACTTGGATAGTTTTATAGTATCTATTCTTGACCACTGAGAACATTAAAATTATTGCATGCAATTTCCAGAAGGGAATCATGAAAGTAAATACTGCAATGGAGGTGTTTTCATTCTAGAAGGTATGGAGTAACACAAGAAGTAATGATGAGTAGAGCAATGTGTTCCTTCAGTAATCTCTTACATGATCGTCTTACAGTGGAGTTTTTTTCATTTCATCTGTACTGTTTTGTTTTTCTCTAAAGAATGATAGACTTCATATATAAATAAGCTACTTGAAGTCTCACATCCCACTCTGGGTTGTTTGTGAGGGTTGGATCCCAAGCAAACGGGCAGCAGGAAGAGAAAGTGTAGTTACTTCTTGTGATCTGTAATGCCAGGAAGACAGCAGCGTTGTCATTACTGCAATGCTCAGGATGTGGAATTAGAGACAGGGAAAGGAAGAGGACGATGCCCATGCCTGCCAAGGAGCTGTGCCTTGAGGACTTCATTTGAGTGGTCTAGGACAGAGAAGGAACTGTAGTCCCACAAAGAGCTGCAGTGAGACATTTCTGTGCTTGGGTAGCCTTCCCCACAGCTCTTGCAGGGGTCCTTCCAGCCACTGCTCTTGCAACAAGCCTACAGCCTACACAGCAGCAGCCGCAACCAAAGGGTCCGGGTTTACACTTACTCTACTTTGGCGCATTTCTTAGCTGCTTGGGACATCCAGCCTTGCTGTGGTTCTTGTAAGCCATTATTGGCTTACCAAGAAAACACTGTCCCTGGAGTTTGCCAGTTCTGCCATTGCCCATATTGGTCATATTTGCGGAGTGAACTCAGTAGGATGTGTCATCTCAAGTCTGTAGCGAGGGGTTGGCAGCAGGGCTGACAGCAGAAGGAGGAACACCTCTATGAAGATGTTCTTTTGAGTCCTGATACCTCCTTGGTGTCAGCAGATTTTAGTGGCATTGAGCTCCATGTATACTATTCACTATGCAGAGAGAATTTCCTCATCATGAGTTGAAGTTTATCTTTAATTGAATAGCCTAACGTTGTTACAAGTCAGGCAAAAAGGGAATTGCTGAGCTGTTATTGATGTGTAGTTGGTTGTTTTATTATAGTTTTCCTAATATGTCTTCTTTTTTTTTTTCTCAAGTAATCCATCCCAATAGCTTCTGACTTTCTCCACCGGAGAACATTTCTATCCCCTTGATCATCCTTGCTGCCTACAAATTTTCTTTCATAATCATGCATTATCCATCAACACATTCTGCCTGAGGATGTGTGCTCAGTTGGTAGACGTGATAAATTAAGCGCTCAGTCTAGGTACTTCCAGAAAGAAACACATTCTTACCTGTCTGTCATTCTGAGTCTCTTGGTAGGTTATTAAAAGAAAGACTTTTCTACCTGAATCCTATCTGATTCAAGAAGTGAATCTCCTACATCTCTTTTTTAAAATTGGGTGATGCAGATCACTCTTCCTGACTGCCTTGTTCTTGATCACCACTATTTCAGTTCCTGCCAACCATGGATACTACTGACAGTGGTTTCTTTTTAATAAGTTTTTGTCTGCAATATTGATGCAAATATTGCATCAGGTCTTGAGCTGATCCCTGCAGAAATGCAGTAGAGTCATCTCATTTGCTTACATTCTCCAATTGACTCAGCAACCTGTCAGCATATTTTGAATTCAGTTACCTTGTGCTGTAATTTTTGTAGCAGTGACTTTTTAAAAATCAAAACTGCATGTGATAATAAGCCTCCCATGGCATCTTGCAGTACTCTACAATTTTTTTCTATGATAAATGAGAACATACTTTGGCTCTTTTATTAGTAGTTTTTTTTTTTTTTTTTTTTTTTTTTTCGTGATCTGAAATTAATTTGCACTGTCTCTGATTCATTTTGCCTTTGTCAGTTTTTGTTTATGCATCTGCCAAGGCACTGGAGAGCATTTTCTGCAGAATCAATAAGAATATTTTGCAGCTAGGCCAGATTTTTTTTTTCCCTAAATGAAAATTTTAAGTGTTGCCTTATTATTAGGAACTATTTCTAATTGACTGTCAGGGGAAATTTCTATTCCTTTACTTCCACAGTTCTTGCTGTTTTACTTGTTTTTCTCTTAGATCTGAGAATTGCACTTCTCCAAACTGAAGCTGAGGTCAGGGTTTGGGTCAGCTGGAGCTCGCTGGAGGTGTGAGGCACAGGCAGGGCTGCAGCATGGCTTGGCCAGGCACCAAGGGCAGGGACCTGAGCATGCATCGCCTCTGAGCCAAGGGAGGCTCCTCACACCTCTTTGCAGCTCTCTTGCCCCAGGTTTCACAGCCACTCCATAGCAATCCTGGCCTTGAGCACTTGCAGCCAAGCCCAGAGGGTAGAGTTGAGGCCAGACACAACACTTTTAGGGGCTCTGGAAATTTTCATTTGCTTAAAAATTAGAGGCTACATTATTATGGGCAGAGTAACCAACTTCAGATTGCCTCACAGTTAGGTTTTTGTTTGTTTGTTCTTTTCTGTCCAAGATGACTACAAGTGGTACTAGTTCAATTACATAATTAGTTAATGAGAAGTTTATGGAAATTTGGAATTTTTTGCTCAAAGTCCATTCTAGTGTTAGTGATGCAAGGTTTAACTCCTATGCAGATCATTGCAGATCTTCAGGTATAGTGAATATTATATGGAGATAACATGAACTTGAATAAAGAGGTTCATCAACAAGTACTGGTGAGCACTTGGATGAATACATGAAAGTTACAATGAAGATGTGTGTGAGGAGAAGGCTTAAGGACAGAAAATCTGATGAAAGGTTTTTGTTTGGGAACTCTGTGTTATATAAAACAAAAAAAAACCACATTATTTTTTTTTCAGTACAGAAATCTCCTTTTGCATGCCTCTTTGGGAATCTAGGACAGGCTATTAGTAAAAAGAAAGTTTTTGGCATTAGTGATACTCCTCCCTACTTTCTTGGCTGGGAACTCTTTCTTTTGTTTATTCTCTCTTCACTTGCTTCTCATTATGTCCTCTATACTTAAAACATAAAATAAAATCTTCAGTTGTGCCATCTGATTTGCCCTGCTTTTTTTCCTTTTGCAGCCATCCTCCGCTGCTGCACTGCTCTCAGCAGCAGTAGCTCACTGTAGGGCCGCTAAGCCAGCAGTAGGTGGCCAGCCTTGGTTGGGCATCCTGCGCTCTGGAAATCGCCAGCTGGCCACTGTTGGTCTTGTAGCTGGTGCCCAACAAGTGTGGGGGGATTTGCAGTGGGGAAAAGGGAGAGGGAAAAGGAATACCTGGGAGCCTGCATCACAGCCAGCCGGCAGTTTGCTCTGTTGGGATGGGGCAACAAACCCGATTTGTGTGTGATTCTGTAAAGGCATTTACTATGTTACTAGTGCCTTCTTACTGCACTAAAAGTAGGGGATTTAGTAAACTCAAATTCAAATGCCTGTGTTCCATTTGCATCTTGGCAAATTGAAAAGTATTAATTAAAGTTTTGCATGTTACTTTTTTTTTTCCACTGGACCTATTAATCTATTTGTTGTATTGTGTTTGTCTTCTTGCAAATGTGCTGCTTCAGAGGAAAAAAAGTAAAAGAAAAGTTTCTTGAACGTTACTGGCAGATGTCCAGACCATACACCCTGTGGCTGGTTAGAAATTCAAAGCTGTGCCTGTAACTCTTGAAAGTAATAAAATACATGAACGTGGGTGACGCGTGTTAAGCAGGACACACTGCAAATTTGCGTTTACACAAGGCTGGTGGAGGTATAAATTTGTTTTGTGGCTGGTAAACTGCTGTAAATTTGGTGACATTTTCAGTGGTGCAACTTTCTCCTTATTCATGGCTTCCTGCAAGTGTTTGTCTCTCCTGTCTTGTTTGTATGCTTTGTCAAAGTTCATCTTCCAAGTTTGGCCTTTCTAGTGAAAAGGTTATGTAGCGACAGCTGCAGAGCTTTAACAACATCTTTTCATTTTGATATACGTACGGAGCAATTCGTTCATTCCAGTAACACATACAGAAACATTGTTGTTAGGTGAGCCTGTGCTGACTGCTTTTCATATTTGCAGCACCATGGAAAAATATTTTTGATTATTTATTATTATTATTTACCAGTGGACGATTTGTCATGTCCAATTACTTCTGTTTACAGTTTTCCTGACTATGCCCTGTAGCTCAAGACAATGTTTAGTTTTCTAAAAGCAAACAAACAAACCCAGCAGATACCACACTAACACAGTTAAAGGGATCTTTGGCTTCTCTCCAGTTTTCTCATGTGATAGCAGCACAAAGATACCAGTAAGCCAGTTGTAAACAGCCGAGTGGGAATTTTTCCGGAAATGAGAGACAAATTCGAAGTGACAAAAAGCTGGCATTATGACCTGCAGCTCTGTGCATAGGGTATGGCTGAAGTGCCACTGTGTCCAGAGACTCCTAGGTCAGTGGGACCATGAATGTTTTACAGCCTGTTTGACAGTAAGGAGAGATGTAGGCATGACTCCCTCTGCTGGCAGTGTAATAACAGATGTTTGGGGCTGTCTTCATTTGCTTGTCCGTTTGACCCATTTTTCTCAGTTCTCAGAGATTACGCCCAAAGCTTGTGAAATTTATTTCTGCAAGTGAGTACACTTAATGTATTATTATTTTTAACAAATCCTTCTTTAAAGTCTTATTTGAAATTACTTCAGTTGCTGTGCTACCGCTACTATTACACGTTCAAGCCTTGAACTGTCAAGGAATTATGAAGTATTTTTATCCTGTGACGTTTTAAATTATTCTCTCCACAGGGGAAGCCTGTGGGAACGCCAGATGCTGGTGCCTATTTCCGCGTGCTAGCAGAGCATGAAGTAGCTGCCCTCTTTACTTCACCAACTGCAATTAGAGCAATCCGTCAGCAGGACCCTGAGGCAGCCCTGGGAAAGCAGTACTCTCTGAAAAGGTGAACTAAGGATACACTGGAAGCATTTTCTTACAGAAGCAGACTGAATGAGCTAAGAGTAGCAATGTCTGGAGCTTTGCCCACCTATGTATAATATAATTCAAATATAGTCTAGGTGTATATGTATTTGCTTGTGAATTTATATTGACAGTTTGGAGAAAAGGCAAGCTATTAAAAAGATGACTCTTTAATTGCTCATTAGAAAGATATCTCTAAGGTATTTTACTCCACTTTTACCTCCATTTTACTCCACTGTGCTTATACCCTGTAATACAGACTTGGATTACACGATCCCATACTGTTTTCCCACGTGACCTCCCACTTCTCTGAGTTCACAGGATCTTCAGTGTTGATTTAATCAGCAGCTAGTCAATATCTATCTCCCCATAATTTAGTCACTGCTTATGGTTATATGTTGCTGTTTCATGCTGTTTTTAAAGTTTTTATCATCGTGGTATCTCATGCTTCAAAATCACGACTGAGTTCATCCTCACAAATCCCTTGTGAGGTGAGAGAGTAGTATTCGTGTTTTGCAGATGAGAAGCTGAGGCACAGAGAGGTTAAGGTAAAAGTCTTCTATTAATTTTGCATACCAGACTGAGCTATTGAACTACCATTATTTCCGAGTTTTTAGCATTATATGGTTAAAATACATTATTAGCATTTTGTAGTTGAAATGCCTCTCACACTGACTTGATGCATCTGAGAGTGTTTAGTACTTCTACAAATCACATTTCAGCATTTCATGCCAAATATTCTAAAAATGAAAAATATGTGGTTTTAGACCAGATTCAGTCTTGGAGCTGAATAATTTGCTCAGCATCAAACAAGCGCCATGTCAGATTGTAGGCAATATTCAGTCATGAACATCTTTTATCACACTTCTCCAAAGAGAACTGCAAGATGTAAAGCTATGTAGCTTAATTAGACCTCCATTCTCATAATTGCTCTGGGAAGTTTTGTTTATCAGTAAGCTGGATTTATTCCTCAGGTATTCATTACAAGTTCATCATTACTTTCTTCTGTCTATTTTGAGTGTTGTCAGCAATCATTTCCCTTCCATGAAATGGGGAACAAGCTCATTTGAGACCCTAATGCCCTGTTCTTCTGTGATGTTTAGTGACAAGAAAATGATACAGATGCTAGAAAATTTAATTGCTATTTCTCAGCATTTATTTAGGCAGTGACTAAAATGAGTCAGTGTATAATTAGAGTAATAAATGACAAGAAAATCTGCTAACCTGCTCTGTAAGTTGTTGCATTTTCTGACCAAAGAATTCCAGGCAAGTTAGAGTCCCTTTGCTGGTAGCAGTTGCCCCAGATGTAAAGGGGTATTTCGTCATTCCTACTCAGCGTGTAGTTCATGAGCTTCTCCATTTGCACACAGATTTAGTCATCTCAGAATTCATTCAGCTTTGGGCTATGCAATCCCTTGGTATGCAACTTCTCCTCTAGTGAAGCATTTAGTGTCTAGTATTCTTGTGGATTGTCTTTAGTCACTTATATGCAAAATCCAAAGCTTTTTGCACCTGTGGGTAAAAAAGGCATGTCCAGTGACTGTTCTCTGAATCCCAGTGTAGTGCTGTAAGTCTTCTTAATGTAGTGCTGACAGTCTTCTACCTGCCTTTCTTTCCATGTTAGATAAGGATTATTTTACTGTAACATCTAGTTATGGCTCTAAGTTCCTGGCTATGTGTAATACTGTCGTGTATATTATTGAATTGGGAAAGGTGCTTAAATTAGACTGGCTATCCTGTAACGATTTCAATATTAATGTCTAGCTAGTTACAGTGAGTGTTATTTTATAGGTTAAGCTGCAGTTCTTAAGAAGTCGAATCCAACAGATGATTAAAATTTTCTTTCTAGGAAAATTCTTGCTTTCGGGTGTTATTTAGATGGACTCTTCCATCCAATGTTGAGATAATTTTCTGTTTCAGTTTGGATTAACACTTTTACTTGATACTCTCGATATATGATACTTTCTCCTCCATTATTTGGTGCAGAATCTGTGAAGTGCGATGTCTTTTTCCCATGTGGGATAAAATGTATTCCTACTTACTCTAGAGACTAAGTCAAATGTCTAGGAATGCATCCCTGAAAGAGGGTTCCACCATGCTACGTTTAATTCCTGAAAACTTCTATTAAAAATGATATAGGTTAAGGCGATTTATTTTTAAATCTGATTTAAAAAATAAAAAAGACTATTGCTGAAAGGTACAGGGGTGGTAGACAATGCCAGCTTCCAGTATACATGGCAGTACTTGATTTACAGGAGTAAATTGAATGATAAACAGATTTTTGTTCTTTTGAAATAAATTAAATAAGTCCCTGTTAAAAACTAATGTTGGTAGCATCATTGACAACTGCACAAAATTGTGTGTGATGTTTCCAAAGGTTATGGTGTGCCTGCTTCAAAATCCTTGTTGGCTTTTGGAGTCAAATCTTGAAAATTGTTTGCTCTCAAAACATCACCTGTGTCTTAAACATGACTTATGCTAAACAGCAAAAGAGATTTTTAATTTGTATTACTGCAGGATAAAAGCCCTGTTCAACCTCATATTGCTACAGGATCTGTAGCAGACCTGTTTTTTTTGATAACTCACAGTGCTGTCAAGCAGGCCATCTAATCATATTGCTGCCTGTTGTGTTTGAAAAGCAGCGAACACCCAAATTCCATGACCTGGGTGTATTCTGGTTGGCTTGTGGAATCTGTTCTCATCTTCACTGTCAAGGTAACTGTGACGTTGACCCATTGACTCTTCCCCTGTTTGGAATCACATTTCATCTTTTAATTGACTTAATTCTTATGAACTGTTTAGGTCTGATTTCCAAATGACTGCCAACTGACAGTTGTGCATGAAATGGGGAAATAACACTGCAGATTAGATTAAGATATAAGTAGAAATTTGTAGCTTGTGTTCCATAGTGTAATTGGCTTTCTTTGTCTTAGGTCAGTTGTGAATGTTCTGCCGTTTTATATAAGAGAGTCTGGAGACTGAAGCTTTTTCATTGGATACCAAATATTAATGTGCTTGCTTTAGAAAGAAATACAAGGCTGCCTAAAATCTGTTCAGAAATAATGGATATAGTTTTTTGAATTCTGAAAATAAACCTGCTTTTACGTGATGTATCAGGTAGCATAAATGAGTATAGCTAAGATTCTGATTGTTACTCAGAGCATACAAGGAATATCAGTCTTCCCTCCCCTTTTGTCTTTATCCCATCTGGGACACAGGTCACAGATGTTTACTTAATTTGTATTCTTGTTTTCCTTTTTTGTCCAGATCAAGGTAAATACCTTTTTTTTTTTTTTTTTTTTTTTTTAAAGGTTCAGAACGTTGTTTGTAGCTGGTGAGCACTGTGATGTGGACACACTAGAATGGTCAAAAAAAGTCTTCAAGGTACCTGTCTTAGACCACTGGTGGCAAACTGGTGAGTGTTTTGAACTATCATTTGTAAAATACGGTGATGAAGTATTTTCAGACTTGGTTCCTGAGTCTGCAGGTAGGTCAGCTATGTGTTTCCATGAACATTGAAACAGGAAAGGCTAACAATGAAAATAAAAATTCAGCAGAAAGAGTGTGTTTGTTTTGGAAGTGGTCTGAAAAATAACTTTATAACAGGATATATTTAAACTGTGGCATTTTTAAAAGCTATGTAGAAAAACAAAAGCATTATCTGATCCCTATCTTAAAAAAAATAATGGTATTGTTACTGTATTTTTCTAGGTTTAATTGTATCCATTTGTATGTTTGACTTCTTCATACCAGAAAATTTGGAGAAGCTTTCATGTTTAAGTTATGTTGTATGTGTGTATGTATATATATATATGTATGTATTTAAGTTTATATATTACACATATATTTTGTGAAATTAAAAACAAATGAATGGAATGCTGGAATGGAAAGCTGTTGACTCAAGATAGGCATGGCAGGTGAGATGGAGGTGTTGCATTGTACATAAGGGAGAGATAAGACTGTATGGCCGTTAGGGATGATGCAGTAGAGAGCCTCTGGATGAGGATTAAAAGGATGGAAACCCAAGCAAATGTAGTCGTGGGTGACAACCATTGATTGGCCACCCAGGACAATAGCATAGATGAGCTATTCTGTAGGTAATTAGGAGTTGCCTACAGTTGTCTGATCAGTTGCTTTTGTCCTTGTGGGAGACTTCAAATTCCCAGACATAAGCTGGGAATATCATACTGCCACAACAAGTAAGGCTGGGAATCATAAAGCATGTTATAGATCAACTTCTTGACACAAATACTAAGTGTGTCGACTAGGAAAGGAGCCCTCCCAGATCTGTTGTTTGAGAACAGGGAAGGCCTTGTGGGAGATGCAGTAGTAAGGGGCTGTCTTGGCCACAGTGCTTATGAATTACTCGAGTTCAAAATTTTTTAAGTAAGCAGATAAAAAGTCAGTGGAGTCGCCACCCTGGGTTTTAAAAGAGTGTGCTTTAAGCTTCTTGGGGAGCTAGTTAGCAGTGTCCCCTGGGAGTCTACTCTAGAGAATTAAGGGGGGGTCCATGAAAGCTGGTCAGTTTTTGAGAACCACCTTTTAAAAGTCCCAAGATTGAAAGTTAATGGCTTATTCCTACATATGAAAATGCTTTTTACCTCTAATAATCTAGCAAATTATTATATATTCCCAAATTTGATATATGTCTGTGTTCTTCCAAAGCAATAACATTGCAACTCTGTGAGAAATATTGGCATCGTAATTTTACCCGAATACTGTAGTCTTATTCATGCAATTTTGTCTTAGTTGTTGACTCTTTCAAATGAGGCTAAAGCAGAAGGTGGTGGAGGAGTCTAGTATTTGTGTTATCAGTAGGTCTTGTAAGATGGAGTAATTTCTATTACCTTGCTTATGACTGAGATAAGTACGGAATAGATAGATTTGCAGAACAGAGGTGACCGAGTCACTATTTGGAGGCAGAAATGAGTGAAAGTTTGACACGCTAAAGTATTAAAAAAAAAAAAAAAAAGACAAAGAAATGTAAAACGGCTATTTAGAAATGTAGGTAGTCTTTCATTTTGTCTTTGGAATATTTATGGAGTATATTAAATTGTTGTGAATTGAAGCGGTTGAAATGAAAAGAAGCTTTCATTAGAGGCCTTCAAGATGTTTATACCAGAAAAGCCCAATTGATTACAGCTTTAATTTGTGTCAACGTCTTCATCAATAACACTTTTTTATTTGAATATTTGTGCTAAATATAGTAAGCACACCTTAAAAGATGTGCAATGCATGTCATAGGATCAATAAGAGGCATGTAGGATTTCATGAAATATGGACTGCTTAGCACTTGCTGTTTGCTTTGGAGACATGGCAGTGAATGAAAGAACAGCCCTTTCTGATCCTGTACTCATCTGTACATAGGGAGAGGATAATCTTGTTTTAGATTTGTGCAGGTGTTTTATTTTTGCTTATATATACAAAATGGCACTTAGTATTTAAATAGCAATTTTAATCTTCAAAGTAATTGTGCAAACACAAGTAAATTAATTCTTTTAACACCATGGTGAAGTAACTGAAGTTATTCCAGTCTGACAGACATTAAATTGAGAAAGACAACTATCTTACCTACCACAAGCTATTCAGGAAGCCACTGCAAATTCAGTGTTAGAAGACAATTTTCTGTGCTCAGAGATAGATTTTTATGTCATATTTACATATGTTTTGTGGCCTTTTGAATCTTCATGAAGGAAAACAGAAAAGCGTCTTTCATACCTTGTTTTAATTCTCTGTGTATGATGATGTTTATAGAGAATGATGCTGCATTTCAGTATTCCTGCTAGGAGCTTCACAAGGAACTTTGCCAAATCTATTTGAAAAAACCTAAACAATGTTTAAGTTATACTCACCGTGTCAAATTCTTTGGAGTGGTCTCAGTACACAAAGAAATGTGGATTACATTGGTTTTGGATCTAGCTTTCAAATCAAGAATTAAACAACAACAACAGTAATGAAGGTGTGAAGAGTTGC
The DNA here is from genome assembly GCF_047663525.1 of Anas platyrhynchos. Classification (NCBI taxonomy): domain Eukaryota; kingdom Metazoa; phylum Chordata; class Aves; order Anseriformes; family Anatidae; genus Anas; species Anas platyrhynchos. The sequence goes on along the minus strand of NC_092587.1, from coordinate 52,961,154 downwards.
AGAAGCACAGATGCTCTGAAAGCTTGTGTTAAACATTCCTAGCTGCTTCCATGGTAGCTATTCAGTATTTGTAGCAGAAAGAAATAAAATGAGTCTCATATACCTTTTTTGACACTTTTAGAAGTTAGCAAGTAAAATTTCCATTTCTTAATAAATATAGGATGCAAAGAAAAAACTCAGGGATAAATTTGAAGTGTGTAAAAGGCCAGTCAAGAGACGTGCTTTTCTGGGACACACACACACACGACGCTATTTTATTTTTTCAGTTGTGTACTTATACTACGGGAATCTAAGTTACAGAGCATGTAAATGTAGGAGGTTCAAGTTGGAGAATCAGCTGCTTCACGTTGTGATATGATTGCCTTAAGGGTTCTGTGTGTCGGCTCACTAACAGGCAGAACTATGAGAAGACCGCACATTTTCAGTTCTCATGGAATCACTGAATGGCTTGGGTTGGAAGGGACCTTAAAGATCATCTAGTTCCAACCTCCCTGCCATGGGCAGGGACACCTCCCACTTGACGAGGTTGACCAAGGTCCCATCCAGCCTGGTCTTGAAGACTTCCAAGGATGGTGTATCCACAGTTTCTCTGGGCAAATTGATCCAGTGCCAGTTCCACAGGACTACTGGTCGTACTGATATTTTATTGGGACCATGCAAACAGAACAATTGTACCATTGAATTCAGTATGAAAATATACACAGTGTAATATATTTCAATGAATTATTTCCTCCTACTATTTAAGTGGAACAGTTTATTAATGTGGTCTCCAAGCAGCATGGTCTTGTCCTGTCTTCAGTTTCTATTGTGTTGTCTTGGCAGCACAATGTTCTTCAGTCATCTCTGCTTTGCCTGGGACAAACTGCGTAGATGTGCTTTTAAGTCCATTGAATATGATGAAATTTTCAGAGAAAGAGGCAACAGGAAAGGCAAATTAAACAAAAGATATCTGTTTCTTTTGCAGCAAAAGAGTCAGTTCTTGGATTTTTTTTTTTTTTTATATTTTTTTAATTTGCCAGAGTTGCAGCTGTGGAGTTACGTAACCAAAGCATCTAGAGCTCAGATGGAAGATGATGCTCAGATCTACGAGCTGAGATGGATGGCAGAGATTTCTTTCAGAGTTCAGACTGTTTTAGGTTATCAGATAGTTCCTCAGTGAAAAACATTTTGTTCTTGCTTTTAAAGACACTTGTATCCTGTAGACTAGGATCATATTTAGCTTTTGATGGAAACTAATTCACAAAACAGTTCTTTAAAACTGGGAATTACTTTGTGGAAAACTCTGCAGCTATGTAGCCCTGAATTGCAGAGGCCTCAGAGCATAATGTTATGGATTACATGAACACCTGTTACAAGGTCAGTTGAGGGAGAGGAGAAACACAGGCAAGTGAACTACTGTACTTTACTCTACTCTACTCTATTAATTTCATGTAATTTCAAGGAGCCAACATAATTTAATGTAACTTCAGTTTTTTAATGAGCCAAGTAATTTGGGCTAAATTGCTTTGGGCAAGCCAACCAATCTCTTAAACTTGTGAAGAGCAGTCAGTGCCTCTCCTTCCCAGTATTTTAGTAATGTTAACATTCAGATGTGGAGGGAAAAAGAGAGGGGAAACAGCTCCTCTTCAGCAAGGGACATGGGAGACCTGAATCCACATGTACATTCCAGATTGCAAAGACAGTACTAGTTCAGTGAAAGAGTTGTGGGGGGGAATCTATTGTTTTTATTTATGGAATTGATTGAACTCTGAGCATGTTAGCCAGTAAGCACACCAGGTCCTTCTACTGAAAAAAATAATTAGAAAAAAACAACAAAACAACAAAAACATGTACCTCTTGTCTTTAAATTCCTGGGAATTCACTTTTCTTTCTTTTCCACCTGGGTGTTCTTTCTTTTTTCCTCCCGCTGGTGAGCACCTCTTCTGTGTTGATTAAAAATTCAGTATCAAACGTGCTGTCTCATGTACAATTTCAGTTTTCTGTCTTATGTATACTGACATTTTCTAATTTAAAATAATTAGAAAGTACCTTAAGCTTTTCTGTTCCCATTTGACTTCAGTTTCTCAGTGTTTATTAATCTTAATCACTTCTGATTGCCTTTCCACGTGCAGCCAGGGGCATCCGTTAATATGAATGAAGCATTATTCATATTTTTCTGCTTTTAAAAAATATATTTGTATGGTTGAGATGACTGAGAATAAAAGAATTGTAAAGCAAACTTAAGTTACGGAGCTCATCCATGAACAACGTTTAGAGTGCCCTGGATAGGCAAATGAAGAAGAGGGGACACCTTTCGGAGCTAGTGTGTTAAGTGAGAATAGAGCAGCCTCAAGTGCCCGAAGGAGACAAGCTGTGGCAGCACCTCCAGTTTGTGTTACAGGTTGCTGATCTCATTCTTGTTGCATGGCAACTGCTTTTTTGCAGTAGCTCAGAGAATAAAGCCCTCATTAGTGTAAAGTAGATGATTTTTTTTTTCTGATGATTTGAGAACAGAAACACTCATGGGAAGCTGCATGAGTCTACTGCTTGTAAGGAATAATCCTTTACAAGATTTAGAGCTGCCCAGTGAAAGTGGAGAGCAAACAGGAGTTTCTAAGATGTTAAACCCAGATAAAGATAAAAATATTGTGAATTGCACAGTAGCAATTTTATCTGTCTTTTCTGTCTTGGTAGTATTACGATGCATACAATATATTAAGATTTCCCCAAACGATTAAACAGTAAACTGTTAGCACTGAGATGTATAATTACTTTTTATAACCTCCATTTATCTCTTAGTACTTCATCGTGTATCAGTTATGATATTACAGTAGGAAGGAAATAAAAATCTGAAATTCATTTATAGTCTGAAAGCATATTATAATTCAGTGCATTTCCTGACATCTTTAAACATGCTATCTGACTTCTTCAAAATATGACCACAGAACCACATTTCACTATGTGCAAGTTATAAGATATACATTCCAAATTACCATTGGATAGCAAAGGAGCCGGGTATGTTTATTACAAAATTAATGCATAAGCTTCAGGTGTTTTGTGACTAGTTTGCCAGTTCACGATGACTGAAGTTATTTCCTTTTTTAGAGGACTTAATTTTGATAATTGCCACGGTCCACCAACATTTAACTAAGGTAATTGATATATATAGCTAACTAAGCTGTATTTTGCACATTTATACTGTCAATTTTGATTGGATGTGCTTTGAAATCTTCAGAGGTCTTGTATGTATGTATGATACTGCTCCACACAGCACAGTCTGTAAATATGTTCTGTATTTGGATAAAATCATAAAAGAGAAACTTGAGAGAATTCTAACGGTTTGGGGGTTTGATTTTATTTTTAAATGAATGGATCAAATACAGCAATAGAATTGTTATACAAGAAGTATTTGGCCTTCACAAGTGTAATACGTATTCATGGTAATTGATGCATTATGCCTACAAGTGCTTTGAAACATTTAGAAAATACTTCAAAAATTACTTGTTTCTTATCTGACTTTCAGTTCTAAAAATAAGCATGGAAACTCTGGCACTTCAGAAAATATATATTACTTTACAAACAAATGGATTTTTTGAGAAACAGGCTTCAGATTTGCAAATAGCTTTAGCTTATTTTGTGGTTTTCCTAAGCTTCTGTACATCTGCAAGAAATGAGGCAAATACTCTGCCTCTGGCTAGCTGTGCACAGCTGTTGTTGTACAGGTATTAATATGGCTCTGCAGTCAAGTTGATATTAATGTGATAATTCCTAGGTTATGCAAACAAGCTTGAAGCAGTCATACCCAGCACTGTATGCGTGTCTAATAATATGGGAATGCCTACCCATTCGTTTAAAAGATTAAAATATATTAATTCATGCAACTTGCAACACAATGCAGTATTCACTTTTAAGGTGGGGAATTGTGTCCCAGCTGAGGTGGGAGGCATTCATCTACACAGCTGAAGGGTAGAATCTGAAATAAAGTGAAACCAATGGAACTACCTAGATGAGCTTTGAGTAAGGTAGTTGTTGTTAAAACTTTGTTCCAGAAAAATAGCTCGTTTCATGGAAGTACTTAAATGTGTACTTTTGTTGCATTTGTAATTTAAAATGTAAAGTGATAGTCTGAATCAGGGATTAGACTAAATGGACAAATTGACTGTGGGGCAGACAATACATGTGATTCTATTCCTGTTTTGATGAAACATACTGAAATAAATAGCTTGGCACCCTGGGTGAATGCAAAGTGCAAACCAACCCTGAAAGAGGGACGTATCTCTGGCAATATGTTTGTACCCCTTCTTTGAGGCCAGTCCTAGCACGCGTGTGGCTGTGTGGTGAACAATGTCAGCCCAGAACTAACCTAGCTAAAAGAAAGAACATTATTTTAAATCTTTGTCAGTTCATGCAGTTCCATATAAAAGCATGGTAGTATTCATGCTCGAAAAAAGGAAAGATGGGAATGTACAGCCAAGGTGCAGAATGATGAGAACCTATTTTGTTTTTCCATGATCTGTGCTGCTGTGTATTTAAATCAAGTCAGCTGTGCAACTGCTTGTCCAGTTGTGCATTTTAATTGCAAAATTAGCCTTCTTCATGTGTTGGATAATTAAAATGAATATGGCTGCCACATCATTGTCTCTATGCTTTTGTTTGTGCTGACAGTAAACACTTTTTGTGTGGTGTCTGTAGTGCATGGCCCTGTTTAAGCATTCTTGATGCCTACTGTACATTAAAGAATATGGAGAATAAGGAAAACTTGAAATAGAAGGTGGCCATAACCAGAAACAATGCAAATTTTTGTGCCAGGCACTTGTTGTATTGTGCAAATGCACATGTACTGGACAGTCTGCTTAATTAACAGGTCTTTTTGATTTCCTTAGTCACCCTTTTAGAAATGGGTTCATTTCCTATTTATGTCACTTTTCCATACTTTTTTTTTTTCTGGGAGGTAATATATCACAGTTTCTGAGTAGAGAAAATTAAGCAATTCCGCAATTTTTTAAGCTTCTGTATACAAATTAACACAGTGAGAAAGGCTGAATTTACTTTCACTTGGATGTGAGGAACAAGGTGAACAATACCATTGTTTTTCCATGAGGCTTACAGTTAACTTAAGGCTTAAGTTATATTGAAGAAGGAATAGGTAAAAGGAATTGAGAATTTATTGATATGATTATTGTATATCTAAAAAAGCAATTTTCACTAGCCTTTATCCTTAGGAGGCTGTAAAAATCATTGGATATCAATGTACACCGACAATTTGGGTTCATCTATACCGTACTTTTTTGGCAGTCTTCCAGCTGATAGCCCAGTATCACATCCCACTCCCTTGGGATCAGCCAACCTGTGTACCTCTTTGCTGTGTGTGGTCCTGGGGTAAGAGTGTCCAGGTGTCATGTCCTTGCTTTAATTTTGATGGATAATTGGGATCAGACTATTTGTAGTGAAATGCCCAGCACTAGCCAAGTGTACTTGGTATATCTACATGTTAATACTTCATTAGGTGTCAACCTGGAGCTCTGCAGAGAATATAGGTATCTTCTAGGGAAAAGATGCAGAAAACTTTATTGCAAAATTATGCAGTTGATGTTTTTGAGTGTCTGCTGAAGGCACAACTGAGCTATACTGTAAAAAGATTACCTGAAATTCTCTTCCAAGGCCAGTGAGCATAAGACTAAAGTGGTGCTTGAGCTACCAGCCCAGCAACGTGCCTATCTATAATTTATCATGGCTTAACAGTGCTAAATCTGAAGTTGTGAGTGAGGCCACCTACTGTTAGTGCAGTCAGAGACTTGGAAGCTGGCTTGGGTTTTAATGATGGAGAATCACCTGGGAAACTGACAGTTGTACGGAGTTATATGCTGAAGGATGAAGAACATGAGGTCTGTATGAACAATCAATGATCTGGTCCCTGAATGTCAGAGTCCTCCCCAGTACATATTTCTGTGATGTGTTGGGTTTAGTTTTATTATAAGGAAGCAGCATGGCATGCTGTGATGTGGATTTTGAGTGCTAGAACTCATCTGGTATTGTGGTTTTCTGTTTCTGGGTGCCCATTAGTTGTTGACATGCTGAGAATACATGTTCCTGGTACGTTATTGATTTCTTCATTCTGTCCTTCCTGGCATAACTAAAATGACCGCTGTGTGGAGGGAACATGTGCAGGAAGTTTTCAGAGCTGTCTTCTTGCTGTGTGGATGGATACTGCATGGTGATGGGTACTGCCTAAGCCTCTTCCCTTCTGTAGACCCTTGTCTCCATTTCATCTGTGCTGTCTTCTGCTGCAGTGATGCCTTTAATTCCACTTGACCAAAATGACAACTTTGCCAGGAAAATGTCTGAAAACAGTACTGTCACAGCAAGAATTTAGTTTATTACATTTATGTATATGTTAATGTGTTAATGTATGACAATTCCTCCTTTCTCTTACATAAAGAGAGAGACACATCTTTGAAATTTGAGGGTGGTTTTCTTTAGATCAGCCCCTATCCTGAAAGTAGTGATGTAAGGAGGGACTTGGGACATTTTAACAGCGATGATTTTAAGACAATCTCTCAGTAAATCTGTCTTGCAAGTCTCTGTGAAGTGCTTTTCATTATTCTCAGAGGTATATATATTCCCTCCATTATAACTCAAAGCAGATGTTGAATGTACTTCAATGTCCAGACTAGTTGTGAAACATTGCTCTTCTAAATAGCTGTTTCATTGTCACATTATAAGGTGTTAGGCAAGAAGTAAACTGGGTTTATGACCCAGTTGTCCCTGAAAAGCCTTCCATAGCTGGAGGGCTGCTGACTTGCTTGCATAGGGAGTGGAAGGCTAGCACCTTACATGTGTGCAGAAGGGATTGATTGAAGACAGATCATCTGTTCTATTTGTTACATTAAAAATATGCAAGTTCCTAAAGACTGCGGTATTGGGAATCTGTTTAGACACCACATTAATTTCAGAGAATCTCCAACTGTAAACAAATGAGTCAAGCAAGAAATGTGTGCACATTTAGACAGGGGTGGGTGGAATACAATGTCCATTTGACACGTTATCCTACTTCAAACTGCTGCTGTTTTTACTTTCTGACCTATGTCTTGTAACCTGCATATAAATCTTGACTTTAATTGTAAATAAACCATACTTAATTCAAACAAAGATTCTTAAGTAGCTTTGCTTATTGGAAATATAAAAAATGGCCACACAGAACTTGTAGTATACATAATTGGTAAGAAAAATTTCTCATCAGTAGTTGTTTTTCTGTTTTCTTCTGAACAATGTTGATTTCTTTTCAGCAGGATTTTCTATTCAATTCTCCTTTCAAGTCAGGCTGTTTTTTCCTTGATGAAAAATGCTGTCCTGGAAAGCGGTTGCTGTTTTCTGATTGGTTTGGGAAATGGATATTTCAATTCAGCATCCTGCTTGAAAGATACACATTGATTTCCTAAGAAATGTACAGCACAAAGACGCATGCTATCCTCTGACAGTACTCCTTGGTGCTTCTGTTTTGCAAGAGAATATTTTAACATTCAGGAACTGTTAACCTAACATAAAGAGTGGATGCTTCTGGGATTCTCTCCTAATTAATTCTCACCTAATTAATATCTGGTCCAAATACCAACAAGCCATATTTTTTTCATGTATATAAAAAGACTTATTGACCCATGGGAATTGAATGCACACCCTAGAGATTTGAACACTGGGTAAATATGGAAGTAATGTATTTCTACTGGTAATTGAGAAGACAATAGAAGAAACAGCAGCAATTTTAAAGACTTATTCAGAAAGTTTTAGAACTTGTGATTCTTGTTTAGAATAAATGGACTTACATTCAGTCTTATTCACAGTATTGCAAAAAGTAGAAACACAAACTAGTGTGACCATGTTTCCTTTCTGGTTTGTATTCTTTTAATTAGCAGTGTATCAAAGAATCAAACAAATCCAAACAAAATTTTAGAAATTTCACAGAACCCTCTTCTTCCCCAAGGGTTTTTTTGACTGAGAGCTCTGCGATTAGAAATCTGTCAGTTCCTGAGAAATCTCTGTCAGTTCTTAAATCTTATCAGTGCCTCCGGTTACAATGGTGCTGTGTTCCTTCTCTCTCAGTAGCAAATCTAATGACTGTTTAGTTGATGAATACCTTTCTCATCTATCTGTTACGGTATGGTTTTTAGCTCTTGCCTTGCAATATGTAAGGCAAGATGTAATCTGTGCCATCACTTCTCCTGCCAATGCAGCCAAAAATAAATTGTCCCTTCCACTGTCTTTTCCAATTCACTTTTCTCTAAGGAATGTGCATTTTTTCATTCTGCTCTAAGGAAAAAAAAGGGAAAAAGTTGAGGTCAGTAACTTCAGTACTGTGCAAAATACGGAGCTCTGAAACTGCTGAATAGATTGTGGGTTTCGCTTCCTGCAGCTTTCAGTCTGATTGCTTGCTGGCTACATTAGTACATGTTGACGTTGTGTCTGTATAACTGCAGCTTGGATGTTCTGCTTTTTTGGAAGGAAAAAAAAAACAAGATCAGTGTTTGTGTGGGAAATGTGCGTTATGTAGAAAAAATAGAACAATGGAAAATGGGAAGCAACCAAGCAAACTTTTTAGCATGGAGGGTTGATCATTCTTGGTCTGTGCTCTGCAGCTGGAGTTGGGCCCTAGGATAAGTATGCGATGCTAATGCTAATTTTCAGCTACTTACTAACACCTAACTTAATATTACATAAACTTGTGGTGGTGTTGTTCTTGTTCTTGCTCCTTTAAGCAATTGAGTAATCGTTTAACTACTTTTGAAGTGGCAGAGAAATGCTGTGGAAGCTGAGAAAATTCACAGCAAAAACAACTCTAGTGAGCTAATGGAAGAGAACTGAAGACAAGTTTGGGCATAACTGATCAGAGCCCAAATACAGAGCTGAACACAAACCTGCTTAGCTGTGCTGAAACTTAAGCATGGTGTGGACTATGAATTCCAAATGACCTGGGACATCTCCAGAATGATAAAACTGTGTTTTTATAGTTCCAGCCCCATATTGTGTCCTTGCTATTATCTACAGCCACCTACACCTTCCCCCCCTCCCACCCCTGTCCCATAGTTATTGCAGCATAAATTTCTCTATTTTTTCTTACAGGGAAAGGAAGGAGAACTGTGTTTTTTTTTTTTTTTTTTTCAAACTTAGACTCTGCTATATGACAATATATTTTTTATTCCTCTTTCTTAATAATAGCTCTTGTAGTATAAATGCATTATGTGCAGTTGAGCTTTCTAAAGGGGGGGTGGGTGAGAAGGGAGAACTTTGTAGCTGCCTAACTGTGGGGATAATTAGGAAGGCGTAGGCACTACTGGGGATATTCGTGCTGTCCGAAGAAGGTATTTTATGTGACAAGTGCAGCAGGGATTCCAGACCTACTTGCTTTTGCTTTTAGTGAGCACCACACAGGGAGCAAAGCCACACAGTGCAGGTGTTTAAGTTATTTGTCTGCAGTTAGATGAATGAATTTCTTCCTAAGATTCAAAAACCAGCAGTTATTTAAACCAGTTATTTGTCTTCTGGCAAAATAAATAAACAAAAAGCACAACAAAACTCTAATATACTATCATTAGTAAAACTTTAATGTTTGTAGATGGAGGAGAATGCAGCTGGATTATGATCACAAAATCTTGGAGCTGTTTGATTCCCGTTCCTCACAGCGTTCCTTGGCAACATGAAATTTAGTTCTGACTTCTCTACCTTATTTCTTCTCGAATATTGAATCTTTTTATTGCCTGAAATAGTTCTCACCAAGAAATGCTAGTGAGACCTCCAGGATTTTAAAAGGGGTATTCCTGAATTTTCTGCATTATTTACAATAAAATTTGGGAAGTTTTTCCTTTTTTATGATTTTCCTGACCAATACTGTTGTGGAGATTTTGTGTTTATTTACCTTCCAAACCTCATAATGTGTAGAATTTTTCAGCTCCACAATAGAACTAAGGATACTTTTTTATCACTGCCCTACAGTGATAAGATAATCAGTCAAGAGTGGATTGATGTTTTTTCTGGAATTCATTCTTTCCAAAGATATTCATTTGTAAAAACAACCTCTGAAATACATCTGCCATACACAGTATTTCTGTCATGGCTTTGCTGTAGGCAGTTTCCTACTGGTGTAGTATAACATCATACCCATAGCAGAATAATCTAAAGGTGTAATGCTGAATGCTTGTATTTTTGATTGTCTCCTATGGAGTGCAAAAGCTCTCCTGTGAAGAATGCAGATTTCTGTGATGAAATGATAAAACTATGAGTATTATTGGATAACAAATACAAAGCTTCTGAATTCTCAATCTTCCATTTCTTGTCTGGCACATTTATTTAATTCTTTTTTAATTGTGATACGCTGAACCAGAAGCAAAACTTAGAAACAATAAATACTCAATGACACAAGAAGCAATCTTGGTTGATGTATTTGTGTTCTTTTACCAGAATCTGGTTCTGCAATTACTGCTTCCTGTATTGGTTTGGGAAACTCTACAACGCCTCCACCTGGGCAAGCAGGAAAACCAGTACCAGGATACAATGGTAAGACTGTGCTAAAAGTATGCTGCTAGAAAAGGATATTGCTTATATTCCTGCGTAAGCGCACTTTAATCTAAGACTTCATAGGAAAAGCAAATTACAGTCTTGCTAACACATTTTCCTCCTTCTTGTAATAGGAAGCTGCCTTTTTTGTGTTGTGGAATGTGACTGTGCTTAAGAAATTCAGTGTAATTCTCCAAAATGTTGAGAAACTACTCCTACTTTTGTTATATAAAAGGGCTACCACATACTTATAAACTGGATATAACAAAGATATGAAAAAAATACTGTGCTTTAAGGCTTTATCTACAATTGCACAGAATTAAATGAGAAGCAGCAGTAAAACTGTATTGGCACAGTGGGAGGAAAAATGTTAGTCATAACCATCAACAGAAGAGGAAATGATAACTAGACAAATAATTGCTGCTGTAACTTGCACTTGGAATGTTTTTCATACCTGTATTTTCAATTTTCAGAGCCTAAATAGTTTTGTTTTGGAAGATGTACATCAAATAACTGTGTCTCAGAGACTTATTGATTAGATTTTCTTTTGGTGCTACAGTTTTGTATGAGAAGTATCCTGAAGTGCACAAAGGGAATTCTTAGTGTGACATCTGTGTCTTCCACAAAGGTGTCACTAATGAACTAACAAGTAACCTGGCAAGGATATGAACCCTTCCCCTTTCCCTTCCTCTCCCCTCCCTTTCCCTCCCCTCCCCTGTTGATTTTAAGCACATTATCTTTGAGTACTTGTAGAGCATTTTTATTTCCAGATCGGAAAATGCTAGGTTATGAACCAGCAGTAAAAGGGAGAGCGCTCATTGTCTGGAAGCTATTTGTTTGTAGAGGGTACAGCTACAGATTAAGAATGCAAAAATATTTTCATACTTGGGAAGCCTGATCTTAACACAGTTCTAAAGAGTTACTTGAAGTCCAAATAATAATTACATTTCTTAAAGATCAAACTGTCCTCAGAAAAGGTTCTCACATTCTTGGGCAGAAAAAGCTTAGCCATTTTTTCTCCTAATTGATGGAAGAAATGGAAATGAACATTAAAGAAAATACGTGCAGCTGTTCTGGGTTCTAGCACTTACAGAATGAAGACGAACATTAGTTTAAAAACAGCATTAAAACCAAGCTGTGAAGTTCGTCTACAATTGTAATAAATAGGGAAGAGTGGAAAAAGGTATGACACATGCTAGAAAATGTCCTGCCCCAAGATATATGAGTAGCAAGAATATAAAAATTACACTTGAATTTTCTGAAACATGGCACCGAGTGTAAGGAAGGAATTCCTTCAAACAGAACAGAGGAAATATCTTAAACATGCAATAAGAAAAGAAAAATAAAATGAGCACTGAAATACACTAAAGATTTAGGAAATAACTGTATCTTTTTTGCTTATTGGTTTGAGGCCAATTATGTCCTGTAATGCAGCCATTCATTAAGTAGTGGATCTTCTGAAATTACTCTGTGCAGACAGCTGTCTTGCTGTCACCCACATCTGTTTTGATGTTTTGGCTGCTGTTACTGTATTAATTAGAAGAGTTTCTTATGCCTTATGCATTAGAAGATAGATTTTGTATTCTTAGATTATACAACTGGTAGTGATTTTTGGACATTGCAAAAGTTTTGTTTTATTTATGCTATGATGTAAATAGAAAGTTAAAAAGTCTACTTAAGTAGACTTCCTTCCTGTCATACTGCTGAAATAAATTTACTTCTTTGAATCTTTTTAGATAATTTCATTGCATTGTTCACAAACTGAAGTAAGTCCTACATTTAGAAGTACTGTCAGTTCATCAGTAATTCAAGAATAAGCAGTACAGTAACCACCCTCCCCTTTTTGTATTTTTGTATTTTGAAATACTCTGCTTGCAAGGAGAATAAATGCTGGAATTCCTACCCTAATAAAATAAACTGTTTACATTTTACTTTAATATAATAAAAACAGGAAAATAAGCTGGGGGTTGGGAAAGCATTGAAAGATACAGGTGAGTGGGTTCTGTGTGGGTCTTTCTGTGGGTCTTTCTGTGTTCTAAGTCTAAATTCTCCAAATGTAACATTGCCATCTTCTCACAACATCTAAAAAGATAAAAGATCCCAAGTCACTGAATTATAAAACTGGTGTGGTTGACTTGCCTGTGTCTGTGTGCTGAGCTGTCACTTCCAGCAGGCTCTTCAGTCACTTAAAAAATATCATTTTCTGTGAAGGAGTGGCTTCATCCAGAACTAGTAAATTACAGATTTTTCTGTTCTTTGGACGGATAATATATGATATTACTCATAAGACTCTTAGCGGGGTTTTAGTGAAAAGTCTATCATCCTCTTTTCCCCATTTCCTCTGTAACTTTTTAATACAGAATGTAAGATTATTTGTATTAGTTTAATTCCAGCTGAACATAGCTTTCTTTGCTTGGGCAGACTTCAAAACGCATGTTTTTAAACCCATGTCAGCTTAGTCTGTCAAAACCATTTGTCCCTGTTTTTCCATGGTTTAGTCATTTCATGTTGTTCAATTCCATTTATCATAGGCCAAGTTGATACTCTAGTTAAGAAGTACTGTGGCCTATCTACCATTCTTCCTTATCCCTATGCCTTCAGATGAAAAGGGTGGTTGTAGTGGATTTCCCAGCTGACTGCCCTGAGGAGGCTATTTCAGGTGGTTTTCCTCAGAAGCCTACATACTTCATACCAAGATGCAATCTGAAGGTGATGGGTCATTGTCATCTGGGAAAAAGTCTTCTCTTCAAAGGTCTGGATTTTTTGGTGTTCTCTAGCATAATGCTGCTGTACAGTTTTGGGTAATTCAGAAGTTAAATTACATCTTTGTGTTAGACTAGAATAACCTTGTCAGTTGGGGACCATCTTTCTGAGTCTCCTGAGAGCCTTTGAAAGCCAGGCACATTTATCTACTGCTAATAGCACTTCTCACATCATCTAGATGAGCCTCCAGTAATCTTAGTTATGTTATCTGAACACTTTTTCTCATAATATATCTGAAAAATCCTTCATTATTTGCAAGCTTAGAATTTCCAATATGAAGGTGTCTTTTAATTCTCAGTTCTATGTTTTTTCCCTTTTTGACTTTGTGCTGTCTAATCCCAGAGCACAAGTATTATTTGAGACTTTTAGGACTTAAGGCTGAATGTTAATGTCATAGGGTTATCGAGTTTTGTACTCTCAAATTACTTAATACCTTTAATTGCTTGGTGTATTGCCATTCTCAACTGTGACATAAATTGATATCCGTGAATGAAGACACTGTTTTCCACTCTTCCACCTTAAAATACTCTACTTAACAGGAGTTCTCTTCCTGTATTATTATTATTTATTTATTTTTTATTTTTTTTTACAGTGATGATTCTGGATGAAAATAAGGAACCAGTGAAGACGAAGACTTTAGGAAATATTGTGGTAAAGTAAGCAAACTAAGTATTTTCTGAAACTTCTGCCTCTTTCATGCCTAACTGTTGCCATAATAAAACTTAGGTTTGTAGTCAATGGATAGACAAAGGTATTTGGAAAGAAAATTGCCCCTAGCTGCCATAGGCATTCAGCTAGGATGGAAGAAATCACCTTGCAGATGTGCTTATGTCTCTTTGCTGTCTGTAGGGGTGACACAGACAGTTTAGAATAGGTGCTTAGCACTAGCTACCTACAGCTACGCGAAATTAATTTCATTCTTAGCAATTCTCTGCCAAATGAGATGAATTATATCTACAAACAGGTGGATAACATTTCTGAGTCATAACTATCTTGGTATTTACATGCCTGTCAGAAGTGGATATTATCACATTAAGAGATATGTTGGGGCTATTCTCAAAGTTTTAAAGCCAAGATTTATCTTCCCTAACACTGCCCTATATTTAGGCCTTTTTCTTAAGGGATTGCAAGGGTGTTTATGTATTGATTTGTTGTTTTATCTCTCCCAGCATGATTTTTGCTGCAGCCAAATAAACTGATAGGGAAATAGTGGGGAGATTTTCCTCCTTATTTTCCTCCCGTCCCTTTTCCCCTTTTCCCCTTCTTTCTTTTCTTCCTTTTTTTCATTGGATCACTCAGTGAATAGTGTCCCTGTACCATTGCTATTATATCGTCATGTTCTTATTTATTATAATATCCATTCTGAAATTGGGGAAAGAGTAGTAAGGGCAAAATTACAATGTTTCAAAAAAAAGTCATTATGAAACATTAATTGTTAACCCATCTTTCTGTTCTGTGTCTTTTCTGATGATCTTTCAAGATGCTCTTAAAATTCATCCTGCAGCCTAACTATAAAATGCAAACAAAACAAAACAAAAAAAAGACAAAGCTTTTGATGAGCTTTAGAAGACCAGTTCTGGGTGTTTTTAACATGTCCAATGTTTGAATCTATAGACTGTTACGAGAAGTTGGTTTTAGGATATTATGGTTTGGAGTGTCTTAATTTTGTTCCAGGTTTCATTCTAATAAGTGACAATTTCTTGACAGTGTTTAGTTGGTTATTGTGTTCATAAAAATCTGTGGCTGTTAGGTTAAGACATCACGTTTTCTATCTTCTGCTGCACTCAGCTCAATTGTTGTTTAGCTGTAAAACTTTTTTTTTTTTTCCTTAATTTTTAGATTAGGACTAGTTTGCATAAAACCCTCCTGCAAAGGAAGCCTTTCCCTTCTTCATTTCTTTACCTCTCTACTCATACAAATCCCTTAAAAGTAGTGGTGATGATCCTTGTTATTAGCAGGGTTTGTTTATCAACCCAGGATCCTCAGGCATCTTGAAGTGATGAAGTGGGAGAATTGGGATAGTTTTGACTCTTCTTCTGTCATACAGTCAGCAGCAAAATATGGTCCACTGCTTTAGAAAAACAAAACAAAACACGACCAAACACAGGTATTTGCTTTATCTGCAGCATACAGGAATTGAGAAATATTCTTCAGTATTTCTGGGAATGGAGTATGACCACACACTGCCTACAATACAAGCTGTGCAAAAGTGGCATGGTGCAGCTCTTGGTTATTTTTAGGCTAGTCTAACTGCTGATAAGGACTGTTGGGGGCTGCTTGAGGCCTGCAATGCTCATAAGTATAGTATTTAAAATAGCTGTTCTTGCAATAGAGTTTTGAAATTTAATTTTATCCTGCAGGAGTCAAATAGTTTAGAAAGGTCGTTCTTACATGCTCCATCTCCCAGCACCAAGTATGTTATTTTCTTTTCTCATACCTACCAGATGTTTTTTCAAATAATCATCATCTTTGTGTCCTTTGGAAAGATTTTTTTTACTGAGGAGAACTCTCACAGCGGATAATTTACCTGGACATGCAACAATATTTTTGTCTTCACAAGTCTTTCAGGATAGAGTAATCAAATGCAGTGTTACAACATTTATGATGAAAGGGCAAAGGAAAATGAAGATTACTGCAGCTCATGAGAGTGGGTTTATATGAATTGTTTCCACATTTATGTTTTTTTGAGCTAGAATCTTTGGACGTGAAGAATAATTAACCAAGAATTCATTCTGAAGTGAAAATCACAGCATCAATGACCTCCACGTCCTTTAGCAAGACCAGTCTGATTTAGTGACACACTTGTGCTCGCTTTGTTCTGACCTGCCTATAATTAATACAAAACGGAGAAGCTGTGTGTGTGTATATATATGTGTAAGCGTGATTAGCAATGAGAAACTTCAAAGGAATGTTAGCAAAGAGAAATACTATTTAAATTCCAATGCAGTGGAAATTTCAATTTTGCTCTTTTTCATTATGAACATTGCAAACCTGTTATTTTTATTTAATGAGACCATTGTCAGCATTGTCTCATTCTTTACATTTGTTCATGAAAGAAAGAGGACTACGTTTGCCATATATTCATTCTATCCAGGGAGTAATGTCTACCAGTAAATTTCCCTCTAGATCCTTTTAGGAATGTCCATAACCATGTTACACTTCCTCTAGTGTTTTGTTTCGTTAATTTTGTGCCACTGTAATGGGGCTTTATGTGATAAGTATTTAAAAATTACTTTTACTGGTCTCCACTGCATAGAATCACATAAGCATTTCCGTTCCATATTCAGAAAGAGGAGAGACAATGCATTATATGTTCAGCGATCCTGAAATGTGTTTGTAAGTTGGAGTGGACAACTGATAAGTGTTAGTTTTTTAACTAAGTGATTAGTTAAATTGCATTTAAGAATAGAACATCCTGAGTTGGAAGGGACCCACAAGGATCATCAAGTCCAACTCCTGGGTCCCCAAAGGATCACCCCCAAAAAACAAAAATCAGATCATGTGTCTGAGAACATTGTCTGAGAACATTCTCCAAACACTTCTTGCTGCAGAGATGAAATGTTGCTTGTAGAACCGTTTAAAGAAAGTGTGTCATCCTGCATAGACTACTCGCAATACATTCTTGTAATTAACAGCCATACACCTAAGTACAATTTGCTAAATTTATAAAACCTAGAAAGCAGTGCCTTACAAATAAGCTATTGGAACAACTTTCATAGGAATATGGTGTTTTTTTATTGACACCACAAACGTGGATTGTAAATAAATGCTCATTTTACCAAACATTACAGGCTTGAGGTAGAATTTAGTAGATGATATCCTTTAGGCTGTGTTGTATGGGAGGTCATTTTAGATAATTGTTTTTTTTTTGTTATTATTATTTTTATTTTTTTTATCAGCTCTGTCTTTTTCCTTTACAAGTGAAACAATGAGCACAACTTTCAATGTGTGAGCAATTTGTCCAAAAATGAGCTGAATACATGTGGGTAGCATTTGAACTTTTTTACTTTTAACTCTTTCCAGGCATTTTAACATTTTTTGATGCTTTTCCTCTTTCCTATCAAACTAGATTTTTTTTTCCTGCAAAATACACACTGAAACCAACTGCTTCTGTGACATTTTTCAAGTGACTAAAGGGATATTTTTTCCAGTCCTGTTGTTCTTTGTGCCTGAAAAAGCTTGAAGATTGGAGATGGTTTTCAAATTGCAATCACAAAAAATTTTTTTGAAGAGCGCTGTTTACATACAGCACTACACAAATAATGAGTAATAATATAGCTGCCAATCAGGATAACTTAATTCCACTCACAGGCCTACCTTGTGTAACCATGGCTGATATTTGCTTTGCCTGGTGGTAATGAACGGCCTGTGACTGCCATTGTCTACCATAAAATGAATAAATGAAGGGATGACTTTTCTCCTTTCTGAAACTCAGAAAAGTAGTACCTGTAATAGTTTTGACTTTCATCTGTACTTTCAGAAAGCTTTTTTTTTTTTTCCCTCTAAATAATCTTCTGAGGTCTGTGTCAATAATTTGTTCCAGCAGCAAGAAATCTTGCATCATTATGCTAAGTGGCATCCTGAAAGGATGTGACACAGTCATCTTTTCCCAGGCAATGTTACAGGTGGGTTGACCACTGTTGCATGAAAAACAAATGAACTATGAAACAATGCTCAAAAAACAGGTAATGATTGTAGTTTCAAATTGGCTATTAGAAAATGGTTATCATACTTCAGAGGTTTTTGCGATGCTGCCAAGCTCACCTAATCTTAATATCTCACTTTGTAATAAAATTACCTTTTTTTTTAATAAAATGTAACCAGAGTGTTACATTTCAGTCTTCTCTCTCCTTTCACATCATTATGATCCAGCGCTTCTCCCTTTAGAATTCATGGCAGTGTTCCCGTGGACAGCAGTGGGATGGAGATACTTTTGGCTCGGGGTTATTTGATCCTGATGTCTTGGCAAAATTCCAGTATGCTGAATTATTTTCTGGCAAGCTGAATTCCACCTTTATTAATTTTATTAGCAATTTGTGTTTTCCCAGCACCTACGAATTGTAGTCAGTTGTGATCCTAAGCACTTTGTTACCACTAAAGAATTGCATGTGCCCATCACTGTTCAATTATTTTGCCCGAAAGACTGACACAAAGAAGATGGCATTTGTTTTTTGCTTAGGAGATGGAATGGAGTCCTAACTGCAAGTAGTGTTTTAGAGAAGACAAAGGAGGGGTATTTTCAGATTGTGTCTGTATCGTGCTATGTGTTGTGCTGTGGAAATACCTGTGGTAGCCAGTAGGTTAGCAGCCTGGTTTCCATAGACTGAAGAAGATTATTTCTCTTGCTTCTCAGCAATATGCACTGTGGATATCATTGCATTTTTTTTCCTTTAAACAAAACAAACTAACCAAGCAAGCAAACAAAAACATTGGGAGCAGGGATTATATTTTTGATGATATGTTACGTAGTTCTTGGTTTAGATTTCTAAACAATTGTAGTTACAGAAGGCAAAATGTCTTCCTGGTTTCTGCAATAAAATTAGCTCTTCTGTTTAATGGCTAAGTGGAAACCACTGAATAGAGCCTTGGTGAATTTATTAAGGATTTTGTCAATATGAACTGTCCTTTCTCTCCCATCACAAGAATGCTTCAGATTGTTAAATAAACTGAAAGTTCAAAATCTGCAACGATTCAGGCCGTTATGAACTATTAGCAACCAGGCAACAACCATAGTAACTACCACTCTTGGGTGGTTTTTCTTAAATCTGAAGAAGAGGTTTTTCATTTAAATGCATACACACACAAACACAGGGATTGATATATTGCTTTTTTACTGTATTTATTTCAAGGCAAATACTCTGGCATGTTTGTGTATCACAAGGGTGCTTACTAAGCTGGTAGGTCTCATGAATTCTTGCCAGAGGGGCAGAAGCCAGCCAGATCTCCTGAAGCCTGGGTGCCTAACTGGGAAGTGTCTGGCATTTGTGGCCTTGCCTTAACCATACTTTCAAGGAATGTGGCTTATAGGATGTGTTGAGACAAAACCCTTAGAATAACGGTAGTATTTATAGTAGTATATTCTATTATGCTACTTGAGCTGAATTAGCTTGGAGACACCTGGCATTGTAAAAAGTTGTGAATTTAAATCATTGCTAGATGATGCGGCCTTTTGAGTATAACTCTTACTATTTATACCTTATTTAGATAAAAATAAATGAATATATATATATAAAACTTTTATGACTGTAACATTAGAAATGTACATGTAGTAACAGATCTGTTCCTGGGACCTGAACATCATAGGAGACTTGTAATGATATCAATGTTGCTGCCATACAGAGTGGTGTTACGCTGCTAGAGATGTTGCCTTTTGGGCTCATAGGGACCAGTGTTGGGCTCATAGAGGTCAGTGTTAAAAAATAAAATGCCATGGATAAAGATTTGTTTGTAAGGAATGCAGGCATATGCATTCTTTAGGAAGCATTTACAGTTTTACCAGTATGAATATGCTTCCTTGCCTGATCATTCTCTCTCTTACTAGGGTTAAGCTTTATGAAATTTGTGTTGGATGTTCTGTGCCTGAATATGTATCTTTTAGAGTTAAACACAGCTTCCTGCCTTTGAAGGACAAAAATGACCACTTCTCTGTTAGCTGAGTCTTGTCTAGCTTTTCCTGTTCTGGCAGATAGGTGCAATGTCCTGTCTTTTGTCACGTTCTTGTCCTTGGCTGAAGAATGGATATATAGTATGAATTGAAAACTCAACTAATAAATCATTCCAGAATTTTGCAGCTTCACTTCTTAAAATATATATATATATATATATATATATATATATTTAAAAAAAAAACAAACTGCAGATATTTTAAAAAGTTTTTAAAATGACTTTTTATCAATATACTTTCAAATAATTCACAAAATAATTCCAATAATATTATGTGGAGTTAGAAGAAGGAAAACATTTTTATTCAGATTATTGTGACTGAAATTGTTAAATCTTTTTACAGAAACTGAAGATTTGTGTGCCTGATGATTTGTTTGCCTATACATGAGCTTGTACGTGTTAGATAAATAGATACCCATAATAATTAATTTGTCTGAATCATAGCATATATGCACACATTTCTGAGAGATACTTAATTCATCAAAATGTTGGAAGCTGAGTGCTGATGGCATATTTATAGTGTAGTATGTAGTGCTTGCTAGACCAAACATCATTTTGTTGAATATTAGACACACGTGTTATATACAAGGCAAGGACTGGATACGGTACAGAGACACATGTGATCACAACAAATGCACAGTCTTGTTGATCTGTTATCAACATATTATTAAACAAAACTGTTTTCTTATTCCTACTCAATGACTGTTATCTGAATATGAAGTGTGAATGGAGAGCACGAACTGTACTTGTTATATCTGTGTTTCTAACTACTTCACTCTGCTCTTTTTAATTTAAGGTTGCCTTTGCCTCCTGGAGCATTCTCAGGACTTTGGGAAAATCAGGAAACATTCCAGAAGTTGTATTTCCAAAAATTTCCAGTAAGAATTACAAAATATCTTATATAAACTTTTGGAAATCTCGCAGCAGTGAATGCCATGAATTTTCAATTGGGTAGCATAAAAAAATTGTATCTTATTTTAATGGGAAATATTTTGATACATTTCTTATGGGCTGAAAAGCATTTCAAGTTAAACATTTCTTCATACATACTTCCAGCTTTTGGTCACATTGATTTTTTTCAGATCTGAAACAAAAGAAGTAAGTCTTCTGTAAAGAAAGTTTAAAGATTCTGAACCTAAAAGTTGTTTTATGTCATTTGGTCTAATAAAGATAAAAGCATTGATTCATTTCAAGCTTAGACTGGAATAACTTCAAATCCACTACCACTGACATGCAGTCATTCTAGTTTAGCATCAGTCCAAAATACACACTTGTCTACCACATGTGTATATATGTAGGAGGCTCCTTACTGAATTGTCCTTGTCAGATGAACTATCTAGGGACTCGTGTCCTCCTTTCTGCCTAGAAATAGATGGACTGGTCCAGATAGACTGTCCAGAATGGAAGGTTTGGTCCAATAAAAGTAAATGAGTGAACTGAGCAGGCAGATTATTTTCTTTGTGCGCTGGCATGATAGTGGTGTATGAATGGATCCAGCAAATGGGTATCGTAAGGGTCAATTTGACAACTGTCATTGTATTGTAACAATTCCACTCTTGTGTAGATTCAGGCAACATCCTTCTCCAAGTTGTCAGGGATTAAATTAGGCAGAGTGGAAAAAATCCAGGCTTCTGCTCTGTCTTAATAAAGACTGAAAAAAACTTCTGAAAAAGGAGCTCCAAGGTATATGATGATATAAGAATGGTGAAAAAAATAGAATTAAATCTTTTTGGCACCAACAATTTACTTCATTTGACACAATCAGTTTTGTGTGTTGGCTTCCTGGGAAATGGATGGATCTTTCTGGTACTCTTCCCTGAGTTTATTTGCATTTTTGGTTATGTTGTTTTTAGGGATATTATGATACTATGGATGCAGGTTATATGGATGAAGATGGCTATTTATATGTCCTGTCTCGAGCTGATGACGTGATCAATATTGCGGGACACAGACTTTCAGCAGGTGCAATTGAAGAGGTAAGCTCTGCCTGACAGTAAAATAGAAGAGTGAAACATGAATAAAGCAACCTGAGTTCATGAAGACTAAAAATCTCACAAAAATCAATTTTCATTCTGCTTATCTTGATTGCATTTGCATTGGTACTTTTAGGAAAAACAGTAATTGTTTCAGATCCTTCCTATTAAAGTGTATTCTAAGACAATAATAAGCAATTTGTATCACAGGCTTGAGAAAACAAGTGTGATATGACATATGAAGATGGAGGTAAGGGGCAGTGTGGTAGCATGGAAAGTGTTCTTGAAGTTCTAACATATTTACTTGGGAATACTTTAAGGTAAGGTAGGCTCAGCATGTCAAGTTTTTGCATTAGCTCATTAGCTACTGAAAACACTTAGGAGTAGAAACTATTTTTTCTTAAAATACAGTTTTTAGTCGTTTGGGTTTTGTTTGTCTTTTTTTTTTTTTTATAGTGTTTGGTGTTATCTGACTCCTTTTTGCATAGATTCACATTTGGTACTTTTTCTTGTTTCGAAGAATTTCGTTCTCAGTTCCTTGAGACCTGTTTTTTGTCTCTCTCTTACTGTAAGAGCAGTGGTAAATGAACATAAATTTTTCTTTAAAAAAATCCGACTGCTGAGTGAAAATCATTAATGTCATTCCTATGAAACTCAAAAAGTCGCAAATACTGCAGTACATAATAGTATCTTAATTTCATATCTTTGTTCACTTACTCCTTTACAACTGCTGTTGTTGCCAGTTATAAATTTCCCTGATGACGTATCAGTTGGTTATTCAGGGTGGCTAGGAAAAGGTGTGCTAGGTAAGTACAAGGGAAAAATATACTTAAAATTCTGAATTTAACTGTTCACTGAATCACAAACTAATTTGTGATTTTTTTCCTTTCTAATGTTTATATTAGCAATATGTTAATTAGTATGTTTTAGTGGCTGTATTTTTTTGAAGACTGAGTAACTTAAAAAAGAATAGAAGAAACTCTGATTTAACAGAAGGGAACAAATCCTTATAAATGTAGGGAGTTCTTCAAGGAGCAGTCAGCCAGGAAGTTGCTGTATTGACAGGTCTGTGAAGACATAAAGGTGTCTTTCAGTCTGCTTAAATCTATTGCCCCTTTGAAGTGAGTGTTTTGTGTTGCTCTATGACAACAGGGAACCTCATCCCCCCCCATTACTGCTCTGCTACCACAACAGCATTGTTTCCTGGTATCAAGCTGGATCTGAACCTTGCACAGCAAATGAGGAACTGAATTACCTCAAAGATGACATTCATGTCATTTTTGTGTCCATCTGAATTTGGTCAGAAGCTCAGTGTTGCTGTTTTTCTCCCTTTTAGAGCTTTCCCCAGAAATGGTGTTTCATCACTACAGACTTCTAGATGCTTTTCTATTCACCTTCTGAACAATGCTAAAAAATAGTGTTCTTAATACATGCACAGCAAATTGCTAGTTAAATGGGAAAGCATTAACAAGAACACAATTAGCTTTCCAGTAAGATCAGTAAATACAGAATTAGAGGTTCATTGAATAGACTTCTAATTAAGTGACAGTCACCTTGTTGAGCAAGTATATTAACTGTATTTACATTATAGCTGCATTACAAGCTTAACAGGTTTAGTTATACCTTAGTACTTTGGTGTTTCAGCTTCATTATGTTACAAACAATTAGTTTCTTTGTCTGTTAGTATCGTCAGGGCTCCATCTTTACTGAGATGCAGTAGGAGTTACTGTTTACCTTGCCAATCACTGAATGTTAGCCATTTTGGTAACCTCAGCTTGTGTTGATCCATCCATCTCTGTACATCAGTGGTTGAGTGCTTGGTTTGACTCTTTCTAAATTTGCTCTGATGTTAAAGAATTTTACATGAAAAATTCCCTTACTGACAGCGGGGTTTCTGTCTGCTGCTACATTAGAAGTCCATCCTTGTACCCACTGGGTCAAGGAATTCCCCTTCACTTTCTCTGTTTCTTACTTGTATGCAGTTTTTAGGTGGCTAGTGTTGATTCTGTTCTCTGATCATCTTTTCAAGCTGTCTTACAAAGTTTGATAACCTTACTAGCCCACTTCTGCATAATTCATAGAAAAGTAGATGAAAAATAGTTTCATCTTTTTCTTTCCTTCTTAATTCTATAACAATCAAGTCGCAGTGGTCAGGATCAAGAAGTGAGAGCAGAAAAGAACGGGTATTTAAAGTGTGAAATAGAATGTGTTACTGAGGTTCTGGACTAGATGTGACCCAGGCTCGTAGGTGTATGTAATACAGACAAATACCACCAGGATTTGGAGTTGCATGAAAAGAGCTAGGTGCTTTGGAAGAGGATTCACAACTGCTGGTGCCTTAAGTCTAACTTTGTCCCAGACTTAGTGATGCATATCTCAGTATGCATTGAGACATCTCGGTGATTTTTCTTCCACGAAGTAAGAACCTCAGCTGGCTAATTAGAAACAAGAGAGTCTCTCACATTTTGTTTTCCTGAATGAGATTTTGAGGTGGTGTCCATCACTTGTGTAATTGTGTACATACGCAGTAGGAAAGAAGGGACTTTGATTTAACTCGCTTTGTTGTCTAAGAATGTTGAGGTCTCACATTTCCAAGAGGATCAGCTGATTGCTAGGTTGGCTGCAAGCTGAGACAGGGCTTGTATTTGGCAAAGAATTAAAAAGATACAAGGCATCAGAGAGAATAAGAATGAATAAATATGACTTTATAGCCCTGTAATAAAAATGCTTCTGTGGTTTTGGTCCTTACTCACTTAACTGCACAATATTCATAGCATTAGACTAACATTATTTGTCTCAGCAAAAAATCAACCTAACAAAAACATAGGTGTGACACTCTTGTTTTCCCAAAACTATAAGGAAATCACCTTTGCTTTGTTCAAAACTACATGATTCCAGATTCTATGATTCTGTATTTGTACCTTGTGCTGCCACAGTTTTTATTTCTTCCACTTATTTGATAACTACACATAGGTGTGTGTGTAAATATTCACTGTTACATTTGCAACATGTGTAGTTGGAATCCTGAGTTGTATTGACTAAATGATTTTTGATGTCAAAACTTAAGAAGTCTATTTTTTATGTCCTTGCCTATGATTTTTTTTTTTTTTTAACTGAGATGTTCAAATTATTTATCTGGTTTAGTTTTGTTTTCTGTCCCTCAGTGTATTCTGTTCCATCATGCTGTGGCAGACTGTGCTGTTGTAGGCCAGGAGGATGCATTAAAAGGGCATGTTCCCTTTGCCCTGTGCGTACTCAGAGAAGGTGAGAGCTCATTGCTACTGGTGGTACTAAAGCTTGCAAAAATCCTGAAAAGGTTAAAGGATATGAACTTCTTTACTAGGTATAAAGACAGAAGAGGGGAAGATTTTGGAAGAGATTGTTGAGAGCGTTCGAAATAACATTGGTCCTGTGGCAGCTTTTCAGAAGGGGGTGTTTGTGAAACAGCTACCAAAAACGCGTTCTGGCAAGATCCCACGTTCAGCTCTTTCTGCACTTGTCAGTGGAAAGCCGTATAAGGTAAGCTAGAGAAGTATGCTTTAATGAACTAGGCACATAAGTGCATCCAAAGACATCCAAAGTGCATCATGGTTTTGATTCTCTAGACCATTCTGCAACTGGTCCATGACTTCAAGTATTACATAGTATTTTATTTCTGTTTATTACCCCAAAGGTTTTCATTTTCCAGAGCTTACCAGATACATTTCTTTTTTCTTGGCTGCTTTCAAAGGCTAGATTTAGAAGATTCTCTAAATGAGAATCTTCTAAATTTACCTCTCTAGATGAGAATCTTCTAAATTCTGTTTTACTGTTGAAGGAGTGCAATCAACTATCCTTTGCTTATGTATATTTTTCCTTTTCAGATAACACCAACCATTGAAGATGCTAGTGTGTTTAAACACATAGAAGAAGTGCTGAAGAAAAAATCAGTGGGGAAATAGGTTATTAAAAGTGTCAGTTACTGAAATATGCAGAGACTTTCTATTAGGAAATACATATTTTAAAAACTAGTCATGATTGGCGCTATTTTTTTCTTTATTACATAAATGGTACTGTGTTCTTTACTGTATTGCCATAGCCAATGAAGCATATTGAAGACTGCATGTTGTCATGATATGCTGTATGT
Source organism: Anas platyrhynchos (assembly GCF_047663525.1). NCBI lineage: Eukaryota > Metazoa > Chordata > Aves > Anseriformes > Anatidae > Anas > Anas platyrhynchos. The sequence continues at coordinate 52,935,105 of NC_092587.1, read as the reverse complement.
TAAGATTGCTAAGAATTTTAAATAGTATTCATACACTGATATAGCTTTGGAAGGAGTCACAGTATTATCTCATTATAATAGAATCATGGAATCACAGAACAGCCCAGGTTGGAAAGGACCTTGAAAGATGATCAGGTCCAACCTTTCATGGGGAAAGGGAGCCTAGATGAAATTACCTGGTACCCTGTCCAATTATATCTTGAAAATCTCTAGTGATGGAGATTCTACAATATCCATTATTGTATAATGAAACCAATAACTTGAATTTGGCTACAACAGCTATCAGAAGGTAAGTCACAAACTGAAGACAGCAATAAGTAGGAATTGTGATATGAAAATCATTGCAGACATAACTTGTCTTCACTTATAAATTATGAGCCTTATGCCAGTTAAATAGTTAAATTTTTATGAATCAAAAAAAAATTAAATTAGTTTTCTCTATTCTACTGATTTTTCCTAAATCTTTGTGCTATAAATTCCTCTAATTGCTTCATTCAATGACTTTTGGAAGTGCCTTTTTTTTTTTTTTTTTGTAAAATAATAGGTGATTTCTGTCTTTCAATCTGTTAAAATCTTAATTTATCTATAGTAATGTTGAATATAAAATACGTATTTTAAATAAATGCAAGCATTTACTCCTTGCATTTTCTGATAATTTTGTTGTTGTGTTTTTCATCACTCGTGAAAAGGATAAACCAGGATGTGCTTTCACTGACATAATTAGATGTTTCAGACTTGTTGAGATATATATTGCTAAGAAATGTAGCAAATACACATACTGGGCAACCACTTCTTGACAGTATTGGCATTTTCAAAATACTTTCAGGATTCTTAATGTATCAGGAAACGGAGGATGCACACTATAAATGCATTACTTCTTAAGCTGCAGTTTTTAACTGAACAAGAAATGTAAAAATCCTTGTAAAAATATATAAAATATACTGAAATGCATGTAAAAATAAATGAAAAGTTTAAATGCTTTGAGTTACTCAAATACAGCATTGTTATTCCGATGAAGAAACAATAAGCAATTGGCAAATTCAGAAGTTGTGAGCATATTCTATGACCTTTTTCTTTTTTTTTTTTTATCTTTTTTTTTTTTTCTTCCCTGTTTTGCTGGAAAACATTCAAGATCAAAACTGAGATAAGAGAGGGGCAGAGTGGTCAGGAGCACTCACTGCTACTGCCATGATAATGTGGAGGATTCCAGAAATGCCACAGGGCTCATTCATCAGCATTCAGAAAACCCAGGTAAAGAGCCACATCATAGCAGTGATGCAGTATAGAAAAACATTTTATTTTTTTTCATAAGCATTGTTTTTTTTTTTTTTTTTTTCCAAAGAAACCTTTTTCTGAGGATCTGTGATTGCAGAATTTTTTGCTTACAGCTTTAGGTTTGTGCCAAGCTGTGTAAAGGGAAAGAGGTAATTATTCTTGTGCCCAGCTCCATCGTTGCACTGCAGCCTTGTTGTACAATCAAGAAAGAACAAGCCTATTTAACAGGTGATAAGAGAACACTTGTTTTCTTTTCTTTCTTTCTTTCTTTCTTTCTTTCTTTCTTTCTTTCTTTCTTTCTTTCTTTCTTTCTTTCTTTCTTTCTTTCATTCATTCATTCATTTTATTTATTTATTTATTTATTTATTTTTATAGAGAAGAAGCATGTGGGTAGATTTGAATGGCCAGGGAGATACTGAAATTAATCTGAAAGAAGTTGATACCATAATTATTCATCAATTGTGGGTCAGAGGTTAGCATACTCACAATTTATAGCTGTTAAGATTAGAGCTGTGGCTGTGCTTTGGATATACTAGGAGTTTTGATATGTTAGCCTGTGATCAAAAAAGAAGTCATAATGGTACATATATTTTATTTTTTGTATTTTTTCTTAATATATGTTTAATTCTTCTGGCCTGTTTTTTCTACTGTAGAAATAAGTACGGGGTACTCCCAGGGCAGTATTCATAGAGCTTCATTTACAGACCTTGCTCACTCTTTTCCCTAATGCAGCTCATTCCCTTCTGCTTCCTATCCCCCATGCCACTGAATTTGAGTGTGGGCTGTGACTGGAAATGTATGCTGGAAAAGAAATTCTGGAAAACTGGAACTGGAGTTTATGAAAAGTTTATACAAATGATACTACAAACACTGCAAAGAGTGTTTGCATTGCTTTACTTGGTGACATTCTGGACTAAACTAATCCAAAATAGGGCTGAGGGTAGAGAAGAAGGAGCATCAGCAGCAAGGTCAGGTAAGCCCCAGAAGCTGTATGTGGAAGAGCTGTCTGCTGTCTCTTTATAGCTCTGTTCTACCCAAATCCGTCTGATCGGATGCATCAGCAAGTTGCGTGCTCCCTCTCGTGGCAGATTCTGACCAGAAAATTCATCATAACTCATACCTGTTAGTGGCAAAATGTGCTTCTGCTTAGCTATGACAAATACATGACATCCAAACTATTCTAATGCTACTACGTACCAAGCTTAATAGACTTCTGAACACAAGTAGCACTGAATTCTTTTTTATTGACATTGGGGGAGAAAAATCTTTCACCATCTGATTGACTGAAGTTTGCCAAATGAAAATAGACAAAAACAAATGTTTATGTACGTGCAAACATGGCAGATCAAACTGCTAAAAGAAATAACTAAAAGACAGGTCTTGAGCTAGGATCAAGCAGCAGAAAAATAGTAAATAGGTAAATGACTATTAAGTAGGTCTTACTTTGAAACTTCCCATTTAAACAAAGAATAAACAACAATAACACCACCAAATAAAGCCACAGCAGGTAATATTTGCTCTTCTAAACTTTTATACACTATATATTAATCACTCTGTCTTTCAGTTATTTCCTCTGATAAAACAGACTTGTGTGAAGTCTCAGCAAGGCCATCTTGGCTAAAAGCAGAACATTAGACAGGAGCCTGTCTAATGCCCTGTTATGATGAAGAAATGGTGGGGTTTGGCTTCTCTTTTCTTTCATTTTCTTCGTGGAATATATTTGGAAACTTGAGAATCGCACACAATTCGTTCTATGCAATTATTAGATTTAATTTTCCAATGCTGGCTGGTGTCTGAAGATCCTGGAACAAAAAGGTGGCTCTTGGTAAAGCAAGATTCTTCTTGGTCCGCAGGTAACATAGAAGAAAGTTTTTTTTTTTTTTGTATAAATCCTGTTTTATTAAATTGCATTTTTTTTGCATTTTTTTTTTTTTTGTAAACAGTTCTGGGTTTATTTGTGTGATTTTAAGAGGTGAGCCATCATGGTGCTTCTCTATATTATCTAACATTTTCATTTTGTCTTTAGAGGTCCATTTTGGCTCCAGTTCCAGGTTATGTCATTCTATTATACATCATCAGAGGCAGGTGTTCAGCTTTAAATATTGACAGATTTTACAGTAGGAACATGTTGAAGCTTCTAACTCTGCTAAACATATTCATTTGACTGTTACAATCCAAAAACTGTAAAAATGGTGGAATGGAAAGTTACAAACAGTATTATTGACACTGTATTGTCAAATGTTTGCACTGAGACCCCATGTACCATAGATTTTATTTTTAAAAAATCATATTTATATCCATTTACATAAGACTTACACATTTTAAAAGAAATACATACACAGTAAATACGGAAATGTCTAGTATTTTACAATAAAACAGATGAAACAATGTAAAAATGAGTGGCTTCATTTGATAAAAGCTTTGGATGTGCACTACTGCCAAATTTCTGATGACAGAGATGCTGGGAGGAAAGGGGGAAGTTGTTTTGTCTTTTTTTTTTTTTTTTAAGCAGTTTAGTTTTTTTAAATTTTTATTCTTATTTTAAATTAACCAATATATCAGTTCTGTTTGTCTGATAAACCTTTTGTGTTCTCTTCCCTATTACCCTGTTCTTGCAGAGAGTTTTAATGCTCTTTTTCTTAAGTAGTGGTAGTGCACTTCAGGTAAAGTAGAAGAAAGAGATGACATCTAAAGGAGAAAATAAACATTAATTAGTAAGTTTTTTTTCATTGTAATTAGATCCAGGATGCAACAACACTAGAAAATATTATAGTACTAAATAAGCTGTTGCACGTTTTACTGAAAATTGACCATCTGAGGGAGACGTGTATTTGGTCTTTAATTTTAGATCTATAATATAAATCACTTATGCATTTTGATCTTTTAGTAATGCATACTAATTCTTGCTCGAAACAAACTCTTGTGTATATTCATTTTACAGTTGTTTTCTTTATGTTTTGATTCAGTGTTGGTGGTTAGAGTTTCCTGCATCTTTAGACCTTTGCCTCTTTAGCACAAGGTTGAACACACATTTTAAGTGTATAGACCCTATTGATGTACTCTGTGATTCTCCTTGTTCACAGCAGCTTGACAGCATTTACCTTTTTAACCCTGATGATTTCTTTGCTGTGGACCAGCTGTTTCCAGAATACCATTCACATCTTTTTGAAACACTTCTTCCCCATCTGTCTTTACGAATCCTCTTTGGAATCCTTCATTGATGAAGGTCACAGTTGATTTACCAAATCCCCCTTGATGTTTCATTAGAAGAAATGTGAAACTGTGGCATGTGCTATTGCACCAGCCTGTGACAATGAAACTGTCCTGGCTGAGCCCTATGATGTGGTGGTGACAAGTATTTTATAAGACAGAAGTGCAGGGAAAACATACAGCCACCGCAGCAGAAAGCTGGACCATCCCATGTGCACTCTCTTAAACTTCTTTACAAGATTAAATAGCTAGGCAACAGTGGTATTGAGTGTTCTTTATTTATGATCTTGAGAGTATACTAAAACTGGGCCATGTGGACTATGTTCACATAACTGTTCTGAAAATGTCAGTTCATGTTTTATGTAAACTCATCAGGGTGGTTTCAACAGATGTTTAAAAAATACCTGAAATATGACCTGAAAGCATGTGGATTGAATCCAGTCGTGAAGAAGCATCCAGAGACACTGTAAGATTGTACCTGGTTGGTGTTGTTGGAATAAGCTATTTTGAAATATAAGGCTTTGACTTTTTCTGTAAGAAATGTGAGTAGCAAAGTACAAGAATTCTGCAGCCTGCCATCACAGACCATCTCATTGTTTCACATGCAACCCATTTGCAGCTCTTTTTTTAGTCTGCTTTACACATGCATAATGTTTTTTACTATTCTAAGAATTCTCTTATATTGCTGTTGTGCAACAATAGCTCATCAAACTAGCCTTCTCCTCTGCTGCCTGGTTAGAATCAGTCCCACATGCAAATATTTTAGTCACAGTAGTAACAGGACTACTGATTTATTTTAGGCAAGGTGGGTCCCAGTCTCACCTGGATCTGAAAAATTTCAGGAGACGTTATAATGAATAATCTCTTCTCTACAACTATCAATCAGTTCCTTCCCTGAAGACACTGTTGCTCAGGAAATATGATTACAAATTCTGAAAAGACTTCTGTGGTCCTTCAACAGCTTCAGATAAATTTAGGTCATTGGTTTAAGTTTAAATGTCTGATATAATAATGAAGGTAATATTTTCCCTGTGTAATTTTTATATAATTTACTGAAATTCCAAACAATTTTAACTTGGTATCCAACCTAGGTGATGTATTGAAATTGCACTGATAAACAGTGCATGTACAAAAGTTCTAGCTCACACCATCTTGTTGCATCTCTAAAAGGACTTTAAGGTAAGTTAAAAGAAATAGCAGTACATTAGTTTCAGTCATCCTTATATATTACCCTTTACAGTTTGTATTTAAGTTAGCTCTAAATTTTGATAGAATTCTTGAGTGTTTAAAATCAGTATGTAATCAACACAGTGGCCAAACTACAAGCCCCTGTGTGATACATATATCACTGATACTTGGAACACTTGAAATACTTGATCTGCTCCTATAGAATTTGAAGATAATTTGTATAGCTTTTATAACTTTGTAAATGTCTTTTTGCTCAATATACCTAACCTATATACCTATATGCATACAGTGCCAACAGTTTTGCCACTTCAGTTTGTGGATTACCATTTCTAGACAATTACTGAAGAATAAACACCTTAGAAAACTGTAAGTTAATTTTTGTTAATATATACATTTTCACTTTCTGCCCTTGCACTATTCAGACCTGTTGGAAAATATTGTCTTATGTGCTATTTTTGGCCTATTTTTGGCCTATTAGATTGCTTGGCATTCGAACTTACTTTCTTCATCATTGCTTTCAACATTCCAAGTCTGAAGCATATAGAGCATATAGGAGAAAATATGCACGTCTCTGCTATCAGTTTCTGCCTCCACCAAACTCATTGGGAGTATTGTCATTGACTTTATTGACATAACATAAAGTAAGCCCTAATCTACACACACACACACTTAAAGGAGCTTGATATAGTTTGTGCTCCATCATCACCTTTGTAGGACCAGCTTGCCTATTTTAGAAAAAAAAAACAAAACAACAACTTATTTTTTAGTGGTAGCTTGAAGATTCTTTTTTAACTACATGACAATTTTATACACCTGCAGTCTTCTGAGATCTATGAAGCAAGGCTGATGCTATTAGCAGAATTCTTGAGCATTTCCCAATGGTAACGTTTGCTGTTCATTAATGGTCTTTGAATATGCCCAGAATAAGTAAAATCATGATGATCCCAAGCCTCTCCAGACTGAAGATCTAAAAATGGACTTTGTTGGGTAAAAACTAGAAATAGCAATTCCTTTCTTGCAGATCCTGGCATGTCTTGTCTATAATATGCAACAGCTATCAAAAGCATGTTCAATGTGGGTTTTTGGTACTGTCCAAAAACACTTTCCAACTCCTCTGAGTAACTAAATGGAAAAAAAAGCTTCTGTTACTGAGAAAATATTAGCATGAAATGGTGCCATATTGATGAAAGTGCTCATCATGTTAATCTTTCCTGTAAAACTTGTGATGCAGTAGCAAACAGTATTTTTCTGCAGACCTCTGGAAGGATAACAGACTCATAGCCGTATTTAAAAGAGAAGTGGTGAGAGATGAAACATGAACTCTGGTACTAGATCTGATCTAAACCTGTATCCAGCTCAGAATATCTTTTCTTTACCACTGGTCATTTCTGAATGATTTGGGAAGCATGAGATTTTCTGTAATAGATAACTTTGGAAGATTTTCTGTGTAGGGGACGTTCTCTCCTAGTTTTATTCAGCTACCTGATGTTCTAAATGAATCCGTATCTCTCATTAAAAGAAAATATATAAATAAATAAATCTCGTCTGCTTTACTAGATTTTTTTCCCCTCTCTTGAGCTCCTGGTAGAATTATTTTAAGTTCTCATAAAGTAAATTCAGTGCCCTGTGCTCTCTCTCTCCCCCCTGTTCTAGCTCTAAGTTTGAGAGCACACAAGTGCATTATGCTTGGTGAGCTATAATCTGAAGAGAAGTTGTCTGTAAACTGTCTCATCTGCTAAGGTGGCACCAGCAGAGAGAACCTGCTACTTGAGATAGGGAGGGAATGGCATAGTGTCTCCTGGGCTGAGCTTTAGGCTGTTGTCTTGATCAAGTGGCCGCCTTAGTGAGTCTAAGTTATATCCTCTGCTCCAAGCTGACTCTTGCTTGAATAATGCCAAAGAATACTGGGTGTAGTGTACATATATAAGAGGTTTCATGATGGCCCCTTATGAATACTCACAACAATTCAGTGCTGGCTTCTTTGCTAGGCCTTGTCAGCATGAGTATGTGCGAACTGTTGAGCTGTCTAACCTCTGCAGTCGTGATGAAGCAACTGCAAATTGCAAGAAAAAAAAAAAAAGAAACAAACCAGAACCTCTTTAGAATCATGAAGAAAATAAATCAGTCTGTTTCCCACTGGAAGGATGGCTGTTAAACTGCTCTGTGACTTTCTCTGACATTATATGGGCATGGTGCAGTGCAGAACTCATTCAAAGTCTCTTCATGTCTGGTCTACTATTGAATCTGCCTTCCTTAAGTCAGCACAATTTAAAATTTTATCGGAAGTCCTAACAATGTACTTGTCATGATGTTTAAATACCACACTGTTCTCATCACTGGAAGATAGGAAGCCCAATTCTGGATGAAGATGTAGGTCTTCAAAGCTACCTACTTTTAAGTCTACTGAGTTCTGGACCCAGCTCAATTATAAACCATCTGGAAGATCTGCAGTAAATCACTAAATCTCCTCTGTGCCTTAGTTTCCCATCTGTAAAATGGGAATAGTATCTTCTACTTTATAGTAAGGCTAACAGATGAAGTCTATGAATGTTTGTAATGTTCTTAGCTACTACATCTACTACATCTACTACTTAGCTACTTAGCTACTACAGTAATGTGGGCCATGGAAATGCCAAGGAAGCTTGCACCTTTATTAGTGCATGGATTTTGCCTTGGAATGGATTCTTGTCTTATGACTTCAAAACTGCCAAAAAGTGCAGGATTAAAAGCAAAGCGTGCACATGAGCAGTGGAGTCAATGGAATATAGTGATGCACTCAGTAAATTATTGAATCTGTATCTGCAATTGTAAAGTAATATTTTTAAAAGGTGAGATACTTTAATGGAATTTAGATGGTTATATTTTCCTGCCAACTTTGTTAAAGAATTACAAAATGTAATCACTACTGTGTATTACATTACTGCAATATAAATCTATTCATAGACCTAAACTCTCTCATGAGGCAATAAAGAGCAGTATTTGAAATGGGACAGCCTGTGCACTGGTACTTCTCAGAACTTCTGACAGGTGTACTCACATGTTTTCTGTTGTCCATATACCTGAAGAAATAGCTGCAGTGGGATTTTTCCCCTTCTCCCTGCCTTCTTAAAACAATTTAAAAATTCACTTATTTATTATTTATGATCTGCTTGATACTTTTCAAGTCATTACTGAATTAATGCATCTTTTAGAAGTAGAAGGATTTCCAGAGAAAATTAAAACTAGTCTACAATAACAGAATTAGTATATGAATTTCAGTATTTCTTAACTGCTGGTTGTTATTAGTTCTTAGCAACTTCAGTTATTTGATGGTTTGAAAGTCAAGTAGGAAAATAAAAATGATAGTCCTTTGTAAGTTCATCCTCCAAAATAAACTCCACCTAGTAGAGAGGTTTATGAGCTGAGAAAGGTTCTTAGATACTGTGTGTAATCCTAGATGCATGTCAGTAAATTAATTCCTCGCTTTCTGAGTGTTTTTCTTGCACCCTGACAGCCTGAAGCAAACACGAAAAAAATCAATTTTCCATTCCCTAATTTTACTTTCTCAGCCTCCTTAGGCTGGGTAGGTGAACTCAGCTGTTCCATTGCAGGGCAAACATGCACTAAAAGTCAATTTAGCATACTAGAATAAACGTCTTGCTTTTCAGAAGTAAGTGCAAAAATGACTTCATACCGTCAGTTGCCATTTTCCGGGACTGCCCTGATGTCGTGGTTAGTCTGAACCCAGCTGGCAGTGTTTCGGAGGAGCCGGGCATCATGCTGATGCCATGGACCTCGCGGGGAGGGAACTGTCGTCGCCAGGAGGGGCCCCGTCTGAAGTTCTTGTCGTCGCTCTGTCAAGACACAGAGTTGTATTGGATAAAGCAAAATGACGTTTGTGATTGATAATCTGGCTGCCTGCTGCCTCTCTCACTGTCAAATTTGTTTTGCAGCAAATGCCTTGCTTTCTTGCACTGCATCCAGTGACTACAATTCATTTGAGACACTTTTATAAGAGTAAATGCTTCAGAAATATTAAATGCTAGAGTGGAAAGCTTTCTTTAAGTCGGTGGTTTGATATACTGGAGGATTCTGCTAAAGCAGAACTTAGAAGTTAGTTCTCTTCCAAATACAGTGATTTGTTACTGTATTTGATGCAGTTGTTTGTTGCTGCATTAGGAAGCTTAGGTAAAGTGCTAATAAAGAGTTAAACACTCATGTATACACAGAATCATAGGCATATTCATCACATTCTTAAAAGTTTTGTTCCTCCTTGAACTTGAACATTTGTGTGACATACTCTTACCTTAAGATGAATATTTTACATAGGTGGATTTTAGGTTTCCCCATCTGAGGTAACTGCCCCAAATCCCACTCTAAGATACATCGATTATCTTTAAAGAAATAAAAATACCTCCCCCAAAACAAACAAAGAAACAAACAAACACTTTTTTATTTCTTTGTTGTTGTCATTATTATTATTATTATTTTTAAAAAGGTGTAAGTATCCCAAGGAATAAGTTGCACAGGCACTCCCTCCACACACCTCCCCACACTCTGGTCATTGAATCTTCCACTCCTTTCTGCATTTTAACTTTACATGAAGTGTTCATCTTAAGGTAAGAGTGCAGAACAAAATTTGGCTCCCCAAATGATATGGATACGTAGCCATACAGAGGTCACTTTAAAAATACCTTGTTTGGTATTTCCTTTTTTTAAATACCTGTAATGGACTCTTTTGAACGATATATGAATTAACATGTCCTCATGCATTGCATTCAATGTATATATTTTACTATGATGGTTAATAAATACTTAAAATAAAATTAATTACTTCCTCAAGTCGTCTTTCAGTTCCTAGTGCTAAAAGGTTGTTGTATTCTCTCTCAAGGATCTGCCGTGCCTAGAGATACCAAAGTAAAAAATTAAAATGGTTGAAGAGGGATAAATGGCAATCGTGGGTACAGATTAACCAGAAGTAGCATGAGCAAACTTGCCTGGGTGTTTTGTGTTGGAATCTGTAATAGTAAAGCTAAACTGCTGTAATCAAAGTTTTCATCCAGTGCTATAAGTGAACCATGTACACCACTTTCTAGAATATTATTTGCATATTCTCGCAGGCCAATAGCTTGTATCCAGCGTATGACTCGATCGTTGCTCCACACCAACACATCTGAAAGGACACAACACTGCTTCAGTCTCCTGGTCACTGCTAGCGTCCAAAGTATATAGGTGCATGCATTCATACTGCTTTAATTTAGTATGAGGAATACCAGGAAACTATTAATACAGCTTTAATGGCTTCAACATCTCCCCAAACCCTAAAGCGTGGGAGTAACTGTGTGGTTTTAGCTACCTTCATGTTAAACGTTTATTTCAAATTGGTTCTGAGGTGCCACCAGAGGGCATCTCCAGAACGCAATTCCTTCCACCTCTTCTAGATACCTCGTCTCCGTTTCTTTATCAGGTGTAAGATAGCCTCTGTGACTTGCTGATAAAAGCACCTCACTTTCAGACAGATGAACTTAAAGCAAGAGAGTAACAGAAAGTAAGAAGCCCAAGAAAGGACAGTGGTGGAATTAACACCCCCCAAACTCTTTTCAATTCTTAGGTAAGATTTTTACAGTTTAACTGTGCAAGGGCACAGGAGAAATAACAATTCCTCAAAGCTTCACTTGAGAATTTTGTATTAAACATTTTTAGAGTTAGGTCAGCACCTACCATTTTATAACTTGCCAGAATGCAAATGAGGAGTTCACAGTTTTAGACTAAAACTATTTTTAGTTTTGGAGGCTGGTAGAGTGGTTCAGGTCCATGCCAATTATGAAGCTAAGGCAACAAAATGAGCTTGGAAATAATTACTGAGGATTTTTCTCTAAATAAATAAAAAAAGAATCCTACCCTGTTTGTTAGATTAAAAGAACATCACTCACACTGATCTCTGTACTTGTGAGTGGGAAATGCAATGCTGTGTTTTGTGTTGCTAAGTGATGGGGATTGTTCCTGAACCCTTTGCAGAAGTACAGCTAAGGTAGCATTTCCTAGGAGCAGCATTTGCCATCACCTGACCAAGAGCATGCCAAACTTTGGGGTCAGGATGTGCTAAAACACAGCGAGGGAGACAGGGATCAGTGAGACCAAATCCTGCTTGGCACCACCTCTAGCTGACTGCTGCCTGGCAGGGGGTTATTACCTTTCTGAAGCAACACTAGGACCCGGGACCAATAACCAAATCCCCATGGGAGCCTCTGTGCCCAATTTCCATGTCTCTGAGCAAAAGAGCACGTTCCCTGAAGCTATTCACCCTTCTATTCACCCTTTTAAGCTCTTCTAACCAGGGTTGTGCTTGAAAGGTGTTAACTGTCAGTCTCAAGAGCTGGAAATGCTTAAAGGAATCAAAGGATTCACTTCTGACAATGGGAGAAAACAACAACCCTAATTGCTACATAAAAAATGAATTGTGCAGTGAAACAGCAACTGCTCTAGGGAGCTTTGCACAGAACATACTTTTAAACCAGCTGCTAGATTTTCCAATAAGGTCAGTTCTGTTAGGAGCTATTCCTATATTTATCAAGCAGCTGCCTCAGTGGCCACCCCTCCAAGCAACCTTTTCTGTGATGCACATTGTGAAGTAAGAAATCAAGGGCAAATTCAAAAAGCTTCAAAAAGCAGGAGCACAGAGTTAGGGCCCTGAGTGCTCCGATGTCCCAGTGCTGCTCCCACACATCCCAGTGAGCTGCAGGCTGCTTGGCCTCCTCCTGAGACTGAAAGAGGCTAGGATAAAGTCTGTCACCAAAATCCATTTTAGCAAAAGGAAGCTATCAAACCACATTTCAGAACTGCAGACCCAATTTAGCAAAGTACTTAACTGTGCCTAATTTAGGGAGATGTTCTGTGTTCTGAAGGCAGCTGGATTTATGCAAGTTTTATTTAAAGCACATGCTTAAATGCTTTGCTAAGATGGCATGCCAAGGGGTTAATAGTGTGAAGCTTCAAAAGAACAAACATTCTCAGTATTCATTCCCAGGAACTATCACCTTTTATTTCATGCTGACTCATTTCTCTTCGCTTTTCCAGTTCTTTTCTATCATAATTCAACCTCTTTAAACACATGATTCCATATTGCAAGCTTGTTCTGTTATTTAAAGAGAAACATTTACAGAGTTAATAAAGAAAATTTTGAAGATGGGAACATATTTAGGATGTATTTCCTGCATGTCACATGAGGTGTTTTATGGTGCTAATTTAGTAAATCTTGAGGCAAGAGAGGAAAGTGAAATCATTAAAAAAAATCCACAGACTTTAAAAATGAAATGGACAAAAACAAAATGAAAATGTTTGAATATATGTTCTAGTGTAAGAAACCCCAAACATTAAAAATTGTATTCAGAAAAGGTCAGCCCTTGGGAGCTCAGTGAAATGATTTGTCAGATCAGTCCTCAAAAGGTGTCAAATCAGACAGTAAATTTAACAAAATCCACTCCTTGTCACATAAACATCATTTCCTAAAGTCTAAATGCCTTTATTTCTATATTTCCAATTTAGCTTTCTGGCTATATCCCTCGGTAACCTGAGCAACTGTCAATTTGCTAGTACTGTTAACGGCCTTTAAGTACTACACAAAATAATTTTTCATTACTGCTAGATCTCAGGGCTTCAGATGTTAGTCTGCCATTTTCTGATACTTTAAACCGCTTAATAAATTATTAGTGGTTCTGTATTGTCAAGGCTTTATTTATACATTAATGGTTCCCTGCTAATAATGAAGTGATCCATACAAGTACCTTAGTTATGAGAGAGAATTGTGATGCTGTACCTATTACTAAAGGAATACCTCCCATCACATTTCTGACACTTAACACATACTTTTAGTTGTAGTTTTCCAAGCCAGAACAACAAATAGCCAGTGCTGTTATTCTGTGCAGCACTGAGCACCGCATCACACACAAGAGGCTATATACATGCAGTCTTTATGCAAACATACCGATGAAAGCTGTCCACCATTTTTAAGTGCACACGCAGATCTTTCTTCGTCAGATGGTCTAACATCCTTGCATCGACCAGGCACTCCATAAAATAACTGCGGTACTGAGGTAAACCAAGACTGGGGAGCCATTCGTTACCTATCCATTCGTGGTTCATATCACCATAAGCCAGTGTCTACAGAAAAATTAAAAGTAACGAAAAAAAAGGGGGAGATCATTTCTTAAGTTACAGAAGTTTATAGAAGCTAGGCCTGAAGCTACTATACTACATAGCTGAGATTTTAAGAGGGCAATGAAAAATAAATGTGAAACAAACACATAAATGTTGAGTTTTTTTATATGGTTTGCATAATGAAGATAAAAAATAGATACATTTTATATCATACTGATGTCAATTATTTCAGCACTATTGCAATTTAACGGAATAAAGAACACATAAATTGCAAGACTAACACTTCCCTAAGAGGGTGGTTCTTAAAACTGATTTTCAAGTCTAACTACTTAAAATTTTTATTTTATATTGGTATGTCTCTTGTCATAGACTGAAGGATAACGCAATGTAAGCTAGGTATACTTTCTGTGGGGGAAAATACAGTCCTCTCATCTCTCATTCTTGTGAGATTTTGAAGAGAAGAGGAAAGGTATAAGTAAAGACAATAAGATTGTGTGTGTTATCTATTATACAGAGAGAGAAGGAAATTTAAGAATTTAAATATTTGATAGTCCAACTAAGAAGAAAAATATTATTTCTTATTATACAAGACAATCTGTAGACGGATACTTGAGTATGATTTATACAATTGTGCCTCTGATTTTTTCTAAAAACATCTTGTGTAATTTTAGAAATGTTGACTCCTCCCTAAATTGGCATATTTTGTTAGCCTATTCTCAAAACTGAAGATAATCTTTTCTTGGTTTAGCTGAGAGGTAGAATCTATCTATAAAATATCTCTAAAATACATCCAGCTGGGAATACTTAGACTTTCTGTGTCTCTGTGGACTTAACAAGCAAAAAACATGGGCATAATAGGATGTAGGAATATAAAGAAAGGACCTAACATGTTTACCTCTATGACCTTACTGGTGCCACAAAAAGACATGGGCTAGTGACAGGATGTGGTAGGTCAGGTTGATGGTTGGATGATCTTAAAAGTCTTTTCCAAATTAAATGATTCTTTGATTCTACTGTATGTGCCCTGATGCAGGAAAACTGCCAAGTGTCCTTTGAGACTTTGAGGCTTTGCTGTAAGTAGAGAGAGCGAGACTGCACACGTTTGTGCATATTCAGAGGACAACAATCCTCCAAGTAGAATGCATGGGCAGAGCCTCCTCTATTGATATGACTGGCAAAAGCTTTATGCTGGCATTTGGGTTAGTCCAAATGCCCTCATTCTTTCAGAATATTTTGGGCCATTAAAATACTTGCCTTCTGGATATCAAGATACTTGTAGCTATTTATTTTGGATACTTTAATCCGTGATTCTTTAATCCTGGGAGGTTAACAAAATCGCTGGGCATGTAAAATAAGAGACTGTTTTGAAGACCCTGAAAACACTATGTTGTATATGCTAACTGCAATTTCTTTTAAGAAAAATATTTATAGTATGTCCAGAGCTGTTTTTATATTGAAGAATACTAAAACATACATGTTACAATTCACTCACGAGATACTACCACTATACCATACTCCTTTTTGCCTACTGATACTGGGTAAATTGTTATTTTTAACTTTTCATTCATTCAATAAATAAATAAATAAATAAAACATGAAAGAGTCATACCTGAGCCCAGCTGCCTTCTTCAGACTCTTTCTGTGTTATCAGCAGGAAGCAATTAGTAAAGCAGGTAAAAAGACAATAAAAATGAGTTATAAAGAAGATGTGTTTTTCATGCATATGGTAAACTTACTACAAATGAAAACATACATGTAGAATGTGCTCATAAATATTGGAACTCAGGTCACCAGCAATGCCCTGGGATGAGCTATCTGAAGAATTACAAGACTAAAACTATAAAATTTTAGGAGGG
Organism: Anas platyrhynchos; assembly: GCF_047663525.1. Classification (NCBI taxonomy): domain Eukaryota; kingdom Metazoa; phylum Chordata; class Aves; order Anseriformes; family Anatidae; genus Anas; species Anas platyrhynchos. The sequence goes on along the minus strand of NC_092587.1, from coordinate 52,919,440 downwards.
CAAATCTAGCTCTTTTCAAGATAGAAAATCTTTATAGCTTGGTGAAACTTTACAGCATTATCTCCAACACTTTCTATGGTTTCACAATCAAAACACAATCATTTACTTCCCAAAATTGGATATTATAAATGTCATGTTCCATTGCTAGTTAGATCTCACAATGTTCACAATACAAAGCTGTGTTCTTTTGAATGGTTTGAAAAGTGCTTTCCACACAGCAATTTTATGACGAAAAATAAATTGCTCTGGCTGACCAGTTAAATAGGATCAACTCTACCTCTGGCTCATTCAATGTTGTTATATTTGTTTTTACCATCAACAATAAAACTGTAAAGTAACTTGGTTGTAAAAAAAATATTGATGAAAATCTACTTCGTGAATATTCATGAGAAAATACAGAAGCAAAAAGAAAATACAGCAAGCATACATTTCTATGAAGTAAGTATTCTTTACTGCATTAAAATTTAGCTTTAGCTTTTACTGCATTAAAATGTAGCTTCTCTCACCATCTATGGGTTAAGTTGACTGTAAAGTTTTCCAAATTAAAGATTTTTCAGACATCTCTTTTTAGTATTGCATCGCATCATGTTTTATAAACACTATTATGGAGTTGTTATGGACTAATGGACTGCTAAAAAAACAAAAAAGACCCAAAATAATGCATGTTTCAAAGAAAAGAAAAAAGTCAGAACAATGAAATAAAATGTATTAATATTTGTGTGTCCCTTGAAGCAGGGAGAGGTTTGATAAAACTAAATAAAGAAATGACACACTCCATGCACCCTAAGTCAAAGAGCACAACTATGCTAGTATGGACATGAAAGACTCAGCATTCGTGAAAACTCCGAGTTCTGTTATGCACATTTCTCAATACTTTTCTTATTTGTTCTGGTTCATCAGATACAAAATTATGTTTAGAAGGGGTACCAGGGAAATGTTGCACCTGAAACTGCAATGATTTCATTTCACTAAATGAGGATTCACATTGGCAGGAAAAAGAAATGCAAAACTCCAAAGCTGTTTTCACTTATGTACAACATTTGTGATTGCAACGCAGTTGGTAATTTCTTTTTCTGAGAAATGGTGGAACTGTTCTTTCTAATGTCATTCTTGGGAAGCAGACTAGAGAGGCTATGGCATCTGTGTTAAAGCAGATGCACCCTAGTTCTCTTCTGAGCACTGAAACAATGCATAAATGTGAATGGAAAGACTAACCGTTTTAGCTGGAGCAGCAAGATTTTCCATTTCTTCATGGGTCACCCAAACATTGCCTGAGGGCTATGAACAAGGCCCACAGGGAGGCAGGAGGGATCCACATTAGGTAAGCAGTGGTAAAGAAGAAAGGCAGCACCACTGTAAGTTAACAGCGTATAGCATCACCATCAGCACAACCACGATCTTGCCTCTACCAAGCTGCAACTAGAGACAACTTTAGACAACTTGTTTTGCATCTTTGTTAGAGAACACACCTGAGCCTAAACAGACATGATGGAATATTTCAGCTAGGACTGATGGATGAATGTAGTCACAAGGAAAAGAAGAATTAAAGCTGCGTTTCACGTGCAAGGGGCAAATACAACCTTTAGGTCATAGCTCTGTCTGGAGGTAAGCTTCATTTCTCAAAGATTTTCCAGCCTAAATATTCTGCACACATCACATGCTCATATTGTAATCTAAATAATGATTGCTTCCCCCACATTTCTGTGAATCAAAAACGTCAAGAGAATACACTTCTAAGACTATTTTTCCTCATTGTATTGTTTTTAGTCAGTTCATTACTAGGGCAATGAGATGATGCAGGGAGGGGGTGTGGAAGCCTGCTGTGCATCAGGTGAAATGTGCTGTGCTTTCTTGAGAGCTGCAGTAAATTAACTCCTTTCCTGAGAAAGAAGGGAGGCAGAAAGACTTGGGATTCAGAAATGCATAGTCCAGGGCAGTGCAGCATTGTGTTGCCAATTAATTAATGTGAAGTTAAGAGCAAAGCAAAATTATTCCCAGTGCTTCTAGCTCATATATGCTCTTTTCTTATTTCATAAGTGACAATTCTCTTGTGCTTTGAAATAACATTAAAGTCAAAATGGATTTTGGTAAATAGCTGCTTAGTAATTCAACACTGTGTTGAGTCTATTATATTCATCGGCATTACAATTCGTGATATTAGCATGGTTAGGACATACATATCAGTTCTGTGCAGAGAAAGAATTGGATGGTGAACTGTATTCTTAAAGGATCTTAGCAGCATTAGTATGAAAGGCCAGTCAATGAGAAAATTTGTGTCCTTTTGCCCAGTTTCTCAACTGCTTATATAGCTCAGCGGTTCTGGATCTATTGCTAAATCCCTCAAATGCATCTCAATTCTCATTTCCTCCAAAAGATTCTTGATTAATTCCGTGAAGATTACAGATCACAAAATATAAATATCATTATTATTATTAGTAGTAGCATTAACATTGTTTTATCATCATTACTTATCACATTATTATTATTTAGAAGTCTAGGCTGCACTACAGTACTAGTCCTTGTCCTTCACTCCTACACCATGTTTTCCAATAATCAACCCTCGTTTTTTTGTTTGTTTGTTTGTTTTTATTTTTATAACTTTTTGTTGTTGTTGTTTTGTTTTGTTTCAGTCTCTGTTGCTTCTTTCATAGTCATCACCATCAGCCTCTCAGCATGAAACTGATAAGATACCCTCTTGGTATATTTTTCTTTTTCCCCTCATCAGTTTGGCCTGTTTGCCTGTTTTTCTTTTTTCTTCACTTTCCATTAGGAGGTGCTTTTATCTGCAGCACATATATTCTTGCTGTGCCCCAGTGTACTTTCATGCCTTTTTTTTTTTTTTATATATACTCCTTTCAAACCTGTTTCTTCTCTACTTGCTTCTTTCCTGTCTGCTCTACTCTCTCCCCTTTCCTCACCAAATGCACACACTCTACTTCTTCCTTCCATGCTCTGCCCTCACACTTCCAATCACTGCTTCTCTTAAAAGCATGAAGAATCTAAAAGCAGCCAACTCAGACTGGAAAACATTTGAAAGGATACAAAAAGGGGGAAAGTGATCAAGATTCAGAATAGTTGTATTCCTAAATAACCTCTTCCTTCTCCTGCCTTACCCCATCCCACAAACAAAAAAATATAATAAACAACAAAAGAAGAGAAACACAATCTGATTTGGTTGGGAGATTTGACCTGAAGGAAGTAAAAGACAGGTAAAACTATAAATAAGGTGCTCAATACTGATCATTTAGATAACATCAAGGTTAATCAAAAGCACATCTTAAAAAAGGTGTCAGCTAAAGGAAAAATATCAGCGACCAACAATCGAGTGACTGATGAACAAGTATTTCCAACTCTTTAGACGACAGTTCACACTGATTGTGAATTGTGTGTTACCAGAGTCACTCTCTAACTCCAAAAGCCTTTCTGCAGACTCCTGCAGATTGAAGTGGGAAAGAAGCTAGCTGAACAGGACTCACTGTTCTGGATGTTGGAGGTGCTGATGGACTTGTGAGCGATACCATCTCCTGGATTGCTAATCGGAGTTTTAAGCGATGAAGAGGATTGCTGATTCCAATTTCTCTCTGAATCTCGGTATCGGACAAAGCAGACATAATAGCTCCACTCTTCACATTAGCACGGCAGGCAGCAACATACCAAGCTGGCATTCCTAGCCAGAGCTGTTGAGATAAAGTACACATTTTTTCAAGGCATTGCTTAATTTCTTTCATGAAATTTATCATTGAGGCAACTATCAGCCTGAATAAGCATGGTAACACACATAGATTAGTATAACAATCACACTATTTATTAAAATGGAATTGTTTTAGAACCATTGCCATGGCTTCACATGAACTCTTTTTGTTGCTTTTATTATAAGCCAGAATGCAAGGGATGCTTCGGATTATTTTTACCACTGTTTCTCTATCACATAGGCTCCTCCCTTCCTGTGCCTTTAACAAGCAAATCTTGGCACAAGTCAGTATTACTGGCAGTTTGATAGTCTTGTCATACATAGAAAAAAATCTAATAAGAATTGATTAAGTTATTTTTCCCCTTTTCTACTAAAATGGCTTTCTCTCTCTTTTCTGTGGTGTACTTGTGGGCACAATCTTACCCTTCTCGGCTCATTTTTTTCCAGGAACAGTGCAGATAACCCAGTGAGGACTGGGCTTACCGGAAATCTGGGAACAGTCTAGTACAGTGTCACACTGCTGCTGGAAATACTGGTTAGACGTCACAGTTTTGATTGTACTAGTGAATGTTTCTGACTGATACAAGTCTGCCTACAGAACTGTCAAACTGTCATGAAAAAGTCCATTAGTAGCCAAATTAACAAATACTCTAATATTAACAGTTTGTTTGTTTTGTAAGGAAGATATAATTTAATTTTTGAAGGTCATGTTTGAACACTTGAACTGCCTTTCTGCAGTTTTCTCTTCATCTTTTTCATTAGGAACCTGAAATTACAAGCAGAAGTTTTGTAGATGCCAGCTAAATAGGTAGATCAGGTAAATTAGCCCTTTCCAATATTATATTTGAAATATATATATATAATTATATAGAATCTGGTTTGAACTATATATATAATCTGATCTGAACTATATTTATATATATTATATATAACTATACATACATTTTATTATATATAACTACAATTATATTATATATTTATATAACTATATATAATATATGATAATTACATATAATATATAATATATACTTATTCATATATAACATTATATATATATTATATTTGAAAACAGACCAAAGTCACAAATTTGTTAAATTCATTAACAATTCTGCAGATGTAGTTTTTGTGTTAAACTCAAATAGAATTTAATAACTACTTTCTCTCCTTAGCATACCATCCTGTTTTAAGATTTTTTAGATATTTAGGGAATGAGAAATTATGAGATTTAATGAATTTGTGCTTCAATTCCAAGTGCAGTAGTAGGGTATGCTCAAGTGATGATAGTCCTTTTTGCCCCATCCCCACTCCCCTGTGCAATTCCACCTTGCTTTTTTCATCTCCAGACTCTGTTTCACACCACCCAGTGTCAAAATCTGCTTAGTGCTGGTGGCACAGTGAGCCAGCGAAAGAGGGGCAGACCAATAATCTCTTCTGAAATCTGTAAGGACAAGGGTGTAGAAGCAGCCTGCCAATGTGACTCGTTTCAAAGCTGTGACTAATGCTTACCTCCAGCCAGGCAACCACTGTCGGCCCGTCCCACTGGGCGAAAGGCAAGCCCTTTCTCCGAGCTTCTTCCAGAAGTTCATGTCTAAAAATGGATCAAAAGCATTACATACACAGAGCAGTGCATATAGACAATATAGTTACAACCATGCCTTGTTGTTAAGGGTAACTATAGTGAAATACAATGACAGTTATTGGTAGGGCATAGAAAATGCAATGAACAATACAGCTCCTTCCCATTTTGGAACATATTCCTTATTCTATTCCTGACCTTTTTTTTTTTTAAAAAAAAAAAATCTTCTTTTTGATCTCCTTTTAATCACCTAACATACAAAAGGAGAGGTTTCTACCTGTTCTCATCTGAAGCAATAGAGAACTGTGGTAATCTGTATAGAAGGACCACCCAGATAACAGAAGACATTGGGGAACAGAGAAAACTGTGGGAATCTTCCTGAGACTAGCTTAGCTATCGTCTGGTAATGACCCAGAATGGCCCTAAATAGCCATCTTCTAGACCTTGGATATAATGCAATAGGGTCTATGAAGTCTTTGTGCTTGAAGCATTTATCCTTGCCAGATCAGCTATGTACAATTCTGGGGTCTCTGGTGTACAGCCGTTCTTCATCTTAAATAAGCCATCCATGGTTAATAATGAATTGGCTGTGGCTTTAATAGTTCCATTTTTTTATTGTTTATATCCAAAAGGAGATCCATGTGCTTTACTGATGTATATATTTCTATGCTTATAGAATTTATGTATGTGGTTTCTCAGTTTTATACGTATATACATGGATATATTTTTACAGAGTTGATGGGATACCAATCTGACTCCTACTTCTGCAGCTTCTCTAGACTGCAAAGAGTGTGTATGAAAAACTGTGGCAAAAAAAAAAAAAATCACAAGGCTTAAAATTCACTTCTAATACAACAGTATTAAATGTTTGTTAAAGTATAAGTATGTCAGCTAGACTTTCAAGAAAATGCTCTGTATTAAACACATTCAACCATTTGGCCAGACATTTAACTGACTGCTGTTGCATTTGTAACATGACTAAAGACAACTGTGGTGGTGGCACAGAAAAAGCAGTCCTTCAAGAGTCTTTTTTTTTCTTTTTTCTTTTTTTTTTTTCCTGATATTTAACAATGTACATTCTGCAGCCTCCTACTGAGTGAAACACAAAAGAATGCTCTCGGCAACAAGCAGTAGTGAAAATGAAATTACACAGGAACTATGCTAATGGAGTATTAAAATTTGCTTACATTCCCACACAACAAGGAAATCTTAGAATTACAGCTTCAATTTTGCTCCTTCCTCCTTTATTACTACAGCCTTTGTGGTTCAGTTATCCCTTGGCAATTCTTCACTGCCTTAGCAGCCTTTCAAGAATATGTATTACAAAATCACAGCAAATAAAAGTGATGGAGAGATCTTACTCATAAGGAGTCCTGCTTTGAGAATTTATGGACTGCCAAGGGAACAGACAGAGAATTTAGCTTAAGTAAAAAATGGAACTCAAATAGCGTTTCTGCATACGTGTTTAAATCCCTCATTCTGTGTATTAATAGGAAGACAGCTGCTTTAGTTTCTACATTGCTGCTGTAGTAATATGTAATACTACAAATACTTGACAGCTTTTCTAAAGTTTATCTAGCTTTTCCTCCCACACATCTTTTGCAGCACAGCTTATCTATTGCCACTTGGCTGTCCAAAGACACTGAAGAGTTACCCTTGCTTTCCATGACAGCACAATCCTCAGTAAAATGAGAAAGACTTGCTATCTGGGTACACAAATGTCATGTTACCTTCAGTAGCTTGAGGTGCGGGAATCCCATATCCCCAGGGAGACCCGTAGTGAAGGCCAGTAGAGACATACATACACGCTCAGATGTTTAGGAAAGCAGAACTGAGGCATGGCCAAACTCAGCAAATGGCCACATCCCAGCTATATGCAGATGAGGAATTTGGGTTCAGCCTTCCCTCAGAGATGGTTCTGCAGCGTGCCTGTGAAGCTGAAGCAGTGCAGCACCTCCCTCCATAACCCCAAGGCGGTGGTGTGTCTCCTGGGACCACCAGGGCTGCCATCTGGCACAGATGTCTTCAGGGAGAAACAAGCCTGTGGGGCTGCCCTTTCCTTACTTGTCTAGACTCAGTTTCCCCTGACAGGGCACAGACCTGCAAAGTCCCATGGGACTTTCTCCTTTCCCAAAGCCAGCCCAAGCTCAGGGAGCAGCTCCTTCTCCAGTCTGGAGTCCCATGGAGACACCCTCCTCAGAGCAACCTGATCCCAGATTTTTCCTTATCTGGGGTATGATCTTCACCCATCACAGCTGAAAGAGCTGGGCTGGCTCTCACAATAAATAAAAAAATTGAAATTATCACTTTTTTTTTTTTTTCTTTAACTGGCCACTTGCTTGTGGTAATCTTCTGCTCAGAGCAGATCTGTGGCATGTGGTCTACACAGAGAAGGGGTTCAGGAGGAACTTTTGTCCTCTTTCTTCAGTTTGGTGTTGAATCCCTGTGTGGCCTCAAGAACCAAGGTGCTGTGGTCACTTTAAGTTCTTACTTTCATAAAAAAAGTTACTTTCTTTATATTGGATTTATGAAGTGATTATTTCTATGGAGTTCCCTGTAACCTTGCAGCATTTGAGTTGGCCTGAGGTTTGTTTTGGAGGTTTAGCATTACTCAAGTACATGCTTCAAGTGTAGGAAAGCACTTCTTTTAATTCAGAAGCAGTCTGGCTCACACAGCTAAGGAAAATATGGTTGTAGTTATTGATTTTGGCTAAAGAAACGGAGACCAGGCCAGAAATGGGATGCTCTCTCCATATGCTATAGCTAAAGACTATGATAAACACATAATCCAAAGGGTCTTGGCTTGTAGAAGTGTTTTGGTTTGAAAATATATTTAGTGCAAAGTTAAAATTCTTTGCCCAGACATGCACCAGGAATACAGGCACCATAAGGTCTGTGCCTCACTTACTGATATGGAACACTAAGAGGATTTTTGTAATATTTATTTTCCTTGAAAATAATTGTATGCTTCAGAACTTATATTTCCTTCCCTAGGACATTTCATTTAAACACCTCTCCAACGTTAAAGCTTATTTAAATTATATTTTACTTAAAAAAAAAACAAACACATTATTATGTGATTACTTTTTAATTTAAATTAGGAGATCTGTATAAACTGAACCTTCAATTTCCAAACCAGAACTGAAAGCAGAATTTCTATTTCTTGACTGAGAGAGGTATCATTTAGTTGTCAGTCATAGCAAATTGTCTTTTGATATGTAGTAATACCGTTAAAAGAACTCCACTCTATCAAAATAAGTATCAAATATTATGTAGGAAAAAACATGTATTTTGATCAATAGTGCAAATCATCAGAAAAATGAATCCGGTAATTTGCCTATTCTAGAATAGAATCTAAATATTTTAGAACAGCCAGAATGAACTGATGTGTTTATGGGATAGCCAGTGGCTTCCTGAGCTGAAAAACAGAAGACACCCAAATTTGACTGTGGCACCTGCATTTCTATTTTCCTTATGAAACCATACAACTGACCAGAGGAAGAAGAAGAGATAAATAACCTACATAAGCTTGTCATTCTCCCTTCCTTTCACTCTAAAGACAAGGTTTAGGGACAACAAATAACATGGTGCAGTTTCTCTAATTTTGAAGATGCTTTGCAGGAAGTGTAGGGATATTCTAAGACTGTCAGAAAAGTACTACATGTTATTAATGTCCACTTTGCATTGGTAAGGAGATAGGGAATTAAAATGTAATCATTTTCATACTCATTTAGTTTCTTGGCAACATATGAAAAAAGACTGATAAAGGAGAATTGACATTAATTAAGCATTACTCAATTTTATTATTTTTTTGCAGATAAGTATTATTTTGCAGATAAGGCTTTAAACCACTTACTGTTGTTGGAATAAATTCCAAATTAAAGCTGTATTTTTTAAGTTGACATTATTACTGTTCAAGAATAAAATCTTCTTCCATTGTGGGAGAAGCTGTAATATGCTACTTAAAATATATTGTTACCCTGAGCATGGCTTTGCAAAATAAGGACACTTCATGAACATCGACTATTCAGCATTAATCCAAAATTTCAGAGATGTTTGTACTTGTTGGTCTTCAAGAGAGTACCTGATAAAGTGGGCTGTCTTCTCTCTCTCTCTTTCTCTCTCTCTCTTTTTTTTTTTTTTTTTTTTTTTTTTTTTTCTCAAGACAGAAAAGAAAAGACATGTCATATCATGTTGAGGAGTTGTGTGGCAGAGGTGTGGGCTTGCCTCCCTTGCACTGTCTTCTGATTAGGGCCAAAAAATTACTTCTTAAGGATACTTTTATGATAACCCATTTTCTTTAGCATCACTCTTCTGAGCACCAGGTACAACTACATCCCACAGCTGAGTGTGTAACTGTCTTATATCATGAGGACTATGATAGCTTCATATCCCTCTAGACATCAGAGGTACATAGAAGCAGAGGAAAGGGGGAAATAGTAAGACCAAAATTACATTATTATCCTTGAAATTTTCTCTCTCTTATATACTACTCCCTTACACAGGGCAAATTTTAGCACTGTATCAGCAGCACTCATCAACTTATTGTGTAAAATGCAAGAAAATTTATTAAAAATAAGAAGGTTCTTTAAATAGTCTTTGTGTGGGAAGTTAACAAAATCTTAATTTATGTCATTCAATAGCATTCAATTTTCTGTATGAAGATGGGGCTCCCTCCCATGAAGTAAACAAGAAACAACAGCTTAGGACTTCTGATATACATAATTCAAATACATAGTACACAAACTAAGTCCTAACATTGTTATGATGAAACTTGAATTTGAACAGTATTTCAACATAGATCTTAACATTTCTGCAAATAATAGCACTTACTGTGAGGATTCACAGGAAAAGTCCTCAAGGATATTACATTATGTATATTATAATATTTCAGTAAAAATGTGACCATGAATGTAAGATGAACTCAGAATGAAGCACAGTGAAACTGAGACCAAATCATACTAGTAAAATACAGGCAAAATGTATTTAGAAGTTTTGGCCAATGGGTGATTTAGATCCTAGGAAATGGCCTTTACTCATAAGACATTTTCTCAAAAAGGTAACAGATGAAAGAGTTTGCCAACACACCCTCTGTTTATTGCTACTGTTGCTGCTATCACTATAATCATTATCAAAAATACTAAAATATTTAGTTTACAACCAAATTGTACACAACTGCTTTTTAGAAGAGAAGTAGACACAAAATATGCTGTGTTTGAGTAACTCTATGATCTCAGTGTAAGATCAAACACATCTGCCACATCTGTAGAGTGTTTCCAAAACTAACGTACTTACCTTCAAAGATTCCAAAATTCAGGAGAGAGGATTTCTAATGAATTGAGCTGGATTTGAATTTTATCTTTTCTATTGCCATTTACTATTTAAAAAAGGCTAGAATTGTGTAGCTGAAATCATCATATGACAAAATAAACTACCTGTATTTGTATAAATTAATATTTATGTTAAACGTCTATGGCAAATAAGTTACCTCCTATCTTTTTGTTTTCTGCAGAAGTATAAATATTTTTTTTAATGAAGTAGGGAGAAATGAGACTCAGGTTTGATATTGTCATATAATATGGATTGAATTTAATCTGAAAGGATCCATCTGAATACTGAAGCCTGCACTAATTAAAAACTGAGTAAGATTTTGTTGCAACTTTTGCTGTCAGGCAACCTGACTTTTAAATCATTTGAATTCCTCATTCTTTCTCCTTTTTGATGCTTGCTCTAATATGCAGACTGAGAACAAGGGGGAAAATTCCATTTCTATCTTTACAAAAGGTTTTGTGTCCCACTAAGAATTTTCAGCAAAGAATGACTGAAATATGAAAACAGGCTTAAATCAAGAAACAATTAATAAAAATTTTTAAATCTATAAAATAAGGAAATGGAATTTTAAGTTTAGCAGCATCCCACATAACGCAGCTTAGGAAAGCAGATTTAATTACTCTATATAGGTGTACGCTGTCAGCATATGCAAGCTGAAGGGCAATATTCTTTTTCTGAAGATGTACATTAAGCTAAGTGAAGCATGTTCAGGAATGCTTAATATAGGTCTAACAAATTAGATCTACAGACAGCTACTATGAAAAAAATAATAAAACACCTGTAAAATAAACATACTTGCATAATACATAACCTTGCAATCTTGTATGCAGTGCGCTAAATTAGAGATACCTGGAGTTCCCAGGTTGATTAAATGTTATTAAATCTAATTATAGACAAAAAGCTATTTCATAATCACACATTCTAAATTAATGTAGTAAAGCCTGCTCTCTGCAAGTTTTTGTGTCCCTTCAACCATCAGAAAGTTGTAGCTCATACACTCTTTGGATGCATGAAATTTTCTACCTAAGCTCCAAGAGATAGAAATTTTAAATTTTATATCAGGTTAACAATCAAAAAATCAAGCTTAAAAATATACCGGTGAAAAATTACATGCACAAATGAAATATTTCTGTACAGCAATATAGCATGAGGCTTCAAACAGAAAAAGAAACTGTGTATTCTGGATTGCTATGATGTTTAGAAGTTTGAGTCCTCTGAGATTTAATTAATCAGAATTTATACTTAAATGCATTTGTTAATCGAGGCATTCATTGTTGTAAATTTTTCCACTGACATAAAATTTTAAATGTCTTAGCACTTCTAGGCTTTAGACTCCCCAAAATATGTTTGTTTAAAAACATTTATGGCAGTTATCTCCAAGTACTTCCTCCACTGTGTTAAGCCTTGCAGGAGCAACTCCTGAATTTGTGTATGCTTTCAATGCTTTGGAAGTTTTCATTTGGGTCATTTTTCTGTATGGGATTGTTTATATAAGATTGACAGGAAAAAAAAAAGAAGAAATAATAACAAAAGATAGAATATAAACATGGTGCTGAAAATGAGTATGTTCAGCAGCCATGGTGTTTTAACTTACCCAGATATGCTTTTCATGAGATGAAGAGAGATGAATGGAAAAAAAAGCACATAAATGTTAATGAACATATACTAGTTCATAAAGAAATTATATGATAGATAAAATAATAACACCATTATAACTACTGAAATCTTTCTTTGATTCTACTGAAATCTGGTCTTGGAATGCTTTAAAGAAGTTATATGCCCTTATGAAGAACAGAGGCATTTCTCAAAATGAGATTTTCTTTAAACTGATGTTGTTATTTATTAGGTACCAGTGCAGCACATTTATGACACATATTCATACTAAAGATCTGGAAACACAGTGAATGTGGATTAGATTTTCAACTCAAAGCATGCTGCCCAGATTTGAATCAGAGACACAGTAAAATTAAGAGTTGACTATGAACCAAGGTTTACTTACCTACATCTACTTCACTAAGATTTTAGCAAAATTTCTTGTAGTAATGACTACATAGATTTGGGATTATTTTATCAAAATAGGCAGGAAATTTCCTACACAGAGATGACTAACATCTGTAATTATGCAGTATGTCAATTTGAGCAGTCCTAGTAATGCTAGATTAGTAGTGATACTGGTGTGAATGTTTTGCCCTCTAGGTAACCTATTTTTACCAATAAAAAAAATTGATAAAAGTAGGAGAAACCAGGATGCCATCACCGATAATAAACTTTCTTCGGCATCCTTTAATTGCCATCATAAAAAGAAAATTATATGACTGAATGAACTCCAGATATCTCAGAATATTATGTTTCAATTAACCAATGATTTACAGAGATATAAAAATGCTTGGTACATACAGCTGTAGAAAACTTTGGAGTGAAAAGTATGTGCTCTTATTAATTAAAAAGATGTTGCTTTCATTTCAGTGATTTTATGAAGGGGCTGGTTCCAAGATCTTAAATTTTGTTTCTGTGTTTGTGTGTGATAAGCAGAACAGCTGGAAGAGAGGAGGAGAAAAAGTGCAAATAGAAAAGCAGATGAAAACAAATGGCAAAGTCATACACAGAATGTTTAAGAAAGGAAAATTAAGAATTGGAAGGACAATGAAGGCATGCATGAATAGAAGACTAGAAAACTACTCAAACAATTACCAAATATGATGGAGGTACCATCAGGATTGAATATACATTCATGATTTTTGTGTCAAATATCCATCACACTCATTTTCCACTGAAGAGAAAGTGAAGACTGATTTGAAATCCTTTGCCTTTTATTTTGGACCTTACAGAATCTATTGAACTATCTATTTCTTACATATCCTTCTGAATACTCCCTTGGATATGGGTAGACGGAAATAAACAGGGGGATTAATTGGAATGTGAGTAATTTTCTGGCAGCTTTACTCAGTTGGCAAGTTGCAGCTGCCTTGGCATAACTTAAGGGACCTGAAGGCTGTTCCAGTCTCCCCCATTACAGCAGCAGAGAATCAATGATCATCTCTCTGTTTCCTGAGCATCTTGTCTGGAGAAAAAAAATAAAGTACTGCAGAAAAAAAATGGCTTTTTAAATTCTAGCTTTTGCTTTTTCATATGATAACCATTTCATTGCTATTTTAGTGAATGTAGATAATAATTTCCCTCAGACATAAACTAAAGACATAGATTTTTTTCTGCAGCTGTGTTTTATTGATTCTTCCCTTAAGTCTTAATTCAACAGATAATCGGAAAGGTATTTGCATCTTCAAGAGATAAGAGTTTAGGAATCAACTGCATGTATGAGGATATTTATCAATATTTATCAATAAATCTCAAAGTGTAATAGGTAGACCTGTGTAGATAAGGCAGGGCTTTGGACCTTGTCATATTTTGTTTGATTAAAAATTTTAAAAGCAAATACAAATTGTATGGAGAAAAGAATTAAAAAAATACTTGGAAAAAAGATAAAAATATTATTTAAAAATACAGGATTTTAAAAAGTAGTTCAATATAGGTATTATTGTTTACATTCTCACAAATACAATATATTGTTTTTTTGTTTTTTTGTTTTTTTTTAACCTCAAAATACTCTGAGTAAGGTTTAATAATCCTCTGCAAAATAAATACCCATATATCCTTGCACTGATAATGCTACAAAAGGAAAGAATTCCCCTAATATCTAATTTAATAGCAAGATACCTTTTTAACGTTGTAAAAGCTTTTATTGAATAACTATTTCAAAGAGTCTTTTATTCAATAAAGGTTAAAAATATGTTTGGCAAAGTAACCAAAAAAAGACATCTTTATGTATGTCTCAAGGACCAGAACCCAGTCCAGCCAAGGAAAACCATGGTGGCCAGAGTGTGCAATCCTTGACTTCATCAGAACACTGAATACCTCTCCCTCTTCCACTGGAATGAGAAAATAGAAAATAATAGGTAATGAATCAAGAATTGTTTGCTAGAAAGGAAGGAAGAACTAAAGAGCAGTCTAAAAGCTACCTACTACATCAGATAATTTCTCATAGATGAAAAAAGAAGGAAGGAATTAAATACAAAGTTTGAATTTTCCTAAAGTTTCAGGAAAGATTGAAAAAAACAAACAAACAAACTTGTTTTAAAAATATTCTTCAGAGCTACTGTAAGAAAAAAAATCATGTACATTTAGGATATAATGGTGTTTAATAAGCATTAAGTATTTGGGAACATTAGATGGATAGCACAGAAAAAGACCTTAATTAATCCAATTGGATTCATTTTTTGAAATGTGTGCAATTAAGAAAGTCATTAGAAACAGCTCTTTGTATACTGCAGAGGACAGATTATTTGTAGTCACAAATACACTATGTCAAGTTCTAATTGGAGTTGCACACATAAAACCTAATTAAAGAGGCATTGTGAGGATTCAAAAGGAACTAAATGATGACTACAGTGTTTCAAACTCTTATTCCACAAAAAGATCTACCTTGACATATTTTATGTTGATAGGGATCAAAAAAGTTTGATTTTCTATAGGCAAATCTAAGTCCAAGTATTCTGTTTTATGTTATCAATGTGACTTAAATGTAGATTACCAGAACAAGAGGTGTATTTTTTGCAACTTTCTTCTCAATCATCTCTCAAGTTTTGAAAAAGATATACAAATGAAAAACATAAAGATGGTTTCAAAAACACACACCTGGTTTTAGGTAGAAAGGGACTAAACTCAGTTAGTATAATATGTTCTTCTGTTAATATGGAAGTAACTGGTGCTTGATGTTCATATGACTAGTCAGATGAAACTTAGCTGCATTGTGATTCTCTCAGGTTAGTTATAAGGTCATGCATACTACAGATTTCTTTTTACACAGTAACTTTACATGCAAGAATTACTTAGGCCTATTGTACAGGACTTTATTTGTGTATGTAAGCATATGCGTATGTCCTCACTTATCAATGCTTTTCTGCAATCTGATTGAGTCAGGAGTTTGTACCTTGCAAACAAAATGTGGAGTACTGTGGAGTAAACCTCTCCAGAACATGTTCATGGGAAATATATTTATTTTGATTTTCCATGGAAGATATAAACCTTACATCTTAAGCTTGTCTTGGAGACGTGAGATTAAAGGATTTATGTTATTACACCGATAAAAGAAATAAAAAAAAAAAAGAGATTCTTATCCAGAGTCAAATCAAACAAGCATTGTAGGAAGTACTGGGAATTTATCTGCTTTTGAACAAGAACCCTGTCAGTATGATCCAGTTAATGGTTAGCTGACTAGCATATAAAGTTTCTTCATGTACATAATTTATGTATAGGATTTAGGACTACTGAGAAAGTGATGCCATAGACCAATTTCAAACTGTACTAGCAGCATGCATAAGGTCAAATCCTCCTCTGTGTGGCAATCTAGGACTATGTAGCAATTGAATGTCTCTCAGACCTTACCTTATGTTAGCACTTTGCATAGGATGAAACATGCATACCCTTCCTTCACTGTCAATTGCCAGGTTAGCAAGAAGGACAAGCTTGCAAGCAAAACTTTCAAAAATGTAATCATAATTTTGAAGGCGATTACATGATTTCCAGGTAAAGCTGTATCTCAGTATGGATACTGTTATTGTCAGTTAAATGTTTTTGTTTGTTTGTTTGTTTTAAGTTTTAAAATGATCATTGCCAAGCTTACTTGTTTTCCATTTCTAAGAAATATTTTACTGTAGACTGCACATGAAATACTAATTATAATGACCAATCAGACACACTGTTGTGCAATATAAAAGGCATGTATCTTTCTTCAGTATGCTTCTTTCTTCAGGGAGATACTTATGTTCTGATATATTGCATACTGTTGCAGATCAAATCAAACATTTGAAAAGGATATGTATCACTGGCACTTTGCAATTTGAAAGGCAAAGCCTAATTCATTCAACTTTCTGTGCTACCTAAATATGTATTTGCCATTAATGAGGCCTTTCAGCAAACATGATTTAGTATCATTCCTTAGCAAAACTCCTGTGGAATAGTAGAATTCAGCTGACATTCACTAGAAGAGTTATAGCAAAAAGGGAAGTGTATCTGGATTCATTTGTTGACAATATTCAAAGTTTGCTGAGTTAATTGTTAATATAGATTTGTTATAAAGGGCTAAAGTTAGTATCACTCGATATTTTAGCTACAAGGACAGTAAAGCATAGTTTCTCCTAACTGCCTCAAAAGCTAGCTGAGGTAAAGTCAGTGGGGATATGTGGTTTTTATAGGGGATACAGATTATTTGATTTTAGGCACCATATTAAGTACCCTTCTTCTGAGGTATGTGTGGGGTACACACTTCACCTATCCCAGAGGGCACTACACACATGCATCTGAACCCTCCATGAACCTCATGAGTAATGATAGGAACTGGACTAGCCCAAAAGTTTGTATGCTGGCTACCAGCCTGGGCTTTGATGAAAACCCCGAGCATAAGGCAAGACCAAGTTACAAGCACAGTCCTATCACTTGGTACAAAAACACCCACCAAGAACAATGCTATGAACAGCTGGGATAGTGTGTGTATTCACAGCCACTGAGAAATAGTAGCTGGAGTTCCTGGCTACAAAATTCAGAATGAGAAACTAGTATCAGTTTATTTAACAGGGAGACTGATTAATCACTAGAAAACAAACAAACAAACAAACAAACAAAAACAACTAAGAGAGAGCACCCATCAACAGAATAACACCCGAAATGCTCTAAATACCTATAACATTTATTTTTGTTTTCTTGGACTGCATGTTCAATTTACAAATAGTAAGGCTTAAAAAAAAAAAAAAAAACTAGATCTATCATGTATTTCACCTCTGTGAGTAAACATTTATGGATGATTCAGGCAACCTAAGCTTATCTTCTCAGATGACTCGAGGAACACAATGGGGTCTAATTTAAAAAAAATTATACACAGCTCCCTTAATTTCTCTTTGATGCCTTAGGAGAAACACTTGTTACAGATATATTTACTGTAATAACCAAATGTTGGATGAAAAGAGATTCTTGTTTGAGGTTTATAAATCTGACATATCATTGAGACAAACTGATAATTACATTTTAATGATGTCTAAGTAGTCAATTGAAACTGAAAGAAATTTAACATCTAAATAGCATTTTCTAAGCAAGAAGCAGGAAAACTTTGAAATTTAGGTTAATGACACTATTATCACTGGAGAGGGATTTGGTCTCCAGAAATATCATATTCTCTCAAGAAACTCTTTAGAGTGAAATGTATTATTCAGGAATCTAGTCTATGCATATAAATTGTGCTAAAATAGTATAACACAGTGCAGTGTGTTTATAACTCCAGGAGGCCAGAGCAGGGTCAATGCATGTGCTTGCTATTTGGGGAACAGGTAGCCAGGACATCTGGGGACCATTAGTACCTACTGGCTGCAACAGCTCACAGTTTGAAACATAGTGCTTCTCCATCCTTAAGTTAGTGGGCAAACTTGCTAAATTACTGATTCAACAAGAAGAAATACATTTTAATGGGAACAACTACCCTTTATTTATTTATTTATTATCATTTTTTTTTAGCTAACTAGCTAATTTCAAATTCTGGTGAATTTTGCCTGAAGCTAATGAAAACTGTGAGAATGTTCTGGCTAGAGTGATGAGTCCCACCTTTGGTTTCATATCAAGGGGAGATCCCTGGCTTTCCTACATCAGAAGTATGGCTTTTACCACTGAACTGAAAGAAAAGTTCACTGAGCCATTAACGCAAGTTCAATATGTAGTATTATTCCCATTTTATAAAAAAAAAAAATAAATTGATTTGGCTCTGGGTACACTGATTTTTTTTTTTTTTTCCTCTAAGTGACAAAGCCAGCATAAGCAAAACTCTCCCTGACCTGAAATTTAATACAAAGGAATGCTTCTTGCTTTATCCTGTCTTTTAACTATTCCTCTGGTAAGCCTGGTTCCCTTGGGATTTTGTGTCCTAATCAAAATTAGCCAAAGAAATCCTCAGAAACTGAGGTGCTCTGCTCATTCTGTTTCAGTGAGACTGGGATCATTGCCCCTGTGGGGTTTGTAGGGCCTATTTAGCAATAAGAACAAGTTAAACACCAGAAATTAAATCTTACTGCTACATCATGAGATAGCAAATTATTCTCAAACTCCTCATATTATCTTTTACAAAGACATCATATAAATTACCATCATCCTTAACGTTACTTTCTCATTTGCATTACACAAATCAGTAATTTTATAGTTACTGTATGTTTCTGAAAGATACTTCTAGGGGTAGTTATGCATAACTAAGTGTTGGCAAAAGTGAACCTGACCTACTGAGACAAGCTTGTCATTAAAGTGACTTTCTGGACTGTTTCAACTGAATACTTTGCAAGGTAAAACATACAAATACATGACTGCATTTTTTTACATGGAAATGTTAATTTTCGTCTACCCTATTGATAACTCACATCCTAATGACAATGCTACAGTTGAATCCCATGTATCTCTCTAAAAAATGTTGTTTTTTTCCTGTACTACAGTTCTTCTACAACTACATATTCTACACATAAATTACCAACACATGGCAGTTATGATAGAAATGTCTTAACATTTATCTGATAGTAAATTAAGATTAATCTTAAAATCAGTCAAAAGGATACTGAAGTGAGAAGCTATGAACATACCTAAAGTAATGGGAAAAAAAGATCTTTGTAACATAGGTATATAATTTATACCTATCACGGTCATTAATAATACATTTCAGACTGGATAATAGTCATAGTCACAAAGGAAAGATTCCTTTCCTTCTAGCAGAGAGTATTTTGATTACACCTAATCTGTAAGGAACCAAGGACAGACAGACACAGGAGAGAAAAGGAAAGACTTGAAAAAGAAGACAGCATGGAAAAGTCTCATTATGTGAGATTAGACAGAAGTCTAATAACTGATTACCTGTATACCTATTATTTCTAGACTGAAAACTCAGTAGGCACTGTCATATATGAAGTAGTATGTGTCAAGTCTTATGGTATTTTATCCAGTTTAAATAACTGTTAATATATGAAAAAGTGAACAAATTTGTCCATTTGTCCCTTCAAAAATGGTGCTGTAGTACCTTCAGTCCTCATAGCTGGAACATAAACAGGAATTACCAAAAAATAAAAAAATAAAAAAGTGAATAGTATTCTTTATGCTTACTAGAATTTAATAAAAAGGTGTAGTAATATACTCTTTACTTACATATATTTCTAAATGAATAGGGAGTGATAACAGATGTATGGATAAGAAATCCAAAGACAAGACTCATCAACTGCAAAATCCCTGTGAATGTTATTCTGAGTTTCTTAATTGAATTTAAAACATTTCTTTGTCAGCTAGCACAATGACTGCTTTTCTATCTTTAATTGCTAAATTGAGGTTAAATTAATCTGAATACTTACATATGTACGTTACACAAATATGCACACTTAAAGACATATTTCATCAGTAGCTTGACATGAAAGTAGTGTTTAAAAATATTCTACATATAAATTCAAAGAAAAGCTGAAACATATCCCTTGCTTTTTTTGGATTAGAATTGCTAATTCTCTTGAAACTTTGCAAAGGAATATTAAAAGACAGAAAGACATGAAAACACCAAACATTTTAAAAATTAGGCTTTCAAAATTAAATAATTAAATAATAGCACTAAATTATGGATGAAACATAAACCTGTTTGTGTACTAAAAGAATTTTCAATGTCATTTTAATTTTTTTTTTCTCAGACACCATCTAATTACACTGGAACTGTGATGCTGCCAAGAGGTTTCCTTTGTGTTTGTAGCTTTATTTTGACAGTTCTCCTTAGCTCCTGGCAGCTGTTATGAGTCAGTGTACTGGTTTTACAAGTAGGTACACCAGAGTCAGCACTAAGGTATTATATGATTTAGGTGAACAACAAACTAGGTTGCTATTTGCTGACAAACACAAGAAAGTGAAGCTGCTAGGTTTTATGGGAAGCCTTTAACTTCTATAGACAGAAATAATACTTTGTTCAATGGATAATGCAAACAATCTTTTATCTGTTCTGAAAAATTCATGTAGTTAGTCACTAAAATGGTTCTTTCACTGCTTGCCTATTTTTTAAGCACTGTTCTTACCAAATGATAAATAATTAATGACAATTTGAAACAGAAAATGTCTCTTTCTCTTACTGTTTTGCAAATGAAACAATATTATACAATTGACAAAATTACAATATTTTTCCTATATTTTATATGCAGCTTTAAAAACAGTTGCACTGGGAAAAAAAAACACAAAAAAACAAAAAACAACACACATGGTAAGTGATAAACAGTCCTAGTAGATGGTCCTGCCTCTCATTATACATCTGCATAAAAACAACACAAAAACTGACATTAGATTCAAGTATGAGCCAATACAAGAAACTTAAAGGTGGTACTCACTTTTTCTTTAGTCTTCGGTCTTTTTCTGCTTGGGTTCCAAGTTTGCCCAATCCCAGAGATTCTTGTGCTGCTGCTTCTGTTTCCATATAGCCTCCTGTGTTGAAAAATGGAAAAAGGAAAACAAAACAAAACACAAAAAAGAAGAACAACAAAAACAAACATATTTTCCTACATCTCTTTCCCAGTTGTTCTCTCAACCCTTCAATACCCATTCTGACCTTCCCCTAGTCATCTATATTTTCTTACTTAATTCATGGCAATTGCTGTTTGTCGAGAACATCTAATGCTGGCAAGTGTTTGCTACATGGAAAAAAGTAGAAGGAAAATTTGCTTCCTCCTCATGTTCAGCAGAAATGTATGAAAAGGGCACCCTGGTCTTCTCCTTTGCTTGTTTGACTCCTAAGTATCAGTCTCATGGTCCAGAGTGAGCAATGCCTTCATGATTTTTTAATCTTAGTTGGGAAACCTGCAGATGAAAGTACCTTCTCAAGAACTTTATGATTATTACTGAAATAATATAGCATCAGTTAATGACATCATGCTAAGGTCTTCACTTTGTCCTCACAGAGAGCCTTACAGTCTTTGATGTCATTATCCTTCCAAACTCCTAAACCAGGGATGACATGAGGAGTTTGTCAGAGGAGTAGAAAGCCTTCTCCTTGGAGAAGCCCCCTAGATACCCAGTTGCTGTCATGCCAGGGTAACCTGAACTTTCTTCAAGTCACAAGGAAAACCTGCAGTAAGCAAGGACACCTGGACCAAACTATAATCATATTATCAACCGTGGACAAAATTGATATTATTAATCCATACTGATCAAAATTATGTCTGTTAATGTGAGACTTTTCCAGTGCAGAAGCTGAAAGATACTTTTTTTTTTTTTTTTTTTTTTTTTTTTTTAAATTGCTGCTTGGATTCAAGGTAGAAGTGAGCTGCTCATGGAGTTGCCAGCACACAGTCTCCCACCTCTGGCTCTAAGCAGCCCTCACACCTGTACGTGCATCTGCATAGACACTGGCTGCAGCACTTCTTTGAAAGCTGCTTTCTGCTGTGCTCCTGTTCAGAAGTGGCACAGAAAGACAACGTTACAGGAAATGCTGATGCTTTTCTCCATTTGTCACTGGCAAATTCTTATTTTTCAACTAATGGATAGTAAACAACTGTAGAGTGGACACCAGGATAATTAGGACAGCACAATATAAAATAAAAGATTTCTGTTCTGATTCAGGGATTTTAAGCATAAAATGAAGTGTAAATGGTATCTAGCAAAATATCATCACAGGCTTTTGCAAATCACATTTACATGCATTTCAACCAAATGGGAACAAAACCAACTGCAGTATTATTTTATGACATTAAATTATAAAAACCGATTTTCAAGCAGCACTTTCAAAGCAGGTGTAGTTCTACCTCTACCACTGGCTAGATGGATTTTTTCTTCAATAAAGAGGGCACTAATTTTCCACATCTCATGATGAGAATGATGCCTCCAACCACAAACACAAAAACCAAAACTGTATACTGTGCTTATTCTCATCTGCTTTTCAAAGTCTTACAAAATATCTCATCAAACGTTTCTTGCTGACTCTGAGAGCAGCTTACCAGATGCTAGGTGTAGATGGTATGATGGCAGTGCAATGAGGGATTAAAATCATAGAATCATTGAGGTTGGAAAAGACCTCTAAGATCATCTAGTCCAAACCTTTAAACTAGTACTAAATTCCACCACTAAACGATGCTACTAAGTTCTACATCTCAACATTTCTTGAAGACCCAGGAATGGTGACTCAGCCACTGCCCTGGGCAGCCTGTTTGCCTCACAACCCTTTCAGTGAAGAAATTCTCCTAATGTTCAATCTAAAGCTCCCCTGGCACAACTTGAGGCCATTTCCCCTCATCTTATCACTTGGAATCAAAGAGCAGCACCTTTACATCAGCAAGATTAAACAGAGAACTGGCACTTCAGTGACTGTAACCAGATTTCTGATTTTGATTCCAACAGCTTTCTTTTTCAACCTTATCACAGTGAAATGATATAAATGTAACTGGTGTCTCTTCAGCGTGACAGAAAGAAAAAAAAAAACAACAAAAAACACCTAAAGTGAACTGCAATAGCTTGTAACTATCAATCAAATAGCTAACACAGGCTTTCTATTGATTGACTGATTGAAGGTCCCCATCTGGTCTCAGTTTACTGTTTGTTATAAATCCAGTTCTTCCTCTATGACTGTAGCATCTTGATGAAAGGCAAGATATGTAACATTCAATAGCTATCCATCTAGAACGTCATTCTTCCTTGACAGCACCATTAGATCACCTTACTTCTTGTAAGGACTAAAGGATATGGGGCAATATTATTCAACAACAGACAGATTTGCTTACTTTCCATTTTAGAAAGTTAATCTGTGCTTTTGACAGAGCTAGAAAAAATAACAAGGCAGTGATACTGCAAATACTCTTTGTTCAAGGCTTATGTCCTATCAGCATCAGTGCTGCTATTACCACTTCACTTAAGGAACAAAACCTGTAAAGTTCTAATGCTCAAGTATTTTGTTCAGAGAATTTTAGTGCTACAGCTCCTACTTTCCTTTGGCAAAATAGCTAATGCAGGAGAATAGTCAGTGACTTGATAGAGCTCACTGTTCACATACTGATCAAACTCAATGAGCCACTCTGAGGATGACTGTGACATTAAATGATAACTCTCATACACTGGAAAGTATTGTCAGCATACTAGACTTTACCACACGACAAACACATCTGGGCCTTTGAATGACCAGGGCACATTGTATCGGATATGGTCATTGTACCTGTTTGTATCTCAGGCATGCAGATGACCATGGTTCTGAACAAACTGATCTTGATGATATGATACGCCATACAGATGAACTAGACCAGGAGGTACTAAAAATCCTTGTGATATGTTGTTCTAGGGACTAGAATATTTTAATTGTAAGATGAGGAGAATATGCAAATGTGTAGTGTGGTATTCCCCAAGAGAGAGGAGGGGATAAATTTAAAATCGAATAAATTCGGAAAATTAAATAAAAGACACCCCTCCCCCAATTATTAACAGAAAGCTTGAAGGATGTAGAAAACTGGAATCCTGATTCTAAGAAAGATATCCTAAGGCCTACGCTTGCCTTTGAACAATGATACAAGTGGTTTAACAGAGATGATAAAAATAGCAAATTATGAAAATAATTAGGAAAAAAAAAAAAGGCGAGTTTAGCAGTGGAAAACTAAATTTTGAAGGTAATGTGGATAAAGGAAATCTTTTGGGTGACAGCCTGGATCTTCTGAAGTTAATGGAACTTTGGAGGTTCCAATATTGCTTCTTAGATGAGAGTATATATTGCACATGATTTTAGAGACATTATGGAACCAGCTACAGAAGTATTATTTGTACATGCAGTGTATAATAATGTCACTGGGATCCTTAATATCCCATGCATTGCCATAAATTTTTAAATTGTTCCTTTAAGCATAATTGTGTGCACGTGCAAATATGCACATAACAAAACAAATTAATGTTTCTGAGGCTCAAAATCAGGTTTCTTGCCTCTGTACTACTCAGTGTTCTATTGAATAAAAGGTATTTTCCATATTCATAAATATAAGTCTGTATCTATATCAAATCAGAATAAGTTTAATTTAAGAAAAGAATCAAATCATATTCATTTATTGATTTTTAATTAAAGAATTAGGTAATGAAAAACATATAAATATACTAACTGCAGTGCAATGATGATATGATTTACTATTTAGGTTTTTGTAACATTATTTTACTATGAATAGATCTATTAATTATATAGCTGCAGTGATATTGAACCTATCATGGAATTAATTCAACTACTACCACTATTTTAATTTTAGTTTATTGTCTTTAAACAATTACTGAATGGATACTGCCACACAAGTTTTTTTGTCTTTTGTTATTTTAAAAATTAAGATGAAGAAAACTATTCTGTAATTCAGTTGCTCAATGTCTCTTAATTTCTTAAAATATTTTGTTCTTTTTAGTTACTGTAAATTTTTGTATATGCTTTTAAATCTAATTTGCTTAATTAAAATGTGCATTGTACTGAAATCTTTGCTACTGAGCTAAAAGACGGTTGTCACAAAAAACTCATTTAATTGCAAATCTTCACTAATAGCTAATAGTGTAATTTCATGAACTGGTGTTGGGAATTACAAACAGGCTTTATCCAATTACGCATATGGCTTATTAATCATGTTGGCTATTATAAGAAATTAATCTATTGCCAGATTATATTGCTCCTGAGGCAATCTTTAAAGGTGTTATTTTATTTGTGTTCATATAGCGAGGAATTGCAGGGAAGACCAATATATTTATTACATCTTTGTCCTCCGTGTTCCTGAGTTACTGTGAAATCAAAAATTATTATACATAATCCATCAGTATTAATAAAATTGATTTTATAGAATGTAAATTTGAATTAATACCACAGACTAAAGTTATAAAATTCTCCATTAATGCAGATGGCGACATGCAGGTGTATCTGAGAGATCCATTTAATGGGATCCTGAAGTACATTAAACTATGAAGATGATTGAATAAATCAGTTTTATTCTTACCGTAGTGAGGAAAAAACAAATTTAAATCAAGATTAGAAATTATTATTATTTTTTAAAGAACACAATATAAATAGGAAAAAGGTTGGGGTGTAAATGGAGAATGCTCAGTCCTTTGATTTTACTCCGATATTTTGATCCTAACTTTGCATAATCTTATGTTGTAGGATTTTATTAATGGGTTTGGTAGTTGCATAAGTTGTGATTAGTATTCGTTAGTATCATATATTAATATGAATTTAGGTGGTATTATTATTTTTTTATTTTTATAAAAAATAATAAAAAATAATAATATATATATATTTAATGTATTTTAATTTATTATTATTTCAGGCCTATGCATCACTTAAGCATTTACATTTACTGCAAACCTTTAAAAATTTTTGTAGGTGTTATATGGTCAACATGCCAATAAAAATTTAGTGCCTCACAAAGCTGTACTCTGACATCTTTGTGACTAGAAAAGAGATATTATTTCGATTTTATTTTACTAAATTTATGTCTGTGTGGCATGCACCTGTACGCTAATCTTAATCTAGCTAAATCAGATAGCCTAGCAATACAGACTGCAGCTAAAGATCAGGGTACATATAACTATGAGCCTGTGCCTTAACTGTGACTTAACTTTCCATTGCTTTTTCTACCTAAATGAAGTTAAATACCTGTTAAATAAAGTTGAGGCATGACTGTTTTTTGCATTTGGTGTGGACATATCTCATGAAACATCACAGAAGAAAAATTTTGCTAGGCATGAATTAGACAAAGATCTTGGCTAGGGAAAAGGGCAAAAGAAATAGGAGGAAAACAAGGTATTGTCATAGGCAGCATAGCTAATTGCAAAAGTACAGTGAGGAGAGCAGTGAAAGGCACTAGCAGATATCTATTGACACACTGCAGTGAGAAAGGCAACTACACCTGCAAGGATTTTCCATATCACATACTTACACCCCTTAGAGTAGAGTGTATACTTACTTCTCTCTTATCTCCTCTTTATGTTTGATTATTTGAGAATACTCAGTCTAATTCAAGAAAGTAGTGAAGCAGCAGGCTCAATCAAGAGGGTAGTTTTAATTTGTGCTAGTAATTTGTGTCAGAAGTCTTCTTTCATTTGTGTTACAGTCATAGCAAACTCCTGACATATAATTAATGATAACAATGGAGTCTAATGGGAAGGTTCTGCCAGAGTAAAGAGAACAAAAAGCAATTTGGAAAACTGAAAAGAAGCAAAAATTAGAAATGGAAAAATGACTGTGAAGTGGTAACCTTGACTCGGTACCACAAATTTCTTACTCAGCTGTCCAAGTCGAGCCTTCTCTTTTTTACCAAACAAGCGTCCTATTGAGGACTTGATTCCTTTCTTCTTGGGAGCTTTGTGCAGGGAGTCCTGACTGCTATTGACACTGCCAAGACCAATGCTTTCCGGCTCCAATGAAGCAGGCAAACTACTATGAGTGATAATAAAGAAATAGAACAGATAACAAGTTGTTATTATTATTATTTAATTTTATTTTCTTCTGAGCAGCTCTGCAAACAAATGAATTAGTTATAATTTAGTAATATTTTTTCCACAAATGAAATTAATTATCACATCTTGCTCCTTAAGTGATCTAGTAATATGTAGAGCAATATGAGACTGGAAATAAATATTTTTAATTTGCTAAGAACTGATGACAAATACAGGATATTCCTCATATTTGTCTTTCTAGGATTTGCAGGATCACTACTTCTAGTAGTGATCAAAACTACACCTTAAAACAGAAATATCTAGCGTTTGTTTTAGCACTGACAAATATTGTCAAGGTCACATAAGAGATAAAGGCAAAGGTTTCTTTCATGGTACAGGAAACAATTACCAAGAAGAAACATGAAGAGATAAGGACATTTTAGAGTAAACAACATGATTTGAAGAGAGTGTTATGTGGTAAAAGTGTTGTACTGATGCATGGTATGGATATCTTACCTTCTGGCATCATTGTGGTATGAAGAAGGAAGGGTATGTGTCATTCTAATAGCTCTGGGTGTTGGAGGAGGAGAAGTTTCACATTTGATTGTGGCTTTATCTTCACGCCCATCTTCTTCAACTACTGCAATCTGGGGGATAGATACTACATTGAGAGCCAAATGGCTTTTCATGAATTTTTCAACATACATTTCACAAATTTGTCAATTGAACTGAAGCATGTTTGGATTCAAGGGCAGGTTTTATTTTTTTTTTTGAACAAATTGTAGGGATTCTTATTGTTTATAAAGACCACTGGGAAATAACAAAATTGCCTAAACATGGCTGCTTGAAATACATATTTGAAAGGACAGAGAGTACACTTGGAGACAAAATTAATTTCTTTTATCCCAAATGGGTTGATCCAGTAAAGGTCTAAACATGAAAATAACCTTATGCATGAGCAGGCCTCTTTCATTAAGCAGGATTATTCATGTAAACAAAATTCTCAGGGAAGTAAGGGAGAAGGTAAATATATAAACAAGACTACTCCCTCTGCAGCTTGTTAAGTGAATGGTCAGAGCACTTGAAAGTAAACATGAAAAAAGGAGTTTTGTCACAACAAATAATAATTTAATTTGAATACTGTCTCCTCTCATGTAAAGATAATTACCATACTCAGCTCCAGTTCTGCAAATACCTTTATATTGCTCTGCAAGATTTCAAGCAATCTGACTGTGTGCCCACACTTTGCTTTTAACTGTATCTCCTTTAAGTGTATTCTGTAGTGGCTCCTGCAAAGTATCACTACTGGGCCTTGATTCTTGGAGTAGCAGTGACCCCTGGAAGCCTTTCAAGGTAGTCTTAAAATTCAAGTATTGGATGAAAAGTAGTGAAAGGGGTGCAGCGCCTGGGAAGGAACCCATTAATTTAAATAGCAGAGGAATATGGCAAAAGCACTCTCCCAAGCTTTTAAAAAGCCAGTATCATACCTTTCTCCGATGTTTCCTTAGATCGCTTGGCTTAAATTGGTGACAAAAGCAGCAACAACAAAAAAGAATGATTAATAAATCTTATTTGAGCATAACAGTGCAACACACTTTTTCTTCTGACATTCAGAATCATGAAATAGATGTTTAATTAAAGACTTTAAATTAATATTTTCAATTTAATAATAATTTATATAAAATATTTTATTTAAAATTTTATAATTTGTATTTATTTAATTTAATAATTTAGTATTAATATATAATATGGCAATATTGTATACTGATTATAAATGTGGTGTCATAACTTAAGATAACCCTTTATAAATACAACATCTGTGAAAGCAGTTCTTTTTTCCCAAAGTTACAATCCCATTTATTTTCATAAATTTAGCAAAGAATAGGATACTCCATATTTATGACGGCAATTTTTAATTTTGGATTTTTCATATAAAACCTTACACTAACCCCATCCCCACAAACATACATATACACACACACACACACACACACATATATATATATATCATATTTGCAGTTTTATATAATATTATAAACTAACCAGTGATTCACCGAGGATAAACCTAAAATATCAGCAAATACCACATCAGAAAAAGTGGTATCTCTCTCCAGTTACCCTGTCTTAATGAGCTTAGCATCTTTGGTCAATGAATACAAATTCACCTGTCTTCTGTACTGCAGCATTATTTGGTGGTAGAAATCTGATAGAATGTGCTTTGTTCAACCCCTTTTCATTTTTATTTTTTGTTAGATGTCTCCTTCATACAAACAGAGCTGAAGAAATTACAGAATGTTTCATTGCATAGATCTGAGGTGTGGAAACTCCTGTGATACTGCTCCTCCAACCTACCCCTACTGGACCATTTGGTAACTTGGGCTCTAGAGACCAGGCTATTACTTAACTCTTCCCCAGCTCAAGTATTCCCACTTGGAGGATGTCTGATAGTGTGCTGTGTCTGTCTCCAGCCAGGAAGGTAATGAGATATTCAACATTCAACTCTTGCTAAAATAGTGCAGGGGCAGTGTACTGAAACAATCAATGTATGTGCTTTGTATGGCGTTACTTTTATGGTTTATGATATGTCAAGAGTCTGGCTGCAATTCATACCGACGTATCCGAGTTTTAGTCCAGCTACAGCTGGATGCCAGTGAGGCCATAGCAACACGAAATGTAGAGTCTATACTGCCATTTTGTATTTGAATCTGATGAACACACTGACTGTCTAAATCAAGGCAACTAGGCAGCACAGGTGCCAACTGGGAGGTCAGTTTAATCATTGCCATTAATCTGTAGCCAAATTGTTTAGCTTAAACGGTAGGTGGAATCAAACTGCATATTGAGGAAGGTGTTGCTTTGGTTAAGTGGGTGGCACCATGGCAGCCTGTACATCCACCTTCTCAACAATGGTTTTTACCACTACCATCTTAATTTCTGCTCTTCAGCAGTGGGAACACCAGGGGGAGAAAAAAGAAACGGTGCCTCGGTCTGTCACACCTGCCAGCCATGATCTCCTCTCACAATAAGAAGCTGCTGTCTTTAGTTCCCAAGAAGGCAGCAAATAGGTTCAGGTGAGTACAAGTTGCTGTCAGTTTCCAGAAAGAGGACAGGGAAGGAATACTCAGCTAGATGAAGATAGACAAAAAATTCTACTCCCACCTGAGTAGGAGCCACATGGAGGATGAATAGCTGGGCTTCACTCTCAGTTCTTCTTAGCTAGGGAACCTTTTCAGCTAGGAGAGTTAATTTCTGCTTTCTGATTGAAATCAAAGCTCAGTTCCCCTCTGCTGAGAGGCCCCATCAGTGGACACTTGTCTCCACATAGAACCATTGCTGCTGCTTCCCAGGAATGGACTGTAGGAGGACACTGATGATGTTCAGATTACCAGAGAAACAGCAAGAAATAAATGGGGTTACATGTATCCTATTCTCCTTGCTGTATATCAGACATCATCAGAATGGGCTGCTTTGATTTTATTCTTAGTGCTTAAGTAGATGAATTCACTCAGGCTCTAAATTTCAGTTTGTAGCCCACACTGAACACCACACTCTGTCTGCTTTCTTATCAATAAACATCTGAATATGTTGACACATGCTACATTGACTTACATGACTATGTGCAGTTCCTTTTCGTCTAGAACCAAAATTATTATTTTTTTTTTTTTTGCAAATCTCCTTTCAAATCAGAATAGACATATCTCAGAACATGTATGTAAAGGTACAGTAATATTAGAGTTTCTTTGCATGATAATTTGGAGTCTAGGTATTGCAAACTATTGGTAATGTTGAAATATACCAGTTAAATGAATTACTGGAAAAAAAGAAGCACCTATTTCATGTGCTTAATATACTGTCATGAAGAATACATACAAACTGGTACAAGTATGATGAGGTTTTAATGCCTGCTACACATTTCTGGGAGGTTTAAACTTGCTAATAACCCCACTGTGTAATAACTACATCACTTCAGAGCTTTTCATTACAAAACATTTTCCACATATAAATGAATTACAGTATTTCTAATGATCTGTTCTGTTTCTTATTATTTCCACTGCCTTTGTGCTGAATGCCCTTGATCCTCAGATTAGGATGTCCCTGGTGAATCACGTAGTGCTCAGAAAACACGATAGCAAAAAAAAATAAAAATCACAGATGTCCATATTCTAAGGAATTTACTACCTATTCATATGACAGAGAGGCTAATATAGAATTAGAGAGATGAGCCATCAGTGAAAAGATGATGCTAGAAACATCACACCTAAAATGGGCATCACAGAGGTTCTTACCAGTGTCATTACCCCCATTCTGTCCATCTCCCTTGCTGGACTGCGAGGTGTGAGTTTAGGAGTTGAGTGTCCACTGGGAGGAGATGAGCTCGCAAGTGATGATGCCGTCACTGAGCCAGTAATGGATGTACCTTGGTGGACTCTGGCTAGGTTTAAGCCTTCCAAGCTCACGCTGGCCACTCTATTCTCTATCTCTTCGGCACGCAGTTCTGTTGACTCTTTTTCTTCTTGGATTAACCTTATGAAATAAAAGAACATGGTTCAACTTAGTTAGAATTACTACTCTAAAGGCATTCTCCGATTCTGAAAGCAAATTTTTCTTCCTTGGTACTTATCATTGTCTCACATATGCACAGAGACTCACATTCAATATATACGTACAACAGAGGTTATATATGCCCACTACTGTGTTTTAATTTCTCATTACAATTTCTTCTTGTGTTTCTGCATACCCCAAAACTAAACCTAAAAAATACTTTGTTTCAAAGCAGATCCAAAAGAAAAAAAAACAACAAATCAAACATGAGTTTCATAGATCAATCCCAAAATAATATTGAAAAGGGTGTTTTTAATCACCAGAATTACAAAATCCTTTTTCTTAATTCCTCTACCCTCAAAAACAATTGAAAGAATGTGCCCAACAATAACACTCGATGTATGACATGTCAGAAAGACTAGTTTCTTTGCAAATGAGAAAGTGCAGGAGAGGGGGAGTTAACAATCTGATTTACCATAGAAAACTAATTCCACTCTTAAGTTGGTTTCATCTGATTTTCTGTTGCTAAAGCATAAACACAAATTCAAAGTCAAATGAAATTGGGCCTTTGGGCCAAGGGAATTGCTAGGATAATCCACATTAAAAACAAACAAACAAACAAAAAAAAAACCAACAAGAAAACATGCAAAATAATTTATGTTTCATCCCTATGATGAAAAATGAAAGTTTCTAAAGTATTATGTTTTTAAGTGATTTTTGTTATAACAACTCTTATTGGCGATAAATACCAGTTTCTTTGACATACAAAGCTTCAACAGGATCTTTCCACTGGATTCTTTAGCGTTGCTTAGATGTTCTTTGCTCATAAACCCACATTAGAAGGAATCTATTTTTGCAAATAGGAGGGAAAAGGATGAGAGATCTAAGTAAAATGACAAAATATGAAGCCTGGAGATGTTGAATCCGTGAAGCAGGCTTGCTTTTTTAGTTATGGTAATAAAAGCCTATATACCAGTATATGCTTATCAGTAGGGGAAATAAACTTCTCTCACAACCTCCAGCAAAAAAGGCTATATGTGACATATAGCCTTTTTCTTCCTTTTCTCCCTTTTTCTTCCTTTCATCACATAAAACTGTACCTACCATCTAAGTCAAGATCCTCTGTTTAATAAAACAACGATCTGACTCAAGATGGCACAAATAATATCTATGTTACCTTTATGTACAATTCTTTGTCAAAATATTTTATAGTATTATGTAATTAGAATCACAGAATGGTTTGGGCTGGAAGGGACCTCAAAGGTATCTAGTTCCAATCCCCCTGCCATAGGCAGGGACACCACACACTAGACCATGTTGCTAAGTACTTGTTAAATTTTTAACATGTTAATATCTTTAAAACTTATATACATGTATTTGTTGAATCTACAGCTTCCTGAATTGGTCACAGCGCTGACTTTGTAATAATAAAAACTATGGATAAAGTTCTCTTGTACACGTGCTCTAAATACACTGTTTTAATGAGACTTAGCCTCCCAACAACAAAATTTCTCTCTACATTTCTTTCTTGATAGGTGCAATGAAGGATGGGATAAAATCCCATCTGAATGAAGAAATTCTGGGAGTAGTGAAAACTGAAAGCTGTAGATCTATAACAAAAAGTCTCCCTTGGAATGCAAAAGTTATTCAAATTCCACAAATTTCAGTAGAGTTCTGTCTTTAAAGATACCTTGCTCAAAGAAAGTTCGAGATCTGGTAGAAGGTAATCTGGTTTTGATTATATTTCTAAACATACTTTTTCTGTCTATAAAATTACCTGAAAGTGACTAATACATTTAGTAACATCATCATCTCCTTCTACAGAAATGAGAGGATGCTTTTGACATACCAGCTTTTTAAAGGTTATCTTACACATGAAAAACACGTAAGAATGTTTTCAGCTTAAAACATAGTTTCATTTATAAAAACTACTTTATTAAAGTAGTTTGGATTCTCTATCACTCCGTTACATTTGCACAGAATTTAGCAAGACATATTCATTTCACTGCCCATTTCCAAGACTTATAAGTCAACCTTGGAGCATGCAAAAAAATAAATCACATTCTGTGGTTCCGTACAAAATCAAAACCATGTCTTGGAAACATGGCTTCTATTAGATGTAACATAGGAATGATCACCAGAAGAAACCATGAACAGCACCGAAGCAAAGTATTTCAGATAGGAGGTCATTAGTGAGCAGGTAGAGTTATGCAGAACAGGGTAAAAAACAAAAACAAAAACATGAAAAGAGGACAATGGAGGGAGATTTGTCAAATGTGCCATGTGTTATTATTATTGTATTTCTTTTCAATTGCCAAGCAGTTCTCTATATGAAACATTTTTTGAAAGTAAACATTTTTTTTTGTGCGGTTGGGAATTGAAGAAAACGATATTACCTTCACACAACAAACACTCTCATAGGAAAAGCAGACACATTATCAATCCTTGAAATGTACAAGTGGCCCCCTAATCATTATGAATGGTATCTGAACTTGTGCACTGAAGAGACCTTAAAGCTGTAAAGAAGAACACCACCACAGCTGGTTCAAGGTTACATACCTGATTTCTTTATTGATTGCATCTAACTGTTCCTGAAGCATCATGGCCAGAGTCTGGGCATCGGAATGGCCACTTGGTGACAGGAGGTCCATGGAGCTGAAAAGTGTTTCTCTATCATCATCATCAATGTCAGACATTTCAGTGTCACTTTCAAATGGATGGCTGCTCAAAACGCCAATCTGCTGTGTCCTATTCCACTCATGATCTCCAAGTGATTTTACCTAACCAAGAATTAGGATATATATGGCTTATTCCATGGAAAACAATTGCAAAGCTGAATTATAAAATGGGAAAGGAAAGCAACTAACGTTTAAGAATACTTATTCAATGATTAATTCTCTGTTAATACTTGCAGTATTACAGCAAGAAGGCATTTGGCATTGCAGAGGATGTAAAGTATTTTCACACAATTTCTAATGCTGTGTAAAGTTAATTCTTATGAAAAATTATGAAGATATCAAGAAAAGACAGATAATCAAGCATGTTTGAACTCTGATGTCTGATTTTCAATGTTTTCTGCCTTCATTTTAGTACAATACTCATATCTGAGTATATAAACATTTAAAAAAACAAAACACCAAAAAACTTGGTGCATATATGTAAGTATTCATTTATTTATTCTGGAAATACACAAACCAAAAGCTTATTAACTTGAAAAACATGCTCTTATTAGGAAATATATGAAAAGAAATTGGGGATTAACCTTTGGTTCATCTCTGCGTACTCCCATCCGTCCCCTCCTAGGTCGCCTTATCACTTTAGTTGACCGATAGTCAGACTGGCTATCAACCAGTGAGCCCACAGAATACCTCAACTCTGTTGATGAGTCAAGGTGAGGCCTGAAAAAAAGAGTCAAAGAAATAGACTGAGTGACTAAATACAGTAATAATAGTGGTAGTAATAATAACAAAAACAACAATCCAATGACCAATCGAGGAACACGGATATTTTTAATAAACAAGTTATGTGAGTTATATTACTATGTGGATTATATTATTATTGTCTGACAAATTCGGTGGCCTGAAAAATTTCTTGGCCTTCTACAATGGGATTACAGCATTGATGGATAAGTGAAGAGCAACTGACATCAAATACCTGGACTTGTGCAAAGTCTTTGATACTGTTCTGCATGACATCCTTGTCTCTAAATTGAAGAGACATGGATTTGATGGATGGACCACTCAGTGGGTAAGGAATTGGCTGGATAGTCACCCTCAAAGAGCTGTGGTCAACAGCTCAATATCCAAGTGGAAACCAGTGACAGGTAGCGTTCTTCAGGGGTTGGTACTGGACCAGCACTGGTTAATATCTTTGTTGGTGACACGGACGATGGGACTGAGTTCACCCACAGCAAGTTTGCTGACAACATCAAACTGTGTGGTGTGGTCAACATGCTGGAAGGAAGGGATGCAGAGGGTCCTGGAAGGGCTTGAGAAGTGGGTCCACACAAACCTCTTGAAGTTCAATAAGGCAAAGTGCAAGGTCCTACACCTGGGTTGGGATAATCCCAAGCACAGATAGAGGTTGGGTGGAGAATGGGTTGGGAGCAGCCCTAAGGAGGATGACCTGGGGGCACCGGTGAATGAAAAGCTCAACTTGAGTCAGCAACATGCACTTGCAGCCCAGAAAGCCAACCTTATCTTGGGCTTCATCAAAAAGAGTGCGGTCAAGGGAGGTGATTGTCCCCCTCTAGTCTGCTCTTGTGAGATCCCCATCTGCAGTACTGCATTCAGCTCTAGGGTCCCCAATATAAGAAGGATCTGTTAGAGTGGGCCCAGAAGAGGTCACAAAGATGATCAAAGGGCTGGAGCACCACTCCTGTGAAGAGAGGCTGAGAGAGTTGGGGTCATTCAATCTGGAGAAGAGAAGGCTCCAGGGAGACCTTATAGCTGCCTTCCAGTACCTAAAGGTGGCCTACAGGAAAGCTGGAGAGGGACTCTTTGTTAGGAAGTGTAATGATAGGACAAGGGGTAGAGGTTTTAAACTAAAAGAGGCTATATTCATATTAGATATAAGGAATAAATTCTTCACTATAAGGGTGGTGAGGCTCTGGTTGCCCAGAGAAGTTGTGGATGCCTCATCCATGGAAGCGTTCAAGGAGAGGTCGGATGGGGCTTTGAGCAACCTGGTATAGTTGAAAGTGTCCCTGCCCATGGCAGGAATTATATAATCTTTAATGTCCCTTCCAATTTAAACCATTCTATGATTCTATGTATCAGAGAATAAATGACAAAAACATATCACAAAAATCAAAACAAAAACGTGAGAAGTTGAAATCTTATAATAAGGAAACTATAAGATCTTACTAGAAAATTAAGGTAGAAAACAAGCAGAATTTAGGACAAGACAATTAGCAGAACTGGCTGCTGAATATATTGTCCTGTACACTTTTCTTCTACTACTTCCCTGAATAAAGATGCTTGAGGTTACTGTAAGAAAGATACATGTTCAAGAGTGAGTTTATCTATAACACATTCTTACAGTTCAGCATTATAAAAATATTAGAAAATAAAAATATTAGTGAACTGCCCTGTGATACATAGCATAGTTTATGAATGATTTATGTTTATTTGATGATACTTTTGAGAAATTTAACTGGTATGAGGGATGCAACCTAAGAACGAGTACCAAGACATTTTCCATAAAAATATATTCAAGACATGACTATGGTTTTGAAAACAGAAGCTCTGTCTCCAACAAGAAGAATAGCCCATTCTTCAGAAATATTCTGGAATAATGATAGTTGACCCCAAATTTTTCCTGTAGTCCTGTTAAGTCTTGGGATGTTGTGGTGAGACATATACTCGATGATGTCAGCATATCTTTTCTTTTCTGAAGATAGTGGTCACTGGCCTTTCTGTCCTTGATAAAATAGCAGCAGTAAAAATTCCCTACTTGGTGCTATTAGAAACAACCTGACTACGGGCTGCATAGAAGATGCGGAAGAGCCAAGGATGTGTACACCATTTAAGCATTCAACCATAGCAGTGGAGACCTGTCAAATTTCTAGCTCTTAACATATAACCAATCTCCACATAAAAATATATGAATAGTATGCTCATAGTAGAAAAGTGAAGTGTAACAAATACTGTACTAAACCAATCACATTTGTTTATAGTGACTCCTTAAATAAGCTTGACATTTCACTATAAGAGCATAAAATTAGTTTCATGTTCTACTTAAATTATTTATTTATTTTTTTAAACTTGGGAAAATATTTACAACTTACAAGGTTCACAGCAATGTTAATAATAAGTTTTGGGAAACAAAATAAGTTTTGTTCTTAAAACAATTTTCTCACTTGGGAAAGATGTTGAAGAAAGTGATAGCTTTAATCTTGGACATAAGAAAAGCTAAATGAAGGAAATCATTCACAAAAGCACATATATCTCTGCTGAAAAGAGCAGACTGTTTCCCTGGTCTCTAGTTCTGTATCTGTTTCTAAGAAGAGAGATTTACTTTTCCTTAAGAAGAACTTACTTTGAATTAAAAAATATTGGCACTTTGTAGCATTCATCTCAAATTTCACACACCATTTTAATTAAAAAAAATAATAAACCAATGTTACAACTGTGGTACTATTAATTGATAAATGGTAAATGATAATTGATAAATTGATATGTGAAGATAGTGGAAAAACATGAAAACCTCTAGCAGCTACAGGGACTCCATGCACCTGCAGAAACATACAGAGGACTACATTTTTTAGTAGGAAGCCCTCCACATCAGAGCAAGCAACAACAAACATGATTAGCTATCTCTTCAGAAACACCAAATAGCGACCCCTTTGCCCTGAAATGGGTTACTTTATAGCCAAATAAAGGAACTTTGACAGAGCACATGGAGAAACTTAACTTACTGCCTGGTATTATAAATATTTTCACAAAGCTAAAATAATAATGGATGGATTTCAAGGGCTAACACCATTTGTTTTTTATAAATACTGCAAGAAAACAAATGAATAAAATATCTGGCACCGGAATACCTGAAATGTGAGCATGTGTCACAGAAATCAAACCAGAGATGTTAAAATTTCATGGACAGTGAACTTGTTTTAGAACTTTAGTTTTGGGTAGAGCACGCATCTGAGTTCATACTGTTGTCATAAATGTTCTGTTTGGGCAGCTATCAGTCTACCTTCCCTTAGGCTTCCTATTGTG
Source organism: Anas platyrhynchos (assembly GCF_047663525.1). NCBI lineage: Eukaryota > Metazoa > Chordata > Aves > Anseriformes > Anatidae > Anas > Anas platyrhynchos. Next base: position 52,881,117 of record NC_092587.1, on the reverse strand, counting down.
GGGATTCCATAATATTGGGGGTCTGGGGGTAGGGAGAGTGGGGAGGGGAGGAGGAAATTACCTTTTAAAGAATTCCTTACAACTTGTTTTTGTTGCTATACTAATAAGAAATCTTGATAACAATTGGGCTTGGGCTAAAAATGTCTTAAAATCTTTATCTACATTGCCAGGCAATAATCTTTTGATTCATTTTGTTTTAAATCTATCTGTATGTCTCTCCCCTCTGATGTTGTAAACCTATTAGGGCAATGAGTCTTTTCTAAGTTTGTACAATATTTGCTGTAATAGAACTTTGCTTTGATAACATACTTAGTATGTACAGAAGTATATAAATACTTCGTACTTCTGTAGGAAGTTGGTAGATAATAAGAAACAACACAGGTTCATCTCTGGCAGCAGATATTTATCTGCTGCCCAGCTTCATTATTATTCTTCTGAAAGAACAAACTCCTACAAATACAGAAATGAATATGGACTGAGAAGGATAAGTACTTAATGCTGAAACTTCCCTGTTCCAGAGAGGGGGAAGTGTATTAGAAGTGAAACACTACTCCAAATGTGTGGAGCCAGGAGCTGGACTTGATGATCCTTGTGGTTCTTTCCAACTCAGGATATTCTATGATTTTGTGAAAAATATTATTCCAAATGATAAAACAAGTTGAGGTTTAGGCATACATTTAGGCAAGAAGGGCTGCCTTTCTAGAATAATAAATTCATTTCAGCTGTTAGTCCAGTTTCTACAGTACATATCTCACTGTTGTTCCCATATTGCTTTCCACCAGAGAGACAATGTTCAATGCCCTGTCAGAACACTCTTACTGTCAGAACACTCTGAATATTGCCTTAATATTTAGTTCAAGTTTTGTGATCTTTTCCTATACATTAGGCAAATCTGTGCTACTTCTTGCTAATAATAATAACAAAAAAAATTAAATATGGTCTTAAATATACTGAGCAGCTTTAGTATTAACAATGATGGTTACAACTTTGTTATTACAGAATCCTGAGAGAAAACGGGTATTTGGCTATGTTTTTAAAAACATTCCATAATTTCAAAGACTTTCCTTAATCAGAGTAATATTTCAGTGCATTCTCATTGCTATAAAGCCCCAGTTACCTAAGAAAAAAGTGAAAAGCTACAGCAATAATCATTCCACAGATCCAATATTTTTAAAGAAATACATGATTATATGTAGTCTGAATGCACTCTTGTTGTAAAAGCTTGACACTTATGTCTGTGTTCTCTTTCAATTCAAAGGGAGGAAGCTTTTGTCGTTAAATATTACCTTGACAATGTGGGTTCAATTAAAGAACCAGCCCTCAATTTCATTTGATCCAGTTCAGATCTCAGTTTCTCAATTTCTTCTGCAAGTCTTTCCTGGAAATCAGAAAATTAAGATATACTTGTGATCCAAAGTACTTTTAACTTTCTGAGATATTAACCTTACAAGGCTAAACAAGAAAAATAAATTACACTGAATATAACTCTGAGTATAATAAGAAATAGCACTGAACTCATTCAAGTCTGTTGCTAATATGACATATGCATCAAGAGGAGATTGTACAGGTCTCCCTACCATTTTTCCATTATCTAGAAGTGATGACAGGACAGGTTCACACTGTCCTACTAAGCAGGCTTTATGTCAACCCATGAGCTTTACTTTTTTCCCAGTTCTCTCCCCTGTCCCACTGGTGGAATGAATGTGGTGGCTGTGTGGTGCTTAGTGGTGGAATGAATGGATGGCTGTGTGGTGCTTAGCTGCCTGCCAGGTTAAAAGAAAACGAGAAAAAAAAAGGTATTCATAATTCAAGTTTAGATTCTGCGGAAGAAATTTGTGTTTCATTTGACACAGCTTTAAAAATGTCTTTTTTTGTCATGTAACTTGATGGTGAATTATGATCCTGACTTTGCTACAGTTGAATAACCTTACAACCTTTGAGCCATCTGTAGTAAGACAGGAAGTATGTGGCAACAGAAAATAAAGGAAGGGCAATGTTGTTGTTGATAACACCTACAAGTCTTATTTTGTAGAAGTCCTTCCCCTATTTTGCATTTCCTTCCCCTCTTCCTGCAGGAAGTTCCTCATCAAAATCACTCTTATAATTTGCAAAGACAAAACAAATGGTAGTGGAAAGACTACATCAATGCAGGCAAGTAGAGCAGTTGTTGGGGCATAATTACAAATGAGCAATCCAAATGGCAGTGAACAAACTACACCATGAGTAGCACCATTACTATACATTAGTAGCCATACTAGAGGAGTTGCTATAGCTTAGATTCCATTAAAATAAGTCCCAAATTTCTTGCTTAGATTCACAAGAAATCTGCAGCAGCCAACCAATTTCACAAGATCCTTTTTGGGACTTTAATTTGAATGTTTCTCTGCCCTTCTACAAAGTTATCTGAATCTAGATGAAAATGACAAATGATTTGAATAGATATTACTTTTGCTATTTTTCTCAAAGTAGTTGTTTTTAGATACAGAATTTTGTATTTATTTTAGTATTAAATGAAGCTATGCTTTTAAGATTCTTTTAAGTAGATTTAATATGCTATAAAAACACTCCTGTGAATGTGAAGACAGATACTGTATTTGTGTATTCTACTGCCCTCAAGGCAAGTATAACTTCAAAACAAAATCTTAACATTTGGAATTGGAATAATATTTATAATTACTTTGACTGATTCACTAAACAGTATTAGGAGTTCATTTGCAATGAACTAAGAAAGCCCATTTTCAGTTATATTTAGCATAATGCCAATGCTAAATGTTAAGAAGAATTGCATCAAAACAAGAAATTACATTCTTAACTATGAAAGTATAACCAGTTATACAATTCCTGTTAAACAAGACTTTTTTTTTTCTTTTTTTTTTTTTTTCTTTTTTTTTTTTTCTTTCAGGATTAAAACAGATAGAACAAAAATTACAGAGACAGTAAAATCAATATGAATTTTAGTGTTGACTTCCCAAGGCTAGGATTTCAGCTATAAACTTAGCTCAGACGACTTGTTAGGGACCTTCATTGGCTAGTAAATATCTTGGTGATTAAAGGAATTATCTTTAATACCAGGAAGATTTAACATGATATTTGGATAAGTAAATATACCATACGTCAAAAGAAAAAAAAAATAATTTTGATAAAAACGGATAAAATCACATTATTTGTAGTACCTTGTCATGTAAAGATTCTTCCAGATTTTTCCGGAAACTTTCAGATTCCTGAATCAAAACATTCTACAAACAAAATGAATAAAAATAAAGACAAAAGAGAAGAAAAATCAGATAAATGTTGAATATCAGATATTGCTATATACATTTAACCTCTATACACAAGATAGCAAATTTAAGTAAGAAATGAGTTTTCATATTCACTGGACTGTAAAATTAAAGTCCTTTACAGCTTCAATTTGAATATATATTATATTTAATACACCTTAAATTACCCAAACATGTATGAACATGTTTTTTCAAGAACAGCAACAAGTTTGTCATTTTCTTGAACTGAGCAACTGTCACATGCTTACACAGCTATTTTGCCCAGTTCTTCTTTTGGCAGACCTATTTCTTGCTTTGTTATGTCATTTTGTTTCCGTGATATAAACCAGAAGTACATCCTGTGAAAGACACTGAAGTAAAGATACTGAAAGATTTCCTTGGATCAAACTAAAGGTAGAAGAGGGAGGGATTAAGGAGGCTAAATAGAAAGATCTCACAATTTAAATTTTACAGGCTTGTTAAGTCACAGAGAGCTAGCACATCTCAAAATATCTGTAAATAACATTTCCTCTTTCTTCTGTGGTGATAACATATTATTCTTTACAGAGGAAGTGAGGTAAAATCAGCAAGCTAAAATTCAGGAATGACAGCACATCTGAGACCTGGCCATTCCTCGGCTGTAATCCCCTTTCTTTCACTGCCTTGTAATGCATTGTGGCCTGTCATTTACCAGCTCTTCATCTGGCTCCCTGTTGACAAAACAGGGACTCATAATACCCAGAATGTCCAGTTTAGAATAGTCATGGAAAGGCTCTTGAGCTCATACATGAACTAGGAGTTGAATGTATAAATTAGACTTTATTTGCAGTCATATTTACTGTATACAAGATTAGTATGATACCTCCATCCTGATAAAAGTAGAATATGTTTTGTACAGAAAAATCTTTATTGAGATGAACTTTATTCTGCCCTTTGTACAGTACCTTTTCTTCAAGTGCTGCCATTCTTTCTTTTAAGTGTAGCTGCAGACGCTCATTGGATTCTGTCAAAAGTCTGTCTACAGTATCTGATAATCTTTTGTTATGCTCCTCATTCATTTTTTCTCTTTGCCTTGCCTTTAACATAGAATAGAAAAGACAGATTTGTAAGGTCCAAAATTAACCAGCATAGTCTTGTATCATTAAAAAGTAAAGATTTTATGGTAATTGAACACATGAACAATTCCACATGAATTTGATTACAGTTATTAACTAATGCACATTAATTTTTGTTTCAACAGAATACTTTGAAACCTGTGAGTGGGTGTAAACTAGTTTATTAAGGCAGTTGAATAAAATGTGAAGATGCTGCCATCACTGCTATAAATAAAACATTTACCAGTAGATCGATTTGTGTGCTGGAGTGCATAAGTATTACTGTATTGACAAATTAAAAGAAGAAAAGCACACAGAAGTTGTCTGCAATATACTTACCCTTTGAAGCTCCTGATTCTTCTCTTCAAGCTGAGCTTCTAAGTGTCTCATACGTTCTTCGATATTTCCATGTCTTTCTTCTGCCTGTAAAAAATAGAAAGACTCATTCTGTAATTTAAATGACTTTGCATGTCTTTATCTCAGTAAAGTTTAAACAAAACATAAAGCAAGCTACTACTAACTGCAAACTTAGTTTTCAGAAAATAAACTATTTAAACAGGCAGCTGAACAGCATTGCTTGAAATGTGTCAGCTACAAAGGCCTGTTACATCCAAGCATCAGCAAAACATTGGAGTTATTTATGAGCAATGAAATCAGCCAAATGTAACATGCAGACTGTGCATGGTTTGAACACAAACCTGCCATCGTAAAATTGTAAGCTCCTGAAGCACTGAACTGCACGATGGTTGATTATCAATAAAATAATAATAATAAAATAAGTTAAAAAAAATGAAAACAAATCAAATGGATTCTATTTAGCAATAGAAAGTAAAGTCCAGTAGGACTACCTTCCTACGTATGGAGATCATTTCTTGTAGTTTAGCTTCCATAATATATTGATAATCATCAGATGAGGTAGAAGAGGTTGGATCAGACTAACAAGTCAAGGAAAAGGAGAGGGACAAAATTGAAAAATCAGAACTAAAGACACTGACACTGAACAGAACACAGCACAGAATGCTTAAAAGAAAAAAGTGTGACTGAAAATTTAATACTTTTAACTGACAGATTTTTAGGTGGAATAAACTACACTGATACTAGGTGGATATGATGCAGTTGATATGGAAAAACTGAAAAATAATGGAATGCTAAAAAGCTATCAACCTACACATGAAAGTCCAAGGTTAGTGATGGCTGGCTGATGACATATTACTATAGAGTGAATTCAAAGCAATACTGTCTAATCTAATGTTTTTTGGAATTATGGCAAACCAAACACCAGAATAGGACTCTGAGAGGCCAATGTCAGAAAGTCCTTTATTATTCTTCTATCATTTTCTAGGAATGAAAACAATGCATAAATACTAATTAATGGATTGGTCAATTACAGAACTGTGCAATGTTATGTGATACATTCCCTAATTTCTAGGAAATAGAAAGAACGTCAAAAGAGAAAAAGCCAAGATTCAGTATTCTGTTTTAGAATACGCTATGCAAGCCCTTCTATCCAAATAAACGATATGGTTTTCATCCCTTTGAAAGGATCCACCCTGGTGGATCCCTTTGCAAGATCAAGGTCATCAGATAAAAGAAGAACCTATAAATAAAAATTCATTAATAGGAGTGAAAAAAGTCATTACTGAATATAGAAATGGTAATCCATCCAAAGATTCATTACTACTTCTGACAGAAGTCGACCTTAATTAGGCCAACAGAACATGTTGCAGAACATGAATATTCATGTTATTGTCATATCAAACAAGCCTGTGTTATCATTTGAAATGAAAAAAAAATTAAAGAAATGCTATACTAGATTTGTTGCTATGGAAATAAGAATGTGCATAAGGCGTATAGGCAGTGCTACTGATGAAATTGAATTGTGAGCTTGTGACCGTCAAATGCTGAGTATTTCACTCCCTCTAATTTACCCTCTCAGAAAGAGATTTTGAACTCCATCTTTAGATAAGCAAACTTTAATACTAGCAATAAATAATTCTACAACTATATGTTTTAGCGAGACTATTTTTTCAGAGACTTCAGTCTATTGATGATTTGTCAGAATAATTAGAATAGATACCAACATAATTCCAGCTGTACATTGTAACTTGAAATTATACATAACTTAAACATAGTAGTATTATCAGTACCAAAAGATCAGATAGAAAACGATGATCTTGAGTTATATAAACTGTAGTTTTTGATACAAAGACATTCTTTTAAAAATCCTGCTTTTCATAAATACAATAATAAATCATAACTTTGAAGATCACTAACATTCCCTTTAAATTGCATATATTCACAAAACTCAGATACTTGCAAATTTAAGGGGAAGTCAGTATACTTTGTAACTAAGCTCATTTAATAAGTGTCGTTATTGTTTCTGATCATGAACCAGGCCTACTGTTTATCTGGACTTGCTCATTATCTGAAACTACTCTGCCAATTTGTTATGACTCGGACCAGTGACAATCCCTTTATGATTTTCTTCATCTTATCTTTGAGTTTTACATATTAGTTTGTTTCAGCACAGAAGTGATAATGTGCTACTTCATTTCCCAAACTGGATAAATGGGAAGATAGGACTAAAAACGTTCAGTCCCTGAGGATACAAAAAACGGGTCATGTTATCCTTTCCATGAAGTGCCCAAACTTCATCTCCACAGGAGGCAGACTTTTCCCCTTTTTGAGTCCTGACTGCACTTCTGGTTAAATGCCTTCCCTTAATACTTCTGCAAGGCCAGGAGAAGATTTGAAATCATCAAAGCTCTGAGTTGATGATGGAGAAGGCTTAAGGAATTCTACTTCTTTTGAAACTACTTTCACTGAGGGAGATATAAAATGCGTTTGAGGGTATTAGCCTACAAAACTAAACAACTTAGAAGCTTCATTAGCTGACTGAAAACTTTAAACATGTTACCTAATCTTGACTGCTTTTATATATTTAATTTCAGGTCTATACAATATGAAGATAATCAAATTAAAACCTCTAGGTTCAAATTAGATTTCATTTAAGACTCCTGATATGTGGGGCTATCTGTCATAAACTGTCCTTTAGAAGCCAGTCTAGATAGATATGTTATTCACATTTATTTTTCAAATTAAAAAAAAGATTTTGAGTCTAAACAATGCAATAGCTTATTTCTTAGGTGAAAATTGCCTTCTAAATATATAAGACAATTGTGGTATTAGCCATATTACTTGGAAAAGGATAAGTACAATTATTTCCAGAACTGTATTTCTGAATGTACAATTCTCATAGTACACAGAAAATGTTCTTGAAAGAAAAACACATTCTCTTAAGATTTGTGTATCTAAATCTTCTTATTTTATCACTTCCTGATGCATTAACAATTCAGTAAGATATACCTTTTATTCAGTAACATATACCTTTTTGCATGATACTTACAGTTACCTTACTTCATATTAAAACTCCCATTAGAATAAGAGCTTTTGAAGACTCAGAAGTTTACTTTAAAAATATCAACTGGTTCTAGGTATGAGGCAGAGGCTGAGACACTTGTGTTAGTCATGTTCCTATAGCAAGAACCAAGACAGAACTGTGGTCTCCAAATTTCATAAACAGAAGCTGCATGTCTTCTGACTTGCTTTGATAAAGGTCAATTAAGTTTTAAACTTTCTAAAATATACTTATCTGGTTACTTGCTGGCAAACCTCACTCTACTCTTTTTTATTTATTTATTTATTTATTTATTATTTTTTTAGTATGACATAAATGACTGTTTTCTAGTACTTTGTATGGGAGGATTAGTAAGACACATGATGTGGTATTCAGCAATTAGCATTTAAAGCATTTACCCAGCACATTCAGTTATAAATAGGTTTAGTGAAATTGTGTATCTTTGGATTAAAAATATATGGACAAGAACTAACAATGTCTGAGCCTTATAAAATACCAGCATGAGTCTTAATGCTCACTTTGCACTTTATATGCTATGACATAGCAAAGAAATAGCCAGTATAAGCCAGTAATAGACAGGAAAATTTTGCTTTGAGGGAATACTGAAGCAGCTTGTATTACTGATCTCTAACCCTGTTAAAACTCTGCTGATGCTCCTGCTGCTAATGCGCCCACAAAAAAAATGTTGCTTTCACATCATCTGTTACTGTTGGCACTGCACATTTTCTAGGTCTTTGCACCTTAGTTGAAAAAAATCCAATTTCAATCATACTGATGCAGAAAGCACCTGTATAGTACAGGTGCTATAATTTTTTCTTCCTCATGCTGAGCTGCAGGAACAAATCTCAACTTTTCTAGTGGTACAAGCCAATTTCCACAATTTTGAGACCTTGATGTTTGAACACCTGCTGTCTCCATATTTTCTACTGGCTTCTTATGGCACATATTCCTTTGTCTATCTCTTGAATTAGTGAGTTATTCAAGGATAAAATAATGTACTATTGAAGTGAGCTATTATGCAATTGGTGGTGAAAACAGGTGATTGTGGTGACTGAGCCACAACAGCTCAAAAAGTTATCAACTACTAATTATAGGCTCACTTTTAGCCTATTACAAATGACGACATAAGATGTGTTGCCTTAAGTCACCCCTTTTCCTGATACCCCATCTTTCAGTTATTAGATATCCACACATTCTTGCCCCTCCTTTACCTCCTCACTACACTCTACATCTGGAAAGATTGCTTCTTTCACTTTTTCCTCCTACCAAAAAGTAGGAAATCTTCTGTGGAAGGGGAGACACAAGAAGAGGGGTGGTTTGAGAAGAGAGTGAGTTGTAAATGTGGCATTATCTTGGGCTTCCCTCCCAATTCAAGATTTTCTCTATTTCCAAAAGATCAGTCAACTTCCTTCTCCAGCCAATACATCATCTTATCTTTCTCCCTTTTTCTCAGAGCATTTTTTTTATTAACCATATCCACTGCTTGAAGGAGACCTTCTCTGTCCACTTTTCATCCTTACCTCTACAGCCCTTCTCATTTCAATTTATTACAGCTCTTTGCCTACTTAATACAAACCAGATCCCTGCATCACCACAAAACAAGCATCATGACCCACTTGTCTTCAACTTTCATGTCATTTTTCTTCACCTTTAAAATAGACTCGATGTGTTACTATGCTAAATATGTTTTACTATGATTATGGTATATACAACTGGTGCTTCAATTTCCTCTCCTCCATCTCAGTGCTTCCCTGATGCAGCTATGAGGTACTACTGATATTTCTGGTGACCCACACACAGGAAGAATGGAGTTAAATGCTGACTGCTGTCTTGTGATCAGAGAAGTGACGTGGTACCTCTGCAGCACAAGCGCCCAAGGGGAAAGTGACTGCTGGTGGGAGTGACCAAATGGAAGTAGGTGGATGCTGATTGTCTCTACTACACCCCTCCTTAAATACATGCAAGCAGAAACCATGTTTGACAAACTAACCATCTGAAGATGCTGGATGCTCCAATGTCTGTCCCTTCTAAGGAAAATAAACATCTTCCAGGATAAAGAAAGGATTAGTTAATAATTGAGGGTGGTGGTTTCTACCACCAACTGCCTCTTCTCCAGGTTAGGCAATCAGACCAATACTGTGGGAGTGAGTACAAAGTGGTTCAATGAGTCATGGCAGTTTCAACCTCGGGATACATGCCGAGAGCTGCGCTACTTCTCATGACCAGACAGAATGCCAGTGCGACGGCCAGGCAGGACAGCACAGTACATGGGATCATGCTGTTCCAGGTTAGTTTGCCACAGGCTGACTAACCCTCCAGTTGCTCACCCAATGGGCAGAACACAGTGAAAACAAAGCCAAAGAAAGGTTTGAATAATTTAGGTAAATTTATGAGTACTTATCTGAGTTCACTGTACAGTCCAAACTTTTGGAAGTTCACTCCTTATGAACTAGTTTGGGCATGGAAAAGTAGCAAAAGACATTCACTAGCCCATATTAAAAAACAAAAACAAAAAAAAACACTCAAGTTTTAAAACTGACACAATAGAAGGATCTCATTCCACATCCTTCTTCTGCAGAATCCCAACCCAGGTTTATTATGAGGAAAAGTATAAATTGAATACAGAATTGTAACATGCATATTTTAAGCTTGAGAAAAAAATATCACACCCAAATCCAGAACCTGTTTGTTCTGTTTTATGTCTACATGTAAATAACCAGGCTTATATTTTAACCAGAGTGAAGCAGTCAAGGTTTCCAGTTATCCCATAGCATTTTCCTTTAATAAACATGTAAAATATATTAGGCTTAACTCACCTCTTTCACATGATTGTAACCCCATTAATCTCAGTGGAGCCACTTTCATTGAGGTAGTACAAAAGAAAGGAGAATCAGATTTTTTTTTTCTTTATTTCCCCCCCCCCAGTGAAGACAAGCTAGTTGATTCAGAGGACTCCTCTACTTAGTATACGTTGGCATTGCAGTGACCACAGCTCAGGTAGACAGACTTAAGGTAGTCTGAAGCCAGTTAATTTGGGCACTACTAACAATGTTAACGCTGGAAAAAACCTCAACACAGACAAAATTACCTAGCGTTATTCAGCTCCTCAGATAGGTTTTGCAACTTTCTTTGAGTAGCTATGTCATAACAGTATCCCAGTTAGCCAATATAAAACTATTAATTAAGCTGCAGTGGCAGGTTCCAAGCTACATTTCTGTGATTCATGAAAATTACTGGACATCAAGCTTCAAAGCTGCTAGACCAGCACTTCAGTAAGCTCTACAGTAGGCAAAGATGTCATACACAACATATAAACTATGGACTTCTACGGCCTGTTGGACAAATTCTGACATCTTTCTTCATGGCATGTATTCCAAAAAGATAATTTTTATTTTTGTATTTTATTTTATTTTTTTGGGATGTAATCAGAGAGAGATGGAATGAACTTGCATTATAGCTGAATAGACTCATTAGAGTTTCTCTCTTGGCAAAAACTTTGGTAATGTACATCAATGTGAAATGGGGTGGAGCATCATCTCTGTTCACAGTCCTTTAACTGCATCCCATGAAATAATGCAAAAAGACAAACAGGGATGTATACTGCAGCTTTATGGTCACGATAACAACTGGAAGTCCCTGAGTATTCTGCATGACTGAAATGAAATTTCTTCTTACAATATTTGTCATTAATAGATGTTAAAGTATATGTTCAAGGAAAAATGCAGTTGAAAGAAAAGACATGCTTGAGACTGCAAAATACTTACTGGTGCCTAATTGCTGGAGAAATTATTCAGGAAAAAACATCTTAAAATAAAAAAACAATATTTTTAAACTACTAATGGCATTAGAATATCTGAATATTTGTTGAACCAGAAACAACTGAAAAAAATGTTAAGTTGCCAAGGGATTGCTCTTTTGTGCACATGAGTTTCTGTTAAAGTGCAATCGTATTTGTTTAGTACTTCATGTAGCTCTCTTTTTGCTGTTGTTGTTGTGTCCCCCTCCTCCCCACCCTTAACCCCCCCACCATTTTCGGTCTGCCCTTCAGATTCCCACCCATTCATAAAATGGGTGGGAATTTTCAAAGTGGACAGCACGAAATCTTGATTACTGAATAATTAAATTGCCTTCATAAAAATAATAAAAAAATAAGATAATCTTTTCTATGCTTCTATGTTTCAACTAAATTACTTATAATCAGGTTTATTAATGAGGTGCTCAGCTCTAAAGGCTTTACTATAAATGAAATTTGAAAAAGAAATCCATTACATATAAAAATGACTAGGCATATAAATAGATAGAAACATTCCTTGGCAATAGAGAAAGGAGAGCTTAGATAAACCAGAATGGTATGTAATAGTCTCTTAAATGCATTTTACTTTCTTTGTCTGATTCTAAGATAGTAAGAATATATACATTGTCATTGTATGTCCTTATGACAGGTAATATTTGAACTCCAGTATTAAGCACATGCACACCTGAAAATATTAGTGGCCAAATATGATAACCACGTTACTGAAAAGTTATTTTTACCTTCTTATTTTTCTGAAAGAAAGCTACCTTTTTTGTTATCACAAAAAACACATTTTGAGGTCTTCAGAGTTTCACATTTGTCTTTGCAAATGCAAAGAATCATTCAAAACAAGTCTTGTAAGTATGTACTGCAAGTCATCTTCACTTATGATATACAAATCATCCCAGCTGCCATTAACATTTGTTTTATAGCACTTACTGGAACAAAACCAATTGTTGTCGCATATACGTGATATATATTGAAAACATACGATTCCTTTGTACAGTGTAGGCTACCTAACAGATAACTACTTTACCTGTTATCAAAATGGTAAGAATTAAAAATACGGCATTGAAACTACTCCTGGTTAATATTGAACTTGTGGCACATACTTATCAGGAAACATCTGCTTTCAAATCAGCTCAACACAACTTTTGTTTTCTCCCTGAGGTGAGGAACCACAATGCAAATCAATATTAAACAATGCGGCTTCTGAAGTGAACCTATTTCTCAGAGCAGTACCTTAGTCAGAGCTGCAATTCTCTGAGCCAGTTCAGCCTCCACTTCAGGTAAGGTTTCTGCCTTCCTCATTGTCTGCTGCAGCTTCTGCTCAGCCAGCTCTAGACGCTCTTGCAGCTGTCTGTTTTTGTCTTCCAGCTGAAGATAGATTAAAACAAACAAACAAACTGAAATCAGACTTAAGATTTCCTTTGGTTACTTAAGTATGGTTTAAACTCACAATATAGGTTTAGGTATTCCACAACCTGGGAGAACTTACTGGAAAGGTATTACCTCAAGCATGGAACTGTGTAGGTTGTGAATTTTACCAATGATGAGTGATTTGAGGCTTCAGAATAATATGACAGTGAAAAAAAGTATCATAAAAATGCATTTATGAAGTTGAAAAAATACATAATTAAATATAAAAAAAATATAATGTGTTGTTTATCTAAGCAAAATAAAAGTATTGGTACCTGTAAGATGTTAATTTTCTAAATGGAAGCATTTTATCCATCTTACAAAAAAGTTTATGCACAAACTAAAATGGGAAATAAATATAATTCCAGAATGGTAGAATTCCTAGCGAATTTTCTGAGCAAATGGTAATATAATTGGAAATGTTAAGACTGACACTTGTTGCTCAGCTAATTCAGTCATTATAATAACATGGTTTCTAGTTCCTCCAGGTTGCAGTGATATTGTTCATTGTGAAGCTATAATTGTCTCTTATTAAACAAAATCACTTTTTGTAAAATGTGATAAACATTAAAGAGAAACAGCAGGGCATTTGATAACTGCAGTATTTTCTGGCCTACTGAGATACACCACAATTAAGAATTTTTAGGTATTTGCTTTCCCCTTTGTTTCACGTTCCAAGTAATAAAAGTCACAATGAAAAAGCACTGTGATTTGAGATTGTTTTTAATCCTTCAAAAGCATGAAGTAGGCTTTTCACATTGCATTGTTGCAAATGAACTTTAAGTCTGCTTGCATATATTCAAAGCTTAGTTCTACTGATCACTGCTTTGAGTAGGTAGACCTCCACAGCACAGCATGACTTACATTAGCATTAAGAAAGACTAAGGACAGATGCAGGTGTTTTGCTCTTCCACTGTGCTCCCCACCCCTGGACAGCTGAAGATACTTCTTAAGTTAGTCACACCAAACTGGTAGAAGCTAGAGAGTTAGAGTTTTGATACTTTAATTTTCCTGAACATGTAGTCATGTACACATATATGCACACAGAGTGGTGTGTGTATGTGTGTAAATATATCTGTACACAATCATAGAAAGAGATTGTCAGGTTATGATGCCTTACTTTCCATACAGCATTTGACATTGTTTGAAGATACAACAGTTGAGAAAAAAATAACGTCTGGGATACTGATGCTGAGGAGCATTTTCATCTTTTACAGTTTAAATGGTATTAACTTCATAAGATTTCAGTTCAACTTGCATTCTTCAGAACATAAAAGTGTTTTCTGTTTACTTCACTCTTCAGTTTTTAGATTCACCGTAGAAAGAAAGCACCATAAGAACCATAAGAGACAACTGCATAATCACATTTGCTCTTCCCCAATATTCATAGATAATAAAAATTTACCTATCCACTGTCAACATATGAAATGATTAAAATCTATTTTATGCATTTTTTTTCCTGCAGAAGTGAATTTCTTGTGCTTACGCCATTTTTATTCTTATATATTTTACAATAAATTTAGAGAATCATTACATAACAAAGATAATCCTTCACAATGATAATGCACATTTATGCAAGACAATATTAGAAAACACAGTTATTTCACAATGTTGAATGCACACATTGGTGTGGTATTTGCGGTTGTAGCAGCTGACATGAAGCTTAGAGGTGCTAAGTTAAAAACCTTTTTTTTTAGATTAACTTAATTAAAAATTATCGGATTAACCTAGTGAAAATCTCCTACAGTAGATCTGTTCCTTTTTGTGTGTGTGTTAATTTTGATTGTTTATGAAGAAAGCAACTAACTAATGCAGATACTGCACCTGACGTAGGATGGCTTCCTTGTTTGCAAGTTCATTTTCCAGCTTGTCATTCATGTCGTGTATTGAGGTGGATTCTCTCTGTGCACTGAGGTAGCGCTTCTCCAGTGTAGTGATTCTTTCTTCCATATCTTCCTTTTGTGCCATTGCCTAACATGAAAAAAAAAGCAAGAACCATGCAATTAAAATGCTTCATCATTTTATACCAGTTTAATACTCACACTACCAGTAGACAGTAATGTAAGGTGTGCACAGCAATTTCTCTGTTTAAAGAAGAAATTATTCCTTTTGAGATTTCTTGCAATTAAGATATTTAAAATGGTAGCTATTGAGTACAGCAAACAAGCAAACCTCTTATTTAGTATATTTTTCTCTAGTTTTCAGTTGTGTTATATTACAATATGAAAGCAGTGGTAGTGAAGTGAGAGATTGCTTTTCCAGTACAACAAAATGAAAATATACATTAATCCAAATAGCTCATCCTAAAATGGACTATTATCCAGGTTATTGTTTTGCATATTTGCATATTACTGAAATAATGTATAAAAATAGTAATTACATACATAGTTCATTTTTTCCCTCTTACCTAAAGGAAAGAACAAACACAAAGAAAAAGTATTGAGCAATGTATCCGAGTTACAATAATGGCAATTACAATACAATATTAAATGAGCTTCCTAGATGCATACCCTTCATCTTTTGTGTCAGAATGAAATAATAAAGATGGGTATCTTACAAATCACCTTTACAAAAATCTTTCAAGGTAGATTTTGCACTGATATGTGGCAATTATTCTACATGCAATGTATTAGTGCCACTTTGCTTAGGAAAAAAAGGGTTGAAAACAAGTAAACCTGTAGTGAATGTAACATGGTATACAAGAGCAAAATGGCAACAACAGCAAGTGGCAATCAAGGTGTGCAGGAAACAACAAAATTTGTCAGAAAGTAAATGAGATTGGAGAGATTTGAGACCCTTCTAGAGAGTGGCTGTGGAAAAAGAGAAACATACTGGTGCAAAATATTTTTTGTAATCTTATAAAACAAGATGTAGTGTTTTACAAGGGACACCACATAGATGTGAAGATGTTTTTAGGCTGTGTCAGGTATCAGAAGTTCAGAAGGAGTATTTCTGCCAGAAAACTAGAAATATCAGGTTAAATATATACACATACATATGCATTTACACATACACATTGCATTTATACATAGACACTTACATACACATGAATGAAATACCAATGTTGTAGAAAGGAGTGTAACATACAAATAATCTACCTTCAAAATATTAAAACTGATAAAAAAGAAAAGATAAAAAGAAACCAACTATCCACACATATTGAGACTATGTGAAAAGATATTCTAGAGAATACTGGGGAGCACCACAAATTTAAGAGTAGAAAAGAAAAGGAAACCCTAAATATATTTCCATGACATACACTGATATTCCCTGATGTTTACATGCAGCAGGGAGAAATTTCTTAGATTGTTTCACTGGGAGAAGGGAGTAGTATATTGGAACTTGGCTAATGAAGTTGCCCCATAAGAATATACATTATAATTTATTATATGAATAATGGCCCAAGATTTTAAAAAATGTATTTTATATTATTTATATGGTCAGCATCTCTGTTAAATAAATTTCCACATACAAATGTGGCAATAATTGATATACTTGCCAGAATATGCTCTAGTAATGCTAAAACACAGAAGAGTTGGCCTTCTTCCTATGCGAGTTTCACATATATATATCCACTTTTAGGAATACAGTTTTATAAGAAATAGTATTAAAAATCTCTTTAATGTAAATATTGTGGTTCCTATGCACATGAGCCTTTGTTAATGCTCAGCTTTGCTTCTCGTACTTTTTGATGAGCTTGAATCAATCTCATACCTATCAGCTTGAATCGGTACCTGAAGAACAACTATCAAGACGTATGATGTGAGTGTGGTGATCTGCTTACCTCTCTAATATCTCTCTGATATTTAGTGTTCATTTCTTCTGTTTTAATTAGCTCCTTTCTGGCGGTTTCTGCTTCTTGCTCTACCTCTCCCACCCGGGAAGACAGTGCAGCCAAACGTTCCTTCATTTGTGCCATTTCATAGTTCTGCTTTTCAAGTAGCTCCTGGAGTTCAACAACTTGACTGGCTTCATCATTTGAGTCTATGGAGCCATTTGATAAGCGCTGTTAATAGAGAAGTGACATTATTTAACTTTTAATATAGACTCTATCTAAAGAATTCCTAAAATCAAGATTACATTAAAAGTTACAGAAGTAATTAGGGAAAAATACCACAATAATTTTCACTGGAGATGAGAGATGTACTCATGAAAAACTGCAAAAAATTAATATGAATTAATCAAGGGATTCCAGAATGTAATACAGGGAGGTGTAAATATTTGCATTAAGAGCAGAGTGGTATACAAAAATAGCTTTAGTTTGACATTATGGCTATTCAAATCCAAATTGCAGCAATATTACTCCTAAAATGCACCAAAATGCATGTATGAATTTCAGCCAAACTTGCACACTATTTAAACTTATTCATAATCTATTTCATTTGTAAAATAGCCCACACTGCAGACAGGAGGTAACACTAAAAATTCACCAATTCAATTCACCAGAAAGTTCTGAGACTTTAGTCAACATACTGGTTAAGTCTACATCAGAAATTATTTCTGCTGAAGTAAATTGTGAACTACTGAAAGGCCTGAATGAATAAAGTTATAAAAGAAAAAAAATTCCAGAGCATCTTACTGTCTTTGGAGTCTGATTCCAGGAATATGATTTACCTAACACATAAGAGATTCCAGGAAAGAAGTGTGTTCAGTAGCAAGACTTGCTGGCAGTTCTTCATTATAAAAGATAGTCATGTTAACCTTTACCACCATAGGCTAAGCCATGGTTTCACATGAGTTTAATTCTCATTTCCAAAAAACAAACAAACAAACAAAAAAGTAATAAGAAGACCAACCAAAATTATCTGGTTTTAAAATATAACATGGAAAAATATATCAAAGTATTACAAATGGTTATAATTTGTCTTGATTGGGTGCAATCTTACCAGTTAAAATAATGTCATCCAATATAGGAACAAAGTATATATGTATCACTGTAGCTGTCATTTAACCTGAGTTATTGATCTCAAAGAGCATCATGCAAGAACATTGGTCCTAAAGAGTTCTTGTTGCCCTTGAGATGGTGTGGTGTATAACAATGCATATATAAAATATGACTAGAAGGATTCTAGAGGAAAACAAGTTTGCGCTCATTAGCTTTTGTGTGTTATTATTGTCAAAATATATTTATGCAGAAAACTAACAAATTCAAGGAATGTTACTCTGTTTAATGGCTTTATTATTCTTTCCCCAATCACCTAGAAAACGAACCCAGATCAAGACCACCTGCCCCTCCGTGGACCACTGAATAAGATTGTTTTCCTATAAGCATTCATTACATCAAATAATTCAGCTCCAAAATTGCTTTCTGTATCCTAGTCAATTGTATTATCTGGGCATTTTATGTTGGTTACTGAACCATTGTTGATCTACTTTTGAGAAATCCAGGGAAAATGACAATGGCAATTGGAAAAAATGTATTTACATTCACTTTGTTGATTGAAAGCTTTCAGTTACTCTACTTGAATCAAATTCCCATTAGTATGAAGCAGTCATGTAAACAACTTAATACTCAGGATAAAACATTCCAACCATCATTCTTTATTAGATTGTGTAAACTTGAGATAGCTTTTTATCTATGATTATTATAACCTGTTTTATAGCTTTAATCTCTTATATTAATTTTAGCAGTTGTCACAGAAGAACAAATTTTAGTGTATTTTGTTTTCCCTACAGTGTTCCATGAATTGCAGCAAGTGTGTTTACACTAAGTGTGTTTGTGCAGCAATTTTAGTAAGTGAGTTAGCAAATATGAAAAATACATAAATGGCATATGATCATGTACCCTATGTTATATGAACCCTAATCGTTTTGAAAGGGCAAGCTTCAATATCTAGAAGAAAATATTTACTGGCATAAATATATATATATATATATATATTTTTTTTTTTCCCCCATTAATAAAGTATTTGTTTCTAAAGGAATTAATAACTAACCCTCATATAAATTAAAAAGTGAAAGATCAAGTTTATTCTGTTCAATCAATATCTGAGATTAATGGACACAAATAAAATGTAATGAGAATTAATTGCTCACCAACAGACAAATTCCATGATTGCCAATTATGCATGTATGTATTTTGATTTATGCACATAAACTTCCCTCATATTTCTTTGATGAGCTCTTTGCATAAGCTGCTTTAATTATAAACATTGTTCACTTTTGCTTTATATTATTCCTATATTAATATACACAACTGGTTGATACTTAAAATTTCCCAAAGTTTTTTACAAAATGTTTCAACACTTTAATATTTCTCAGGACGATTGAGATTAAAAAAATATATATATAATTATTATATTTTTTTAAATCCCAGTAAAAATAAAAAGCTCAGATTAAAAATAGTGTTTTTAGATTTTTGAAGCATACTTTCAAAACTTTGCCTTAGGATTTTAACTGACATTTTGTCACTTTTTAATCTCCATGTTATTTTATTTGTCTGCTATATAGATATATAACATGGAATAATCACTCAAAAAGGTCACTGGCAGAAAGTTATTAAACATTCATTCAAGACGTAACTGAGATATTATTCCTCTACTTCTCAGGAGGGTTTTAATTAACAGTTTATATGGTCATACTCTGCCTGCCTCCCTCCCTCTCTCTCTCTCTTTAGTTTATATCTGGCTGAATTTTTTGTGCTGAAATATTTCTTAGCACTCAGAGAATTTTCATATGATGATACTGTGTATTAATCACAATACATTTGTAAACAAACAAGTAACTGAATGCTTATATGCTGGAGTCTAAGTTTTAAATAGATCTCTGTTAACTATTATCTGAAATACTATGGGAAATCTTGTCAAAAGAGCATGTACAAAAAATGTTTCCAAGCAGACATTCTTACCTGTCTCATCTTTACACTATCCAAAATCCCCAATATATGCAAGAAATAGCATCAAGTCAGTGCAAAGAGGAAAGAAAGAAATTGCTGAAAGTAATCTGAAAGACTTAGAAAGTCTATAAGGCAGGGTGGTAACATAAAAAAAAAATATAATCAAAAGTGATCAAAACATTCCTGCAGAGAAAAAGAAGACTGTAAATGGTGCCCATATTTGTCTTACAAGTGATTCATTCTGATAAAGTTATCAAGAAATTTCACAATTCTGTCCATCAAATGCTGTCATTAAAAGCTATAGATAAATAGACTCTTTAATTAAAAAAAATCATGAAATAAAAGTATCTAGCAATGGCTAGTTTTCTGCTTAAAAGAAACATGACAAATAGCTCATATGAGCCACTACTTTGCATTTTTTTCTTTTTACTAGCTTGTTTCTCTAATAAAAGATACTCCATTTGTTTCTATCACATTTAATTCTTTAGACCACAGTGCCACAGAAACAGTAGCATCACATATTCTATATTTCATTTTTTTGCTTTCTATAGATAGACACAGCTACAGGTCTGCACAGCTGCACATGTGGGCACCTGCTACACATGCTATAAGGGTCTCTACCTCTTTCCAACTCCATGGATTCCTCAATCAGATGAAAATCTGGTCAGCATCATCCTTAATGACCTACTACAAGGTTGGATTACTTTGTTTGGGCTGGTTCAGAGCCAACAAAGGTATGTTTCTAACCAGAAATGTGGCACTTGCTTTTCTCATCACGGGGAAGAGAAAGAGAGAACAACAGCAAGAGGAAGGACTGCTGTGGGTTTTATTTATTTTTAATCCTTCTAGTCAGGTCTACCTAGATTAGGAGCAGACCTGAATCTATTTTAGTTATGTGATAAGATCTAGCTTATAGAGGGGATAAGGAAACAGAAAACTTTCTCTGATCTTTAATTTCATTGCTCAAAATTACTACATTGTACAATATTACTTCAGTGTGAATTCAGTATATTAACACATTTCAACTATTCAAACAGTTTAACTACTAATAGCTTCAGCAAAAGCATTTTTCACCCAGGAGTCATTATGTCATAAAAAACAGTTTTGACTAGAAGCCGAAGTTGAAGCACACATGATGAAATCCTTTCTTAAGGACGTCACATATAGTAGAGAATGAATAATGACTTTACAAGAGAGCCTACAGACTACGTTAGCTTACCTTATGAATAAACTCAGTCAGCAGGCCTAAAAAAAGAAAATGAAGCTATTTCTTAACTCTCACATGTGTCAACATATATTCATACATTGCTGTCTGACAGGCAACTTATCTCCATGACAGTTTCACTAATGTAATTTCATTAACTTTTCCATATAGTTTGAAGTAGTACACTTGGCTGTACTGAGGAAGGACATATTTAACTAAAAGAGCATAAGCCAAAAATTCCCAGGTAAAGATCAGAAAGTAATCATAAGCATCTCCCAGTAAAACAGGAGAAAGGATTGTGATTCTAGTGCACAGAGGTGTACTGGGTCTGGCTGCCATGGAATTAATTTCCCTGCAGCAGCCCATACAGTGCTGTGCTCTGCACTTGTAGCTAGAACAGCACTGGTATCACACCAGTGTTTTGTCTATTGCTGGATACTACAAGCCACTAATTAATTATATATTTTGAACAAGAACTTCAGCCTGGTGTGTGGTGAGAAGGAAACAAAGAACATCTCACAGGGTTATCTCTGAGCAGACAGCAGTGAAGATAGGATTCATTTGCTTGATAAAACTCCTCCTCAGTGTATCTAAATTTATGGCAGTCCAGGTGCACAATGCCCTCCCTCCTCCCGCCACGCATAATCATTTTCAGCCCTGATGACTAAATCAAGCTCTGTCTAACCACAAGGTACTGTTCAATAATTAAAAGCAAAAAAAATTCTTCAACTTCCTATTAGAAACCAGGTGGTGAAAGCAACTCCATTTTTCTCCTCTCTCTCTCTCTTTTTTTTTTTTTAAAATCCCTAAAAGCATGTGCCTTATATGTAGTTCCTACTTTTTCCGAAGACATTTCCTAAGTTCTCTCTCTCTCTCTCTTTAATGGAGTACTGGCAAGGTGGTTGCACTGTAAATCTACAATGTCAAAGTTGAAGTCCTCACCATGTTCTCAAGTCAGTATAATGTGGTTCTTTGAGAGTTCATGCTGAACAAATTTCTGTCAGGCTCTCATCCTAATAGACAGGCTACCTTTTGCAAATAGAAAAATCCCTGAAGACTTCTGACACAACATTACAATAGAACCATGTCTGAATTTAAGTATCTTAAAACAAAAACAAACACACACACAAAAACAACAAAAACATAAAACAAAAAAAACCCCTTCTGTTTAAAAGAAAAAACAATGTTGATTTTACATATTTTTCTTGGCATGAAGTATAAAATCTAACATTAAAAATCTAACATAAAACATTTGCAGATAGTGAGTTTGATTTGCTTACTATGTGAAGGTTTATTTGCCAATATAAATACTGCAAATATACATAAGCAAAGAGTGCAAGCCGAGGCATTTTTTTTTTCTGAACCTTATAAAATACCAAATCAGAGCATATTTATTTTATTTTTTTTTTCCGGCATGAAGTTGGCCAGGAAAACAATAACCTAAGACATGTGTAAAAAATAAAAGGATGGATACAAGCTAGAGTTCAGCAAGGAATTGTTCTCAGAAAGCAACATAATATTTAGAAAAGGCTAAAATGGTTTCCAAGTACCAGAATCTCATTGCTGCAGAAGCTTTTGGAGACTGGAATATACTCCATTCACCTGCCTTCAGATATGACATATCCTCATATCTGCCATGAGCCTGTGACCATAATGCTCATGCTTACTGGCCTCCAAGATACACCTCTTTCACATGCTGGCGGCATCTCAACCTAAAGAAAGAATGCTGAATCATTTCATTTTGTGAGGTTTCTTACTCCATCTTCTACAAAGGTGGGTGCTAGCAGCTCTTCTATAAAATATGGCTGAATTTTGGTCAGTTGCTGAGGTGCTGACATGGCATTTGAGGTCTAAAAGCTTTCCTATACTTTATATGGAATATACAGAATAGTATAAATCACTTAGTATAAATCACTTTCCAAATATTTTGGAAATTAAATATGATTAGCAGTAGTACTGATTTTAAAACCTAAATTATGTTTAAACTCTCTTTGGAATAAGATAATCCCTAAGAATAATAAACATAGAAAATTCAACCTGAGAATGAATAGGGAAGAATTGCCATACGGAGCTCAAAAGCTTTAAAATAGTTTAAGCACTGTCCCAAATCCCAAGAGAAAAAGATTATTTTATGCAGTGGTAGGTGAAGATGTTCCTCATGACTTAGAAAAGTTGTCCATGAAAGCCAGAGTTTCACAGGAGAGAGAGAAAAATTATGTTTTCCACGTGAAATAAAATTGTAGAAACTCTGTAGCATAGAAATAATAAAAAGGAATTAAAATAAACACCAAAGGAACCTGAATTATACACATCACTTGACTTTATGAAAGCAAGAGTAAAATTTAATGCTGCAAAAAGCAACGTTTACCGATGCTATTTGAGATAGTAAAGAGATAGATAAGTAAAAATGAATAGCAATAGTTACCAGATGATGCTCTTCACTATAGCGTAGAGAGCTTTTATCCCTATTCTGTTTGAATGCCTCATGCTCAAAAAGGTTTAGAAGAAAGTAAATGATATTAACAAAGACACATAGCAGTCCAACCACAACTGAGTTAAACTACAAGCAAAAGTAAACTGATCATCATCCATAAAATCAGCATACAAAACAAGATCTTAAAAGCTATACCAAAACAAATAGCATTACATTGAAGATATCACAGTGATTTCTAAGTGCTTGTTTGTCTCTTTATCTTTCAAAGCTATGCTACTTCCCTAGTTTTTTCCACGTTTTGGTCTGTGTCAGGCGGTAATATCATAATCATTAGAGGCCTCCTCTTCAATTATCCTGAATTTTCCCCAGTCTCTAATCAACTACCAAAGCCAACATTCTCTCAAATTTCTTCTCCCCCGCTACCCTGACATACTCATGTGAAAATAGCTACCTTCTCCAGCACTTTTCTCTCAAAATGTCCTCATTGTCTTGCTCTTTCTTTCAAGCCATCAAAAGACTCCGCCTTTTATTACCACTTTAAAAGTCTGGAACAATTCTGCTTCCTGATCAGCTTTCAGCTCTTATTCTTCTTTCTGATGAATGTAATCATCTGTCATGGTCTACTCATTTTGCAAAATGGGGCAGGGGGATTAAGAAAAAAAAAAGTCTACTTGATGGGTGGGCATTTTTCTCTTGGAGATAGTCCCTTCCAGAATGTCTACGTATTTCTGTTTTGTACTGTTGGAAAGAATTTCTGAGATTTCATGCAGGACAGAGAAACAATTTCCAGGTGCTTTGTTAGAAGCCTAGTTAGCTGCCCAAACCAAGCCATACACAGGCTTGCAGGCATAGAGACTCCTTGCTATAAGCCACCCAGCAAAGTCAGCTAGCACAAAGCTTGGAGTAAAATAGATAGTAAGACTTCTAAAGCAGTATTTTAACAGGCCTGATATAGGGGTTTCTGTTAGGTGAAAGGAAAAATAAGTTTCCATGACTGAAAGACAAGTTAATTTATATTGAACAGACAAAAAAGAGCTGACAGAAAGTCAGATTTATCATGTGAATAATGCAAAAGTAATGTAGCTTTTCAGTATCATAAAATGTCTATGCCATAGCAATGAGCACTAAATATTTGTAATCATACAAACATACTCAGCTACTGAGCAGAACGGTACTCACAGAATATTTGCCTAAAGCCTCTTTCACAGAGAATATTGCATATTATTCCACTAGGGATACTCCCAGCATAGGCCTGACTCCTTAGATTTATAAAGACTTTTAGTCCCAGCTGCAGCATTTTTCCCATTTTTCTTTTTGTTCTGAAAATTCCTTACCTTTCCAGTTGCGTCAAGCCATCAATCTTCATTAAGACTCCCTCAGCACACACTTTTTAAATTAGGGTATCAATATTAATCCAGAAAGGGTCTATTAGAAAGATATCTATCTATTAGAAAGCCCAAAAGATACTGCTTGGAAACTAACCCATCATCTGATTTTTTTTTTTTTTTAATTTTTATTTATTTATTTTTTTTGTCTGAAGTGTATTACTTTTTAAATTTAGAATGCTTTGGGATAAGGATTTGTCGCCCACTATTTTATTTTTGTACATCATGCTGCATCATTACATTTAAACAGCAAACAAGAAATCTTTACAACAACCTTTCTCTCAGTTACAAACATCCCTTTGATAATAAGTGTTAAATCCTTACAGTCTTCTTTAAAATGCTACTTCTAATGAGGGCTGCCTGTGCCCTGCCTTCACTCCATTCTTTGCTGCTCCACTATGCTGCCAATTAAAATGAAAGAGTAAAGGAGCACACATGAAATAAATTAGTAAGTAGAAGCTGGAAGTTTTCTTCTTCAGCTTGCTACAGACAAAAGTGATCAGAAGATCCAAAAATAGTCAAGTACAAAAAACGGAACAGATTCCAATAACTGCTCTGAAAGAGACCTGCTATGTTTTAGATACTATTTCCTCTTAATATTATTTGATTTGCAAACTAATTTGATTAGCCTACTCTGAGTTTAGTTTGGCAAAATATTTTTTATTCCTACAGGATGCAATGTCTATAACTGTTGTCAAATTTTTAACAGATTTTAGTATTTATAAACTGCAGGTGTTTCACTTAATTGTTGGAATACATTAGTGTCATGAAAAAGAAGAAAAAAATGTGATTCTTAAATGAGGTGAATGTGAGTGCCTAAGGCATACGATGAGGCATTATACCTGTTTAATACAGGAAAAAGTAATTATATACAGGTCTGAGTTCCTTGTAAAGGAACACAGGTTTTATATATATATGGGTTATAGGTACCTGTATAGGTTATATATACAGCTTATAAGTATTGATGTGGGATGTATATATATAAAGGCAATAAATAGGAACAAGTTGACTTTGTTTTGTGCCAGTGTTTATAGGCTGTGGTTACAGAGCAATTAAGCAATTAAGTTTAAAAATAGGAACAGTGCTTTTTCAAGGAGAAACATCCTGATCTACACTGCACGTACACGCTTAGCTTACGTGCCTTCAGTGTAATGAGATCTGCACAAAATTGCTTAGTCAGGCAGGAGCCATCCTTTGCATACAAGGTGTCTGTGAGAATAAAAATAATAATTCCCCACATAAATTAATCTCTGATAAAACTCTATTAACTTCAGAAGGATTATAGCAATGATTTGTTATATGTTTGAATTAAAAGTTGTAGCATGGAACTTACTCCGGAATATTCTCCAATATGGGCCAGAAATAGGCAATGAATTTTGAAACACACTGTTATAAGTGAAGGACATGCTATAATGGTTGATATGTAAGGTATACAAACATCAGAAAATGACATGTTTTCCAAAGTAACTTCAATCCTTCTCAATTTGCATATGAAAATTTCTGAAAACATTCCGCTTTAATGAATAACTCATTTCCCATGACTTGCATGAATGCTAAAATAAGCATCAGCAAGGAATAATGACTTTATTTGAAAATGAGCTACTCAGTGTCTTATTTTGGGGGGTCCAGAAAGCACCACATAATGGCACCATAGTTTATAGCAAGAAATGAGAAGACACTGTGCCTGCTAACAGCATCTGAGACTCGTTCTTATTTCTTGCTCCAGTTACGTATGGTAAATGGTGCCTGAAATTCAATCGCAAGCTCAGGTACACCAATACTTAATGAATATTTTAGCAAGGAAAATATTACTTTTAGGGTATTTTGACAAATTTTCCTTCAAACTGAAAGCAATTTGGGGCAAAAGAAGTTTGGACTTTTCAAGATCATATCTGAAAACGATTTACTCTTTCTCTTTCTTTTGTTTTCTAAAATAATAAATATACCTAGTTAGTAATTCTCTATACTTCTATTTTACCATTATTTTCTTTTGAAATGTTTCAATTATCCTTGAAAATCAGCCTCCATTGATGATTGCAATCCATCACCGCTAATATGGTTTCTATTTCTTAAAGATTAACTATCTTGATTTACCTTACTACTCAGTTTAAAAAATATCATTAAGCAGCCACTGCTTTATAGAAATCACTTTATGGTATATTAGAACAATTTCTTTTTGAGCCAAATTTATCGTCTTATAAAAATGTATAAAAATGTAAAAACAAAAAGTATAAAAATGTATAAATGTATAAATGTAAAAAATGTAAATGTTACATGTGTAAATGTTACATGTATAAATGTAAAAAATGTATAAAAATGTCCCAGGAAAGTTCTTGGACTGTTCTTTAAATCCTCTTTCTAGGAAGTGCTTTAAAAATATTTAATAACTTCCTTCAGCACTTTTTCTAAGCACTGAAGTAATATAAAATATATTTCCGTGTTGCTGTAAAATGCAGTCATATTTTTTGTTTGTTTGTTTCGTTTTTCTTTCTTTTCATGAGAATATACTAACCATTCAGCATAGGTGGAACCAACGATGACAAAAAGTTATTCCCGCTTCAGAATGGAGGTTAAATTTAGGACACACTTAAATCTCCCAAAAGAGTCTAGTCTGCATATTTTCCAGGGCTGACTATCTCTTTCTGCAGATAACTTTTACCTGAGAGATCCTGTAATGACCTGTATCTGTTTGGTACTAACTGTTGTCAGAATCTGAGCAAGCTCTACTTCAGTGTGCGTTTTACCATGTATGTGCCTCCTGAGAAGTCCAAATAGTGCTGAAGGTATTATTTAAGTTTTACCTATATATCAGCTGTGAAAAGTGGAAACCTGAAATGTAGGAACTACTCTGTCTGACTGAAACTGAACCCTGGTCTCCTGAATTAAGAGAGGGTACAAACCATTGCATCATAGTTTATTGGCCTTCATCCCTACAGTTGAAGTTGAAGGGCATTTTAAAAGTAATGTTTAGTGTACAGGCTTAAGCTGAAGTATTTTTCAAAGTGAGGACTTCTATTTACAAACTAAGAAGGAATTAATGGTGGGCACAAAGGTAATGTTAGAAATTTAGAAATTTAGAAAGTAACTAGTGCAGATGATGTGAATTGGAATGGAAAGGAATGGAACAGAAAGGAACAGAAAGGAATGAAAAGGAATGGAATAGAACAGAGTAGAGTAGAGTAGAGTAGAGTAGTTCAGTTGAAAGTGACCTACAGAGGTCACCAAGTTCAACTGCCTGACCACTTCAGGGCTAAGCACAAGTTAGAGCATGTTATTGAGGGCATTGTCTAAACGTCTTTTGAACACTGACAGACTTGGGGCATCAACCACCTCTCTAGGAAGCCTGTTCCAGTGTTTGGTCACCCTCACGGTAAGAAATTTTTCCTAATATCTGGTCTGAACCTCCTTGCTGCAGCTTTGTAACATTCCCACACTGCCTAACTAAAGGTCACTGGCAGATCCAGCAGCAACATAGCATCTTATGCTCTCCATATTCATAATAATGCTTTCATTACTATAAGGAGCAAAAGAACAGGCCTTTAATTCATCTCAACAAGAAAAAATTAGGTAGTTTCAGGAAGGTGAGGTGGATTATTATTATTAAATTGTGGATGTGTCAAACAGTAAGATTTTTCAAGGAAGAAAAAAGGTGAACAGTATTTATTTACTAAATGTTTCTCAACCACATAGATAACTTGAAAAATACACCTACATAGTAATCTGCAAAACATATAAACTAATGCCTGCAGTGCAAGTACACTCTAATAAATTGGATTATCTATAAACTAAATAAGTAATAATGTGTATTATTTTTCTAAGTATGATTTATGCCACTGTTCATCACATGTCATTATAAAAAATACACAATTAGAGATCCAAGCAGAAACTTTACTCAATTCAACTGTCTGCAAAATGTTATATTATGCTTGCATATTAATTTAATAACTGTGAATCAAGAGAAGATATGCAACTTTTTTATCCATCTGGAAAACTAAGATTCAGAGGAAATCCTTATTTCTAAATCAGATATTCTCTAACTTGTCTTTGTCATTCAACCTTAAATGGGCAAATAGCCTAAGTTCTATACAGCTATTTTGTATTGAAAAAATGTTAATTAATAAGCTCTTCACTTTTCTCTGTATGAGCAAGGCTATAAACCTGCAACATGTCAATGCATAACACAGAGGAAAACATGTTTTTCTAGTTTTTAGGTCTCTTTGTCATTCCCTGATGGACTATATTGGCAGCAGTTTTTGCATATATGCCCTTTATGCATGTATGCCCTAGTATATATATACAATTACACCTTGCTCTTCTGCCTATGACATAGGGAGGACCACTCAGCAGGACTTGTTATCCTTAACTGCAGCATTTTGCAAAACAAACAAACAAACAAACAAACAAAATAAAAATTTACTATAATCTGTAGGCTAACTCAATATCTGATCAAAGAGCTAAGACCTGCCCATTTGCACTTGCTTTTCACATGAACAAATTCATTGTTTGACATTGGTTTCAGTGGGCAGACAATATTGTAAATGGAAGTCATAAAATATTCATATTATACTTACAATATATTCACATTACACTTACACCATATTCACATTACAGTGTTAAACTGAATCAGTTCTTATATAGATTGTGTGCTCCAGTGAAAACTAGTATTTTATACCTTTTCATGAACCTTTTGCCCTGGCTCCATTCCTTCAATATGCTCTGATTCAGCAGGCCCTTCACCAGCTGCAATTTTCCTTTGAATATGTGCATTTTGTTCGCGCAAAGCTACAATCTGCAAAAGATAGAAAGGAAATGGTCATATGTATAAGAAAACCAAAAATCACTTAGCAGGTGGTTTGTTAAATCTAGTGACATTTTGATACCAAATTGGCCATTTGTAGCATCTGCAAAATTAGGTCTATACATGCAGAGAGGTTTTAAAAAAACAAACACAGCAAACAAGCAAACAGACTTATATTATTAATGATTAAGGAGTGTTAAGGATACAAAGGAATGACAGAATGTCAGGATATTCAGCATTATGTCTTGCTTTATCTTCTATCTTTATTATTCTTTCACATTGAACACAATGGTTACCAAACTAGCATTCAGGATTGATAAAACTCAGTAGTACTGCTTCCGAGAAATAAGAACATACATATTCCTTGTATTTATGTTTATGTTTATGCAATACAGTTTAACATACCTCTTACAAAGTATGTCTTGTCTTCAGTAAGCTTTTCAACTACCTACATATTATGTAACACTATAAGGCAACAATATTTGGCATAATTCTTAGTGGTTTTCATGCTAAATTCTCTTTTGAAAAAGAAAAGGGTAATATTCTTGAGGATGAAGTCATATATGCTTAAATTAAATTAACAGAAGACATTAATAAAAATAAATGTGCATGAATACCATCATAATTATTGAAAACTGGACAGTCAGAACCTTTGGTTCAAGTCCAAGTACTACCTCCTAAGATATGATAAAACATATCACATAGTTTTTTCCTCATTAGCTTCTGAATGTGGTCCTCAAATCTTTAGATTACTTTTCTAAATCACTATTACAGACATTATTTTCCTATTTAGCACACTTGCAAAGCTTTTGAACCGGACCACAGTAACATATTTCAACGTCACTTGAATCTGAAGTGAGTGTAAAATTGCAGAGATGCTAGTACTCCCATAGTTAAGTCCTAAGATAGCTTTTTATCTTGTCTAAATTTGGATCCCTACTAACTTTGCCAAACTCAGTCAAATAAATTGAAAATTTGCAATAATATATATATATATATATATATTCTTTTAGAAGAATGAAAAAGAGTTGTGGATTTAAATTTAAATCTAGAGTACTAGTTCTCTAGCTGGAACTTTCTAAATGTTGTGGCTTAATATGATGAAGATACCCTAAAACCTAAAAAATGTTCCTTAACCTTGCTTTCTTCTCACAGGCATGTTGGTCTCTACAGACCTTTGTACAGTTCTATACTTCCTGAGAGGCTATTCATTACCTCATTATAATTCCAGGCTTTAGATAACTAATTTACTGTGAACACAATATAAGAGTGATTTTGTAGTTGACAGCTCAGGGTACCTCAGAGCTTGGAAGTAGGAGAACATTGCTGGGTGTGTTAGACAGTAAGATTTGGAGTGAATCAGAGAATAATGACTGGTAAGGGACCAGATAAAACAGAGCCCTTGCCATTAGGTTTATAAATTTTCTGACATCCTTAGGAGAAGCCATTGTTACTATTAATGTGTATCTTATACTATAAATTACAAGAAGAATATTCTGGGTACATTTCCTACATGTAAAAACTTTTTCTTGAAATCCTGGCCTGTGACCCCACAACAGAGCATACTCTACTTAGGGCAAAAATGCCCTTAGGTATCCTGTATCATCCATTGGCTTAAGGCACAAATACAATAGCTGAGCTGAAAATCTTGAATTTATCTGGCTGGCACAGAGCAGGATAACTGAAAAGCTAAAGTGCTGAATGCTAAGATTAAAGTGGTTATCTGATCCCTTCTGTAAAAGTTGGAGAGAGAAACACTGTCAGCAGATCTTCTGTGTCTGAAAGAGGTGGGATGAACAACATGCATATCTTTTCTCCTGACTGAAAACCCGTGCTTATATTAAATTTAGGTGCTTGCATTATGATGGCTAAATAGAAGCAAAATTGATTCCATCAAGGAAGTGAAGAAATTTAAGGAAAAAAATCATGTTATGAACCAAAAGTATGCTGCTAGTATAGCATACTATAGTATAGCATTACTATACTATATATATGATATATTCCTATACTATACCATTGTTATACTATATATACACTATATACCATGTATTATTACACTATATACACCTAGGGGTGCTGGTTGACAGGAAGCGTGTCATGAGCTGTCAATGTGTGCTTGTTGCACAGAAAGCCAACTGTATCCTGGGCTGCATCAAAAGAACCATGGCCAGCAGGTCGAGGAAGGTGATTCTCCCCCTGACTCTGCTCCTGTGAGATCTCAGTCTTGTTTTAGCTCTGGGACCAGAGCACAAAAAGGAAATAGACATATTGGAACAAGTCCAGAGGAGGCCCACAAAGATGACCAGAGGGCTGGAGCAGCTCTCCTGTGAAGAGAGGCTGAGAGAGTTGGGGTTGTTCAGCCTGGAATAGAGAAGGCTCCAGGGAGACCTTATAGCTGCCTTCCAGTACCTAAAGGGGGGCTACAGAAAAGCTGGAGAGGGACTCCTTGTCAGGGATTGCAGTAACAGGACAATGAATAATGGCTTTAAACTAAAAAAGAGTAGGTTTAGATTAGAGATTAGGAGGAAATTCTTCACTGTGAAGGTGGTGAGATACTGGAACAGGTTGCCCAGAGCAGCTGTGGATGCCCCATCCATAGAAGTGTTCAAAGCCAAGTTGGATGGGAGCAACCTGGTCCAGTGTGAGGTGTTCCTGTCGTGGCAGGGGATTGGAATTAGATGATCTTTAGGGTCCCTTCCAACCCAAACCATTCTATGATTCTATAATACAGTATAGTTGGTCTTGCCCACTCCTCAGATGTGGTGGGGAAAATTGCTCCAGTTACCTCATGGATGCTTTTTTTCCTCTCAGTGTGTATAACAGTACAGACAAATAAACTTAGTTATATGCTTTCAAAAGTATAAGGCCTCTATGTAGGCTAAATAAAATCCTATTCTGATTTTTAAATAGTTGCATAATCAATTTCTCTATTGACTTTTTCTTCAATGTTTTTGTTAATTAAATTGTATTTAAAACCATCTGCCAGTAAAGGATTTAAATGTAGTTACTGTAATCACCTTGTTTTAATTTTGTTTTCCATGGAATATACACTTGTATGTAGAGATATAAAAATATTTAAATTAATTAATAAACACATAAAGATAAAATATTACAGGTGTTTATTTTTGTAGGATTCTTTCTGATATTTAAAACAGTGATAAATATTTTTGACTTGATTATTTCATTTTTATACTTCAAAGTTTTTAAGTTACTATTAACTTTACGAATTTTAGAACTAGTTAATTTTTGTGGATAAAAGAAGCTCTAAACAACATATACAGTGTTATACAGTCCCCTAAAAACAGTAAGAAGCTGGATCAATTAAACAATGTTAGACCTTTTTTGGCGTCAAAATGTCAAAGATTTCAGGCCTTTGAAAAGCTAGTTGTTATATACTTTTCCTACCTTAAACTATTGAACTTGTTTCTTTGATCTTTCAACATTGAAACAAATCTGTTCTAGCCAATTAAACTCTGATTCCCATTTTTTACTTTGCTACAGCTGACAGACCTACAAGGTTTTTATTTTTATTAGTTTTATATTTTTCTTAAGTTGAAATAGTCCAGTCAAAAATGTGTTTCTTTCTACATGGATGGTATGATAAGCCAAACTTCTTGTGAATATATTATGTCAGTTTTCCATCCAGCTCTCATCTAAGTCTTTCAGAGAACAGTGAAACTGACTACTTGGATGTCCTCCTACATTATTTTATCATAACAGTCTATATTTAAACAATGTTAAATATCAGATTTCAGTCTACTGAGAACATAATTTAAACTCCCAGTCCATCTTTTGACTTTGCTTTAATTTTGAGAGGGATAGCTTATGTGAAGGTTTAATTAATGTCTATCATTTTATATGGTAATAATTAGGTGTAGCGCATGGAAAAAAGGATGCTTTGGGGTGGTTTCCTATGCCGTTTACCTAAATGGAATTTAAATCCTAATTCATAAGCATAAATTCACTTTTTTTTTTTTTTTTCCAAATTATATTTCTAATTTATATTAATCTCAACACAGCATTTCAGAAGCCACTGGTTAGACTTTTAAGAGACATTTAAATAAGATGATTGATTGAAATTATTTTAATTGTACTATGACGGAATAATGACAGGATTTGTCATTATTAATATTTTATTTTAGTTACAGGGATAGAAATGCATGTGAATTTTCTTGACATTTTATATATAACTTCTGAAAAGAATTATAATGGTAATCACTCTTGTGTATCATCAGGATCTTGTATTAACAATACATTGTACTTCTTTCATTCTTTGATGGAGGAAAGACACAGCATGGAACGTACACCTGCAAAATCTTTTCATTAAAAAACAAATTGAACCTTTTGTGAATCTGAGTAAAAGCTAGGTATTATGAAAAGAGAATTTGTCATGGGACATTTAAAACCAAACAAAGGCAATTATGTCATATTTTATGTGCTCCTCAAGGCAGGTTTAGAAAGGATGCCCCTCATTCAGTGGGGGTCACCTGAATGCCTGCTGTAAATTGTAAGAACAGGACTTGCATAAAAACTTCAGATATGTCAAAATATTAATTTTAATTGTATTTCTTCTTGAGTAAAAATAAATCTTTTAATAATTCTGTTCAAAAGAGACTTTGAATATTTAATTAGAAAGCCACTGGATAGTTTCAAATTTTACTGTAATTTTAATGACTCTGTCAGCTGAGGTGTGACAGATTTAGGTGCAGTACTTTAAGACATTTGTACCTACATCCTTGCAGTCTGAGTTTATCAGCAGGATATCAGAAGCAGCATAAGTGCATGCCCAGGAGATGCCATTCACAACTTCGCACTTGAACACAGTTTTGTGTGATGCAAGACCAGGAATGCTGATATCCAAGGCACAGAAATGCATTCTCCATTATGAGGGCAGGGAATGTTACAATTTTGGATTGGTAGCTAAAAATGACTGTTTCCACTGTTCTAAGAGATCATATTAGGTTCCAAGCCTCTACTACCTACAAAAGTATCTCTATCACTTTCTTTGTCGTGATACTTAACTCCTTGTAACCATTAATTCACTTGTCTTCATAACTGCCCTCACAATGGAAGATTAAAATACTAGTGGTCCAGATATCTCAAGAATGATATTTGTGTTAGGAACACATTTTCTGTTGAAGACGGAGGGTAAATACTTTTCAAAGTGCAGAGGAAACCTATTCACAGGTAAAGGGACAAATATTTGAAATTTATTAGCAGATTGCTCCAATCTACAAAGTTATTGTAATTTACAAACCAAAAGCAAAACAAATTATCAAAGTGGTATCTTTCCATCCACTGCTTTCCTGCTTTTTTATCCCTCTCCTATGTTATCACTTGCAGCCTCATGATTGCTGAATAGTAGCAATTATAGTACTGCATAGTGTACACTTACCTGCATTTTTTTTTTTTTCATATATTCACAACACTGGATAAATTACTGTTAGGTTGCAAGACAGACAGCTCATGAAATCACAGCCAAAAACTCTGTATAGGTATATAAGTATTCAAACTGGTAAGATAAGATTTCAATGGAAATCTCCCTTTATAATACAGTTGCAAGTGATCTGAATGAGCAGTTATATTTTTCCTATAAATCAAAAGTTTACTGAGATTTTAAATCTTTTTCTGGCAAAAAGATTAGCTATTTCTAGTCTATAAACATATTCCAACTGAAAACTTCCATTTTTAATGATGCCTAAGATGTACATGCCTGAAGACCTAACATTCATTCCCTGTGCACTTGTTTATGTTGAGTTACCTGCCCTGGCATAAGAAACCAGGCAGGAAAGGCAAAATCATGACCCAGTCAAAGAGTATTCCTTTAGACACAGAAGTGGTTCTTGTTGTTGGGGAGAGGCCATCACAGCCTTAGCACTGCAAGCTTAGTGGAGAGACTGGAAATCAAAATGGACTAATCTGATAAAAGAGTTACAAGAGGCACTGGCAGCAATTTCCAGCTGAGGCAGCTGCTGGGAACTGAGATCACATGAGGAATGGCTCTGTCATAAGAAAAGGATGGCTGAATGCCCAGGGCAAGCAGTGGGGTCCATGGCAGGTCTACCTTGAGGCCTGCCAGGCGATGCGAGGTCTGTGTTAGGTCTCTGGAATTTCACATCCACTTTCTCTGTGTAAATTTTGGCATAATAAAACATATTTTGCATGGAAGAAAACAATTCTAAGTTACATCACGTTGTCACTGTTTGCAAGCTCCTGGAGGAAACCTTGCATGTGCCAAACCACAGAGTCGCCCAGCTAAGAGCACAACAGCAGTTGCAACCACAGGCCTGTACAAAGGCAGCTGGATCACAGGCTCTCACCGTGAGAAGCAGAGGTACCAACCCAGCACCTGCTGTGGTGAAAAGTCATACTTGGAGCACTGCAAAATATTCTCTGAATTAGCAGCTTGATCCACGTTTCAGCAAGACCTGTTTGATTTCAGTACCAACTATGATACAAGGCACCAACTTAGGTTATTTTGGCAGACATTCAGATCCCTGCCATCTAAGCCTTCACAAGGAATCTTTTTCTTAATACAAACTTCTGAAAAGTCCTTCTGAAAAACACAGGGAGGATGTGTGTGTGACTTAACCACCTTCTCACCATTCACTAGACAACAGCAGCTCAAAGTCTAAGATTCACCAACTTTTGTCAAATAATGAAAACTTCACCCACCAAAGTGTGTGACTTTGGTAGATGGGATAAAGAAAACCCCGAAGGCAGATAGCAATTAATTTTTATCAACAGAAAAGGAAAATCTTTCCAGTGAATAACATGAAATGAAAAAAAAATAAATCTTTTTTTTTTTTTTCATTCAATTTAACCAAACCTGAAACTCCATTTTTGTTGCAGGTTTTGTTTTTTGGGAATTTCTGTTGTGACTTCACACATTCTAAAATCTCAGTAGTTGTGAACTTTCTTTTAACACTGGAATTTAAATTTTTCATCAAATTTTGGTCTTGCAGATCAAGACTATTTTACTTGATAAAGACTATTTGAAACCACAGTTCAAACATTTCTGATTAGTTAATAGTAGATGCAATTGAAAGACAGGTTCAAGAATTAAAAATGAAATAAATAAACTAAACCAATGGACTTTAGTTTCCATTGTGACATGGCTCTTTATGAAGACTCATAGGATCTGCAATACGTATCCACACATTAAAATACATAGCTCTAAAATCTTAAGAATGACAGCAAATTTGTACTGCTTTTGAAAAGCTATTTAAAAAATAAAATAAATCACAAATACTACTTAAAGCATCAACTTTAACTATTTAGTTAACTGAATAGTTTAACTTCAACTAACAGCACCAACTGTTTCATCTATTCTTCTCCCCGCTTCCTGGTCATATAGTTTTAATGGATTCCAGTCCACCCTTTTATTTCAGAAAATCTGCTTTGCTGCAATCACCAGTAAGGGGACAAGTAGGATTACCTCTACACCAATGTGGTCTTTTATGATGGATCTCCAGGCCATTTTCCAAGGAACAGAATCATTAAAGCTTCTGAGTACCTTGCTTTTTGTGTAAGGCTCATGAGAGGTTTTAGAAGGGTTGATCTTAAGAAAAGACCCATTGTCTGATGCATCTGCTTTGTAAATTACTGAGACAAAGACATTATAAAAACGTGTCTCTGTGTAGCTTTCTTTCCCCATAACTTGCCTAATAAAAGTATTCCCCTCCCCTCCATCCCCCTCCCCTCCCCTCCCCTCCCCTCCCCTCTCCTCTCCTCTCCTGTAGCACAAAATATTAAGGCAAAGAAACAAATTTTATTTTATGTCTCTTCCAACCTAGATGACTCTGTGATTCTGTGATTTACTTTTTTAACAGACAACCAAATGCAGAATCTTGGATTTGTCGCTCTATAAGATGAAATTAATTAAAACCTTCCAGAATTTTACAGACATTAACAAACACACATTCTGGCTTAATAAACCAAACTCATCATAAATCCATAAAGAACCTTTTAAAACAACAGATAAAAATTAATCTTCTTGAAGTTGTCTTTAATGCCAAAATTCTTTAGATTTTCCACTCAGCAGTGTAGGTTCTGAGCTTTCCAAACAGTTATATTTAAAAACACAGTTATAAATTTTTTTTTTTTTCACAACAGTTGAAATAACTACAGACTGTGCAGCATTGTAAGCAACATTAGCCACACTTTGAGAAAACAAAAGAAAAGTAAAAAAACAAACAAACAAAAAAAACCACCAAAACTTTCCAGATTGCAGAAATAACTTTACAAGGTAGGGATTGAAACCTTCAGCAATAAGAGCCCCCCTTGGGGGCTCAGTATGGTGAAGGAAAAACACATAGTGTTTTTTTTTTTTTTTTTTTTTTTAACTTGGCAGATTGTCCTCTTCCATTCAACTACTTAAATGAATCAGACAAATTTATAAGTTGGGCTTTTGTAGCATTTTGAAAATTCACTTTTAAAATAAGTGTTCATGCCTGACTGACAACCTCAGCTAGGTTTATGTTATGTTTGTCTGGATTCCAGTACATTTTCTTGCTAGTGAGCTTTCCAGAAACTTTACACAATTGAGCCAAAACATATCCTGACATGTCAAGAAAAATACTACTTTATTCAAAGACAAAAAATGGTAGGAGTTATGAATAGTACATATTTTCAATATTTTTGCACTATATCCCTTCATTTTTGAGTTTACTGACCTTCTATTAATACTTGATGTTTAGGTTTCATTACTATGAAGAAATCCTCATTAAGGTGAGAGCAACCTCATGAGGAAATTTTTATAACCTTGTTGATTAGACAGTGGTAGACCTAACAAAAACAGACCTTGTATATTTATGCATTACGGAGCTTAAAAAAGCAGGAAAATAAAATAAATAAATCAATCTATATGCTTATACTCCTTAGTGGCCAAGAAGCATTGCCCTATCATTACTAGAAAGCCAGCATGTGCTGGCTAATGCGGCTCGAGAATTTATGTTCACATTTATATCAATGTTATTAAACCTGATCAGAGGAGCATTGTAAAAGATACTTGGCTTAAAAAGTCAGTCAGGTGGCAAAAGGGGGAGGTCATACGCTGAGATGCGGCCCTGGGTGAGACTACTAACCATACTTGTGATCTTTCACTGTTGGTGGTTGGTGCTCACGATACCTATTGACAGGTTCTAGGTGTCAATGTTTCATCAATGTGTCTCTGAGGGCACTTTTGTTTGTGACCAGGGTACTGTGGTCCAGTGGCAGCTCATGGCTGGCCCACGACCCACTCAGCTAGCCGCAGGGTCAGCTCAGAACTTACATCCTCTGAGGCCATCAGTGAGCACAGTCTCTTTCCGAACCAAGTGCCTGGACTGGCAGCCATTTTTATGCTTTAGATGTACTAATACACCAATGTTTTGTGCTGGTAATAAGGCTTTATTAGTCTCCTTCATTTCACTCATAATGATGAGTTCTGAACCAAATTAAGTTTTATCGTGCAAATAACTGCTTTGTGCTATTGCGCATGGTCTACAGCATGCACCATTTATTTCTATGATATACTGGTAATGCTTTGTAAACAGAATAGAAGCCATTTAAAGCAATTGTGCAGTTACTATTATGAAAAAAAAATCTGTCAGGATTTTTCACAGAAGATTACTGGGTACATTTCAGTACATTTTCTTCAGAAACTCTTATGAAAGTAAACAAAAAGGTGCTACTTTTAATTTGCCACAAAAATTGTACACTGAAACATGATACAGTGGATGAACTGTTTTTTACATAGACTAGCAAAATGGAAATATAATAACAAATATCAATTACATGGTTGTATCACAGTGCGTATTTGACAGCTACTGACTAATTTCTCTCTTTTTTTTTTTTTTTTAACCAAGCTAAACAAAATTATTATGCTTTCATTATTACTCTCACAAAGGCACTTGTAATGTACCCAAACCAGGATACAAAATCCCAAGAGTCCTTTGGTAGCAGAGGGAATTATTTCCAGCTGGCCAGAACTGAGAACAGATTTGGCAGATCTTCATTGTTTACTACAATATGTGTACCATATATTGTATTTATACACACCTTGCATATATGTATATATGCACACTCTGTATATATATATATACAAACATATATTTATGCATGGTGTGCATACACATATATATATTTGTACATTCAAACTAATTTTTGATATCCAAGACATTGAAAAAAACATAATTGAAATAATGTGCATCTAGGGTTTTATGTATTTACTCTTAGTATATAAGCATTT
The DNA here is from genome assembly GCF_047663525.1 of Anas platyrhynchos. Lineage (NCBI taxonomy): Eukaryota > Metazoa > Chordata > Aves > Anseriformes > Anatidae > Anas > Anas platyrhynchos. Next base: position 52,841,249 of record NC_092587.1, on the reverse strand, counting down.
AATTGATAACTACCAATGCTCAAGGTAAAATAAATTAGCTATTTACACTGCAAATCCATTTTCCTCCTCTGATTACATTAATATATTTCTCTGAGTCAAAACAGTCTTCCCAAAATAAAATTTTATATGCTTTCTCTGTATAGTGTAATCTAGAGAATTTAAGAGTTTAGATTTATTTTAAGTGGACATGTCTGCTATGAAAAACCCACTATTCTGTATGTGTAGTCAGTTTTATTAGATTTTCCATATACTGTATCTGTATTAAAATCACCATCTGTGTTACTGATTGTACAGAACATGAAAATACAACAGATAGGGTATGAATAAAAATCGAGAAAAGAAATGAACCTTACCCCAAAATTACAATTAAGAGCATCAAAACCCTGATTGGCATTCACAAAGAGAGGAAATCCCAATTTAAACCTTCTAACTCAGTCTGTTGAAATCAAAGTACTGTAGAGTGAATCAAAGTCTAAATTTCAGAAACTTAACCCCACACACCCATTTAATTTCAGTAAAAATGTTAATATTTGTTTCAGTGACATTCTTACTGATAGCCATTTTCTAATGCAAAGAAATTATATATATATATATATATTTGTAACTATGGATCCATGGATTATGCAACTAAAAGTATATAACCTACACCATCCAGCTGCAATGTTAAGTGAGCTGGATCATTTCTCACAGATTGAACCAAATAGAATAAGTTCTGTACAACACTCTGTACAAAGTAATTCCACCTATACATTGATAATACCTATAAATATGATACATATTTTCTAATGCTGACATTCAAGACATCATTGAAGATCCAAAAGAATTGTATCTAATTTTCTCAATCAAAACTGAAATATTTTTTATGTTTTTGACCCTAAGTAAAATTATTTCTAGATTCACTTCTGTTTCAGACATACGATGGGAACAGATTTAAAAAAAATAGTTGTTAAAAATCTAATGATATGTGTACTTTTTGAGATAAACGTTTACCAAGATACATCTATTCCTCCCAGCATACTCTCTCTTCCTATTTTTCTCACAAATATTTTAACACTAAGCAATTTTATCAGTTAGCAGACCAGTATAAAAATGTAAACAATTTTCTTGGTATTTTCCATGAAATATAGATTCTGTTAGTCAGACTTGTGGACCTTGCTCTGTCTAATGACAAATGAGAGCCAATATAGACCTCTGAGTGGAAATCATGTATATTCATTCCCTTAATTCATGTTATTGCTGACACAGCTCACAGACATTAGCTTTTACCATCTTGTTAGTTAACTGTGTTTTGAATCTGGAGAATACTCAAGTGCACTATTGGGCTGAGGTGATCTAATATGAAAATGCAAATGATATATATTCTGGTTCATGCTAATTAGAATATTGATTAATAAATATGAACGTATTGAAGCTTAAAGTTGATTTTATTTATTGACTGAAGTCATTAACTAAAATCTTTTCTTCAAATGTAGCATGTAAGGCCAATTTATGCATTAAAATTTTCATTATGGAGAGTAATAGGCATAAAACATAATACTGTGATCTTGTTACACTATTTAATACCTGTTTTGAGACTTAGTGGATGTAGATGTTCTTAACAAATCAAGTAATGTTTAACAAATAAACACAAAATTGCTTAATCGTTACAAAAAGCACATTAACTAAATAATAAAATATTGTTCCAGCAGATCATAAACGAAGCAAAATTGGTGTGTTTTGTATTTTCATCAAGATGGATGCACAAGAAGATTGTTAAGGATAAAGAATCAACAAGACTGATTCTTGCAGTGATATTATCTTGATCCCCTTGAACATCTCATTTGACAATGTCAAATGACCCTGAAGCTGATGCAGATGAAAAGATAATCAGCTATGTTCTTAAACCTGAATTTATACATCTAGTGCATAGTAAAATGGCATATATTTCAAAGCCTATGAATCCCAAAATAACAGATCAAACAGAAGTGATATATTCTTTTTGATGTCTTATGAAAAGGCAGTGAGCAAATTAAACATTAGGCATTAAAATTTTCAATGATATTCTTTGTAAAAGCAATAGCAAGCCCTATAATGCAAATCAGCTAAGCGTAACTTTAAACATATGCTATGTTCTTTACTTTAACAAGTTAGTGTGTTTAAAGTAAGGCATTTGCTAACATAACTTTATGAAACCAAGGTCTATAAGCGTTGTATGCCATTGATTTGTAAGCTACCTAAACAGGCTGCCAAATACATGATTTTGAATTCAATTTGAAATTATCCCAGTGTCAAATCTCATGCTGTGAACAATCTCTAAGCAAAACATGTACAAGTAACCTTCTGGTTTAATAATCTCCTGGAGGTTCATGTGTACAAGCAAACTATTGTGAAATATGCTCAGCCACACCTCTGGTTCCTGCCATCCCTGCTTTCTTCCCTTAACTGGTATTTCTTTGTCTGTCTTGCCATGTCCCTTTCTTCTTTTATTCTACTCTGGGTGAGGAATAGGTGGTAAATAAAAAATCCATGGAACCTGTGCTACAAACTTAGAATTCTCCTATTCTGTAATTATCTGGCATAAAATAGAGAAGATATCCGTTTATAACTCTGAGACATGTTCTTCAACTTTGGTTGTGTCACATATTGATCTAGTTCGGTTTTGCAGAAATGTCAGGCATACTCCATGATCGCTATTTACTGTTGAGTGTAATGCATTGTAGAGACCCTCAAAATAATAACTGAATTTCACATGAAAATGGAAACTTTTCATACATGTTGATTAACTGCAGAATAGTTGCATTTTGTATTGAGTCCTGAATGGTATGTCCTATTGTCATTTAGACTTGGACCATTATGCAGAGCACTGTCATTCCTTCCCTTCCTGCAGTCCCAGTCTATTAAAAAATAAACAAAACAAACAAACAAAAACAAGAGGCATGCAGCTGGGTAAGGGCTTGTACTCACAAATTTAACTCCTCAGCATGGAGTTATGACATGGTGGGCCTGCTAGGATTCATGCAACATACCAGGATTTATGCAGTGTACCATAACTGCCTGCTACATGGTGCACCTGGCTAGACACTGCAACAGCCATCAGCTGTCAAAAACCAAGTTATGAAATTTAGTTGTGCTTATCTATCAATACTTATGAAATGGATAATCATGCCCATGAAATCTATTGGATTGCACCCTACTTTTTCTTCTGTAAGAACAGTAAAACCCAATTAAAATAACCTCAGTGCTTTCAGGAGCAAGAATATTCAGAAAGCACCAGATCAGCCTGACTCTTGTGATATTCTCAGAGCTCCTACAATGCTAAAAAGGAGTAAGTGATGATTGCCACGTGTATTGCACAGGTCACTGTGCTACCTTTGCTTTATGGGAATGCCCTCCATTCCACAGCAGTACAAGCAATGATGCTGCAAGACTGTTAAACTAAACATGCTGTGGAGCAGGATGCACTTTTTATTATTGTTTGTACAATGAAATGGAGTACTGGTCCTTTACTGGAGCTCTGTCAAGAATGTGGTAATGCAATAAAAATGAACAGTAAAAATGTGCAATAAAAGCACTCAAATACAAATGTGAAGATGCAATATATGGCTCCTAAATTTATGAATAAATACATAAATAAATAATCTGTAGTCCTCTTGTTTTAATTAAGTTTAGAACAAATTTGGTTATGCAAATAAGAAGAGAGTTTCACCCCAAATGCAAAAGTCTGAAAACTTAGGCAACAGGTATAAAAATGAGAATGTAACTTCTAAAAAAAATGTAGAATGAATACTTTCACTGATTTCCTAGTTCCTTTTCTCAAATTATTTAGACCAAAGTGTTGAAAGAAAAAAAAAAAAAAGGATGTAAAAGAATCACATTTCATCATCACTTGCTTTATAGTAATCAGTATTGAAGGTGACAGGAAAGATCTTTAAGGACTTATATAATGAACTGTTATTTAAAAGTTTGTGATGCTCTTCTAATGTGAAGTAACATGTAGGAAAACACTTTAAGGTCTAGAGTGGGAACTGTCTGAGTGAAGCCATATGGAAGAGTTTATGTATTAAGGACTGAAACAGTCCTTATCATGGAAAATTTTCTGGTCAGTGTGAGGTAGTAAAAGCAACGCTGAGCCACCCTCTGCTCTAGAGAAAGGCAGTAAGGAGAAACGGGAGATCCAGCAGGTGGAAACTGTAGCCAGAGCAATGAAGTAGGAAGAAGATCTCCACAAATTCTTGCAGGAAAAAGTCCTGTTATTCTACAATAATGAATTTATTGTATGCATTTGTTTCCCTGACTATGCACAGTATCCAGACAATGGACCAAAAAGAAGATTACATTTCTACATTAGAGTAAGGCTAGCTAACTTCTTTTTAGAATGAATTAGAACACCCTGCAAATACTTAAAATACACACATAAGGAACTACATATATATATATATACAATATATATATAGGATTAGGTTTATGCTCATTTTGATGAAAATGCTAATCTTCGAGGAGTTTGGAGAAAAGATTTGGAGGAAACTGGGATTTTATGCTCTCCAGTAATCATTTATTCAGAGATAAAACCAAAGCACTAAACCATCAGTGTCTCTAATCATGGGGGACCAAGGTTTCATTAAGTCAAATATTTCTGTCAGATTAAAAAAGGAGATATGAAGAGATTTGCAAAATAGATTTCAAACATCTAGCTTTCTGCTCTTTTAATGTATATTTAAACAATTGCTTCACAGCTGCACAGCAGGTTTGAGGGAACAGTAAAGAAAGAGGAATTAGCAAATCACAGTTCTCCATAGTTTTTTGTCATGTTCCGTTAAGCATTACTTTATGAAGAAAATAATAAAATTTTTGTAAAGTACAATTTACAGCTTATAACAATTTCAAAATAATGTGTATATGCTTATTGATACTGACAGGAATCTCATAGCAGAAAAACAAGAGGTGCAACAGATCTCAGGCTGTTTTGTGGGTGGTAAGAGTGAAACTGAACTCTGTTCTTTGGTGATTAACCTTTGACACTGGGATTCAGTCTAGTCACCATTCTTCATATAACAAAACCTATTACAAAATTTCACAGGTACATAAAATGAAACGTTATCTGTGAACCAAGATCTTTAAAACATCAATATTGCAGTGGGGATGCTTATAATTTCTGTTGAAGAATCTGACTGCTTCATTAACAACAATATCATCTCGAAGTAGATTAATCCATTCATATGTAAAGAGAACACTTCATGCTCTCTTTTCTGCTAATCAGTCTTTCCTACAAAGTTGTTTCTTCTGAAGAATACATAGAAGGCAGTTAAATTAGATGAAAAATCCATGCATAATTTGAATACTGACATCAGTATTTTAGAATTTGCTACAGGTCATTACACACTAAACAGAGGTGTAAGGGAATACAGCATTTCATTATCTTTGTTGAAAATGCCCTAAGACATTTGGACAGCTACACAATCCTGCTCTCCAAAATAATTTTAGAAAAGACTGAAGTTACTCAAGTTATATTTAACATATTTTGCTGGGTTGTCAACAGTAGGCAGTGGCCTACACATAAATAGGTCTAAAATATGCACAAAATCATTATCTGCTGTCACTGTAGAAAATCTTTCCATTTTGTACTCAGAATTGTTTAGAAAACTTTTCTCAATAGAAAGTATTATTTATGTAATACTAAAAAGCAATTTTTGCATGTGCAATAGTGATGTTTGTCTCAAACATGTCCATAGAAATTAATGCTCTTAAGTGACTATCTGGAAAATGCATTGGAGTTTAGACCTATGCTGCTCAGACTTTAGTGAAAAATGCTTGTGATGATGGAAATGCAGAGGTCAGACTTGCTGCCCTCAATATCCACAAAGAATTTGGATTTTTTTTTCCTCTGATACCTTAGATTAGAATTAGTTGAGGACATAAAATAGAATACCTATAGCAACTTAACTGATTATTTCTTGTGCCTTTTTTTTTTTTCCCACCTCATAAAAAAATAATGCAGTGAAGGATATAATTTTCAGCCTTGCCACACATCCTAGTTGTATAGACATCTAAATTAATGCTGTGGGACATGGTATATAAGAAGCAGCCAAAAATGCATTGTTTTGCTTCATTACTGCATTTAAAACAAGGGCAACAATAACTTTTTGCAGAGTTAACATTTAAAGTTAAAGGTAAAATGAAAAGCAATTACATACAGGACATAAAGACTACATTTCAAAACAAAATATTTTTATTATGTGCATCTTTGCAGGAAAGGTATAATTTGGCACAGTAACACAGACATTTAAAAATATGATTCAGACTACAAAAAGGTTTATCCAGAGTTAGACCTGTGTAAAGTTATAGCTTTAAATAATAATAATAATAATATAGAATAATATTAGCACATAGGAGAGCATTTACAAAGCAATAATTTTCACTTTTACTGTTTTAAGAAAATGTGGTGAAATCTATATGAAGTTTATTTAGATTTTTCACCAGGAAACATACCTTAACTCACCAAAAATAGATACAAACCATCTAGCCTAAGCTTTCTTTTATTTTTTTTTTTTTTTTTTTCCTCCCAGGAAAAAAATCACCAAATTTCACCCTATTTCATCCAGAGATTTTAAATCCATCAATTTCTGAATTTTTGGATTGATGAAATATTGGGTGTATTAGATATTCAAGAAATGCAAATATTCTTTTTCTCAGCAAAGTATACTTTTAATAACATTTCTACTCCAAAAATCTCTTTGTATTCCTTACAAAGGCTAAGGCCACCAAAAAAATGTACCACAAAGTGCCTCAGGCTAATAGGAGCTGAAACTCTCTAAAAGCTAGGGTTTAAAAACGTGGTTTCACATGTAGCTCTTGGTAAAAAGAACACACCATAGTTAGCTGAATTTATTTATATATATATATATATATATATATATATATAATATTTGTGTATTATACATATAATACTAAAGAATATTTCAGTAGCATAAGTGACATAACATCTGCAGCATTCCTCAATGTCAGAGTCAAAACTGTCCATAACTATTGAATGTATCTGCATTTTGTACTTGTTTCTTGACTTGTACTACATAGCAAAAGCTAGTCAATTAACGTGTATTTGTAAGTTCTTTTATGAATAAGTTACTGTATTTTCTGGTGCTTCTAGTATAGAATATAAACATTCATAAATCACAGATCACCCTTTCTCTTCAGTGATATAAATAATTTGTGGATGCTTTCATGTATGCTATAGAAAAAAAAACAAAAACACACAGCATAAATAAAAGAATGTATGCAGTTATAGTATCATGGGCCAAATCTCCTGTAATCTCTCTGATAGCTCCTGGAGTTAAATTTATCCTCAAATTGTTGAGTAAAATTCTGTAGAAGCAAGAGGAAATTGTAACAATGGAGTTTTAAAAGGCAGCCTGAGTGTTTTAAATATAATTTGTGTGTCAACTGACAGAAGCAATATCATCTTTGGCATTTTCAAGCAGCACTAGCATTTTCAACAAATGCTGAAGAAAAGCGTATGGTGTAAGAGTGATACAGAACCTCAAACCAGTAATTTCTCTAATTTCATATTCTACACAGTGCCAGTGTTTTCTGAATTCCAAAAGTATATCCTTGAGATAATAAATGTAATAAATGCTGTATTTTCCATGGTACATTTTCTACTAATGAGGAAAAGTGAAACAAACAAACAAACAAACAAACAAACCACCAAACCACCAAGAGAAACAAATGAGTTTTGGAAAGCCACTTATCACACAAATCTTAACAGCACAGAAAGATTACACAAGGGCTGTATAAATGTTTGAGGAGGGCAGGAGAAAATTTGTATGCAAAGTGCTGTACTTTAAAAATGTGACTTAGTCCCACTGTACTATAAACCATGTATAAAACTTAATTATACCTACAAGCTTGGGAAAAAAAGTTTTAAAGGTTATTTTGGGGGGAAAACTGTTGAGAGGTCTGGGAAACAGTGAAATCTCTTAATGGGAATCAAAACTGTTGTCATTTACAACTTTACATTGGAGCAGAAATGGATTAAAAAACATCAGTATGGGCCATGCTATCACCTGTCTGTATTCTTTCTACTTTCTGTGCCCTTTGGAAGCCACTAGAGCTTGAGTTACTGATGATATATAGGGCTAATAAAATATCTCAGTGTGTATGCACATGCTGTAGTTTAGCATAGTTTTAAAAAAGACTCATGCTCATAACACAAATTAGAGGATCTCAAAAGCTGTGGAACAAAAGTGGTTATCTTGTCAGTAATTTAAATACTAAAGTTAATTTCCATGAAGATCATAAATGACAAAACCATGAAGGAAAAAATCACATCCCACATCCCTTGTAAATGAGATTCATTCTTCTCAGATTAGCGTGTAAAGAGGAATATGGTTCACAGAACCTTGTTGGAATTTGCAAATGTTTGTATGTGCACTAAGAAACATCACATCTGCCTTCAAAATGTTCATAAACAGACACTACTGTTCTATTGAATTTTGGTATTGGCTGTACCACTTGCAGCTTGTATAATTGCTAGCTGCAAATTATAACCTTCAGCCACAACTATTTGGAGAGACTGTGTGTTATGGGGAACTGGATAAAATACTGCATCATTTTAAAAGCATCTGAGGGGTAAGCAAATAAAATTACTGTAAAACAGAGTTACAACTAAAATTGTTTGGTAAATACTTCTGAAAATTGTTAACAATATCTGCTATTCATGTTAGCTACAACAGACACAATGAATAGGACAACATCTTCCAGTTGTGAATAGGTAATGGCTTCTAATGTAAGGATAAAAGAAATAAAAATTATAATTTCTTGTATATCACATGATAATTGCTGAAAAAAAAAAGCAAATATTGTAAGTACAATGGAATGAATTACTGTAGAGTTATCTTACCACAGTCTGCATGAAAACTCTCCAACAGCAACCCAGATTGCCTTTATATTTAAGGGCCCTTCTACATTCACAAATTAATTGCAGCAAGGTAAAATATATAGTCAAACAACTTTTTTTTTTTTCCTCCCTATGTAAAACATATATTTAAATTATTTTAAATCTAGTGTTTAAGGATAATAGAGGTCCGTTTTATATCTCTCCCATATATAAACTCCACTGCCTGATTTCAGTGAGCTTCCACTGTATGTCTAAGACACACAAATTTAGCTGCCTATGCCTTAAGTGTCTGCATCTGAGCTTGTTATGCGTTAGTTGCCTAACACAGGCACGCAGTTTCATTGTAGTGGAGAGGGATTTTCCTTCCCCACCTCTGGCTCCAGACAGATGCAGCTCTCCTGCCCATTTTGTGTCTCATCTGGCAGCCCTGGCAGATAGTTTATGTGGCAGATCAGATTTCCTAGAGCAACACAGGCTATGGTCAAATTTTTGACATCCAGATCATGTGTAGATACCCAAGTTAAAGAGTCCTAATTCTGAGCTGAATCCTGTGCTCTGTAAAATACTGAATAGTTTACTTGTAAATAAATTTTAAAGAGATTACGATGTACAGCTTAACTATCCTGTACACCATCTTGATACATTTTAAAACCAAGATTTCATATACAGTAAGATAGTTAAACTAACTGAATTGTGTAACTCTTCCTCTACAACAAATATAAGGGCTCCCTTGATGACTTGATGAAATCCTTATACATTAATTTGTAGAGAGAATTGACTGCTTACAATATCACAATTTGCTAACATTTAAAAAATATTACATGCAATCAAAATAATTTCTGCATAGCGTTTATCTGAAAAGAAGATAAACTTATATTCACTCTTTAACAGAAACTATGGTCTTCACAGAATCAAACCAGCAATGAACTGGTTGGTGTACATTCTTGCTTTTGAAAAGTTCAACCAAACCAACAACAGTGACTTATGCCATATCAATAGTAAGTATTGGAACTGTATACCAAGGTCCTTCTCTATTACCACTATGTGATTACATATAAATGTTACCTTCACAGGCTAAGTTCACCCCATGGGTCCAACTGTCCATCTCAACTGTCCTTGCAATTTCAAGTCACTGAGTGTAACAATTCCCTTTCAATATGAAGTGTTTTAAAAATGGTTTTAGTAACTACAGCTGAAATCAGTTTTGCCAGATTTCCAGATGTTTTCACACCTTTTGGTATGCATGTAATAAGCTAAAAAGATTGTTAAATGAGAGATTATTTACTATCTGCAGATGAAAAGCTATAGTCTCTCTCTCTGTCCCCCTCCTGCCCCCTTTTATGTAACGCTATTCCAATACAAGTACTCACCTTATATTGACATGTATATGAAATGTCTGCTGTTTCTCATTGTTGCCATGCATCAGAGCCATAGTCACAAGCTAGGCATTTCAGAGAAAGGTGCTACCTTAACAGATATATTTCTACTATTTTTTATCCCCGAATCTGATTTTCATTGTATACTTAATCATATCCTCATCTAATCAAGGGGCAAATTTACTGTCATCATTTTATGTTTGGATATAGTTCTGAATATGTAGTACACTCTTACAATCAGTACAAGAAAATGGATGTGAAAGTAAATACGTATTCTCATGGGAGAACAGACACTGAGTGACAGGGATATGGAAATTACTGAAAAGCATATGTTCAATTCCCTTGGAAACTTGGCCCATTTATTTTCATATGTAGTATGATAAATTTTTAAAGCTCTTTATTGTCTGTGCATTCACTGTGGAACCTAGTATAAAAACAGACTTACACATTGTGATTATCTAATTAATTTTGGCTCATTTAAATAACTAATTTTTTGAAATGGAAACTGGGATACCAGTATTCTGATTGTGTCATGTCATGCTTTGCTGATTAAATGTCTTTCTAAATACTTTTAGTATCATGCATACACAAAGACTTTATTTCTATATTATTTCTATGGATTTGGGGAAAGAAAGGCTATGAAAATACTATTTCAAACTCATTTCATTGTACACCTTTAAACTAATTTTCTTTCAATCTCCAAATAATAAGGCAATGCTCTAAAGACCTGGTCCCGTGCCCAGTGAAGTGAACTTGGATTTACTTGCGTCATGAATGGAAGGGATCTGAGGAATGGGATGCATCTGAATTGGCTTGACTGTCCAAAAGGACGGTTTCCTATTTAACAAGCGCTAGTACAAATAAAACATTAGTTGAGTATATGTAAGTCATATGAACCCAAGTATTCTGAACTTTCTGAAATGCAACAGCAAAAGAGGGATTTTATTTTACAAATAAAGTAACTGCACTTTATCTGTTCAAAGAAAAGGGTGATTCATAATATCTGGTTCATAGCTTATAAAAAAGAAACACTAATAAATTGCAGATCCTGTTTCTAAGAAATTACTTTAGGAAAGTAACTTTTCCTAGCTTAATATAGGGGAGTTTAAAACAACAACAACGACAACAATAACACAGAACAAAATCTGCTTGATTACTATATATTTTATATTATATCATGTCATATACATTATTCTGAATTGAATGGTATTCTATTTTCCTTGAATAATTTGGTAGTAGTTTAACTTTGCCTGTAGTTGTTTTCAGTTTCTGTCTTAAGGCTGAGTAAAAGGATACCAGTAAATGGACATAACCCAAAATAGCTTTCATCCAATTCTCTTGTTTAACTTACATTAAACAGTGTGAAAGGCACCTGTCAGGTGGAGATTCAGAATATGATGGGGATAGCAAAGTGACTAGCCAACTCCGTTATGTATATTGTCAGACCTCAGCATTGTCTCCTTAGGGTTTAGAATTCCTTTCTATATATGTGTGTGCTTGCATGTATAATACAGTTAAGTGTTGTTGTTCACCCTTTCAAACAAAAGATTATGGTAAGTCTGCAAGTTAACTTACAGGTGAAAAATCTCTTGTCTAAATTCACAGAAGTAATATGGCACCACAGTTCACCGTGAAATACTGCACTTAAAAGGGCAGACAAACCTAAATTTTGACATCAACTATAAAGTTATTTCCTCCACTTAGTTTAAAAATGTCAATGTTAATATATATATCATGTGTACATATATGTGTTTTACTTAATTTTATAGTATAATAGAAATTAAATTTCTTATAGTATCTGACAGATTAGTTGTTTCACTCTTTTTTCATGTCCAATAAAAAATTTGAGAGCCTGTCACTAGTTCCTGAGTTGTGGTTTGCTCACAACAGAAGAACAGAATAAATTAGGGAACAAAAGGTTGTATTAATCTGATAAGCACCTTAAACAAGCCTTGCTGAGCAGTTTATTCAGAATGTAATTTATCTTTTTTTTTTTTTTTTTTCTCCTGAGAGGCTTAAGAAATGTGACTGGAATACACAGGACAGAATATTACAGAAATCGAACCTCAAAAGGGGAGAAAGTGTTTATGTTACCTCCTGGTTAGCAGCAGCTAGTTCTTCTTCCAGTGCAGAGACTCTTTCTAAAGAAACCCTCAGTCGCTCCCTTACCTAGAAGAAAAATCAAAATATGTGCAGTAACGTAATCTCTATCGGTCTTTAAAGTTAATATAATCTGCCATATGCACTACAGTATGCCCTGCTAGTCTATAGGTATGTGTGTTGCATCCTTTCATAAGACATACTCTGTAGTAAAATGTACCCACAAAACTAGGTGTCAAACTTTAAATACCATACTGCTGTTCCACAGTTTGCCTATAATCTGATGGAATACACAGCGATTGCAAATATTCTAAGACCATATTATGCATAAATATAAAATGTCATTCACAAGCATCTTTTACAAAGAGTAAGGAAAAAAACATTGGCAAATGTGTTAAGCCCTCTCCATGGTAGATAATCTGCTCATATTAACTGATCTGCTCATATTAACTGAATGCAATGAATTCACTGAAAAAATAACTTGCAGCATTGCCTTCAGGCACACACATTAAAGATTTTTCATATCATTTTGCAGTTTGTTTGGGTTTAAAAAAAAATCGTAAACAAGTTACACTCTCAAAAGCAGAAGTGTGTGTTGTGCTTCTACAAGCTTCAGAGATGTTCCTGTTGTATGTCTATGACTCACACCATTAATAATAATAACTAACAGCAGCAACAACAATAATAATTCGATACCTCTGAAGACATTACTGTTTGAGCACCCTGGCTCAGCATCAGCTCATGTAACCACACATAACCAAAGCTAGCAGTGTGGGCACCAGGCTCTCAATATGATCAAAAGGCAGAGATGACCTAAAGTGAGCTTCAGCGTTGTGTGTTGGTGACTTTCCCTCTTCTGTCTGGGATCTTATGGCAACTCTTCTCCTAAATTGCACAACTTCATTAGGCAACTCACCTTAAATGACTTGCCAAAATTTAGCATATACTCAGCATATATTTCAACTCCCATTCCCACTGCACTATGTTAGTTCCAGTTTATGATCTAAGGACATTTAAGACTGTTAGTGGTGTTTGTAGAGAAAGCTAAAATGTTCTATTAGATTAGTAGATTCAGCTGCAAAACAAAGCAAAGCGAAAATTAATCATTCGGGTACAATGAAACATTGTACATTTTCATGTATGTACAATTGTTTCCAGGCCCTTGACCCCTGAAAATGATGTTTATGCCCCAAAGCTTTCATAATTTTTCCTGTGATAACTCCTAATCTAATAAATGCCATTTTCTTTCTTTGCATGCTTTATTTTCCTTTATTACTGATAGTGAAAGCCAAACATTGCTAGAAGACTCACTAAATCACAAGAAAAGTTTACAATTCAGTAGATGAAAAGTATTTGTTAGCAAACCTGCAACATAGAATGTACAGTAGTTTTATTAAATCTCAATTTTAAAACTATTAAAATCTCATCAAATATATATTCAGGAAACAAACACAAAAAAATAAAACTATTCAGCCTTTCTGACAAATGCAAAAATAGTTGCTTATGCAGTACTTTGAGGTTTTTGGTTTTCCTTACAAACTTCAACTTTATTTATGCAAAATTATGTAGACAAATAAATTATATGAAAACTCTCAGGTAACTATAGTTTTATTATATACTAAACTAGGCTGTTAGCCTTAAGACTATAGAAGGCATGACTGACAGATGCTCAAAGAAACAAAAGAAAAGTGAGCTGAAGAGGCTTAAGAATATTAAGATGCTCCCAAGATTAAAAAGAACTCTATTCCTTTAGCGCTATCAGAAAAAGAAAAAAAAAGTAAGTTTTTTAATGATCTTCGAGATACATGTAGCTTAAATGGGCATTTCATGTAGAGTTTGAATATGTAATCAACAGCTGAGCTGCAGTAACTGACTGTGTCTGTTATTCAACTAACCAAATGAAGTTTAAGTCATCCTGAAGTGGCAGTTCAGGATGCCTTTCATCTGTGAGGCAGATGAATTTCTTCATAATTTCCAAGCAATTATATCTTTCATAGAAATACTTCACACCAAAACCATAATGCATTCTGACTATAGTTGAAAATCTGTTACTGTTTAAATAGCTGAAAAAGTGTTCTTGTTTCATTGCTTTACTTTAAATTTTGCTTGCTTGATTTTTTTTTAAATTAAAAAATTAAATTAAATATTAAATTAAAATTTTTTAAATTTTAAATTAATTTTTTAATTCTTATCTCTGCTCAAAAAAACAGAATTATTTCTACAGTTCTCCCACCTTCCAAGAGCAGCTTGATGACCTGTTTCCCTAACCAGATGGAAAAACGGTCAAGGCAGTAAGGCAGTATGACTCCACCACCTGGAACTAATATAGAATCAGAGAATGGCTTGGGTTAGAAGGGACCTTTACAGACCACCTAGTTCCAACCCCCCTGCCAAGGGCAAGGATACCTCCCACTAGATCAGGTTGCTCAAAGCCTCATTTAACCTGGTGTAGAACACTTCTATGGATAGGGCATCCACAGCTTCTCTGGGCAAACTATTCCAGTGCCTCACCACCCACATGGTAAAGAGTTTCTTCTGTATATCTAATGTTAAGCCTACCCTCTTTTAGCTTAAAACCATTACCCCTTGTCCTATCAGCACACTCATTGACAAAGAGTCCTTCCCCATCTTTCCTTTACTGGAAGGCTGCTATAAGGTTTTCCTGGAGCCCTCTTTTTTGTTGCAACAGGGGAGGTTTAGGTTGGATATTAGGAAACATTTTTTCACTGGATGGGTTGTGAGGCATTAGACCAGGCTGCCTAGGAAAGCAGTTGAGTCACTATCCCTGAAGGTGACCTGTAGATGTGGCACTTAGGGATATGGTTTAGTAGTAGACTTGGCAGTGCTAGGTTAATGGTTGGACTTGATGATCTTAGAGGTCTTTTCCAACCTAAATGATTCTATGATGCTATGATTCTCTAGGCTCAGCAACCCCATCTCTCTCAGCCTGTCTTCATAGAGGAGATGCTCCAGCCCTCTGATGATCGTCCTCTCTCTCTTTTCCTCCCATGCTCTCTATCTTCCCAGAGTTTCCCCCGATTCCTCAGCAGATCCTAAAACCTCTTTCTGTATCCTTCTTCTCTTCCCAGCACCATTTCCATCTTTCACTAGCTCTACACAAATGTATATGTAGTCTGTGTCCTACCAGTGAGGGGTGTAGTCCTGCCTCGAGAAGTCTGATTTGAACCTCTTTGAAAACAGTGGGAGCTGGCAGAATATAATTTCTTAATGGAAATCTCAGCCCACATGTAAAAAATACATAGAGAAATGAGTCTTCTTTCTGGCTTCAGTCGTCTTGGCTGTAAGTGCTGCTGAGGGACAAAATGATTGAGGAAAATTTCACAAGATGGTAATTGCTGCTAGCTGAAATTAAATGCAATGAGTTAGCAATTTTACTTTAATTTTTCCTAAAGTTTCCTGAAACTGTATATATATTCAAGCCCAAGTGAGCTGATTTATAAATTCTCATTTATAAATGAGAATGCATGATTTTAAAAGTCTAACACTTGCATTCTTTTAGAGTATTGTTAGAATTTGCAAACCAACTCGGCCACATCACTGAGGAGGTCAGAGTGCCATAACAAGCTGGAATCACACAAAAACCTTTTTACACTGTGGCTCTGTAGAACTGAATCATAGCAGGTTTTATACAGACATTTTACAGCCTGAAAAACAACTCTACCTGGAAATAATAGGCAGCTGTTTTAAAGACAAAGTAGGAGACACATTTTTTACATAACAATTCAGAAAAAAACAGGTAGAGAATTAATGTCGTTATTTTGAATATCAAGCTATTATGTTCAAATCCAAGCTTTGCTTTCTTGTCTTTTTGTCGGTAACAACATGGAACAGTATCAGCGTGAAACAAAGCTACAGATGGAAATTGCCTTGTCTTGTATTGCCTTGCCTTCCTTTCCCTTCATATTCCTCCTTTGCATGTACACAGTTAATGTGCTGTCTTTTTTTATAATGGCCTAACCAAAATTGCAGTCTGATGGCTTTTATTTTTTCTCTGAATATAAGATTTTATAAAGGATATGAAAGCAAATTCTTTCTTGGCACAGAAGTCTTCTTTTTTCTTTTCATCTGAGCAATGAACAACTAATTTAGACTCACATTTGCCATGGTGACATTGGAAATGTTGCAACTAATTTTTTGTGTTCAACCACATACTTAGCAGTTATTAAAGCCAAGGAAATCTTCCATTATGCCAGTGAAAAAGAAAAAAAAAGAAAGAAAGAAAATAATAATAAAAAAAGCTGTATCAGTGTTCTGATTTGAAGGAGAAATCTGCTCTACTTTACTGCCCAGAAATTGTTACTTTATTTCTTAATTCAAATTTACTTCTTAGTCTTCAACTGATTTCACTTGGAGAACACAAAAGCTGAATAAAGATTTAAGGTTTGGTCATTCACATTCCAGAAAAGAGCACAGGTTGCAAAGGTCATACTAATGTATTCAATACACATATATTGTGAAAAATACTTTGAGTAGTATTTACCAGTTTGTGATTGTGTTAGTGTTTTCTTGAACTTTTTAAGTTCATATATAATAAACTTTGAACCTAAATAAGGGACATCAGCAAAAGTCTCTGAAAGCCATATAAATATGTATTGTACTGATTTTTGTATTGGATTACCTCTTCAAATTTATGTTAAAGAAAACAAACAGAACCATCCCAATTTGTCATAGATGCAATAAAATCTGTTTTTCTGGGTCACTTGCTTCTGAGAGACAAAGGAGCGGGAACGACTGCAAAGTATGTTTATCTGATATTTTTTTTTTGATGAATTAATAGAATTTGACATCGTTTTATCTGTAGCTTAAAGACAGTAATTGAGTAAATGTTGTTCATATAAGTAAGCATTACTGTGTTTGAGTTTATCACTTCAGAAATAATGTACTACCTAAATTTCATGCAAAATGTATTCCTATTTTCTTGGGAACTAGCTAAGGTTTTACTAAACAGGACTTCACAAAGTAAGACTAATCAGATGTCATGTGATCTATTGGAAAACAGTACAATATGCACTCTTAAAGGCCAGATTCCCATTATGGTGCCACAAATAGAAAAGAAAAGGCTTGCTCTCTCTTTGTCACTGGGTGAACCCAATGTGGGCTCAGATGACCGGGTACTCCACTGGCTTTTAAATGCAGCCATGTTATCTTGAAATCTAACATAGTCAAGGTTATGTTAGCACCACTGTCGGTGCAAAATATCACCCATCTTTCTCTGTCTCCTAGCAACTGCTTCCCACTTTTTTCCTAGCTGTCAAATTCTTTCTTCTTTCTCTCCAGATCTGCAGCCCACAAAGAGCTTTTAAAAACACTTGCACATGCTAGAATTGAATCACTTTTGTTCATGAACACTCTAGTGAATAAAAGCTCTCTTAGCTACTTGCTAATGAATAAAAAGATAGTGGTAATGTTGACGTGAATAAGTTGTTTATGTTTTCAACAGTAGACAGGTATACTTTTCTGCCATGAATTAATCTTAAGAGAACTAGTGTTTTTTTTTGAATCTTAGCTAAGACAGTAAGATCTGGTAGTTTCTTTTCTCTGTGAAGATCAATTGGACATTTTGTCTTAAAAAATCAAATAAAAATGAGCTTGGAGAAGAAGTTCCTTATGTTTCTTCTTTCCAACGTACATTTTAAAAGTTGAACCAAAACTCTAAATCAAAATAGAAAAAAAATATGCAGGAAACAAAATGTTCAGACAGATATTAGGAGGAAACTAAGCTATATAAATAACATTTTTTTCTAGATTTTGTTCTTCCTGAACTACATATAAGTAATATGTACTTCCTGACCTACTCAAGTACAATGACTAGTCTAACCATGAAGTTGATGTAAGCTTATATTTTCTATTCCATACTAATGATGTCTAGCAAATCTCTTCTTCATCTGCTGTGTTATAAACTGTTCCATATATGCATGTATACCCCACAGTGTTGTTTTACATTACTTATATATTTTTGTTGCATGAAACAAAGAAAGATATCATCTACTTAACAGCAGTAAGAGAAGCCTTTGAGACCTGAAACATTTAAGCAGGTCAAGGGTGATTAACTGAACTGGTATATCTATACAGATCATCCCTTTGAATACTGCTGTAAATTTCAAGTGACTTATGCAGTGGCAAAGCCTATTAAAAATGTGATGCTAGAATTTCATACTGGTCCCTGTCCTAACCAGTCCTAACCTCTGTTTAAAACTTGTCCTTTTTATTTTTTTATCAATACCCATTGTTTGCAGCATATAAACTAACTTTATACTTAGAAAAAAAACAACACAATCACTGAACATAATGTTACTGTAAAAAAAAAAAGTCTAGATTCCTTTGGAATGAAAAATTATATAAAATATGTCATTAAATAGACCAGCTACACTGTGACCCTTTCCATGTCTTTTTGCTGACAGGATGTGTGACAACTCTAAATATGAAGAAAATCTAGAATTGGTAGCAAAACTGCCTGTGTTAGTTTTCAGTCTAAGAAATTTAGTATAATTAGACATATAAAGATGCTTGAAAATAACATACAGTTTCTGTCAAATTAAATTCCTATAGAGAAATACATTTAGTGTAGTTTGAATTTCATTTGCTGTGACAATTCACTTGGCCAAGAAGACACAATGAATTTTTTGAGATACATATAACACAGTAAATAGACTGTAAAAAGTATAAAACAGTAAATAGTCAAAACTAAAGGAATGTTATCATTACCTCCATGCCCTAAAATGAAAATTTGCACAAAGTGAACTACAACTATGACTTTGGCATTGGATAATAGGGCAAGAATAACAGCATACTCTTACTGCCTTCTGCTCTCCAGGATTTATCTATCGGGCTTAACCAAACAGGACTGGCTCTCTGCTATTGGGAAGTTCATGAAAAGCCTTCATTCTATAGGGAATGAAGAGATGCTGAAGGAGCTGACGGTGAAATAACTGTTAAAGATACTCATGCTCTCTCTGAGTAATGCTATCATTGCCATGGTTGCTTTTTACTGGTCTGTCTTTTGGATGAAAGCTAAAGATAAAGCCTAGACTTCCTGTAATATCTAGAGAACCAATAAGCATTCTGAGATAAGTTCAATTCCTGGTTCTCCTTAAACAGGCCTCCCTGGAAAGATGAATCCTAAATTGATATGTTTTATTTTCCATCTTAGAGTCTGTTTTATATTTTTCTTTGCATTTTATTATAGTAATGATTGTGTTTTTATAGTTGTACTGTGTATATAGCAATCCTTGCACCACTAGTCAAGTCTTGTGACAAAGCTTGTTACAGCACCTCAAGATGTTTTTGTGTAGGAAGTGAAGATAAAACAGCAAATTTGTGTTTAGGAAGAATGTAAACAAAAAAAAAAAAAAACACAAACCAAACAAAAAACATGTAAATGTAAACAAAATTTAAACAAAAAAAAAATGATTTTTTTTGTAAAGATTTACTGAAAATATCTTACTATTCTTTTTCAAGGTTGTGATGGTTAAGTTATTGGTTTTCAATGCAATTCTGTCAGTTTTCTTTACCCTTTATCCTTAACCTACTTCCTTTTTGGGTGCATTTTCTGATGAGGCAGTTTTTATTTCCCGTGACATCAATATATTCTGTATTTTTTTTTTCCCCTCACTATTTATTAGTAAGGTCTGCCAACTGACCTCCCTAAGCACAGCAACAAATCTGTGGGAGCAAAGCATAACCCACAATACAAGAAGACAGGACACTTTAGTGAATTGGGCATACTTGAGTCAAAGGGGTTAGACTGGCTGCACGCAAAGGTGCTGACAGACTTGATTAATTCATTGTCATAATGAGGCTTTTAATATCTTTGAAATTCATGGCAGTTAGGGAAGGTTCCCAGTGGGTGGAAAAAGAACAAATCATGTCCATCACCACAAAAGGAAACAACTATCCTGGGAAGATCCTGGAAAACACAAACTGATCAGTGTTGTGATATTTATGGAACAAATAATCCTAGAAGCCATTTCCAGGCACATAAAAGATGAGACAGTGGTTGGGAAGAGCCAGCATGACTTTGTAAAAGAGAAATGTCACCTGGCCAGCCTTACTACTTTGTGTGATGAGATGCCTGGCTCCATGGATAAGGGGAGAACAGTGAATGTTTTAAGACTTTTTGCAAGATCTTCAATATACCCCTCTAGAGAAAAAGCTGAGATATGAATTGTATAAGTGAGTTATACAGTAGATGGAAAATTGGCAGGACTGCAAGGCTCAGAAATTGGTGATCAATGACAAAGTCCAACTGTCATCCAATTACTATGGATGGAAGAATCTCAAGAAACATAACAGGTTTGGGGTGGAGAAAGCAGTTTAGAAGAAAAGATTTATGTATTGTGGTGAACAGCAAGATGAATGATTATGTCCTTGTGAAAGAGGCCAGAAACACCTGGGATTACTTCACCAAAAGTTAAGTCAGTGGGTCAAGGGTTTTGTTTATATCTCTCTACTCAGGACTTTAGATACTGCAGCTGGAATACTTTGTCTAGTTTGGGGCTTTACAGTACAAGAAAGACACTGACGGACTGGAGTGAGTTTAGTGGAAGCCCACCAAGCTGGTCAGGGGATGGAGCACATGGCATATGAAGAGAGGCTGGGTCATTTCAAACCTAAGAAAGGAAGGTTCATGGGAGACTTTGCTGTCAAAAGCTAGCTAACAGGAAGCTGTGAAGAAAAAGACAGTTTCTTCTTGGAGATGCACAGTGATAGAGCAAGAGGCAGCAGGTGCAAGACTCAGCAATAGAAATTTCAACTAGATGTTGTAGAAAAAGAAATTACAGTTAGGGTAATGAAACATTGGAACTATAATCATAAAGGTTTATTAGCCAATTTGGGTGTCTGCAGTCTTTTTCACTTCCATTATTTTTGAATAAAAATCCCGCTAATTGCAACGATAAATGGTGTAATGTGGTAGCATTCTAACATCGCGTATCTGTATGGTATATAAAACATCTGTGTTCTATTCCTTTTAGTGAGAATTACTATAACATGAACGCATAATTTTATACAGGATTTGTACCTGAAAATAATGTGTACTAGGTTTATAACAGGTTATTCTAATAGCATTTACTAAACTGCTTCCTTGAATAGCCTTGGAATGTTTTATAATAAAATTGGATTCATTATTTCACAAGAAAAATGGTTCAAAGCACAGGTGAATAACACATAGAAAGAAGTCATTTTGGCCAATCAATTTAACAACTTTTCTATTGTAACAAACCTCATGTTAATATCACTGCAGATATCTGATTTTTCTACACTGATCATTATCATTACCACTGGGAAGAGACCCAGTAGATACATAAAATGTGTACCCGTGTCAGTCCAAAAATTTTAAATGAATACGGATTCAAATCTGTTACATTAACTTAAAAAAAAATAAAAAAAATTAGGAATACAGGCCAAAATATTATATTTGGCTTCAGTCTAAGTCTGTATCTAATCTAATTGATACATAAAATAAACCGCATAGTAAAATAAAACCTAAACATTCACAAAAATATATATAATAAATAAATAATTGCTGAATAATTAGAATGTATTTAAAATTTATTTCTTATTATTCCTCATATTTTTCCAACATGTTGTCATAAAGTACAAAGCAGGAGAACTCTTTATAGTTTTATGAATGTCTAAAGTGTTGGATAAAAATCAAGGTTCAGACCACAAACCTTATAAATCCTCAAAAGATTTTTCTTAATAATACAGAATTTTGTAAGTCTTGATGATGGCCCAAAACTTATTAAAACTAATTGTTAACAGCAGCTAGAAGTCACTATATTCCTTTTTCTAATTTTCCTTTAAATATGCTTTCACAATACATAACTGAATAGAACATATACTTTAAGAGACATACATAATAATTTTAATATATAACCTAATATACAAAATAATTTTGGAGTTGGCATAAGTTGCTTAAATTAATTTAACTCGGAACCTGACAATTAAACCCTGAATGACTCATAACCCACGTTTCACTCTTTAGCTAGCAGTGAAGAATAAATGCTACTATATGACTACAGCTACTCTTTTCATAAAGCTGTTTTTTAAATAATAGTTCCTTAAATATTGTCAACCTTCTTCAAATATTTCTAAATAAAAAGTTAATTTTATTACTGTGAGGCCAATAAACTGGCTTTATACAACAGAACTCAACCATGCAGTCAACAGTTCCAGATGCTGTGCTGCACAAGAGGACTCCACCGCTTACTCAGCCTCCTCAGAGAAGCAACTCAGACGCAGTTCTGAGCCCAGAGAAGTCAGCCAAAACAGACTCTACAAGGAACTAGGTTCCTTGCTTGTGAACAATGCTCCCTGCATGTGCAGTTTTGAAGCATTTACTAATTCAGAGGCGTCATTTTCTGAGTATATTGTTTCTAGACTTGAATTAGATTTTGTAATTCATGTAAAGAAATATGCAAGGTGATACCTCAGAATTACATGAAGTTTCATTCACACAAAAGTCTTTCCAATACAAAACACATACAGAATACAGTGGAAAGACTCCCTTTAACAATATGACTAGGCAGTTAACATCATGAATGATTTTTAATCTTGATTCTGCAAGCTCTCCATTAGCTTTGATAATGAAGGATCTACTACTCATTTCATACTGCACTAATCTTAGAGAAAATGGTGTGCTTATGTAGTAAATGCCGTAAACATCTCTGAAACTTAGGTTTTCCTTCTAAAAAGTTTTAAGAGGAAAGCTCTTTTACACACTTAGAAATGTCTCTTTCTGCCTCAGTTTGTGCTTTTAAAGTTTGAGAAGTCTACATTTTCTCATCAATAACTTTCTTGAAAACATATTAGAGACATAAATTCCATCATGGCATTTAATTCCTAAATAGGAGAAGTCTTTCTGGTAAGGGACAGATTTGCTTGTTTTGAAAAGTCAGTATTACTGACTACAAAAGACAGCTAAAGTGACCCAAATTGCAAAGTAGCTATTGGTCACACATTCTTAAGGACTTTGAACATGTATAAATGTTTTAAGTACAAGACATATACCAAGAAGGAAACACACAATAAGCATTATAAAGCACAGTATAGTAAGTCAAAGGGAGTATCTGATAACATTCTTTCCACACTGTACCTTTTCATCCAAAGCCTTGTGGTGCTCAAATAGTGATTTCAGAGCTTTGAGGACTTCAACTTCACTGGAAACTCCTGAAGGAGACTGTGCTTGCCGTTTCACCACTGTCATCCTCAGTGACCTTTCGTGTCTTGAGACAAGGCACTCCAAATGCTCCAGTAACAGCTATTGGATTTGATATAAAAGGTTATTAATTCTTATGCACTTAAATGCTATGGAAATTCTAACTACAAAATGTGTGGTACCAAATGGCAATTTTCTTGGCCACCTCATTATGGGAGGGACTGTTGGAATTATTGCCAACATTTTATGACTCAAAATCAATTGAAATCAGATCAGTAGAAAAATAGAAAATCAACTCCTAATTTCATTTAAAACTCTATGAAAAGTAAACTCAACAAATCACTCAGCATAGAGTCACTGTTTAACTAAGTTAAGTACATATTTACATTATTTGTCATTGTAATTGATAAGCATTAGCTATCAAATAACAGTCAAAACCAGTCTAAAACATCATGCAAAAATATAAAAGCAGCTTATAATTATTTCACCCTAATTGTGATATCTTTAAATTGTATTGGAAGTTACTTAACTAAGTATGTAAAAGCAAAATGTATATTTCATTACATTTATAAGATTATTTACTCTAACATGTCTTTATTGTCACTAACTTGTTCTAAAATGTTCATTGTGTCTGTTTATTACAAACATGAACAGTGTATTTCAGGCTATTGTAAATAACCTGCAGAATAACCTGTAAATGACATATTGTAAAAACATATGATAATTGTTTGTCATTATTACTCTAAGTATGTTAAAAGAAATACTAAAATGACATCTTGGTGTACAGAAAATTCACCATTTATCTAGGCTTTCATATCTCTAACCCTACTGTTCTTACTATCTGAACATAGAAGATAATTGCTTAGCTGTAAGGCTGTAACAGGGTAGCTAAATTCATGAATCACAACACTTGATAAATGTATTGCAGTTACAACATACAATTATACCTAAACCATTGAACTGGAAATTTTAAAGTTACATAGATAATTGTTTATTATTGCTCCTTTGATGCTATTCTTAATATAGCTACTATTAGAAAAGAGTTATATTTTTCTGTCATCTATAGCTATTCTCAGACACATAATGACCTTTATTGTTACATGAACTAATAGACACAAAAGGGTATAAACAGGGTATAATTACATTAGAATAGTTATATACAGCTATCAGACCAGGAACAATTCAGGTTTGATGTTATCTTTACTTCAAGCATGATTCCTGTATGTGGATTTGCACCTGCTTATAATTTTACAATAATTGCATTATCCACAAAAAATAGTGAATACATGTATGAATAATATTAATACACAAAGAATTGCAATGGCTCCATGAAATTCAAGAAGGTTGTGTGTTTTTCACCATTACTGAATTCAAGTGGTGGCCCATGTTTATCAAAAGCACATGAGTAAGAAGATGGATGAGCATTGTCATTTGATGTCTACAGGCCCAACAACAATTTAGTCAGATTTTTAATAACTTGAAGCAGTTCAAAGTAACAGGCAGATCTGAAGAGGCCCCTTCATCACAGAGGCATCAGGAACTTGATATGGAAATGTAGTAGGGTTGTAACTTAGATTAGATCAGGACTGTTTCCAAACACAGAGTCTTTCTGTTCATAACAGAAATTAAATGCACATTTAACTGCTATCATAACAGAATTTTTGAATATGGTCTAAATTCATTACCTTTGTGATTTTTTTTTCCAGGCCATTTAGTTATCTAGGAGATAACTGAATAAAAGAAAGTCAATAGTTATCTAGGAGATAACAAAGGGAAAGAAAGACAATAGTTGATTACTAATTCTACAGCCTACTTTCTGTCCCACATCTTCAAAGAAAGATTTCTGAGGAAATTGGAAAAAAAAAAGGAAAATACTGAACCACAGTTAAACTTTCAGCACAGACAAGTAAGTCAGTCTGCAGTTGTCCGCAGCTTAAACTGACACCCATTAAAACAATGCAGTATTCCATAATCTTGCTAACTATTTTTTGCCCTATCACGGAGCAAATTTATCATATTTGATGCTCTACTAACCTAAACAAATCATCCTGGACCAGAAGGGAGAATTCTTAGAGCCTGTATTCAAGTCTTCTTTAGAAGGAAAAATGAGAAAATTTGGTATAAGAGGGAAGAAAATTGATTGGCAACACAGAATTCTCGACATGGAAAATAAAATAATTACAGAAGGAATTATGCATAAACTATAAAACAGAGAAAAATAAGGAACATGGGAAAAAGGAGCGATAAGGAAAAAGTAGTGTACATTCGTCATCCCATTTTGAGCTGGGATAAACAGATGATCTTGACAGGGAACTTGAAGTCAGCATGGACAGAAGAAAGGTGGGAACCTTCTTAAGAGAAGGAAGAATGGAGACTGATGAAAGTGATAGGGACTAAGAAAATAAAGTTAAATATGATTTCCATGTATAAAAAGAGACTGGAATGGTCTGGGGGTACAGGAAACTCAGAATTTCCTATGGGGTGAATGTGGAGGAGTTTACTGTGTGGGATGAACAATGAACAGCACAGCACCATAGCCCTTTGTACAGCAGCACATAAAATATTTAACTTTAGGCTAAGTTACTATCATGTTAAAAACTTGTAATACATAAAATTAAATCAAACCAAAGCCATCCATTTAATATACAGAAAAGTTAATTTTGTCCTTAACTGAGAATTACCATTTTAGAGGTGACAAATCCAAATATAAATGTCTGCACATATTTCATAGTTGTTAAATAAAACTTCAAGTGCAAAATATTGTGTTGCCTTTTTAACCTTAATATAGAAAGATGAGATGATGCCACAGGTAAGTGTCAAAGCACTCATGCTGGATTACTGAACTACTTGTGAACATTTCATGCTTTTTCTTACTGTTATTCACTCTGGCCACTCAACTAGTAGTGGTTCATTTTTCTGGAAACTACCTCTGCAGTATTTTCCTTGCTGTCAGCCCTCAGAATGCTCAAGAAGACATGCTGACACAGGTTTCTGGCTGATAGCAATTTATTATTTTTGCTTTACAACAAAAGTCAAGTCTATTTCTCCACAAAATCTGTGAGCACTGCTTACAGCAAATCCACTTTAGCTGACCAGAGAGTATGACTAACCTGTGCTGCATTACTCCAAGCCATGCTGAAAGGGAACAACCAACCCAAGACTCAGAACATCTGACAGCAAATCCTTGCTTCCTCCTCTGCTGAAATGATACTGCTATTTTATTCATTTTTTGCTTCAACTACATGTACATAAAATGTGTGTGTATATATATATTATATATATTTTATATAGTATATATATATATTTTTAAAAAAGGTCTTCCCTACATTCCTGGGGATGGCACATGTAGCTACAGTTGCAGAAGTACGAAATGTTAGTTACTACATTGATGGGGAAAGAGACATATAAAAACACAAAACTGATATTGAAGAAAATAGTGTGTCTGAGCAATGTTAAAGTTAAGTGACTGAAGGAAATCAAAGTATCTGGCTGGAGGGGAGATGGGTGGGGATGGGATGGCAGGAGTTGTGTTGAAGACTTTCTCTGTTATATACATGTACCTCAATAATTACCATCCCATATATTTTTGAAGAACAAAACAAGATTTCACATCAAAATACTAATGTAAAAATATTGGTAATTTAAATTACAAACAATTTGTTTAGGTATTGTTGTATTTTGTATGTTGCAATTACACTCCGGCATTAACAAAGAACATGTGCTGCTAAGCATTTTCTGCTCCCTCACGCTGTGTCAAGCTGCTACAGATGTCAGGCAATCACAGGGAGAGGCAGCTTGAAGAGAGAAGATGAAGATCAACAGCAGCAAGCAGGACAGAATCACCCACGCATAATATCCAGTCAATGCTATGCTTTTCTTGCTGGAAAGCATAAGCTTGACAGTAAATTATGAAACTGACAACTGATTTTTACTCTTATGCTGGGCAAATTTTAGGATTCTCAAGATGATGTGATGATAATTTTACCTTAGCTAAATGTGGTGGAGGTTTCTAGAGCTCTGGACTCTTCCTGAGCACAAACAATGTTTAAAAATCATCATATAAAGACCGAAAAATGCTCTAGTGCATATTTTCTGAAGGAATGAAGCATATTTAAAATGATAATTAGAGCTAATATAGATAACTACTAGAATACAGTTTACTGTGTTTCTCAGGTGGCTTACAAAGCATTGTAAAATGGAAATGCATAAGTAAATTTAACAATGCAAGCTACATGTGCATAGGTTATCACCTGCCTATATTTTTTATTTTACTTTTTTTTTGCAAAATAAAATAAAATAAAATAAAATGAGAAGGTAATGGAGAGAAAATGAGAGGCATAAATAATGGAAGATAGGGAAAATAATAATATAGAAGAAAATAGATTTTCTTCTACAGAACTAAACTAAGACACACTTGGTTTAAGGGATTCCTTACAGGAATGGAGCAATGCACTAAGAGCCCAACGCTCTTTTGAGGTCTACTTACTAATCAGTACAGTCAAAACTGAATTTCCTTTCAGTCTGTATTTAGAATGCTCATTGTTTGGTGACACTCCAACTCTTGTGCAAGCAAAGAAAAGTAAAATAAACAGATATGGGGTTGCAGATTATCTTTAAAACCAGTCATTAAGCCAGTCATTTTCCTCAGCATCGTTCAATAGTGCTGGAAACCAATTTGCTCCCATGGTTAGCTGGGGTGATGTCAAACAGCTGTACTGGTAAACTCCTGGTGAAAAATCTTACTTTGAAAAAACAAAGTTACAGCCTAGCTGCAGCTTATGTCCTACATTTTTATTTCTTTAAATAAGATACTGGCAACCTGAAACCTAATGGAAACACACATATGTGAAATAAAAGAATGAAAGAAAATGTAATAATCAGGATAATGATACAAAATACGGAAATGAAGAAAGGTTCTTTTATGAAAATAAGGAATAGCAATATAATGACTATTTGTTTGAACGGTTGATACTACTTGTTGTTACACAGTGTCTGGAAATACAGGTGTTGAATTACTATCTATTAAGTAGCTATTGTCACCCTGTTTTCTGTGATACAAGCTCTAATTTTGGAAGAAGAAATGTAGGGGCATAGAAGAGAGATCATAATATTGATGAAAAAATAATGACTTTTGCCATCATTTGCATTAGGGAAATAATGATTTTGCCTTTACAGAATCTTAGGAAACAATTATACTTATTTTCATGCTTTCAGACTGTAAGAACTTGCATTATCTTGTTTAAAAAAGACAGTGTCTGTTTTAGTATCAGCAACTATTAAACTAATGTAAGTAAAGGGATCTCTAAGAAAACCGATTAAATAAAGGATTTAAACCCTTCATTTAAAATATATTCTTAGAGTTTTACAACACAACACAAGGACAATTTAACCATATAATGGAGGGCAAAATTCTGATCTATGGCTATTATGAGACGGCAGTGACTAACAGAAGATGTTGCAAAAATCATTCATTAAGGAAGTGAGACAATAAAGTTGAACCTAAACCAGTGATGTTTACTTCAAGTGCTTCATCTCCTGAGGTATTGAGTAAAAGAAACATAACAACTAACCTTTGTTAGTATTTCATTCATGAGCATAGGTTTCTTTTTTCTTGTTTCTAAGAAGACTTGAAATACAATATTTCTGAATAGTTTGAGTAACATTTTATACCATATACAAAAATTATATATATATATATATTTATATATATATATATATTTTTTTTTAAAGATAAAAATCAGATTAATCCATATCAGTATGTTAATAGATTTTTGTTTCAGGTGCCCAACCAAAACCCAGTTTTCCTCATAACCATATTCTGATTAAAAAAGTTAATCCTACAAACTTTTTCTACTTTTGAAGAATACAGACTGAGACAAAAATAAATTTCAACTTTAATTTAAATTTAGCATAGCCAAATTAGTCTTATTTTATAAGTTTGTGCCAAAGCACAAAGCCATCAGTCTTACGTGATCGCTAGCTAGACAACATCAATAGAAATAACTAACATTTTCTATTAAGATATTTTTGTATATGTTTTCAAAGTCACATGCAATGCTTTTAGAGAGAAACTGTTTGTCTTCCTGTCAGCAATACGACACCAATCAATACATATACATATGCTCTTGCATTTTTTATTTTGCCTTATGTACTGACAGATTAAGTTGTCAGCTAAGTTCTTGACATGAAAATATTTCTACCATAATATGTGAGAAGTTAATTATTGTAGGCAGTAAAAATACATATTTAAAAGCAAAAGATCACTAGGGAGCTTTGTTTAAGAATATTGCTCAAAGGATTGAGTAGGAATACAACTAAAGACTGGGGTAATATTTAAACGATGGTCTTGTAGCTGAGACCTAGAGTTTATGGGTCGCAAAGAATGTTATGCCAGTGTGTTCTCTCTCTAATGCATTTCACTGTCAAGGTCTGACACTGCAGCTTGTCATAAAATAGCAAACCAGGTCTTGAAGCTTTTTTTGTGGAGACTGGCAAAAACTGTATGAGGGTGTTACCACAAAATAAAGAAACACATGGGTGTGGGTCTAGAATAAAGTAAAAAACAAAAACAAACAAACAATTAGCAAAGCTTAAATGGAAGTGTAAAAGGGTGCTAGAAGGCAAGAAGTGACTGGGAGTGTGTACTGAGAATCTGACAGATTTGCCACTTTAATTTCTTCTTGCTGATCTCCAGTAGATGCTATCTTTACAGCGAGGTAAAAGGTTGGATTAAAAAGTTTCAAAACATGAAACTTGAACATGAGCATTTAGAACTGAGCTTCTTTATTTAAGAATAAAGAAAGTGATACCTGGGAAAAAAGTAGTTGTACTGGGTAGTGCTGCTATGTGCCCTTAGGGGCAGGTAAACCTTACTATCATAGCTGAGCTAAAGCTGGGTTAGGTGTGAACAGTAGTGGTGTGGATAGAAAGAAGCATTAGCTGGACTCACTTTAGCTATCAGAAAAGACATTTTTTCATCCCAAAAGTCTTCTAAATATTATTACTTTAATAAGAATCTTTATTTTAATAACAGGAAAAAATGGAACAGCTTTTTCTGACAGACTATTATTGCTGTTTTGCATTAATAACAGCATAAATCTCAGCTTAAAAAGTGCTTCATTATGGACAATGATTTGTCAACGAATGTTGGAAATCTCATCACTAGTACGTCATTGAGATGATTGTATTCTGAAGACAACAGCTTTGTGCCTAAAATGCTGGTCTTTTCCTATAAACAAAGCCTACAGAAAACAGCATGACTATTACAGCAGACTCTGGCGACTAACTTAGTATATGACAGCCTGGCAAGAATATATACACATGACACAATAGTGTCATAATTTGTTAATGAAAACAGTGGAGGACAGGATAAGGCATCATCTCTGACTTTTTTCTCTCTCCTCTGTTAATACTTGTCTATATCTTCCCCTCTTGTTTATAAATGCATTTTCTGCATTTCCTGCATATTTTTGTATACTAAGTCTTTTCATCTCCAATGCCTAGATTTGTCCTCACTCTCAAGAAAAAACAGTAGAGTTTATTAATTTAAACTGTAAGGACTTCTGGCAAGATCATCACACTCTAACTCTCATAAATTAGTATTAAATGCTCACAAAAAAATCTCTTACCTTGTACTTTATATAGAATAAGAAGCATAAGATAGGAAAATATATAAATTTCTTGGTTTGTAAAGGAAGTGCTATGACAGAGCACAATCTGACTTGTAGCTGACTCAGTTTGACCACTGGGCTTTTTTTTTTTTTTTTTTTTTCCTACTCTGAGCTGCTTATTATATCAGACAAACAATAGGTATTGGTACACTGCATTTTTAATATACCATACTTGGAGTTCAATTGGCTTTGTAGAGAAATGGAAAAGGATTTGTGCTAGGCAGTTTTGTCTACATTCTTATGAAGAACATATGATATCTGAGAAGATGTCATTGCAAATTTGGTTATTTTTCTAGTTTGTGTTAGAAATTAACACAAATTATTGTTTATTCTATACAAATGGTTTTCTAAATTGACTTTCCTAGTTTTCTTCCAAACACTAAAAACAGGCAATACATGTAGCAGTTAATGATAATTTAAGCAGCTTTAGAAATACTTCAGATTTGTAGTTGAGATGGCTTGCTAAACTTAAAGAATGCACTACAATTCCTATATTTTTCTCTGTTCATTAATTCTGTTTTTGTGGGAGCTACATGTACTTTGGACTGTTTAGATTGTATAAAAATCATGGGAGAAAAAGTAGGCTTTATTTATTTTTCCCCTCACATTTTCCAATCTCAACACATCTATGACTTTTGTACTTAAAAGTGATCATCTCTTCTTGCTCCTCTGAGCTGGTAGATGAAGCAGCTTTCTCTTTGTAGAAACCTGTATCACCTGCCTTTGGATTTCTGAAGTCTATAGCACTATGGTGCTACATCTGGGCAGTAAAAAACAGTGAGAAATATCCTCTCTCAGTTCTTTTGTCAAGCACTTTGTTAGTTACCCTTCAGAATGCAAATCAGCTAACCAAGAAAATGTGTTATTTGCAATGCCAAAGTGCTATTAGTTTAGTGAGAGGATGAATGCAGGAAGTTACTCAGATCATAGAAGAATGGAATATGCATGTGAGAAAATATCTTTGGTGTTCAACCTCTGAGATCTATTCCGTATGCCTATTTCCAGTATGACTCCTGCTTGATCTGGCCCTCTCTTTCCTCAAGCCATTTTACACACTTTTACATTTGTACCATCTTGTAGACACTAGAAAGCATTATCATGGATTCTTGATTACAGACAGAATAATATATTTTGATTGAAGTAGAATATAGAAAATTTAAGGGTGAAATCTTGTCCTCTCTGTATGGCAAATGACATTCACTTGAAGGATCACAATGGCTGCATGTAGGCTAAACAACACTTATCACTATGATACACATGGCAGCCTTCACCTCATCCTTATTCAGATCAAATCCAAGGCACAAGGGAAAGCTGGGTCTGCCATACCTCTGTATTTTGCCTTGATAAGGGTGCATGCAGGCTACTTTTGCAGGGCCAGTGGCTTGGAAAGCTTTGTGAGTCCCTTGTTACAGAAAACATTAAAACTGAATGTACTTACCTCATTATACACAAAATCTGTTGTTTAGTTTGTTATTAATATATCTTGCTAAAACACACAGTCATTTCCTGCAGAACTGTAGTATTGTAGACATGTACTACTAATTGAAAGATATCTTTCAATTAGTTATCTTGCAAGGAAGATAATTAATTTCAATTAATTATCTTGCAAGGAAGGCAAGGAATTTTATCTTCTTTTTTACACAAATGATGATCTAAATTTATATGTAAGTATATTCCTCCTGCTTTACACATACTTGATATCAAGAAAAAGTCTGCTGTATACTTACTCTTGTGTTGTTTCTTTCAGCTTTCAGTTCTGAAATTTCCTCCTCCTTTTCAAGCAGCTGTTCCCTACATGCGTTTAACTCTTTTGTCAGTGCAGCAAATTCCTATGAAATAAAGTCAAATATAAAGTTAAGTTTAAACCCCAAAATCATTAAATATATATGCTTTCTAGAGTT
This sequence comes from Anas platyrhynchos, assembly GCF_047663525.1. NCBI lineage: Eukaryota > Metazoa > Chordata > Aves > Anseriformes > Anatidae > Anas > Anas platyrhynchos. The sequence goes on along the minus strand of NC_092587.1, from coordinate 52,808,151 downwards.
TTAGGATTTATATAATATTTACAAATCGTCAATACAAACTAAAATAGCATGTATAAACATCAACACTTATCAAATGCTTTTAAAATTATGCATTTTTCATAAAGACTAATAAATCTAATAAAAAGTACCTATGCAAAATACTAGCATAAGTTTAGAAATAAAAGAAGGTCTGAGATGATGACAACATTCCCCATACATAACATACCAGAACTACAGCACAAAGAAAACAAAATTGGCCTATTTTATAACAAGAGAGACACCGCATAATGAGCTTCAACTCAATGTATCTACATATGAATCTGTGAAATATTCCTGTTTAAAGGTCTTGATTTTGCTATTGCTGTTACTCTTCAAATATATACTTAAATTTTACCTATACAAATGGCATTCAGAGATTTGCCATTAATTTCAATAAGGAAAAGGTTTCATTTTGTCTACTTTTGACAAGCCCAACGTATACTAAATGGTAGTGGCTGATTTACCCATTATACCAAAAAGATTCTACATCTCATGGAAGTAGTGAAACAAAGAATGAAAAGCCTTTGTAATATGGCCAGAAAAAACCATGTACCAGAAAAAATAGGTCTCTTGATGAAAAGCACTGCTGCTTAACAAAAGTATAAACATATTTTAAAATATTAAGTAAATTAATTGAGTTTGACAAAAATAGCACTTAAAAGCACCCATAAACAGCTAGGATTAAATTGCAGTTATTCCTAACTCCAAAAACATATCCAGGTGGTTTATCTCATCAGCCAGTAGGATAAAGCTGAGACTAAATCTATTTAAGACAAAAGCTGGCAATGATCTCTAAAGAACTTGATCTGCTCTCTCCCTTCAAGTTGTGGAAAGCAGCTTTTATTCAAATGAAAGGGTTTTTCAACAGTTTGGTAGGTATTCTTAGGCTTATTCTGCTTTATACTAACAGAAATAGTTAATGATATATACTATTATTGATAATATAAGATCGATATTGTCAATAATATATCGATATATTATAAATATATAATTTTTTTCCCCCTTTTTTTCAGCAGCTAAACTTTAATTTACTTTAAGCCTCTGTGCAGACTGCATGCCAGTAAGGAAAGTGTTGCTCTGATATTCTCAGTGGATTTTGTCTTAGAGATTAGCTGTTGATCACATGAACCATGTAATGATGTCTTGTGCCATCCTTCCTAATCCGTATTTTGATCTTACATCCTAGTTGTCAAAAACTTTGTAAGATATGCAGTATACAATATATGATGTAAGGGTCCTTAAGTCCTTAAGTTAGCTTTGTAAATTGGATTTAAAACTGTTTCAAATTTTCAAAAGTATAGTTAAAACTTGTGCCTTTAGATCTTACTTTAGCAATGTCATGCTGTCTAGTTTTGCTTAAACTCTTGTATTTAAGGTTGTTAATTAATGTCACATACCAAATGAAATATCATATTTAAGAATAACCCAATAATTTAAGGTCAGATTTAATTGGAATTTTGAATCAGGAAAACACATATGCACATATTATTTCTTTAACTTCTTTTCACATAAACTTTATATTGTTTATGGTAGGTAAATCTATGTTGCTAGTACTGCTAATATAAGCACTATGACAACATTTTTATCTACTATTTTTCATTTCTTTGTTTTGTTTTAGTTGAAATTTAAATAGACCTTTGGTATGATCTTTCAGGCTTATGTCAATATAATCGGAAATAAATAGACATTTGAATTTCTACTACTTTGTTGAATGTCATAAATAGTATTCTTTGTGAATTTTTCTTTTGACATCAGCTTAAGCTTTCCCTTGTTTGAAAACAAACCATTAGTCAAAATTCTGCTCCTAGAGTCCCATACTTAACAGTGTCCTCTCAGTCTCCAAACATTTTCAGCTTATAACCCTAATGGTTATTAAGCATCAGTTTGTCTGGGCTACATGTATCTAGTATCTTAGACCTCTTTACTTAGTCACTGACACAGCTCCTTCAAACATTTTAATTATTCAGTTGCTGTTATCCTCTGAAATTCCTCTGTTGTTGACATATTTGCAGTACCAGTATTTACAAGAACGAGTCACTTTGTCATACCTCTGGAGCTCAAGTGGCCATATCTCTTCATTTGAGATACAAGTGACTGTTAACAAGTCAAGAGCTTTGACTTCTTGGAATTGAATGATGATAGAAAGAGCATTATTTTTCTTTTTGTTTGTATTGTAAGTCTTTTTCATGGAAAGTCTCAAAGTAAAATTGAGTTTGCCCTAGAGCTTCTTTTTCTGTCACGTCTGCTTTGACAAATTAACAGCTATGATAAGAGCTCATATAAACTTGCTTTTCAATTCATGCTTCCAACATTACAAGTGAAACTCATTTTAAGTATGCCCTTTCACTCCAAGGTATCCCTGAGATATGACACTGTAATGCTCCAGAGAAGATGTTTCTCCCACAGGTTAGATGGAAAGCAAAACATATTTTTATCTTGTTATGTAATAAATAACATGCGATGATAACAACCTCTGCTCTTGCAATTCCCCCTGCATAAACAGAGATCAGGGGAATACTGTCATTTGGAATTATTGTTTGCAGCAGAAATCTTGCATGGTCAGACATACTTTGTGAGCCCTGAAGGCAGTATCTGTTGCATAACTAATATGACTTGACAGGCACAACTGCACTCTTAAAGCTTATGTACAAGTTGTTTGGATATAAAGCTAATTAAGAAATAAAGAGAATCAAAACCATGAAAATTACTCAGTTGATTTCATTGTTCTTATACTACAAAATGATATCAGGACGCTTTTTTTTTTTTTTTTTTCCATGATAAACAACAGAAAAATAAATATAATCTTGGGACCTATTTGGCCTGTTGTTTCCTTTTTGTCTTGGGCTGTAACACTCAGTCTAACTGGCAAATAGCTGACTCAAAACGACAGTTCTTCACTTATCCCATGTGTATCTTTGAAGAGACAGCAGAAGCCTTGAAAACAAATGCAACAGAAATTTGTGACCAATGAAAGGACCATTTGGTATTACAGTCCAAGAGTCAAGGACATGCCCTGGTGAAGCAGCTGAGATACAGTCAGTGCTCAAGGGTGCCCAGGAGAGTGGGAGGCCATTGGGACAGCCAGGCTGTCAATGCTGCCAGATGTGCTGGCAGCAGGACTGTGCAGAGGAGGCATACCACAGCTTCCTTATTGTCAAATCTCTACCACTAGGGACTAGCTTAATAAACGCTTTCTTTGCTTATTGTTCCCAGGAAAGCTCTGCAAGGCTCATTTTGCGTGACCAAATGCACAGAAAACCTATACAACTAGCCTCCAAGGTAAGAGCATGCCATAGAAATGAGACCCTAGAGCTGCAACACTTGACTGGTCAGCCTATGAGTATAGTACAGTATGGAGTGTGTTGAACCCAAATGAAAAATGCAAACAGCCTCTCATCATACACACACCCACATCCTTAACGAAAGAATGGAGAGATTCAGACAAAATTTGTAAGACAAAGAAAAAAAAAATCAATTTCAAAGTCATTGGGGAGATTCAGCTTAAAAACTCCTCTGGAACTTCCAGTTTTGAAACATGGTTCATTTCAAGAATGAAAGAATAAACTAATCTCTGCATGGATAAATAATGGCTAGGGTTTACCATTTTTATTTTATATTCAACACTATCTACACAGACAGATTTGCCTTCCCACTAATTTGGATGTTTGTCATTTAACATGAGAAATGACTATCTACTACAATTCCCTGGGAGCTTTAACCTTTCATTTGTTGTATTTTCATCCACTTCAGTTTTCTAAAATTGTACCTTCTTTCTTTTCCTATTCTTTCATTGGAAATATTGCTAAAAATACTTCATGCTGTTTAACCAAGGATTTATTTTAGCAACTTTGCCACTACCAACACAGAAATTTTGACCTTTTTGACAGCTATTAGCAAGACAAAACACTTCAAAGTTCTGGATGAGAGTCTCCCTTTTTCTTACTACAGAAGAGCCATAATAATAGTCCTTCATTCTAGATTAGGTTGAATACAAGATTTCAATATTTAGGTTTAATATCACAACTTTTGTATCAATCTTCTGAAATGTTTAACATTACATTTACCCTCAAAATAAGGGGGTTAGATTAGAAAACTCCAACTCTAAATCCTGCAATACTGTACCTTGAAACACTGTATTATAACAATATCCAGGTAAAAACATGACATATGTTTTGGATTTCAGGATGAAAATTTTGGTCTCTTCATGCATAACAATGAATCTCTAATTTGAACTGAGAGTTACTTTGGTTAATTTGTGCCAAGGGTTCAGATATGGAGGGTGTGGTCTTATTGACTCTTACTTATCCACTAAATATGTTTCAAACTATCCAGACGTTACTGATGCTCGTTTGGCTTATTTAGTGGACTGCATGATATCAAGCTTGTGGAAACTATGATTAAATGTGACAATGTGAGAGTTCATTAATTCACAGAGAAAAATGAAGAGGAGGAGATTTCTCTTACATAAGAGAGAAAACTAACTCAGTAACACAGTGGACTTGTGACCCCACACTTTTTTTTTTTTTTTTTTTTTTCCTTATTTCCCTTTTCAGAACTCTGGGCATGGATTGAAATTATGAAGTATGCAGACACTTACACACACATAAGTACACAGTCAATGCTTCTTGGAAGAAAGAAAAGAAAAAAAAACACAAAAAACACTTTTTAGAGGCTTGGAGCCAATATTATCTACAAGAATAAATGATATCAATGCCTTTATTGAACAGAAAATGGGACAAGTGAAGAGCTGTTATATAGCTTTCCATCATGACAGAACTCATCCTTTAAATGCTCTGTTGAAGTTATATTGTATTTTGAACTAAAGTTTGCAAATATATATATATATTTTTATTCAACCATTCCTTTCTCCGCAGAAGAGTGTAGACTCTCTGTGGATGGCCTACTATTATGAATGGAGTAGTTACTTTTAAGACTCTGGTCCCATATTAAAACAGAAGTAAATGGATTTTCTAAACAACAACAAAATGCTCCAAATTCTCTTTCAATGCCTAAAAATGTAAAGACTTATTTTGCTTCTAGAAAACACCAGAAAGAATAATAAGGGAGAACTAAGGATTTTACCACACTAAATACACATCTCATTAAGGCCCTTTAACATATTAAATGAGTTCAGTTATTTAAATATACTATATATATATATTCAGTTATTTATATTTAGGATTAGCTTTATAGCACGCATAACCTGACTTTTTTCTATAAATGTCATCTAATTTCAACAGTTGTATTATATCATTTTCATGATTTTTAGTAGCACAAGTAACCCTCAAATTTTCAAAATTATATTTTAAAAGTCAACCGAAAAGAAACATTAATTGTTACTTGTTAATATATTAGTCAAAATGCCAGTATTTCTAGATATAGATAAAAGGAAGAATATAGAACTGCTAGGACTTGTGGTGTATTCTGCCTGATTTTTCTGCCTAATTTTCCTGTTGCACTTTCACTTCTTGAATTCCTACAGATTCAAGAAGTGAAAGTGAATCTCCCCAGCAGCATGAGCATTATGGCTATGCCTCGATTTATTGCAATGATTCTCTTTCTCAGGATTACTTCAGGAATAAATATGACATTTTACATAGGAGACATGAGCACAAATCTGCCATTATAGAATCCACTTGAATCCAGGTCTATAATAATAATATGAAGGTAATTCATGATTTTAGAATCACTGAAAATTAGTACAGCCACAAGTAATGACCCGAGTCTAACATTCTCATCAGGACCAAAAAACTGAACACAAGCCTGTGTTCCATTATTTCTCAATCAGAATTAGCCTGAAAATTTCTAATTTAGAAACCTGATTTTCATTCAATACCAGGTAAAAAGTGTTCTGTTGATACTGTTATTTTTTTTGTCAGTCTGTTGCTCTTTATTGGAAACCTGCTGAGTGAGGTACGCAATCTATTGTTTTAATATTTTTTCCCACTCCCTCCATTTTTTAATAATTTAGAATTGGTGTTCTGCATTATCTCTCTCTATATATCGATCACACAATATATATATCCATATATATTGACGCTTCCTGAAGAATACCAATAGGTAGTGCTCTATTAAAACAAAGCTAGTTTACACAGTTACAGTAATAGTAGAACTAGGAAAAAAGGGCATGATATAATCAACAACTGTTTTTTAATTTGTTACAAGAAGTTTTCTTTGTTCTGTAAGAATTGTTAATTATGATAGTAGATATGAGTTCACAAGTCATATCAAACACAAGGCAGTAGATGATAATTCAATATTTCTTATTTGTTATCCTTAGTATCAAGCTATAAAGCTTGAGGCCTCAAAGGACTTGAAAGTCTCCATCCATAAGAATTCAATGTTAAAATTTATAAAAATATAATGTACTTTAAAATACTTTTTTAGTTGTTATGATGTAGCAAATATAATTATATCAAACTAGAGTCTTCTCTCCTACTTATGAACAAGAATGAAACTGAAGTCTTCTTTCTTTTCCCTAAAGCAATCAAATGGAAAATTTAAAGGTCTCTTATTTTGTAGTTTATGTTAACTAGATTGGTTCAATTTAGAATAGGTGAAGAACAGCATACTCTAAAAACAGCAACAATTGTGTTTTAAGATCTTTGCTTCTTACTGATGGGAACACTGAGGAACAGAGGGTCTACAACCAAAATAAACAGTTCTTGGATTATTACTGAAATGTGGTGAGATGGGGAAAGCATCACTCATTTGTGAATACTATAAAGCATAATTTATAATTTAGGTGGGTGACTTTTAAACAGCTTGCAATATTATAGATAGTATAGGATGAAAATACAGACTGGATTACAATGTGCTTTAATTGCTGTATTTCAGAATCTTTGTCCCACAAATATTTATATCCACCCCTTTTAAAAGGACACAATTTGTGAATATAGTTATGCTGCAGACTAAATTAGAGTAAATTATTATTTTCAAATGATATTTTTTAACATCAAAGATATTCACAAGAGTATGCCTTAATTGGTTAAATATTGTACTGCAACAAAACTGATGACAATTTACTATTCCACAGTTAAAAATTGATTATCTATATAATAAAGAAAAAGAGCAAAATATGGTCTAAAATGACAGACTATAACTAATTTATAAAACAATTTCATAAAGGGCTGAAGACAAAGGAAAGTGGGATTGACTTTATTCCAGTTGGTTAGCATATTTTTTCAGATATTTAAATATTAAATATAAAATTTGTGAAATAGTTACAAAGAAGCAGAATAAGCAAAGAATAAATTTCTGTACTGAATTACATGACTACCACCTCCCATTGCTGGCACAGTTATATTTTATGCTCATAACCCAACAATTGGGATCTCCCGACATAATATGCAAATTATTGAAGTGCTTTACAGACTGTACAATGGCTTCAGCATATAAACACATACATACAACTCCCATTATAAGGCAGATTGAGGTCAGTATATGGCCCTAAGAAATAACCTAAAATAAATCCTGACAGAGAGAATATATGGAGGGTGACTGTAAAATGAAACACATACTTACCAGTAAACAGAATAGTCCATGTCTTACAATGCTGATAAGGAATCTACAGATTATTTTGTTGCCAATTCCAGTTTACAAGTCTGGTTGATTTTTAGCATGCCTGATTTACATTTCAAACTCTCAACTTTCTTAGCTTTGACTTATTCCTCTGCACAGCATCTTGCTTTCTTCCAGGCAAACGTGACAAAATATAGAGTGATCTTTACTTCTCCCTCATTTTGGGGAACACACACTGTTCTGATACTTGTCTCCTTCCCTTCCTCCTCAGCATTGTCTCTGGGTGAATCTTATCACTGATCACTAATTCAGCTATTAATAATAGGTCAACAAGTCTGCTATTCTGATTTAGAGCACATCCCTCCTTCCACAGCAAAATTGTATTTTTCCCTTTCATAGTACATTAAATAATTGACATTCAATCTTTTAATATTTTAGGTATGCTTAATAAAATAATAAAAATGTAACTTTATAAAATCAAGTGATTGGGGTCTGACCACAGCCCCCATTGCCTGTTCCCCTGTGTTTCCATGGGGAGGACATAGACAACGGTGGATGGGGGGAACGTGTTTTTCATTTACTTTTAGTTTCTTACTGCTCTAGTCTGTTAGTAATAGGCAATAAATTCTTTTAATCTCCCTATGCTGAGTCTGTTTTGCCCGTGATGACAATTGGTGAGTGATCTCCCTGTCCTCATCTCAACCCTTGAGCCCATTTCATTGTATCTTCTCCCCCTTTCCCTTTGAGGTGGGGGAGAGAGAGAGTGGTTGTGGTGGAGCTCATCTGCCCACCTGGGTAAAACCACCACATCTTGCCAGAAATACTCAAATATACATATGGTCACTTCATATAAATGAATATATATGAAACATACATAAAACAATATATGAACCAGACTAAAGTTTTGCTAACTTAGGTTACTCCACCTAATACTATTCATGTTTCTCTGTAAAATAGAAATGGGCAAACCCGCATCTTATTTTGTTTTTAATTAGGCTTAATTAAAAATATGTATACTTTGCCATAAGTATATGTCAAAGGCCTGAAATCTGAAAATTCCTGGAATCTGAAAACTCTTCTCCTCCTGCAGCTCCTATTGCTACCTAATCTTCACCTCTGTTCAACCTTCCTACCCCCTCCCCCTGCACCCACCCTTTCCGCTCACACATCAGGAACATTTGGGCTTGTTTGAAGTGTAACTGTCACTTTGAAAAGTCTGGAGATTTGCTGATCCAGATCTAACCCTCTAAATGAAAGCTACACTTCAAACAAGCCTGGTTGCCTTTGAGGTGCTGTAGAGCTACTGATCCTCTTTGAAGTTCATTATCTTACTACATCACTACCAATTCAGTACTACATCTGTCTTTACTTACTACATTGTGTCTCCAGATAACTAAATAAACATAGATAATATCTTTCAGAACAGGGTATACATGACAACTTTGAGCTCTTCTATTCAGAAAGCCTTAGTTTAGGATTACATCTATCACCACAAGATCTGAAAGAGTCATATGAAAGGGAGAGGAAATAAAAATTTACCTTTCTAAGGTTTTGTTTTAGTAAAATACATGCACTCTCACAAACACACATATACAAACGGCCTGCTAAGTACTTTTTCCAGATACATCTAAATATCATGACCCTTTATACTAGACTATGGTTTAGTCCTTGCTTATCACCCTTCCTCTGAAATCACAATGGCTCAAGTGGGAAGAGAAAACATGATTTTAATGATACTTATCTTCACAAATCCCAGTGTATGTGCAACACAAACAAACCATATTTATGTTATGCCTCCCCTGTGAAACAGAATGCATACAGACATATTTTCTATCTGACCACAGATACATGTCTATCATTCACTGTATAGGAACACTTCACAAGCTCTCTTTTTGTATTTTACTGTATAATCAGTTATGATTTGTATTTTTGCAAGATGTGTTAATCCCTGAGGTTCAGAAATTAAAACAAACAATCAAACAAGCTAACATGTAAAAAAGCTGTACTTTAAAAACATATTTTTTCCACCAAGCACTTACAGGATATTTCCATTAAAAAAAATAAAAAAAGACAAGTAAACATCCCAACAAAGACAAACACCACAAATTTAACAGAAATGAAACACTTGTTTCAGATTATGCTTATAATTGCCAACTAGGGTGAAATGCATTGCTACTATAACCTCACAAATCTTCTCAAAGGTGTTTCTATAGCTATTCATAATGCAATATTGCTAAATGAGACAAGATCCTATCTTTCCTGTTAGATGTTTTTATTTTTCATGACAACCAAAATATGCAACTACACAATGCAACTTTTGCCCTGGTACCCCTCTGTTCGGAGCCTATGGTTGCAGAAAGCAATCTGAATTAGAGCTATTAAAATAATAATAATAATAATAAATCTTATAAAAAATAAGTCAGTAGCTGCAACCTATTAATTCCTTGAGGTTTATTTATAATTGTGCAGCATATTGATTTAAAGGGCAAACTTTTATTGTAGCTGGGCAAAGAGCTACAGTTCAAACCCAAGGGCAGGTCTCACCTGTCATTCTTTCCTCCATTTATAGCCAGGATGATTTATTCCGGTACCTTCATTAGCCTCATAGCAGCAGATGAAATAATACTGTTACAACATGCCACTGCTCACAAATGCAATCAGGAGTGTATCCCTGAAGTGTCCATGTTATAGGAACCTCATATTAATCTATGTGCTTGCTCTGAGAAACCGATAAGTAATTAATAGCTGATAGCAATTAACAAACTCATACAGCTTATTCTGTCAGGTCTTCAAATGTGGCTAATGCTTTCTTTGATGAGCAACTCAGCAAAAGGAGGAGATAAATTTAAAAAGAATAAGCTGGAAATATCTATTCAGCAAAGCAGAAAGCAAATAAAAGTAAATAAATAAGTAAAGGAACCTCCCTTCACTCATCAACTACTTGGTATATCTGATAAAAAAGTTTAACCATCTCAGAAAGCTGCGAAAAATGTGACAAACTTTCACCAAACAAAATTAGAAGCAAACAAACAAGGAAAGGAGGGCACAGCATAATTTAACACAAAATATGAATAATATATAGATACAACAAATAGCATTAGCTGGAGAGATATTTGCAATCAAGATGACACTAAAAAGCAGTCAAAAGTTGAAAGTAAAGTTTAATGGATGACAATCTTTCCAGATGAGAATTTCTTGTACAAGCTAAAGGTGAGTAAAATCAAAGAGTTTCTCATTTGCATAAATTACCAACAAAACTTTACAGTAAACCTTTTACGTTAAACTTAAACATTCCTTTTAGTTCCTCAGTAGAAGGGAAAAATCTCTTATAACCGTAGAGAAATATTCCAATCAATGAGATTTAGTATTTTTAACATGGAAAAAAAAAGTAGACAATAAACTAATACTATAGCATTTTATCATGCCATTGGTACATGAAGATAAATTTCCCAGTAATAAAAACAAGATTTTTCTGAACAGGAAAACCAAAAATCTTCAGATAATTGTACCTTACTGTCCATCATTTAAAGAATGTATGTGCTTTGCAACTTAAAACAAAGCTGTGGGACCTAGTCGAGTGCAGTAAAGATTATGAATAATTACGGCAGTCATGCTATACCATACTTTGTAAATTTTTATTTAGTCCTCCCAATCTGAAGCCATGAAATCTCTGTCATCACAAAAAGGTAATTTCCTGTCTATATACTATATTTAGTATATAAACATCACACATGAATTTACCAAAATATCTTGAATATATCCCTGCTCTTGCAGGATATATATATAGATATATAAATAGGTTATATAGACATCCAATTTAGCACTTCTGTTTATGTTGTTTAGAATCTGTGGTGAGAAGGAAGTAAAAGATGCAAGAATCCTAGCCATCTGAAATGAAGAAAAAAATAGCTCTAAATATTCTTGTTCCATGCCAAGGCCTATATTGTAGCTGTTACTAAATCCCAGATGTGGCCATGCACAACCCACCTTCAGCTCTTCACAGCTCTTCACAGGTACCATTTTATAGATTGTCTGAAAGCCATCTACAGGTAACCTGGCAGGCAAAATCCCTAAGTCACTTAACAGTTTGGAAAGCTGATGGCTCAGTGTAGTATGACACTACTCTGGGCAATGGACTCTGCCCGATCTGGACCAAACTGATGAACTTTATTATCTGAATGCATAAAAACTCTGCAAACAGAGATGCAAATAAAAATTAATCACCTCTCTCAACAGAAAAGAACTGATTTATGAGAACTGATTTTGAAACTTAAATAACTTTATTTTCCTTTTATTAGATAGCTTATGTAAAACTATGGTAATCTGAGTACGAGGTGTTTGCTAGATCTGCAATTAACAAACAGTTTGCTTAACAACATATTCCTAACTTAATTTTTAAATATAGATGAAAAGTTTTCTTTTAGCTTATTCTCTAAATGCCTTATCTGTAATAACTGGATATTCTTTCAGAGGCCTTTAAAAAAAAAATAAAATTAAAAACAAATCTTTGTATTGATATCAAAAAACTAATTCTTTAATAAAAACAATTATTCATATGGTTGATTTATTCTTTACCTTTGCATGTACCATATTTCTGTTCATATTTTGTTTATATTTCTATTTCTGTTTTTTCTTTCCAATATACCATTTCAGTACTACATTTCTGTTTGTTTATTGATTTTTCTGTTTTATGACATCTTTTATGTATTCCAGGAGATTTGACTAAAAAGGTGTATTTTACAAATTAAATGCTTTTATTAACTGAATCCATGTGGCTTTATTATCTGAACATGGTCAAAGCTCTCTCCTTTGAACTTAAGAAAAGAGGTAAATGCATGTATGATCCACTATCTTTTTTATTCATATTTTGTTCTTCCAAGAATATTTGCTGTAATTTGCAACATGACAGATTCTGCGTGACTGATCAATGTGCTTCTACAATGAAAGAGACTCAGTAAAGGCAGGCAAGAATGATGTGGTTACAAATCTCAGAAAAGAATGTAGGAAGTGGCCTCAGCCGTCATAAAGGGAGCTAAAACTTATCTCAGTACCAAGGGTTGGCCTTTACTGTAGATGAATGGCTGTATCAGTTGAGTAGGTCAACTGGCTGTGTAAATGGCCTTCCCTTAAATAATTAGAGAAAACATTGTCCTCCTGTGCCATCCAGCCCAGCATGAGGGAAAGGAAGAGGCTCAGCGCAACATAAGAATATAAAAATCAAACAACCAGCAAAATGAACTTGGAAGAGAGCAAAGGGCTTGAACTGGCTTTAACTCATGTGTGTATTCTTTCCAAGAGATGGGGGACATCCAGTGTCATGATGGTGAGCAAGAGATTGGCAATAGTTATCACATTTCAACTGTATATTACAATTGCTTATCTTCTGACTTCAGTATATTGCTGTACTACTTTTCTAAATCAAAATTCCATGTACTGACAAATACCTTCAAATAAGGAAATTTGGCATGAACCATTAAACCCTCCTTTTGTGGAATACATGAACACAGTCAGAGAATATTGGGCTCTGAAATTCTGAGAATTCAGCAGCAGAAATTCAATAGCTCTTACAGATTTCTTCAGTTCTTTAGAAATTGATGATATCATGCAGGCACAGGTGCAAAATGTTAATTTATGTTAAGGCTCTACCAAAATGACAAAACATGTGACTACATTATGGATAGAGTCAGAGTTTTAAACCATATGAATAAACCTACTGTTCTGAGGGACTGTAAAATGTTTCCAGAAATCTCGACTACATTGTCAAACCTTTTAGGAATAACTACATATGAATGATTCAGACTCAAAAGCTTTTTCCATGAATTGAGTTTTTGTTGAGTTTAAGTAGGTTTCTATGGCAGCAGTAATGTCATAAATGATTCCCCATGGCCTAAAAGTACCAGGCGGCAATGCCTCTAGCACCTACTGCACTGTTTTCAATCAAGAGAAGAATTCACGCTGGGACCCAGATGACAGATGTACATTATCACCCATATCCTTCATCAGATCGGTTAAAGTGGCAAGGCTATCCAGGTCTGAAAGTTAGTCCCTCATAGTAAATCTGTCCAAACTAGATCCCAAGAATACCTTAACATTTTGGGAATTGTTATTTTTAAAAAGTCATCTGCATCGTGATAACCTAAATCCAACAGCTAGATTCCTTCTCAAGCATGGAGTTGTCTATTTATCTAGTTGGGATTCCTCTATCCTGACTTATAAATCTGACTTCAGAGGTCTCTCTCAGAAGTCAGTCAGACTTGGAAGTCTAAACCTTGTTTGAAGGGACAAGAACTAAACTTTTACAATGTGATAAAGAGAACTGGTGCTTTCATGCCCTTTGAAAATATTAAGAAAACTAAATATATCTTCCCATAGTATAATACTTTGAAGCACTTTCTCATCAAGGTCAAATACATTGACATTTCTGTCTGACCCCAGTTAAAGTAACCTAACTTTCCCCTCAGTCTTTATGTTCTAACATTCCATACACAAAACATATTTGTTTCATATTAAATGATTTTTATTAATTTGTTCTATCAATATGCCTAAAAACAATACCCCGAGGCCTAATATTTCATCACAACAAGTGGTTTGAAACCAGAGAAAAACGTGGTTTCTCCCCGAAGGAACTTACAATCTAGGTATAAAACAGAAAACAGTAAATTGCCGTGGCTGAGTCAGAGACAATGTGACAACATGACAGAAAATTGGCATCAGCTACATACTGTGTAATCAATTTTCCTGATAAATCAACACAAATGATAAAAGATAGACATCATAGCCACCTGGGATGACAAAACAGAAAATCCAGTGGAAAGCTGAATTAAACACTTTCATATGGTAGAATTTACAGCTTGATGGGTCTGTCCTTCAACCTTTTTTATTGCTACCTCTTCCTTTATAGACTCTTGGGTCAACAGCTTGGACCATGCCACCTGTTGACATCAGCTCACTTTTCAGTTGGTGCTCTCATTTCTATTATTTTCTCATTTTTAGGTAGAAGCAACATCACGAGTGTAATAATCCTCTTTTTCCTGACTAACTGCAAACTCTTCTTTTTTTAGCAAAATGAACCAACTTTGAAAAGTATATTAAATTGCAAGCAGGAAAACAAACAAAATAATACTAGAAATAATAACTAGAAAATAACTAGAAACAATAATCGAACCTGACAGGAGTATGTATACAATAGCTAACTCTCATAAGTAAAAAAACAAAAACAAAACACACAAACAAACAAACAAAGCAAATCAAGATAAGAATTTCAACAACACAGAAGTAACCGCTAGATTTCAGTAATCTTCTACAATGGAATGACATAATTAAAAATGTGTGTAATATTCAAGAAAAAGAATAGTATACAAAAATAGCAATTAAGAAGGTACCAACAAACATATTATTGCAAAGCATCTGGGCGTTCTGATAGGCTTGAGAACTAACAATGCATATTTGTGTGGTGGTTTCACCTTGTTGGGCAGTTAAACTACACCACAACTGTTCTCTCACTCCCCCTCCTCAAAAGAAGAGGAAGGGAAGAAGACAGTATGCTGGAAAGAAAATAAGGTTCACGGGTTGAGATAAGGATAATTTAATTAAAGGGAAAAGGAAGAAGAAGGAAAAAGAAAACAAACAAAACAAAAATCAACCAACCAAATAAACAAAACAAACAAAAACAAACAGACAAAAACACACACACACACACAAAAGCCAAAAGCCTGGAAGCACAGAGAGAGAAAAAAAAAATTATTCTCTATTTCCCATCGATGAGTAATGTTCGGCCACATTCTGGGAAGCAGGGCCTCAATACATGTAGCAATTGCTGGGGAGGACAGATATGAGAGCCCTCCTTCTTTCTTCTACCCCTTTACCCCCTTTTATTGCTGAGTGTGACAGCATATGGTATGGAATATCCCCTTGGTCGGTTTAGGTCAATTGCCCTGGTGATGTCCCCTCCACACTGCTTGCCCACCCCCACCCTCCTGTGGGCTTGGAGGGAGTCAGTGCCAGCACTGCTCAGCAATAGACAAAACCTTGGTGTGATACCAGTGCTGTTCTAGCTACAAGTGGAGAGCACATGACTGTATGGGCTGGTGGAGGGAAAGTTAACTCTGTCCCAGCCAGACCCAGTACAGTTTGCGTAGATGAAGACCGAGGCAACAGCAGTACATTCTTCTATATCCCACCAGAAGCTGCAAGTGAAAACTTGAAACACTTCAAGAGTAGAGGCAAAATGGCATAGTCTGGTCAAAACTATGCTAATTACACTTTCTCAGCCTTCAAAATGTGGTAGCCACTGCCAAATCACTCAGTGTCTTACTGTCTCGCTCATACCAACTCCCAAACCAAACCTGCTTTGGGTGAAAGCTAGTGGTCCTGGAGGTAAATTGTGCTGGGTCTACTATAACAGCTTACTGTTATGGATGATTGCTTCCAGCCATGGGAAATTTCCATGTGGCTGTAGCTTAGAGTGCTTCCCCTCCCTTTGGGTGCCTTCTGGAATAAGCAGCAGTGTACATTTATGCCAGATACAGAGGTATCTGCTGCCACAGCTTGTGAATCCTAAATTGCAGTGTGAGTTGTCTATGTGGCTGGCATAATGATAATAATGATAATAATGATAATAATGATAATAACGATAATGATAATAATAATAAATTATTAATAATAATAATAAAATCTACAGATGGCTGGTGTACCATCTGGCTGAGTCTTAGGACTGAAGTTGTCTTGCAGGGCATTCCTGTCCCTGACACCCTGAGTGTTTACCAGTGTTGCCCCTTTCTTCACTCTCCTTCTGGTCTTGATCTTGGGCAAATGTTCTTGTTGAGGCCAAATAAAGTTCATTTATATTATCAGAGAAACTTCATTTAATTGGCTGACAGCTGCAAAGTGCGTGATTTAATGGGCTGAGGAAGAGATGTGGTCAGCAGATGACCTCATTCTCGTGTGCAATGGAAGAATAAGAGCATGATATTTACTAGGTATCACATTTTAATAAACAGGTAATTTTTCATGGGAAAAAAACAAGGCCTTTTTGTTTCCAGATACACTAATTAATGAATAACTGCAAATGTGTCATAATGTTTGTCATATGAGAATTGAATATTTTAAAGGGGTGATGAGGAAGTGGATAGGATGAGATACCTTTTAGAGGATTTTGGACAAGCTAAAATACATGCAAGTCATACATTCATAGCTCCTCAAAAGGGAATTAAAACACAAAATAATTCCCAAAACCTCTCTTCATACTCTGTAATGCATGTTTCTTTGCAGAAGAAGCTACAGCTACTGCACACTAAAACTGCCCCCAGGTGTATGCTGCCTGAACAGATGGTCCTGGAGTTGTAGCTTAAATGAGATCTTTAAACCAAACCACTGTAAGAGCTCAGATTTGTTCTCAAAGGGATATACAAACTGAACATTAATGGAAATGTTATGTTGTTTGTGGGCAGGAGGTCATAAGACTGGACTGTCCTATGGAAGAAAACAGCACAAAGTTATCTAGTAGGTATGTGGTATATTCCTACACTAGCCCTTAGGAACAATTGTTTTTCCTACGTGTGACTAGCATACTTGTTTCTGGTGACTGAGTAATTCACAGGATTGAAATGGACTATCATTTCCAGTCTTTTCATGTCTCCTAGAGAAAAAAGAAAAGGACCTAACATGGACTAATTGTGTCTGCAAAATACAGTTCAGTATAGGCTATGTCATAGGACTCACTATGTAACTCATTTTATAAATACTAAACATATTACAACCTCTTAGTCCTTTTTCTGCCCTTCATCTGCTTTCATCAACTTCATTTGGCTTTGGGTTAGAAGAGGTGTAAATGCATTAGCAATTAAAAATAATGCAAGACGATCAGTGTGACAGCATAACCTGGAGTTAGAGGCACACTTCCAGCTCCAGTCCATGCCATTTATGACAAATTGTATTATTTTAAATAGCCAGCCAGGTAAATCACATATTGATTAATTTCACCTAATGGTAAATAATACATCTTGAGAAACTACATCTTTTCAAAGTCTGTATTTAAAAGTATAGCTATCAATCAAAATTGATTCATTCTCAAGACAAATATTGATTCTTACCCAATATTTTAAAATTGATTGAGCTGAAAAAGTGGTTAGTACTGTATCTATTTTCTTCTGCTTAAAGTGAAACATCAGAGAGATTGTTTATGGAGCAAATAAAAATGTATGATGAAATTTGAGTCTAATAATTGAGAAAGAAAACTAATTTAAACATTAGTTTAATGATTCCTAAAAAAGATTCAGTAATGATACTTGCCTGAAAAAACAAACAAACAAACAAAAACTTTCTCAAACTAAATGGAAATACAAAACTCCTTTTTCCTGACATTAAGAAAAAGCAGACTTTCTAATGTGAGCTAGGATTAATAATATTTCTGAAAATTTCAAATTATTTTGCTTTAGCAAAAATAGTAGATCAAAAAGAAAAAGTGCAACATTTTCATCTGATGAAATCAAGCAAAATATATTAAATTTGGTTATAAAGTACTTGTTTAATTCACCAAAAATATTTGAAAATTCTAAGTGGTATTTCTCTGATTTATTTATTTATTTTTAAATTCCCTCATGTACCCATTCAAAATTCCTCTATCCTCTATTCCTCAAATGCAATATTAGTTAATTCAATAAATCATGACAAAATTAATTGAGTTTTGTTAACAGTTTTTGATCCTCAGTGGGAGGGTCTGACCATAGAGAAGACAGGAAAACTGTTGTTTACCCAAATCAACAATTAAATAATTACTACATACAGATTTAGCCTATTTCATCAGAAAAACAAACAAACAAATGAAAAAACAAATAAGCACACCTCAGATGCATGCGGATAAATAAAAATACCCTCACAAAGTGAACTTCCTTCAGGGAGATCCTTATGAGTTCATAAACCTAGAAATTGATTGATTGATTCAGGATGCTAAAATAAAAAGTAAACTAGAATAAGGTTATTTCTCAAACATATTTTTAAATTAGCATTTTTAAAACAGAAAAGTTATTCATTTTATGTCAAATTTATTTTGATAACCATTTGCTAACTATTTTTCAGAATTACATTAACACTACTCTAGAAACTTAAACAGAATCTAAGAAGTCTTAAAAAGTCTGCAGCTTAATCTCCTAGAAACTAAGATCTGAAAATTACTATTTTTCCATCTGTGTAAAACTTATCCCAAACTTAAACAGTTTGCTGGTCCAAGTGCAAGAATAATAAAAAAAAGACGTAAGTCAATATGCATCAAAATCAAGAAGTTAAAGCAGCAAAATTTGTTCATTGTTTGTCTTTAGAATAAAAAGTGTATGTTTAAGAGAGAATTTTAATGTCTGGCAGAATACAGGAGGACTTTCTAGAATTATTTTCGTAAGACTCATTTTCTGCTCACTTTTGTCGAAATAAATGTTTCCTTTTATCCTTTCTGTTTAATTTTTAAATATTTCCCTTATTTCAATTCATCCGTCTCTTCACAATTTTCCCTACCATATAATTATGCTTTACCGTATAATTACGTTTTTTACAATGTAAAATACAAGATAGGAAATAAGAGAGTAAAAAGAGTTGATGGTAATAATTTGATATCATTGGGTCTGTAAGATGTAGAATACAGAAGTACACATGCATAGATAAAAAGCACATATTTTACATACAAATAATAATTGTATGTAGTAAACATCAGAAAAATAAATGTTCTTGCAACAAGCTCTTCTAAAATAATTTTGTTGTGTTCTTCACCAAGAATAAATTTAACAACAACTTAAATGGAGAAAGAAAAAAGAAAACTTTCAAAATTTGCTGTACCAGTACCCAGATAACCTTTAATAGGTTTACTACATATGAATGGAAAAGCAATGGTTCAATTCAAAGGTCAGGTTAAACCAAAACTCCACAGATTATATTTCCATTTCCATGTTATTGTAAACATTACTTTGCACTACAGCAGCATTAGAATGTAACTGTAACACTGGCAGGAGAATTTGTCTTAAGGAATTTCATTAAATGATGTTTCATCATGGCCCCTCAGATAAAGAAAATAAAGATGCTATATTTGAGATATACAGTTTAGAGTTCTCACAGTATAGATAATATAGATTTTATTTTATTTTATTTTATTTTATTTTATTTTTATTTTATTTTATTTTATTTTATTTTATTTTATTTTATTTTATTTTATTTTATTTTATTTTATTTTATTCTTGGCATCTCCTCTGGGAAACTGAAATCAAGTTTAATCTTTGCCTTAGTATTACATGTATATTTAATCATTATTGTATAAAGCATTTATGCATTTCCAAGTCAATGACTTCCTTGAGGCACTGAAGAAATTCAAAACATAATC
Organism: Anas platyrhynchos; assembly: GCF_047663525.1. Taxonomy (NCBI): domain Eukaryota; kingdom Metazoa; phylum Chordata; class Aves; order Anseriformes; family Anatidae; genus Anas; species Anas platyrhynchos. The sequence continues at coordinate 52,788,251 of NC_092587.1, read as the reverse complement.
TTTTGTGTAAGCTTTTTCCTCTGATCCGTCACACGCAATATCAGTATGCTTTCCAATTATTTCTAACTCCAATCTGCTGAAAGCATGAAACAAGTGCTTAAGTAATACTGACCCTTAAAATAATTCCTTTTATTTCTTGGGGCATGTTTCTTTCTTCTTAGCAGACAACTATTAGCGATTTAATAAACCAGAACTATTGGCTGAGGAAACAATTACAACACAATTTCTATCTAGCCACTTGAAATGTAATATATTTGTATGTAAACAGAATAACAGTAAAATTCTTTTAGAAGAGTGCAAGAGTGTCATTTAGAGTGCCAATACCAGGATTATGGTTGTCTATAGAAGTGCTTTGTGCACATAAGCCACTGTTATACCATCGTTTACAGTTTGTCCTATTGGAACTCAAGATACTTCCTGAGGGGGCACATCTGTCGTGCTTCCACCCTCCCTCAGCCTCTAGATGATACCTTTCCTGAGAAAACTGACACAGTTCCATGAAAATTTTTCATTTCTGTCATCTGGGAGAGCTACGTCATTGAAATCTTCTTTCTCCACTCTATGTCTCATTAGCCTGTCTCACTGTCTCCACAGCCACCAGCTCCTGTTCACACTGGTGTCTCTGGTCCTTCTGCTTCCAGACTCCATGCTTAATGTTTCATCATTTTTTTGCTTCCCCTTCCAGTCCTAGGCTGCCTTTTTCAATCTCATCTTTATTTCTTTCTAGGATGGGATTTTTTCCCTCTAGAGAGCTTTCTCCTCTGCCTTCCTTGAGTTCCAGCAAGGCACAAAAGCAGCGAGAGAAAGACTCCCAGATTTATTAAGCTGTGCACCAAAAGCAAGAGAGGCCAGAAGATCTCAATGACAATATTATTTTTCAGCATTGATCAGCATTAATTATGAACAGTACTGATGTCCTAGCTCTAACTTGATTTGCTGTCAGGCAAATGTGTTTGTTTTAGACACTACAATGATTTTAATTTGAATTCTATGCATAGAATCTAACAGCAAGCATGTAAGCAAATCTTAAGACTGGGGTTCCTGAACATCTGTGGGGGTTATATTGTCCTCAAAACTCTTATTTTATTCTCAGACTCTAAACTACCATTATTACTACAACTATTAATCACAATACTAGCAGTTACTGTCCATTAAAATGAGAGAAGTTTTGTATTATGGGAAGTTTTGTATTATGGTTTTGTATTATGAGGAAGACTGTTATAACTCATTAAAACAGCTGATTTTTCTGGTTACCTGTCAGACATACAAACATACAATGCTTTCTGAGGAATTTAGATGCATTTACATGGATTATAGCTACATTTTTAGAAACCATTTCCAAATGGTTTTAAAGACCAATTTTATTTTAAATCAAATATTCCTGGCACCATATCCATCTCAGCTACATCTATGCTGGTGAAAAACTACCTTTTCCAGTTGCAGGGTTAAATCGTCCCAGGCACATCCCCACTCAAATCAGTATGGTTTGTATCTCCGGTCATTGTTTCTAGGGAGAGGAACACCCAGCCACGCAAGGCAGGTGGGAACAGCACTGTGCTTTGATCACAGCTGTAAGCAGCAAACAAGAGCCACAGGGTGACATGGTGACCCATTCAAGACCTGAAGCATAACTGTGAGATAACCCTTGCATTCATACACTTCACCACATAAATGTACAATTTGACATTCTGGAGGTCTAGTACCAGGACAACACTGCTAAACTGTTGAACATCAATATTAAAAGGAAGTAGCAAGGACTGATGCTCCGTGAACTTACTGCTTATTGTCTTGCCTGCAATTTGGGAAAATTTCATCTTTTGAGGGTTTGAGAAATATTGTAGATGGTGAATAATATTCCTTTCACAATAACTGACTAAACTTCCAGGAATCAGTCAACATCTTTAGTAGTAATAAAAATGTACATGTAATCAAAGCAAAAAAATAATGGTGGTATTATTTGTGGAAAAATAAGCCTGTGATTTGAGGCACTGATCAGGTTACAAGCAACCAGAGTCAATTCTTTTTTATAAAAATTAGAGCTGAAGGTGTTTAGTCAGATGCTTACATTTAATTGAAACATCAGCACATTAACACACTATTTAAAACAAACAAATACACACAAAAGATTATGTCTAAGAAACTGCTAGATATCTGAAGTAATTCAAATCCTAGTCTCAAATGACAGTCAGTGAGCTTTTTACCACACTTTCACTGATCACAGTGAGTGGCAATTATCTATGCCTTGAATAGATTTAACGTAACTTCACATTGTAAATGTTAACAAAATCACAGCACATGACAGCCATGTGGCAAAGGCAGATAAATAAACATTTAAAGGGATTTTCTAAATCCATTTAAGCTTATATTTGCTAAGAAGCACACTAGTCATTTTCTGAGGATAATTTCTTCTGCTGTCTGATTGGTCAAAGGGACAGTTTTGGCCTTTTTCTGGTTTTGCGTTTGGTGCCTTTTTCGTTAGGACCAGTAAGAATGCTAGGAATGTGAGAATGTTAGAATGTAAACTTCACTTTGATTAAAGGTGGTGTGAATGTGAATATTGAAACTAAATAAAGCTGAGTTTATATTATTAGAAGTGGATGATGACTGAGACTGCTAGCAGCTGCAGCAGAATCAAGCTCTCTTTCCAGTCCTCTTAACTCCTCTTAACTTAACTTTAAATGTCTAAAAGCTAGATATTTTCACATTGGTTATAAGGTGGACATGGACAGTGCTCATACCTGTTTGTAGATTTGAGTACATGAGGGATGCTTAGTAAATGGCTACACAAATGAACTGTATGCAGGTGCCCTGGCAGTGTCATGGGGCTGTAGCGGCCTCTGTGAGGAGAGGCCAGGGCTGCCCCGTGCCGGACATGGCCGGTTCCAGCCAGCTCCACTGGCCTCACCACAGGGCTCATCTGGGCCCAGCAGCCACTCTGGGGGCACCTTAGGGAAACTATTTAATAAAGGGGGAAAAAGAAAGGAGGAGAAAACAAAAAGAGGAAGAAACAGCAGAGGGAATGGTATGGTCAGAAGAAGAGGAGATGCTCCAGGTGCTGGAGCAGATAGCCAGTCCGTGCGGCCCCCATGTACAGTGGGGAGGTCAAGGTGTGGTGTAAATGCCTGAAGTAACTAGGAAAATAAAACATTCACACTTTTAAGGAAAAGGTACAGCATTGAAGAGGCTTTCAGGGTAGGGCATAACTGCATTATCTGAGCATTCCCTAGGCTCCCAACCTTAGATGCTATCGCGCTGGGGAAACTTGGTGTGCTAGCTCTAAGGAACACCACGGAGCGTAGAGTGGAGTGGAGACACCACGGCTAGGCTCTGTAATCAGGTGGGGCCTCGATTGTTCTTGTGCACAAAGCTGCACTTTTTGCCACCCTAAGCCAAAGACCTGTCATGTTTTGACAAATGCTGTACCCTAGTGTACTTTTTGCTCATTATAATATCATTATAATACCAAAACACACCTCCATCCCAAAAGCTACCCGCCTCCAAGGTGCGACCACCCCTCACTGAGCATGCGCTCTGAATTTCTCGGAGCCTATTACTTTAAACGGAAACGGGAAAACTTTACACCAATCATAACTAAGATATGCTTGACTAGAGCCACTCAAGCTCCACCTAAAAGATAGAAAATAATATAAATTGGCCCAAGAGAGAGGGGATGTTAGGGAAGATACCATCGTCAGGGGAGATACCATCCCAAGGACATACAACATCCTTAGGACCTCCTGACTCCTGGGATCAGTCGACGGGCTGAGCCTCTCTTCCCCCCCCATTGGGACGCCTTTGGGTGAGATCTGAATATTTGCTTATAAATCTCTATAGAGTCTTTGATCCTTTTAACGCGTTTATTTCTAGGCTGCGCACCTAGAACACCTGTAACACCTATAACACCTGTAACACCTAGAACCCACACCTAGAACCCACACCTAGAACCCGCACCTAGAACCCACACCTAGAACCCACACCTAGAACACACACCTAGAACCCACACCTAGAACCCGCACCTAGAACCCACACCTAGAACCCACACCTAGAACCCACACCTAGAACCCACACCTAGAACCCACACCTAGAACCCGCACCTAGAACCCACACCTAGAACCCGCACCTAGAACCCGCACCTAGAACCCGCACCTAGAACCCACACCTAGAACCCACACCTAGAACCCGCACCTAGAACCCACACCTAGAACACACACCTAGAACCCGCACCTAGAACCCACACCTAGAACACACACCTAGAACACACACCTAGAACACACACCTAGAACACACACCTAGAATACACACCTAGAACACACACCTAGAACACACACCTAGAACACACACCTAGAACCCACACCTAGAACACACACCTAGAACACACACCTAGAACCCACACCTAGAACACACACCTAGAACACACACCTAGAACACACACCTAGAACACACACCTAGAACACACACCTAGAATACACACCTAGAACACACACCTAGAACACCTGTAACACCTGTAACACCTGTGTATTTCATGCATACTAGCTTGCTTTTGCAGATAGTCACTATCACCGGCAATCCAAAAGAACCTGATTATCTGTTGCTGTAATAAACCATACTTGATTGCATTGTGATAGCTCTCATTAATGCAACTAGGGTGAGGGTGGTTATCCGTGATAGTTCAGTGTTCTGAATCTAACCAGACCCCCAGACGGTTAATGCATTGTTGGTGAATGTCTGAACGGACCCCCAGGTGGTTAATACGTTTTTGGTGAATGTCTGAGCGGACCCCCAGGTGTTTATTACGTTTTTGGTGAATGTCCGAACGGACCCCCAGTTTTGGTGAATGTCTGACTGGTTCAGTACTCTGAATCCAACCGGGCCCGTAACGGTTAATCAGCTACACCCCTTTAACGCGACACAAGGTCAGCCCACAACAACGTGAAGCCTCCCAGGGCACCACAGGCAGGGTCCTGGGTACGTCATACCTGAGGACCTGCTCAGTAAAGCTGTCTAGTAGTGTCCAGTTTCTGTGAACCTGGGCAACACTTTTTTAATGCACTGTTCATTGTTATATTGATTTTTAAGTGGTTTCCTCTCCCAAGGTACAACAGGTAAACTATAAATTAGAATGCTTTAGTTGGTAGCAGATCTAACCTTATGGTATCGTGTCAGTTCCTAGTGCATATTAAAAATCAAAAGAGTGTGGAATAACCCAGATATCATCTGATCATTGTTCCTTGTGAATTGCTTGTAAACAGTGCTACAGCTCTTAATTTCTGATTTCCATTTTGCAATTTTTAATCTCTCACATCATCGGAATCAATGCATTGGGACTGTGTCAGTCCAAATGGCACTGAAACATGTTGGAGTGCTATGCTGGGACACAGTCACTGTCCATGTAACAACATTACCATGGGTGTGTGTGGTCACACACTTGAGGAACAGGACAGCATGCTGTTGCTAAGACATGTTTGCTAGTGACACAATTCCCGATTTGTAGTGCACTGCTACTCTCTCTTTCTACCTTTGGATTTAACACACTTGGCACAGCTGGGCAAATGGCAGATCTGACAGCTAATTGCCTGACAAGAGGTCTACACAGTGCAATTTGCTGGCCCTGTGGCATGGAAATGGGAGATGACAGCCAAAAGATTAGTGTCATGTTAAAAATATTGTCATCAGCAATTAGAACTAATTTAATTTGCTTTTCTGCTTAGAAGTTTATTTGTTAATGAAGTTACTCCTAAAATCAGAAGTGCAGAGCTTGAGAACAGAAATCCATATATTTTTTTTTCCCCTTTTTTTAACCCATGGATAAAGTAACACATCTGAGTGCTAGCGCGGTCTGACACCTGAAGGTGTGCCAATCACATAAAATGTGTTTGTACCTTCAAGAGTACAACATTTACCAAAGAGACCACTCTTTGGTAAATTCCTTGAATCTTGTGAGGGCTGAAAGAGCTGAAGGTATTCAGCTAAAAGGTCAAAGAGCTTTCATAGCTGCCTGAGAAAGGTTGGAGATTTCAATTATGTTTAGGCTTCTGACTTTTTGTTCCTATGCCCAATAGTTCTGGATTATTATTTTTCCTTTCTCAACCTCAGAAACATTCCCAGGACAGGAAAAAAAAAAAAAAAAAAAAAAGAAAAAAGATTTCAGCTTTCCTAAATATAAAGGCATTTGGTTTAAACTTAAGGAAAAAATGCTCAGCCTATTCACATGAACATCTTTATTTCTATCAAAAAAACATAGGAAATGCAATTTCATCCTCATTTAGAATATTTTAAGGTATCTGTATTTTATCAAAGCTTTCTCTCATCTCTCTTCCTCACTGTAACCATCCCCCTCAAAACATTAGGAATAGTGTAAAGAATTAAGATTGCTGATGAATGAATATTTTAAAAGACACTGCATAGCAGTAGAATTTGATAAAGCATAGGCAAACTGCTGTTTTCATATAGAACTTCTGTATAAAATATGCCATATATCTTGCCTAAAGCCATAAGACAATCAAAAACGTTTATGTTAAAAATTTACTCTCATTAAGCTACACAACTAATAAAAACATCTGTCCAAACAAAGCAGCCCAAATCACATATGCTGGCATTTTAAAGGTCCTGCATTTCCAAAGTATTTACTTTCAAACTTGTGAAATCTCTGTCAAGAATTCTTAAGGTGTGCCTCCCTTTAGACAGAACAAATGTGTCTTTTCCGTGGAAACAGTAGCAGAATGGTGCATTGTTTTGTACTTGTTCAAAATAAAATAATTAGTTTTGTATTCAAATATATACTGTGAAAGATGTTTTAATTTATTATACAAAGCACGTTAACAGCTCACCCCCCCCCCCCCCTTAAAGTTCTGCTGCCTTGAATAAAGAAAACACAATGTTTAATACCTACCTTTCATATTTTGCTGTTTACTTTTTTACTGTTTATATTAAGGAGCTCTAAAGAAGTATTAATACCCCTATTTTGCAGAATCTCAAGGTCACTCAACTACAGCAATTGGATCTGCATACAAAGTGTCTTGGATTTGTTCTGACCATTAGCTTGCATTGTTTCAAATAATGGCATAGAAATATCATCAAGTAATGGCATAGAAATATCAGAGTATGATAGACTGTTCCATCTAAATAACTCTTTATCTATGACTGATGTCCATCAAGGCATATTAGAACTCATGTGAACTCTAAAAGCACCTTACAGAAATTACTTCTTATCAAGAAAAAGTTTCTTGTTTTCAAAGTGTACAGCAAATGTATTAATTGTTCAACAGCTAAAATATAAAAATAATACATATGTACAGATATGATCAAGGTTTATGATATTTTTCTTGCATGATATCTTGCATGAAAGAGAGTAAGTGCCTCTCACTATCCTGCTATCCTACTATCCTACTAAACAATATGCAAGAGAAGGGAATAAACTGTAATAGCATATTACTATTCTCTATAATACCAATTTCTTCACTCAGCTTCTCTCATGTAAACAATTTATAATAATGAGAAATAGAATACAGAAAGTTTATGTGGTAATAAAGGTAAATTGAGGCCTATAATGAAGACTGTAGAGGTATAAACTTCACAGAACAACAGCATAGAAATTATATTTTTTCATTTCTGGAAAACTGCCCACAAAATTTCACCTTAATTCCTCATAATTTCTGAGTTTCCAAATCTGAATATATAGCAGTTTCTTTTTGTTGTTAAATTTTATTGCAAGCTTTGCAGTGTATTTCTATGAAGTAAAATATCATACTACACTCTTTATATTTAAATACCTGCTTAGTTTAATTGTTAATATCATTAATAGATGTTACTTAGGTGTAATAAAGTGTTTTTCTCATGTTTTAGCACATATGATTCATGAACAATATATTCTATATTAATATGTTAATATACAAGTGTGCTTTCAAAAAAGTCTAAGAAACTGGGCTTTATTCAGTAATGACGGACTTCATAAATGGTTCCCAAACATCAGGAGAGTAGAGGATTTAGGAATGAATTAAAAACTGCAATTATTCATGAATTTTTTGGATGACTCTTTTCAGTTACACTATTCATTAGAAACTGAAGCTGGATCTGTTTTTGTATTTGTTACAGTGTCCCAGGAAGATCTTGTGTCACGAGAAGAACATGTAAAGTATGTTCCTCCTTCCCTTTGTACCCTGCAAGATGCTGGGTGAAGGGGTAAGCACAGATTTCCACTCTTTATCCTTGCTGCAGGCTATGTGCTTTTAGATGACATGTAGATGTTGGTAAGGAATGTATTCTGTCTCTGAACTGGAAGCTTTGTTATAAATTCAGAAATCTGATAAAATAGGAAATAAATTTGCAGAATTCAAGTATAAAAAATCATCTGCACAAGATAAACTTTGAGAATTATTCCAAAATTTGAAATAGAAAAAATATGATATATCCTCGTTAGGTCTTCAGAGTTAACAATTTGGTTGCTTCCATGCATTCATATAATGAGAATTTAATATTAGATCTTGTGGCCTATTGAAAATGGTTTTGAGTGTAAGTAAATAACAATGGAAAGAGATTGTTTCACACCATTTGTGAATGATTTTCTCAGCAGGAGAAAAATAGTAGTTTTAAGCGTTAAAAGTTTTATTTTTAGTGTTCACACTAAAAGTGAAATCTAGAATGTGAACTTTTTTATTAAAGAGCATGTAAGACTTTTTAGTTTGTGGAGAGAATTCAGAAGGAAATACTGAAGCCCAGTCTTCCAATTGCATTGCAAGACTTTTCACTGTTATCCAGACAGGAATTACTTTTTTTCCCAAGTTTCAGATTTGAGACTTTATGTCTAGTTTAAGCTATTCACCTAACCTACTGCTTAAGTTAAGAAAAAAAAGACCACTCTGTCACAATTCCTCTGTCATTTTAAGGGGATGATTCTTGAAATGGTGTACCTTGTTTTCTTCATTGAAAGAAGCCGTTCACTTCTTTCAATGAAGAAAACTGTAGCTTCGCTACAGTTTAGCGAAGTAAATTTTGCTGTAACAAGTTAAACTGAGAAAGCAGAGTTTGTATTACATAATTTTAATAACCTATAAGCAAGATGTCTAAGCCAACATGACCTTTTAGGTCCCCTTTTCAGTACATGGACAAAGACTGATATTTTCAGAGAGCTGACAGGTGATACTGACTCTAGCCTTCACAGTCTCTGGAGCAGAGACAACTACATTGAATTTGACATTAAACTTTAGGCAGGAAAATCAGAAGATGCAGTATGTAGAAGAGCATGTAACAAATTCTAATTTTTATTCCCATTCTTATGAGTTTGATATATTTCTTTTTAGAGGAAAAAAAAAAGAAAACTACAGGATTCCAGAGAGAATAAACTACTTTTTTTTTTTTTTTTTTCCTTTCTTTCTTTCTTTTCAAAGGGGAGAGGGATCATTAGTTTACAATGATGGTTCTTGTGATTTCTAAAGGCAGGAATACGGACATTCTTGTTCAACAACAGTTAATGAATCCCATACTGATTTTGGTGGTACTGAACATAATCCAAAGAATGAAAAAGTAATCTATGAGTTGTTGATTTACGTCATTCTTTTAAGAAGCATCTATTTAGAGTCTGGCTTAATGTAATTTTCAAAAATAAAATAAAATGCCCCAAACAATTGTGAAGTAACGGTACATACCAAAGTACCTAAATCTGAAATCCTGCAGTTTTTCATACTTGTGAATTATTATCTTTCATTAAAAATGGTACTATTTGCAGACCAAAATGTCAAGATTGCCCTGCTGAAGTTAAAATCATGCTGAAAATCTGGAAGAGACTGGGGATTAATCATGTATTGTATATTGAGAGACTTTTTTCCTCTGCACATAAGCAAGCCTGAAATGAATCTAGCAGTACAAATCATAGTCAAGAAGTTACTATATTGGTCTTTTCAAGGGATGTATCCAGAAATCCATAATGATTCAGGCAGTCAGATGCAATATTTTCTTATATTGTGACATAAAGAATTTCTCAATATATAACCTTTCCAGGAAAAAAAAATTGTTTGTTTGTTTGTGTTTATTTTACTTTTCCAGAAATAGTGTGGATGAACTGAGTTCTTAACTGTAACTTGTACTTTGGTTATATCTTATATCTCAAAAAAATGATGGAAATGTTTATCCAGATCTCCTTCTGACAGTTCCCCTATAAATATTTTTTAGCTGTAAAGTAAATTGCTAAACACATTATATGACAAAAAATTGTTTCTATATAATGAAGAGTCAAAATATTTTCTCAGCAGTACATCCCAAATTCCCATTTATGTTACCCCATTAATGTATACAGCTCTATTTTGGCTCAATGACTTTCCATTTTCAGAACAGATTTAGTAAAAGTGATACGTTACTTATTATACTACAAGTGAATAAATTGCTTTTTCTGTTAGCAAAAATTGTTTTCTTATTCTGTTTTCATCAGCAGTAGTAACTCTTCCTTTCTTCTGTTTTAAATCATGGGATATATTTGTTTAAGCAAGAAAAACAAAATTACCTTTCTTCCAAATTTAGTATTACACATCTTCATATTAAAATCCAATTTAGAACAAGGTTAAGTAGAATAAATACAGCTTCTCATTGCTTTCCTCATTTTGCCTACTGCTGTTCTACTCATTTCAACTGACAAGAGCATTGAGCTGGGAGAGAAGCAAGGTAAATTCAGAAGGAACTGTGAATATATTATCATTGTATTTATTCAGTAGTGCCATCAACTCATATAGATAAATGACACTAATTCAGTATTTTTATAGGCTGAGACCTCACTTGTAGTACAATATTCAGTGACCCTGAAATATATATTATGAAGTAACCTCAAGATGCACAAGCTCCCGTGGGCAACAAAATATCAAATTCACATAAGGATGTTTTGCATTTAAATTAAACAAAAATCCAAGATATGTAAAACATACATTAGGGCAGGATATGGTCCTTTGAATGTTATTCTCAATGCTCGTACCAGCAGCAACCGTCATCTGAAAAAGGGATTCAAAGATTCTGCTGAATGGAACAGAATTTTGTAAAGTGCTACAGTATAATTAAATTACACCATGTTAATAAGATGAATGTTATTAATTATCATTCAAACAAGCTGATCTGAGAAAATAAAAAGTTGCTCAACTGACATTCACAAAGAAAAAATTAAAAGTATCGCTACATCTTTTGGCTAATGTAGTGCTAACAACCAAATATTATATCATTTGTATGTTCTGTACAGTGCTATGCAGAAGTGAACTCTGACACATTGTCAAACAGTCAGATAACTGTGGAAAAATAATTGTACCTCGATGACTAACTTTAAACTGAGTTCTCTACCTAAAGCAAGATTGACCACTTCACAAGAAAGAAGGAAAGTAGGATTTTATCCCCAAAATTACTCAAATTAAAACAGTTTATGGACAGACACATAAGAAACTATTAAATTGTAAGGAAGAATTTACCTATTAAACAGATATTTTTTTTCAAGCTGCCTCAGATTATCTATTGTACCAAACAATCATAATAATGGAAAATAGCACGCGAAAAGTTATATGTTGTTAAAAATCTGAAAGTCCCTTTTAAAGAATACTTTTTAACATTAAATGTTATTTTCCTTCATTTTTCATTACCTTTTCGTGTGTTTTTGCAGAGCCCAACATAAAAAATGCTTCTGTGGGCAATCTAACCAGGTTACTAGACTAACTCTCTAAACAACTTATTTCCATTGTTGAGAGTAATAATAAACACAACATTCATCCTAATTATAGTTGAGCTTTGTCATCTCTCAAAATAAATATTGACCAAAACTTTATTTCTGTGACTATTTACCACTTTAGTAAGTGAGGTGGTAAACCTGGTATTGATAGAGTATATACATATAATTGACAGAGTTCTGAATAGACAGTATTTTTACAGTTCTGAATAGGAAGCATTTTGATATTCAAGTATTTGTAATAGCACCATATAACATCTGAATATACAACATATTACAATGTGGGTTTTATAATGACTTTACTATAATTTAAGATGAATTTAAACTTGACTATGTTGTGGCTTATTTGTGCAGGAAATTAAAATGTGCACATTTTCAGTATTTTTAATATTAACCACAGGCATGTATGCATCTTTCTCTGTCTATGAAGAATATTGCCAATGCACTTAATGTTATGATTTGTATAAATTTTTAAATATTTGAAAGCACTTTACACTTTCAATGCTTTAAAGTATACTTATGCTATTAGTGGGAAGAAAAAGACTAAATCTGGAATTTTAAGCAAAACTCTCCATTCTGCCATCACCAACAAATTCTTATATTGCTTGTCTCAACTTTCCCTTCTTCAAATTCACACCCTTAAATATTTGAAAGCATTTTCATTATACTGTTTTGATTTTTTTTTTAAAGGAAATTTCACTTCATACAAAATAACTACTTCTGAAAAGAACATTTCCATGCAAAGCAACTTTGTGATCAGCTGATGGATAATGTTTAGATGGATATTTAAAACACTGTTAATCCAGAATTTTGTAAGGAAGACACAGCCCACATTATGTCAGGATGACACTGTTTTAAATGAACAATATCTCAGCACAACAAAACACACACATTATGAACTTTATGTATTCAGTATTTGTCTTATACATCTTTATTACTAGCCTAACGCCCATTAAATTTAATTTCAATGTTTATAGATATGAAACTATTTAAAAAGTTAGAAACACATGCACCTAGATTAATGTGTAAATTATTTACATTTTATTGCACATTTTTTGATTAATATACATACAATATGTACACTATATATGATGATTTCTGATAATTTTGTCCTTTCATGTGAAAAGGAGGACTACTGTATACTTTTGACTGCTGCATCTGCGCTGTTATCACGCGCTGTATATTCATCTTTTCTGTACCTAATTGTTTTAATAGCACTAATCTCTTAGCAATTTATTTCAAATTATGTTTTTAACATTTTCCTGTTGGAAAAATATGATGAAAAGTTTATTAATGAAAGGTATAAAATTAACAGTGCTTAATTCTAGTAACTAATATGTTTAAGGTCCAATATTTTGACTATTCAAGCCAGGAAACTTTACATAACTAGAAATGAGTGATTTTTGATCTTTCATTGATGTAAGTCTGTTTTCTTACAGCTGTGGTAATTTCCTATCTAATCATATTCATAGTATAGCTATTATGTCAAGTTCAAGAGAAGAGAACTGAAACAAAAACATTCAATAAAAAGTATGAAACCTGTGCATTATTTCTAAAATTGTTTGTCTTCAAACTATGTATATTAAGGCAAGTATATTTTATTGTCATATGTAAATTTTGAGATACAAAATTCAGGACTGAATTATGCAGTATAAGTAATGCAGCAATTCCCATCTCATGCATGTTGATAAAATATTTAATCTATTAAAGAAGGCATTTAATATTATAACACCTACTTAGTACTTTGTAGTCTAGTAACTGTAACCTATTAAAAGTAATATTCATGAAACTTTCTATTACAGTTTGTTTTTCCTCTTGGAGAAAAATAATAAGCATCAAAATTTATCAAGGGAGATAGCTGGGTCTACAGGGAGAGAAAATACCAAAACCAAAGCTCTAGAACATGTATATGTTCTGGCTTGGGATGAGTGCTTCAACTACTGTTTGCTGTGAACCGCATACACAGGGACAGATTTTCAAGCTTTATCTTAAGTGGTGGACCCTTTCCTCTCTCTATTTGGTTTCCATATAAAAGAGCCCTTTGTGAGGTTGTGGCACATCTGAAAAAAAATTGTGGAATGCAAAGGAAAAAAGCATCACCTGTGAAAAACCCTCTAGGTACACACACAATCAACCTACACCTCCTGGAGTTTCCTTGACTGCATCAGATGATAATCATAAATAATGACCCGCATATGCACCAAACTGGCCTATATTTCACAGATAGATGTGAACAGTGAGAAGGATATCTGAGACTACAATTTCATTCTCCTGTGGAAGCACTAAAATAAAATGCAGTTTCAGCTAATTCTGTAAACTTACCTGCTAGAAATAGCTGAAAGTTCATGAAGTCTAAAATAGTCAGAGTATCTAATACTATTATTCCTGAGCTTACCCCTTGTAGCAACTTTATTTTTTTCTCTGGTTAGTTACATTGAGCTTTCAGGTGATCTTCCTGTTCAGATCACATGAAGCAAGACATTTTCCTAAATACCCACATCATTAGAATCCAAACCTTCTTAATGAGTCTCCAGTCAAAGCTTTAGGAAATTCTGCATTCAGTTCTGATGTGACCAGTACAACATTTAATTTCAATGTGAATTCCAAAATAAGAACATGTATTCAGATTTGCCAGCATAAAAAAAGAAAGTCATATTTCATAATCAGTAGTATCCAAAACTGTTGCCAGAGATACTCACTGAATAAATCTAAATTGTTAGGAGACTGAAGAAATCAATGCATAACTGGGGAAGCCCTATTCTTTAACCTTTGTAGCAGGTATCTGACCATTCAGATCTGCTTCCTGGAAAAGTAATGATAATTATTCTCTCAGAGATAAAAATTCTCCTTTAGAACAGTATTTGGTGCTTCTTCACAAGAACATTTATGTGACCTTTCTTACATCATTCAACAAAGCCTAAAATGCTATTTAAGTATTTCAGTCTATTGAAAATTTCATTCACTCATATTAATGAGTGAAAATAGGCAAAATCAGAAAAGAACTGGTTCTTTCTTCATGTTTATGTCATCTCTTTGTGGGGGAGCTAACTGAGGTAATGTGTTAGAAAGCCATTTGAACAGTCTTCAAGGTAAAAAGCCCCAAAGACACAAACCAGTTACCTACTTTCTAGAGCCATTCCCGTGAATAATCCCCACTTTCACAGTACATAAGATATGACATTTCAATAAGTTTATACTTCATAGTGAAATTCGCTACCTATTCTCTACAACAACCACCCCAGGACACCCAGACTATAAAATTAACCTCAGCTAAGCCTGCCCTGAAGAAATGAAGCCTATTACACATACTACTCCATTCAGCTAACAAAATCATTTCAATGAGCCATATCTTCAGCTCACGCTGAAATCAGTTTAATCCAGATTCAAATGATAGACCCATTTGGACAAATGCATACTAATGCAGAATCTGTAGTTTTTCTTTTGTTTATTTGCTTTTTGAGCATAACTTGAACTATAGGTCATACTAAAAAATAGACAGCTCTCATTGCAATTGAAGGCCATAAGGCCTCACTGAACATCATGGTGCATTACATCATAGATACATCAGACTTCTCTGATATCTGTGACGGTACAAGCCTATTCTAACAACTTTAAACAGTTATGTTGCCATGTGAATTCACAGTAACTACGTAGATGTCATTCATATTGCCTGATCTAAAGAGAAAGATAAGTGTCATATCCATGTGGTGGCAAAGTGTAATTTAATAATCACAAAGGTATATTTAAAAATTCACAGGCTGAATACTGGATAATTTTCTGTGACAGTTATCCCACTGATGTGTTCTCTTTTACTGAAAACTGTTTCAGACCTTGACTGGACAGAACCCTGGGACACCTCATCTGGTTAGTCACACATGAACTGATAATCTTCAGAGATCACTTCCAAGCTAAGTTGTGCTATGATTCTATTACATTTCAATATTAAACTGTTATTTTCAATATTTATTTTTATAGAACACATAGTTCTCATGATGCTAGATTTGGTACCTATAAACTGAGAAAGATAGAGAGAACTCCTTTGGACAGAAGGGAAACAAGCCAGTCTATGTATCTAGACAACCTGGACACGATTTTAATCCCGAGAACAGTTCTGCTGATACCTCTGCACTTGCCTGTGCAAGAGATCTCTTCCATCACTTTCCCAGATCTTTTCCATCACTTTTAAGTGGTGGTTTGAAGCCCTTGGGGCTTGCTTGGGAAAAATTAAAGAAGTCTGTGACAACTAACAAGTGATTTCAGATCTTCATTGCTGACCTCATTATGAAAAAAAATGACATGTCCTTCCTCTTCTGCAGCCACCTCTGAGACTCACCAGTTGGCTATAAGTCTTAAAACTGCCTGTAAAGGGTGGCTTAGAAAACAGTGAAGCAATGAAGACAACTCTTTCAGGCTCACTGAAGACCAAACTTGCCTGTCAAAATTTGTTCTTGGGTAAGGGTTGACTGCACCCTCTGGGACACATTAGACCCCATGCAGAATTCCAGCAGGTGGCTCAGACACACAGCCCACTTGCAAGGTAGACTTTTAGGTGGAAAAGATGAAAGACAGACTGTGCCACACTTAGATCTATTGAGGAAACCACTCCTTCAGTGTAACGGAAGCATAACTAGGGAGGTCAAAAAAATGTAACGGATACATTTAAATCTCTCCTGGCTAGTCAAGTAGGGGACTTAACTAAATAAAGAAGTTGGCATTTATTCTGGAAAATGAACCCAGCAGGTTGATGAATTGACCTTTAAGATCATCAAGTCCAGCCATCAGCCTGACCTAGCAAATTCCATCACTAAACCATATCTCTTAGTGCCACATCCACAAGTCTCTTAAATACCTCTGTGGATAGGGACTCCACTACTTCCCTAGGCAGCCTACCTCTTCATAAAGCCACCATCTTCATAAAGCAGTTCTTTCTTACATCCAATCTAAACTTCCTCTGGTGCAACTTGAGGCCATTTCCTCAAATCCTACCATTTGTCACCTGAAAAAAGGAGACTGACACCCACCTCACTGCAACCTTCTTTCAGGCAGTTCTAGGAAGTGCTGAGGTCTTTCCTCAGACTCCTCCAGACTAAATGACCCCACTTCCCTCAGCTTCTCCTCATAAGTCTTGTTTTCTATTCCCTTCACCAACTTCGTTGCTATTCTCTGTACATGCTCAAGCACCTCAGTGTCCTTCTTGTAGTGAGAGGCCCAAAACTGAACAAAGTAGTTGAGGTGTAGTGTCACCAGTGCCAAGTGCAAATGAACAATCACTGTTCCAGTCCTGCTGACTACACTATTTCTGATGCAGGCCAAGATGCCATTGGCACTTGTAGACATATTATAAGAACATTTGATGTTTATTGTGCGTATACACACATGCAGACCTATATCTATTCACATATATTTGTACATACACTATGCATAAATTAATAATTACTATATGCTTGATGATGATGACATGCAGGAAAAAAAAGAAATTAAAAAGAATAACAAAAGCCACACTCTACCACCATCTACATCTATATTAGCTCTCTGGTATGTGCAATGACCTGTACATACTTGACTTTGTACATGGGAACATTCTCACTGAGCCACAGGAAACTTGCTCTCCCTGTAGAGTTAAATCTACATGTTAAAAAAATTGCAAGATCTGGTCCTTAAAATCTAATATGTAGAAAGACAAGCCTTGCAGTGTAGAAATCTTCCCACAGGACTGTTACATGATGATACAAGATGACATAAGTAAGTAAGCATTTTAAAGAGATAAGATTCATATTTATTTCTTACCAGTATCAGAGTGAAAGAACTGTCTAATTATTCCTTGATTAATCATTTTGAAAATCTTTTGGGATGTGAATGCTGAAAAATACTGTAGTTAAAACACCATCTTATATTTAAACTATAAAGTGTTGATTTAAATGTATTGAATTTAGGACTTTTTTTTTTAATAGCAAGGTTTGGAACAGTGATCACAGAAGCAGTGTTTGAATTTATGTAGCCATTAAGATTTTTTGAGATCATGTGTCCGTGTTGTAGCAAGGCACAGAACTAATTCAGCCATATCCTCTATTGTTAAAAATTTATTGTTAAAATTTTTTCAAAATTTACATCCAGGTTAGATAAAGCTCAAGTGTACCTGAGAAGCCTATACAGGTTTCAAAAACCTCATCTTATGAGAGAGAGAAATCTTAAGAATGAGGCATGGTTCACAGTGACATTGAAAGCTCTCTCAAAGGCAAAATGAAGCCAAAATTTTGCAAATGTGTTTAAAATATAGTGAATCATACTTGCTTTAATTTGAAAATTTAGCTTACTGTTGTCCTATTCTAACTATATGACTATGGCAGACAGCAAAGCTGAAAGCATGCCTAAATCTATTTCATGAGCAGTACACAATTTTGCTTGCCCAAAAAAGTAAGGTGAAGCCTATTTCAAACTATTCCTATTTTAATCCTCAGCTTTCTATATAGGGAAAAAATAGTAGGACTGTAAATGCCAGTTTGGTAGAGCAAAATGTTTTGTTTTGTTTTATTTTAGAGTAAATATTTCCCTGATTTTCCTGAATGCATATGACTGTACGTGAAATTTCTTGGAAACCAAGGGACAATTTGCCCCCTGGTATCTTAGAAGCAGGACGAAGACGAAGAAAAGGTACCTATGGTGAGTGCAGAATGTGGTGCTTTCTTGCAGTCCTGAGAAAGATTCTGCTCTCCTGGGGCTGTGGAGGCCCCCTCAGACACATGTGCTCTACATGAGTGTGGCCACAAAAAAACCAGCAACCAGTACAACCTCCATGTGCACTAGGGAGGACCAGAATGGATTTCCTGAGTACAATTAACATGTAAGAAGAAGTAAAGATGGTAAGTAATAAAGGAACCTTTACTGAATGCTGTGATCATGTTGATCTTTGATTTTTTCATATACTTTTCAGAAGTTCTTTAGAGTGCAGACAGGTAGAGTTCGAGTTCACAACAGTGTTTTTACAGAATTTATTATGTATATGTTTTCAGAGAAAATGCTTTACAAAGCCTAAAGCGTCTTTTCTTTTTTTTTTTTTTTTTTTTTTTTTTGTATTTAATTCCAGTAAGAGATCTGATATCTTGAATGTGTGTGATAATGACAAAAAGGTTGAAAAATAGTTGTGAGGAATTTTGTGACTAAGCATTATCACTACACAAGAGGCAAATGTCATTTTGCCTGGAGAAGCCCACTGCAGATTTTACTTCGTACTTAGGTATCCTGCTATCTTGTTTCATGATTACGCAAGTGTTGTTATGATGGGAAAAAAAATAATAAAAAAATCCACCCTTATGAATTCTCAAACGTCAAGACTCAGAGCAAGTTAATTGCATCATAAAAAAAAATATATTTGTGTTTTACTGTTTATGATGTGTATTTACTTAGCGAGGCTACTCTTTAAAGGCACTTAGTACACCTTTATCATTTAATCGTACATGTACACCTTTATCATTTAGCTGTACATACATATACATAAAAGAATTTAAACTTTGACTCAAGGCAACTCATCAAAATTTAAACTGAACTTAAGTGCTCTGAGCAACAACAAACTGGTCTTTTAAGGAAAGTCTTCAGAATAGTCTATATGGAAATTGTAGTCATAGATAGATGAGCTTCAGTAATGGTTTATCCTTCATATCCAGAGAAGTATTAAGTATAACAAAACAGCTTGTATTAATTTAAAGTTTCCTTCATCAGTCTGGGAACATCCTCTTGTACCCCCTGTACAAATCATTGCAAGTTATTTGTTATGTGCGAGCTTTATACCATTTATGCTATGCTGGTACATGAATCCCTAATATTCCAAACTTTAAATGTAAACTAATGACAACTCCTAAGAAAAGTAACAGAAAACATCTAAGGTAATGAGGAGTTCTCTCTTCAGACGGTAATGTGGAAAACTCCAGTTTAATTTATCTTACAAAGAAAAAAGGACATAATATCTTGCCTGAACTCAGTCCCCTGGTGCAGGGTGAAAAAGAAATGACCTGACACAGTCCATCCCCTGTGGTCAGAGAAGCCAGTTGTGAAGAATTGACCATACCCTGCCACACTGCTGTGTTCAGCACAGCTGTGTCAAGAGACCAAGGGAGAGTGAAGAAAACTGCTTCAGTGCCCTACAGGGACAAACTGAGAGACTCTGCCTGTGACTCTGATTCCCCTACCCTAGACTCAACACAGAGGAGGGCTGGGGAATATTGGATAGACCACATTTAATAATTTCTGAGTGGTTCATTAAATTGTAAATCTGAAGGATGTGAATGCAGAGCAAAAAATAATTATCTTGCATAAACTGAGTGTAAAACGGAAGGTTGCTGTGGTATAACTTTCATATACACAGTTACCATCATCTCAAGGCACAAGCTTCAATCTTCAATATCTATCATCATGTCAAGGGCTACGAAGATGGTGAAAGGCCTGGAGGGGAAGACGTACGAGGAACGGCTGAGGGCACTGGGCCTGTTCAGCCTGGAGAAGAGGAGGCTGAGGGGAGACCTCATCGCAGTCTACAACTTCCTCGTAAGGGGGTGTCGAGAGGCAGGAGACCTTTTCTCCATTAACACCAGTGACAGGACCCGCGGGAACGGGGTTAAGCTGAGGCAGGGGAAATTTAGGCTTGACATCAGGAGGGGGTTCTTCACAGAGAGGGTGGTTGCACACTGGAACAGGCTCCCCAGGGAAGTGGTCACTGCACCGAGCCTGTCTGAATTTAAGAAGAGATTGGACTGTGCACTTAGTCACATGGTCTGAACTTTTGGGTAGACCTGTGCGGTGTCAAGAGTTGGACTTGATGATCCTTAAGGGTCCCTTCCAACTCAGGATATTCTATGATTCTATGATTCTATGATGTCATTGATAAACATTATTGAACGTGATAGTTTTGAATATTATCTGGGAAAATACATATGAAAAGGATTTTAAAGAATATACACTGCCTTCCCTCTTCCACCTACCCCCTCCCCCCATCTTTCTTTTATATGCATTTTGGAAAGGTATCCACCACACAGTGCTTCTCTTCATTTATAATGATTTCCCCCCCCCTTTTTTTTTTTTTTAAATACTATATAGTCATTAAGTGAATCTACTCCTGATCTATCTGTCTTTGGCTATAGGAGAAAGAGGGAACACTATTTTAAAAGTTGTAGAGCTGGGTGAAGTTAAAGAGAAAAATAAAAACTATGTAAGAGCACTCTGTTGCCTGATGACGCAAGAGGAATGATTTTTTTTCATTAAAGCTCTGCCCATTCTAATTCCAACAACAATAGGTCAGCTGAGATTATTAGTCTAAATCCTAGACCGCATGAAAGGAGTTTCATATTCTATTTTGTACAGGTTAAGTATCACTTTTAAAACTAAAACCTCATTCTATAAGCTCAATAAATACAGGTAACGTTGTTACACCCTGTTTTTTTTTTTTTCTTATAGTCTGTCCACTAAGAGAAAGATGTTCCCAGAAATGTAGATATCTGGTGGCCTATAGAGTGTTTTACTATAACAGTTATTAATTTGATGCTTTGTTTTAAATGTTTATCCTTCCAGGGAAAAATACAGCTTTCTCTTGAAGATATGAGTGGGATAGGCATATGATACTGCTAATTCCTGGGGGATTTAATGCTACTCTGTTCAGCTAGCTTCCACGAGATTTGTCTCTCTCCCTCTCTGACTGTACAACATTTTGCTGGTCCTGAATAGATCAGGGTCATCACATGCATTCTTGCTGTCTTACAACAATTATTATTTATTTAAAATAAATTTTATTAAAACTGGCCACAAGATTTGCTAGGCACTGTGCAGGTACAGGTCTGAGAATTTTTATTTTCTGAAAAATGGCAGAAGAGAACATTTCAAGTGTGTATAAATAATTCACAGTACTTGCTTTATTTACTTTTCCTAGGAAGTACTGAAGCCCAAGCCACAGATTTCAGCAGCAGTAGTTTTATTTTAACTTAAAGACCTCCAAATCCATTGAGTTCTCAAAAGACATTGAAACGCCAAACAAATATATACCAATGCAGTGCTACTTTCATGATTTACCCACAGTTTCAGGAACTGAAGCTGCTTAGGATGCTGTAAAGTAGCAGCAAAGGCAAATTAACAAGTCTATGTGTTTTTATTTATTTATTTTTTTTTTCCTCAGCTGTTCATAACCCTTTGGGCATCAGCCAGATGTCAGAAATCAGTTCAGCTTCACATTAATGTCATTTGAGAAAGTCATAAGGAGAGGCAGATGCAAGCAGAAAAACTACACCTTGGAAAGACAGCTCAAAGATGGAGGATACAGGTGGAGAGGAGTTGGAGGCACTTTCACGGAAAACAACTAAGAAGCTATGAGAGACAAAGAGACAACACAGAACACTGTTTTTAAGTATCCTCTTGAAAATAAATCTGAAAAGTGTATTTCTGATAGAAAATAAGTGATTATTTGCATTAACCCTCAAATGTAGTGTTTCTTCTCTTGTATCGCACTAGGGAGTGGAAATAATGTGATCATCCATGGAGTCTGACTCAGAAGTTGTTACTGTGGAAACAATAAACTCCCAGTTATCCCTGAATTTGTGCAGGATTTGCTGCTCCACCTGGATACATACAAGTCCATGATCTGACGGGATTCATCTCAGAGTACTCAGAGAGCTGGTTGAAGTCATCATAGGACCTCTCTCAAATATCTTTCAATGGTCTTGAGAATTGGAAAAGGTCCCAGTTGACTGGAAGCTGGCAAATGTAGTCCCAATTTTCAAGAAGGGCAAGAAAGAAGATCCTGGCTATTACAGGCCTGTCAGTCTCACTGAAGTGCCTGGCAAAATTATGGAGAAGATTATTCCGGGAGTTATTGAAAAACACCTACATGACAGCACAGTCTTTGGTCAGAGCCAACATGGGTTCCCTAGGGGAGGGTCATGTCTAGCTAACTTAATTTCCTTCTACAACAAGATCACCCAGCTAGTTGACCAAAGGAAGCCAGTCAATGTAATCTTTCTGGACTTCAGTAAAGCTTTCAATACTATCTCTCACAGTATCCTTCTGGACAAAATGCCGATAATACAGCTAGATAAAAGCATAATAAATGGTGAACAATTGGTGACATGTCAGGCCCAGAGTGTTCTTGTAAATGGGGTTACATCACGCTGGTGACCTATCACTAGTGGGGTTCCCAAGGACTCCATTTTAGGACCAGTCCTCTTCAATGCTTTCATAAAGGATTTGGATGAAGGACTTGAAGGTTTTTTGAGCAAATTCATTGACAATACCAAATTGGGTGGAGCTGTTGATTCCATTGAGGGTGGTGAGGCCTTGCAGGGAGATCTGGACAAATTAGAGAACTGAGCAATTACCAACAATATGAAGCTTAACCAGAGCAAGTGCCGGATTCTGCACCTGGGAAGGGGCCAACCCTGCTTATATGTACAGACTGAAGGACTAGATACTGAAGAAAGGGATCTGATCACTTGTGTTTTTCAGCCTGGAGATGAGAAGACTGAAGGGACACCTTCTCACAGTCTACAGCTTCCTCAGAAGGGGGAATGGAAGGGCAGGTGCTGATTTCTTCTTTCTGGTGACCCGTGATAGGACCCAAGGGAACAGCTTGAAGGTGCCACAGGGGAGATTCAGGTTAGACATCAGGAAAAGGTTTTTCTCCAAGAGTATGATCAGGCACTGAAAGAGGCTCCGCAGGGACCTGATCACAGCACCAAGCCTGTCAGAGTTCAAGTTTTGGACAATGCTCACAGACACATGGTCTGATTTGATTTGATTTTATTTATTTTATTTTTTATATATTTTTTAATTTTATTATTTTATTATTTTTGGATGGTCCTTTGGGGACCCAGGATTTGGACTCGATGATCCTTTTAGGTACCTTCCTACTCAGATATTCTAGGGAGTCCCAAGAGATAAAAAAATCCCAACCCCCCAAATCCAATACCATCAAAATAAAAAACAATCCTTTTTTTTTTTTTTTTAAACGAAATGTTTAAAATTCCATTCACATTAATGTATGCACTTAACCTGTTTAAAAATAACACTGAGTTTCTCTTTTGTAAGCAAATCTCTCCGCTTGCAATGAACTAAAGAAATAAATCTAGTAGGTGACAAAACAAAATGCAAACTGGATTCCTTCAAAACATGCTAGATCTCATGAACCAAGATTTAGAGGATTTAGAGCCTTACTATCTTACAGTAATTACCCATAAAATATTTTGATGCACTTGTCTGGCAAGTCAATTTTATTCACACATAAAGGTATTTAGAAAAATGCTACTGCAGAATTTTTTTTATTGTATAAATTAAAGTCTTCCAAATGAATAATATGAATTTTTGTAACTTATGAGAAGATTCTGCACATTTTCACTTAAACATATAGAGAGGTTGAATTCATAAACATCATATAGGTTTGAGCAGCCAATTTGTTTAGAATGGTTTCCAAGTTATCCTTAACCTAAAACAGATTTTCTTATTTCTAGATGTTTTATTTGATTTATTTTTACAAAGATACATTTGAATTGGTTTATGTATGACTGAATACCACTTGTTCCACTTGGCAAACAATCCTTTTTTTTTTTTTAAAAAAAACAACAAACAAAAAAAGAAAAACAAACAAACAAAACCAAACAAACAAATCAAAGACCTAACACAAAAAAAATGGCAGCTAGAAGATTCAGATCAGGAGCATACATCAAAATTCCATTTTTAAGTTCATTCTTTCATTTTTACCTATGCAGATTTTCATGACCAGGATTACTCAGAGCATGGGAAGGCCTCCAACTCTGTGAAAATCTGTCTTTCTCACCAAACACAAGAAGAAAGTATATAGAATATATAACATAGTATCGTCAGCACAAAATGAAAAGAAAAATAGGGAAAATACAGTTGTAGATGTTCACAGAGAGGAAAAGTTATTTTTCAGAAAGTGATAGCACACTTCCATCATCCGTCAGATCTACCTTAGTCAAGCCTTCTTGGACTTTTGCTAAAGTGCAGGATTTATCTAATCTTAGTTATTCACCATCTATAGTTAGTGTAAACATATTTAGAATGTAACTCATCTGGCCTATGTCATGATCTGTTTTAGGATGAATATCACGTAGAACTGGTTATTTTTCTTTACTAACTATAACTCAAATATAGATTTCTACATTTGATAACTAGTAGGTAGGAGAGGGACTTTATCTAGTCTTTGCACAGGAGCTTTTATAAAAAGAATTATTAAAAAGCACATGTTCAAAAAATTAAATTAAATTCTAATTGCAAAGGAAAGAACTGAAACAACTTTGATTTAAAATAAATATGAAACTTTTCAGGATGAACAGATTGAGAATTTTGTGTCCTTATGTAATAAACAACATGTTTATTAGCAAAAGCTTTTTAAAGCTCTTTCTCAGCCATCATTTTTGACACAGGCTTACAACTCAAGCATGTCTCCATGTGTAATATTCCTTTCTGTCTCTTGGAGCTTTATCATTTTCAAATCAGATGGATTTTCCTAACAGAATATTGAAAGAACTATATCTTTTTTAATGAAAATGAACAGAAATGGGTGTTGAAATTCTTTGTATTTCTCTAAGGGCAAGGGTGGTTAAAGTGTGTGTGCATCAGATGAAAATTACCAAGACAGCAGTAACTAAGGAAAGAAAGGTGCCTGGAAAGAAAGGATATCCTGATACCTCAAATCTTGCAGCACTTCTCTGCATACAGGTATTCTACCTAAATAAGCATCTAGATTTTAGACTATAACAACCATTATCATGCACATATAAAACTGGGACTATAGCACACCTTAAAATGTTGATTTTAAGAGCACATGCTTCACTGACAGTCATGAAAAGAATATAACAAAACAGTAAAACATTACCCTGGCAACACTTGCTCAAACAACCAAAGAATTAGCATCAAAGCATCACTGGATAAATACTGGCTATATTTTTTTTTTCTCAGATTCACTAACACAGCAACGTAAAAGACTGCAGATCCAGACAAAACAATCTTTTGAGTACATGACAACTGCAGATTTAGAGAAATGTATATCACTAAAGAAAGAATCTAGTTTGCAGAACAGGTATTCTAGTGTAAAAAATCCAAATTTGAACCCTGACTGTCTGACAACAACACTAATATTTTCTAGTGAGAAAAGTGAGGAAAAACAAATGTAGCTTTCTGACATTAAAAAAAAAAAACAAACAAACAAAAAAAACACATTGAAATTTTGTCCTATTATCACTGAAAAGTTGTCAATTGTAACAAAACTATAGTATGATTATATCTGCATATTATACATGCTTTGAGAATTAGTTTTTTAAGGTATAAGGTGCTCATAAAACATAGAAGATGAAAGGAAAGATGTGGACTAATAGCCCCCAGACAAAGCATCTCCTTAGGAGAAACAGCAAGCTGTCAAGATTTTATAAATATCTGAGCATTGTGAATTGTGCAAGTCCTCTAACAGTTGGAAAAGGAGAGATCAGAATACTCTGATCAACTGAAAGAAAATTCCTACAGAGAAGAAATTGAGACAGCAAAGATCAAAGGGATGAAAGGGTTGTTAGACACTGAAACAGGCTGCCCAGGGAAGTGGTGGAGTCACCATCCCTGGAGGTCTTTAAAAGACGTTTAGATGTAGAGCTTAGGGATATGGTTTAGTGGGGACTGTTAGTGTTAGGTCAGAGGTTGGACTCGATGATCTTGAGGTCTCTTCCAACCTAGAAATTCTGTGATTCTGTGATTCTGTGATCAATAAAGGGCAGCTGTGATCCAGAGTCTGTACCAAGGAAGCTGAAATTAAATTTTTCACACAGCTCATCCAAATTAAATGTAATTCAGAGTACTTGAAGTTAAAAGATTCCTGACGTATTGATGAATAAGGAAGTACTTTTTGAAGGGTGATTATTAATATGAGTGTGAATTTCCTTAAAGTTAGATGGTTTGAATATAGCACAATCCTGTCTCCAGAAAGACTTTAGTTAATACTCCCTAAGGAATGCCAAGCATAGACGAGGAGTTTTGTTATTTAATTCAAATTTTCTTGGAAAAATACAATACTTTGCTTTGAAAGTATTGAAGTGATTCAAACTAGTAGGACTTGAAATGATTTAAGTAATATTTTTTTTTTTTTTCCATTGGAGTCTAAAATAAATTGCATTAGCTTCGATAAGCCACAGGAAGTACCCTGCAGCATAATCCTAGCTAGACAAACTCACATGAAAGTCTTAAAAGGAATATCTTTGAAAGCATTGAAAACATCTCATGCTTGGTAGGGAGAAGGAGGAAGGGAGATAGATTCTTAGTCAGTAACAGCAGCACAGCTGCCAAGTCTGGGGAGACTCACAGCACTGTGTTCTGAAAGGTGGAAAGCCAGAAGCACTGAATAGGCATGGTATAGACACACTCCTGAACTTGACTATGCAGTTGTTTGCCAAGCAACTTGCTACCAACTACTGGAAAATATCTCAAAGGCTGACATTTCTGTAAAGGCCTGAATTCTACAAAGAGCTCACTCCTGATGTTAGTCTTATTGATATCAACATGAAGGGCTCAATGCAATGAAGTATCTTATGTAACTAAGAAATATCTTTGGTTATTAGTATGGTAACTGATTATGAGGTGTATTACTCTAATCATTATAATTTTGGTGTATATGGAAAAGACGTCTTATTGCGATGTCCTTGTGAGTTTTTTCTTCCTTCCTTCCTTCCTTCCTTCCTTCCTTCCTTCCTTCCTTCCTTCCTTCCTTCCTTCCTTCCTTCCTTCCTTCCTTCCTTCCTTCCTTCCTTCCTTCCTTCCTTCCTTCCTTCCTTCCTTCCTTCCTTCCTTCCTTCCTTCCTTCCTTCCTTCCCTCCTCCCTCCCTCCCTCCCTCCCTCCCTCCCTCCCTTCAATTCATCTATTTTCAAAGTATGATAAGTCACAAACATTTTCCTTTTTTTTTTTTTTGTTGCACTTTTGTGCATGATATTAATTAAAAAAAAACAAACAACAAAACAGGTAATTTCTGTAGTTAGAAATGTTACTTAAAATTGTAGCAGTAGTCACAGGAAATAAGCTCAGAAAAAAAAGTTTTTTAAAAAATATGACAGTCAATATTTTATATTGCAATTTAAAATTATAACTGATTAAATCATGTTTTAAATACAGATATTATCATTCAAAAATATCAAAAAGAAAACCCATGAAAAATTCTACTATGTGTATATTATCTAACATTGTCTCCAGACGTTGGCTGTGATATGTACTTTTGTGTACCCAAGGAACACATGATTAACACTGACAGAAAACATAATTAAAAATATATGAGTTGGGAGTGTGGCTGTTACTTTCACATTTGTTGTGGAACAGAGACACATACATTAGATCAATAAATGGATTGATTTGGTAGCCTTAGCTATGAGTGTCACACAAACTTACAAGTACCACCTTTTCCATCTGAGAATCTAGCTGAGAACAGCCCTGCTCCTTTTGATGCAATTTTAACAGCTTTATGGTTTTACACATCCAGATGTCTCAAATAAAATGATGGGACTAGTGATAAACGTCTATACAAAAAAAAAAATATTTTCTAGATATTTTGCATCCCCGTGTGATACTGAATAACTAAATACTGTATAGTGAGATAAGTACCCAAATGTTCCTGCAAAAAAGACAGCAATGTTAAAGAAATCACACCTACAATTTCAGGTCAATGTGTTTTGAAAATATTCTCTGTTTCATTCATCTTTTAAATGTCTTTGAAGCTATTGCCTTTGCAGAACCTGTCCTTCTAGCAGCACAGGGTCTGAAACAACTCCACATGTACAGTGAAACAAAGACATTTTTCATGAGTGCTTGTTTAAGAACTTTTATTTGGTTATGCATCTTCAATTCCCTACATCTGTGGATGTGTTTTCAGTTTGCTGTTATTATTTAAAAGCTTTAGTACACTTGAAACCCTTCGCTAGGCAGTACAATATTGTTATTTATTAAAAAAAAAAAAAAGAAAAAAAAAGAAAAAAAAATATGACAGGTTTATATTCTTCCATTTTTCTGTTGTGCAGCCAAACAAAAAGATCAATTATTCACTGTCACTGTCATTGATTCTGAGGTGATCAGATATTGTGTTGATGTTTTGGTACAAGAGCCAGAATAAATTAAACCTTCTGCCTCTCACCATCTTGTTGAGCTTAAATAAACACTTTTAACTTTTTCCACTTTGTGCATTTTATCTTCAAATTTGAACTTTACAACAGTATTTTCCTAGCAAGATTAGATACACAAACAGTGCAAATGGAGCTTCTACAGAAGATGTGGCTTTTATATATATGCCTGGTTGGGTCTGTTACTCCAGTGATTTTGTGGTTGTAAGTCTCAAAGACTGAGTGTCAATGAAGAGATGTGGGCTCTGTAGCTACCTATTTTTAATTCCATCAGAGAGGCTTAGTGTTAAACATGTGATGGAAGAAATGTTAGTCAGAGGATAGCAGATGGGATAGCTAATTTTTTCTTTCACAGTGTTTACACATTGCTGAAATTTTGTTAACTCTCACAGCAGAAAAACAAGAATACCCTGCTCACATATAACAGTATTCATCAGCAGTCTTTAAAGTTGAAATTGCTAAGTTTTGATCTTATTTATTTATTTGTTCATTTCTTATCAGTAGCTAGCCTGATAACAGTATGAACTGGTAAAGGCTTGTATCTGTATCCAGTGCCAGTAGTTTTTGCATTCAGCCCCCAAGCTTCAGATGCCACTCGGTTCTCCAGGATTTTTTCAGCATGGAAAAAAAAAAAAGGAGCTTATTTCTGATGAAGCCTTCTCTTCTCTGGGTGCATGAGCAAGTTTTACACAAAAATACAAAGTACATTTTATGTCTTAATTCTCCTAAGCACAGGCAAAGAGTAAGAGTCAAAGAGAAATCCAGCCCAAACTGTCCTAACCAGACATGGAACATAAATAAAATATGCCAAAAAGAGAACAAACAATCAAACAAAAACATAGAAGGATTTTCACAACTGGAATCATTTCAAAATCTACAGTGCAAATAACACAGTCTGTGGGTGGGGTTACACTGTACAATGGCAACCCCCTGAATTAGTTCTGAACAACTTAACTCCAGAATGGGAAACAGCATAGCTGGACCAGTAAGGCATGATGTCTAGGGAGAAGATGTACTCGGTAACCCTGGGACAACAAAATGACACGTCCATGCTACTCTTTTATATGAGACAGGTGTTTCTATACTGCTCTGCACTGAGCTCTGCTGAACTGATAGCTCCCTAGGGACTGCAGTGAGCTGTATGAACTCGTGGGGCTCCGCAGGAGAAGATGGAAAGGTTCACACTTCATATTAGCTCTTTCTAAGATCCCTGATGACTTTAGTGCCTCTTCTATCCTTAAAAACTAAAAAGGCCAGCCACTTTCATTTGAAAAAAATGTCGTCAGATTCCTAAGTAAAGCTTCTCAAAAATGCTTTTCAACACTGTGAAGTCCTGTGAAAGATATAAAGTCCTTAGATTTCAAGTATTTATCAGGTTTTTCAGCATTGCCTCTTAGAGTGATATATCATTTACTATATTAAAAATATACCTCAATTCACATAATCATGGAGATTATTAACATATGTACTACTGACTAATCCCATGAGAAATCAAATTCAATGCTGTTTTCACTCATATATGTAGGCATATATATAATAAATGTATATTTATTGTTAAGTAGAGTGCTTCAGTTTTAACCATTTCATTTCAGAAAGGATATCATTAGCTGTGGTAAATTAATGTTCTGTTTATGCACATATGCTCTACAAAAATTATTCCTGTAGCTGTAAGAAGAAGGACATTTTAATTAAAGGATCTGTTGCTCTGAACCAGTTCTGCTGAACTTTGAAGTCATGTGGAATATGAACACTAAATCCTTCCATGCTGTGTGGAATCTTCTCAAGAAAGCTTCTCAAAATGTGCTCAATTCAAATGCAGGTAAGACAATCAAGCAAACTACTTCGAAGTATGTGAATTGGGTACTTGAACTTCAGTAATTTGGAAGATGCAGACTGCAAGTTCTCAAAACGATGTTGCTCATTTATGAAGATCTCCATGTAGCTCTTTGACCATACATCAAAACAAAACAAAACAGAACAAAACAAAACAAACAAACAACAACAAAACTTCCCTTTTTATATTACTGGATGCATGTCTTATGTAGTAGTGTACTGTCTTCTGCTTTTACACATCTTTTCCAGACTCATAATTTGGCGTGTTAAATTGTTTCTCTGTGTGGTCTTTGTAGCCACAAATACATTTCTATCTTCCCCGGAACAATGGGACCTGATCCTTAATTAGACTTTCTAAGTAGTATCACTAATGCTGAAAGCGCATATACTACATAGAACATAAAATAATCCTGGTGTTAAAAACAGATGCAATGTTGAAGACTGAAAATATTGTTTGTCACAACAGTGGATATATAAAAACACCCTATGCAAATATTATAGTTAGTTCAAGGACTTTATATGAGGTATAGCTTTATAATAAAACCTTAAAAATCAAATCCAGTAGGGATAGATTAAGAAGGATCCTGTGGATTAGTGATCTGTAAAATGATGAGGCAGAAGCAGAGCAGCAGGCAGCATTTTTGAACATGGCTGATTACTGCTGGCCAATTGCCCATTTTAGAAAGCTTCACTTCTGTATTTCTGCGGCAGTTAAAAAACTACAAAGCTCAAGAATGTGTTTGGACAGGTGCTAAAAGAGGAAGAATCCTTTGTATAAGAATCCAGCTTGGAGGGAGGAGTTTTTGCAATCAAAAATCAAAATGTGTTGAACTGTAGCCTTTGGACAGCTAGTTTAAACCTGAAAATACCTACTAAATGGTGTCATTTTATTTCTCATATTAAAACCCAATACCTTTAATGAAAAATACCATCTAAGAAGCATGGTTCTAAGGTTCTAAGATTATTTCCCTATTTCTCAAGCATATTAATAAAAAAATCCATTACGTTATATATATTATACCCACACTATCCATCACATCTGGTATTTTCTCTGGGCTCACATTTAAAGCTCAGAATAACTTATAATCAACCTACACTAAAAACTCTCACACAATATAAACTAAAAAGCTAGTATTCTGCTTCATTTTTCCAATTAAATCCAAATTATTATGCCCAGAATTCTACTGCACCAGGTTTATCTGTATGAACAGAAAGATCTATAATCAAAATTGTAATTTTATTCTGCTAAAATAGAGGGGGTTGGGTAGCTGTGTCTTAGTTTCATTGCACACACAATTTTTTGTTAAAATACCACTAACCTTTTCTCTCATTTCTAATCTGCCAGCAGTTGCTGTTCTGCCAAATGTCAGTCCATCTTTTCCTCAAATACTGTAAATCATTCTGCCCATAAACAACTTAACCAACTGAGAAGTCTCCCATTTAGGCTCATGACTCTTATATATCGGTAATCCTTACACATCATATTCTCTTGAAATGTCTGAAAGTCATTTACCAAAGCTGTGAAAGCTGGTTTACGCTGACCACTTCCCATTATGTAGTCCATATTGCCTGTTAACTTTTCTAGGAATTTTGTGTTATCTAACTCCATATAAAAGTGCCTAACCTAACCTCCATATGCTTTTGTGTTGTACAAACTTTGTGTAGAATACTTAGAAGAGCAAACCAAATGTTTGACTGGGGCCCACAGCAACACATAAAGTTCAGGTCGATGGGAGTCAACATGTAAATGTCATGTGTCCTCTGACCACTTCTGTGTATCTTTTTCTCAGAAGCTTCAAGAATGGTACCTTTTTTGACAACTTTATGCTATAAGACATTTAGGCACATCAGTCACTTTTAAAAATCACGTAATTTGCTCTTTAGATTCATTTAGAGCAGTACTGGGAAACATATTTCAGACTAAAGGTTTTTTCACAGCTGGTGAAGTGCTGAATTAGACAGAATGCATTCATATTATTTGTTCACAGCCTATGTTTAATTTCAGAATATATATATGTACACACATATATATGTAAATCACAAGAAAATGGTGTTTCTGACATAATCTTCATTGTGGTGATTTGAGGTTTTCTTACTTGAGCACACCCACAGAAGAAAAAATTGCATGTGCAGCAAGATGGTGGTCACTAATACCTCCCCGAATACACCCTCATGCAAATCCCAGCTGTGAATATAGGTTAAGTCTTTTTATCGTTAAAAAAGTATCTCCTTAAGTGCATATTAGAATTCTGTGTGCATCTGCTTGACTAACATAAAACCCTGCCCATATGCTGTTACAAGAATTTTTAAGCAAACAATTTTATTGTGGAATTAACTCAAACAGACACACTTTAATAGCAAACTATGGGATATAAGCCATTTTTAATTGAACAGCACTACTGGCAGCCTACTTAACCCTCTTATGTTTAGAACAAAATGACATAGATTTAGATTTTATATTTAATAACAATCTACTTCCCAGCTATCCTCTTTCTGTGATCATTTAAGTCTTTCAATTCCATCAGATTTTGAAAGGATAAGCTACTGATGAATACAGTTTTATATCTCTATTTCATTTAAGCATAGAAATAAGTAAGTAAATAGGAATACAGTTACAGGACTTCCCAAGGAAAATCTTCCAGAGGTTTAAATTCTTTAATCCACTTTTATTTTGGTATAAATGCAGAGAGCAGAAACAAAGTATATATGCATTTTTCCTTCAAGTTTTCTATAAAATGAGTCTCTAGTTCAAAAAGTAAATGTAAATAATTTTCAGGTTGGTGGTTGCTTTTGAATTTTTGTATTTAACCATGAAACTTCTCCAGTATTGGTCTTCCTAAAGATTACTGCAGACTTCTGAATTCCAACAACATAGAACAGTATCAGCACTACAAACATTATTTAATCCTTGTATAAACTTCAAAAGTAGTGAAAATGACACTTATCAATCAAGATAAGCAAAATATATACATCTGTATGACTACAAACCCTTTCAGTTTTATATACTTAATTCGCATTTCATACAAAAACTCCTTAAAGAACAAATCCTCAAGTATGATTTTGCCCATAAAGTCAAGGATGATGAAAGCTACTTAAAATTCTGCTTTTTCAAAATAAATGCTGGACTGGGACCTTTCCTCTGCACTGATTTCTGAAAAGCACACACACACACAAACACACACACACAAAAAGTAATCTATCCACTAAAAATACCACAGTTTACATCATGATTAGCATTAAAATTGCTGAAAAATAATTCCGGTGTGACAAATGCTTCAGTAAAAAAGGCATGGAAGGATCTACTATATGCAGATTGACATTAGAATCTCAAAGTCAGAAATGGTTATTTCTGTCTTGGTCACCACAAGTAATTAACATTTTGAAATCAGGATGGAGTTAGTGATAACGGTGATGATATACCAGGTGGAATAAATTGCACCTCACTTCCCTAGAGTACTGTTGATATTAGAATTCTACAGAGGAGTGAAAAATTGAGAAAAAATAGCTGTCCCTGAAGTGTATGTGTATGACTCAGAATGCGTGCAAGAGACAGATCATTGGAGTGAAAAGGGGCTGTTTATACAGATCTCCTTTACAGAGCAGATATGCTTCAAGATTATTTTAAATTATAACTATAAAAATAAAATTAAAAAAATATATATATCTTCAATACTGTGAATGTAAAAGGACAAAGCTAGTGATACTGGTCCTTATTGTCTCTTTTACTTAAGGTTTTAAATGAAGAATATCTCTTTATCTCTCTGCTTAAATAGGTGTGTATTCATGCGA
This sequence comes from Anas platyrhynchos, assembly GCF_047663525.1. Classification (NCBI taxonomy): domain Eukaryota; kingdom Metazoa; phylum Chordata; class Aves; order Anseriformes; family Anatidae; genus Anas; species Anas platyrhynchos. Next base: position 52,753,807 of record NC_092587.1, on the reverse strand, counting down.
ATACCCTATTTCCTCCCTTAGAAACATCCCTCCCTAATTATAAAGCTGAAAGTATTCAGTGTGATTTGTATGTTGAAAGGAGCCTTTTGTCTCATTTCTGGATCTCGCTGTAGCAGGTGCCTGACAGGATAGACAGAAAGTAATGATGGTAACTGTATATTATAAGGCTGAGTCTTTTTTTAGGACTCCATAATTCTCTCTGCATTATTTTTACTTTTATATTCTCCCTTAAGGAAGCTGTGTTGTACTTCTCTTGCTTCCATCTCCAGATGATACCAATGATTTGTAGAACTGGAGGAAATTATCGTGTAAAAGTAGCTAATCCCAGTTTTGTGTTGTGGGCAGGACTTCTCAGTCTGAACATTTTCCTTTGTTTCAACAAAAGCATGTAATCTTTAAATCAATTGTTTTTAGATGTAATCCACTCTAATAACTAGAGGTTTGTTTGTTTATTTATTTATTTATTTTTATTCTGTCCATTACTTGCTCCACACCACTTCTCTCTTGTCTTTAGACAAGACCAGGCTAAAGTCAGTTTCAGACTCATGTTCCAGTAACATTATCAAATATATACACTAACTGAAATTACAATGAGCTATTGACAATGATGAGTATTGGCATAATTTAGGACATTGCTAAAGTAACGGAATTGTTCCTGCCCTCTTTTTACCTCTCACTTTCTGTACTGTTACACTACAAATCACTCTGTAACCATTAAAACTAAGCCAACTTTTTCCTTAAAAAATAAGTTAGCATCTGTATTAATTCAGAGACCAACTGCTAAACATATTCCTACATTGTGTCTAGCAGAGCAAACTTTCAGGAGATGAATGATTCCTCCCCTAATGCTGACAAACAAAATTCACAATAGCAAAGCTGATAGTTACACCAAGCACCAGTTTCCTGAGCTTAGCCTTAATCACATGCTCTGCATGAAAGAGAATGTGTTTGAGTAGGAAATTCTGAGATGCCTCATTTAAAAAATATTAAAGAAGAAATTTAATCACTATTACAGCATTTCATAAAACTAATGATACCAGTACTTGGAAGGTTTTCTTGCAGTAAAACAAATACTGTAAGTGAAACAGGATGGACCATTGATTTAATACATGCACTGTTAGTCTCTCTATGACCCTCTTCCCTAAGTGTTGTTTGCTTGTTTGCTTAGAAAGCATTGGAAGATATGTAACACATTATGATGGTGGATTTAACAGCACTTTTTGCAAGCTAGCTGGTCGGGCAGACAGATGTATAGTTTGGAGAGACAGTGCTTACTTAAAACATACTTATGCTGTTATTAGTAGTTGCATTTTGGTAGACTATCACCCTTTGGTGATATTTCCACCTCCTCCACTGAGAACAAAGAAAATAATTTTTTACTGAAATCATTACCATAGTCCCTTTGTGAGATTCCAGTTACACAGTCTTACTGATAATGCAGAATAACTTTATATAAAAAAAATAAAGATATTAGCTACAGTGTCTAAACATAAGTAGAAGACCTAACACTCCATGTTTGTTATAGATAGTATTAACTAAATTTTATATAATGCTCTAAAATCATTCTTTAGCTTATGTACAAAGCTACAACAGGAATCACTGAATCCTATATTGAGCCTTTAGCCTCCTTTAATATATGATTCTTAATATCCATTTACACCTACTGCTCTGAGTATATGTGAACAATGGTCTTCATTTGTCTATGAAAATTGCTTAACAATGAAAGTGTAAAAGTGACTTTTTAAGAAACAACTATATGCCACAGCTAGCAATTGTAAATATGTGGTTAAGAAATGCAACATTTTATAAGAGGACGCAAGATGTGCAAATAACAGTGGAGTCAAGTTCTGGCTGCTAATGCCTGTCTCCTTACAGCTGGTACAGAGTGCCCACTCTCCCATATGTCTCAAGTCAGATATAACCATTTGGGAGATGTAATCTATAAATATACACAACACTGCTCTAACACAAGAAGAAGTATCATAACAGATCTATTAATGTTCTCATGGATACACTGATCTAGTCCAGACTTGATATCCAAGAGTTCCCTCTTTATATACAGAGTCATTCCTGCAATTAAAATATGTTATAATTCTGTTAAATCTGAACAAGGTGGTAGCAAAGGAGAGAACATGATGACCAAACTATGCTTACTAAGGTATGACTAATGACTACAATCTTTCTTCAGCCTTCAAGGAAGAAGTAGTACCTGCATCTAGTTTGTTCACACTGTATGCAGAAATAAATACAAGAACAGTGAGGTAACTATTAATAAAATAACTTTTATTTTTATTTATTTTTTTTTGCTTTCATATGCTATTTTAATAAACATTTCACGCATACTTTTTCTTACTAATTGTTTTCATTTCAGAACATCTGGAAGTAATAGGAAGGCCAATAGTGTATATGAATACATTATAGATACTGAAATGGGAAATGTTAGAGTTATTACTCTAATCTTTACCTACATAATAGTATCGAATTGAAAGAGATTATATTAATTCATGTGTGTCCTCTCATTGTGTTGATAGTTAAACTGCACATACTTCCTACCAGTTAATTTTAGCATCACATAAAAAAATACAACTTCAGAATGTGAAGAGCTTAGTTGTTAGGAGTGGGGTATATTACTGGGAAAAGGGGTTATGTCCAATGGTGAAGTACTGAAAATACTCTAAATATTAGGATAAAATTGAATAACTGTAATTAAAACTGAACACTAGTAGTTTAGCATGCAAGCACTGCTGTAGAGAAGGATTTACAGAGGTGACACTTAATTGAGTGAGGTTAGTTTAGTATAGAGACAATCATCTTTACTTTTATTGCACATGAACTGTTACACAAACTGAGATTTCTCAAAGATGAACAAATTCAAAATACTACGACTGAGTAATAGTAGTTGAGTGCAATTATGTCTATCTGCTATCCAGGTACAGTCAGCAGACTCCCTCCCTGATAAAAACACCCATTACATAGTCAGAAAATAAGCAACAAAATCATAATCACTTCTTAGTGATTGCGATCATAATGATCACATTATGATCACTATGATCACATAGGCAGAGAAATATGTGGTCCTCAGATTTCTATTGAAGTATAAACTGGTCAAAAAATTAACTGTACAAATCTCTTAGAACAACAACCTTATTTAAAATATAATAAAAACAGTTTTGGGAAGAATATTATGATTCTGTGATTATTTAACTGCATAAATGCACTAAGTGTTAATACTTTATGCCAGAAACTTATTCAGCAAAATAAAGTCTGATTTTGTGCTAACAAATTACAAGTTTCCCTTATAGCCACTGCAGTGAAGTCAATTACTCCAAAAACAATTTAAGAAAAATGCAGAGAATGAACACATAAAACTAATTTTACCATAGGAATTTTCAGATTAAAAATTGTTAATTTTGGAAATTAAAAACTTTGCTTGGATCAATGGAAAGTTTGCCTGTGTCCCTAGAGAACCAATATAAACAACATTTATAAAGCCTTAAGTTTATAAAAATATCAAAAAAATTGCTCATAATTCTGATTAATTAATTAGATTCTACACATAGGTGTAACTGACTCTTAGCAGTCTAAGAAAGCATAAGAATAATATTTTATTATTTAAAAATTCAAAATGAATAAACAGGTTCTTCAGCGATTACACTGTGAAATAAACATGCATATTTCGGTTGTTAGGAAAATCTAATTATTGTGTATCTGTATTTGGGAAGAGAGGATACTGATTTGCTGTGGTCTCATTACAGAGTGCCAATAGAACAAGACAGTATGTAATTATAGAAAGTTTGTCCTTATTCTTTTATTTTTTCCATGACTGCAATTTTTCAATGATACTTTTAATATTAGAGGAAAAATTCATGATTTGGCTTGATATTAAAATAAAACTATTTAAGTTAACTCGCAAACTAGAAACGTCTTAGCAGCTTTTTTTTCTACTAGTAAACACAGTTAGTCATATAGGAACAATTGTTGGCTTGTATAAGAGGAAGACCAACAGAATGGTGTCAATTAATTGCAGGCCTGTAGGTCTGCGTTAGACAGAGAAATTATTTCATAATTTTAAAGAGAGGTGCCTCAGAGATTCTTTTCTTTTTAATCTCTATCCTCAAGGGAGACTTGACATTAAAATAAATAAATAAAGAAACAAAACAAAAAACACACCCCAAAATTCACTGATCTAAAAATTAATATAGAGTATAAAAGCTATTAAAAGCTATCTGTATCACTGTACCAACACTGAAGAAGCTCCAGGTCAAGTAAATGTATTATTCATTCACTGATATAAGCTATATGCTCTTTTGAAATGTAAATTATGCTTTGTAATTATTTTTACGTTTTAAAGATTATCATTCATAAAGCGGATTACAATGATGGTGTGATTAAAATAATCAAAATTTCTGTACAACATCCCAGAGGATAGCTACAACAACCTGATAAACTACACAAGTTTAGGAGTTCAAGAATCTGTGTAGGTTGGAAAGAGGACGTGAACTTCAGAGTTCAGGACCATCAAAGACAAAATCAAAACAACTCATTCACTGATTTTCTGATTATCTACCTACCTACCTTCTTCCTATCCTCCCTACCCACTTGCAACTGTTCAGTCATATTATTCTCATACACAGAAAACTTTGAGAGAAATACACAGACAACTGAGAGACTTATTCACAGTTCACAATACTGATTTTAGGGAGTTTGTAATTTTTGCTCTCCTAATAACTACATGGTTTATAATCTCACAGAAGCTGCATGGGAAAGGCAAGAAAATCCCATGCAGGATTATTTACAGAAAAAGTTCTCTTGAACCTACACAATTATAGGGTTTCTCCATGAGAGGGCCTGCACTTCTGAGCTGTTCTTTGTAACATTTTACTGCTTCTGCGGTGAGCATAAGCATAAACACAGCTCTTATCACCCCATTATTATGTGCTGTTTGTTCCCCTGGAAGACTGAAAAAGTGAATTAACTAAATTCTAGTGTGGTTTTTCATTAGAAATACTGCTGATTCTCTGAGGGAGCATGAGGAACTTTACATCTGCTCCTGAATTTCAGGTTCGGCTCAATCTGGCATGCTTCCTCCAGACCAACAGGCAGGTTGGGAAATACACTTTAAACTTTTTTTTTTTAGATAATGCTAAAAAGTTGGTGTTATCAGCCTGCATCAAATGTGATTAAAATTATTTTTTTAAAGCCTTTATTAATCAAATGAGTGCACTCTGCAAAGACACAGTCACTTAATATCATAGAAACTTGTTTATTTATATTCTAACATAAGAAATTAATCTCAACCAATATTACCTAAAAAATAAGGATGTATAAAAGGCATTATTTAGGTAGTCAAAAGAAATGGAAATACTTTGTGAATGCACCCTTCCTTTTTTTTTTTTTTTTTTTTTTTTAAATGACAACATAAGAGCATTTTGCTATTTTGAAACAGTGCAGAGACATATCTCATCCAAAGGAGATTTTCTTTTCATATAGCTCAAAAAAACAAAAAACAAAACAAAACAAAAAAACAAACAAACAAAAAACAAACAAACAAACCACACCCCCAAACAGACAAATAAAAAAAACCCAACACCTAAATTACAGTGAATTAGGTTTTCTTCTGCTTTCTGGACCCTTTTTAAGATTCACACACAGGTGCAGCAGTTGGCAGTAGCCTGTCTGGAGTCCTGTCAGAACATGTTATTTCCCTAATTTAGGGATGATATCCAGCTGATAGAAGTTAGCAGCTCTAACATGCATAAAGATGCAGAAAAAAACACAGTTATAAACCTTCTCCTGATATTCTCTAATTGCAATGACAAAAATAAATCCATTTTAGGAAAGAGCAGAGGGATTTATTTTTTTTTAATATAGGTAAATTATGAAGGGTGAAAACTATTCTCTCATCTGTGACCTCTGTAATACTAAAATTGCCATAGACCTGGTTAGCTGTTTCTTCATTTGATGAAAAGTAAATTTTCTTACAGGTGTTCTGCAGAAATACAGAATAATTATAATTACTAGAAATGGTTTATGGAACTTAACAGTACAGCAATTACCAGGTAGGGTTTATCCGTGCATTCACTGCATAATAGGAGAAAGTGCCATTAGAGGGCAGCCTTGGGTCCCCTGCCTATCAAAGTCTACACACCAAAATAAATGTCTCAGAAGTTCTGGAGACTGAAGAGGATTTTGGATGGTATATGTCAAAACTTATTTCAACTCTTTAAGACATAGTAAAACTTTCCAATATGTATTTTTCCATTCGGCGAGGGGTGGGGAGGGGGGGGGGAGAGGGGAGGAGAGAGAAGTGCCTTCCATATTGAGAAATATAGCTGTTTCTGAAGCAGTTAGTTCACTCAAGTAGTTATTTATATTAATTTGAACCTTCAGTCTTGCAGTTTTTATCTAGAGAAAACAACCGTACTTTTGTGAAGAAAAGTATTTCTATTAAATGCTATCATTTAAACCCTATCACCCCTTCCCAACCTACTGAGTTGTATTTTATTTGGTAAAATACATTAAAGAGAAAGGAACATGGGGGTTAAAATGCTAAGTATACTTATAATTATGTATGCACACATTTGCCTACAACACATGGAGAATATCATGGAGTCTGAATAGGCATTTCACCAAGTGAAGCTTATGTCCGTCACCTCCACTCCTCTCCAGTGTCTCATGTTCCAGTTCAATGAGGAAGCACAGTACCGTCTGAGCAACTTTGTAAGGTGTTTGCAGGACTAGATTGCACTTTGTAAACACCCTAAGTACTTGCAATAATGTACAAGTAATTTTTCTGGTTATTAGGTGTTTCCTTTGGTCATTCCACCTTGAAGCCTGAACAAAATACCACTGGCAGTTAAGTATGTCCTGTAATAGTACATGAAATTGAGTAACAATAAATACATGTGAATACTCTACAAAAAGACAGGAAAATTAGGATTTTGGAACAACACTTTTCCTAAAATCTACTTGAGACTTGTTCTGTTATATGAACACATAGTATTATCTTGATATTCACTTTAGCTACCTAGATAATTTAGCAGTTTTTTTTTTTTTTTAATCCAATTATCCAATGGATAAAAACTTTATATTATTTATAATTAAACAGTGTCACTTCAAAGACATAAGGAAAAATATTGTTTATCATGCATAACAGCTGTGTTATATTTAGCACATTAAATTTCAGCTAAAATGTGAAAAAATCTATGCATTTTTTTTGCAATAATTTTCTCATGGTATTTTGCAGTTCTTATACTCTGCATTGCTTTCCAATTACTCAATTGAAGTACATTTGTCTGAAGCATATGTCTACCCTTTTCAGCTATTGGAGAGTTGTTCGGTATGGTAATCTCCATCAGTTTAGTCAACTTGAAAATCCCCACTGATCCCTTCACATAAAAGGTTTATAGACTTGAAGCTTAGGATCCTCCTCACTGTTAGCAGCAGAAGCTCATTCAAAGCATTCTTTTACTCTAGATGATGATAATCCCTTGTCAGAAAGTAAACAAGGAGTGTTGTATTCATAAAACAAAACAAACATGCACATAACAATAACGGAACACAGCAAAACAAAGCCAAAAATAACATCCCTAGAAGACTTCACTCAGATTTTAGTTTAATATGTAAGGACTCTGAAAATGCTGAGCTGGCCCGTATGCATGAAGCAGCATTACACAGGACATGGCTTAAATGACAGGCCATAATTTTCTTGAATACACATGTGAACCAGGTGTAAGGTGTGCAAATCCAAAGCTTGGCAAGAAAAGCACTGTTTTTATTGCATTAGCATATGAGAAAAATTCCTTTCATTCTTTCAGGAATCACACTGGAGATACCAGATCTGCTTGATTTGAAAGCCCTTAACTTTGTTCACTAAACTCATGGTCTACCAGCTAAATTTTACTTGTGTGTGTTGATATTCTTTCATGTAACTGAAAAATAGCTTGGCAGCCCTGGAGACTTCAGATAGCCTGCTCAGGAGGCCTCAGCATGCTTGGAGTATTACTACAGTCATTCATTTTCAAATAATAAGAAGAATGAAACAAAGACCCCCCCACACACACATGAAAAAAAAAAATCCAAACACTACAACAAAAACTTCATAGATGCTGAGTCATCTTTTACAAGAATATATATTTTTTTTCACTTCTGTTAATACAGGAAAAATTTATTCTGTCCCATGACTGCAGTTTTCTGCTTGGACTATAAAAGATAGTTAAAACTACTAACACCTGTAGAACTGCAACCAACCAGAAACTTAAATATCACTCCTCTTTCCTATATACAATGAGGAGCTGGGGCAACATTTACTTAACCTTAAACCAATCAAATTTCATATTTACTTAAATGTAAGTGGGAGTACTTACATTTTCAGAATGGTGATTTTTAACTGTTGAGAAGCATCTAAAAACCCAGGTACTTTCTGGATCTGGACAAACACACTTTTTGATGAAAGCAGCATAATTGATTGATTTGTACTTAAACGCATAGAAGGAAAAAAAAAAAGACACCTACTCGGCCATTGCACAGATGTTTGAAAAACTATATCATCTGTATCAATCCAAAAAGTAGAAGTGCTTGTCCACCTCCCAAAAAGACAAACGTAGCACCATGCTCCCTCCCAGAGAGCAAGTACAGAAGATTTGCTCTTTTCTTCAAGCAGCCAAATACTGTGGCCAGTTCCAAAACACCCAACCATGGTCCAACATGGTCCCAACCATGTGGAGGCTGTTCATGAGAGGAAAGAAAAAGTACCTGGGCTTGTTGTTTAAGGCACTTTTCTCCATTTGAGTCAGACCTAGTCTTCAATGATGGATATCCCTGCAGTCTATAACATTGTGGTATGAGCAATGTAGGTGTTATTCAATAAGGAATGACATATGGAAGATAATGAGTAACTTATTTTCTTGAGAAGTATGAGAGCAAAAATCTTGCAAATATAGGATATGTAGGAATTATCTCAATATGCAATGAGAATTATAATAATATTAAATGAATTTTAAAAGGTATTTTTCTTTTATATTTCAAATTGTTTTGCTTTAATATTTCTCATAGAAAACATTTTATTTACCTTTATTTTGGTATATTACTTAAAAAAAAAAAAAGAAGTCAATGATACTTAATCATGTATATCTTTTTCTTGTTTATCTAACATTTATTCTTTTGAGAAGACAATTTTCATTTTCTACCAGGTCCTTTTTTTAGTATTTGTTCAAGATGTTTCATGTTTAGTTCTGTCTTAATTTTTTTTTTCATGTGTTTTTGTTTGTTTCTTTATTTGTTTTAGTACTGATAATGATTTTAACGTGGATAGGCTTTCTGTAAATTATGTGAAATCAATTAGTTACATAGCTTGGGTACTTTTAAGGTATTCTATCCTTATCAAAAAATATTATTGTGAAAAACTGAATACTTTTAACAGCTTCTTGATACACTAGACAGTCCTTTTCAATTCTTTTTTATGCATGCCAACCTTCAGGGTCTCTGACCTTGCAAATTACTAGACAATGTGTTTAATTGTAAGCAGAAGGAATCTCATCAGCTTCAGAAGGGCATCACATTCAAGTGAGCTAAGGATGTCTAATGCACTTCGACAAAGCTAAAGCTTAGTCTTTATAATTCACTAAGAAAAGAGTGGCTTCATTTGTCCAAGTACATGTGGACTTCACTGTCTAATGCTAATTAGCATTCAAAACATTTCTACATGCTTTACACAGCTGCTTCAGAAGGTTTAAAACCATTAATACAAGCATCATGAAATATAGGTAACACAATTACCTTCTCCTACTACTGTTTGTTTGTTTTTCTACTTTTCCCTTTTCTTCAGACACACCAGTCTTCCTTATTAACATATTCAGATCAAATAAAACACTACATGATGAAACTAGATTACTAAAGCCATAAGGAATATTAAAATTAAATTAAGCAGCCATGGGTGAGTAAATTGCTTTTCAGCTATATTTCTCTTAATCACATCTGCAACTGCTTGAAGAGGTGTTTGGGTTGTAACAGGCACTTCCAGTATGAGAGACATCTCAGAGTAAGTGACTCTTGCTGATTCTGGACTACTGAGAGGCTTGAATAGGCTAAACATTTTTTTCTAATCTACTTACATATAGAAAGTTAGTCAATTCTCTTCCATTGTATGTATTCTCACACGTGTATGATAGCATACAATTTTAGCTCTAGCTATCAGTACAGATGAATTTTACCCACAAAAATGAATGCTACCTCCATAATCTTTGATTGTGAAGCTAAGTTCAAGAAAGCTTTCCAGACCTCACTGCCATTGCCCTGTCAGTTGACAGAGTGTAGTAATCACATTTCAGAAATCTCCCTATATTTAATCCTTTGAGTAGTAGTTACCACTGCTGCTTCCTTTTAAATGGCACAAAAAAAATCACCATGTTATATCTGAAAATAAATCAGTGTAGACACTTTGATCTGAAGTAGGAATTATATAATTTCAAAGAAAGAAAAAGGAAAAAAAAAAAGAAAAGCAGTACAAAAGAGCAAAAAGTGGCACTAACTCAGGGAAGCATCCCTATTACTAGATGCACGGGATGGTGTCCTTCTCTGCCTAAAGGTCTGCGAGCTCCCAGACACAGCTGATAGGTGTTTTACCAATAGGATAAAATAAAAAGCATCATTGAGGTTATGGTATGTATACATAAAAGGCATGAAATAGATGCAGGAAGGACAGATGAGTCAGGTAGCTTGCAGGGTGAAAGTTTCTGACACTTTTGCTTTCCTGAGAAAGCACCGGTATGGCCCAAAGGCTGACATCTCCTATCAGTGAGCAGCTGAAAGCAGGGGCTTCAACAAAGAATGCAGAACCTTTGAATCACTATCAATATGAAAAACCCATCTCTGATAACTATGACAAGTATTTATGTATATGCTACAGTGGGTCCCCTGAAGCAGTCAGAGATAGGATGAGAAAAAGATGGGCAAAAATTACAGTGCTTTATATAGATGTTTAAGAATTATCTTGCATGATACAAAATAGAGATACATGTTTTGTAATAAAAATATGTATCTATAAACTTACACAATGATATTTCCTATGGTATTTAAATATTTCAGTGAAGTAAATTTTTATCAGAAGTAAAGTTAAAGTATGTGTTTGTTTGAACAAACTATTTAAAGATTGCAAGCCATGGGAACAGTGTAAATTTTTATGACTGTAAGCCTTCAAAGAGTTTGGCTCATGACAACCTCCTATAAAAATAATTTTACCAGCATGTCAGAGGAAAAAGAATGGATGGAACTGGATTCATTTTTCATTCTAACAATTGCACCAAAAAATCTGAGATTGATGGTAATAAAATGACTTAAAAATTTAGTTTCGCTAGATGACAGATTTTACAGATATTTGTGCTAAAAGTACCTGTCTACTGAAATATCCAGTTCAACTTAAAACATTTTATATTTCCTTTTCAACTTGTTTTTGGCAAGAAAAAAAAAAAAAAGATAAATACAGTTATTCAGACTTGACCTAAATTGAAAAGTTATCTGTAAGGTTCAGTAAGTAAGGATAACCAAAACCTGCTGGGTTTCACATTGCATTCTTTATCAAGAAGGCTGATATACCTGGCAGCAGTGCTCTAATATGCCTCCCTCCTCTTTCCAAATTAGTTGTTCCCCTGACAGCCAGTTAGTTCCGTGAGTTGGTACTTCTGTGCATTTCATTTGATGGTGAAATTTGATTTGACATCAAAGTTACAAGTAGGGACCTGTGTGATATATTAAATGTTCTTCTTTCTTTCCTGTTCTCCTCCTGGGCATTTTATTTTGTTCTTTATGATATTTTTGCCCATTGCAGTAGATACCCCTGATTATTTCAAATGTTAAAAGTGCTTGAATAGAAGTTTGGAGATTGCAGGGAGGGTGTTCATGTGCAAGACCATCTAACTCAATAATGTTTGTATATCATGTTGCTTATAAAAATAAAGAGCCACACCGAAGGGAGAAAAATTGACATTCAAGGAAAAACTTACCTTCAATGGCTGTGTTTATATAAATCCTGAATTCCTAAAGCAAACCATTTTTCTGATTTCCTCAGTTATGTAATAGTTTGGGAAGCATGTCAAGGTGTAGTTAAATAATTCTAAATGATTTAGGGGGGCTCTATCACAGGAAGCAGGCATCATTTGAATGTGCAGCCTTACTCATTTCATTTTTAGCTTCTGTACAAAATAATGATGATACAACACTAAGATAATGAAACTGTAATCATTATACATACACTGTAGCATATATAATTATATGATCCTCTGAGTTTAAATATATTTTCAATATCCAGTGTCAAAGTAGTGGGAGACAGACAACAGGTAACTGGAGCAGGTGACTTAGTGAAATCAAGAGATTATCTTAAAAAGGTTGAATCTATAAAACCTAAGTTATTATTATTTATTTAAATAAGCAGATTCATTGCATCATTGAAGCCCCATTTGCTGTATGGTAAATATCAACAGTTATCAAAATGATAGAACTTTTTTAAAAAAGTAGAGTTCAAAAAGGGTAGCCCAAATAAGATGGAGAAGGTACTAACTTACTTACAAATATTTCATATATTCTGGAAAATCAAAAGAAAGGAAGAATCAAAATAAAACTAAGTGTGTGGTGCGTTTCAGTAGTAATTTATCCTTGAGAGGGTGAAATAAGAGATTTTCTCTGTGCAACATGAAAGTTCTTTGATGTTCTGATTTTGTAACCTTGAGGTTTCCTTAATACAATAAATTCGGATCTATGATCTATGCAGAGCATAACAGGACTAAGATTTAATTATTCCTGAATATTATTATTTTTTTTTTAAATGAACTTGCCTCTGGACACATTAATAACTATTTATGCCTTTGATATAAACTTCTTCTGAATAAGGAGACAAATATTTGGGTCTAAAAAGAGTTAAATTTAATCCAGCAGAACCTTTAGGTATATTACAGATATATGACTACCTTGCCAATACTACATTTCAGTAACGAAGCCATATTGTAAGGATTAAGATTTTACTATTTTAATTGGATAAGCTAAGATAAATAGAAACATTTCAAGATTTAATTATACAGTATTTTGCATAATTATTATAATGGATTACCTAAGTAATGTAAAACGGAAAGTTAAGCAATATAGGAGAAAAAGACTAGATGAATTTAAACATAAATTCAGGAATAGTAGACTATTTTTCAGAACTACTGGAAGAAAGGAAGGAAGGAAGGAAGGCAAAAAAGGAAGGAAGGCAGGCAAGGAAGAAGGAAGGCAGGCAAGAAGGAAGGAATGAAAAAATATTACAATCAAGAACTGTATTATGGGATCAAGACAGCCATGGAAGACAATACAATTTCACTACAAGGTGTTTTGAAAGCCATTGCTAATTAGCATATGTTGTATAAAAGCATAGCAAAATATAAGCTTTAAGTAGTTTGATACCTCACATAGATTTTGATCAATAAACCCACGATCAAATTCACCTGGTTAAAGCAGTCACTGGCCAGGGACTGCTCTGTGGTGGGACAGAAAGAATCTTAATATCGTGTTCTTATCTTACTTGTCCTAAAAGGCATTTAAACATGTTTCATTCTGTTAGTACTACACTACCTATGTGTTCCTCAGCTTCTTCATGCACTTGGACAGCACATGATAGGCTTTATCAACATAAGTATTTTTGGTGACACAATGAAGTCATCTGAGGTTTAGTTTGACCTGTCCTGGTTTTCTATCAAAAGCAGTTTCATTTCAGTAGGCTGATAATGTCTCCCCCAAATCCTGTGCAGTAGTGGAAAGATTCCCCAGAGCTGCAGCCATCAGAAAGAACAAGCATTTATGTTTAGTTTCACAAGTCTGTGAGTTAGACTGTACTAAAATGTGGGTCTGTGTTGGTCTAAGCATGCTGAAAGAAAGACTTTGGCAGAGTTACAGCTACTTGCAGTGGTGTTTTGCTGAGGTATTAGAAGAAAGTTGAATGTGTATATACAAGCTAGTTGCATACTTCCCTGTTTCCTCAAAAGAAAATAATAAAAATTGATTAGTTCTTCTTTAACTACCAATCCTGAGATTTGCTATGCATCAGTTTACCACTGATTCATGCACAATAAATTCAGGATTACAATTATAGAGAGTAATTTTTCATTTTTAATCCTGTTATTTCTAGTCGTCCGTGGTAATTATGTTCTGTTAGCCATTTAGAATTAGACATGCTTTTCATTTAATTGGATACTGTCAAGTCCCTAAGGCCTTCAGGACTTTGAATTCGATTCCTGTGGTTACAAGGCAATTGGATTTTTCATGTAATTCTACCCTTTAAAACAATCACCCACCTTAATTTTAATAAAGTTGAAAGGCATGATCTGCATACAGGAGATACCAAGCAAGGCTGCTATCCCTCAATCTATTCTGCTAATTATAGACATGCACATGAATGTGATGCTCAAACACATCATTTTTTATGCTGAAAAGTATGAATGAAAATGAACATGGTTCATTGTATTTCAAAAGCTGGTGAATATTCTTCTTACAGAAATTTATTTTACAGTTTTTTTTTTTTTCCATAAGATATAGATATAAAATTTTAACTGAATACAATCACGGGAAGGGAAGGGAAGGGAAGGGAAGGGAAGGGAAGGGAAGGGAAGGGAAGGGAAGGGAAGGGAAGGGAAGGGAAGGGAAGGGAAGGGAAGGGAAGGGAAGGGAAGGGAAGGGAAGGGAAGGGAAGGGAAGGGAAGGGAAGGGAAGGGAAGGGAAGGGAAGGGAAGGGAAGGGAAGGGAAGGGAAGGGAAGGGAAGGGAAGGGAAGGGAAGGGAAGGGAAGGGAAGGGAAGGGAAGGGAAGGGAAGGGAAGGGAAGGGAAGGGAAGGGAAGGGAAGGGAAGGGAAGGGAAGGGAAGGGAAGGGAAGGGAAGGGAAGGGAAGGGAAGAAGAGAAAAGAAGAGAAAAGAAAAGGAAAGAAAAGAAGAGAAAAGGAAAGGAAAGGAAAGGAAAGGAAAGGAAAGGAAAGGAAAGGAAAGGAAAGGAAAGGAAAGGAAAGGAAAGGAAAGGAAAGGAAAGGAAAGGAAAGGAAAGGAAAGGAAAGGAAAGGAAAGGAAAGGAAAGGAAAGGAAGAGAAGAGAAGAGAAGAGAAGAGAAGAGAAGAGAAGAGAAGAGAAGAGAAGAGAAGAGAAGAGAAGAGAAGAGAAGAGAAGAGAAGAGAAGAGAAGAGAAGAGAAGAGAAGAAAAGAAAAGAAAAGAAAAGAAAAGAAAAGAAAAGAAAAGAAAAGAAAAGAAAAGAAAAGAAAAGAAAAGAAAAGAAAAGAAAAGAAAAGAAAAGAAAAGAAAAGAAAAGAAAAGAAAAGAAAAGAAAAGAAAAGAAAAGAAAAGAAAAGAAAAGAAAAGAAAAGAAAAACTTCCATTCAAATTGCTCTCTCATACATTTCTTAAAAACTAATTATGGGCTAAAACACAATAGTGAAAGTTTGGAAAGTTTGCCAAACAGTAAATGTATATGCAATCTGCTCCTATAACTATCTCTGGAAACAGATACATTCACTGCTTATATGCACAGCATTCAGTCTTGTGTTACCTATTTACGACAAATTTCCTCTCAGTTTGTTCCTGTATTTTTAAACAAATAGTAAGTACTATGTACAAAGTATTACTTCACAATCCCAAATCATCCTATATTATTATGTGCCCTGTAGTTCTCCAAAACACAGATACATACACATTCCTTCTAATGTACCCTAGAAATGACTGTTCAATAGGTATTTGTCTCTTTTATTATATTTCTAAAGGTCAGAGTACAAAGGAAGGCGTATTTTTCCCCAACATCTACTGATACCGAGGGCAATATGACACATCTTCATGTCCATCCAGAGAATGAAAACATGTTATTTGGTAAGTCTTTCTGTGCTTCATCCATTTTGGAAAAAAAAATAAAAATTGTTTTGGAAAGAAGAGACATTTTTGTTAAAGTTGGAAAGAGTTTTTAAGAATAGAACCATTGTAGTTCTTTTTCTGTGCTGGGTTTTACTATTCTGTCTCATGTCCCCAGAAGACCCTCTATAGAAGGGCATATTTCAGACCTCTTCCTCACTGTTTTTCTATGAGGAAAATACCTTGTCTATGACTAAAAAAGGAGTCACAAATAAAATTAAGGTTTATCGGTAACATTTCCTAAGAAATCTGTCACAAGCAGTTATTTATACTATGTTGGCAAAGGCAATCTTTCCAAGTGGGCTTAGTTTCACCAGAAACTTGAAAAGCAAAAACAAGGTCATCAGTTTTTAATGTAACACAAAATGAAGAACATATCTTATAAAATGGTTTTATAGACTTAAAGAATTGAAAATGTTCTTTTAAAAGTCTTAATTACACTGGCTTATTAATAGAATCATAATAATTTAGGTTGGAAAAGACCCTTAAGATTATGAAGTCTAACCATCAACTTAACCCTACCAATTCTACCAAGTTATATCCCCAACTCTACAAGCAGTCTGGTAATAATAAATGGCACTAGTGTTGTCACTGACTGTGATATACTTCAGTTTCATAAAATACATTGCTGTTGTTCTGCTTATAAAATAATTGACCTATAATATAAAATGTCTTTTATATATGCCTATAATATAAAATGCACTTTAAAAAAATAAAAATAAAAAAAGCTTCAGGCTCAAAGGGTTTTAATAAATGGGGTTACATCAGGCTGGCATCCAATCACTAGTGGGGTTCTGCAGGACTTCATTTTAGGGGCAGCTCTCTTCAATGTTTCCATAACTGATTTGGATGCTTGACTTAATGGCGTACTAAATAAGAATGCGGATGACACTAAATTGGGAGGAGTTGTTGACTTCCTTGAGAGCAGAAAGGCCTTGCATGGGTATCTTGACAAATTAGAGGACTGGGCAATCACCAGCCATATGAAATGTAACAAGAGCAAGTGCTAGATTCCACACCTGGGACAGGGCAACCCTGGATATACATGTATGTACATACTTGGGGATAAGAGGTTGGAGAGCAGCCCCACTGAAAGAGATCTGGGGGTTCTGTTTGATGGCAAATTGAATATATGAGTCAAGAATAGATAAATAAAAAATCTTTGTTGGTAAAACATGATAACATGCTGTATGATGTGTGATGCTTCCAATAAAATATATCAGATAAAATGTGCTCAGAGATATAGGATGAACTGAGCATTATGATAAAAGATGATAAATGTCACATAACAATGAACAATAACTTGAATTTCTTTTATTGCTTTGTATGAAGCTTATCTTTAAAAATAAATACATTTGAGATCAAAATTTGAAAGTATCCTTAGGCAGTAGCTATTCCATAGGATTTGATCTAACCTCAGGATTTGATATTTCTTTCTCTACACCACACCTCCTCTATGGGTTATCTGTGAAGTAGCTTTGATCAGAGTTTTAGGCAGGTGACAAGCTTTGCCTTTCCTGAGGAAATTTGCCAAATACCTCCACTTCTTTATCGTTAAAGCTGTTAAGCATCCTTACTGTCTTAGCATGCTGGTCCTACTCACTTTTTCTCAACTTGGGACATATGAAGAAATACAATTTCATATGTGAAATCACTTCTGGTTAAATGCTATACTAAAACTTTACTATTTATTTTATTACTTATGTTCCAAAAGAAAGACAAAATGTTACAAGAAAAGCAAAAAATAATATTATTTTAAACATATATGTAGTCCTTATTTGGGTAAATTGCTACTGTCATTGCTTATGTGGTGCCTAAAGTCCAAATGTGAGCTTAAGGACCCAGTTTTATTGGTACCATTGAAACAGATTGTTTGATTTGAAAGAGAGAAAGCATGTTTCATTTGCAAACTGCAAGCAGCCTACAGGTATTTAAAAATAAACCACATTCTGTATGAAGAACAGAACTTGCTCAACAGCCAACCTGCTTATTTTTCTCTTGACTCCAGGAGAACAGAGTGCCTCCAAAATCACCCAAACCAGAGTATTTGAAATAATAATTTGGAGCCATCAGGTCTTTCTCAAGCAGTTTGGCCCTGTCATCTGTCTCTCCCTCCCCCTCGGTCTCTTCCTGATAGTTGCAGCAGCTCTGCTAATTGCGTCTTTGGTGCTAGCATATAGGGAAGAAAATGAATCAGAAGAATCATGATTTGTCTTTAAATCAAAAGTGGGACATTTAAAGCAACAGAGGAAGCCATGTGTTCAAGAGCCTTACTCTTTCTTCCATATAAATACGAGATGAACAAGGGATGAACAGTGTGCATTTTATGCTTATTTTACACATTTAGTATGAAGGAAAAGGAATGACAAGTAAGTTGTCTGAGTCTGTATGAGAAGTTCATAACAGATTTTTCAGGATCGAAGTTCAGTTGTTCAATTTAAACTGACTTACGAAGGCAGCCTAAGAAAACTGTGAAGTTTGACCCTTTAATTAAGATACATCGTATGCTTTCTCAGAAATATAGAATGCTCTGATGTCTCTCAGTTGAGTTTGGCAGCTCCAAAATCTTCGTGCTCTGTGTTGTGCTAGAGCTGAGGCACGCAGCTCCAGATCTCAGCAAGCTGTAAATAATCACCTGAAATAACAACAGCAATGCATGATACTTATTCTGGTGAAATCAAATGCTCTTTGACCTTGAAACTAACTTAAAATATATATGTGAAAATATTTTTCTTTTAGTCTGTAGAAATGTATGTGGACATTAAAAACTGAGGTTCAGTGTTGTTGAAATGACCTCCCCTTGAACCTGTTCTCAAAAAGAGGAAAAAACTAGTTTTTCTTCAGGTCTAGAAATGCAAAATAACATGAACTGAAATCACTGCTGGCAGAGGTCAGTGGGACTCCATGCATTGCTCTGTACTTAGCCTGTCTCATATACATAGGCTCTGTATTTCTCACACCATGCAAGTCTTGCACTCCAGTCATAGCACGTTTTACAGAGGTCTACACCACATACTGGACTATCTGGAAAGCATCACCATTTTTTTTTGCAGGTCCCTTATTCAAATGATGAACATTTCAGAAGAGGGTCAGAGAAGCAGGAGAGCTTTCTCCAATCCCCAGCCTGCTGGGAACACAGGTCAGTCAGCTATTGCACATGAGCAAAGCATAAAACTACAGTCATTTGCCTGTACCAAATTTGTGTTTTTAAAGGGGAGGAGGAAAAGACGGGAAGGAGAGGAACAACTGTGTATCTGTAGTATATTACTTTCCTCCAAAAAATATTAGATAGTTAAAATTTAGAATAAAACAAGAAAGGCAAGATTGTATCATGTAATCTAAATTAGGAAAAAGGAAAAGTGATGAAAAAGTAGGAAGTTGTTTTTAAAATGTCCTCAATTTTTCTAATCTAGTACAAGAAAAGGCTTCCTACCTAGAGCTAGGATTTCAAATATGGAATAATCTGAGCTCCTTTAAAACACCAGCTTTGTCTCATCACACTCATGCCAGCTTAATTTTAATTTAGCTATAATATCACTGTCTGTCAATAAAACTTTCTGCTAAGCATATGGTGCCAAAATATTCTATGAGTTTAAAACCTTTGCCATTAGCTTCTTTTATGTTGGGACCCTACTGGAAGTGTTTTGTTGGACATAATGAAAGACATGAGTAGGAAAATACAAAATATCTGTTCTCTGGAGAACATATAAAGAGGGTAGTGGAAAGAACTGGTAACATGAACAGAGAAAGTTAAAGGAGATCAGAAATAATTTTTAACATTTCCTTATTAAAAAAGCATATTGAAATCTACATTGTGAAAAGATTTAGATAAAGAAAAACTAGTGAATCTTTTTCCTTCCACAAAAGATTCAAAGCACTGTTATAGATCAAAGTATGTTTTTTTTTTTTTTTTTTTTTTTTTAATGTTTGAATAACTAGTCTGAAAACATGCAGTGATTTATAGTATTCAAGCCCAAATTAAAATAGAAGAGATGATTGATCAAAACTATGATGAAATGTTTTACCAATCACTCTTGATTATTCTGAGTGGTTTTGTTGTGTATTGCTGCATTATGTGAAAAAAAAAAGCTTGGTGGTGTGCTTCATGTACATGTTTGAGAGATTTTTACTGTTTAAATCAAAGTACCAGTTCATACTATCTAGTATACAAAAGAATCTGAGGGGAAAAAAATAAATAAAGTTGTATTTAAAATATTATTAATCTTGTATTTAAAAAAACAAATAAAGTGACTGTTTCTAGAATCAGGGATGAGTAAAACACAATTTATGTATGTAATTATTAATGTGTATTTTAATTTAATTTATTTAAATAAAATAATATTCCTTAAGTTTAAGTTAAAGACTGTAAATTATTGTGACCAGAATAAAGAAAATATAGTATACATAGATAAAGTATGCACAAATCAACTGCATACAGAAAGGTAAAAATGAAAAAATATTATTTTTCTAGATCATTCATCTAAGGTGATTTAAAAAGCTGACACACAAAATGTTGAAGGAAACTGGACATAAGTTCTGAGCAAGAGTGTAAGCAAAAAAAAATCACGGAGTTTTTCTGTAATACTATATTCTTAATGGAATTATAAAAATAAATTGTGACTTTGGACTCTGCTTTTTGGGTTAGGGGAGACTGAAGAAACAAAACAAAACAAAACAAAACGTAGTTTAATAGTTTGTTTTGTATTTATGGCATGCATATGGTATGTTGTTACAAACCTCTCTCATTGATTGGATCACAAAGCCCCCCTAAGGAGAAGTAGCTTAGTCTGTTTGCAAGACATGCTTCATAGAGGGGAAATAATGTCAGCTGAAATCACTGCAAGACATTTTAAATTCCTAATAAAAGATGACAGAAGTTTGTAAATTCCTCACCTTGTTTTGTATACTGTCTTTTCTGCAATATCAGCTACAGCAGTCATTATTTCATATATATGAACATAACTTTTATTTGTTGTTTATTGTTCTATTTAGAGGATGCCACCCTTTCACAGAATGGGAGTAAAAACTGGAAGAGGTAGCTAGAAAGGTCAGTGAGCCATGGATCCCTACAGACTAATTCTGTATTTTTTTTTTTTCTTTTTTTTTTTTTTTTTTTTTTTTTTCCTCCTGACACAGGCCTGCATTTATTCTCGCTCTCCTGGAAAAGGAAAACTCTAGCTATTTAGCTTAATAGTACTAGTACTCTTCAACTACCGGTAGGTTCCCGACAATACTGAAAATTACAAACATATGCTAGATGCTTGTTTATTGTATTTACATGGCTCTCTCACAATAAATGGTAAGTTTATTGTTAACCCTTACTATCTATACTCCTGTTGCAGTGAAATATGCCTCTAGGTTGGATTACTGACACAATTCTATCAAATATCAAGAAGGACCTGAAACAACAATATATTTATATCAAATATAGCCTTTTCTTAAAACTTTTAGAAGAAATATTTAATATTTATGTTATTATGATCTGGTAACAGTTGCAGTGACAATCAATGGCTACATCTATGCTCAACAGCAAAGCTTGACTTAGGGGAAGGAGGAAAAATTACTCTTTCCTCCTTGCTAGGTAAGGGAGCCTAGGAGGCTCCAGTATTATCCTGATTTGTTTTTGTCTCTGGATGAAATGTTAAACTGCTAATGTCTCAACTTATCTTCTAATAATGACTCAGCATGATTCTTCAAAACTAATTTTGAATTTTTATTTTATATATACATGTCGTTATATTGATTCATTCTTGATTTTTTAATTATTTTGTGGGTTCAGATAAAGGCTTCTGAAAAGTGTCTGACAGCAGAAGTATTCCCCAGCCAGGCATTTTTGTGTTCTTCACAAAGAACCACACAACACACAGCAACATGTTGCTTCCATTTCTCTAGCAGAAATGTTTCTAAAACCTTAGCACTATTAACTGATATATTATGTATATGTTCTAAAAGACATTCTGTTGTTCTCCTGCTGTACATGAATATCTGCAAAACATTGTGATACATTAAACATTTTTTGAAAAACAATAATTGGAAATACAATTTTTATAAAACTTTCTGATACTGATCTTAACACAAATAACCTGAATGCTTTTGATAAAAGGCAGTATACAATTTATATACACATATATAGATATATAATATTATAATATATTAAATATTTAAATATGAAATTTAATATGAACGAATTTTGTGAGAACTACATTCCTTACAATTTTAACTTCCTATGAATCAGTTTGACAAACTACATCAAATACAGCATTGTTGGCTTAATGTCTTATTTTCTTAAAATATCATGATTGAAGTTATTAGAGAAACACTTAAGTCAGTTTTACTTTTTAATCTAGACAGACTACAGATAAGTTACTGTATCTGATACTGAAATATACGTGCCATGGCAAGTGCAAACAAGGAAATTTTCTTTTACCTTCAATTAAGTATATGGTTAGTGTTTCAGGAATTTTGAAAAATAAAGTTTTTGCATAATTATGGGGGCAAACTACAGAGTTAGTTAGACATTATTTGCTTTTAGTATCTCAAATTTGTTATTGCTCATTTCCAACAACTGTAAATAACAGGACAGTGGAAATTTGAAGTAAATCATTGAAAGGAATTAGCAGAATGATATATATTTGAGGACGTTTGCAGTTGTGTTCCAAGTCATTCAATGTAACTCATATTTTAAAATTTAGCTCATTACTGCCATCAATATGTAGCATTCCTAAGAGAGACAGAGTTAACCCTTTATAACTTGAAGATAAAAAGATAATGACACCAGAATATAATATTTATTTTCATTACAAAGCATAAATACATATTATGCTTTAATGTTTATCTGATGAAAATCCAGTAAAAATAAATCAAAGGACACTGAATCATGAAGATATTGATATGGTTTAATATAAAATTTTATATTAAGACTAAGAAACTGTATTAAATAAACCATATTAAAAAAAAAAAAAAGAAGAAGAAATAAGTCATTTATCTTACATATTACCACCAGCTTTCCCATAAAGAAGTATGTTTTAGTTCAATTCACTTTCACAGTGATTAAGCTCCATGAAAGTGGTGGAGCTTTGGGGACTCTCAGTCTTTGACAACACTGACAATCTGAGCAAGACATACCAGCCTTTATCAGTAATCCTTCCTCTGAGAGATGGAAAAGGTCAGATCACAGGTTGATCACTGAATACTTTCAACAGAGCTATCCTTCCTTTGTAGGTGGTAAAACTCATATTATTACCACATCAGGACTTTGAATGGATTTTTTTTTCAACCCCACAAAGCACAAGAACGTCAAAAATGTTAGTCTGTGAAGAAACTTGTAATTTCTGAAAGAATTTTACCTCTCCATCTCGAAAAAAAATAATAAGATAAAATAAAAAAGTAGCTGCTATGAACAAAGAAAAAGACAAGCAATAGCTAATATGAAACACTTTCATTTGTGTTTCATTAGCAAGCTCACAAACACGGAGTTCCATCTGTTCTGCTACTGGCTACAATAAATGCTTTTTGTTGAATCTGAGGTTCTGCAGTCAAAATATTTCTACCTGGCTACCTGTTTCACAAGTACAGATGATTATGTCGTTTTGGTGCTTCCATTCTCCAGTGTTACTGGAGTCATTACAAAATCACTTTCTTAAATGTTTGCATTACATTAACAAAAGTGATTTACTCTGCTAGGTTAATGAAAAAATCTAGATAATGACACTGATCAATTTGTATTTTACCTAATGGCATGTTCAGAAAAAACATTTCACATGCACAAAGCAGTTAATAAAGTGGCAGATCCTGTTCATTTTTTAAACCAGCTTCAAGACACTTGATTTTCACATGGGAGTAAGCTGTATTTGTGAAGTTAAGAATGTCACCACTATAGATCTTACTACATATCTGATTAACCCTTCAAGAGAGCCTCAAAGTCCTGCCACTTCATGCTGAAGACAAAGATTATACTTTTACCTAGAAATAAGCCCCACAATTCTTTCTGTCTTATATGGGTTTCAGACAGTGTTGGCTTTAAGCAAAAGAGTTTTGGAGCTAAATGATATTTGAAAAGATAAATTACACACAACCCCTTTGACTATAAATTGTACTTTCTGTGCCTGGAAGTCCTCCTTGGCTAATGGATTGAGACGCTTTCTGCATCAGATCCTAAAACTAACAGATCCTAAAGATTCCATTCAGAGATGCTTACCTGAAACACAAAACTGTTAAAAAATATGAGATATTGAAAAAAGGCTCAACATTAATGGTAAAAAAACCAAAAACAAATAGAACATTAATTATATATATATTAAAAATAGTAAGAATGGATTTTCTTACCTAAAGGTTTACTAATCCTTGAATATCTCAGACTTTGAAAATCTGGCATCAGTGTAGCATTTTACTCTGTGGCAGTCACTGAGCAGATTTCCTTCTCCTTCTAAAGAGGAACTTCTCAATTTCCAAACTAAATTGTAGTTCCTAGATTCAGTAGAAGTATTTGGGCTCTACAGTTGCACCATTGCTTTCTTTAGAGAACAGTCATTTCCTAGTTCTGGTAAATTTTCCAGACTGCTTCTTATCCTGATGCTATTGCATTTGTTTGCTACAAACTGCCTAACTATACTACTCTTGAAGCAAGTAATTAAACATTTCAAGAAGCTGAAATAGAAGCTATACATATCTGCGTCATCATGTTCATAAGTTGACAGATCGGTGCTATGACCATCACAGATGGCTTGAAATAGTGGGAAAAAAAAGGCTGCAATTCTTTCATCTTTATACTTCTTAAGGCAAAGTTCATTTCTTGGATCCAGAGGACAAAGAAGGAAAGTTGCTTCCCAATCTATAATGCCTGATATACATGTATGCTTTTATTTAATGGACAGATGCCTTTATTTGATGGATGCACTTGTCAAATTTATGAAGAAGATAGTGCTGTAGATACTATATTTCAGTATAGAAATTGGAATGCAGAAAAAAGAAAAAAGGGATAGATTTTTAACTTTCTGTTATACTCCATGGTGAAAACTAAGAATTATTTTTACAATTACATTTTACCAAGAGAGATAATGGTCATTTTCCACAATCAAGCATCTCCTTATATAATGTTTGTTCAATAGATTGTCACTTGAATTCTGCGGAAAGAGCTATCTTTATAACTTAGAAAACTGAAAATGTCCATTGAGTGTCAGCAGTACAGCCTATTTATTGTTAGACACAAATGTATTAGATATAAATACATATATAAATATATGTAGATAGAAATGTATTTCTTTTTACCTATGTACAAAAATTGAACATGTTTTCCCATAAAATCTAACTTCTTAAAATTGACCTCTATAATTCCAGGAGGTAAAAAGTAACATTTAAAAGGACTGACAATTTAATATATGGTTTAATATATTCTTATGAAGCATACTATATTATTATTTATCATGTCAAGACTGATCTATTAATATGTAAGCTTTGACTACAATTCATTTTGTTTTGCTTTGTCTCTCAATTCTTGACACATAGGAATACATCAAAACCATTTTCAATATTAAACAGACAGAAATTTCCTTTAGCAATGAAGGAAACAGAATTATAACAAAGTAAACATACCATAGAGGCAGTAGTCAAATTTGAAAGCTTAGCTAAGTCTACTACAAATGTAAGTAAACAGTATTTTTAGATGCAATCTTTCAAGAAAGATTGTTCTAAAAATCCAAAGTGCATCTGTTCTTTATTGGCGATCCCAGTCTTGAAGATATATATAAAACATTTGGTATCAAAATTAGGGAAATTTGTTTCTCAGTAGCACAAAGTCATTTTTTCACATCACAGCCTGTATCATGCTCTCTAAAATGATGTTAGGCAAGAAAGGATCTGGCTACTACATTGAATTTTGCTATCTCCTTATTTTTACCCATTTTTTCAGCAGATGCTAGGAGTATGTTTTTCATATTCAGATTTGCTTTCTTCCAATTAAGTGAATAAAAATGCATTAAGTTTTTATCAAGAATAGTGTACTCTTCTTTAAATTTTTAAAATGTAAAAATATGAGGTAAGTTTAAAAATAATATAACAATAAAAATAAAAATAAAAATAATATCTGCTTAAGCCTCTGGACACTGCAGATAAATTTGACCAAAAATCATCATGTACAAAACCTAAGCTAACCATCAGCTGCCCTCAAAATCTCATAAACAGGTGCTTTTAGAGTAGTTTTTATCTTTACATAGTACACAGAATTTAAGTCAGTGGAATTGCAAGTAAGGTTAGAAGTCTGGGTAGAGCTTTACAGTATAGATACTGAATATCAAGTGAGATGAAATTGTTGAGATGAACCCTGTAAGTGAAGATGCAACAATTATATTGGAAAGAAGAATCTTTAAAGGACCTCAAAACACAGATAAATTGAGGGAGTCTGTATTTTCTCTTCACTTCAAATTTGTTTATGGAAAGAAAAAAAGTGGAATTGTTCCTTCATTTAGTAATTTATTTTTTCTGTGCTCACCAGGATAACTTTACATATAATTGAAATTATTTTAGCTTTTGCACATCATGAACAAAGACATCCATGCCCTGTAAATAAAATAATTATGACAACAGTTCTTCTAGTCTTCTTTTGGTCAGATGAATTCACAGTTAAGTCTCCTGAAGAATCTCAAACCTCCATTTAGGAAAAATTTCCAGAGCCTTTAATTAAACTCTGTCAGGAAGTAATCTAACACTGTTATTTGGAAGAGATTAAATGGAAGAAAATAATGGGTTTGACTTTCCACTTTTAAACTGGTTTAATGCAAATGTGAG
Organism: Anas platyrhynchos; assembly: GCF_047663525.1. Taxonomy (NCBI): domain Eukaryota; kingdom Metazoa; phylum Chordata; class Aves; order Anseriformes; family Anatidae; genus Anas; species Anas platyrhynchos. The sequence goes on along the minus strand of NC_092587.1, from coordinate 52,727,118 downwards.
ATGAAAAATCAGAGTTAGCATGCCTGCTTTTCCCAAATATGCAGAAAGTATGGAATGAACCTTTTTTATTATTCCTTTAGTAGATTACAGTAGTATCAAGTCATACCATACTGTATAATCTGAATGTATATTTTTGTTATGTTCAATGAGATGTTAAAAGAACTGTAACTATATCAGAACTGTTAGTGGAATAAAAGGAGACTAAATGGTGATAAAGCAGCTGGTACACTAAATGAGTGGGACTTAAATTTGAAAATATCCATATCCTTTTTCATGTGTGAGAGAAATGTAATCCAATTTGTGATTTGGATCTCATACGCTGCAGCTGCCATAGGAAAGCTTCCAGCATATTCTCCAACCACACTACGAGGCTTTCTCACTTAAGCTTCTCAATATCAAAATGAATGCTCATTGTCTCCTTGGCAAAATCCTCTCTTTAATAAAAATAATTCATGTTTCTGAATCCTTTCTCTTACAATAACTAGTAATCTTCAAAAGATCTAATTCTAGCCCATTGCTCTGTTGCAGAGAGCTCGAGGATTGTTAAATTTTTGTCTGCTGGACAGGGAATTACCAGTGATGATTTCATAAATGCTGACTTGCCAAAACAAAATCATTTTGTCTTGGCATATTTACAGAGGAAACTGTACACAGAGGGAAAACCTTATTCCTTTGTTCAGGCTACCTCCTGGGGGGAAAGGTTTTTCAAATCCTACCGGTGTCTAATTTTATACTTTATTCAAACATTTTTTTTGTCATTCCACTGTGAATTTAGATTTAGACACAATGTATTCCTAGCTTTTCAGTGAAAACTGGGAGCCCATCTGAGGATCATGCCAGTAAGTCCTTGTGAATCTGGCTCTCAGCTCTCACCTCAGAGCTCTGAAATCATTTGTCATTGAGTAGTGATCAAGTAACAGCTTTTTTCCTTGAAACATATCAACTATTCAAAAACAGTTTTCTGAAACTCTGCATCATTTGAATGAATCTCAGGGAGGAAACAAACAAACACGTTTGGACTATAAGTTCCTACTACACAATGACATTCCCCAGCTTCTCCAGCTTCAGAGTCTACAGTGAGAAGGAGTGAGAACAGAACCATTTACAGAGTTCCCAATTAGTCACACAGGGTGGGAAGCAGATCCTGAATTGTTCAAGCATGCCACCTATCTCATATCCCTACCACAGATACAAGCCTAAGCCCCTATCCTAGATACTCCAGTGACATATCAGACGCCTGATTTGAACTTCTATCCGGACACTAGAATTTTATTAGTTATTTTACTCAGAGACAAAACAAAAAGCCTCTAGATGGCTGCATCTAAGCAAGACTGGATTGCCATACCCTCATGTTTGTCTGGGAAGCACAAAACTTGTTATGAATATTTTTGGTAATTAAATTTGGTAAATACCATGTTTAAGCAGTCTGTGAATGTCTTAATGACAGCTGGATAGCTGTAAGAGCTCATGCTTTCTCAAAGACATTTTAAAATTTTGACTGCTATAATCCCTCATAACTACAAAAATAACAACAACAGCAACAACAAAAGTTTTCCTCTTTCCTGAAATTTATATCAGATTCCAATATGCTGTTTTTCCATAGTGTAATATATATAACCAATATGTGCTCAAACACACAATTATTTTCATATATTTAGCTTATGCAAAATTACTGGGATAAGAAAGTTTATTTCTCTAATTTTGCAGGTTAAACCTTTATCAAGAAATTTTAGAATAAATGTCAGGAAAAAATCCACTATTGCATCAACTTTCAACGTGCTGGAAGTACTGACCTACTTTAAAATACAAAACATATTATTTCTAAAGAATCAGAGCTCTTTAAAGCATAAAAGATTTAATTTTTATTCAGCTGGAAGCTGCTCTGACACCTGTGTTGAAATTTCACATCATTGTAGTACTTAAAGAAAAAAAAACAACTAATGTAGCAGCCAAGATATTGTTTCAAGGCAGTATTTCATAGTGGCAAATTTTCATTACTAGGCACGGTTACCATGCAAACTGGGCTACAACCACCACTTCCCTAAAAAGTATCTAAGAACTGATGAAATTGCAGTGTTTCAGAGTTCATTTGACCTATCATTTTTCAGCTTAAGCTAGCTAGTTAACAAATTTGCAAGACAGGTTTTAGACCAATGAAGATAAACATAAATTTATATAGTTATGGACTAGAAATAATGCCATTGAAATAGTAGCTATGTTGTACAAAGCAGGGATATTTGTATTTCATATGTTTAGAGAATTAGGATCTTTATTGTATTAGTATAAAAATTGATTTTCCAACAGAAATAGATAGCTAACTCCCATGTGAAACTTTCAATTTAAAAGACATACATATAAGAGCATGGATTTTTTTATAAGCATTTACTTTCAACTTCTGAATTTCCATTGCTCCTTAAATTCTTATGTATGCCAGATACACTATGGCACTAGTAACACTCACCACTGTTACTCTAGAGATAGCCACAACCCATGATGGAGTAATTTAATCTGGGGATACCAACTGATTAGAAGGGTGCAAGGGTGCTTTTCTTTCTCTGGAAAGATATGGTTTAAAGATTTATAATCACTGTCTTTTCAGTTTAAAGATATTAATTAAACCAAAGGTGTAACAATTAGATATAATACTGCCTGTCTTCAGGGTCATGTTACCACATTTCCTTAAAAAAATATATATTTTTAAATTAAAGATTTCCATGTCCACAAATCAGGGAACTATGATTTGTTCAAAGAAGTTCTTACTCTATTCCAGGCAACATCAATGAGATTTAAACTGGACCAGGATTCAGTGTTAGAAGACATCAGTGTACACTGTATTTCCCTCTTTATATCAGAAAGCAAAGAGTTGATGTAAATTGTGGCATAATATAAAGAACAGGATGGAAGAGATATTTGCTTCCTTTATTTACTAATTCTAGCAATCATGTTTAAAATTCTTACAGATAAGCATTACACTTAAGATTTATGTAGATTAAGATATCTACATAAAGAGCGAGGGACATTTTAATAATAATAATATAATTAAATATTCAACATATTAAATAGTATGTTAGGTTAATCTTGCATTTTATTTTTTTTCAAAGATTATAGATTTAATTTAAGATTAATACAATATTGATACTTACATGTTTCCAGAGTACTTTCTCTATACAAAACCTATCAATGTTAAATAATAAAAATAATAAAAACAATAATTATATATACGTATATATATAATGGAGATAGTTCATTCCAGAGACCTGTTATGAATGTCCTCATAAACCAAATGTGACAGGATGAAACTTGCTCCAATAGTTCAGAATAGCTGTTCAGAATAGGGAAATAAGATACAGCCTGTAAAGTGTTACCCTTTACAAAGGTAACACTTCAGAAAAGTATGTGGCACAAAAAGTATGTACAAAACTGTAACTTCTAATTTTTAAAAGCCTGTCACATGAAAATGCCCTACAAGGGAACAGGCTAAAAGTTATTATAATTTGTGAACCCCAGCACAAAACTTGATGCTTTTAAAAAATCACATAACCAAAGTGTTGAATAAGAACCTAAAGAATCAAATCAATGGTATCTTTACCATTTATTTACCATCTTTACCATCTAGCAAAAATAGTCTAGGAGTTTTTCCTAGTCTATTGACTAAAAGTGTGGACAAAACATATGAAGTGTAACTATTAAATATGTAAACAACCAAAATATGTTACAGTTCCAGTCCACCTTGGACATTACCATCAGGAGTTCTAATTCCATAAATGCCAAACACACTGTGCACTACATAATTTCCTGCTGGGTCTTAGATGTTGATTGTGAGTGAGTAAAGGCAAATGCAGCCAAAAATATGTACTTTGTCGGTTAAGGGAAAACAAATATTCATTTAATTTAAATAATGCTGGACTCATTTGCTACAGAAACAAACAAACAAACAAACAAAAATGAATGAATGCTACTACTGGATCAAGACTTTCATGTCAGTTTGTATACTTCAAAAGATGCTGAATGGTAAGATCACTTTAGTAAAGTGCCTTTGTCTCTGAAAGTACATGTATACTGAACTCCAGTGAACAGTGAATAGTGACAAAGCTGAGTCTCCTGATGGATTCCAGATATGACTTCTTTAGTGGCAGAGCTCCACAAAAATGAGAGTTCCTTCAGGGTACTTCCAAATTGGGACAGGCTTTCATATTAGTTGTGGTAAGTACTATCTGCCTGCCAGTCACCAGCGATGTGTATGTTGTGGTGGAGCACAGTATGGAAGCAAAGATACTTGCATCTACTGCATTTGAAATTAGATGTATTCTGCATGTTATTCATTGAGTCATCCTTAGAGAGAAAGGATCAAAGAAGAAAATATATCAGTGTGTCTTTTTATATTTAATTTTCTTTCTATACAAAAGGATGCAACTACAGACAGTGACTTCTGGTAGAGAAAAAAAAAAAGAAGCTATATTGAGTACTAAAAATATTTACTCTTTGTTACAATATTACTTTGCTGTAATATAACATTCAACTTTAACCAAAAATCATGACTAATGCTTCCAAGATTATTTTGATTAAAAGAGGATAGCTATTCAACTACTTGAACGCAATCCAGCTCCAAGAAGCAATTCAAAGCATTGCAACTTCAGAAAGAAACCATTACAGCTTCTAACCATACCTTTAGGAATTCTTAGAAATCTTGTAGAGAAACTTTGTGTGTGCTTGCAAAGATATTATATTTAAAACAGAAGTAAAAAACAATGTTTCCTAAGCAACAATCTATGTAGAATTGACAGATTCTTTTGTTTAATGGTAACTTGTAGTTTTTGGGTCATGCTCCCTACCAAACCGAATCCCTCCTCCTTTTTTTTTTTTTTTTTTTTTTGATTAAATTTGATTTAATGAATGATTAAGTTTGATTAAATTCGTGGAGTTTTATGTTTGTTTAACCCAAAGTTAAACAAACAATTTTTTGATCATCTTTCTAAGATTGTTCTAAAACTGCTCATTCTTTCTTCATTTGCTTATATTTATATAAACTATGTCAATTTTATGTACATGTGGGATGTCCTGGATGTTAAGCAGGATATTGCTCATATGGCCAAGTATATAGACCAAGAATGGGTCAGCAGAGTTTAGGACTTCCAGCTAGGTCTGCAGATACCTCAGATGCAACAGTACTGAAAGCTGCAGCTGGTAAATTTCATGAAGCTTGCTCTTCATCTTATTCACAGCTTTCTGCTGAGCACAAAGGACTAACTGTGTAGGAATCTCCAGTGTTATTCCTGGGGGTCCAGGAGTTGAACTCAATGATCCTTGTGGGTTCCTTTCAACTTGGATATTCTATGATTCTATGATAAACATGCTAACGACTGTTGTATCTGCTGGAAAAAGAGAGGAGTTTTTCTTATGGTATTAAAGTGGAAGCTGATAAAGACCGACAAATTCCATTTTAATATCACCCTTTTGCTTATTCCAACTAAAAAATATTTGGGTCGCTATCACTAACCAACTCAAAATTCACAGACCATCTCAAACAAGCTATATTCCCAGCCTGAGGAAATGAATATAAGCACTACTGTCATCAGATTTTTATCCAAAGAATAAAGTTGATTTTGACAGCATCACTTCAAGCAATAGATGTGTGTATGCATGTGTTTAGGGCAAATTATAAATTTCATTCTTTTGCTGAACACAGTTTAACAGATAGTTAGATTTTTTGCTCCATTGGTCATTACAGTGCTAGCCAAGCTATCCAAGGCTTTAGGCCAGCAGAGGCAGTATATGTTTTCAAATATTATGAAATAAATCAAAACTGTCCACTGAACCAGATTAGGATTTAGATCTCCAACTATGTGAAACAGAGACTCAGTTACTAAGATGAAATACTTTTTTTTCTCTGCCTACTACTAATGTGAGATCCTGTGGTAAAGAAATGACAGTTCTATAACTTAATGTCCAGAAACATTTTTATTGCTTCATTAAAACTGTAGATTGATACTTTCTATTTGCCCAGAAATATAACATCCTTGTAATAATTTTATCCATAGGATATTCATTTTAGCAATAGAGTGGTAGGAAAATAACAAAACACAATGCCTCAACTTGATTTGGTTTGCTTTATGAAGTGATTTCAGAGTGCCTCAACTGGATCCCTCCTGGACAAAATGAAATTGAAAGATGATCTCTGAGAGTGCACCTAACATTTTCTGTTAGTTCACAGATGTTCATCTAATTGATTTGATTAGACCTATTCCAAAGCAACCTGCCTGGCCTCCAAATGTGGATGACACAGACATTTCATCCTTATTACCTCCTCTTTTGCCCTAGAGGTTAACTTTTATTCTACAACAATATTTATTATTGTGGACATAAGCAGATGAAGCCAGATCAACTTTTTCCCCTACACCTCAGACTTTGGGAATATGTCCCAACATCTTGACTTAATATGCTTACAGCACAACTGTTTCTCTACATGTAACACTCAATGCACTCTGTGTCATTGGCATCTCCTCACTACTCTGACATTGCTTAGCACCAATGTTGTGATGGCTAAAGCTGTAGACAGTTATTCTTCACATTGTACTACAACCATGCACACAGTCATACAATATTTTATTACAAAAAACAAAAACAACAAAAAAAACTATCTCATAGTTTGTTAGACCAATCACTAGAAGTAACACATTTCAAAGGAACAGTCATATGAAGCTGTATAATTTCTCCTCATAAAAAAACATAAACATATCACTTAGATTTCCATGAATCAGTAATTCTAATTATTTCAAATGAAAATACTGAATCCACATTTTTCTCTTTTGTTTACATATTTGAATGAATCACAATATCAACTGAAAGTCAGCTGTCACTTTGAAACAATCCTAGTCCTCCATAAACGTTATGTAAAGCATAAATGCCAACCAAATATTGAACTATACATGAACAGATGAGGAGAAATAAGATTTATTTACTAAAATCACTACTAAGAAATTTAGTATGATAGATCTTATGATGTATATTAAAACTATCTCATTCAAAGAGAAAATACAGCCTATGAATAAAGGTAAAATTAGAATATTTACTTTAATAAATCTGTCAGAGTAGTTTTCAAAGATCAAAAAGAAAACGCATTTATAGGCTAACAAACTCTTCAGCAAAAGAGTTTATTCACATCTCAACTTACTTAACACCATTAAAATCATGTATTACATGACTTGCCATTGATCATAGGACAGTTGAACATTGCCTATCTTTCTTTCTTGCCTTATGACAGATGAAACAAAAAAGATAAAATTTTCAGGTAGATCACTCATTTCTCAACATCTGTTGAGACAGCTGATGATGACGACTGGATGAGTAAATGCTGCACAAATAACAGGAAAGCAACAGCACCCCTAGACTTACAATTTTATAAACCATGTACAAAAAGACTGTGAGAACAAAATGCTATATATAAAATAATCAGGATACAGTGTTCATTATTAAATATACTGATTCAATTTAATTATATTTTCTGAGTCTAAAAAGACCTCTCTCTCTCTCTCTCTCTCTCTCATTTTTTTTTAATTTATTTTTTATTTTTTTAATGCAGACTGTATTTAGGCTGTATCTTTGGTACTTTGTAGCTAAAAACACTTTTAAAAAGTACTGATATATACTATTTCCAGCTCTTGAAGGGTATCTAATTAGCATAGGGTTGTCATTTGGCATGTAGGACTATATTCATCTTCATATAATTGATTCATTCAGACTTCCAGAAAATAAAAGCTATACTGAAAAAAACAATTGAAGATGAAGAGAAATAGACATAGCATTAAAATGTAGTCAAGACAGAACTAAAAGCTCCCAGACCAAACACTCTCCTTTACTACATACAAGGAAGTAATACTGTCCATTGCATAATTGTCTATTAACATGGTCCAATAACATGATCCATTGCATAACAGGCAGCATGATCTAGATCTGAGAAAACTCCTATGAATACATTTGAAAAGTACAATGAAGTCAGCGAAGTCCTTACTCTCCCTTCCTTTACAGGGATGGGAAAGCTTCAGCAGTGCTGCATAGCAAGTCTGGTAATAACCAAGAGGGGAAAAACTCTGCTATTTCCAATAGGTGGTCATCGTAGTATGTACAGGTTGTTCAGTACACATTAATTTACAGAGATGTGCCTATAGTGTTCTGTTTTTCCCTATAAGGATAGTTTATTAGCCATGTGTTCTGCTCTGAAGCCCCTCACCCTATACAGAAGGCATACAGTTAAGAGAATGCATCAACCAGTATCAAAACAGCACACATATTATTTAATAATCCCTGGTATTCTTACTATTCTGGAAAATACTAGTGCATTTCTTCCTTTAGTTTTATTTTCTATACAAAATCTGGTAAAAAGAAGCCCAGGTTCAGAATCTGACAGTGAAGGAACTCCTGAAATGGAGCCAGGGTTTCTAGCTATGATTCAGAAACCCTATCATGATCCTATTTATGGAATAGGAGGAAAGCACTCTTATTGCTATTCCTCCTACTGGTCCGCTGCTTTTATTGGTCACATTTAGCCCACTGCAAATTAAATGGTAGGTTTGCTTCATACCTACTGCTTCTGGCATAAAGAGAAAAGGTACTTGCTGACTTTTTTACTCCATTATATTGAAGTCTAGGATTGGCCACACTGAGTAACAGTAACTCTACATGGAAAATGTGCACTGACTGCACTGCTTGGTTACTGTTCAGCTTCAACACATGAAAAAAATGCTATTATGTGAACAAAATATTTTTGTAAGATACGCAAAAGAAAATGGAAAATTTTACTTTAACTTTGACTTAACACACAAAGCCTGTAAACTCTTTGCATTTCATTATATGTCTATATTTTAGTTCTGTATTCTTTGCTTATTCTAATATATTACCAAATTCTTGGAGTAAATACCATGGTTTACTGTCTCTACAACTGAAAGATACCATAGACAGAATCCTATGCTTGATTAATTTCTTTTGTTGCTGTTGTTTTGGCTTCTTGTTGTTGTAGAGGATGTGTCTCTGTATGTGCATAGATGTTTTATTTCACGTTGTGACTTTTGGGGAGAAGGATTATCTTTCCCAGTTTCCACTATCAAATTCATGGTAATTAGGCCTACTGTAGAACCATAATGTTTCTCATTTCTTCCATAAGCAATGTATGTTTTCTGCCCAGAGGAGGATGCAAATGTATCTATAGATCAAAACAGTCAGCTAATATCCAGTCATCTTTCTCAGTTCACTGCATGCAGAGCAGCAGTTTCATAAAAGGTATCAGACCATTTTATTGACTGACTGAAAAGAGTAACATTGAAAATGTGTGGCCATACAACGCTACCAATTTTTAAGCAGAAAGAAGGTACGTGACAGCAGTAGAGGCAGCTCTCAGCACCATTCCAGCTAAAGATCAGCGGCTAAATGGCAACCGAAGAGGCTTGTCAAAGACACTCCCTGTGTAACCGGGGTTGCTGGTAGTGAGAACATGATCTTTGATGAGTTCTGATGGCAACAAATCATAACTTTCTGGTGCAACAGAACTATGCAAAAAATAAAATAATAATCATTAGAAAACAAAACAAAACAAAACAAAACACAACACCAACAACCTTATGCAAACTAAAATATCTTTCTAGATATGGAAGGCACACTCAGCCTGTTGCAGTAACACAGGTTTAGGGCTTTTTATTGGAACACTTGGATGACATTTTTATTTTTCAGCCAGCCTGAACACTTGTGTTCCACTGTTGGAGTGCAAGTGTCACATTGTGACCAACTGGGAGAAAACTGGAACCCGCCTGTTGTCAGAACATCTGGACTGATTAATAAATGCTCGTAGTCTTCTCCATTCTACTAAGACAAATTAACAGCACTATCAGATGAAACTTATTGAAAGTTTATTTGGTACAACATGTTTTCATGTATAAAATTTTAAATATTTGCCCTTCAAAACTGATCATTTTTTGAATACAGAGAATGTTAATACTTTGGAGTACATTCACATTAACGTGTCTTTATCTCAGCAGAAAAGCTTTGACTTTGTTCTTCACAAAACATGCAAGGAAAATACATTTCACAGAATAGTAATAATAAATCAGAATAAATGCCATGCACTTGTAAGGACAATCTCTATTGCCGTTTGTCATTTTCTTCTGAGTAAAAAAAAACATGCAAGCAAATTCCTTACACAATTCCTCTGGAATTCCAAAATTCCAAAATTACATAAAACCCATTTATATAGCTATAAATATTTCCAAGTCACTTGCAATACAAATCACTTTAGTATTGCATCTTGACTTTAACAATGCTCAGGCTTTTTATTTATTTTTATTTATTTTTATTTTTATTTTTATTTTATTTTATTTTTATTTTTGTTTTATTTTTATTTTTATTTTTATTATGGTTACAGGGCAAACCACTGGTCCAAAAGCACAATTCTGTCACTGTTAACAGAGGTCTTTAAATACACCTCTCTGTCAGCCTTGCTGCCACTGTTATAATTTGTATTCACTAACAGAGCTTTCAAACCTTTTGAAGCCTAAAACAACCTTGACGATCTGTACCCCACCTTTTTGCACATAAAAGCAATTATTCACTTGACTCCTTTTACAGTTGGCCTTTTAATGATGTTTACTATCATTAACAATATAAGTTGCTGATTTCTTATGGACTTGCAGCTTTCACAAAAAACATGCCTTTAGCACTTTTACATATTTGTAAAAGAAATGTACTGTGCCAGTGGATTAACTATAGAGAGAAAAGGTTTATTTAGGTAAAGTAGGGAAGAAATTTGTTGCCTGGCAGGGGATTGCTAGAAGGAGCTGCATGTGCTCTATCAGCTGAAGAGTAAAAGATGTAATGGTGTAAGATCAGACACCACAGCTCTTCTGTGGACCAGGCAACACAGCTCTGAAAGCATACACAAATTTTTGACCATATTCTATATGTCATATAAATCACAGTACATTTTCTATGCATGCAATCAAGTTTGCATGGGGTAGGAACAAAACTATGTCATTGAACACACGCTTTACAAGAATTCTGTGATGGCACAAGTGACTGTGTCAGATGTAAGGTAGTCAACAATAACCCATCTTCATCAATGAAAATATATATTTTTTTCAGAGACCTGGAGATTTCTGCAGTTATTGTTAAAACAAACTCCCAAACTGTTGTCTGATGTCAGATTACATCACATAGAAACATGTGATGCAACAAAATAAAAATTATGGCCTACTAAACAGGGTAGCATGGCTTACCTACCCAAAGCATGATCTAATGATAAATCTATTCTAATAAGCACAATTATAGATTTTAACAAGATACATTTTTGTTATAGGAGAAGCCTTTTGTTTTATTTACTATTTTATGTATAAGGAGATAAATGAAAGAACAATAGGACTACTGTAGTAGTAAAACCATGGGATGGTATAAAGCAGCAGCTCTGAAGAAGTATACAGTTCACTTAAACTACATAATATAGGAAACTTAACAAGTACATCTAGTATTTTGAATAGAGTATTTTTTTTTTCCATAGAGCTGAAAGCACATTCTGTACTAGAAAGTATCATATTTTTGCATTCTGTTTTAATTCATTATCATAATAATATAGTTGTTAACAAATAAGAACTAGTGGTAATTATGATCATGGTGATAGATATGTTTTATGTATAGAAACATTTCCCAGTTTCCCAGTAACCCAGATTCAAAACTTTGATCAGCAATGCACTTTTACAGTAGTTTGTAGCATATTTACATTTTCATGTCATATGAAGCTTTTAAGATTTCTCTACAGCTTTTGTAGGAAAGTAATTTTATTTCCTTGTGGGTCTTCTGATCTTCAGACAACTTTAAAGAACTGCTTTAACCTCCCAAGGTTTTGGAAAATACCAGGCATCTTTTCAATACTTCTTGAAGTATAAAAAGAGTATAGTCTAGTTGTACTGAAAATTCAATTTATAAACCCCAGATCTTACCTGACTATAAAATGGGCTAGTATTACATCCAAACATTTAAACAGTTGTATTTATCATTTATGGAAACTTACTGCATACTGTTGATTTGAAAGCTAAAGATCTAACAGGATCCATGTACTGCAGAAATCTGAATGTTTGTCTCTCTTCTGTGCATGTCTGCTTCTTAAATTCTGCCTACTTGCAACCCCTTGTTAGCCCTCATTTATGTCTGTACTTAGATCTGTGCATTAGATGTGTGCATACCTTAATAATGGAAAATAACAAGAGTTAAAGATACTGTTCACAGAAACATTTTATTTTATTTTTCTAAACTAAAAAAGATTTCCTCTTTTAAGAAGCTTAAACAGATTTATTTTTTTAATTTCAAATTCTATTGGAATAAATTTTATGTAAAATGTGAAGATAATTTCAATGTTTATAAGTAGTGCAAATTAGTATTCACATGTATTAGTGTAGACAACAAAATTACTTAAACCAAAATTATTTACTACATATGACAAACGCCAGCATAAGGTTGCTTTTAAATGATCAAAGCAGTCTTATCCAACTTTCAAAACAGAAACATGAAATTTTAAAATTAATTTCTTTTGTTCTGTGCCTTTTTAAAAATGCAACAACCCTCAATGATCTAAAAAACCAACTTGATTAAAAAATATTTTTTCAGTACATCAATGCTTCCCATTTCATAACCAACAACATAGTTGAAAATCTCTCTTTTCTAATCCAGACTGTTCCACCTGCATCATTATTTTATGGAAATAATCACTAAATACATACAAGACCAACCAAAGAGCAAGTCAATGTTACTACTTGGACTTTGATGTTTACAACTTTGATGAAAGATATATGCTCACTGCTAGCAAACTAATTTTCCACATACAGTAGCAGAAATACTATCTTTTATCAATCCTGAAGAAAAAAAGAAAGAAAAATACTGTTTTCTTTTATATAACTGCAGAAGTCTGCCAAGGTTGGCACAAGCATACTGAGATGAAATAAAGAGATATTGAAATACAAAGCACTAAATTTTGGCATTGCCTTGGTTCTTATAAAATTAAATCATTTTCATAATAGTGTTACAACTCTTTCTTTTCATACAGTATATAACTTCTTTATATAACCTCCTCTCATACAGTTTTCTATTTTAATTGCTTTAATCAAGCATAGTCTAAGGATCAAAGCTTGAGTTTGTTTTAATTATAACAGGTGGTTCAGTAAATAAACTAACTCCAATCAAGGTTTTAACATTTGCAGAATTTCATGGCAGATTCCATAAGCAGAACAAAGGTGCTAGTAATTTCATGATATTACACAGATAGTCACAGATATCTATGCAATTTTCAAATTCAATACCTTTTCTGAACACTAGGTGTCCAGAAGAAAACAAAAACTATTAAAACAAAATGGGAGAGAAGGGGAAAGCAAACAAAAATATTAATTCATCCTCTGACACTGCAGATGAAAATGTAATTTTAAATGTTGCAATTAGCTGTTCAGAAATTCCTTGTTGATTTAATCTACTAAAAAAAGTCTGTCAGACTAAAAAAAGTCTGTCAGGCAAGAAAATGTCTGAATTTGCAAATTTATGGCAGACTTCTAATCTCAATTAATTCTCACCTATAAAAAACACTTTAGAAAGTTGATCATAAGGCATACTATTCAAAGCATTTGAATAAGAGCTAAATAAGTGCTCAAAAGCTTGCACAGATATTCGCTGTTATGATCCTCCCCAGTCCAAGAATTCTGCTAGATGCATTGGCCTGCAGAGGCCAGTTTGGTTTTATTTACTAAGAACATCAGTGAAATGACAGTAATAAGCATACAACTTGTGCACATGCTTTAGGTTTCTTTCAACACCATTTTTGCTGTTGAGGGAATTAATATGCTGTGTTTTTGAATGATTATTAATTTATGATTAATTCAGCAGCTTAAGCATTTGTTACCCTCCATCAGTCAGAGTTCAAGTCCTTATCTCACTTTTTTTGTATAGGTTCAGTTTTGAACATGTCAGACATTGGCTTCACTAGATTTTAATGTATTTAGAATAAATACCAGCACATACATTTCAAATTAAGAACCATTAAACTGGCCAATAACTTTGCAAGGTATTTAAATGGAAGAATCTCTGTCTCAAAAGAAATTATAATTTAGCATATAGACACCATAGAGTAAGTAAGCAAGAAAGCAAAAGGCGAAAGTAGTTTAAAACAGACCAAAGCAAATATGAGATGCATGAAGTCATTCTGAGTAAAAGGACCTACTCAGCAAAGACTGAAGTAACTTTAGAGAGGAAGAGAAGATACCAGAGGAACGATGGTCGAAAGCATGGAAGGACATAGGAGGCTAAGGCAAGAAATGGGAAGTTGGTTCATATATCTTTCTTTTTACTGCACAGATGAAAACAGATATATATATATATAATAAAAAATATACAACATATATAAAAAATACATATTTTAAAAGGGCATCACAGGAAAATACAATCTTTCTTTTTCTTTTCCCTTTTTTTTTTTTTTTTTTAATTGTCAGAGATTCTGTTAACACTAATGACACTGAGTTGTTCTAGTGCACAGACTGTCCTAAAATAGCAGCTTTACATTCCAAATATAAATTTAACTCTACATTGCTTGTTAAGGTGTCCAAAATGCAAGAGAAAATTAGGCTATATTTCCGGCTATATTTCCTTTTATTTATTGTCCTCTCCACTTAAAAATCAGTGCAATTAATTATTTATAAATGAGATATTTTTATGTGGAATAATGTCTACAGAAATTATAGAGATTGCTAGTAACAACAATACATACTATAAAAAAATATATTTCAAATTGTTACTGTTCAGTTTCATAAAGTACCTCATAATAAAAGTCAATTTGGTATCACAACCAAGCACCCTAATTTTAGTGACTCTTTCAACTTGACACACTCAGAAAGAATACCTGACGTCAAGAACTGTGTTTAAGAGCATAGCTACAGGAGGCTGTACAGAATATTTAGATGTCAGTGTGTGAAAAAAGTAGTCATGCTGTAGTGGAACAGGCCTGGGGCATTCATGTCTCTGAATCACTGCCAGGATCAGCAGATCGTCACTGTTAGGAGGATGCCACTCTTTCTGCACAGCCCTCAACTATCATTTGACATCACTGTAAGAAGGGCAAGACAGCACAATTAAAACAACAGATTAAAAGAACACAAGAATGAAATGCAGTTATTTGACCCAAAGAATGGGATGCCTGTATTTCATCAAAGAAGTTTGCTATGTATTTTTTGATCAACTTTTAATTGCCTCATATTGTTTGCTCTTGCAGCATACACAGCATGTACTGAATATTAAAGATATCACTCTACAATAGCATAAAGTAAGCAAAAAGACAGAACTGATACACATGACCAAGAATGGGAAGATTATTTAAATCCTGACTGTATCAGAGACTGAGCTGGAAAAGCTATTGCCACTTTAACTAAGAGAATATTTGGCCATGCAGGGCCAGAACGCTATAAGGGAAAGCTGTGGGGGGGGGAGGGGGACAGAGGCTTTTTTATTGCAAAAACTTCGTGTAGGATTATATATTTTTTCCAGAGCCGACACACTGAAGATTTCTTTTAATTAAAAGCAATGGAAAGGTGGGTGTGATTAGAATGGTTTGCACACTAAATTTAGAGCATACAATACATTTTTACCTTTGGCTAAACACACAAGATTATTTACTTGAATGAGATGAAACTTGACTTAAAACTAGGAACCTTAATAATCCTAACAATAGATTCTGCTATTCTATCTCTTGCACATGTACGATGGCTACCCAAATGAATCAAATTAAGCATCAGCTAGCATGAAACTACATTCAGGATTAATACAAAAAATCCAGATTGGTACAACATCCTAAGGTTTTAAAATATTTTTTATATGAATTTGGAATTTCTGATAATGCCAAGGCAGTGTTTATCAGAACTAACAGCAAGGCTCAGTGTGAGTCTGTCTAAGGAACTATAAATCTAATAAATCTTGAGACAATAATATTATTGGGAAATAGAATCAATAGCAAAATCATTTTGAATGTGATATAGTATTAATTTATGAACAATTTACATGCTGATTTTGTGAAGGCAGCAAACTTACTGTGATAATATCACTATCTTACATATTGTCTACTACCAAGAAAAAACAATTAACACATAAGCTTCTTAACCTATTAGCTACTCTTACTCAAAGTTTACCCATTATTAAGTACCACAAAAGATCTGTTCGGTTTTATTCAAGTTCACTTACCTGAAAAGTATAAAACCGGGTCCCATTAGGAGGATGCACTTTAGGAGATGCAGAGACAGTGTTCATATCCGAGAATATCATTTCTGGTCACACACACAATACAATCCACAGACAGCTACAGATGCAGAGTAGAGTGCTAAGCTCAGAGATAAATCCTTTCACACATTTAGGGAGGCAATTGTACAAAATGTAGTCTGCTCCATCCGTTCAGATGTACAGCGACAGCATTTCGAATTCCCCACTCCTACATCTGTGAGCTAAACTGTAAGGTCATTGCTCCCTGACCTTTAGCTCAGCCAGCTCTTCAAAATATGCACAATGCATAAAAATTAGAAATGCCGAAGAAAAGAGAGCTAGAACCTACAGTACGTGGAGCTTGTGCAGGATCTGGCAATGCTCTGGACCTGCCCATCTGTTCTCAGTGATAATCACCTCCCTCCACCACAGCCTTGCAAAGTGATTATGCTAAGCATCCCAGTTAACCAATAACACACAGTTTCATTTCAAGCAAGCATGCACAGTGAAAAACAGAGGACCTCTTCTGACTAACCTGAAGCATGTCTCATGTTCAGTTTATAGCTGTATTTGATAAGAATGATAATTTTAATGTTTCAGTTGTCAACAGTTATGTTAACACATACTATCTTGCTTTAAATAACACAAAGGGTTCTTGTTTCAACTGTCATGCTTAGATAAAAGAAAGAGAAAATTGTGGTTTATGTATATATATTTGATACTATGTGGAAAATAAGATATTTTTTTTTTTTTGAGAAATCAGTTCTAATCAGTTCAGACATAACACACATTGTGAACCTCTCTTTTTTCATTATTTCCTAATTCTTTTTTTTTCATCTCCAACTCAATCTCTCTTTAGGAAAGGTTTACCTAACATTACTAAATATAAAGTTGAAATTTTATTCTGAGACTTAATGTTCTTCATGAAGTTACAGACCTACAGTCTAGCTTATTGACTTCACACAGTATGTTTTTACACCTGCACTGAACATCCCAACAACATTCACTGTATTTTATTTTTTTTCTCACGCAGATCATTTGAACCACATGAAGACATTAAAAAAGAAATATTCAAAGAATATGACACTTTTTAGAAAACAAACAAACAAAAAACAACAAAGTAATCCATTTGCTAAAATGGAGTTTTAGTAAAAGTTAAAAAATCTAAAGAGGTTAGAAAACTAATTTTACAGTTTCTTTCAAGCAGCTTGCATTTTATTCATAAGTTTTAAAAGGGAGACAGAAACCACTTAAGAAATTGTTCTCAAAATGAAACTTGTCAAAAAACTGATGAATTGCCGGGCTGCCTGTTTTTTATTCTGTATTATCTTAATGCTTTTACCAACTGAAGATAATGCAGTTTCTAAAGTAAAATGACTATGAAAGAGGTTAGGATAGCTTCAGAGATGTCTGTCTGTTTAAATGTGTATGCCAGTGTAGTGCATGGCACAATTATTTTATTTTGCAGGCCAAAGAGAAAAAAAATCCTCTCAGATCCTAGAAATGTCTAACATTTTCTTATAACTACCATGATATTACTTCCAAAACATTTGCAGGATCAGAGGAAAACTACTGCCTGTAACATTTTCTTGAGAACTAGATTTCACATTGCAGACTTTACTCCCCTTTTTGGTTTCTCTTCCAAAAAATCTAGATGCTGGTATTAGCAAAGGGGTCCCTCAACTGGTCAAAGCAAAGATACCGGATTTTTGGTAATCTGATTATAGGACCTTTTATTGTAAGTGGACTCTTTCTTCTTTATAATCTAGCCACCAAACATGCAGTGCAATAAATAATGTTTCCTTCAAGGACACTTAAGATCATTTGATCTGAAAGACCACAGAAATGTACCTATTTGTTTCCCCAAGTCCATAGTTTGAGGAAAGATGGTCAAAAATCCATGTATAATGGATAATGCCTCCAATAAGCAAACAACTAAATTACTAAATTTAAATACTATCATTACTAAATGACTGTACCTGTTAATTCGAACTTCTCTTGCTTCACCTTTCACAACTTTTTATTCTCTTTTCTACCAGTGATATAGGAAACTCCCATCATCCTGGCTTTTGCTAAACTGTAATCTAGCTCATTAAAAAAAAAATAAAAAAAAAAAATTGCCAAAATCTTTAAGAAATGGTTGATACCAAAGTCAAAGATGACCACTCTAGTAACAACCTCAATATTGCATTCAACAATCATAATGTTATTGCTGTTGTTGGACTTGTTAGCTCCCTATTTACTTGTCAAGGACTGCCTGTTTTCTAACAGCAGCAACTGGGAGCTCTTGTTTTGTTTGGATCTCTGTCCACTATGACTTAGCTGCCCATTATTTTCAAGAAATTACTGCTTTTCAAAATACTGTCCCCTATATTTTATCTGTTGTTTTGACCTTCCTAATTAAACAATGGAATTTGCGCTCAATAAATAAATAAATAATAATAATAACTGTATATATATATATATAAAGTAAGCTACCTTTAAGTTCAAATAAATACGTCTTCTTAGCTAGTCAGTATAGATCTGGAGAGGAGGCAACCACCAGTTCTGTTCTTTCTCTCCACTAACTTTTATCTCTCATGAAAATGTGAACAGTAATGACTATATTTTTTTTTAATGTAACAACCAAACAGCTTGGAAAAAATTATGCAAAACTATTTCTTTTGTTGTTGTTGCTGTTTCTTTTGTTTTTGTTTGGAAAACATGAAAACAGCCTCCTCACAGGAATGGGTCAGATGTTAGGTGAATTTGGTAAGGAACACTGGCCCGACGCATGCTCATAGTTACCAACAGAGACAGCTACATTTTAGAAAAGCCAGCAGCCTCGTAGCTGGAATTCAGCAATGTCCTTGGAAGAAAAAGCTGAAAGCAGGTCTCCCATGTTTAATTGAATACTGCAAATACTGAGCTAAGTATCAAGCAACCCAGCCTGAAAGTGAGCAGAAAGTGGAACAGAATAAAGGAAACTGAATGCATCCAAAAGGACAAACAGAGAGAGACCTGTGGACCACGACTACAGCTCAGTGGTAGAAGTGCTCACAAAGGAACTCAAATAACTGCTTAAATGAGTCTTCCAATGAATGGTTTAACTATTCCATTAAGTGAAGGAGTTTTACTAGAGGAAAAAAAACAACATCTCCTATACGAAAAGAAAATAAACCCAACATCCATAATAGGTAGGACACACGGCAATGAATTCTCCAAAATGGCTCTAGTTCCAATTATTTTTGAATGTAAGAGATATGAAACTCTTAGTCTATATTATGTATGCTATACTGACTGCGTATTTTCATTAGATACCCCTCTCAAAAACTTTCATATTGGTGTATATATATATTTAACTAGCATTCTTTTTTTTTGATGTGTAATCTACTGGTTTATGTATGGTTTTACATATGTACAAATACAGATTTACATGCACCAACATATATCTGCTATAAAAATAGCGTATAAAAATAGATTACACTTTAAAATAGGAAGAATATATCTGTTATATGAAGTACTTTGAAAATTCAGGCAAACTGATACAAAAACTTACATCTCATATTGTAGAGACAAAATGAACATTTTTAATTAGCAAACAAATGTTTTTTAATATGCTAGAGCTTGCGAGGTGTAGTTTGTTTTCAGAATATGTAGTGCTGAAAACCAGATGTTTTGAGTTAAGATTTAAATCACCAGTTTTTATTAAATTAGATGAGTAATTATCCAGAAACATGGACTTTATATCACATACTGTTCTCATTTGTGTCTTTATCAGGGAAAACCATGTTAAAGAAAGGTGCCTTCCTCCAAGAGTAGTGGCAGTGTGTGGTTTTCAGAACATTAGAGAGCTTTCAAATTAAACTTAATCCTCACCACTTTTGTGTCAAGGTGGCAGAAACCAAACTAAGTTTCCAAAATCTACAATACTGTACTTGATTTGATGTTCCTTTAAGATCTGCTTATTGTTGTAGACATCAATGTAGAGAGAGTATCATAATGACACATCACTCAACTGGCTAAGATTCCCTGAATTTGCTTTAAACAGAAAACTGATAATATTTAAAGAGTTCTGATCTCCAGCTATTAACAACAGAAAAGATGTTAATCCTTTACCACAGATCAGAGAAAAGATATTCCAAGTGCATATGGAATTAAAATAACTATGTTCATAAAGCCAGACTTCACATCTAATTGTTCTCCATATCCAAATTAATTTACATTTTCTTTTAGCTCATTTAATGAAGTTGCACACCAAAAGTATTTATAGTTTTCCACAAAACAAAACACAACACAACACAACACAAAATATATTATCCAACAACTAAGAATGTATAAAACCACACATACCTAGTTTCAGAAAACTAACCTCTCCCAGCTGGTAAAGCTCCCACAAGATGAAGTGGGAGAGAGAATTCAGGAAAATGAAACACAGTATAAGGAAGTTTTTGGTCACTTTCATCTTTCTGCTACAAACAGAAAATCCATTTGGAATTAAAGATTTTTAGAAATAGATCAGCTTACACTGATAGGCAAAGCCTGCAACTCATCCTGCTTCTGCAATTGAGAATTGATTATCAACATTTTCCATTATGGTCCTGTGTTTCTTTGTATCTTGAATATACAAATAGCCATTCTTGTACAGGTGAGGGTGTCTTACAAGTGCTGGTACCAAATCAGTATGAACTTATGAGCCCTATTTTAACCTCAAACATCAGGATTTGCAAAATTTATGAAGACAAGTACACTGCAGAACAAAATCTCTTCATTAGATATGTAAACTGTATGTCAGCAACAGTTAAAGATAAAATGTGTAGTCCTAACAGGCTTATTCCATACAATGGCTACCCTCTCAAGCACAAGAACAATAAATGAAGCGTTCCGAGGAAATGCAAATATGAATGCAATTTCTTTGTTGCATACACTTGGACATTTTACTAACTACTGCAATTTTTTTTGAAAAAAAAAAAACACAACAAAAACACAAAAAACACATACCACTTTCTTCAACTAATATCAAACTTTCATAACTATTTATCTTATAAATAGCAAACTGCAGAATTCATTTTTGAACAATATCACTATAAAAAATTAAATTAAAATCACTAATTCAAATATTTAAGTGAGTTTAAAGGAGCTAACCTGCAGTACATTTGCTAGTGGTGCAAACTGTAGTTGGAGATCAGTAATGAGCGGGGTACTCCAGGGGTCAGTACTGGGTCCAGTCCTTTTTAATGTCTTCTTTAATAATCTCAATGATTGGACAGAATGTACCCTCAGTAAGATTTTTTTGATGGCATGAAAATACAGGGAGTGGGTGATTAACTGAAGCATCATGATGATATCCGGAGGGACCTGGAGAGTCTGGAGAAATGGGTGAATAAAAACCCCATGGAGTTCAGAAAGGAGAAGTGCAGAGTCCTGGACCTAGGAAGGAACAAACTCAAGCATCAGTGCATGCTGGGGGTCAGCCAGATGGAAATCAGCTCTGCAGAAAAGTACCTAGGGGTCCTGGTGGACATCAAGTTGAACAAGAGACATAAATGTGCCCTTGTTGTTAAGAAGGTTAACAGTATCCTGGGCTTCTTTAGTCAAAGTATTGCCAGCAAGACGAGGGAGGTGATCCAACCCCTCTACTCAGCACTGGTGAAGCTGCTCCTGAACATCCAGTTCTGGGTTCCGCAGTGCATGACAGCCATGGGCATACTGGAGAGAGCCCAATATACCAATACAGGGCCACAAAGATGACGAAGGGACTTTCCTCTTTTATGAGGAAAGTCCTAGAGAGTTACAACTCTTAAGCCTAGAGAAAAGAAGGCTCAGGGACTTATTAATGTATACAAATACCTAAAGGGAGGGTACCAAGAGACAGAACCAGGCCTTTTTCAGTGGTGCCCAGCAACAGGCAATACAAACTGAAACACAGGAGGTTCTTCCTGAATATCGGGAAGCACTTTACTGTGAGACTGACTGAGCACTGACTGGCACAGGCTGCTAAGAGAGGTTGTGGAGTCTGCCTCCTTGGAGATCTTCAAAAGCTGCCTAGATACAGTCCTCGTCAACCTGCTTGATCAGGGAGGTTGGACCAGATGATCTCCAGAGATCCATCCAACCTCAGCCATTCTGTGATTCTGTGAACCTACCGAGTATGCAGTCCGTAATCAACAATCATCAAATATAGCTACAATGCAGATGAATCCCAAAGACAGAATGCCTGATTTTTCAATCTGTTTGCTTGGGCATAAGCAAGACTTTCTTTTGAACATTCTGGGCAGGTGATTGTTGACCACATGGTAGTGCTGCCCAGGGAAGTGGTTCAGTCACCATCCCTGGAGGTCTTGAAAAGACGTTTAGATGTAGAGCTTAGTGATATGATTTAGTGGAGGACTTGTTAGTGTTAGGTCAGAGGTTGGACTAGGTGATCTTGGAGGTCTCTTCCAACCTAGATGATTCTGTGATTCTGTGATCCTGGTCATCACAGGTGTGAGAAATTATTTCTCACACTCTCAAGAATTATTGATACCTAGTTGTATATCTGACTTCCTTTCCAAATGGTTCAGCGAAACTGGGATGAAATATCCAAAGTACCATTCTGTATTTCTTGACACAATTAAACTTGTCACAATTCAACTCAACACAATTCAAAACTGGATATGTTTCCTCAGAACAACTTGACCATCAGTAAATCACAATTAAACAAAGAAACTTTGCTAGGTAACTGAAATGAGCCTGATATAAATACAGTTTTTTATCTATTTTTAAGTTATGTGTTGATGACAGTGACTCACTGAGTGAATCAAAAAGAGAAACTGAATGAAAATATAATGCTTGAATACTGAGGAAAGCATTCTGTTCATAGAGCATAACATGAAGGTGGAAGGAGAAGAAATGAAAGAAAACAACAAAAAATGAGGGAAGATTTATTTCTGTTCCACTAAGTTCTGTCCCACTTCTCCATGACTCCGGCTTCAACTGCCAAAATCACAGGTACTCAGGTATACTTAGTACACAACCTGTGGCCACTGCTATTTACTTTTGATGCCAGGAATGACTGTATTTCTGTGTTGTGGCATTATGTCATATTTCATGAAAAAGTCTAGAGGCTCTTTAGAATTAGACAACTTTTATTGGAAAATCATAGCAGTGACTGCATTTATGGGTATTTTAAATAAAATTCTAGTCAAATCTAAAATTAACTCTTGATGAATCAAGACAAAAACCTCCAAAATAATGTGATTCCAGATGGTAGCAAATAAATAATGAAAACAGTCAGCTTGTTATTTCACCCTGCGTCATATCACTTAGGTATCACTTTCACTATTTACATCCTTTAAGTTGTTTATATTATAACATTATACAGAGTGGTATCAGTGTGCTTGGCAAAATAAGAGTCGTTTCTTACCAGTAAATGTAGAATCTAAATCACAGAGATACTGCAAGACATCACAGTACATTAAGGATGAGTGAAATTATGAAAGAACATAAGAGATGATAATCATTGCCTATGTATCATCTTCAGCAGAGAGGCTTTTTCTTTTTAAGTGAACATCTTATACTAGGTGCCTCATCATGAGTTTAAAAATAGGACGAGGGCCTATGATGGAAAAATAAAAGAAGTTACAAATTTCAGATAAGGCATTAAATCACTGTGACTTAGCACAGATCACTACAAATAGATATCCTTTCTACCCTGCCTCTCATCCCTTCAAAAATACTCTTAAATTCTTTTTCCTAAAAGTATTGTCTTACATTATCTTTCATTGTATTTATTTATACTGATTCTGCAATCTTCACATACACTGAGATGTATCCTGTTCCACAAGTAAAAAAAAATGTCCAGAGAGTAAAATACTAATGAAAATGAGTAGCAGAATTATATCTAGAAGACAAAAGCTGTCAAAAAAGCTTGTTCAAAGGCAATTGTCTTAGTCATTTATTTCTATTTCTGCTCCATCTGGAAAATATCTGTTGTCTTAACAAGTGAGGCATGCAAGTTTTAAACTGGTCCTTTGAGTAAGAACTTAGGGAACTGAATCAAAAACTAAAATTGACAACTGATCATTACATTTAAAGAATATGAACTATGGATATCAGTAGGCCTTTGCAAAAGGTCTGTTTTCAGAGTGTCTTTTTTTTTTTTCTTATTCAATTAAAAATTTCATAGCTTTTTTCTATTGTGCTAGTGAACACATTTCTATGGATGTGAACATAAGCTGGAGAAACTTGAATATCCGGAATAAAACCATAAAACTGCATACTTCTTTCACATAGAGCATGAGCTGATATTCTAGTAAAGTTCCAAAGAGTAGATTTACCTTAGTAGTTTTCTTGTCTGAAACTACTGGGTAGCTAAGTAGAATATCAATTCTGAATTTGAGTACAACCACTGGAATTTGAATCTCCTGAGGGACTGTTAAGGGTAATAACAATACATACAGTCATACTTCCAAAAGCAGTTACTAGTTTGTGTGTTTAATTAAGACTCTTTTCATCTAATTTGCAGGGATGTTCAGCCTTTGAATAGCTCCTCTATGTCTCTTCAGCCCTTTTGATGCTGTTATATGCCATTTTGAACATCAGATCTCACTGTTAAGACCACAGCAGACTGAGTAAGTTTGAAAATGTCAGACCTGTCGCTCCAAATATATTTACAAAATCCAGTCTTCTACAGACGATGCAAAATTCCCACTTACAGCCAAAGTAAAGACAATCAATCAAATCTTCCAACGCATTTTTATTTCCAGTACATACCACAAATCAGTAATAACATATTAGCTTGAAAAGACTTCAAGACTTTGCTATACTGCACATTGCTTTATTGTCATACAGCTTTATAAAGATAAGTGGCCGTGGCCGAAAGCATAAACAGCGTATATCCTCAAAACATATTTTATTTCTTCTGTGCTTGTCCTTAACCTCTTGATACCATTTTCTCTTTCAAAAGTGCAGAGGGAGTGTTTGTGTACTAATACTTTTTAAAATCACCTTTTCTTCAATACAGAAAAGATATAGGATTATAAAACAATCAGGCAACACCGTCCTGAGGCCAAATGGCTGTTCCAACTATTGACTCACCAGACTTTCATTTCTTCTTACACACTATTACAAAAATATAGGACTATCCAGCAACTGCAAACCTAGTAAGTACAAGCAAACACAGCATCTTATGGAAAGAAAACTATGGTATACAAGTACAAGTGAAAGGCACTTTTTCAGTGCCAGGAATTGTGAATTCTAATACAAGTAAATATTTTGAATGTTTTATTTCATTTGTAATTTAGACTTGTGCAATCACAGCATATGTTATGCTGATTACTGGTGATTTAATGCCGATTTTCGATTATTATCTTTCAGAAAATCCTGAAAGGAGATTGGTAAGCCAACAACAGAAAAACACCACTTCCCTAGCCTCTGGACTGAATTCCTTCAGAACATGCTAAATACGCAAATATGCTCCCAAAAAGCACCTGTTGGACTTTCTGTGACTTAATCTTCACAATAGCCATCTTTACTCTTTATTAAACATGTTTAAAAAGAAAAACAACAACAACAAACAAGATAAGACATTTATTTATAGGACATAGGAGAAATAAAAGAATTTTTAATTTCCTTTCTACATTCAACAGGATGACATGAAAAGGGAAGATTTTTTTTTCCTTCAATATTCATCATGCAAGTGACTAAGCAGCATTATTCAGGATTTATCTTGCCATACATCTAAAAAGTGCCATACACTTATAAGTGTAATATATATGTCCTTAAGCATTCTTATTGCTTAATCTATGTTTTTAGCTAGAAAATCAGGATGAAAAGCAATCAATAACTGACAAATGTGTATACCAATATCAAGTGAAGAAAGAACTGTTGTTAAAAATCTTAGTCTAAAAACACTTACTTGGACTGGATGGTCAGGAAAAATAGCTACTTTAAAGAAAAAGTAGTCAAACCTAAATTAAATAGTGTGATACTGACACAATATTACTTTCATCCTTATTCAAAATCTCGTCCCTTCTGCACTGGATCTTGTCCCTTCTGAAGATGATGACTTCCTGTTATTCTGAACTCAAAGCTCATTTAGAAAATGCTGAAAAGTTAGTGATAAGACTATAAAGTTGCTAGATCCAAGGAAGAGCACTATTCATTGATGGAGAACCTCAGGGTGGGAACCTGAGGATTTTGTGGCTGCTCCTGAGTAAGGCCTACATCCCCACAGTGAATGCTGCATTGCCAATGCAGCATAAGGTATCTTTTCCAATTCTCTCATTCAAGGGAGCAAAGGTAGCAATGAACACCAGCATCTTCCGGTGGGCTTTATCTGCAGTGTAAGTGCCAGTGTCTCTCCGCATTACCACAGGCTCCCTTTAAAGCCAGTATGATAGACACATTCAAGGGGCACTGCTTCTGACCTATTTTAGATGTCTATTTTAGTTTGAGATGAATCACACCACAGAGGTGGGAAGCAGTAAAACAGAAATGCCTACACTGTAGATGTCTGAAGTTAGGTGCAGTGAATCCTACCCTGGGAGCCTGAACTGAATGCCATCAAAATATGACAAGAAAATATTATAATCAAGGAAAAAAAAAAAAAAAGTATTGCTCCTTGAGCATACCTGATAGAAATTTACTATTATAAATAACTATTCATATGACATTACGTAACAGAAACATGTACTACATTTTTTTTCTATAAGGAAAACAAAACCACACAAAACTGAAAATGACTTTTTCTACTTTCCCAAAACAAGTGACATGGCAAGCAACATCCAGAGCAACAAATTCACAATTGCATCCAGATTCAGTTTGCTGTTATAATCACATGCAAGATTAGCATCCCAGGCTACAACCAAACTACTGAATACATGGCAAAATTAACTGAAAAATTACATTCTATAAAAGGAGATAATGTGAGAAAAACAAGTTAAATCACATCTACAGGGTTAAATAACATAGCAACCACAGGCCAACCATTTCCTAATTTTAAGTATTACATCTGTGCTTATTCCATATTCTCTGCAGCATGAGCATGGCTCGTATGTACATTAAATTGATATAATACACATTTATTAACTTTTACAGTTCAGAATTTGGTTTAGAATTTCATAAAGTATCAAGCAGCTTTACATTTGATAAGTGGCAAGTAGTTAAAATGTTAATTAATATGTTCATAAAATGGCATAGGAAATCCCTGAAAAATTGTAGAGCACCAGATATATAATGAACTTAGGACGTAGATGAGATATATACATCCATGGCTTAAAGAACAATAAAACCACAGTATTTGTCATGTGTAGAAAGGTTTCCAAATTGAATTGCATTAGGAAGAATTTTAATCTGGAAAAAAAATGGCCAAAGCCGTCTACTGACTTAAGGTCCATATAAAACTTTAGTCCTTTCCAGCGTATGACATAGTACTTATGCTCAGCAATACCTTAGAGAAAGGAGACCCATAAAAAAATATAAACAGAATAGAATTTGCTTGACTTCATTGGGTTTAATTGTTTTCATTAGTCAACTTTACTATTCTGTTCTGTTAAGAAAATAGATATATTTATTGTAGCTCCTTGAAAGCAGTTATATTTTTTGTAAATATGTCATTGGTTATTTCTCTTTTAACCAACAGTGCTAATCCTGACAGCCTTTCTTCACTTAAAAATTCCTTCTTCCATCTAATCATTTTCCCTCTCCCTCTCTAAATCTCCTGATGCTATCTTACCATGACAGAACATGTCATGCTTCTTTTCAGCACATCCAGATGGAAATCAAAAGGAAACATTTTATCTTACTCCTACTCCCATCCATTTACCAAGACTCCAAACCTTCTAGTTGGTACATGGAAAATGGTGCTGAACTTGCAGTTAGCTGTGGTCTGCTAAGATTGAACAACATTATACCTCCAATAAAACAGGTGGCATACAAACCAATTTAGATGAACACGAACGCAAATTTCAATTCCAAGCTTTCAGGCAATGACCAAGACAGAAATTTCATTAAAAGGCAGAACATATTTCTATATTTGCACTCTGTTTAACTGAAAAAAATGAGATGACCATAGAAGTGGTTTGACAGACAAGAAAGACAGAACAGTTGGGAAAATAAATCACAGATGAGTCAACAATTTAAATAAAACGTGTGATTTTATATTTTTTTTAAATTTCAAATGACTCATTCATGATTATCTCCCCATAATTTTCCATTAAATATACTCTGCCTCATAATATCTGAACAGATGAACTTAGTTTCTTTTCAAGCTAAACAAGATATTTTACCACTTCATATGTCTTTGAACTGTTCACATATTAAATTAACCAGTGAACTCTTCAATTGCATTACAAGAATCAAGAAAAAATCTTCCAAATTTCTGTGATTTCATTTTTTCAGCTGATGCAAAATGGTAAACAGTTATCAGAGAAAAATAATGTCAGTTGTGAAACACTGAATGGTATAGTTAGATTAAAAATGACCCGTTAGAACAAGCTTCATGGTTGAAAACCACCTCTTTTCATGAGAACTTAAAATAAACTTTTACCATTATCAATAAATTTCAACAAGCACAAATCTGTTTCATGAATCCCCTTTCATGGATTTTATTTATTTATTTTTTTTTGGCTCAGTACCTTCTTGTTTTGGTTAGACAAAGATCCCTCTCTTATGCAATCCCATACCAAAGATTTCAATGTTTCACCACCATTGTCCACCTCAGCAGTATCTGAGTCACTGAAGCATCTGAACTTGAAGCCGTATCTGAGGCACTGAAGACATTCATGGGGCAGGGCAGAGACCGGCATAACCTGTCAAGGCTAAGGAAGTTTAACAGAAGAGGTAGCAGAGTTGGCATGGAGGCTGTGACACCATTAGAGGGGAAAGGGAAACTGTATTATTATTGGAGTAAATGTGCTTGGGAAAGTTCCCAGTCATTGTGTCCAGCTGGCACAGGAAAGTAAGTACACAGACATGCTAGTCAGCTATGAAGTGTCCAAAAGAGGCTGCATACAAACTGCTTATTGAGAATGGTCCCTGTAGGTCCCATTCCTACACCATACTTAGGAATTGCCTGATAAAGGTCCAGGTTAGAGTGAATAAAAGTGTGCCAGGGTCTGGGCCAACAGATTACTACTACATATGGATTGTGTTTGACAGTCCAGGAATGTTTTCCAGTGCTGTTTGATCGAATAGCATACTGACATCCCAAGTATCTCCAGGTTTAGAGCTATGGCATACGATAAAAGGCTTCATCCAATGCTAATCTTGCTGATGGAACCCATTTGGTGTTTAGGTCTTATTTAAAGACAGGATACCAATGATCAAAATTAATCAACTGTTTTCAAAACTTCAATCAAGGTAAAGCACACTGGATGCAGTGTAGCAGTTGCATTTTTGACTTAGGTATACAATATTGCAATTGGAGAGAGAATGCAGATAGGTATAACAGAGACAATGGATACCCCTAATTATTTCACCCAGTTATCCCTAGCTTTTGGTGCAAAACAGCATGTGCTTTCTCTGTATTTTCTATAGGAAGACTATTGATTCCCTGCAGCTGTATTGCCAAGTCTTCAAGGCTCATTATATGCAAGCCATCTAGAATAAAATTTGGAAAGGTTATATTACTAGACATAGCGCAATCAAATCTTAAGTATACAGGGTGTATGTAGTCTGAAAGTTTGAGAGAAGGGGAGACCCAACTTGTCAAGATTTTACAATTTTTGACATGATTATTCATGGTAGACTATGTGGTGGACTCTCCGCAGTTAGCAATGAAACTGCACGTGGAAGGTGACTCAAGATTCAGGCACAAGTTTATCACAACCAGGAAACAAGGAGAAACACACACACAGAGCTCTCAAACTAAAGCACAAAGCACATAATGTATATAGTACAGTTTTAAAAAGAGAAACAGCAACAATAAAAGCCACAAAGGAACAAAATCCAACAGACAGGCAGGAGGAAAAACAAACAAACAAAAACAAATAAAAACCAACAAAGCAAAGCAAAACAAAATGAAGCCAACTGTATGGGAGTTGTCAAAAGCACAGAAAATACCTTGTGTTCAAGCAAATATTTAGAAACTTATACATCCTACAAATCTTTAAAGATGAGAAGACAAAGTAGTAAAGGAGGTAAATTAAAAAGATCATAGAAGATTGTTTCCTGTTAAAGGGAAGACCCCTTTGTAAGGATCACATATGAAAATCCAAACACGAACAATACAAATGCACAAGGTTTTCATGTGTCCTGTAGTCAGACACCAGATCTCAGGGCAATAGTTAAGGATACAGAAGTAGGATTGGTCAAAGGAATTATACATCTTTAAAGTATCTTTAAATTAGATGAAAGTTTCAGTTCTAGACTAGTAGTTCAATGTGGAAAATAGCCAATCTTGGACATACTTCAAATTTCGTAATGTGAATTACATGTATTTTATATAACAATGTGCCTAACCAAGAGGGATCATGTCATAAGCAGAAATTCCTAGAAAAGCATATATCTTAGCTGTATTAAAAGAGGATGACATAAAGCCATTGAAAACGAAAAAAAAAAAAAAAAAGAGAAGACCATGCTGAAAATTAAAAGAAATGCTGAAAGCTACTCCACAGAAGTTGCATAAGGTACTAAAGAAATGGCTCAAGAATGTGTCAGTGGAAGACAACTTTTGGATGAAGTAAGAGCCAAGTCGAGTAATGTGGCAGGTTTATTGGGCTGCTAGTGGTGGTGTTTTGTTTTATTTTTAAAGTGTTGGGCTCAGTTTTAAAACATTTGACTTTAAAGAATGAAGGTTTTCTTGAAATAGAGGAGCCAAATTACTAGATGTAATCAACATGTTTCATAACTCTTCTAATTTTTAGCAGGCTAAGAAGGTGAAAGATGTTCATATTAAAGACATCCTTTGACAACTTCTAGTTCTCTCAGAATATATTTGGGTCAAGAAATATCACTTTATGCAGCATCCTAGACAGCAGAAATACCCTAGCAGAAGAAAAAGACTATCTGAACTCTTAAGAGACACTTGCCAAACATACATATAAACTATAATATAGCAGTTGAATCTCAAGTTTTGCTATCCTTTACCAGAAAAACTTTCAATACGTTTTTCTTCTGATATTTTTTTATCATGCTCTGTCATGCTCAAAGTATTAAATCCACGTGATATGGAGATATTTTTTATCTCATGGGGATAAGAAAACAGCAGTTGCATAGCAGTTTGGGGTTTGCTTGTTTTCTTAATTCAATAGGAGAGGTCTTCTTGAGAAGTTTCCAAATTTAATATATTTCCACACTTTTACATTTTCTAAAATTCAGAACTACACTGAACAATGGCTCTGTGTGGTCTGATATCTTTTTTTTTTTTTTTTTTTTTATTAATACTTTCAAAATTATGATGTTGCTTTCTGGATAAGAATGTATTCCATTGCTTGAGACTTGGCCTTAGTTAACTTAATCTTGCTAACACCCACCCAGAAAAATCTACATTTCTCTATGTTGCCATTGAATCTCTGCGATTCAAAGAATTTTTTTTTTTGTATAACCTGAGATGAGGATGTTTCCTACTTTTCAGTAGGAATATATCAGTAATTCATACAGAATGACATAACCAAATTATGGCTAAAAGAGTCCATTTTACATCTAACAGGAAATACTTTAACACAAGTTTTTCCAAATAACTCAATATCATGTAACTCAATATCTTTTTTGTCATTCTGACTGAGAGTGCTTGAGACCTGCAAACCTTAGATGGTCTCAGAAGTTAAGAATGAAGACCATCTGTCAAGACCAGCTCCCAACTGTCTGTCAAGATTTATGTTTATGTGATAACCAAAAGCACACAACTAGTCTTCAGTAGAGTCAGGGATAGCATGGCATGCCTCTGACAAGCACTCAACTGCTATAGCCAGAAAGCAGGTTATATTTTTTTTTCTCAGCTCTTCACATACTCCAGCACCCTAGTAGCTGTAATCAGTGGCACAGCAGAGTCCCAAAGACAACATCGTCTTTCACTAAGTGTTTTTGATTTAATCATCAGAGTACAGATCATATTGAATCTTGCAGGTGAAAGTCCTACATAAAACTGAGGTAAGCATCTCTGCTTGTAGACTGTGTTTTCTTTGTTTTTCAAACTTCTTTTTAATTCTGCTTATTTTACAAATGACTTCACCCTTCACAATATGCAGCTACAAGTAGCTGACTCTGGAGAAGCAACTTTTAATTAAAATGCTTTTTTTTTTTTTTTTTTTTTTTTTTCACTTCTGTTTCAGTTCATGATTGCTAGGAGGTGTTGCTAACCACAGGCTTTTTCTAATACATGCTGAGCATCCTCACCTCCTATCACCTTCCACAGCAAAGGCAAGTGCTCAGCATCTATGATAAGTGAGAGCACAGATATTTCCCTGGTAGCTGGGCTGTGCAAAATGAAAAGTATTCACTGTTAAGTTCTTATTTTTTAATCAGTTCTTCATCAAAAGAAATTACTTCCAGTAGCAAATAATATTGCCCTAACAATCTAGAAGTATAGAACAAAGAGATCTCTATCAGCTATAACGGTAAAAAAAAATTGTCAGGATGTTAGTGAATTATAGTTTTCAGTGTTTCCTAAAGCTGTAATATATATAAAAAATGTTACTGGTATAACTGCACTGGATATCTCCCATCAGAAGAGCTCTTTTCAACATTAATGTTTTTGTTCTATGGATTTGGTAGATTACACAATTAAACTTTTATGGTTTAGACATTGAAAAAATTGATTATTTCCTTCTTGTTTAGTGCCCTTTTCAAGATTTTGGTGAGGTAGATTTTATAGGATCAATTGAAAAAATACTGTTTTAACTAAATGGTAGTGGCTTAGACATCATTGATGTTTCATTCTGAAGACGGCAGAGCACGGGAGTTGTGTCTGCAGCTATTCAGACAAGAAATTATCCACAGACAAGACCCAGATTGTATGGCTCTGTTCACCTCTTTCTGCTCTGTAGATTATGACGTATCAGTCCTGGAAGCATACACAGTGAAAAGCAAGTACTTTTTTTCACTTCCTCCAGCTGATAACTGAAATGCTAGTGTCCTAAACCTTGCAACAAATGCAGACTATGAACACTACAACTACCAAATGCATCTCCTAATGATTTATAATAAACTACTAGGCTAGTTAAAACAAATGCTATACTATGTGAGTAGGTTTCAAAACTGTTAAAAAGCAAAGGTCGCCTCACAGAACAGCATTTCTGCTGACGCATATTACTGTATAGGTATTACTTTATCTGCAAAAATTGTGTAGAGAAATAAATGGTTTAGAATGGAAGATGAGCTTTTTCCATGAAACTAGGCTACATAAGCAAGAAGATGAGAACATAATGGCAGAACAGTTACACAAGTACTGCCAAAAAGAATTTAAAAAAGATTGCATATACCTTCAAAGTGAGGACTGATCACTCTTGCATTGGGTTTCCCCAGCAATTCAGTGCACGAACATGTTAATGCACATGTGAGTATTCAAAGGAATTGTGTAGCATAATGAGTGCTAACAAACTCTATCTTTTTCTACGTCAGCTAGTAAAAAGAAGTGGTCACAGAGCCAGTCTGTGAGCAGCACATGGGTATAGTAATGCTGGGCACTCTGAAGAAACCAGAATCTAGAACACTTTGAGTTTCTTGTTACATGAAAAATGGCTTCATTGCAAGAGAAAGCTTCATGTTTCCTCTTCTGTGCTGATGTAAATTTTGTATCACAATCTTAAAAATATTTTGATATTACTGTTTCCCCTATGTCTTGCATGGTGCTTCAATCACTTGAGGCATTTTAAAACTCAATCTTCTCTAATGAATATGCAGTGTTGAATATGCCTTCAGAAAGATGAGAATGTTTTTTCAGAAAAAAAAAAAAGGAGTACAAAACCAAAAACAACTAAAAAGGAAGATACTTGAAAGAAATCCACCTTGTGTGAAAGACACAGCATTCCCACTGCATTGTGGTTGCTTTTAAAACAAAACTAATTATCCCCATAGGACTTGCAATTGCAGATACAAAGAGAACAAATGTGGGTATCAAACTATTCAAGCAAAAATAATCCGTGAATCATCCTACCAAAGGTCACATCAAAGTTGCATACTGTCTTTTAAATAAAGGTTTCAGAAAATTGTTTAGGGAAGCTACTGATATGACTAAAAAAGATGAAAAAACTCTGTTGTTTCAAGAGATGATTATAAAATATTTATCATCATATAGGTAATTTATTGCAGAATGCCCGGCTTTAATGGCACACTAATCTCTGTGCAGCGTCATGGTTCTCCATATAGAACACACAGGCAGAGCATGCTATGTATCTGAGATTAGAAAGTGGCCCCTCAGTTACTAAGTAGGCTTTTCTTTAAGTATATGCATATCCTATTTAAAACATAAGGGCCCACTTTCTAATCTCAGGCAAGCAGGATGCAGTTAAGGGACATCAGCAAACATCCAGCATGACAGCACATGTGAATCGGGTCATTTGTCAGCTATGCACTGATACGTGTCACACGTTTAACACGGATTTAGAAGCTAAATCTCTGGAGTAAGAATAGCCAAGTTGACACTGATGCTCTAGAGGCCTATTTACATTGTAATGGGCATGGAAGCAAGGATTTATGGGCAGAATTCACTTTATTCCTAGCAAGACATCTTCCTATCAAAATCCAACATCCTATTTAGGATTTAAATGGGAGGCCTCCACCAATGAATTCTAAGATGAAAAGCAATAATTTTCTAGTCACAGGCACTGCTCTGAGTCATGTAGCTAGTCACACGCTGGCCATCCCCTCCCTGGCCTCCTCACTCTGGCGCTTTGCCTAACACTGCCGGGTGCAGCACTCAAAATGGCGGTGGTGCAGCCCAGCCCCTGGCTACCAGCTTGCCCCATGTCAGCTGCTGGTGGCTCAGTGGGTTTTGCCCACAGGAGACCTTAGCAGCAGGTGAAGGAGCATCAAGGAAGCTCTTTGAGGTTACCAGTAAATGGATAGGTGCAGATGGACAGTAACTGTGGGGAGGTGTAAAGTCTGTTATCAGATCAAGGATAATGTTGTCGAGATGAGTGCGTGCTCGGCCTTCTTTGCCCTGTCTCATTCCCTTGAAAGGTGCTTGCTTCTTGGAAAAGAAACCGATAAACAGCTCAGATAGAGATGGGCTGTTACATAGTACAATCCAGAATTGGTGGTGGAGAAAAAAGAAAAATGGGAAAGTTATGAAAGTGTGTCCCAGACTCGCTGGCGTCAGCATGGTAGTTTTATATTATATTATGCTAACTATTAAAGTTGTAACTCACTCACAGGTCTGTTACTGTCCAGTAATTACCTTGTACAGATAAGTAATAAGTACAAACTCAGACAAAATATAAGCTGTATGGGTTTTTTTTTTTTTTTTTAAGGCCTGCCAACACTTGGAGTAATTAAGATTTATAATCTTTCCGTAGCTACTGTTAAAAAAATTGTAGAAATCCTTTGTATTACATACTGTTTAACACTAGGGATAAACAATTTAAATGAAAGCTTGAGGTAATTACAAAGAAGTACTGTGAAGAATTAAACTGTTATTATAATTAAATTGGTTTGTTACCTCTTTCAAGAGAAAACATAGTAAGGTGAATAGTAAGCTATTTTTAATACATACACAAAATTTTTAATGTGGAAAAATAGGCAACATAATTTTGTATTATTGTTTTCTTAATTTGTGGATATTTTACAGTTGAGAAAAAAGGCCAGATATTAACTCGTGATAATTCTTTAGAGTTGTGGTCTTGCAAACATATATGCACATAAGCCACTTTGCTCACTGGTAGTCTATGACATGTACTCTAGGTGATGGTTTAAGGTGAATCTTCCAAATCACATAGTAAAAGAGTATCAAGTATGTCTCATGACATTTTTCTCAGTTGTTAGACTACTGAACACATTTAAACAGCAAATATAAATTACAGTCTTCCTGGAATGGGTTTTAAAGCTCACAATTGGGATGAGAATTCGTTTCCCTTGTGGAAAATTGGTGCAGAGCTATACATACTTCTGTTTCATGCAAGATAAACAGTACAAAAGAAAATTATATCTCTTTCTCTAGAGGTATTACTGTGTTACTTATAAATGACATTTGTAACAACAATCCAGAAAAGTGCAATGAGGCTGAAATTTTCTCAGAATTGTCCCTGCATTAGCAGTACGTTTCAAAATTACTACTCTTTGCAGAAAAAAAAGTCAGTGCTAACATTTCTTGTTGAGTCTATTATTGTGGCATTGTTCCATCATGGAGTATCAAACTGTGCAGACTCCACCATTTGTTGTCATCAGTCTTGATTCATGATATGTCCCTGCAGTTGTCCTTAGACTTTATGCAAAAAGAGGGGGTGGTGATCCGGG
This sequence comes from Anas platyrhynchos, assembly GCF_047663525.1. Classification (NCBI taxonomy): domain Eukaryota; kingdom Metazoa; phylum Chordata; class Aves; order Anseriformes; family Anatidae; genus Anas; species Anas platyrhynchos. The sequence goes on along the minus strand of NC_092587.1, from coordinate 52,690,509 downwards.
AGAATAAGTTTTCTCCTCTTCTGAGCGTGGGTGGCAACACTCAAAGAAAGCACATGACAAGGAAAACAAATGCTGGTGGGAGTCACCTATTATCTCAGTCATGGGATCACAAGGAAGCAGGGGAAGGATCTGCATTCTGTCTGATCCACAGCATCTGACCAACACAAAACAGATCAGAGCAAGTCTTCAGAAAAAAAAAATAAAAAAAAAATAACAAAACAAAAGAAAACAAACAAACAAACAAACAAAACACCCAGATCCCCACTTGAGGATGGTGAAAAAACTGAAGCTGAAACTGGGAAATGTATGTCCTAACACACAGAGCTTTTGTAGCCTCCTAGCCATGTTGGAGCAAGATGTAAGCGACTTACGAAATGTGTGTACATGTGCTGTATTCTACACATTCTTGAAACTCTAAAATGTCCGAATATACACCCAGACTGCTTTCCAGTGTCATCAAGGAAAAGGGCTTGAGGGAATCACTACGAAGCCAGTGGATCTCAGATCTAAATGTGATTAAAAAATATTGAGCAAAGATTGCTTTGTATAAAAGCAAACTCAGGCAAACTGCAGTTTATCAACTCTGGGCTCTAACAAAGAGAAGCAGCAGGCGGCAGCACCAGGGAGCATGTTTGCCAGGACTGTGATGAATCTACAGAAATTTATCAAAACTAAGGCACAGGATATCAGGGAAAATATGATTTGCAGGCCACACACAAGACTATACAAAATTTAAGTAGTTGATGACTGCATTTTTTTGTTTGTGAAATAACATCGGCTGGACTACTCCTTGATGTTCACCTTGCAAAAACATGCCAGAAAGTTTTACCCATCTCTTGGAAAGGAAACAGTCCCTGCTAAGCATATGTAAAAATCAGTGTTTAATGTAGAATGTTTAAACACAGCTTTTCTGGCAGCTTGCATATAATTGTTTTAATGACCTATTTGGATGAGTATGAATCCTGACAAATTACATAATATGGGGCCAGATCCTTGAAATGACTGATACATACAGTAAAATGGAAGTTGGCAACTCTTCCTGGTAGGCATACACGTCCCACAGTTTCTTACAAGTTAGAACAATTATACAAAGGCAAGATAATTAAACCAAAACTAAACCCAAAAAACCCTAGAATTTCTTATCTGTGGGGAGGGGACCAAGAAGGGATTTTTTCCTTTTTCCTTGTTATTTTTATTTTTTTTTAACATCGTACACATTGAAATCTCAATATTATGCAGCAACTGCAGAACATATAAAAGAAAAATTGAAAACACAACAGAATAAACCTTCAAGCAGTCTTCTAAGTAAGAAATAATGAGGCAACGGAGAAAAAGATCTAAGCCAAAATAAAGATAAAATTACAGCACCTTCCTTCTATCTCCAGTAGAGCTGTGACTGTTGGATTCCAGGCAGATGTATTTAGATGTGTCATTTCAGAAGGAGGCACCCATCACATATACAACCAAAAGAGGAAAAGCTGTTCCTAACACTAAGAAACTTTTCACACATCTTAAACATGAACAGACGTGAGTATATGCAAGGATTTTCTTAAACTATAGAAAGTGGTATGTATATCCACTTATAGTATTCTGCCTTTTTGACAAATGGATTCTCACTCACAGACATTGCACTTTGTAGGCTGCAATATTAGCTCAAACTACTAATAAAAATGGTTTGCACTACTGCACAGGAATGTAATTTAGTGGCTGAGATGCAAGCACATCATCATTCCCGCCTCATTGGGAGGTGACCCTGGCCAAGAGCAGGCATCTCTCTCCAAGCAGAGAGGCGACAACACCTGGATCTGCTGCAGACAATTGTTTCAGAACACGTTCTTGATAGTTTTTTCAGGCAAAGTGAAAGATACCACATTCTCTTCAAACTGCAAAACAATAGCAGTTTAAGAGGGAAAGGTAATAAATGTCAAACCTTTTAGAACAGTCATTCACAGACGGAGTAGTTAGAATAGTTAGGCCTTAGTTCTGTTAGTTTTCACCTACAACACAATAAGTTTTAAGTTAAAGAATGATCATTTACCTGCATGCACAGAATATTTAGTATTGAAAGATGAAAAAAAATTGAAAAGAACACAGTTTACACAACTACGAGGTGCTAGATTCCACCTTTAATTCAGAAATTAAACAAAACAAACAAAAAACCCCACAGCAACAAAACACCAACAAGAAAAAAGGCAAGTGCAAATGGATAGTCAGAATACTCTCCAAATTTTCTTGCACTTTCTCTACAAGTGTGTATTCCTAAGCAAGGTTAAAGGGAATAACAAACTGTTAGATATCGTCTCCTCTACTAGGCAGCACTTCTGTTTTTCTACTATATTTGTTCAAAAAGTCTCAGTGATCTCTCAGATGAGACTGTAATATGTAGCTATATATACTAATATATAGATCATTTTGATTTATGTTCACTGGAGATAGACACATAAGGCTTTAAGGCTTTAATGTATGCTTTTAGCCTGAACATGCACACATGCCCATTAACCGGAATGCAGGCAGGCAAAATACAATTACCAATACAGGAGCAAAGGTATCACTCTGATCAGTTGTGTTGGCCTGTCCTACAACAACAGTAAGAATGAGCTGCTTTCTAAAAAGAAAAGTAGAAGATTTTCAGGAGGCCATCACAAATAATCTGGCTCCTTCAAAATCATAAAGGGAAGTTTTCAGGAAATGTTGTGCCTACAGAGAGATCCACGTATCAAAGTGGATATTGCAGTCTGATTTAGCACATCCTTTAAACACACATCATTTGATAGGATATAACAGTGCAACAATCAATGACTACGTAGAATGGTTAGGAGATTTAATGGGAGTACAAAAACTATTTTCATGGTATTGAAGTCCACTCTGCAAATACAAAAGGGACTTGCAAGTGCTCTAAATTATACAGTTATTAAGTTATTCCAACTTTGAACTGCATTTCCACCAGGAAAACAGTTATTGCAAGACAGTTGTATGCTGGAAATAGAGGCATAAAAACATAAGTCTTTTCATTTATTCATTTAATCAACTTTGGGGAATTATTCTACAGAAACACATACATGTATGTACCTGCAAATATACATCTGAATTCTAAATATATTATGTACTATATGTATTATATAGTTAAAATAATATCATTGCAACAGACTAGGAGAATTCATTCTGTTAAATGAAAGCAAAAGAAATTCTGTATCTAGTTTTGAAGCAACATACTTTGATGTTCCTGTAGAAAGGCTTTACTTCTGATACACCAAATGATCAGCGTCACTGTGATGCAGTGACCTGGTGGGTGATGGTATACTTACTGGGACAATTGTGCAGATCTGATCATGGGCATGCAATACCAGGCTTGACTGCAACAGCTACTCTGTATTAACATCTATGTTTAGAGATTGCAACTACATTGGAAGACCAGAGACTGATGCATACACATGAAAATAAAGTGCTGTAAAAAGGTAAATTTTGAGTGCTGATTTATTTTAATTTTAAATAAGTGTGATATCTTGTGTAACTTGATAAACTGATATAAATAGTCAATTTATCATCTCATTTCCATTTAATAAAGCAGTTGTATTTGTCATGCTTACAGATAATGTCTCTGGAAAGCAAAGCATGAAGCCAGACAGACAGTACAGAGAAGTACAGAGAAATCAAACATAACAGAAGGTCTAAACATAACTGCACTTCATCGCCAGTATAATGACATCTATTACAAAAGTGACTATGCTTTTTAAAGGATACACTGTAGACTTAAATCAGTCTCTAGAAGCCGGCTCTACTGCAAAGGACAGAACTATGGCTTCCCTTTTATGACCACTGCCTCGCTGCAGGAAACAATGTTATGAAAGTGCATAGACTAAAGTTATGTTATAAAATAATTTCCATACAGGAATCCTAAATCTCAAGTGAAAAGTTTATAATCTCAGGAATCAGCCTCAAATTCAATTCAGTCACTTTGTCATCATAGAGTATGTATAGAAGTAGCTCCTTATTTATTTAATCTTTAAATTTGTCTATTCACGTAAGCTCTGAAATTATTTCTATGGTTCGAAATTAAAGTCTTCATTGAATCCTTATAAAAATACAAAAGTAACATAACTCATCTTTTATGTATTCTTATTGCTTAATTCTCAGCATTAAAACTGTAATCATGGCTACTGATGGTTGAAACTTGCTGTATTGCAGTTTATCTGCACTCTGGCTGTTCAGCATAAGCAGGACACGTATTTCCACAAGATGGTGCTCTTTCTTAAAAAATCCTAGCATGGCTTACAGAGACAAGAAACTAGAATCATAGAATCATAGAATCATAGAATATCCTGAGTTGGAAGGGACCCTTAAGGATCATCAAGTCCAACTCTTGACACCACACAGGTCTACCCAAAAGTTCAGACCATGTGACTAAGTGCACAGTCCAATCTCTTCTTAAATTCAGACAGGCTTGGTGCAGTGACCACTTCCCTGGGGAGCCTGTTCCAGTGTGCAACCACCCTCTCTGTAGAAGTTTAACACCATTTTATTTAGCCTGTATAGTACAACCTCTTGATTAGTAAACAGTGGAGATGAAATTCCTTGTGAAAAGGACCCTTCAGCTGTGCCGCCTGCGGGACACCAGCGCACCCCATTGTGAGCCCATCACACCCCATGGCAAGGCCCACCCAGCCCCACTCCATCAGTGTCCCCTCTGTTGCAGTGGTTCACCAGTAGAGGCCTGCAATGACAGCATATCACTTGCTTTAACTCAGGTGAGTGCCAGGAGCCTGCAGCTCCTGCCCTACTCCTGAATGTATTGTGAAGGGACTGGCCCAGAAAGGCTCAGATCATGCCCCCCAGGCCTGTGTCCACTATTGTGGGTGTATTCCATGAAAAAGCTTTGCTGACTGCAACAGGATTACTGCCTGAGTCAGGTACTCTACAGGGTAAGCAGGATTGTCAAAACTGGATTTTTGATTTTCCTTCATTTTGTTTCCTCACCGGGGACATGTAAGATGATTACACATTTGAATGTTGTGGGAATGAGGTTAACACAGATCCAATAAAGTCATGAGTTACTCACAGGAACGTATAAATTACAAAAAATACACATAGTAAAATAAATTATTAATAGACAGGTAAAATTCTGCTTTTGATGAAAAAGACCGGCTTCACTGGGAATTGTGCAAATGTCTGTGAAGCCTAAAATCCTGGTCCAAGGAGGGATATATCATATTATATTTATTGATTCTATCCCATTTTCATTAACTTAACAACATTTGTGGCTGTTTACATGTTCTCCTCAAATAAAAAAATCTTCCCCTGGTGGTCTGATCTGCCTTCAGCTACACGAAAGAGCCTTTTACCAACAAATAAACTTTTACTGTAACTGGTAAAAACAGGGATACTGTAGCAATCAAACCTTCACAGCAGAAAATCTACCTGCTTGTTAAAGTGCTGTAGAAAAGAAGGTTAAGCAGGACATAACATGCCAGGTCAGTGGACTAAGAAAACCTCTCAGCCACACAGGTAAATTACTGCTGTAAGGGTGGCAAGCAGAAGTATTCCAGATAGGCAGGGGAGACTTGAGGAGATTGTGAGAGAAGCGAGCTCTCATTCCCTTCACAAACCACTCTCCTCCCTTCTCCACCTGCCCCCATGATATCCTTTCCCCCTACTGACACTGGGCACCCAACTTTAGGCTGACATGGAGGGTTCATCAAGATTCATCAACTTGTGTCAGCTTGCACAAAAGGCTCAGTCTGAACCTTGCATTAGTGGACGAAGTCTAGGGAGAAGCATAGATTAAGCATGTTTTACAGGAAACTGTTCCAGGATGACCCATCCACCCTGCAAATTAATTTTCTCTCCCCTCTCCCTCCAAAGAAGTATCCAAAAGATGCCAGCATGCAAAATGATAATCACTGCCTCCAGACTAACAAATTCCCACTTTAACATAGCAAACACCTGTTACCTCCCTGTCCACAAGAGAGCAGTTTTGTTCCCAGGCATCTACCAGTCCCTAAGAGCTGTCAGCTGGCTCTGATGCCACAGGGTGCTATTGACAGTTCTGCTGTCCTTCCTCCTAGTGAGGGAGGGATCGTGCTTAGGTGGTTCAGCCCTTCTTTTTGGAAGAAATAAGATGTCAGGAAAGCTTACTACAACATCCTATCCTAATCAATACTGTTCAGGATGACTAATGAGATGCAGTTTCTCAAATTTCAGCTAACTTACAGTCTTTGTGAGTTCCAAGCTGGTTGGTTCAGTGAATAGAATGACCCGATAATTATTTGAAATTACAGCATTGATGTGGGCCAGGAAGTCAGGGAAGTTTTCAGAGTAGCTGTAAATGTCTCAATAATTAATGCTGCAGGTGGCTGGTTTCATGTAGCCCTCTCAGTTCTAGTACCAAGAGCTCAACTGGTGGGAGAGTTTCCAACATTGTAGCTACAGTGTGTAGTTATACTGGGGGAAAGAAACGGGACTTTATGTCCCTGCCACCCCAGCACAGCAAGGGGAAGATATAGGAGCTAGGAGAGGCACTATAGTCAAGCTGAGGTCTGAAGGGCCATCCCCACCACAACAACTACGCTCATTTCCTCCACTCACATCAGAGCTGTGTCCTACTCTATCTACAGACAATCAGCAACAAAATGCTTTCTGACGTTGTCATTTCAATTAGTTTTGACTCAACACAGGTGCTAGCAATATAATGGAAATAAATCAACTGATAAATTATCAAATTTTCATGAAAAAAATCTTCATGGAAAAAAAATAATATTCCAGTCTGAGGTGGAGATATCTTAGATCTATCTCAAGTTTAGTCCCATGTCTTCGCATTACGCATGTATACAGCAGCAAGCACATTGGAGCTGAGATGCGTTGCACAACTGCACTGCAAAGATTAATCTCAGAAGTAATAACTAGCTGTCACTTCCTACCTTAATCTATGAGAGTTTATATATTTAAATTTTACTAGAATGCTGGTAACTAGATTTTCCTCTAAGTTTATTATTCTGACCAAAATTAGTATTGCTGATGTCTGAAATATGTATTTATTGATAAGAAATATATATTTATTGTTAAGAAAAACCTTGTAGTAGGAATACCATTTTTTGGACAGGTTTGTGTGTTTTTTCATCTTAGTTTAAATATATTAGAAATACAAAAGCTTTACACAAGCACATGGGACCATATTTCTTCTCAGTGTATCTAAGCAAACATTCTACAGATTAAATTAAATTAATTTATCTTGAAATATACTATCAATAAAAATAGCAATAGTGGATAGCTTTTCTAACATAAATGCTACATTTTAAATGGAATTTCTTTTTAGCATGGATCACAGAATATCATTATAACTTCAGCTTTCTTCTATGAACATGGTGTGGCTCACCCAGAAAACCCCTCTGGTAATGTGTTATGCCATTCTGTTTGCAACTTTGCTGCAGAAATGCAGCAGAAGTTACTTTTATGAAGCAAATAGGGAATTATGATAATCTTTTAAAGAAAATCACTGATGAGGGTTTGAGAGAAGCTCTTGTCTCATGTATTTAGTTTCAATACATTGCTACTGTCTGTATCCTGATTGTACTATGCTTTAGGCACATATAAGCACAATATTTATCATCATTTAGACAGGATAGAAGGGGAAATAGAATAAACATCAGCATGATGTGTTCCCCCACCCTTGTTTTCTTGCTTTTCCACATGTAGGCACATCAAGGGTCAAAACCAAAAATCTCAGCTCCTAATGTTCCCTGAGAGTTGTCAGTGATTCTTTGCTGTGGATCACATATGAAGTGGAGTGGGAGAGGAGACAACTGCAGAGAGCAAATCAGGAGTGCAAAGCCACAGACAGCTAAGTGATGGGGACAGAGCAATCTCTGAGCAGCTGGAGAAGAGAGGAGGAAACCAATTATCTGGGGATCAAGGAGAGTTGGAAGCTACAAGAAGGTAGCACAGAAAAAAAGGAATCACAAAGAGGAGTGAAACCTAAATGAAAAACAGTAAACACTGAGAGAAAAAAAAAATAAAAGAAATATTAAAATGAATTAATACTCCAGATTTTAATTTTATTAAGATTAGTACATTCAATATCGATGCTGAACCCTAGTAGAGTCATTATCATGGTAGAAAGGGTATTCATATCTAATGGAAAAGGAAAAAGGGAACAGAACAGAACCTTTTATCCTACACTATGTACCTCTCTATTAAATTACAATTGAATATCAAGTTTTGCTAAAAAAATAAATGTAGTGATCTGGGGTTGGTCACAGACTTATTTATAAGCTGATTTTCATTTGTATTTTTTTGAAGAATAGAAAGGAATTCCTGAAGGCATATTCTGTACTTTTTATTTATTATCAATCACACTATAGTGTTTTAATAGTACTGAAGAACTGCATGAAAAGTGGCCCTTAAAATTGTGGTGCAACTGGCTGTCACTCTTGAGTGACAAGGAGGTATCATAAGGGTCAATTCCTATTGAGAGGGTCATCTCTGCAAATGTGGACTACAAAGCAAAACCAGTAGGATCTGCTAAAGTTATTTGAGTAGCTTTACTTCATATTCCCGAGGAGCAACAGAAAATGAAAATGTTTTAATTTTTTAATTACAAAAATACGAAATGATCTGAAGCTGTACCACAAAATACAAACTTTTTTTTTTTTCTTTCTTAAATTAGAAAAGTATACCCTTCAAATAAAATTCAGGCCCATCCTTAAAGTTAAGGTTCTGATTGTATACATGGATTTCTGGAGGCTTGTAAAGTGATAAAAATAAAAACATTTTTCCACAGCCAAAATGAACCCATGAACCCCCTGCCATGAACCATTCTCCCTCATGCATGTATCTTCTCTCTCTGCATTTTCCTCAAATTGGGAGTGCCTCTTTCAAAGAGAGAGTAATTGGATTCTACCAGGGCTGCTGAGGGGTCTATGTCCTGATTTTAAACATTAAACATAATTTGGGATGCTGTTTTGAATGTGATGTAATGAGAGGTTACACTGTTCCTAATTGTGATGTTTGATTAGAAGACAGCCCAAGACAGCATGATATAGATTTGGATCCTTTCAAGTCCTGTACTACTAGTATCTACTTTACCTAGTGAAATATTGTGAATGGCTGTTTGGGACAAAAGCCAGAGAAGATCCTAAAAGAAATTTTCCAAAGAAAATCCTACAACTTCCATACAGTGAAAATGATAATACACCTACAGAGACATTGTGGTGGCCCTCCCTCTGGATGAGATAGTAAAAAGATATGCCTCGTGTGTCCACCAAGGCCTAGCTATGATTAGTCAAAGGCTCCTAATTCTTCCCAAGCCTTTGCCTAATTAAGAACTTTTATTTGATGAGCAGATGGAAAAGTTAATCCAAATTCAGGGTCTAAACCTTCTGAAACAGCTATTATTAGTAATAATAACAACTGCAGCAGGGTGACTAATACACAATGAACAATTATTCACCCTGTTTATCTCTCATGCTGTTTTTTAATGGAACAAACAGAACTTTGTCAGTGTTGATTTAATATTGGGTGGGTTTCTAATTATTTTTATGAACAACTCTTGGTTGTTTCTTTTTCTGAAAATGGGTGAGCATTATCATATGACATTCTCATTGTTTTAAATAGACACATTTAGATCTTGGAAAGGTGAACATAGTGTAAATCAATTTCTGACGCCATCATTTAGTTATCATTACAAAATGAATAACTCATAAACTTCCTTGTATCACTGAACATTCCTGCAAAAAAAATAATTTGTAAAAATATCTGTGAAAAGCAAACACAGATTAGAAAATTTGTATATATTCTGAAAAAAAAAAGTCAGGGAAAAGTAATTTGAGCACTACTTCCAGATGTTAAAAGTAGAATATTAGGAGTGGAAATATTTTGCAAAGATCTGAGTCTGTTTGTTATGAGTTGCTGGCAGCATGTCACAGTTTCCCTTATTTTTGGGTATCTGCCAGTAGTGTTCATAACTGATGCCCTTAAAAAGTTATGTGTTTTCATTTTGTTCCTATTATACTGTAGAGTATAACAACTTTATATAAAACTGACTTTATATGGTAGATCCTTCACTTAATAAATGAAACATTACATGAATGTTATCTAGATGAGATACTGGGCAAGGAGTACTTTATGCATTTCCCAAAATGGGATGACTAGAAATGGTGGTGTTCTCACAAGGTGCTTAATGTATCATGTCCATGAGCAAAATGGAACAGATTAAAGGATTCCCAAAAGCACCACTCAGAGCCAAAGATGGACTTCAAAAGCATAGCTTTAAATTTAGCCAGGGAGGCAGGCAAAGGCATCTCAGATTCCCTGTTGTATCACAGGCAAGATCCTCACATCTGAAGTGCCTCAGAGCTCTGCCCTGCTTCTGTCTTTTCTATCATTTTCTCCTGTTCATCATCCCCTCCCTAACACTGTGTTTTGTTTAGTTTTAGTTTTTCCACAGAAGCAGCTTTTTGCCAAAAGCTTGTGAAATAAAATTTCTTTGTGAATTCAAGCTTGGACAACATTAACAAATATATAAAATTTACCTAAGCATTCTGTTAATTTGGATTGGGGAAATAAAAGGAAAAAGCATAAAGATTTTAGATATAAGATATACATTGATTTGGTTCTTTCTCTGGCACTGTAGCTTGTCACATCAGATTAGAATTAAAATGCAAGAGCACTTCTCTGTTTATAGAAATTACCAACCAAAATCACTTACCACAAAATTTGATATATTGACTCTGTGTCTCTAAAATGAGATTTCAGCCACTTCAGTCAAATATACAGAATAATTCTATGGGAAAATCTGCATGCCTGATCTTAGTGGTCCCTTTCTAGCCTTTTTAACAAGGTCCTGAATTTGTTACTTTAGAAGGTAATACATCTTCTTTTCCTTTCTTCCTCCAAATGATTTATGTGTTAAATCTGAGAATTAATCAGAAAAAGGATTAATGGTTTAGTTTTGTCTTTTCACATGATATGAGGAGGAAAGATTTGATTTATGTAAAAAGGCCCTTGGTGAACCCAGTGAACAGTGCTCTTACTTTACAGTCCCCTAACTGGTGCAAAATCATGTCACGTATCTTTTCATGCAGCCAGCTCATTCAATAGAACACCAGCCTGCAGACAGCTTTCCAAATTTAGCTATGAGATAAACAGCAAGGTAAAAATATCCGGAGAATGTGATGCGTGCAATAAAACAGAGATCAAAAAATGCAATGCACTGGGATTCACCTTGTAGTTTTTACCATTTCCAGTAGAGAAGAGGAAAGGCAACAGAAGATGCAGTTGATGGTGGCAGAAGGCCAACAGACTATCTCTGAGTTTTGATTTAATCTTAATGTTTTAAGATGCTTTTTTTTGTGTGTGTTGTTTGTTCTTGATAGCCACCACATGATTACTACTTTTTTTTTTTTTTTTCTTTTCCATTTTATACCAGTATTGAATATCAACAACAAGAATTGTAGGACAATTTTCAGAACAACTGATACTTGACCTTTACTGTAAAATCTCTGTTTTGCACAGAAAGCTACAGCTGGAGTCCTTTTGATTTTCAGCATCAACAACCTGTTTTGAATGAACTTAATGTGACTAAATCACATTTTATCAGATTTATCACATACCCAGTGAATCCGGGAATGATTACACTTGACAGTGATAAGCATGTCATGAGCTTGACTGATTTTCTTGTGGTATGAACAACAGTTCCTTTGTTAGTTATCTACAAGAATCTATTATTGATAGTGATTAATTTCAGACATTAATTTCAAACCTGTGCTGCACATCTTCAAACCAGATTTCTATACAAAATTTCAGCATTCTCTGAGATACTTTTAATTCAATGGCAGTTGCTCCTGCATCCAAGCTTTCAGAATCTGTTACATGTATTAAATCTCTTTAACAATATATTGAAGTAAGGGTTAATATACACATTTGTCTGAGTCTGACCTATACTAGGTCTGATTTTTAATTCCTTTTTTTTTTTTTTTTTTTTTTTTGTAAAATAAATCCACTTACAGCTCTTTCACTTTGTCATGTAAAATTTGCCATTTGTCTTTGATAAGCGACTTCACCGTATTACGTCCTAACATCCAGCTACCCCTCACGTCACTGGATATAACAAAATGAAGTTCAGAGGTGATTAACTCTGTTTTAATGGCTAGACATTAAAAAAAAAAAAAAAGCATCAGGTGCTTATACAAGTGACTTGGAGGCACCTGGTAACTGGGGTGGTATCCAAAACCTTGTATTAGGCACCAAGGCTTCACAGAGTGCACAGGAAATTAGGTATCTCAGAATAGCATCCATAAATACGGACCTGCTGACTGGGAAGTTGCTAGACCTGTAAAAGGACTAAAGGACTGTCTCTTTCTTGATATTAGTAACAGGAATGCAAGGTAAACCATAAGTACTCATTACAATGCAGCCACTGAAAGGATGGAATTTGGGAAGAGAAGAATAGAAGATAATTCACAGTTCCTAAATTTAACAGTTAACCAGCTAGTTTTCCTCAGGCTTTCTCTGTAGACTTTCCTCTGCAAATCTACCTCCAGACTATGTAATTTAAATAAACCATATACTTAAAGGAAGGTAATCTAAAACTGTATAGAGATAAGCTTATAGCAAATTCTGATGAAACTGGGAAATCTCTTATAGCCCATCACTTGGGGCAATGCAGGCAGTAAACAGTTCTCTCAGTTCTTCAGAGTAGGTTACATTTCATTTCCTATTGTCTAGTGTAATAATTCTCTGGGCTGCAAAAAACTATTATTATTGACCACATATAGCTACTCTGACACAGCTGTAGTACACATCCCTGAATATTATTTAGAAAGATTTGGTCTAATGTTTTGAGCATAACTGTTTGGGCATCCCTGTAGGCTGCCCATTATTTCTGGGATATGGCAAGAGAAAGCAGACAAAAGGGTACTTCTGTAAGTCCTTGTAAATCTCTTTGAAGAATATCCAAAACAACCAAAATGATACATATCCAAAATGATATCTTCAAGCTTGCCAAATGCTGACAAACTCTGAAAAACCATCAGGGAAATTGTTTATATCACCCTGAATGGTTTTGATCCTCTGACAGCTTGCTGTTTCATGAAGGTATATTGTGATACCTTCCAAAGATCTCTACCCAGCAATTCTCAGTCTTTCTTAATTATTGGTTGGCCAAATTATACCTGTAGGCCCCTGAAGAACTTGATTTCGGAGTCAGCAAGGCTCTGTTCACAAAGCTGCAGTGTGTGCATCTAAAACAATGCAGACATATTTAGGTCCATCTGAGAAGCTGCACAAATGAGATACTATCATCATGTGACTATACTGAATCAGGGTCATGTCCTAGTGGTAAGAACACATGCACAGCCTAGGAGGTTGTGAATCAGAGCTTCCAATGCCTGCTCTATGTGAGAGCTACTATGCCTCTTGCCCATGCTGGAACTGCCCAACAATAAAAGGGTCCAAAACCAAGGCTAGCAAATGGAACTTTGGTCCAAACTTGAATTCAGGAAGCTTGAATGACAGAGGGTTAGTACAGTGGGTTTCAGCAGCCAAGGACCAGGTGCTGGAGCTGCTGGGTTGCTTCTTCCCAGCGGGTCTAACCTGACTTGTGGCATACTCTGGCTCACCTGTGTCCCACCTGAGCAGTTCTTGCACTTGCACTTCTGGCTGCCTACTAGAACAGCTGCCATGGGCAGGACACTGAGGGGCACCACTGACAGCTGCTGACAGTCCAGTGGCTAGGTGATTTATTCAGGGTGACAGAGCAATGGATCCAAGCTGAGAACAACTAAGACCCCAAATCTCCTACTCAAGCCTTTTAAATGCTAAATTTACAGGTCTGTCACCTGTGAAGATAGCTCATTCTTCTGAATCCTGAATAGTTCTGGGAAGCACTGGGAAGCACATGCTTGCACAGAAATATCTGGCATTTAAGGTTTTTTTACTAGCTGTTTTACAAGTTCCAGCACAGCATGCTGATATATCAAATTGCAGACATACCAAGATTGCTTGTGAAACTAATTTTGATACTCAGGCTGCTGCCTTAAGCACTCTGGATTACATCTTTAGATTTATAGAAATGTATATCTGTATGGAGAACTTGAACAATTTAAATAAAAGATTGCAGTGGGTCACAGTTAAGAAGGAACAGCTGACAAATTGTAAGCTATGTGTTAGAAACTTAGTTACATACCTTAGTGATGTTAGCTCTTCCCACATTTGTTCAGTCTGTTCTATACAGGCAATGGCACCAGGAGCTCCCTCTCCAGCATTTTGGCATGGAGCAAGTGGGAAAGAGGGGAAGAAACAACAGACTGGCAAAAGCCACTTAGACTGACACTGTTCAAAGGAAGCCCAGCAGTATATAACGGAAACTGAGGATTCTTTAGGACAGCACATGTCTAACACTGTTCTTGAGATGTTCACCCTTGTGTTGTCAGATTTTTCCTGGTGTGGTGAATTTGCTTTTATATTCATGAAGTCAGATTAATATGCTAGTGAAAAATCAGTTATGAGTTACCAGCTAAATTAAGTAAGTTCATCTCTATCCATACCCATATTGATCAAAAACAGAGTGGAAGATTTTACGTGTTCTACACAGTCTACAATCAGGCATTGCTAAACGTTTTACACTAGAGGGCACTTTGCTTATTACCTTATATTTCTTGGAACAAGTGCACTATAAATTGTATGGAGTTTTCTGCAGTGTCTGAATTCCAGAAGTTTTTTGTACTTTTGTGTTTTGTTTCTGTTTTTGTTTGTTTGTTAAATTTAGATTTTACAATAATACATTAACATGAATGTCAATTTATAACAGTATAAATCTGAGATAATTTTACTGATGTTAAATTATAGGGAAAAAAAATAGGATAGATCTCCAATCTGAATTATTTTGTTGACTTTCAAGGTACAGAAACTGTTGAAACTGAACAATAATTTTAACCATTTTTGTGTTTATATTGCTATACTTTTATAAACTGTTCTGAAATTAAATAAACATGAAAGTATCACAAATATTTTGTAATTGAAAATTGAAAAAAAAAAAAAAGCAAAAACAGATTAACTTATATTTTGCAAATACAGTAGCCATTGTGCTCAGAAGATTGATTCCTGTCTATTCTATTGAGAGAAGACCATGACTGTCAAACATATGCAAGATGTTTTACTCGCCCTATTGTCTCCTGCAGAGACATGTATGTTGCTATCTATAGTATAACTATTCATGCTGTCAGCAAGTCATACGATATAACAATTTCATTATTACCATTTTGTATGCTGCCTTTTTACATACCACACACACACACACACACACATGTATATAAACTTCAATAACAAAGCTCAGACTCCTTTTTGGGGTAAGAATTATTTTAACAGTCTACTCTCCATATGATATCTCTTATATTTTTGAGAAAACAAAGATATGAGCATTGATCAACCGCAGGACCAAACAGAGGGCATCTTCTCTTGACGATGTAGAGTAGAAGTAGACAGAGAAACCTAAACCCACGGACACCACGACAGATTCTCCCTTTAATTTGGCAGTTCCACTCTTAAAAACATGAAAACTATACTGTTCTTCTCAGAGTCCACAGAAGACAAAACTGAAGAAAGATTCTTGCCTAGTTTCTATCATATTAAGTCATCCTCTCCTTATTCTCCCTCTTGTTCTGATACTGCCTTGTCATATCTGAGGCTACGTGTATAAACCTGAGGAGCTAATGATTCAATCCTATACCAAAGGAAGGACTTCCTGCAAAATTGGAGACACTTTCAGGGTTATGCAGTCTTCCATCTAAAGTCATTGTTGCCTGGCATACATGCCCTACGGCAAGGTTTTGACCTACTTGAGAACAGGCATTGTGCCATGCAAACAGATGGGCAAAAGCGTAGACAGTCAGGAGACCATGTTTGTACATCAAGCATGGATGATGAGGGCATGATTCTCAGCTGAGAACATTTAAATAATTGTTCATTCAGAGCTTATGCTTCTGTCACAGAAAGTAATGTGTCACCATTAATCAAGCTTGGAGTTCAATGCCCTTTAGGAAAGGCATTGTAATGTAAGGTGGATATAATCACCTAGACAGGATTCTGGGAATGATTGGTCTGCAGCCTAATTACAAAAATGGTTGAATTATAGTCCCACCCCTGCTACTAACTTCATAAAAGTAATCTTGAGCAATTCAGCCATACTGCTTCATTCCCTCTCCTCGACTTACCAGTATGAAATTATATACTATATAAGTGACATTATGTATGGATATAAGTAAATGTTTGCTTCAGTAATGATGTGGATTTTATTTTTCAAAGATTAAAACAGTTAATCTGTGAGCAGGAGTGGATAGAGCTGGAAATGTTTCCACTTTGTCTTTTACAATTTCACATGCTTCATTGATTTTCAACATGATCAGCATACAAAATATAGATGAGTGGGTATAACAAATGATTCCAGACTAATGCCAGCATTAATAATAGTCACTATTTATGTACTAATTTGTGCTAAAACAGTTTTGGACAAGAAGCAAATAGAAAAGACATATGTTGTGTACATATTTTTGCAAACCAGACACATACTAAGCAGCATATAAAAAAAAATAATATACTATACAGAAACAATTGGATGTATTAAATTTGGGCCTAAATGCTAAAGGCAATTGATAAGTTCTAGAAATAATGTGTGGGGTGTTATTAGAAAATAAAGCCCAAGTTTCTTTCCAATGCTTGTAGACATGCAACTCATAAGTCAAAACTAAGCCATATGCAAATAAGATCTAAGACTGAAGTCAAAATAAAAAGTACTAGTGATTTTGTACAATCAGTCTGTGAACTATTTCCTATGTCATTTTCATATGGTAGTTTGTTAGCAATGCCTGAAAGTTAAATCTACTTGGTTCACTAGTCTCCGTAGCTTGAATGGGACTATTTACAGAGAAGACATTGTGTAATGTGCTGCAAAGTTATTCAGGTATTTTAGCACACTTACAATCAATCAACTTTTAGAACTTCACACATGTACTATTTATTTTGTTTGATGCCAGTGAGATGCTGACAGAAGGGATATAATTAGCATAATAATATAATGTTCATTAGCAGTTAAATTTTAAGAAAATATACAGTACTGATTTTAAAGTAAGTGCTGTATGGTATATTTTAATATATGATATATACACATATATAAATATTATAATGTATATTAATACACTACATATATTATATTTAATATAACATGTCACACAGTCTCAGAACTGTTCTGAGAAACCAAGGTATCAACCAAGAGATCAGTAGCGCTGTCAATGTTTAGCTGAGTTTACCTAATTTCAGGGAAAGGAGTCATCCTTCAAATATATGACATGTATTTATTATCCAATTCACAGAGGTTTCAGTGCAACAAAGCAGCAATGAATTTTTATGATGATTAAAATGTCAAAGGAAAATCTAATCAGTCATACCGAGATTTTTCCCCAGATTGTAACAGCCACTTCTGTACTCTTACACTTCACCACTGATGACAGAGGAGGTCCAATACAGAGGGCATGCCATGATCTTTAATGTGTAGTTGATATAGTTAGGAGCCACTCTTAGAGCATCATTAAAAGTAAGGAACACAGGGAGCAGCACAGCTGCTGGAGCTCTTGGAAGATCACAGTTTTGGCACAAATAGGAATGTGGCCTTGCAAACTCTGCAAGCCATTAGAGGCAGCAAACTATTCCTCTTCCCCATCACCTTCAGCAGTGATGACATTTTTCTAAGGGCATTGCCCTGAGCACGTTTCCTGCTGAATGAGTTGTTCTTTTGTCTCTCCCTCCCTGAAGCACACAAAGCCCCTCTGCATTTACCTTCATATAATGTGGCTCTACTTCTCACAGTCTGTGTCTGTCTCTTATAGGCACCGCCTTGTTTTCTTTTTGTATCTATATGCAATTAAGAGGTAGGAATGAAAATCTAACTGCATTTTACTGTTTTAAATTCTGCATTCATCTGAGATGATTGGTTATAAAATATTTTGGTTTAGAAAGCAATGTAGTGATAATGCAAGTCCTTTACAATAAGAAAAGTGAGAAGTGTGTAAGGCATCATCAAAAATTTCTCAGCTGGGTATATTTTTTCTCTTTTTTAACATTGTTCTGTACTTATGTATGGCAATTTAATAATGACAGGAGTCTTCAAGTTGTTTCTTAATTATTGGTTTAGAAATATATATGTAATTGAAAAAAATATTTAATAAATAATCTTAACTTGTTTATAACAAATTATGTTTTTCCATGACTACTGTATATATTACTGAATATATAAGAAAGTATCTATTTATAAACCAAAGATCATACATTAAGAAGGAATATTTTTCATTTCTGTTAAATAAAAATAAACATACACAGGCTTCCACTGGGAAGTGGATAACCGGAAAAGTAATGATGATCAAAATTGATCCTGATACATAATATAAAGCATTCACATTCCTTTCTAAATGTACATTGAAATAAA
Organism: Anas platyrhynchos; assembly: GCF_047663525.1. NCBI lineage: Eukaryota > Metazoa > Chordata > Aves > Anseriformes > Anatidae > Anas > Anas platyrhynchos. The sequence goes on along the minus strand of NC_092587.1, from coordinate 52,672,043 downwards.
TATATTTTATTTTTAATAGAAATGTCAGTCAAGTCACTAGCTTGAATCACTATTATTACATCACTTTTATCACGCATCATTAGCAGCTTCATAGGGAGCATAGCTTTGGTTCATGTATGAGAACAAATGCCTCTCAAAGAAATTAAAAACTTCAAAATAACTAAGACATAATTACTTTTAACAATTAAGAATTATAACTGAAGCACACAAATCCAGCCTGTCATGTTGATTAAAAATTACCTTAAGTTTCAGTACACCCAGAAAAACTTGGAAAGCATCTGTGAAGTATCTCCTTCCCTTTTCCTGGATCAATACGATGACTTACAGTTTTTCTAAAACTTCTGTCATGTGGCTGATGAGCTAACATCCCAAACTCACTGCAGGAATTATTATATTCTATGTCCTTAGAGGATCTCCTGCACTGAGTATATCACACCAGCTTCTTACCTAAGAATGGTACTATTTGCTGAAAGAAAGGAGAGTGCCCCTATTATGCAGAATATTTTAGTCTGGACAGTTTAATAACTTAAGTATTCACGAAGTGTTCCCAATATTGAGCCTGATGTAGCTGACACATGCAACTGTGTATGCAGCTGGCCTAGAGTGATTACAAAAAAAAAAAAAAAGTATTATAGGTTATAAAAAGATCCCAAAGTTTGGGATTTCTAGACCTTCTTAACTATAAATATTTTATTACATGTTCCTACAAATACACTCAAACTCCATATCTACTGTATATAGCAAGTAAAGAGAATCCTATCACTCTTAGATGTTGCTGTTTATTCTTATTAATTACTTATTGGCAGAATCACAGAATATCCTGAGGGGGAAGGGACACACAAGCACCATTCAGTCCAACTCCTAGGTACGCACAGGACCACCCAAAATTCAGACCCTGTGTCTAAGATCGTTGTCCAAATGCTTCTTGAACTCCAGCAGCTCGGTGCCATGAGAACTGCCTTGGGGAGCCTGTCCCAGTGCCCAACCACCCTCTTGGTGTAGACCCTTTTCCTCCCACCCAGCCTGACTGTCCCCTGTCCCAGCTCCATGCCGTTCCCTCGGGTCCTGTTGCTGTCCCCAGAGAGCAGAGCTCAGCGCCTGCCCCTCCACTCCCCTCGTGAGGGAGCTGCAGGCCGCCATGAGGCCTCCCCTCAGCCTGCTCTGCTCTGGGCTGAACAAACCAAGGGACTTCAACCTCATATGACTTTCCTTGTAGACCCTTCTCCATCTTCATAGCCTGCCTTTGAATGTTAATAGTTTTATGTCCTTTTTATATTGTGGTACCCATAACAGTACTCAAGGTGAAGCCGCACCAGGGCAGAGCAGAGAAGGACACTTCCCTCACTCAGCTAGCAGTGCCATGCCTGATACACCCCAGGGTATAGTTGGCCCTTTGGGCTGCCATGGTCGTTATGAAAGTTTTAAGGTTCAAAAGATGAGCTGTTGATTTTTTATTTTTATTTTTTTTTTCCATCTTGACTGTATGAGACTAGTACTTGCTAATCCTTAAAACTCTTCTCCAGTATCTATAACTGAATTCCTTACTGAGTTGAAAAGGTTGTTACACAGTGAGGATTTTATACAATTAAGTTTTAACAAGGTGATAAGGAGACAAAACTTACTAACCGTTCTGATACCTTCCTAGTTGTATTCCACTAACACAAAAGATAAAAACAACAACAACAAACAGTTAATTCCCATGTATAACTAATACCTTCAATGGGCATCTCATCTTTCAATGAATTCCTGCAATGCCTGAATTTCTGAAAGATGGCTGCTCCACTTTGCTTGCACATTTTAATGCTATACACCACTGTATTTAGCTGTAATGATACAGCTAAATTTTTCTGTTTGGCACCAATAATATTTCATGGCACTCTTCAGTTGCTCAGGCTCTCTCCAGTTCTTACACACATAATGTCTCTTTCTCTTTGAGCTTTTTGAATACTACTGCAGAGAGGCATGCACAAAAATGCAATGTAAATATCCATGCTTCAGCTTCTTTGGTGTGCTTTGCTCTCCTGAATGATCAGAACCAGTGAATTCCTGTTTCTTTTAGGCGTCTTATTGCCTACAGGCATTTTAAAATGAGGTTAATATTTAATATTAAAAAGTCACGTTCTTCCTGACTACAGTTTTCAAAAACAATTTTGTTTAAGATCAGTCATCAAACTATTTCAGAGAGCAACCCCTGATCTGCAGATGATCTGAGTGCTGACAAGAACCTGCTTACACAGCAACTACAGCTTACATAATACGTGTGCCTCAACTAAGGAAACAAAAACAATTCTGAGCATAAGATTTCCTGAGTATACACTCAAAAAAAAAAAAAAAAGATTTTCACCTAACATGTTTTTTTTTTTTTGAACATTCATGCCATTTGATTTATCTGAGAAAACATTTATGAAAAGTATGAGACAGAAGAGTCATATTGAAAACAAAATTAATGTTTCCAGAATATTTTTGCTACATTTACCCAAACTGCAAAAATGCATTGCTCTGTTGATTTCCCTGACAGCTGGTGACAGCAGAGGCAGCTTCTGAAGTACAGGAGCTCCTTTTTGAAGGCACAGAAAGTTGTTACCATCCGCATTCAAGTATTTGTAATGTTTTCATGAAAGCTTTCATATGTTTTCATAACTATATTTTAATCTCTTTTAGATTTTAGAGGAATTTCCCTTTAGTTTCTAGCCAGTAGTATATGTAAAATAATTTCATTTACCTACAAATATTTAAAAGGGTTTACCACACATCGTGAGTTATAAAATGAAAAGTCTCATAGCTTTTAAAAGAAAAACAGATGAATAATACACAAGGAACATACTAATTATCCCAAATCCAGTGAATTTCCTTTAAAAATCGTGTAACTTTATAGAAAGCAGAAGGTAGGTTAATTATTTAACTCAATATCTTTCAACTTTGACTGGAAATGAGAAAATATACATAAAATACATAACCCTGTCAAATGCACAGTGTTTATGTGTGGTCCTTTTCCAGTGACAGAATACTCACAAGGAGCCACAGTTTTGCTGTGTGCTGGTAGCGTAACCCTTCCACAGAGTCCCCTGGAAGTGACACAACCAAAACAACTTACTACGTTCCTATCCTCTTGCCATTGTATGCAAATCAGTTTCTTCGCCACATCCTCTCTTCCAAATTTTCTCCTTTCATTTGCCTACCTCTTACCTCCTTTTTTCCTTCTACTGACATAAGAGCATCTGGCCATTAAAGAACTCCCTTAAAATGACAAGCTTGGATCCATACCCTGTCTCCAATAAAATAAATAGATAGACAGATAAATAAAAGATCCATGAGGGGGAATTAATCTGCAACAGAATGTCAGATGATTGAATCAGTGGTGCAAGGATAATCACGAAGAAGGGGAGAATTTGACAAGGCAGAAATTACCATTATCCCTTTGGACATGGGTTCACATAAGGGAATAGACTGATGAGCACAGTGGAGCTCATCGGCTTCTTGTGTTAGTATCGCAATGAAAAATCCATTCTTTCTCTTTGGCTGCAGGCTGTTTTCTCTGCATAACCTTCTCTAGTTGGTCAGTCAGAGATATTTCCTAATCCCTTTTCGAATTCCTTTTAGACTGAACTTCAACCAGCAGCTAAACTCCTCATACACCTCTGAAAAAAAAAAATTAGGTTACAGTAACAGCAGAAATGCCAGTAAAATTTAAAATAACCTTAGCAGTTCCTGTAATGTGAAGCACAGCTAGCAACTCATGAACTTTAAGCACATCTAGACTGCAGTGATTTATTTAAGGGAGATTATTCTCTTCCCATTCTTTCATTTCTCTCCTTCTTTCATACTGGGAGCTTAGAAGAGAGAACCAGGAACACTACTATTTCTCCAAAAGCAATCTTCAAGAGAGAACACTGCTCTCTTATAGCTGTTGCCTGGCTCTGCAGCAACATAAACACTTCAAATCGCAAAAGACAGTCCTTAATATATATGCTTATTTATAACATTTCTGTGGAGGACTATGAGTACAGTCATTGACAGATCTCATTTCTTATAAACTTGAAAAAAAAAACAAGCCTTTTATTTGCAAAGTATGTGTAAGTCAGCAAATGCCCAAGGTAATTTTTATTTGTATTTCAAAATATCATAATGAGTCCCAGAAGATTTATTTTATAGTTAAGTGTCTTTTACAATGCACAGATTGAGAGATGGTTGCAAAAAGAGATGCTTATTTAAGTTATAATGAGAACTTGTCTACACCATCACAACGCACATTCATACAGCAGAATAATTAAAGCTGAAGAGATAGCAAACAGAGAGCAATGTTTACGGATGAAGTTCACAAAGTGTACTTCACACTTTATAGTTGCAAGAAGTGTGCATTACATATATAGAGAATAGTGTTAATAGCCTGCTGCATAGGCAAAAACCTGATTTACAAGTGAGATTACTGTGAAGTTTTCAAACCCAGCTTTTGAACGCTTACTTGCAACTAAATAATCTCAGTTGATAAGAATGAAAAGACTTTGTTCAAGTGAGGAAAGTGAAATAAATTGTGAATGTATACCATATGCCACTGTGCGGATATAAGAAAAAAGACAGTAGTGCTCCAAAAAAAAAAGTATGTTTTTTTCTTTATCCACTTAAGTAGTTGTGATTTTTGCTTTTATTTATTTATTTATTTATTTTAATAAGTCTCTGAGTTATATTATTCTATTCAAAGATGTTGGTTTGCAAAACCAAAACTGTTTTATATGAACATAAATTTTCAAATTTACTTTACTTGAACTTTGAGAGGAAGTATCATTAAGTGCTTATTTGCTGAAATACTCCAGTAACATATTCTCAAACTAAGTACTTTTTTATTTTGAAAAAAAAAAAAAGTATTTAAAAAAGCATTTCAAGTGTGATAAATTCAAATATTTTAATTTTAAAATTTGGTGTTTTAATTGACCAAGGCTAAACTCAGGAATCTGAAAGAACATTTCTTTCCTATATAATTTTACTTCTTTAAACCAACCTCACGGATCTTTTTGGAAGCAGCAAGGTGTTAAAAAAAAAGAAGTTCAAAAACTAGATTTCCAATTTCATTCTAAATAATTGTTTTCAAAATTAGGGTTGCCTCACTGAGGACAGGGAACTATCACCATAAAATCATCTTACATAGGATTATTTTTGGTAACATTTGCAAAGAAGTATATTTATTTACCAGAAAACAATGTGTTTCCAATTATTTTAAATCAGTATAATGAATAAGTACCAGCTAGTTTGGGTGGAAGTTCAGGTGTGTGTGTGTAGAACACGCATGCTCTTTTCACAGTCTCTACTACTTTACTCCTTTAGTCTTTTAAAGAAGGAAGCACTAAATTTGGAAAAAAAAAAAAGTAGAAATCTGTATTTTAAGAATTTCAACTGCAGTTCAGAGTATTTACTGGGAAAAAAAAAAAAAAGTATGAGAAAAATATTGCTCCTCATTATCCTTTTAAAAATTGAAGGAAGATTGTTATAAACTGGAAAAGTATCACTTGCAAGTTAAAGCAGAAAAGTACTACCTGTTTACTCACACTAACTGTGATTTCAGAAAAAAAGCACATTAGAACATTATAAGGAATTTTGACATTTTATAACTGATGATATTCATGCTCAGGTGCAAAAACCATTGATTATGATAAAGTAAACATAAGACAGTAAAACAGATCTATTATCAGTATAAAAGGACAAGTAAAGTGCTGTACTAGCTTTGTACGATTAGTCCCAAATATGATGGTAAAATTGTTGGAAATATTCTTTCTGGTTCCTTTCAGAATCAAGACACAGACTTGAAAGATCAAGTTAATATGAAATGGCTAACTTAATACATTTTAGATCAGCTCCAAAACCATTTAATACATCATATTTAATTGCTATCTGAATATTTAGATTACTATTTTTTTAATGTTAATAGAAAATGAAGTCCTCACAGAGCAAAGTGCAGTTTCAGAAGGGGGAAGCTTATGTCCTATTTATTAAATAATTGTGTGTTTAAGTGGACACTCAGTTTTTCCTTTGATTATTACAATCATAATGCTAACAAGAAGAATTTCTGATGCAGCAATAATTTTAACAAATCTATAAAAGAAAAAATTGCATGCATATAAGTAGCAGATGATACTTTAAACATCAATCACCTTTGTGTCACTGTAAAAATGTAAACATCACCTGCTGTAACAAGCCAAAAATTTATTTTCTTTAAAATGCTTTGTATGTGTGCATAACTCATGTAATTTTATACCTGATTTAAAATCTCTGAATTTAAAACATTTAAAAACCCTAAATTACTACTTAAGAGTTTGCAAAATAAAATTTACTGAGGGAGGGAATATTTCAGACCCTAGATTTACAGAGATCACAGATGAGACTGAAAATGGATATTTTATAATAGAAACATTAATTTGTCAAATACCAGCCTATTTCATTTGGCCAAACAAAACAAGAATAATATGCAAAGTGCATTAAAACCTGTGGGGCAAAACACCTCATTTTACAATAGTCTTTGTAGGGAGCACATAGCTCCCACTCTCCTCTTTCGCTGTAAAATTTACAAAGAAATAAGCTTTTCCATTTCCCACCGAACACTGTCAAGTGTATAAATGTTTTAAAATAAAAAGCTTAAATATTATTATGTTAATAGTCGCTTTACATGGAAAATTCTTAAACAATGGTTAAATTACTGTAATGCAGATTTCTGTATGAAAACCTAATTTGGCCACTTTCTGGGTATAAGTCCAACTATCAGACCTAATAAAACACTGTCTCCTTGTCTCACACCTTTTATAAAATCGAGTCTAGAATAAAATGATAGTATCAGTTTCATTGAAGGCTTAGCACAGTAACAAGAATGATTACTTTTTAGTAATTTCTATAATCACGGTCCCTTCTTTTCTTCCTCAGATGCAATATTTTTATTCTCCTTTGTCTATTCTCTTTCTTTGATACATTTTTCAAGGAACAAAGAGGTAGTATAACAATGAGACAAAAGATTTTATTCTGTGTTATGATTGCTTTTTAACACTGTTTCAACAGTGCGACATGTTCACTGCAACATCCACAGAATTGAATATTCTGCTTTTTACCCAAATTGTCTCCTTAACTATCTGGAATTTCATGCTCCTAATGGCTAAAAATGCTGAAGTTCTGATGTTATATTTACCTGTGTGGAGGTAATAATACAAAACAGGCTGCACTTCAGACATATGAGGAGATAGTGGTTAAAACCATGTTGTCAACTATTTTACCTCATATAAAACTCTTCAATAACTTGTATTTATCCTCCTTTTTCAAACTACAATGGACTTATGTAGACATAATCACATTAAAAATGCCTTCTCAGTTCAAACAGTAACAAACAATATCCATTTTAGCATGCTTTTTTATCTGTAACTTCCAGCCTTATGTTTTTTCCAGTGGCAATTACTTTAAATATTGATCTGGTCTCCTCTCCTTTGCTTTTTTTTTTTTTTTTTTTTCTTTTTTCTTTTGATAGAAAACAAACAAACAAAAATCCCTACGATGGAACAAAAGAAAAGCAAATGACAAAACAATTCCTAGCCCCCCAAAAGTTGACAAAAATTCAGCTAGATTACTACGAAGTGTGGAACTGCATAAGATCAGCTTGTGCCAGAGAAGTCTGTCTCCTAGTGCCAATGAAGATGAACACTTTATATAATCCTTTTGTAAACTAACCAAGCTCGTGTAGGTTTTTTTTGTTTGTTTGTTATTTTCCATCTTGTAACATCTTTTAACATTGCCAGAATTACTAGGAAGTAGAAGAGTCCTTATTTGTTTTCACCCAGTTCTTTGCAGTTACTGACCATGTTAATAACCATAGGTACTTCAATTCATATTTTGCAAAGTCAGGCTTTACACAACCTAGAAAAATAAGACTCATTCTTGCCAGAAGAGTAGAAGCACCAATTCAGGGATCTCTCAAATAATCATTACCCATTCCAGCTGAAAAAGAATTCTCTGAAGGCTTCAAAAGCATAGAATGAAAAGATGCAGTACATTTCTTTGTAGCAACATTGCTGCTTGATGTCCAGTCTTATTCTCCCTTCCAATATGCCATCACATTTTGCCCCAACACATTTAGATCATGTTCTATGTTACTATGATATATTAAAAACTTATCATTCACATATCTAATTTGAATTGAAGCATGCAAGGATTTTCCTCACATTAGCAAAAGGTATAATGTTCAGAGACTTTATTTAGTAATTGCTCTATTTAAACTCCCATGGGTCTAGCCACATGCAAAGTATTGCTTTTCCTACAACTGGACTGTATTTAGGCAGAGGATGGCAGGGAAATTATATCTAGACTGTGGCATGTTTATCCTTGCCTCACAGTGAGTTTGTTGATAACTTGAGTAATTCAAGATGCGGCATTTAATTCACCATTTTAGCTGACAAGGTTACAGGGAGTTCCTTTGCAATCTCTTCACTCAGTAAACAAACACAAAATAGAGATTAGATTATGTTTCTGGTTTCTGTTGTCAGGACAGATAAAGTTGAATAGAATTCTATTTTTGAAGCATTCCTCTACTAAATTGCATATTCCAGAGGCAGGCTAGTGCTGCATTATTTCCTGATTGCCTTTTCCTCTTGTTTACTTCAGTCAAAAAGTGGCAGCTCTCTCTGTGGATGCTGTTACATGTAACGCAAAGCTACATGTAATGTAAGGTAAAGGATGAAAAAAAGGAATCCTTGTGCAGTTGACAACTGGCAATAGATAACAATACAAGGTATTTCACTATCAAGTAAATTACTGCTCTCACAGACTTTTCCAGACTAAGGAACAGCGTGAGGAACCATTTTCTCAAGTTCTTGGATGTCACCTGAGGTGAGAGTGAACCACATAAACAGGAAGATAATGTATGGGAGGAAAGGGTGATTGTCAGGAATAAACCAGTATCTTCATACATAGTTCTCCATTTCGAATGGGGATGTGACAGAAAAGTGGTTTGAGTGGAGGAAGCAGCAGGTTATCAACGAAAACCTGGCAGCTGTGTGGTAGACTGAGCAAACATCACATACCTAAACAAATAGAAAGAGATTCCCTTGAATATGTAATGGGAAAACGGACAAGCTGGGTCTTACTACCATGTGCTTTGATGATGCCATAGATCAATATAACAGTCATATGACGGACCATTTTCACTTATTGCCTGTTTTTATTGTGATTGATACAACTTCGCAGAATTGAGAAACTATTTTTGGTAGATACGGATGAATGCGTGTAGTAACCCCACATTCTTTTAGTAGGAAATCACAATAAAAAATGATTAAGCACTACTTTTCTAATATACCACCAGTGAAATAGTGGATGGGAAGATATTTGGTTCAGACTACACTGAAACTAATCTGCTAGATTTTTTCATCCAAAGGTGAGAATCCAGATATTTCACTTTTAATGATTTAAAAATATTTACTTTGACTCAAAGCAAAACTTTTTCTTTTTTTTTTTTTTTTCTCTCATTTGAATCAATATGGGGCCAATGCTGATTATGAATTAGGCAGGCAAATTTTTAAGAATTAAGAATTCTGTCCTTTTGTTTATTTATATGAGTGTAATCACAAAATAAATGGTTTCTGTGATTCCTACTTTATTTAAGCTTTGTTACATGGCCGTTTTGAATTTCAGAGACAAATGTTAAATGTACTCACTATACCTCATATTGCAAACACGTGATAAGACTAATTAATATTTATGGAATGAAGATATTTAACTGGATAGCTAACTGCAGTGGACATTTTATATAGAACTCTTCATTTTAAACATCCTTGTGTAATCTTAAAACAAACAGACTGTCTGTTCCTCTCTGATGGAAGCTTGTTAGTCTGGACACATACACCTGGACCTACCCTTCACACCACTATGAGATAAGGTGTTTCTGTGTGAAACTGGTGAGGACCGTTGTAGCAGCAAAGAAAGCACAAGATGAGGCCTATGCTTGCTAATGAACATTAATTAGAAACAATTTGTTTATAATCAGGGATTTTATAGCCTGTTCTAAGTACTTAGTACTTAGTCTTACTGTGGTGGCTCTTTTCAGGAATTTCACCAGGTAAAATCCTTTGAATGCATGTTATATCTGAATATCTGTGGTATCTTCACATGTGTACACTGAAGAAAAACTAATTCTGTGTGGTACTGACTTCTACTACACCACATTTTTTATTGTGCTCTCTGCTGGAAAGATCACACAGCAGTGTACAGACATTTGATGGGCAGAGCTAGACTTGGTGCACGGTGGTGATTTTCAGTAAAAACTAATTTTAGGTACTTTTCAAATGGCATGTCGAAGTCCATCTCAAAACATTTTGAGTAAGAACTCCTGATGGTGTACAAGGTCTGAGGTCTAGGCTGTGACTCCAACTGTTTTTCATCTTCTTACACCTGCCACCTGTGAGATCTGTAGTTGTGTCTTACAGGAAGTATCAGAAACCTTTTGAAAGCACAGTAGCTAACAGAGGAACAGTAGATAATAGAGATTCAAAGAGGGATTTTGGAGCTAGCTGTAATGAAACATATTTAATATCTGGATATAGCACTTCTCCTTTCCTAAAAAAAAAATAATCCTTAAGGGATTCAGAATACTAAGCTTGTAGAATGGGTGCAGGTATACCTGCACTCAAAGATACAAAAGGTGTGCCCTTTATTTGATACTTAAAAAAAAAAAAAAGGCACAAAAAGTGAAGGGGCATGTAAATAGTAGAAAATAGCTTGCAAGTAGAAAAGAAGTACGATATATTGCAAAACATGAGAAACATGATACTTGAAGACACTGTTGTGCTTGAAGGATCATTCTTTCTAGGTCAGATCATTGACCTATTGCATTTATTACCCAGTTAACCTAGATATAGGGGAATAACACAATTATATTGATTCCTGAAACCAGAAAATGCAACCCAAGAAGCGATTTAGACTTAACCTGAATTAAACTGGAAGAAAAACCAGTAAGAGCTTAAAAGCATTTAAGCTACTGTTTGAAATTCAAAAACTACTTGAGAAAATGAGACTAGTACGCTTTTCATGGTGAAAGCAAGCACCTTCTTAAGAACATGTACAAATATTTCTTCTTATTTTAGAAAAGTATTCTTTGAGATGGTAGACTGTAGTAGTCAGTGTATAGAGAAAAACAAAACAAAACAAACAAACAAATAAACTGAAATGTCTGACCAAAGGAAATTTAAAGTTGAGGTTGGAGATTGAAAAAAAAACATAAGCCTTTTGAGGGTTAGTACTGACATTTATAACTATTTCCTTTTAAATATTTCCTACTTACGATACTGTAAGAGTATAGGCTTTCATTACAGTATGTTTTTCTGGGTGGAGATGGAGGAAAAGGAGTTGAGGTGTCCAAAGCTTTCTGCCAGCAGATTTGAGCTTGCTCACCCTACGTAAACTGGAACAATCCCGGCTGGGAGAGAGTTCATGTATCCCGATTTCAGACAAAGAAAATGAACTGTAAGCCTGAACTGGGTCCCAAGCTACTGTCCTTGATGCCACTGTCCTCTGGAGAAAGGGTTATTGCAATAGGAGTCATTGCATTGCCCAGATCACACAGCAGTCAGTGTGACCAAATCACAGCAGTCAGTGAGCATGGATGGTTGGGGAAGAGGCACCATGTCGCCCAGAGAGTAACTCTGAAATTCCGTATCTACAGCCATATTGCTGGAGATGGAGTCCTTTAGCCATCCTTGAATCATAGATGGAGGAGCCCTGGGGAAGAAACCGCTTCAAGCAGGTAACACTGTTCATGTGACAGTACCGTAACAGCCAACTTCTGGCCCTGCATCTCCTCAAAGTGACAGATGCCATCTCACCCTTCAAACTCATTATTATGTGGATGTCGACAGGTGGTTTAAAATGACATAAAGGAGCAGCAGAAGGAACTGGTACAAGTAAAGGGGAAAAGTAATAGTGGAGCTGGGAGCCAACAAGTTTATACTAATGACTCAATCTCCTTGTTTGGAGGTTAATTGTCCAGTACAGGCTTGCAGACACTCATTTAAAATAAGGTGTTTTATGGCATTCCCCATCCTCTCAGGCTATCAAGCCCTGCAAGTACCCTTCATGTTTTTGAGAATTCAGTTTATTTCACAGCATGTTTTAGGCTCATCTGTTTCTTTTAAAGATGATAACGTATTATATTGACATTGGAAAGTGAATTGTTAAGCTTCAGATACAATAGGGATGGATAACTGGGAACAGTAACACTGATGCTAAAAATTTTTATAGGGGAAAAAGGAAAAAAAAGTTCTCTAAGTGCAAAGCAAATAAAAGTTTATATGAATGCTTACATGAACAGCAAAATGATTTAAATATATATTTTTTATGCCAACCAAACAGGGAATGTTGTTAAACCAAAATACAACAGAAAGCCATTTGTGATATTGATTTGATATGACATACACATAAGTGTATAAACAGGAAAAAAAAAGTTTATATTTTAATTATTAGAAGTTCAGCCATTTATAGTATCATGCTGGTAAAAGAAGAGGACAAAAGCATGGCTATAGATATAGCTTATCTAAATATGCGTTATAAATGTCTCAAATATTCATTTAGAAAAATAGACAAATGAAGTGTAGCCCAGACACTTTTTTTATATATATTATTTAGCACAATCAAAAAGACAGTAAAAAGAAAAGTCACTTTTTATTTTTCAGAATATACTTTACTACATTTATAGTATGTGTACACACTAGATAATAATTATTTAAAAATATTTCCATACATTATCAGGGTATACGTATTTTAAAATAACAGTGTCACACACAGACATAGAACCCTACAAAAGCTATCAGAATTTCACAGTTTGTACGTGAATGTCTACTTAGTTTTTTGTAACATACCTTTGGCTCTGCAATAAGAGAGTTTTGTAATGAACACAAACTTTTATCTTAGAAATTTAATTTTCACATAATTTTACATTAAGCATCTATTACTTTGATGTTACAGAAAATGTAGAAATTTCTTCTCTAGCCCATCCAATTCCTGACCAAGTAACATCAACTTATGGTATGATGCAACATTGACAGCACATTTCACAGGTCTCCCACAGAAACAAGACACGTAGCAACAGCCACCTCCTAGCCACCACAGGCAGGTACCTCACATTCATGAGCACTTTCTGAGACCTTCTTAAGGCCTTCTACATAAGTACTGAGGTAAATACTACACTGAGGTAAATACCACTGTGTATATAAAGCAAGCTGGATTACAGTTGAAGTTGTGGTAGTGTACTGATTGCTTGGACAAACCTGTTGAAGACAACCATTCAAACCAATAATAAATTTTCTTATCTAATTTAAAAGGAAAATGAATGTAGGAAGGCTACCAAAACAAACACGAGTCTTTTCATGAAAAATATAATGATGCAATAGATCAATCCATATAATACAATCTAGTAAAATAGCAAGTAAAATTACTGAGTGTCTCATGTTGAAACACAGGACATACCAAAGTAATACAACAGTGAAAATATTGCTGTGTTTCAGTCATAATGGTGTTTCAACATCACTCACAACTACATAATTGCAGGTACGTTTTCCTGAACTCAAGTAGTATAAATGCATAGAGCAATCACATCCTGAAGTAACTTGCTTAATGAAGCACCAATTTCCAAGAAAAAAATACAGCACTAAAAAATCCCTAATCATGTGCAATTCTTAGTAATGTCTCACAATAGCTTGGCTGTGTACTTATTAGTTATGATGAACAGGAAAAAAATGTCTATTTTGAAGAAAACAGCATGGCTTTCACAGAGGTAGCCTAAACATTATATGTTATTTAAAAAAAACAAATAAACAAAAAAGCACGGGAAATGTAACTTTAAATACAACCTCATCCCAAATTGAAAATAAAAACTAAGCACTAGCTACAGAAAAACATTGCCCTTAAGCATCCTGTCTTTGACACATCTTTGATGAAAGAAAGACATGTCTTTGAAGAAAGCAGTGCAGTCTTGGTAGAGCCACATATCTTATCTATCCTGTTAGAAAGAGTTGACCTTTACAAGGAACCTCTCCACCTACTTGGTAAAAATAACACTACTTCATTTTGGTAGACCTGAAGGAGAGGTTCAACTCGCTGCCAGCAGTTCCTGCCTCATCACCTGTCATAGAAACCCAGAAGTAACCTTCTGGGTACCACTAGACAGTGGCTCACCACATCCCAGGAACATCTGCTGACAACAAGTTTGTGAAATAGATGTATTTTAGCCACTGTAAACTGGTAACCGACAGCTGACTTGTGCCATAACAGCACAGCTACACATTCCAGATCTTTCACAGAGTCTTCTGAAATCTCTAACCTGGACTTCACAGACTCATGGCAAGCTCTCAAAACTCAGTTTTAGGAGTTGTCAATTCCCTCAACATATATGAGCTGTTGAGTAATATATTCTTCCAGCGAAGGAAATGCCAAGCCAGGACCATCCCTGTTTTGAGAATGAAAAGGAAGAAAATTTCCTGGCAACTTGTGCCAAGGAAGGAAGTCAACCACCCAGTACCTCTCTCACAGGACCCATCTGAGCACTTATGAAGCAAGGAAGCCACACAGCTCCTGGCACTGCTTAACTGCACATCACCAAGAGACCAGTTTGGTGAACAGCTTATTGGGAAATGAGGTAGTCTGCCTTTTCCATTAAAGGGCTGTCTGATCATCCAAGAGGAATTTCCTTTCAGTGCCAAAAAGTCGCTTTCCTCAAGAGGAAAAAAAAAATCATCCAACACACAACAAACACTCTGCAAAGAAGTAGACTGGTGGGGTCACTGTTATAAGGCAACTTGAACAGGCATAGATGAAGAAGCTTGGAAGACTTGGCAAAATCTTCACTTCCAGGAACAATAATTTTAAATGATTCATATGCATCCCATTAGAGTCTATTTACTTTTCATTCATATTATATGAAAGTAGTTGTGAGTAATCTGGTACTTGTTTACATTGTACAACATTGGAAATCAGAGGCATCAATACAGTGCTTACCTTAGCCAAAAAGTGACAGAACTTGAAAGTAAACATTTGAAACAACTCCTCCTTTCATTTGGACCTCTTTTTAATGGCAACAATTAATGTATGTATGTAGGTCTAGGTCTAATTTTATGCCTTTGGCAAGATCATTTAATCCATCCCTTTATTTTGCTTTAAGCAGCAGAATAACTAAATGTTTTAAACTGCAGAAAAAGTCTCTGTTAGTCTTAGCTCACCAAGATAGTTTGGAGATATAAAACAGTTTTTGTTTTATATTTTTTAAATGAGCCTTAGTAGCTCCTGACATACAGGAGCAAAGCATTTTCTTAAAATGAAACAGATGAAATAGTGGGGGGAAAAAAAATCAAAGTATTAAATTTACGTAATTTTTATTCAATATATAATTCCCAATAATCAATAATTTGTTTAATAATATACGTGACAAACAATATCCAACCATCTCTAATTATAATGCTCTTTACCCCCTCCCTAATTCTTCTCATTTTCATAAGTTTGGGAGAAATTAGTATCTGTTGTTACATGACTTTTCAACAAAATGTGTTTTGTTTTTTTTTTTTAAAGTGTGTGGTGAAAATCCTTTTAGAGGTTTTATAGTTAATAATTCCAAAGTAGAGCAAGGCAGAAGAATCTTGCTTCCCACTGATTAAAAAAAAACAAACAAAAAATAACAAACACTTGCCCCCCTCCTTAAGTGGTTTATATGGGAATATATCCAGCTGAACACCAGAAGCCTCAGGAAGAGCTGTTAGATATCTGCTAAGTATCATCCTCACTTTCTCATATCACTAGTAGGAAGAAATGGCATTTGAAATTCTGCAAAACCATCTACCAAGATACATCCAATTATCTTTAAGGACTTTATATAGTTGCTTTTATAGTGAAATGGTAGAAAAATATCATTAATTCCCTTTGTGAAATGGCTATGGCCTAGGTCCCCTCGAAGACAGCTTGGGTAGGACATTTAACCCAGTCTTCAGGTAGTATTTACTCCCAGTTATCTCTCAGCCAAGACTTCTTGCTTCTCTTGTCTCATTAAAATATCTCAAATACGATTGAATGCTGACATTTGGTACCCAGAAGAAAAAAATATGAACATACACCAAATTAAAGAAGAAAATATTAACCATTGCAAAAACAAAGCCTGAAGAAGGAATAATAAAGAATTAAAACCTGTTTTGCTTCTATTTGAAACAAACCTGTCCACTTAAGTGTGGTTTTATGTCCTCTGAATTCACAAAAACTGGAGGTTTATATGCTCCCCTTTACAGGTGTGTGAACTGTATGACAGGTGGAGGAGAGAGTAGGTCATGATCCTAACTGTGCTTTGAGTAAGATCACAACAGGTTCAGATTATTTCTTAGAGATGGCACTTTCTAAAGACTGATCATTTCTCCCCCTAAAAATGTAAATAACACAGGTAGGAGTAAGAATCTTAAGTGTTCAGGATCAGGTTGTTTCCTTCCTGAAAAATAAGCTCAAGACTTACATACCTACTCCACATCTGCCTTCTTCTTGTAAGGACCTTCCATTCACAGCAAAAATACTACATTTACCAGTGGGAAGAGTAACATTACATGTGATGGAAAATAAACAAATATATTCAGAAGTAGACAACTTCTTAAGAAATACTACCCTTGCTTTTAAACTTTTAACATAAATTCCTGACATACCTTAAAATTTCTTCTTCCAATAAGTAATGCCAATTAACCAATTGGCATTAATTGGAACCAATTAACTTTTATGAGCTTTTGCTTCACATTATCCTACTGCTTCAGTGAAACACTTCTCAGAAATTAAGAGTCACAAATGTTCAAAGGATCTTAAACTTACTATACTCCCAGGACTTGATTTTTCTACTTCTTTGGGAATTTTAAGCTGCATTTTCTAAAAGTCACTGGCATTACACAAGGAGAATATAACGTGGGGCTGAGGAGGGTGCAGGAAGCAATCCACTTCAGTCACGTACCTTAGATCCTCAGAATGTTTTTTGTTTGTTTGTTTTGTTTTTAAAGAATGGTCTTTGTAACAAAGTTCTCTTCTAGACAGGAACATGTTTTATACTGACTAGGCATAACAACAACAAAAAGTATTTCAGAGGTACTTGTTTTTTTTTTTTAAAAAAAGCTAGATTTTGCCCAAATCCATGCACATATCACAGTGTGTTGAATTTATATGGCAGGGTTTTGGTACCGGGGAGGCTGCAAGGGTGGCCTCTGTGGGAAGAGCCCAGGAGCTGCCCCATGTCAGATCAGAGCTAGCTCCAACCAGCCCCAAAAGGGACCTGTTCCTGGACACAGCTAAGCTGATGAGTGATGCTGGCTGAATCTCTGTGATAGCATGTATAAGAAAGGATAAGTCTGCTGCAGCATCTGGGAGAAAGGAGTGAGAAAACATAGAGAAAAGCAGCCCTGCAGACACTAAGGTCAATGCAGAAACAGGTCAGGAAGTGCTCCAACTGCCAGAGCTGAAGTTCACCTGCAGACCAGGGAGAGCCCCTGCAGGAGCAGTCTCCAGGTCCTCCCCTCTAGAACATAAGCTAATCATTGTACTTCTATGTCTGTATCATTTTAACCTCTATTTCATTAAAAAGTAGGATCAGGCCTTAAAAAAAAGTTAGTATCTGCAGAATTATACTTTTTATAATAAACGTAGTCATGATTAGTTAGAACATGTCTAATAGCCAACATCAATGTTAACATTAGAGAAGTGCAATTCCCTTCCTCAATCCAAAAGCTATCAGTTAGGCTAATCTCTTATTCAGGCGTCCCTTGCATACTTGGTCTAAGCCATTTGCATTTTTGATGAATGTATTTATGTCATTACTTCCAAATGTATCACCCTCTTGTACTAGTGCTTGCTAAGTGGAACCACATACATCCAGTCTGTACACATTTGCTGTGTACAGTGATAATTTACATTCTCTTTAGTCAAGCAGGACTACATGGAAAATATTTTATGCCAAACTTGCCTTTTTTGACTACCAGTCCAGCAACTTGCAGACTAGAGATCATAAGTTTTTGACAGACGCTTCACTCATACAAGCATGTTTTTCTACCTTGGGAAAACATGACAATTTACAGAAAGTTTTTCATTTTAATAGCACTTTTAATTATAGTCTATGTATGTGATGAAAGATAATGAGGGATCTATCTTCTTATGTTTATATGAAAAAACATATTGCAGCCTTCAGACACTGTACAGAAGAGTTTTTATTAGTGATCCTTTTAACTCCGGTGCAGTGATCAATATTCTATTTCATAACTATTTACAAAAGTAAGGTCACAGATCTTTAGAAATAAACAAAACCACTACCTATGCTTGTGTCAAGGAAGGGCCATAACTAAAGTGAATAATTAAGGAAGCTATGCCTAGTGTTAAATCACTAAATTGTGAGAAAATATTTTTTTATTCCTACAGCATCTTGCTTCAGATATGGATAGAAGTATGTTTATTCCAGATTTCCATTTTAAAAGTATCTATAGGATTCATTATATAACTGTCACTATGTGGCTTTTAGTATATAACAGTTTTTATTAATAGATATTACTGCCCTGAAGAACAGTAAGGAATTGACTATCTTTCTGTACATACATCAAATGAAGTCAAGCTACATGAACTGCTTTTATTACAAATGACAGTATCAATTTATATGTCCCAATAACAGAAGATAGCTTTGTATTTCTTGACAGACATAAATAAATACACATTTCTGCCAGCTGGTCTTGCTAATAATTCTTTTTTCTCTCACTCTGTGTAAATCCCAAAAAACATGAAGAATTTTGTTTGATTATTCGTTGCTGTTTGTCTGTCTTCTATAATGTACTTTCTTTTTTGGTGGGTATGAACATCAGTACTAAGATATTTCAGTGCATTATGTCTACTTAATTTTTATTACTCACATTTTTGGACAAGTAAAACTGGAGGCAATCCATTCTTATTCTATGTAAATAGACAAATAAATCTGATAAAAATTACAAAATGCAGATGAGTAATAACTCACATACTCTAATTAATTATACTCAGTCAAGAAGTTACTTGGAGACTTTCCCCTTGCTCTATTGAGATTTATTTATTTATTTATTTATTTTAAGGAAAACAGATCTGATTACTGCCTGTTTTAAAACACTATTTAATAGCTGGCCAGCTGGCCCATATAATGTATCTGAACTGTCTTTCTTCTGCACCATGGAAGGTTGATGACAAAGTTCCCATATCTTTCATTTGCATTTGGCCTGTCTTCTGGTATTCAAATGAGTGTTGCTTGCAGATACTAAGAATGGTGAATAAATCCATGTTTATATTTGACAGTATTTGAATAGACTAAGGTATTCAGTGATGAGGATGGAGAATTAAAAAAAGTCTAGAGTCTCTACTTCCCAACCTCAGATTAGCAATGTGAGCACCACCAGCTTGCACTGAGGGCATCTGGTGCCTTCAGTGGCTCGAGAAACAGAAGTCAATCTCACTGTGTCATTACCACTGCTTCTGAGAAGCCTGAGGGATGAGAGAGTCAATATCATTGCATGTTCCTAGGTTTGCGCTGCCTCAGTGCTCATAATGTTTTTTGGCTCATCTAAGTTACAGCAGCAAACACTATGCTCCCTTAGGTAGCAGAGCTGTCCAGAACTGAAGTACAACAGTTCACAATCCCCATCTTTCCCACTCCTGTTGCTTTTCTCTACATTACTGCCAAAATTACTAAGGCAAAGGAATATTCCACTGGGCCCACTCTGTAGATAAGTTTTTTACAACTCCAAAAGATAAGTGACAGATAAGTGTATTAGTGAAAATAAAATGATAACAGAAAGCGTGAGCTTAATTTAAACCTATGGCCAAACTGATGAAATGCTAATTTGTGTTCTCTGATAGACTGGATTCTGTGCTCATTCAGACTGCCTGTTCTTGTGAGCACATCACAGAAATGTGACAGGTTGTTCAAAAGAGATCTTGGATCAGGTTCTAATGCAGACCACTATACACACAATTCAACTAAACTTTGTATCAAATCTGGCATCTAAATCTCAGCAAGTTTCATCACTACCTGGCACAGTTTATAGAACAGTTCAGCTTTGAAAAGTTGCATGCTATTTAATTCAGAATACAGAAGTGTTTACAGAAACAGAACACCCAGCAGCTTTTAATGTTTAATTCTCTTTGTTGCTCTGCTTAATCATTTCTCTCTCGCAATCACACAATAGCATAAGAAACTGATTTGTGAATACAATTTCTCCTTCCTTTTATAAAAATGAACATTGACATCTACAAGCATATGAGCAGCCCAGAAAACACACACACACACACAAACACATATTTATGGACTGTCATTAGGCTACGTCTCCTTCACTCTGAGCTGTAATTAAGGGATATATCAGATATAACGACCCATTACCATCTGTGTGAAGAACTAGGAATTTAGCTCTGGTTTTGCTTCTCTACATAAGGGTAGAATTTGTATATGCAAATATTCCCCTTCATCTTTCTAGTATCCATGAGAAAAACACAGACCAGAAGGGAAGTCTGTGCCATTTAACCAGAAATGATTCAGATATCTAAATAATAACAATAATAAGAATTATTAAACAAACAAGCAAGCAAACAAACAAACAACAACAACAACAACAAATGGAGAGAAAGGTTAAATGCTCTAAAGTCAGGAGAAACTTCTTCTTGAAACCCTAACCATTTCCTGGAAGCATATTCAAATAAACACAATTGTCAGTTAAGACTTCCTGCAATTTTTAGATGTTTGATGGTGAGAAGTGTCTTAAAGACATTGTGAAATTACCCATTGTTAAAGAAGATATCAGGTCCCTAATATCAGGTATCGCATTGAAGATTGAATGCAACTGAAACTAATCCCATTAAACTGAGCTAGAGTAGCGTAACAGAGACTACTTATACTATGGGGTTGGAGGGATGGACATGACTGAAACCATCATTTCATTTATTCTGTACACCTAAGCTTGAAAGTAGTTGCTTGATTTATTGCACATTTCTCTTCTGAAAGGAATGACATTTCTTGACCTCTCTCTTAAATTACAGTACTAGTAAAATTGCAACCTGAATTCCTAACTGGGATTCTACTGGGAGTTCAATGGGGGTTTCACCAATAAGCATACCATGATAGAAAACTCTGCTTACTTGTAGCATTCTGTACTCCACATCTTGAGTTTCATCTGAAATTGCTTCTCACTTGTGAAAGGAATCCCTCACTAGTGTCTGTTATTTTACTACTTCATTTCAAATCTACTCATAAAATCCTGTTTTGTTGCAACAAGCATAAAAACTTGTGCAAGAGGTGATGACACCTGCATTACCTTTGCAATCAATATTGTCTTCTCCTAATCAATACTGTCAATTTAAATTTCTCTTGCTTCTTTAGTCCATTGTCCCATCTTAGCATCAAGTCTTGGTTATAGAAATCATCTCCCTGTTCACTGTAAAGCATCAAGAAGATATTAGCATTATCTCCAAATTTCACAGCAAATATGTGTTTTTTTTTTTTTTCAAAAACACTTCACAGAAGACAATGAACTAGCATTATTAAGGATGGGTTTTAAAATGTTTTAAAAAGATTCTCAGGTTGAAAATTTGAAGATAATGCTTTATATATCTACCATTATGAGTTAGATTCCCTGGTGCAAGTCCCTTTGTGAACAATTCATAACAGCTGTGCAAGTATCAGCTACCTCAATACAGGCATAGAAAATTGAAAGTTACCAAACAGAAAGTTGCGAAATAGATGAAAGTATCATCTCTTCTCTGAAATTGTTACTTTCCAACAAATTCTAACCTACATACATTAATATTATCAACTCAGCTGGTTACAGTTCCAAGTGATTCTTTAGTTTCAAGAAGAGAAAGCTGAGGGGGAACATAGTGATGTGCATGACTATCGAACAGGAGTGTATAAAGAAGATGGAACCGAACTCAGAAATGTGCACTGAATGGAAAAGAGGCAATGAGCACAAAGTGGAATACAAGAATTTCTGCTTAAAAATAAGGAAAACAAAAAACAAGCAAGCAAACAAACAAAAAAACCTAACACTTCAGTGTATTGGTGATTGAGTGCTGGAACAATTTGCCATCAGAGCTTGAGGAGCCTCCAACTCTGAAGACATCAAAACCCAACAGGACATGCCCCTGAACAACCAGTTAGCTTAGTCCAAAGCTAACCCTGCTTTGAAGGGGGATTGGACTAGGTAGTCTCTGTAGGTCCATTCTGTCCTCAAATATTCCATAATTTTGTATACAAGGATCAAAATGAATTTATTCTTTAACCATACCAGACTTTAGTTTTATGAAAAAGTAATGTCAGGAATAGAATAAACTAAAAAATAAAATAAACAAACAAAACAAAACAACAACAAACAACAACAAAAGTGTGATCACTGAAAGTTGGTTTTTAGAAGACTAAAAATTCTCATCCTACAATCGTGTTCTACAGCAAAGTGAAAACTACCGATTTTATAAATGCTTTTATTTTCTATAAAACCTTTTAACAGCAAAAACATGCAGGGAAAGGAAATAAAGACAGACTTTTATGCTGAAGTAAATAAAATTCACCTTCAAGTGCTATGATCTACTTTAAGTATGAAAGAATTACTGCAATCAATTTCAGGGGAGGAATATACCACCACACAAAGTACTCAAGTCACAGTGGAGCCAAACACTACCAGTTTCCATTTTATTCTCTTCCTGAAATGGAATAATGTACAATGCTGAAAGGTTCATCACAGTAATGGATGAATATATAAAAACTCTTCCAGGCATGTTACTGGTGAACGGAAGAGGCACAGGTATAGAGGAAAGCTTAGACGCACTTCAGTGGCGTTGCAGCTGTGACTGAGGATCAGACTAACATCTGCAGTATCACAAAGACTGAATTCTTTCTGAACAGCCTCTCACTAATGGGCTGCTTTTTAAAATTTATTTATTTATTTAGGTGGTCACACATTAAAAAAATCACAATGATGCAGCTATTCCAACTGCTTCCTCAAAGTAATTGCTTACACAAACGGAAGCCACCTGACTTCAACAACTCTTTTGTGTTTAAGATGGCTAAAAAATCCTCAGAAGAATTTTCCCTGCCTAATTTGCAGTCTATTCCACATTAAGACTATTATATTTAACACAGTAAGAAGGCAGATATTACATCAGCCTGTTCAAGTCCAAGCATATGGTCAAGCAAAACTGACATTAACATCAACATGTTCTTACAATGTGATAAATATTATACAGTCATTGCATTTTCCTGACAAAGTGTAAGAGGCAGATCTATCTGCAGAACATGCACCCTA
Organism: Anas platyrhynchos; assembly: GCF_047663525.1. Lineage (NCBI taxonomy): Eukaryota > Metazoa > Chordata > Aves > Anseriformes > Anatidae > Anas > Anas platyrhynchos. The sequence continues at coordinate 52,648,731 of NC_092587.1, read as the reverse complement.
AAGTGCCAATTAAAGACTGAGAAATACAGTAAACATTCAACTCACATAAATACATTTTTAAAAAGTGACATTCTTTCCATGGAAGAAACTCAGTCATGTTTACAAATAACACAAATGAACAACGCCAGTTATATTCTGAACCTCCTTCTTTCTCTTCCCCTCTATAGAAGAACTTTTTCTACAGAAAATAGAGAAATTTTCTATATTCCAGCATTCACCAGTGAAGAGCACTGTCACATAAACCCCCTCATACCATAAAAATGAACTGACAGTAGTAACATTAAGTACTGATACACTTCCATTTTGTATGCCATTTGACAGGGCTTGCCCTTGTTTTATTGCCTTCCTGTTCCTGGTAGGAAGAGACAGGCCTAAGGCAAAATTTTAAAATCACATAATAAGTAGAAGCAGAGAAGAAAAGAAAGGTATAAGTAGCCTTAAGTAGTTCAGAAGAGTGCTCTTAAAATTCTGTGTTCTCATTGAAACAAATTTGTATGTTTACTCTTTATGTGAACTTCACAGAAGAATTTGTGTATCTAACAATTTTATATGGATTATTAATTGTATATAGATAATGTTTTAACATTATTTTCAGAAGACTACAATTGAAGAAGTTAGGCAGGTAAGAAGCATCATGAAAAATTAATTAAGAAAAAGAAATCTTAATTAATAAAGATAATTTCTCATGAAAAGTAGATTCTTAACGGGAACTCTTAAATAGGGAGCAAAAGGATAGCAGGACATACACTCTTCCCGATTCCCAACTTACAACGTGGTCCCCAACCATGACCATCAGGACATAAAATCCAGATCAGCTGGAAAGGAACCATCTTAGAGAATACAAACAGCTACTCAGAGCTTTTAGTCTAACATCCTTCATTCACCCACTGGTGATGATGAGAAGAAAGAGTAAGAGCTGAGACTCTGAAGAAGTTAAGGCTGATTCCAATTGATCAAGTAAATTTTAATTGATAAGTATTATTCAGAATTACAAAGGAAAAAAAAAAGCATGAGGTGGGAGTGTGTAACCATTTCTGTAAAAACAAAACCCAAACCTCACACTTTCATAGCTAGTCTGTTATTACTTACCAAGTCCCTACTGTATACACAGAATTTGAGGGTAATTTACCATTGCTTTAAGAAATCCTGTTTTATGTTATAAACAGTATCTGTCTATTGTGCTTGATGATCTTAAGGGTCTTTTTCAACCTAAGTGATCCTATGAGCAAATGTAAGATACAGAACAATTCAATTGAAGGGGTGGGAAGAGTCACATCTGATAAAATTACAAATCTGCCAAGAATTGATAGGGATAAAAGGGATTGATGTGGTTTCCAATTCATAATTAAACATACTTTTTTCAAGAATATGACAAAGATCAAGAATTTCTGTAAAACAGTAATTTGCAACTGCAGAGGAGGGACAGCTAGTTCTTAAAAATATCCACACTTAAAGCATCAAAATCAGTGCAAGCAGTGGAGCTGCTCATATTGTTCTCATATGAATATGATTACCCCTCACATCCCATCTAAAAGGCAGAACACAGGATCAAACTGAATTCCTACCTGTGAGACAGCAAGCATATAGACGACTTGGATGCTGGCTTCTGGGTTTGTCAATGCAATTTATAGCCAAGGAGGGGTAGGGAGGAAGAATGCAAAGACAGCATATGACTTAGCTGCATTAATTCATCTGCAGTGCAGGTTACACTGTTTATATTTTACAGCAAACATGGAGCTTCACTGCTCACTCTTCACCTTCACTGTTCAATCTCCATCCTTAGACTAAAAGGAATCACACATCAGTTTAGAGTTAGCGTGCCTGGGCTGGAATGGGCTATTAGGTCAGAGCTTCTCTCAATAGCATTATGGACATCGAGCAGACCTGTCACCTTTCCAATCTATTACTCATTCACCAGGAGCTAAATACTATAATGAAGGATGAAAAGGTTCTTGATTAAATGAAATCAAGCCTCAACAATAAAGACTGAGAAGCATTATGCTAAATGACCTTTTTGGACCCCTTCATGTAAGAACTGAATTTCAAAGATGCATCTGGTAATCCTACTGGCTCCTACTGATACTGTTCCTCTGGTTAAAACACATTGTCTTCTTTCAACCCAAAGAGACATGATCACAGTAAGTTATCCTTACTATTTATCTTAGTCTTCAGTAGCTCTCAGTTTAAATGGTTCTACATCATACTTCCCAGTTGTAGGTAACCCTGTTTTGACTTACACACACAAAATCCTTCTTCTCTTCCTCTACTTCCTCTACTAAGCCACAAAGCTGGACATGGTGGATATGTAAGTTGTGGCATGAGGTATGTACAAGATACTTTGGCAGTTACCATTTGTATCCTTACAGGATAAGTACAACAGGTATCCCATGTCTCTTAGGCATTTATCATCTCCTATCCTAAACACAGATCACCCTTTAACATTTTTACACAGAAAATTACTTTTCAACAGTCAGTATAAATTTACAAGAAGTGTTAAGGATAGCAAGAAATGATAACCAGAGCAAAAGCATGAACAATAACTTGTGTTATTGAATTAAAGCATTAAGGAGAAAAAAAAAAAAAGGAATAGAAAGTGAGGGAACTCATGCACCCATCAGGAAGTATCATCATTGTGTATTTTGATTTACATCTTGCATGTCCTATGTAAATTTTTACTTTCAGCCAGCATAAAATAACTTGCATATGATTAAATATTTAATGTTTATGCTCTATCAGAATTTAGAATCTATGCAAACATTATGTCAAAATGTATTAATTTCAGGACATAACAGAAGAACTATGCTTTAATTGTGTCATTTCAGTGTTTTAAGGAAGACAGGCTTTTTCTCATTTCAAAAACAAACAAAATTGCACTTGTCTGTCATCTGTTTAGAAAAGCTGTGGCCAAGATAATCTATGTTTCCTTGCTGACTGACAGACTTGGTGCATCTAAATCACAGTGAAGACCAAACTATAGTTTAGCTTTGCAGGAAGAATGGAAATGGGGCACTTTATGCTGCATGTCAAACAGAATGATCATCAGAACAACCTCACTGTTGGAGAAATATATTTAAGCTGCATTCTGGTGGTTAAAGACTTCCCAGCATTCCTTAGGGAGTCAAAACCATTAGGCAGGCTTAAGAACACACAGAGCCACCCTTTCTGTCTTTAATATGGTAACCAAAATAAACATTTTCTATCTTTACTCAATTGGTATATTGACCTAAATCACTACCTTTAGTTAAGGACCCATTATCAATTTTTAATAACACCAAATTTTTATCTCTTTCTCAGTTCAGACCAAAAGTGTCAGACTAGCAAGGGACCACCTGATTTGCTTTTATTAAATTGAGGTTTTGCCTTAATGTTGACAGCCATGGAGTACACAGTACAGTCTGCTGACCTTTCTTCTCCTCTGGAGCCAAAGACTCTCCTACGGAAATAAGTCTGTTGTGCTGGCAGGAACAAGCAGATGACTAAAATACTATGAGATTTGAGGAAGAACGCAGTGTACATTTCCTGATTCATGTGAAAAAGAGACAAAAATCACTCTGTAATTAAATATGTTCATATTTAGTGTTCATGGATTTATTCACAGTATATCTGACCAGGGCTAGAATTTACAGAATTCCTATGCATACTTATGCAAGTGTACATGGATGTTTTAAAAATCCCTCCCACAGCTGAAGAAGAAGCAGAATAGAAATAACTGGATTCCAACCTAGTAAAATGCCTCGGGTAAAATGCTACTGTTTTAGGAATAGAGTGTCCTCAGTTCACTGATACCTAAAACACTTGGTATGCTAGAAAAAAACAACAAACTTCATCTAGCTGACAAGTCTAAGACATGCTACTCCCTTGTCTTCTTCCCAATGTCCCCCATGCATGCAAAGGGCAGAAATTTCTTGGAGATGCTCCTTCTCACCAAGAAGCTATCTGCTTTAATAGGAGTTGGACATGTTTTTCCCATTCATTCACTGCAATCAGAAGGATACTATTTGATTGTTTAATGTTAATGTAGGTTTGGAGGACATAAACAAAGGCACATAAGCACAGGCTTTTCATGTAAGAAAACACCTAACATAGCTGAGATTTCTAGGCATCGAACTAACACAAAAAGCAAGTCTGTTCAAAACTGCCTGATGTAACAATAGAAGGCTAAAAAAAAAAAAAGTAATCATACACACACACAGGCATTTTTAACTTATTTTCTGACCTGCTGAAAACACACCTGCAGCATGTTGCCTACCACTAATGATCTTTGAAGTGGTATGTCTTAAGAAGATAGTAAACGTGCTACATTCTGAGAGGAAGCTTCTTTACCAGAAATCTAGACCCTAATGCATGTCAATAGAAATATCCTCAAATGCCTAGGTTCACACAGTTAGAACAAACAAACAAAAGACAAACAAACTTTAACAAAAATAACCTTTGTGTGCTAAACACAGAACTCCTGGAATTTATTAACCCATTACTTATCAGAATGAGGAAGCACAAGAAAAAAAGCCGTCAAGTCCAAGAGCTCTCTTTGCCATTTCTTTAGGTTACTTTCACTGGACTCTTGTATACTAGGTAGCATTACTAAAAACCTGCAATACAGTTTTAGTATTTCTCTTTAGTATTTTTGAAGGTCAGCTGGTTAGCTTCCATAACAAGATATTAGGTGTAAATCGAACCATAACTTTCAGTGGAAGCATGCATGGTATTGTCAAAATAGAAATCATAGAAAAAGTTCAACATAAAAATCAAAATCTGAATCCTCCAACACATCCATCATGAACTAGAGGAAGATAACAGTGTACTACTTTTAAATTAGAAATAACATCCTAAGTCCTTAAGTAAGTGTTTAAAGCCTCATAAAGCTAAAGCCTGAACAGAAAGAAAAACTACTTTCACCAAACCACTACAAAAAGGTGTCCTGTTGGTATATTCAACTGAATACAATTTTCTACAACACAGATAAAATGTAAGAAAATTACCAGAATTTAAGTTTAGAGTTTTCCGTCTGTATATCAGATTAATCAAACTTCTTACATTATTCAGTTTGTTAACATTAGGTTCTTGTAAGGGGAAGTTCATATAGGAATCTATATTGATATTAAACAAAAAACATAAACAGAAGCTTAAAATGTAAACTGTCTCTCACTTTTACTTGCTGTCTACATTCACTACATCCAAAGAAGTTTACTAATGTAAAGATCTTATAATACAGCTAATTAATGGGGTTGTATAGCAATGACGATGCAGAATATAATCAAAACTTTAGAAGGCATGTCATATTATCATAAGATAATTCAGCACAAAGTTGTAGAATCTGCATAAACTTCACAAGGACATATATTGATAAAATGTTTTTATAGAAAAGCATTTGAAGCAATACATCAGTAAATAAACCTCCAAATACTTAATTCTTTTCAGAAATTCAGTGGTAGCATAAACACTTAACTACAAAGCTTTAAATCTTTCCTTAATAATACATATTAATATTAATTTGGAATAATAAATGAATTATCATTAGAAAATATATATTTATTTATTTCTACAGACCAATGATAGCAGACAGACGTGATTGCCTGACTAAAATAGACACAAAACAAACATATTACATCCAAAGTATGAGGTAAAAATTAGAGGTAGCTGGACATATTCTTTCTGAAGAAAAAAATGGAAAAAAAAATAGAGACTAACAGTTTGAAAGGAATGACAAATTTAAGAGCGCGTGAGTAGGCATATTAGTATTTTTGAGAGGCAATGCTAACTAAGTTTTACAACAGAACTGGAAAAGAAACAAACAGACTCTCTCTGTTTTCTAATTAAATTCTTTTGTCTGCAGAAGAAAGCAACTGTTTCTCAATTCATTACCACCAGTACATGGCCTGCTGTCAGAAGTGGATGTGTTTTAGACCAACACAATGGAGTGAGACCTATAGAAGCTATTTTGTCTGGCAATTCTGAACAGAAACAACACTTCATCAAGATTTTGAATCACAAGTTTAACATAATGAATGAAAGTTACAGGTAGGATCAATAAATCATGCAAAAAGGAAGCTGAAATTCAGTTATAGGTAATTTGCTTTCCCAAGAGAAGGAGATAAGAAGCTGTCTCCACAAGTTAGAAGGTCACTTATAAGATTGATAGAACACAGACACAGATTCTTTCTGACTTCACATTGAAGAAGATCAGAATAAAAGGTTTTAAAACATAGTGTTGTGACTTTGTACCTGAAAAATAATACCTAACAATTTTCATTAAAAAATTAAAGTAGCTACAGTTAAATCAGTATGGAGCACTGTTAAATTAATCTAAGTTAATGAAATCGTTAGCATTGCCACATTGAAGTAAATGGGAGATGAAGCAGAGACCATTAATGTTTACACAAGGACAAGCAAGCATGGAAAAAAAAAAGTCGAAGACATTAATTCTTGAGGCAGAAATCTGGCAATAGCATGACAGCACACCACCTCCCCACTTCACCATCCAGTAGTTTAGTTTGCAAAGAACCTAAAGATCTCTACCATTTCTGTGCTTTCATAACACTGCTCCTGACACATGGCTCAGAATTCAGTAACCAGTCCCATAGGAGCCAGTAGGGAAGTACATTTGCTCCATTACGCAGACAAAAACAGCTACAACCATTTTCCATCACCTTCCCATCTACTCTAGCTATTCCACCTCCTACTTTTATGTAACTTCTTCAAGAAGAATTAATTTCAGACGCTGCAAAATCCCACTTTGAAGGTACTTAATTTGCAGGTAGGCTGAAGGAAGCAGCATCCTGCTGATGGTGGAAACCATCTGAAAACAGGCTCTTAGCAAAGCAGTAACATCAGGCCTACTTCCTCACAAAAACAAGGCAGCAGTCTACACCCAGTTAGCCCATTATGTTGTCTACTGCACACAGCTTCATGCCTTGTTTCTAACTGGCTGTTTTCTGCTGGCCAGTTGGTTACCACTGCCTTCCATGACACCAGGGCCACTCAGGTGTAATTAGCCAGCCTTAGGCTTCATCATGTTTCAAGAATATGCACACATTAAGTGTTTGCTGGATGTAAGAACGCTGTTTTCTGTAAATAAATAAATAAATAAATAAGAACCTGTGATTTCATTTTAAATAAGTTTCTAATGTTGCTTCTTTAGTCTATCACCAGCCATTTTTTAATGAACATTGGTTAATTAATACTTGATGACCTTTGCATACATCGATTTTGTCATGCAATGAACTTTCAAACCAAAACATATCAAGATATCAACATTTTTAGCTGGGATCATGTCTATATACTACGTGCCAGAAACACTTTTTTCTTTTTCTTTTTTTTTTTTTTAATTATTTCTTTCTTTTAATGAACATTTAGATATGTATAATTTAAAGCTACCTGGAGGTAGCTGTGTCACACAGCTGTTAATGTAGTTTCAAAGCAATAAATCAACAATCTGAGGAAGAAAAGCACACAATAAGGTTGAGATACAAATCAAGTAATGTTATATATCCCTCTGATAATTTCTTGATTGTCAGCTGCACTCAGTTTTAAAATGAGTAAAAAGTATCAAATGATAAATTTTTTTACTTCCCCCAAAAGCCAAGATAATATCATAAAATGAATAAAAGAACTATCACCAATTACTTAACTTGTAAAATACTTCATTCTAAACTAGACAATTTTGTGCCTCAGGATTAGGTCACGTTCTCAGTCCACAAACAACAGGAGGCTGAGCACTTCATACCATTTCTATTTATATATAGACCCACAGGATTTGCTTTAAGCATACCTGAAGCACAGGGGGATGACAGGAAAAAGGTTTGTGCGTGAGGCAGGCTCTACCACTTTCCTGTCCTCACACTGTTGGAAAAATATGCTCTAAGGAGAGAAGCTTTATTTTCTTAATACTGATACATAATTTATAACAGGAAAACAAAAAGAGCAGAATAGGGAACCATTTGCATGCAGAGTACCATTGTAATGCATTAATAAATTCAGGGCCCTGAAAACAAACCGGTGACAAAACAACAGCAGAAAGAACTACTGATCCACAAAGGAATCATTTTGCTCATTAGATTTTTTTCTTTTTACTATTTTTGTTTTGCAGTGTTTTAAGGGATGTCTTTATGTATCAGTGTGACTTCCTTACAGTTTGCTTGCTACCTTCACTGTCCACCCCTGTGGGCTTTCTCATACCTATTCCGCTTCACAGCACAACTGAATGCTTGACTTTGTGCCAAGTATGATTACTGATAGACCTTACTTTTCTAAATCTCTCTTTTTACAGAAGCCTTACATAGCCTTTTAGAACAACCTACTTTTTTTTTTTTTTAAATATTTTTTATTTTTTAATGCAAAACTTCAGAGTTCAATTTTTTATGAATTTAAGCAGATGAAGAAACATCACAAAACATTTAGGAAAGAAGTTCGGATTCGTTTTCCTACCCACAATGTATCACCATAAATAATCAAAAGAACGGTAGCATGGCTATCCTGATTTTCACTCATGTAGTTGCTAAGATACTAGCTGCATTTTATCATTACATATAGTTTTACATGAAATTCTATTCAACTGAGTATTTGTATTATAATAGTTCTTTTTTCCATTACTTTCAAGATTGACGATATTTCTTTTATTCACATGCAGCTTAATGCTCCCATTCAAATTACACACCAAACCCCCAAACATTAATATTTTTCATGAATATGCAATGTTAATATGCAGTCTAAATGTTATGGTTATCTGACTTCTCTACTTTTTATCTTTTTCAATGTTATCAAGGTCTACCATACTACAGGATCCGCTCTACATTCAGAGTTTCTAATGAAAAAGAAAATATATTTCATATTGCGAATTTCACCATCAGCTGCAAACTTAATTTGTTGCTTCAAAACAGACGTCCTTCTTCAGTTGTAGGCTTTACTTTTTTTTTTCTTTTTTTTTCAATACTTGAGAATGCATGATGTCATATTCCTTCCTGTCGTTTTTAAGTAAACTGCGTTGCAACAAGTGTTCTTTACCAGCATGGCCAGTTTACAACACTTGACGTAACCTTATATTATTACATCCTCCTACCACTTCTCCAATATTTTGCAGCAATAAGCTTCTAACCCTGATTGCAAGAAGCTTTAGAAGAGATAAAATTTTCCTTTCCAACGGTAAGCCCCTTAAATTCTAAAAATTAGAAATCTTTCAAATTCCCTGATGATTTTTCTTTTTACCATATCATCAATGATGAATTATTATTAAGCACAGGCACAGAATCTTATTTAATGTCCAACTTAGTCTTATCTCAACTTGTACATCTTGTAGGAAACTAGTAAGTCTAGTACTAGAGCACAAATGGTATCCCTGTATCAATTTTTACATATTTACATGAATTTTTATTTATCCAATAAATTATTTTTTGCTGTCAAAAACACCCCTTCAGAATCCAAAATACAGATAACTTCAATGGGTTTGAAAATGGAAGGTAGGTTATAAATGGACTACCAAGATTGAAAGAGAAAAATCAAAAAATCAAAATTCTTAAAAGATTTTTGGATACCTATTTTACATCAGCATGATACACCATCTTACCTAGAAAATTCAGTTTCTCATCTTGGTCAAGATAAAAATTTACTATCGATGCCATTTCAAGCATTTATTCTCCAGTCTTCTGGTTGTCTTTGGTGACAACATCCAGCCTTCAGGAATCTCATAATGTGTTTTGTAAGTTAGATGATCACTTCACATTCTACACCCCTCAACTCACAGCAGTCCTAAGCCTCAGTCTATACCTCAAAAACTTCTTAGAAAAACACTGCCTCACCACAGCTCTATACTGTAACTGTATTGCTGCCACTATTTCTCTGCCAACTGTACATGTTTACATTATGAGAAGCACCTATATACTTCTGATACAGAGTTCTCCCTTTAATAAGAGGGAGGACTTACTGACATCGGTGATGTCAGTGATGATCTAGATTAAGCTTTTTTTTATTTTTTCCTTCTTTTTATCTTATTTCATGTTAATATTAGTACAAACCCACAAAATCAGGAAAGCAAATTTAGACAAGGCTACTTCTAAAAGTTAGTTTTTGGTTTACATGCAACTGCATTCCTTTACTGAGGCTGGTCACAGAATAAGTGTTTTACATTATAAACCAGGTCATGATTACACATTACAAAAGACCAACTTTCTTTTGAAATAAATCCACTCAGAAGAAAGATAACAGAGTGCAAAATTATATGTATTTGCATAACTCTGCCTAGAGGAGATGAACAACAAGCATGATGTACTGTGCACTTTCCATGACCTCTCTTATCCACAGTTCAACATCAGTTTTGAGCAGTCCAACAACGCAAAAAATACATATATTCTCAACGAATTATATTCTGTTGGCCAGTCTGTAGACAATAAAAAAATAACATGGTTCTCTAGAGACCTAAATTTTATACCAGGTTGGTACTTTTTAGCATTAAAGCAATGAAACAAAATTACAGGTTTTTAATTTCCCCCAAATTAGGCAACGACTAGATGAGAATCAAGGCTACTTTTGCAAGAACTTGCAGTGGTGTGCGGTATAGGCTGTTGGCTGCAGGGGCTGTAGCTCCTAGCTACTCTGTGCTAATTACTGGCACAGCAAGGAGCATTTAACCAGTGAATATGAAAGCTGAGGTACAGGGAACACAGAGGAAGGCTGGAAGTTTAGCAGTATACCTCTTTGAGGAATCAAAGGCAGTTGGGCAAAATACACCTTTAAGGATCTGGGCCATTTTTTCAAGTCACTGAAACTAATAGGGATGCTGCAGATGCCCCCAAAGAATGAGGACAATCTGTCCCACCAGGACACAAAGTTGCCCTACTGATGCATACCCACCCATCTGACTGCTGTTATGTGGAGCAGTGATGACTATATCAGTGTACTAACTAGGTTAATCACCCAGCCTCTCAAGTGATTTAACCTATACCTGTTTTCCAATTTATATTTGGAAGCTGACAATGAATGGAGTATGAACTACAAACTGTGTTAAAAGTATATTAACAGCATCACAGAATTTAACACTCTTCTTGAAATTATTCAGAATTGCATAGCTATTAAAATGCATGAGATTACCATGTAATAGCATTCTGTACCTTTGCAACTTAAATTAGCCAGACAATCTTTATAAATATAATCATTGAGCTCCTAATGATTTTTTTAAATTAATTTCCAGAAGTAACACTTTTATAATTAGGACTGTCACATTAAGGTTTTACCCCACCAAACTAAAATATGGACTGAAGGAAGGGCACTAGAGATGATTTTCTTCCTTCTTACTAAATGAAGTGTCCTTTTTTTCTGCATGTTAGACAACCACTAAAATTGTGATGTAACAAAGACTGCAAAATTATATGTGGTTTATCAACCTAAGCACGTTATATCCCTTCAGTCAAATCATTACATGAAGTCTCCCTGTAATAATTAGAGGAACACCTTCAGGTCATTAAGCTCTAAACCACTAGCTAAGATTATCTGTGACCAAATTCGATATTCCACATGAAAGAATTTCAAGACTCATTTTAGTTGAAAAGTATTTTTGTTTTGAAAGCTCAACGAGAATTGTCATCTCTAACAAACCGCAACTATAACCTAATTGGGTATTGATAACAAATCCCACTAATTTATACTGTTTTGTCACTCAGGCGCATATAATTGGACTCATCAGCTTCCTATTAGCACTGTGAAAAAAGGCACTTGAATGATTTTTAAATCTCTGGATGACAGAATTTAAGATCTGCTAAATTTTTTAGCATGTTTTCTAACTGTGATCCCCAACAGCTCTGATTCTTCTTCACACTACTGCTTTACCAGCTGTTTGAAGACTGCTGAAGACACATCGGCTGAACAGAGCTTACCATGGGGCTACAACCCACAAAATCACAGCTTTTGAATATAATCGTCAATGCAGAAGTTGGACTGAAAAATTCCTTCTGAATTATGTATTTCAAATTTAGGGGTAAATGCACAAAATACAAATTTATCACAGAGCATAAGCCATTAGTATCTGCAAAATACAGAGTTCTTCATATTTCACTAGATATTTGCAATCTTCCATTGCTTAGTGCCAGTAGCAGAATCTTATTTTTTCATAAGATCACCGGATCACAATACTGTCAAACCCACCCTGGAAAAATACCCTGTCCTTTCTGTGAATTACAGACTATCAGTTAAAGATTCAAGAAGAGTACTGTGTGCAGTTTTTGGTGGTACAGTACAAGAAGGACATAAAACTATTAGAGAGCATCCAACGAAGATGGTGACGGGTCTAGAGGGGAAGATGTATGAGGTCACTTGGTTTGTTCAGAGATGACGAAGGAGATTGAAGGGAGGCCTCGTGGCGGCCTGCAGTTCCCTCACAGGGGAGCAGAGGGGCAGGCACTGAGCTCTGCTCTCTGGGGACAACGACAGGACCTGAGGGAATGGCATGGAGCTGGGACAGGGGAGGGTCAGGATGGGGGTTAGGGAAAGGGTCTGCACCAAGAGTGTGGTTGGGCACTGGGACAGGCTCCCCAGGGCAGTGGTCACGGCACCAAGCCTGCTGGAGTTCAAGCAGTGTTTGAACAATGCTCTTAGACACATGGTCCAATTTTTGGGTGGTGGTCCTGTGTGAAGCCAGGAGCTGGACTCAATGATCCTTGTGAGTCCATTCCCCCGCGGGATATTCTATGATTCCATGATTTATTTTTTTGTTACTAAAGGTACTGTTTGTAGATTTTTCTCTGTTTCTCTCTTGTTCTTCCTTGGGAGCTCAATAATCAGGAACCCCATCTCTGTCCCTGCCCACCCCCAGAGCTCCCCCACCTGCCCCAGGCCCAGGACCCCTCATCACACCTGAGGCCAGCAGGTCCTGCCCCAGCCAGACTGCAGCAAGGCCAGGCTCAGGTCCCCACAGCCCAGCAATGGGCTTTGCTCAGACCATAATGTAGAATAAAAAATATTATATTAATGCCACAGAGGGAAAAATGTGAAAAATTGAAAGCTCATCTTATATTTTATGCATTGCTTTTGAGTACTTGGTGAAATACCATAGAAATTTGGCAAGATTGTGTATCAGTAAAATGAATTTGCATGTTAAATACACCCATTTAATGCAAATTGTTTTCCTGCATGGCTTTGCATTAACCAATTCTTCTAAAGTTTTGTGATTTAGTAGTTATTCAACTGTATCTTCATATCATATCACTGTGACTTTATTGATTTAAAGCAGCTAGAAACTATACACACCTCAACTGAAAACCACATGAAGGTCAGAAAAGACTTTCAACTGTTCCATTGCCCAAATATAGTCCAAAACTAGCAGAAAATTAACAAACACCTAAATAGAACAGATAAAAGATATAAAAAGAAAATACTTTTGTAAGACATCTTCAGCATATGAGGTACTTATCTGAGAAAGCTCGAAAAGAAGAAAACCTGAAATGTACCCACACATATGGAGGGGACACTACAAAGATGTATTTGGCTCTACCATACACAATTACATAACGTGGAATGGTGGCAGTGACTGAACCTGTATTTACAAGAAATAGGAATTACATGCTGTACAGATTTTCCTGTGGTTATAAAGATGGATTTAACGTGCGTATTAAAATATAAACTGAAATTGTTTCATTAATATATATTAATAAAAGATATATAGCTTCATTCCTTGAGAATCACTCACAAGTATTAATATTTACCACAAAACTTCATGTTCCAAAATTTTTTGTACATCTTTCAAAATATTTAGCTTTGCCATGAACCAACCAAAGAATCAACTAAATACAAATCTTGCTTTGGGAGCAGTCTCATGAGTAGTATCCACAACCTAAAACATTCAGTGTTCATTTGCCTATGGCATAAATAGGAAGTTTCAGCGTTGTTTAAAGCCAACCAAAATTGGCATTAAACATTGCTGGTCTTACACAGGTTATTTTTCTGAATTCATTAACACTAGTTTATGTCCTGTCCCTTCTTTTCGAAAGTAATTTAAAAGCTTTATCATGACAGGCTTGTTGGTAACACTTTGTTCGTAGGTTTGAGCATAAAAAGTTATTTAAAATTGATATAGGAATCTATTTAATTCAGATATGGGAATCTATTCAAAAAGTCAGTTCCGTTTTTATTTGTTAGTACAGCCACAAGCCTATATCAACAGTTTTCCTTTAGCAGTTTCATCTGGTTTCATCTGGGACTGAGTTAATTTTCTTCTCGGTAGCTGGTATGGTGATGTGTTTTGGATTTAGGATGAGAACAACAGTGATAACATACCAATGCTTTAGTTGTTGCAAAGCAGTACTTAAACTAAGTCAAGGACTTTTTAGTTTCGCATGCTGCCCTGCAAGTGAGGGGGCTGGGGGTGCACCAGGAACTGGGAGGTTACACAGCCAGGACAGCTGGTCCAGACTGGCCAGAGGGATGTCCTATACTGTATAGTGTTATGTTAAACAATTAATATAGGGTGGCTGGCCCCATATTGCTCCAACTGTTCCTCGGTCCTTTTGCAGAAATGCAAATTAACATTCTCTCTCTCTTTTTTTTTTTTTTTTTTTTTTGTCCTCAAAGTAAGCAGAGAAGGGAGATCTGTTTGTTCAAGACAGTAAAGAGCCATTTTCTCTAGAAGACAGATAATCGAATGAAAAATGTGGTTGTTTCAGGGGCAGTCCTACCATGAAACAGATTGTAATCTTTAAAAAATATTTAAGTAAACTGCTCTGTAGAAATATCACGTTTTCATTTCCTTAACATTTTACATTTTACCCCAGCACAGAATACTGAAAAAGTATGAAACATTGTTAAATTAAACTTCATGTTAGACTTTGAGATGTAAATTGGCAACCTGCTTCAATTAGTTAGAAACTGAACTCTACAAAAATGCCATAAGGCAAGAATTTAAAGTAGAGAACATCTTATGTGTTATTCCCAATGTACTCCAACTGCTTTGCTGAAGTTGCAAACCTTTCAGCTCTAGTCTGTTCTCCTTCCTTCCTCTCCACGTGCTCAGCAATGATGAGTACCTCATACAGTTTCTACATGAGAAATACAACAGTCAGTTCCTGCTATGCCCAAAATATAGAAGGAACGGCAAGGTGTTACTTTAGTTCACTGAACTACAGATTTATAGAATGCAGGGAAATGAGCTTCAAATGATCTCTAACCAGAGCTTAATAATAAATGCCCCTATGCAGCTGCAGAAAGGCCACTTGCCTCTGAAGTCCTGAACAGAATGTTAATTAGATTTCCAAGCCAAAAGGTTTACATATGTCACGCTAGTCATAGAAAAGACTTTCTGATAAAATTTGACTCAAAAAGTAAAACACTAATGTCAAATGCTGTGTATTAATTATTTTTGGAGACAGAGGGTTAGGAGATTAGACTGTTTACATGAGATGATAGAGGGCAGAAAGCTCCTTAAATAATACACCGACAGTTTCTTAAATAAACCAGTTGCAAAATAGTTGACTACTGAAAATTTATATGAGCATGCTGAGTTCAATAAAAAATCAGAAAGGAAACACCTGATTTCAAACCAAAACCCCAATTTTTCTTTATGTGGGACTAATTAGATTGAAGCATGCCTTCCTGATTTCCAGGTATGTTTGGAAATTACTAAGATCAAACCACACCATATTATTTTCTTTGTTGTTGTTGTTGTTTTTGTTTTCTTCTTTAAGCTATGAACAGAGGCAATGCACTCCACCCCTGAATAATGGTAAATAAAGTTGGCAGCAATATGTTTGACCAGGAAGTATTTTTCAGGAAGAACAGCAACAAGAGACAGAGTTGTAGCTGAAGGCAAAATAACCACCATTTGGTCTTTTATCAGCACAGAAGACAAATGTACAGGTTGCTGTTTCATGAAGGTGTAAAAACTTCTATCTATTTTATGTGACATAAAAAAAAAACAATAAGATGCACATATGTGGCATATCCTTCTGAAGTAACCATTAACAAAAGTGGCATGTGAATGGCTGGGCATGGTCCTGGCTACTCTTCTTCCTGAGATTAATTTATTTACATAAGTAAGAATAATGCAGTGAAATATATAATGGTAAGCAATAGAACATATTCATACTGATTTCACTGCTTTAAAATTGAAGTTTAGTAGTGACATTTTTAAATGTCACTTCTAATAAACTGTTTATACCTTCTATAAGATTGGTTTGTTGGGTTTTCTTTGTGTGTGATTTCTTTGATAACAAAACAGAACCAAAACCTTTCTCTTCAGCTGCAATGTTTAATTACACATGAAAGTATTATTTTTCTTTTCATATAGGCAAATCAAAACAGAAGATTACTTCTGAATGAAAATATAACCATTTAATTGAGTGTTCAAAGATTTTTCAACACCTGTTAAAAAAAAAAAAAAACAACAAAAAAAAACTGGTCGACTTCTTCAGTGTTAGATTTTTTTCTTAACATAAACAATACCACAGACATGACATTCTCTGAAAAATAACTTTGGCTGTCAAAAAAAGAATTTGTAGTGAGTAATTTCTTCCTTTGTAAAGCCCAAGTAACCTCTGCTCCTAATACAGAGTTGTTTTTTGATTTTTTTGTTTTCCTATAAGCTAGTTTTTCATAGATGAATTTATATTAAATGGTTCTAAAATATTCTTAAACTGTGGACATACAGACTGAAAATATTGGAAATTGTTTCTGTTTCATGGAAAATCCAAACTATAGTGATTTTCAAAATAATATTTTAGATAATAAACATTATAGAGAATGATTATGTGATTAGATTCATTTTGAAAATTATTTTTTGAATTAAATTCAATAGAAAATTGTGTGCAGTAGCAATTGCATTATTGAAATTTTCAGAAATTCTCAGTTAATTGAATGTGTATTATTACTACAAGAATGTAGTGGCAATGGCAGCAATGCCAGCTACAAGCAATGGCACCTTATCTGGGACTGGGCTTCTGCAGCCATCGACATTTTCTCCATGAAAATCAGCAGAAGAACTGGTATCAAAAACAAGGTGTACAACATTTCTGGGGAAAAAAAGGCCAGCGTAGATGTAGGGGAAAGGAACCTCAGTCTCCAAAAATAGTGTAAGTAAATACCAATACTGATTTGCACTACTATAAATTAGAAGAATATCAAAGGCTACTAAGGATACACCATGATAAAATTATATAACTTATACTACTACATTACAGAGTACCCTGTCAGAAAAACAAATATATTACTAATCTGTGGCATGTTGAGACTATTCCCTTTCAAACAAGATATGTCACAAGCCTTTTAAAATTCTGTTAGTGTACAACTCTCTGTGTGAATATTCTAACAATTTCTCCTGTGACTTTGACTTGTGTCACAGCCTGTCATACATAGCACACTATATACTCATAAAATAACTCACTTTTGGAGGACAATGTACAATAAACATGAGTCACTACTGACTCACGGGAAAAGTGGAGGTAGGTAGGTTATGTTCTAAGCAGAAATGACAACAGAACAATTTTGCAAGGACACTGTATGATGTACTTTTGCACTTTTCAAAAGTTAAGTCATTACAAGAACTCAACTCTTATCTTGTATTCAGTTGCATCTATACCTGAGTATTTTTTCTTCTCACTTGGAGAAAACACTTCAGCTGATGAGACCACTAAATTTAACTTGCTACTGGACTTGGTCACATCGGTTCTCAAATGTTTGTGTTCACCTGGATCCGTAGCTTGTAGTTAATTAATATTATGTACATATTCTTTGATTTATGTAATTGCTTGCATGTGCATAAGCACATTCATGTACAAGACTGGTATGTTTACAAATACCAAAATATATTTATTCTTGTTGAAAAAGAGCTATCAAGGATGCTTTTATATATCATTTAGGCTTTTGTGAAGTGAGACACCAGTTACTGCGTAGAAAAATATGAGTTAAAAAGTTAATATTATTAAGAATTCAATCAATATCAGCACAAGTAATAGTAGGAAGTTAAAAAAGAATAGCAAAATGCAGTTTATTAAATTTAAACCAAAGGATATAAATTTGAGATTTTTTTCATCCCCAAAGCATAATTTCTATGCTGTAGCAAAAAAAAAAAATGCAGTGACTGAAAACTTCATAGTTTTAGTCAACAATATAATTGGTGTTATGCTGTAATATACATCTTATTTAAAACAAGAACAGGGTACATAAATGGGCAAAATGCCCATAAATGGGCAAGTGGTATTTTTTAAAAAATAGAACATGATGCTATGATTTTTTTTATTTTTATTTTTTTTTTTAATTTTACATGAGCTAAGAAGTGACTGGTGCATTTTTGGAACGCAAACACATTACTTCTATTTTAGGAGCAGAATACAAGCTGAAATTGAAGTTGAAAACCTGCCCTCAGCTGCAACTGGGAAAGGGCGCTGTAAATCTCTGAGGCCTTCTCATGAGGCCTTTGCTGCTGATCGTTGCTGGAGAAAGGACACTGGGTGAAACACAACTTCGATCTCCCTGGTTCTTACATTCTAGAAATAGCACAGAATTTTTGCTCAGCTGAGAAAGTAATAAATGCTTACTCTGGATCAGAGAAATGTTTACAAGCTTGAAAGCTTTGCAGCTGCAGCACAAAAGGAAAGAAAGAAGTATGTGTTATCTTGCTGCAGTTTATGCTCATGTTAAATCATTAGTGCAATGCTACATTTCTTTGGGAGCAGCTGGTGTATGTAAGCCGTAGAAACAAACACTGTGGGGTTATAAGCTTGATAACACTTGCCTATATGTTATGCCTGAGGTCATTCTCCCACCTCTGGAAAAACAAAACAAAGTACTGTAAAGGTAAACTGTGTCTTAATGTATCAACCTAGTAAACTTCTGCTTTACATTCAGTTCAGTGCCATATGACTTCACATAAAGTACTTCTCAATTTGTTTAAATAAAGACTGAAAAATAAGATTTTTTTTTTCTTATCTAGTTGGCATCTTCAAAACACATCTAAAACATCTATGTTTCTTTCTTAAACTATGACTAAAAGAAACACTGTTTTGTGGCTTAAGAGGATTATTGTCATTGTCATTATCACCACGCAAATTAGGTAAGAAAGTTACTCTAGAAAACAAAGATCATGCTGAAGGACTCAAAACTGTCCTTAATTAGAATAAACAGCATTTCAGATGCTTCATGTGTATCTGCTACTGTTCTTCTAAGAAAGAATGCCTATTTTATTTTATTCTGTCCAGAACAAAAATGATTCTTCTCACTCTTCTTACTGTAATATCTGACAACACAAATAATGATCAGCAACAAAAACATCTTTTTCTGTATCTTCTATCATAGATCAAAACATTGATTTTTTGTTACCTTAAATTGTTACTGATCTTTTTGCATTCTTACCTATCATAGGTCTGTAACATGAACGTAAAGCACAAAATTATCAAGGATGTGTTCAAACAGAAATTAACTGTTTGTACATGATTCTGATTCAAGCATGTCCAGGTTATAAAGAATTCTAACCAGAGGAAACAGTGATGTTAGAAACATATCATCCGATTTTTAGTGGCAAATATACGCATGTTAGCAAGTCTGATTCAGGTTATTTGAGTTCTTATGTAACCATTTGTTACGGAAGTCAGATTATCAACTTTCAGACTTAAATGTATGTTCACAAATAATCTTCACTGATCCTTATAAAGTATGCAGAAGTTTCTATTTGCATGGAAATAAAACCAACATCTGCCCATGCACAGTACTATCTCTTGAAGACTTAGAGAATTTATAAATGCATAGACATATTCAATTTTGTGAAAAAAATTTTCTTCTGGAAAACATTTTTTGAACAATTTACTAATTTCAGAAAACAATACCACCTCAAATCCCTCCGTGCCACCCAAATGTTGAGTCTCTGTATCAAATCTATAAAATATACATATTATTAAACTATTCACTGTATGATAATAATGGCATGACACAGCTGTGGACAGAGGTAGTAAGAGCTGACACTGAAGATTGATCACCTGGGCTACACAAAATAAATACACATTTCTTTCTTAAAGAGGAGTCAGTTAAATTCAAATTATAACTGAGACCCTAAGTAGAGGTAGATGGAAAGGAAATTGACCCACAGAACCTAGTTAAATATTCAAGAAAACAGGAGAAACGAGAAATGGAACAGGTCAATTGTTCCACATACAGAGTCAGAATTTTTAATATTTGTTGGCTAACAAAGTTTGTGTTAGCTTATGTCAGACACAAACCACAACTCAAATAATAGTAAGATATCTGGATTTGATATGAATGTCTACAAATTAGAGAACAACAAGAAATACTCTATCTTAAAGTATCCTGTTGTTGCTGGAATGCTTCTCATATAAAGATTTTACTGCTAGTGACAAATGAATTGAATAGGCACAACGAAATCTATGTAGTATTCAGTCTTTGAAAAGTCTGAAAAGAAGTAGTGTCCTCTAGACTTTTTTTGACCAAAGATTTATACCAATGTGCTTATTCTCCAATTACATGATGTAGTCATTTTTCACCTTTCAGAAAAGAAAACAATGCAAATTTATTCAGCATTTTCTTGGGTGCTTATTCTTTCAATTTTTAATTCAGGATTTCATATCAATAAGCAAAGGAAGTACAAACAAAGGAATGACAAACTTAGTGTAAGAATATAATCTCCAAACTCCATCTATAAAAATATAATCTCCAAATTCCATCTCCAAAACACATTATTCCACATGGGATTTTTAC
Source organism: Anas platyrhynchos (assembly GCF_047663525.1). NCBI lineage: Eukaryota > Metazoa > Chordata > Aves > Anseriformes > Anatidae > Anas > Anas platyrhynchos. Next base: position 52,628,055 of record NC_092587.1, on the reverse strand, counting down.
TCATTAGAACCAAAGAAAAAATAATTACTTTTTTTGGGGGGGGGAGATCAGAAAATGTATTTTCTGAATGTAAAATTTGTCTTGGAGTGTTCAATGTTTATACAGTACTTGTCATTGTAACAGCAAAAACTAAAAAAATCAGAATTTTGCACTTCAGAGTCAAGTACTCTCATGAGCTTTGCTTTGACAATATGAATGGCAAGGAAGACTTTTGATGTGGCTACAGTGCAAATAATCATATTTGCTCAAATAGGAAAGCTAAAAAGTAATGATCACAAATGTTTTTTCCCAACCAAAATGTCTTCTAGGCATAATATACCATCATATTCCTTCCCCAACTCTATAGTGTATTTGTTAAAACACTGTCCAAAGAACCCCAGAAGTAACTGGAAGCATTTCAAGCAGCACTGCATTCTCATGCACATGCCCTGCCTTCTGAATAAACCCATGAAAATGAAGTATGTGGGCTATTCAGGCAGAAGGTCATGTTCCATAAGAATCACAGGCACAAAGGTTGTTCCAAGAGAAGGGATGAATTTCTGTTTATAAAACCGCTGGGTTGTTTATTGTGTATTTTACTTGTTTAAATATGCAATGCAATTATTTGTTAATTGATGTAATTTCAGTGCCAAACAGGTAGTGCAAAAATTATGAGATTTGTAGCCTCTCTGCCCCTTTGCTCCACTTGCTCATTAACTACTTGCTCTTTAAGAACTAGTTCTATCTAGCACATAGAAATACTAGATCATTACTAATAGAACTAGTAAGTGGGAAAACTTTCATACTGACTTCAATGAATTCTGGCCTAGGGCTTTATATCCTGTGTAGATTGTCTTTCACTCTACCCTTTTCATTGAGTTCTACCACTTTGATATAGAAATATAGTTTATGTATTTCTTTATTACCTATTCATCATTACCTCTTCCCTTTATCATCAGTCATTAGCAGTTGTAAAGCCCAGTTGTTTCATGCCTTCTCATTATTTTCACCTTTTTCACTTTTTTTTTAGTCTCACAGGTTTTCACTAACTTTCAGCTTAGTTCCTAGCTGAAAGTACTATGTAATGATCATTGCTTAAATTCCTTTTCAATGGTCCCTTCTGTGTAGAACCTCACAAAAAATAGCCTATATGGGAAAAAATAAATAAATCTGTAATTCTGGTTACTTCATAATTTCAAATAAACCAGCCTCCAACAGGGGGATCTTATGGGAGGTCTCCAAGTATTATTTAATATCATCTACCTGTTTTTGATAGATGATTAACTGTCTTAGCAAATTGCCTGTCACAGTATTGCTATTTTTTTACAACTCATGCCTACTAAAATATGCAGAAAAACATCAACAATTCAAAAGGAAACCAACATAATCTGATTCCAACTAGGAAAAGAATACCTAAAGGATAAGATATACTCATCAAATGACGATTTGGAACAGATTTTAAATAGACTGTAGAAATGTTATATTAAGTATAACAAGATTACTGCAGTATATGGCACATAACTTCTATCCGTAGAAATTCAGACACCTGGGGACCACATGAAACATGCACATTCGACAACATAATTTATTTTCTTCAGAGACGCCAGGAAAGCTCCACAGACTTCAGTGAGAGCTAAATTATGTGTACTTTGGAAAAAATCAAGTCTCTAACATCCTCTCATGTTTTTAAGCAAGTATGTGTTAGTATGGTATGGTATGGTAAGACAGACTGAATGAGATGTTTCCAAAAGCTGATTATTAAATATTATGCATTTTCTTTGCTTTTAACGGAGAAATTATTAATGAAGGAATATGTATTTTCAAGAAGCTACATTTTTGTCCTGCATTTCTGTTCTTCTTGGATGATGTTCTACATCATCTACTTTCAAGGACATGAGCAAAGAGCATCCTATCAGAGCTAAGCTTTATTAAATTGACTTATTTTTTCCTGTTTTTCCTTGACGTGACTATAGCTGTTCATAAAACTACAGTCTATGATTTTTCATGGCAACAGCCATTTATAACTCGGATATATTTATAACTTGGATAACCATCTCTGCTCTATTTTGTTGACCAGAGTCATTTTATTTTTATCTCACATTCAGTTGTGTCTTTATAAGCAGTGAGATAATGAAGCATCAATAGTTAATGTAGCAGTTGATGTACTTGGTTCAAGCTAAAATAATTGGTACAGCCACGTTTATGAAGCAGATTTAGAGTGAAATGGGAGTACATAGTCTTGTTGCAAGCTTCAGGCGTTCACCACATGCTCCTCCTCCTCTAATGATTTGTGTTTCTGTCTTTTTTCTTTTATCAACAGCTTTTCTTTCTGCTGGACTGTCACATCAGTCCTCTTCAGTCATCAAGTATTTATTATAAAGCCCACAGTGTTGTTTTTTTGTTTGTTTGTTTTGTTTTGTTTTGCTACTGATTATACAGACTTCATGAGTGCAAGAAAACAAACTCATACTTGAAAAGAATTCAAGTAATTACTCATATGTATGCTTTTACGTATGATGGTGCTCTATTGGGAATATGCTGGCAGTTTCAATAAAAGACAATCTAAAACGGGAGCCAACTAAAGTGTTGACCTACCCATGCTAGAGCCAGACTCTGTTTTGACAGATAATAATAGGTATCATCAACCTAATAAAATTGGTATTCAATACCATGCAAACAAGTTTTATTCACTTTTATGTAGGGAAGAAACAGCCGTGGATACATGTTCTTTAAGTAACTCAGGAAGGTCAGAGTTGAATCTTTATTAAATGTTCCTAAGGTTGGCCACAACTAACAGTTCAGCACTGTGTCTCACTTAAACCACTGTAACAATAATGAATCATAGAATCATAGAATATCCCGAGTTGGAAGGGACCCATAAGGATCATCGAGTCCAACTCCAGGCACCACACAAGTCTACCCAAAAATTCAGACCATTTCCTTTGAATTCCAGAGGCTTCATCTCTCCTTTGTAGACTTAAATCCTGTAACAAAAGGTATTTACCTCAACATTTACTCTACTAGAATTAATTTAATATTTATGTTTAATGGTGCCTCACTGAACTTCTGATACAGAAAGCTCAGAACTTCTACCTCAGATACATGGGATTCTTTTCAAATTATTCTGTAGAAATGCGAGAAAAAATAATCTTGCAATATAAAGAAAGTTAATGGAAATCTAATAAAAGCTTTTCTTACATGACAAGGTTTTTAACACTTAAAAAAAATTCTGATTATTCATTCAAATATACAGGATAGCATTGTTAGTCTACTGTATGTTTTTCAGCATAACCAGTGGGAGAAAACCCATAATTCCATCTTCATCACAAGAACATAAGCTATTTTAAGAACAATACTGTGGGTCAATCAACTATTTCTACTCAAACAGCAACACCTGAAATTACTTAACAACTATACAGACTTAAATGAACAATTTTCAGTTATTTAAGAATTTGTGTACTTTTTCTGGTGTGCTATTTTGTAACTATGTCACTATACATGTACATATATTAAACATTAAAAAACACATATACACACCGAAAAGTGAAGGAGGGGCTTGGAATAAGGCCCTACTGACTGTTGCCTTCCTATACCTTTCCTTTCTCTGGCAGTAAAATATTCATTGTTCATCAGTATTGGAAGAAACTGCAAGGCTATCAACAAACTTCTCTAAACAGAATCCTATTAAAGCTTAATATTGA